>NC_133760.1:14444971-15694971 GCF_036562045.2 Rhinolophus sinicus
AAGTAGTGTATGTGGTTTGCAAGTTTTTCTACTTTGCATTTCTTGGAGATTTTTCCAGTTTAAAACATTATTTTTTACTACTGTGTGGTGTTTTAGAGTATAGACATAGCATTCCTAATTTAACCAGTCCCCTACTGATACTCATTTAGGTTACTGTAATGAACAGCCTCATATATGCTTTACAATTATTTATACCATTATGACATCTTTTTATATCAGCTCACATAGATCTATCTTTTTAACAGCCACAGAGAATTCTAGTCCAAAGATATAACATGAGTTATGCAACTCATCCCCTGCTGATGGATATTAGGTTGTTTTCAATTTTTCACCTTCACAGATAATGACTTCTTTGACCATTAGAGATTTTTTAAAGTATGTTTTTAAAAGCTGACATCTGAATTCAGCATTTGCAGACCTTCAGCAGACCAGTGAGTAAATGAGGGCCCTGAGAAACTTCATTTGATGGGAAGGAAGCCAGGCCCTCCTGGCAGGGCCTAATTGCTTAAAATGGCCAAAGGATGGGCTTACTTCAGAGAGAACAAAAGAGCAAAGATGAAATTCTTAAACAGTTTGTTGTCAGTCATGTACCCTTAGAGAACTTACTGGAAGCTTTGGTCCCTAACAGGGATGTCTGTCACCTGTACTGGCCCAGCAGTCCTGCACTCTGATTTTCCTTTGATAAATAACCTCCTTTTCAACACCACCCCTGGATGCATCCTTAGCAGGATCATTAACCCAGGTGTCCTCTCCTGCCTAACAAAAGGGTGGGCCTAGAACCTAAACCAAGACAGCGAGATTTAATCCCTGACCTTGGCTAAAGCTATTGGGACAGAGGCCCTTTCTCGCCTCTGTGTTGCTTAGCTATAAAGATGTATGTCTGGTGTCGCAGAGAAATCCTGCCTTAGAATGAAGCAGGTTTCCTGGAAACCTAGACTGAACCCCTAGATTCAGCCCTACATGGGCCAATAAATTCCACTTTATGTTTCAGTCAGTACCAGTTGGGTTTTTGTCACTTCCATTGGAAGAGTTCTTGTTCATTCACTTTTGCCCCAGAAGAAAACAAATTAAGTCACTCAACCAGTATGTATTGATTTATTATTAGATATGCTCAGCCCAGGGCTGGGAGATGCTGGGGACAATAAAGTGACCATGACAGAGCTTGTCCACCCCTCACGGCAATCCCAGTCTACCAAGAACATAAATAGACAAGCACAAGCTACTCAGTCATAATGGCGACATCCACCATGAAGGAGGAGCTCAGGGAGCACAAGAGAGGCGTCTGTGAATGGGGTGGTGAGATCTGAGGATACTGATACATGGACCAGGAATCAACAAATGAAATGAGGTTAAGGGCTAAGGGCCCATGCGTACATGTCCAGGGGTTCAGGGCACCCCCAACTCCCAGTAGGGCTCAGAAACCTGTAAGAGATCTTGGCAGTAGAAGGAGGGAAGGAGGAGGGAGGTGGGAAGGGGCGGGGTCAGGCGGTCATCCAGGCCTGAGCCAGAGGCAGCAGGAGCAGGAGCAGGAGCAGGAGGCCGAGGCGTGCACCTGGCCTTCCCTTCTCGTTCCTCACAATGTGGTATAGAAATACATGGCTATCAGCATCACCGGGAGCTGGATGAGGAGGCAGTCAGGTGAGGGGGGATAGCCCCACACCCACATCCCACCCAGCCCATTGGCTCCCGGCCTCTCACCGTCCACATCAGGATGGCAAACCCGAACCACGAGATGCCCCATGTGTAGCTGTCGATGGCATGGCCAATGTGTTCAAAACAGCCCTGGGCAGGGAGAAAGTGAGGGTTTGAGAAAATGCCCAGAGAGGCTGGCTCCTGAAAGCAAGAATCACTGTGTGAAATCACTTCCTTCCTTGAGCCTTGGTTTTCTCACCTGTGCATTGGGGATCATGACAGAGTCTACCTCCCAGGGTGGTTTCAGGGAGAAGGGATACGGCCTTGAACCCAGGCCTTGCAGAAGAGGTGGTTTCCTGGTGGTCACTATGACAGCCTGAGGGCAATTGTGTTTAGAGCTGGCTGTCCATGCTGCCCACAAGTTCCAAGGCTTTGAAATCTGCCTTTTGGAGCAGTCCAGTGCCGACGTCTCCTCATTTAGAGAAGAGGCCAAGTAGGGCCACAGCCCCACGCCAGTCACCTTCATGGACCCCTGCCCCAACTTGGGAGCAGCCAAGAACAAAGGTTCCGAGTGTGTGCCCTGGAGTCAGGCAGGACCAATTTGGGGGCCAGCTCTGCCATTAGCTGGCTGTGGGGCCTAAGTATGAATCTGACCTTCTGAGCCTCAGTTTCCCCATCTGTGAAGTGGTGACCTTAACAGAACTGCCCTCTGAAAGCAGTTGTGGGGAGTCCATGAGATGATGCCTGGAAGCACTCTGCACATAGTCTGAGCTGGAAACAGGTCTGTCCGATGCTGAGAGGGTGATGGTGTGCACACAGGCTCCCTTCTCCATGACACCTGATCTAAGATACACTGCCGAAGGGCCCCAGGCAGCCAAGCGTGGCCAGAGGGACCACTGGGGCCACTTCTCTTGGCCTAACCTCCTCTGGTTTCTCTCTCTGCCTCTGCACTCTCCTTTCAGTAGTTAAAGCACCTGTATGGAGCATAACTGACTGAGTGACCTCTCAGTTTCTTCATCTGTAAAATGGGATTATTATCATCTTTACCTCATCAGGCTGTGGTGAGAAATAAGATAAAAACTTAAAGCAATTAGAAAGATGCCTGGTACAAAGTAAAACTCAATAGATGTAGGTTGTTATTGGTGCTTTGCTATAGCTATTATTATTGTTGCTCGTATTTCCAGACAACCTGAGAAAAGTTGCAGATGCCAGGTCTGAGTAAGACAGCCCCTGTATGTATCCTGCTGACTTGCAGAGGAAGAGAGGGACAGAAGGAGGGAGAGTTGAGAGAACCAGAGAAGGGAAAGAAAGTCAGAGAGGGGAGGAGGAGGTGACAGACAGTGGAAGGGAGGAAGAGATAGAAGAACCAGAGAGGGCCAGAGAGGCCACAGACAGGTGCAGCAGTGGGGAGGGGACCCACCTTGGTGAACAGGTAGTCCACGTGGCCCAGGCGGCAGCCTTCTTCATTGAGGGGGATGAAGTTGCCAGTCCTCCGACAGCACAGAGGGGGCCAGGGGAACACCACCTCAGGGGTGGCCGCCCGGAAGGCTGATGTGAAGTTCACCCAGTCCATAGGACCAGATGTGCCACAGCACTCTTGCTGGAGAGAAAGGCAGGGGTCAGGGAGGCTGCGGCTCAGAGTGGACAGCTGCTCGCCTGAGGTCACACAGCGAGGAACGACAAGGTTGTCCTGCACCACAACAGGGCCCAACGTCCCCATGTCCTGGGCCTCAAAGAGGAAGGCGGTGTCTGTGTGTATCAGCAAAAACTAGAAGATATTGGTTCTAGGACTAAGAGGCTGATGGAGGGTTGGGATCAAACCCACACTGATTTATTTTAAAATTCTTTTGAATTAGGTGTCCACAAAACCTGAGGTAAATGACACCAAAAGGTGGATTTCTGGCTTCTCCTAGGCCCTGTAGATATTTATTATATGGCCCCTGAAGGATGAATATGGCCCCTGAAGGCCCTTTCAAGCATGGGTTCCAATCCTGGCTAGCTGTGTGACTAGAGTCAAACTGGGACCTCAGTTTTGCTTGGATCCCCAGTATTCTCCGCTGTGCTGCTGTGTCATGTTGGGTTTAATTAAGAACGTGCTTTCTAGAACCTGGCATCCTAGGTTTGAATCTTTCTGGTTCTGTGACTTACCAGCTGTGTGAACTTGTGCAAGCCACTCAACCTCTTGCCTCAGTTTCCTCATCGCCAAAAAGCTGATCTCCCTCACAGGGTGGTTGTTAGGACTAAATAAGCTTGACAAGTGCCTTGGACAGTGCTAAACAGAAGTTAGTGCCCGTTAAGTGTTTGTTGTTAATGCAATATGTGTAATGAGTAAGAGCAGGGGCTCTGCATCTAGGCTGCCAGGTGTGGATCCCAGCTCTGTCACTTACCAACCATATGACCCTGGGCAAGTGACTTTCCCTTTTTGTTTTTTGGGGGGCTGTATACCTCATCTGGAAAATGACAATGACCAGAGCCTCCCTCATAAGAACCACGAGTGGATATCATCCAGCAATGGGCCTAGTGGGAGCCCTACCTCCCTCTGTGGTCAGACCCCCAGGTCCTCCAGCCCTGCTCACCCCCCTGCCCACCTCCATCATGATGCGGTCCCAGAGGCGGGTCAGTTCTCGGCCCTGGTCCGTGTCCGCACTGTAGAATGTCAGCATCTGCTTGGTAATCAGGGATGGGTTGGACACCATCTGCGGAGGGAATAGAGACCCAGAAAGGATAGGGTCTATCTGGGCTGGATGGGGAGAGGGGTCAGCCTCCACCCTCAGCAGAGACCCTCACCACACTCCCCCCGGAAGTCATGCCCCTCCCCTGGCCTCTGCCCGGCTCACATAGTCTCGGTGGGTGTAGGACGTGATACAGGAGGCACACTCGAAGATGTAGACGATGAGCATGAGCGACAGGTACTGGGGAGAGACGGAGGGAAGGAGCGACACACAGCCTTGTCAGGGCAAAGCCTATGAAGTTATGAAGTCACACACCGCTACCCTTCCTCCCCACCTCGTCCCCCAGGAATGGACTGATAGATAGAAATGCACTTTTTTTTTTTAAGTGTAGGACAGCGTGAACGGTAGAATCTACGTGGTGGGCATACAGCTGTTCGCTGCTCAGGCTTTCACATTTTCCATGTTTGAAGTTTTTCATAATGAAATGTTAGGGGAAAACGAAATCAAGAAAAAATATGTAAAGTATTTGCTGAAGTTAACTATGGGCTTGGATGCAGTAAAATTAATGTCTACTTTAGAAAAGAAAAAAAGACATTCTCGAGACAACCAGGGACATTTGAACACACACTGGGTATTGGAAGACAGATACAAAGGAGCTAGGGTGAATTTTGCAGGTGGGCCAGTGGCGTGGTTGTGCAAAAAAAAAGAAGAAAGATTCTTGACTGATGTTTAATGAAAATTATTTTCCTGTCCTCACCTCTCACCTTCACCCTTAAAGCAACAGGGTGAAGTGTGGTACAACATGCCCGACTGCTTTAAAACAATATCCTTATCACTCAGAGAAATGTGCACTCAAGTATTTACAGGTAAATGACTTGGTGTCTGGAATGTGCTTCAAAATACCGCAGGAAAGAAAAATGTGGGCAGGCAGAGAGTGGAGTAGAGAAGACAAAGTGAGCCAGTCTGCGGTTGATTATGTTGAAATTAGGTGATAGGTACGCAGACTTCATCACGCCATTCTCTCCAGTCTATGTTTGAAATGTCCCATAAAATATATATTTTCAATTATATATGTTTTCAATATATATGTTTTCAATTCTGTGTCTTTGTTAATGGCAAACTAATAGGGGAGAGAGAAAAGACACAAACTTTTTTTTTTGCTAGTTGGGTGAACTTTTAGGGCTTTTGTTAAATTGTTATGCCAGAGAATTAAATGCAGAAAAGAAATTTTAAAAGAAGGAAAACAGTTTTTCCTGTTTTCCATCTTCCTTATGGTAAAGCCAAAGTCCTTATCAAGGCCCGCAAGGGCCACCTCATAGGCCCAACTTCCCTTTCTCCCCTCATCCTTCATGCCCACCCCTCCCCCAGTCTTCTCCCCACCACTCCATCCACCCTCACCTCACCGCCTCTCTCATCCCCGCCCCCACTTGGCTCCAGCCACACCGGCCTCCTCTGGCTTCAGAGCCTTTGCTCTTGCTGTTCCCTCCACCTGGAATACTCACGCAGGCTCACTCCTCACCTCCCATAGGTGCTTTCTCTGGCTGCCAGGCCTTCTCTCTGCCTTCCCCGCTGCAGCTCTCCCTTCCCTGGTCACTGTCTCCCACTCTCAAAGCACCCTCCCCTAGGGCAAACGCTTTATGTTTTGCTCACTACATAGCCCTAGTGCAGGGGTGTCCAAACTGCGGCCCGCAGGCCAACTGTGGCCCACAATCCATTTTTAATTGGCCCGCAGCAAATTCCAAAAATATATTTAGTTTATTTAAATAAACCAGGGGAGGCAATATGTAATTCACCTCGAGTGAGTGGCCCGGCTGTTTGTGTATTTTACTGCATATGGCCCTTGGTAAAAAAACGTTGAAAAAAGTTTGGACACCCCTGCCCTAGTGCCTACCATAGGGCTTGGCACATGGTTCTTGCTCAATAAACATTTGCTGATTAAATAAGCAGGTGCTCCTGGGAAGCTAAAGGGCCCTCAAGTGTAGAGGAAGCACAGCATTAGCTCTGTGTCAGTGGGGCCAGGATTGAAATCACTGCTCTCCCTGTCACCTAGGCTTTGGCCTCTTTGAACCTCAGTTTCCTTATCCGGTAAATGGGTAGAAAAGCACTAACTTCAGGGAGGACTGAGAGAGCTCATTTTCTAAACTGCTTAGTCTAGTGTCCAGGTACATGAAATGCCCTGGGAAGTGTGGGTATTGTTGCAATTATTGTTGTTGGCAGAGATTAAGAGCACAGGCTTAAGCGCTGAACTGCTCAGGTTTAAATCCTGGTTCTGTCACTCACTTGCGTTGTGACCCTCAATAAGGAACTTGTTTCTCTGTGCCTCAGTTTCAATTCTGTCAAATTGGCTCGCGATGATGATGATGATGGTATCTCATGGTGGGTTGTGAGGAATAAATGAACGAATCCACGTAAAGCATTTAAAAAGTAGTGAGTGCTCATTAGATGGTAGCTGTGTTATCATTACTGCCATTGCTATTGACAGACTTCATGAGCACAGACTCTGAAGACCAACTATTTGAGGCTCAAATCCCAGTCCTGCTACTTAAGAGCCATCTTCCTGTACAGAGAGCTTCCTTCCCTTCCTTCCCTGTGCCCAGTTTTCTTTCTGAAATGATAGGGATGGCCGAGCCTAGGTCATTGGGTTATGGGAAGGTGAAATGAAATGATTGCCACGAGGCCCGAGTGTGGTGCCATGCTTAACACACTGGCTGTGGTGGTGGTTGCTGTTATGACCCACCCGTCCCCACCCCTCCCCCTGGGGCCTCACCGTGAGGATCATGGACCGCCGGCGGCAGAGCGCTGCTCCCACACCAAAGCTGGCCACAACGAAGAAGGAGAAGCCGCAGAAGATGGCGATCCAGGCGCCAGCAAAGACGTCATCCTTGCCTGAGACGCCCATCAGTGGGTATACACGGTACTGGTCAGCTGTCACCCATACTGTCTCAGCAAACAGGGCCAGGCCTGACAGCTGGACAGGACAGCTGGTTAGAAAGGCCTGCTCAGGGGCAGCAGCCCTGGCTGCAGCAGTCTCTGTGAGCAAGCTTCTTCCCCATTCTGAGCCTCCACTGCTTGCTCGGTAAAGTGGGCACATAAGAGCAGCAAAGACATTGCCTTCCATGAGCAGGGATGAGGCTGGACAGAGACCAGAAGGAAAGGGAAGGCCCAGGCAGACCCCTGACCCCTCAGGGCTGCCAGCTGCTTCAAGGAGACAAGATGCCACATGCAAAGCCTGGAGCACGTGGCTGGCACAGAGGAGCTGCTCGGTCAACCCGTCCTCCCTTACTATTGTTATTTCCTGAAGAGGCGAATCTGGCCATCGCCAGAACAATTACAAAGGCATCAACCCTTTGGTCCAGCAATACCACTTGCAGAAATCAATCCTACACATACACCTGCCCAGACGGGAAAATCGCAGACCCACAAGGTGATGCCCTGCAGCACCGCGGGCAGAGGAACCAGGATGCCACACAACGCAGTGCTATGCAGTTGTGGAAAAGGGTGAGGAGGCTCTGAGGACTCCTGTGCAGTGGCTACAGACTACGTGAGCAGGAAGAAATGAGAGGCACGAAACAGGATGTGGAACGAGCTACATCTGGGGCAAGAAAGGGGAGAAAATAGTATATATCCTCCTATTACTTGTAGTTGTTGAAATGTTGGAGAAACTAAAACATCTGGTTACTTGTGGGGTAAGGGATGGGGAACAAGAGAGAGGAAACTTCTTGGTGGATACCTCTGACAACAATCAAACGAACACTCCTAGCGTATGTATGAGGTGCCAAGCATTAGGCCTCTAACTGGTTTCTCTGTGATGATCATTATTGTTACCAGCTGTCGTGTACATTGTTGTTATGGCCAATACAGAGTAACCACGTGTGCCAATTGGTCTAAGCACATTAATCCAATAACTCATTTTATCCTCTCCGCATTACTATTTTATCTCCGTCTTCCACATGAGAAAATTGAGGCCCAGAGAAGGGACATCACAGGCCCCAGGTTCCACAATAGAAAGTGGCAGACCTGGGATTTGAACCCAGGCTGTCTACCTCCAGAGCCATTTACAGATATGACATATTTTCTTTACACAACATTAAATATTAAGTAAAAGACATTGTTATTATTCATTATTATGGGCCTCCTGTGTGCCAAACAGGCGCCTTATGTCTATAATCACGTTAACGACGATAGCTAGCATTTGTCAAGCACTTTTTCCGAGCTGAGGGCCATACATGGATTAATCCACACTAACATCCCGATAATGAGGACATAATCTATAGATGGGGAAACAGGCACAGGGAAGTAAAGTCACTTGCTCAAGGTCACGTAGCTGGGGAGAGGCAGACCTGGGACTCAAACCCAGCCTGCTCTGACTTGAGAGCTTGCAGCACTGGCCTGCTGGGGAGTGCTGGGCCCATGGCACCCACCCCAGGATCAGGACTGCCCCCTTCTCCCCACCCGCCCACTCAGCTCCCAGCACTGGGGATGTCTCACCAGAATAATGATGTTGCCCACGACCAGCAGCCCCACCACAATCGGAGACCCCTTCTCTGCCTCTGCTGCTGCAGAAGCCATAGTCCTGCCTGGGACACATGAGCAGGAATGAGGCCAGGAAAAGGCCAGGAGGGGAGGGAGGGCCCAGCTGGACCACCGCCTCCACTCCACACCCCCGCTGCCAGGGACTGCTTCTGGCTTTCTCCTGGGCCCAGGGTGGTACTGAATGGGCCCAGCTTCCTTCAACCCCAGTGGTGGCCCATTTTACAGAAGAGGAAAGTGTGGCTGAAGCAGGGCAGTCACTAGTCAGAGCCCAGTGCTGGCCTTCCTTGAGCCTCAAACCTCCCCAGCTTCCCCTGCCCATCCAGACTCCGAGTCCCCTACTCACCTTCTCTGCCTGAAGCTTGTCTGGCCAGCCCCTCCCAAAGTGGCTCCCTATATATGCCCAGGCCCCTCCTTGGGCCAGTCTCCCAGGAAGGGGGGAGGGTATCTGGAGGAGGAGACAAGAGGTCAAGCAGGCAGACCAGCGTGAGAGAACAGCTTTATGTGACCCCACCCCTACCCCCACCCCCCACCCTAAGTGATTTATAGACCTGAAATTCCAGATTGTGCTAGTGTCTGGCCACATGGGCAGGGTGACGTGCAGGTGGCTTCTGATTCCCAGGTTACCGAGGTGGGAGGGTGGGGGGGTTGGGAGGGTGAGTGCACCACCTGATGTCTCTCCTTAGGACATGGACCTTCCTGGGAGCAGGAGAGAGATCCAAGTCAGACCTGCACACAAATCCTGAATCCCAGAACTGCCCCCTCTGCTGGTGGTCCCCCCTCTCCAAGACTAGGAGCACAGGAGGAGGCCCAGGTAGGGACCCTGGCAGGCAAGGATAGTGCTGGACCAAGGCAGGGAGGTAGGAAGGAGATGAGGGGGCAGTTGGGCGGGATGCTCAGAAGGCTGATTGTATGGGCTCTGGACCGAGGAGAGAGGATGGCAGGAGATGCGCGTGGGAGGGGAGTTCGAGATGAGTGTACAATGAGGGGGAAAAGAAGTGTGCCAGAAAAAGGGAGGGGACACACTGAATGGACTTGGTGGGAGAAAAGCCCCCCTCCCACCACCACCACCACCACCACCACCACCACCACCACCACCACCACCACCACCACCACCACCACACGTAGAGACAAAGCAGGATCATGGTGAGGAGCCAAAGGTGGAACCGTCTTCAAGGCTGCAGAATCAGAGAGCTAGGTTCAAATCCTAGCTCTGTTTCCTCTGTGCTGCGGGACTTGGTGTGTACAATTGCATTTGCAGAATGGGTATCATCGGACCACTTTTCTGGGCGGCAGTGGGAACTGAGTGCGGAAATGTGTGCCAAGGGTCTTTTAGTCCTGGTGTGCAGCAAGTGGCCCAGCCTCAGCAGCAGCGCTCCACAGAGTCACACATTCCCTCCGATGGGATCCCCTAGTGGCAGAAGAGTGGTTCCGCAGGCATAAGTGGTGGCTTGGGGCCCCCAGTCCCTCCCCAGAACTTTTCAATGAGGAGAGCCAGGTGTATGCGAAATGGGCAAACAAATGGAACTTGAAATTCTGATATCAAGACACTGGCTTGGTAGTAAGACGCACGAGATATTTTCCAAGTAAAATGGATAATTAGGTTTTTAGTTAATCCACTTTACATTCAAAATAGTTTTTTTGTTGATTTACATTTATATTAAGGACTAATGAGAAAATTTAAATAATAATGTACATGACCTATCAAGTATATTTTATAAGCTTTAGCTAAAATAATTTGCCAAATGATAGAACCAGGCTAACAATATGAAATATTTTTATTTTCAAATAGTTGGTAACTGTTAGTAGTTGGAAGTTATGTAAAATGTCCAGTAAAAGCAAAAAGGTGACATCATTTAATGTCACCAGACATAAAAGGGATCCATCTTTTTCTGAAGCATGAAGCCAGTGTACTTTAACGTCAAACTTGAATTTTCACTATTCTTTCTATTATATAAGCCAGTCTTCAAACATACTTTGAACTGCTAATTACTTCCTTTAAAAAAAATCACAATGCCAAGATGTCCTAAAGATGACATATGCCTACCTTAACTCTAGTATATAGGTTAAAGGACAAAAGTATTAAAAATAACTATAGCTACCATTAGTTAAGGGGGGGAAGTAACAGTAGAGTTTTTGTATGCAGTCGAAGTTGTTATCAGCAACTTTACTGAATTCATTTATTAGTTCTAACACTTTTTTTGGTATTTAGGATTTTCTCTGCATAAGATCATCTTCAGAGACCATTTTACTTCCTTTCTGACTTAGATTTTTTTTTTTTTTTTGCCTAATTGCTTTGTCTAGAACCTCCAGTACATAGTAATAGCGTGGTAAGAGTGGGCATTGTTGTCTTGTTCCTGATCTTAGAGGAAAACCTTTCAGCCTTTCACTGTATGATACTGGCTGTGGCATTGTCACGTATGGCATTATGTTGAGGTATGTTCCTGCTATACCCAGGAGAGTTTTTATTATGAAAGGATGTTGAATTTTATCAAGTACTTTTTTCTGCATTGATTGATCATATGATTTTTCTTTCATTTTGTGCTGTGGTGTAATGGGAAAGTGCTAGCTTTGTAGAAGCTCAAGATGTCACGTTCATGGGTGGTTGATGAGGGCTTCCCTCTGGAGGCACATCAGGTTTGGTTCTCTCTCTAGGTGATGTTTGCAGCCATTGATACAAGCCTTAGGTTCATCAGGGGTTGCAAAATGCTGATATTCTTATTCTTTCTTTTCTTCGTTCATTATCTGGACTACCAGATATTTTTAAAAAGTAATATAAAACCCTATTATAAAGCTATATTCAATGAATACAATGAAATGAGGGTGTAATATATTCAAATTCACATTATCACAGTTTTACTGTCCAAATTCCTCATATTAAATCCCTTTCTACTTAATATGCCTTGGGAGGTTTCTGTTTCTTGCACTGAACCCTCTCCTACACAGACACATTAAAAGGAAACCCACAGCCACAGGAACTGACAGGGGGATTGAAATGTCAGTTTCCTTACTTGTAAAATAGAGGCCTAGTAACATATGGCTCATTGAGTTGTTGGAAGGCCTGAGATAAGTCAGGTAAAGGAATCAGCATGGTAGCTTTAGTTTTACAGCCTGCAGCTATACCCTAAGGAGCAGTGAGGTAGAGTCCTGTGTTCAACTGAAACAGGGAGATGGATGAGAAATGGTCTCGTAACAGTGTCCTGTAAGAGAGGGAGGTGGATGAGAGACTGCCTCATGGCAGCTTTTCGCAAGACTGCTTATCTCCTTTTGTTTCAGGAGGAATCATTAGTTGTTGTGCTAAGGTTCAGGTCAGACCACAGTTAAGTCTTGCCTATGTGGCTTATGTGGAGATGTGTAAGGTTGTCACGGTGCCATGGTGGAACAGCTCCCCATAGTATCACCTCACAGGTCATTTGCCAATGGCGAGAAGGGAAAACATCTTTCGAGGGGACACACAGCTAGTGGCTACTACCTTTCCTGGGATTAGACTTGACCACTACTAATGGGGTAACGTGACATCAGGTAGCTCCTAATGGGAAGCAATAAGATACACGCGGGAAGGGTTCTTGCCCAAAATACTTAACCTGCTTCTAATCAAGCAGTTCTTCTAATGAGTTAACTTCCAGTTTATAAGAGCTACAGAAAACAAGCTAAATGACACCGTGAGGAAACAAAAAGGTAAATCCAGAGTGGGGGACATTCTATAAGGCACCTGGCCTGGACTCGTGAAAAATCCTACCTTACAAGGGTGGGCAAATTGTGGGGGTGGCTATTCTAGAATTTTTAAAAAAGACTAGATACCTAAAAACCAAATACAGAAGTGAACCTTGATTGGATCCTAGTACAAAAAAGCAAACTAAACAACAAAATGGGCAATTTGGGAATTCGTTTTTCTTAGGAGTGGTAACTGTGTGAAGGAATGTCATTTTTCAGAGATGCATGCTTAAATATTTAGGAGAGAAGTGTCAAGATGTTTGGAAACTACTTTTAAATGGTGCAATAAAAAATAACATGTACACATAAACAAAGTAAATAGGACAATGTTCACAATTGTTAAACACAGGTGATGGGTGTTAAGGGCAATCATTGTACTATTTGTCCACTTTTTCTATGTGCCTGAACATTTTCATAATAAAAATCTGGAAGGCAGAATAATATATTTTCAATTTCCCCATGGAAATTACATTCTAGTGGTGGTGGTGAGGGGGGGCAATTATCAAGGATGAGTAAGTAAAATATAGGGAATATTAACGGTAAGTGCTTAAGAAACGAAAGGCGTGAAGCACTGCCAAGCGTGTGGGAGTTGAAATGGTAGGCTGATGGTCAGGAAAGGCCTGAGTTATGTTTGAAGAAGACTTGAATGCAGGGGCAGCGAGCTGTGTGGGTATCTGGTGGAAAAGCATCCAGACAGAGCAACAGCAAGTGCACACAGGCCTTGAGGTCGGAGCCAGGTTGATGCGTTGAACTTCTCAGTTCCCGTCACCCCGAAGAGGCCAGTGCAGTAGGTAGGGAGTGTGTGAGCACAGCGGTAGATCGGAAGAAACAAGAAAACCGTATCAAATCTTTCTCATGACAAGCACATAACAAATATGTATATATAAACACTTCTAGGCGTACGGGCTATCTGGAAAAATACGTTGGAAACTGCTAGGGCTGGCAGCCTCTGGGCAGAATTAGGTGACTGGAGTCAGGGGAAGTCCTGCATCTGGACTTTTCACTGATATTCTGTTTCATGTGAAATTTTCACTACGTTCAAGTTCTTGGCTATTTTCAACACAGGCCATAAGCTTCTACAGCCCCTATGCGTGCACAGAGGTCCCTTCCAGCCCCTCCTCTTCACAGGCAGCCGCTGCAGAGCCCTCCCTCAGGCGTTTTCCTCGGTACAAGACTCGTCACCCTGCGCGTTTGGTGATACTTCAGACAGTCATTTGAGTGGCCACAGCCTGGTGCTCTGCTGGTTACGCTGTCTCAGGAGCTCCCTGCTGACAAATGTGGTGGATAACATTCTGGGCTGTTATTGTGTGGCAATTCTTTTGGGGGTGTCGAGGAAGAACATTTCTTAACTCGGCCTACTTACATGACTTCCAGTACTCACCATGATCAAACGAAAGAGAAAGCCCAGAACATAGGGAGAAATACACACTGTGCAGAAGATTGCTTATTAGATGATATCAAGTATTTAAGTATTAAGATATTAAGAATAATTTCTTAGGTGTAATAATAGTGTGATTATTTTAAAAAACATGTCTCTCTAAGAGATACATATACTTATTTCATCATTCATATACTTATTTCTGGATAAAATATGATCTCTAGGATTTACTTTAAGATTACCTAGAGGGGGAGGGGAGTAATTAGAGATGAAACTGGTTGTTTATTGATAATTGTTGAAGCTAGGTGATGGGTACATGTGTTTTTATTACACTATTTTCATGTGACTCAAAAATTATGTAAGAAAAGTTCAAAGAATTGTACAGATAATTAAGGGAACATATAAATAAATATTAGCACATACAGGGGCTTGAGGCTATTTTGTATAAGTGCTTACTCTATGGTCTGGCACAGAGGACGTGGTCAAAGTTTGATAAAATAAAAAACAAAACAAAACAAAAAATAATCACTGAAGCCCCTCTTACTGGTCCAGGCACTATTTGCACCCTAGCTTCTTGCCCAGTCATCCAGCTTGTTTATACATACACTCTCTCACACCTTTCCAACATGTATTTATTAGTAGTTAAGCCATGATTCAGCATCCCAGGGCGGGATGTACCCAGGTCCCCCTTCACGTCCCCAGGAGCAGGACAGAGGACAGAAGAGAGGTGGGGTGGAGCCAGTTTAGATCTTCCCAGGAAATGTGCCTTCTGCCCGGCGGTCATCCCAGGTCGACACCTGCAGAAAGACAGTCAGTATTACTCGTTCTTTGTGGGTAAACCAGGTGGGTGGGCTTCTTTGTCTTCCTCACTTTGCCCACCTGCTCATTTCTTCAGTCAGTCAACAAGTAACTCCACTAGTTACACTGCTCCAGGGGCTGGGGAACCAGCAGTGACCCAGAAAGCCAAGAATCACTGTTCTGAATGAGCTGACATGAGCTGACCCACTGCAGGGGGTGGAGATGAGAGGGGGTGAGGTGAGGAAGGAATAACACGCAGAAAAATCCCAGGGTCAGTGCAGGGCTGTCGTGTGAGGTACAAGAGCTTAAAGACAGTGGCTACGTCCTGCTTCAGGAACTTCAGAGTCAACACTCAAAGATATTAGTCAAAATAGAGGAAATAAGGAATACTAGGCAGCTGTGAAAAAAGTAAGGCTCATCTGTGCTCCAGAAATAAATGGGTCTCCAAGACAGACAGTCAAGTTCAAAAAGGTGCCAAATGGAATAGAGTGCGATACTACTGTTGATCACAGATGTATGCGTAACATAACAAATGACAGAAAGGCCAATATCACAATGTTAACACTCTCCAGAAGTAACACTCTGCTCCCTGTGGGCCTTCCTACAGGCAGTTGGAAGCATATTCACTTTTACACACACACACACACACGCTATATAGTAGAGGCAGTGGATAAAAGCATGGAAAAGAGAGACTGTATCTGCTCCATCACTTCCTAGTTGTGTGACCTTGGACAAATTATTCAACCTTTCAAGGCCTCAGTTTCCAATTCTGTAAAATGAGGATACTAATAGTACCTACCTCATCTTATTTTTATAGCATGTTTGCCCTTATACAATATAAAGCGCTTACAACGTACTTGGCCTACACAGTAAGTGCCATGTATATGCCTATTTTATTTACACACACCCCGACATCACAAATACTCTGCACTTTTAATACAAACACACACACACACGGCCATCCTATATAGATTGTCCTGCAACTTGCTTTTCCCCACAAGTCTCAGAGCTCTTTCTATAGTCTGTCACGTAGATCAAGACAAACCTATCACCATGTACCTAACTTGGGTTGTTTCTGAATGTTCCCCACTGCAAACAACTGTGCAAAGGACATCCTTGTATATGAACATTTTTGTAGGATGTCTAGAGTATGATTTTTTCATTTTGAAAAATGTCACATCTAGAGTATATATTTTTTTCATTTTGAAAGATCCTGCCAAATTGACCTCAAAAGTGACCTCAGAACCACCAACAATTAGCACTATCAACGTTTATAATTCTTGCACCAGACTGAAAGGTAAAAACACACATATCTTTGTAGTTTTAAGCTGCATTTCCCTGGTGACCTGAGTGGAGATGAACATCTTCTCATGTCTGGGATTCATCTGGATTACCTCATCCTGGACTTGTACTGACTACAGTCTACAGTCTAAGTGTGAATTTCTCAGTCGCTGGGTTTATGTCTCCACTCCCTTTTAAATTAAAGAATCAGGTTGGTCTGGTCCTTTGGCAAATTACCCTTTGTCCAACAATCCCACTTCATGAAACTAAGGAAACCATTCAAATAGAGAGGAAAACATTTCCTGAAATGGAATTGTACACTCAAGTATCATTTAAAATAGTGAAAAAAGACTGAGTGGTGGCTCAGGCTCAGGTTAGAGCTCCGTGTTCCTAACTCCGAAGGCTGCCGGTTCGATTCCTACATGGGCCAGTGGGCTCTCAACCACAAGGTTTGATTCCTCGACTCCCGCAAGGGATGGTGGGCAGCGCCCCCTGCAACTAAGATTCAACATGGCACCTTGAGCTGAGCTGCCACTGAGCTCCGGATGGCTCAGTTGGTTGGAGTGCGTGCTCTCAACCACAAGGCTGCCGGTTCGACTCCCGCAAGGGATGGTGGGCTGCGCCCCCTGCAACTAGCAACGGCAACTGGACCTGGAGCTGAGCTGCGCCCTCCACAACTAAGACTGAAAGGACAACAACTTGAAGCTGAACAGCACCCTCCACAACTAAGATTGAAAGGACAACAACTTGACTTGGAAAAAAGTCCTGGAAGTACACACTGTTCCCCAATGAAGTCCTGCTCCCCTTCCCCAATAAAATCTTTAAAAAGTAAAAAAATAAAAGATAAAAATAAAACACTTATTTTTACTTCACCAAGTTTTTGAAATAAAAAGCCAGGACTACTGGGTCTAAAGGGGCTTGTGCAGAGTACATTTATATCCAGCTGTAACAGGGCAAACACAGCAGGCACCTGAGTGGAGGAACCACACAATCTGATGCTCCCCAGGTAAGGGCAGGCCTAGGTCCTAGAGACGGGGGTGCGGGCAGCACCGGGACTGGAAGCATGACCCTAGCACCCCATCCAGCACGCACCTAATGAGGTTGGAGGGAGGATGATAGGAGATCAAAACATTACGTTACCCAAGATCACCCAGGGACAAAGGGTAATCCTGGGAGCACACAGGGTTCTCAGACACTTGAGAGAGTGCGGCCAGAGAGGTGAGAGGAAAACCAAGTGAGCCGAGGAAGAGTGCCATTAAGGCAATTTGTTCTCAAGAAATGAGCCCCAAAGATGTACATCAAGGATGCTTAAAGTACTGAAAAATTAGGACATAATCTCAACCAAGAGGACCAGTTAAATAAAAGCATCGGTAAGTTATTAAAATGAAAAAGGCAGATATATATGCATTGTCATTTAAAAAAAAAAAAAGGGGGCTCCAAGACACATTGATGAGCCAAGCAAGTCATAGAACATAATATATAGTATGAACCATCCACACACAGAAAGGACCACAGGCTTATGTATGATAACTTTATATACAGAGAAAAAGACAGTTAACAGCAGTTACCTCAGGGGAGGGGGATTGGGGAACAGAAGTGGGTTTCTACTTTTTATTTGACTGTACTGCTCACATTTGTTGTTTTTTAAATGAGCACTATTACTTTTGCAATAGTATCATATTTTGACTCGAAGGCACATTATTTCCTTTTAACATCTCTGAAATTAGCATGCTTGTTACATTGATTTCCAGCATTTTAAAAAAAGATATGAACATCTCTCGATGTTTCTTGCAGTCAGTGGGGTCTTCGATTTAATGAAACAGAATAATATTAAACATAAATTCTTTATTTAAAAAAAGAGGATATGGCAGAGAGTATTAAATAGTGACAAAAGGTCTGGTCAAATCAGGGCTAAAAGGACTGCCCTATTGCATATTTTTTAGAGATGCATACTGAAGTAGGTTAGGGGTGAAATGACATGTCTGGGATTTGCTTCAGAATACTTCAACAAAGGACAGAAGAAAAAGAAAAGAGATAGATGAAGGAAATGTGGAAAAATCTTAACACTACTCAATTTTGGTAATAAGTATCACTTGGGGGTCACTTAATTATTCTCTCTACTTTTATGTATATTTGAAAATGTTCGTAAAGGACAGGACTGCACAGATGGTGAGCTCCCCAGGGACAGGGACCAGCACTGAGTACATATCTGTAGAGTACATGAGTGAGATGGATCTAGCAAGAAGACAGCCCTGGTCTCTTTGGCTGAGAGCCCTGAATAGTTGAGAGTATCAGTGAAAGAAGGAAAGGAAAGCAATTCTAAGAAGAAAAGGTCAAGTCCCATGGACAGTGTGATGCCCTGTCCTCCTTCTGCCTCTCACAGATCAGCTCCCACCAAGTCACCACACTCTCCTTTCCTAAGACCCTGCCCCAGCATCCCAAGGGCCCTACTAGGAGTCACGTACCCACGATATGGGGCACAGGGACTTGTACACACGCCGGTACCATTCGCACACGGAGACATCACCCCCTTTAGCAGTCATTGCCTTCTCACAGCGGTGGAAGTCTGTGAAAAAAGAGGTTCCGGGTCAGCCTAGACAAAGGGCTAGAACACATCTTTGAACAGAACTCACAGAAATACTTTTTACCTCACAACCAGTTCTACACAGACACACACACATTTCACAAAGAACGCACATGCTTACAAGAGTACTAAAAAGGGCTAGATAAACCTCATTAAATTGACTTTGCAATCCCTAGAGAACTGCTCTTCAACTTGGAAACTCAGGGGTCAGGACTGATGGGACAACATGAGGGGCATTATGGAAACGCAGAATCAGGGCAAGGGAAGGGGAAGATGGTCTTAATGCTAAGATGCTGGAGTCTGACAGAGGAAGATAAGAGGGGGATAATCTGGTTTTGAAAAGCAGGCAATAAATTAAAAAAAAAAAAATTACTCCAGGTATTCCAGTCCGGGGCACATTCCCTAGAGAGAAAAGCATTCTCATGGACATCAAATTCCATCTATAAGAACGTTTATAGCAGCATCAGTTGTAAGAGCCCCAAACTGGAAACTACTCAAGTGCCATAAATAAACTGTGGAAAACTGTACAGCAATGAAAATGAGCAAACTACATATCACCACACAGATGAATATTCAAAACTGTTGAATTAAGAAATCCCAACATGGGGGGTGGGAGATGAGGGTAAGGTGGATCAAATATATGGTGATGGAAGGAGAACTGACTCTGGGTGGTGAACACACATGGGATTTATAGATGATGTAATACAGAATTGTACACCTGAAATCTATGTAATTTTATCAACAATTGTCACCCCAATAAATTTAAAAAATTTAAAAAAAAAGAAAAGAAATCCAAACACAAGAGAATATATACAGTATTTATAAAGTTCACAAAAAGGCAAACATAAAAATGGTGAGAAAACCAAAATGTGATTGCCTTATATTGATGTGGTTACATCTCTAGCGAAGAGAGGATGTTGTGTTCAGGAAAGGGCATGCAGTAGGCAGGGGAGTTCAGAGTCCTGGCAATATCCACTTTTCTATCCAGATTATAGTTACACAGGGGTTCACTTTAGAATTATTCATTTCACTGTACATTGGTTTTTGTACTTTCTGTATGTCATCTCACTCACGCACACACGCACACACAAATCTTTTTTTAAAAAAATCATCATAGGAACCAAAGTTTATAGCACTGGCCCACATCTTAAACATAGTTGGTAAGGGGCATGGGCCCTGTGAGGATGCCCAAAATAAAAGACAAAAGGCCTAGCATGCATGGGTCCCAATGAGGCAAGAGGTAAGTAAGCAACTACAGCTATGGGACCAGGGGAAGTTCTGTATTCCCCCCACCACCATGCTCTGCTTACCCAGGTAGTTCTGCCAACAGTTCCTGGTCTGATTCTGGTTGGGGAAGCGGCTGTCAAAAGGGGCAGTCTGGTAATTCCTGATTTTGGTCTTGATGTCTTCTGCCATCTTGCTGACTCCTGGAGGCAAAGAGAAAGGGTGTTGACAGAGGTTTTAGGGGAACTGAGCCTGGGCATGTCAACCCACCCAGGACCAAGGGGGGCCCCAGACACAGATGGGCTGGATATGAATAAGCTGCCACCCCCTCCCTCTCAATGTACATGCACAGACGTGAAGGACAGGGCAAATCATAAATCTAAATGTGGAAATCACAGCAAGGTTTGTTTGGAGGAAGGGTGGTCAACTCCTTGGTAAAATCAGGCCTTATCTGTCACAAAATAACACTAGCTAACACTCATTCAGTGCTGACTACAGGTCAGGTGCTGTTCTATTCGCTTTAATTCTACAGCCACTCTAAAAGGTAGAAACTATTTCTAACAGGGTTCCACAAAGGACAGGGTGTCCAAATGACGTCTCAAGGTCACACAGCATACAAGTGGTGGAGCTGCACTCAATCATCGACATAACCTACAATGCACAGGTTCTTAATGTCTTTGGTGCCATTCGCTCTTCAGGGGACTAATGACCCCTTTTCTTGGAATATGTTTAAGTACATTAAAAAATTGCACATGCTCACAAAGAAAACCAGTTTTATGTAGCTGAGGATTCATTAACTACCACAATTTTGAAGTAATCATGAGTGACAATATTTTGTGACATCTGCAACCATAATGTGATTGACGTAAGATGAACTGTGATTCTGACAAAGTCAACAGATGCTGCTAATACTGAGGTTGTTGCCTCCATACCTAACTGAAGGAAATGCTACATTTCACTTAGAGATTAGTAAAAATACAGATGTAATTTCCCCCCCATTTGAGTACCAGCACCCCTTGAACTCTATTGATGCTATGGACCCAGGGTTAAAAACCTCTGTTCTAAAGTCTATTATGAGATGACACTAAGTTTTCACCCTGGAATCTGAGAGAAAGATTCCCTCAGATTCTTTCTCTATTCCAGAGAAGTCGTGGGTTTACATAGAGGCGCGCAAGCCAGTGTTCAATTCAAGCGATCCAAGGCAATCGTGGGGGAGCTGACGCAGCAGGGTAGACCTGGCGGTGGGGAGGGGGGATGTAGAACACCAGCTGCTGGGACACAGACGTGGTCGGAACAGTAGTTTGGGGCGAGATCTCGACCCATGATCTGTGCATGAGGGTGGATGGGTGATGACATTGCGGCCCCACCATCTCCAAGGGGAAGAGGAGGGGCCAAACACCTGGGAGCTAGGTTGCGGCCCAGGAAAGCCGCGGGGGACCACGTCTGCGGCCGAGTGATTAAGAGCATTGCAGCCCAGACAACTGAGTGCAAATCCTGGGCGTTCGCTAAGTATCTTAACATCTCTGAGCCTCAGTTGCCTCAGTGTCAAAAAGGACAATCACAGGCCCTACCTCATAGCGCTGGAGGGAGGACTAAATTAATTAATACAAGTCGCTTGGAATGTTACCGGACATTAAGGAAGAACTAAATGATCCTCTGCTATAACTACTAACACAACAGGACCCCAGGGCCCCGGGAGGCCGAACACCTGCGGCCGGAAACCTCACCTCGTTCTCGAGGAAGCTAACGTCCGGTTCCTCGGTCCCCCAGGATGGAGTCCCGGGTTCCCGAGTCCTCGACACTCACCTAAACAAACCCCTGAAGCGGCTCCCGGCTCAATGTGACCCTCAGCAAAGACGGTTCCCTTTGACCGGAAGCGGAATTAAGACGGGCCGGAAGCCGGGCGAGTTAGGCTATAGAGGAGTCTTCCACGCGGCTAGAGCGCCTACGGGGAGGCGGTCCCTGAAGCCATTAGGGCCACGCCCATTCATGCGAACTCCGATCTTCTATTGGGCTGAATGCCTGTTCATCATCACTTCAGGCCCAATCATGAGCTTGCATAGCACTTAAAAATGCTCCGAGCTGGGGCTTGGGAAGCCGCCTAGTTACAGGCTCTCATTGTCTCGCTGGCTTTACCGGGAAGGAGGAGTTCTGATTGCTGGGGCTGGCTGAAGACTGGGCCTGGGGAAAAAATCCAAGTGAAAGTACTCTTATTCGTGCAAGAATTATTTATTGAACACTTAACCTGTGTCAGGTACTTCTGTAAGGGTGGGGGATGCATCGTTGAATAAAAGGCAAAATCCGTAACCCCATGATTATTATGGGGTCAGTTGTTAGGGTATTGAAAAAGAACAACTCTTTCTTCCAGGGTCATTTGTCACGTTAAGGGGATTGCCTAGATTCCACCTCCAAACCTCAGAAGGTATAAATGAATAGATTTGGATGGCTGAGGGCTCAGGAACCAGTCCTGCATCACAGAGAGGTAGGTTAAGAGTTAAAACTTGGTTCTGTGAAGGGAAGGGTCTGGCAGAAATGGTCCATCTGAAACATGGCAACTCTATTCTTCTGGACAGAGTTCTCGTTCACACCTATCTTTCTCTTTCACCCCATAGCTGATCTATCAGGAAATGTCAGCTGTCTTTAAAAATATACCCGATGGGGTGGCTGATTAGTTCAGTCGGTTGGAGCGGCATGCTCTTGACTGCAGGGTTGCCAGTTGGAGCCCCACGTAGACCACTGTGAGCTGCGCCCTCCACAACTAGATTGAAACAACTACTTGACTTGGAGCTGATGGGTCTTGGAAAAACACACTTAATAAATAAAAAGTATTATTTATATATATATATATATATATATATATATATATATATATATATATGTATGTATCTCCAGAATGTTCTGCTACATCTGGTTCAAGCCACCAGTACCTCGAGGCTGGACTATTACAGTAGTCCACTGCCCTTCACAATCAGTCCACTCAGTCAGAGGGACACAGTTAACACCTCAGTCAGATCACTTCCCTTCCTCAACCTAGAACCCCACCCTCATGTCTTGTCTGACTCTTTTAGTCTAAAGTGAAAGCCGTTACAAATGACCTACAGAGTTGGGCCCCCTTTAAACCCTCATCTCTGTAAAAACCGATAAAACGAAACCTTATTCAAGAGGTTTAGAGTTGGGAAGGGAGAGCTCTCAAAGCATGCACCATTCACTGCAGCCTGCATAACCAACCAGCAGGAAAAACGAAGGTAATTATTTTAATAAGGTCTGTTTGTATAAAATTCTCTGGGTCTCAGCTTCTTGTCGGTGATGATAAGAATGTTGCTTTTCTTCTGGTTCAAGGGAGGACATTTTTCACATGGGAATTTCATCTTCTTTAAAAAAAAAAGAAAAGATCTTTCCCTATCTCAGCAACAACACACTAATCACCGTTTGTGGCCAATGAGAAACCACCACAACCCCAAACTCTTGTACTCCAATGAACTTTTGTTCAAAACAACCCTCCTCAATTTCCTCCTAATAAAAGCTGACCTTTCCTTTGTCTCTTTGGACTTGCCTGTAGCTTGCTACAGTTTGCCTGTCCTGAATTGCAATTCCTCTGCTATTCTCAAATAAACTCATCTTTTGATCTTGCCTCAGTTTACCTCTTTGTTTAGGTCAAAATCTCTAGCCCTCTTCTCTTTACTCCCACTGTTGCAACTTGGGAGCTGGCCTCTTAAAAGATCCTTAAACAGAAGCAGAAGGCTGCTTCTCCCAAGGGCCTTTGCACTTGCTGTTCCCCTGGCCTGAAATGTTCTTCCCACAGCTCCTTTTCTCCCTCACCTCCTTCAGTTTTCAGTTTTGTTTTCTTTTTCCTTCTACTGCCTCCCCCGCTCCCACTCCGGTTCAAGCCGTTGTTTCTCAGTCTAGTTGTGTAGGACACGACTCCCTGGCCCATGATGGTGGCCACCAGCCGCTCATGGCAGCACATGGTAGCCTACGGCAAGCACACAGCAGTCCATGACCGCTCACAAAGGCTGCCAGCCACTCATGCTGGCTGCGCTGGCCACTGGCCGCTCCTGGCAGCACACTATAGCCCACGGCAGCTCTCGAAAAAGAGACCTCAGTGTTAGGAGCACAGCGCTCCAACCACCTGAACCACCGCGCCGGCCCGACGTCCTTCAGTTTTGTCCTTAAATGTCACCTTGTTGGTGAGTCCTTCTCAGACAAAATGTTTAAAGTTGCCATCTTCTCAGTCTCTATCTCCCTTCCCTACTTTATTTCTCCATAGCATTATCTTCTCACATACTATGTCCTTCCTTTTGTTCTGTTTACTTTCTTTTGTCTCCCTCGATACAATAGAAGATTGTAAAGGAACAATTTTTGTCTGTCTTACCATTGTATCTCTAGCACTTAAAATAGTGCCTAGCAAGTAGGTGGTGCTCTATAAATATTTGTCAGAGTGAATCTCTTGTGTGAATAAAGCACCTTCTGGGGACTGGAAGAAGGAGCTGTGAAAGAGAACTGCTTTCATCCCTCCTCTTGGTCTGGCCTCCAAAGCTTTCCAGATACTGTGTTGGGTGCAACGTCCAGGCCTTATTGATCAGGGGCCTCTTACACATTCTGTGTTTATCAACATTTCAATTATTTGTGGAACTACCTGTTTATATGCCTGTATTCACCCCCTTAAATGATATCTTCCTAAAGTCCAAATCCCTTGCCTGCTTAACCCTTCCATGGCTCCCCTGTGCCCTCAGGACAAAGTCCAGCCTGCTTACCATGGCCCTACAGATCCTTTGTGAACTGACCCATGGTCCACTCTCCAATACAGTGATACTTTACTTCATTGAACAGTACTGTGAGATCTTCTACCTCCAGGCCTTTGCTTATGCTGTTTCTTCTGCCTGGAACATTCTTTGTCTACCTGACCTCAAGCCAGCTGTTTTCTCCTTCAGGAAGCCTTCCCTAACCTCCCCTGCCCCAGATTAGGTCAGGTCCCTCCTTTTGGATCCCCCAGCCCCCTGGAGTTTCCCCATCCCAGCCCTGACTGTTGTGGGCTATCCCAGTCTGGTGATGGGTCTGCCCCACCATAGACTGTGAGCTCCCTAAGGGCAGGGTCCAGAGTTATCTTGGTCACTGCTGAATCCCAGGCATCACCTACAGCAGGACCACTCAGCTGGCTCTCTTTAGGGGCTCAGTGGTTCCCAGATTGGTGTAGGCTATCCTTGGGGTCTAGGTCTGAATTCTATGTCCTCCAGCTTGGAATGTGAAAACAGTCGGTGGTTTTGGGGGGCAAGCACTAGGTCTAATTCCTTGATAGTCCCTAGCACTGTGAGGGCACACAGTAAGCCCTTTTTGGAGCCTCAGTCCTCTTTTCAAGGGGGGCAGAGTGGGTAAATTCGCAAGTTAGTAACCGGGTCAGATTTCTTCACAAGCCCCAGCATAGGGCAAGCACACAGTAGATCCTAGGGGAACTGAGTTTAAGTCCTTTGCATGTCCCATTACACAGTGAGCACACAGTAGGTTCCCTAAGGGTCTGGGTCTGTTTTGGTCATGGTGTATCTTGGGATCACACAGGCCGGGTGGGGTGGGATAGTGGTGGTGGTGGTGGTGCACACACACCGGGTCCCCAGCGGTGGGTCTGGTCAGTATCAGTGGAAAAGATGCAGACAGCACGCGGATGAATTTTGACGGGATATTTTTATTGGGTCGTTGCTCCCTGCCCTCCCACCTCGCGGTCTGCATAACCTAGGCCAGGCACGCGGCCCCCGAAGCGGTAAGTGTACTTGCGCCCACCGCTCTTGCGCACGATGTCGCGGCGATAGTAGTAGCGCAGGCCTCGGCTCAGTTTCTCGTAATTCATGCCGGGTTTCCTCTTGCGCTCTCCCCACAGCCGCGCCACCTAGGGCGGAGGCCCGGCTTAGTCTGGGGTGGTGGTGGGGGGTGGGGAGCGGTTTGGCAAAGGCGTCGTGGTTAGAGTTCGGGTACAGTCCGGACACGGTTTAGGCTGGGCAGAGCCTGGTGGAGTTGAGGGCGAGGGTGGGGTGGGGCCAAGGACTAGGCAAAATGAATGGCGGGGCCAGGTTGAACAAGAGGAGACTGGGGCGGGACTTAGTGGGTCTGGGAAGCGGTCCCACCTCTTTGGGGTCGCACAACTGGAACTCGCGGCTGTTGCCTGTCCAGCGGATGCAGCTGTTACGCGCCCCATCTTGGAGTAGCTCCAGGAGAAACTGCCACAGCTGAATGGGACCTGCAGGGTGAAGGTAGGTAAACACTCAGGCTTCCTGGCCCGTCCATGTTGCTTCGATGACCCAGGAGTCCGGGCTCCCTCACCTCGAAGATCCAAGGGTCCAGGTCTTTTCAACTCTGGACCTAGGAGTCCGGAACCCCTTCTCCTCGGGGACCAGCGAGTCCGGATCCCTCCATGTAAGGGACCCAAGAGTCGGCCTTGGGGACCCAGACATCCGGGGCTCCCATCTCGGGGATGTAGGAGTTCGGCTGCCCCACCTTGGGGACCCAGGCATCCAGACCCTCATGCCTCTCAATCCAGGAGCCTAGGTCCTCGTCCCTTGCTCCCTAGAAGACTACCAATGTCTTTTCCTCCCCTCCTTCATGATTTAGGAGTGAGGACCACCGCCTCCTCTTCTCCCAACTCTTAGGTATCTAAGCCCCGCCCCCTCACCGCCAGTTTCCCGGGTTCCGCCCTTAGGAGCCTAGGCCCTGCCTCAAGAGACTCGGGCTTTGCTCCCTCCCTACGAAGTCTCACAGACCTCTCACCTCGGTGGTTAGTTTTGGAGTCACGAGCCAAAATTGCGCGGTCCGACTGCTGCCTCAGTTCGGAGTTAGTGGTGAGATCTGAACTCCGGTACTCCTTCGAAGAGGTGGTGCAATCCGTGTGCAGCCCCGAGTCCCAGGAGGTGGGATAGTCCGAGCCCGCAGGCCCACCCCAAGAAGTGGTATAGACGGCGCGCTGCTCCCCGCCGAGGCCCTTGCCCCAGTAGGTGGCGCGGTCGGGGCCAATAGAACAGTCCCAGGTGGTGGAGCTGGCCGCGGTGGGGGCGCCCGACCACGAGCTGGCCCCTTCCGCGGCGGCGGTGTAATTCTGGCCCGCTACTCCTTCAGACCCAGCGAAGGGGGCGGGGCCCAGGCCAGGAGGGGCGGGGCCCATGGCCGGCGAGACGCGGCTCCAAGCATCCCAGCCAGTACACGCCAGGTGGGTCCAGTCTTCCGACCACGGAAGAGGATGAGGGGCGTGCTCTGTGAGGAGGAACAGACCCCAAGTGAGGGGATCCCCGTTGGGGGATCTAGGAATCGAAGCTCTCGGCCCTGGCACCTGAGGCCCCAGGCTCCGGGATTTAGGGCAGGACACCTGGATGATAGGCATCCCGTCCTGTCTTCGTTTTCCCTCAAAGATCGGGAAGGCTAAATTTCAACCACGGTGGAGAACCCCAGACCCCTTCTTCCCCCGCCTCTCCGCACACACTCACCAGTCCCCCATAATGCTTCCAGGTGCGGTGACGCCGAGCCCCAGTCCCGCTGTGAGAGCCCTGCGAGGCGTAATTACTTAGCTGAATTTAGGGAAGGATGTGAGCAATGACTAGAGACCCTCCTCAACCACTCACCCAGTAGTCTTTGCCGAGGACTGAGAGTCATTACTCTCAGTCATTACTCCCTAACCCCTACTCATTCAGACTTAGGGCTCCGGACCCAGGCCCCCTCCTCTTTCAACCTCAGGAGTTCAAGCCCACAGCCCTCAGCCCATTCAACCTCCAGGAGTCCTAGCAAGACCCCTTCCTCTCTCAGACCGAAGAGCCCAGACTCTCACCTTCCCCAGCACCGAGGGGTCCCAGCCCACAAACACCTTTCCAGCATGTCTCCTCTGTCAGCGTGTCCCCTTGGTACTCCAGTTCAGGGAAATAGAAGCCGAACTCAGCTCCTTCTGCAGAGAGTCAGGAGGTTAGGGCCAGTCAGGGTCAGTGGAGGCCCGCCGCACCTGGGTAACCGCCCCCCCCCCCCCAGACACACACATTGTTTCTGCCCCCCAGCAGCCTACCCAGCCCTGACAGCCTGTTTCCCGGGGGCACTTCCTGTGGTGATGCTTCATCCCAGTTCCACAAATCCATGGATGCTCGTTGTGAGTGTTCTGGGGGGAGGGGGTGCAAAGGCACAGGGTAAGCTAGTGACACTTAGGGACCCTGCCGTCTGGCTCCCCATTCCTTGCTTCTCTCAGACCCAGGAGTCCAGGCCTCTGCTCCCTTCTGCCCCAGAACCCTGGAATCTTGGCTTCCAGTGCCCTTTTCTCTCAGACCAGGAGTGAGTGACCTCAGCTCTCTCCTTCCTGAGACCCAAGAGTCCAGGCCACCAGACCTCCAGTCCCCAGTTCATGGCTCACCTTTGGCGGGTCCCTCTGCCTCCAGCTGGGGGTCTCAGCCCCATTTCATAGCATGTACCCCCTCCCCTGGGGGCCTGGGCAGGGGGGAATTTTCCAAGACGTCAGAGCTGGGGGTCGAAGCTGGGGTCGAGTTGCAGGGGGCCGGGGCGGGGCCGAGCCACACTCCCCCCTCCCAGGGATGGCCAGCCGCCTCCCAATAGCTGGGGCTGTCCTGCTGCAGGGGTGGCTTGGACTTGGGCAGTAGCTTGGGGAGCAGTAGGCTAGGCGACTGGGGGTGCAGAGTGTTTAGGGGGTGATGGGGGCGGGGCAGGGGGCTTGTGGACAGGTTCTCCGTCTTGGGGACTTGATCCTGCGACATGAGGTGTGATGGGGGGAGGAGGGTCTGGGGTCAGCTGGGCTGCGCCAGGCTTATCTGCAACAGGAAGGGGGATTTCCGGCCAGACCCTCGGTGAGCCGACGCGATGGGCCTACGTCACAATCCGCAGGAGGATTGCGGGGGGGATGGGGTGGGGGGAGGCGGACCAGGATCCCTGACCAGGCAGAGTTCTCCCCTTCCGAGGGCTTTGAGGAAGACTTCCTGGGGCTGCTCCAGGGGTGTGTCAATCATGATAACAATAGCATCAACAATGTAAACAATAACACCAGTCATAGCTAACATTTATTGAGGGCTTATTGCAGGGCACCAACAGTGCCATGAGCCTTAGTTTAATCTTCTTTTCAGGTAGGTACTACACTTATCCTCATTTTATGAAAGAGGAAATTGAGGCAGGCTTCCTCCCACTTCTCTTCATCTCCAAAGTCCATGCTCTTCCGTGCTATAATAGTTTGGGACAAATGGGGGAATTTGAGTATGCACTGAATATGAGATATAGAATTATTAATTTTCTTAGATGTGATAATGGTATGATATGAAAGATGTCTCTGTAAGGATATGAACACTGAGATATTTAGGGGTGAAGTGTTAGGACGTCTGTAACTTGCTTCAAATGATTCAGCAATAACCCCCCCAAAAAGCCACACCCATGTGTACATGTAACATATACATACATGCACTATTTGGGACACACTGACATACTAAAAAATTATTTGTTGTTTATCTGGAGTTTGAATTTAACTAGGTGTCCTGTATTTTTATCTTCTAAATTTGGCAACCCTAAACCCGGGTGGATTGGCTTTCAAGCCGGTGCTTGTACCCATCCTGCTATACTAATAAGTAAATATTTACCATTAAAAGTAACCTCTTTAATATGGGCATTGTCCAGTGTTCACTCAGCTTGATCACTTGCCATTTGTGGGATGCGAGGTATGGGGGTGTGGGCTCTGCTCTTCTTTCCATGTTACAGAAAGGAAACTGGGCCTTAAGAGGGAGAGCCACTTACTAGGTTACATACGCCTCCCTCTCCATCTCTCCATCTCTACTTGCTACATCGCTCCACTTCTGTCCACCTGTCTCTCAATCCCACAATTGATCTTTCCCTATCCTCAGGAGGACTTAAATGTACACATTTAAAACCCTCCTTTCTGGGGCCGGCCCAGTGGCTCAGGCGGTTAGAGCTCCGTGCTCCTAACTCTGAAGGCTGCCGGTTCGATTCCCACATGGGCCAGTGGGCTCTCAACCACAAGGTTGCCAGTTCAATTCCTCGAGTCCCGCAAGGGATGGTGGGCTGTGCCCCCTGCAACTAGCAACGGCAACTAGCAACAGCAACTGAGCTGCGCCCTCCACAACTAAGATTGAAAGGACAACAATTTGACTTGGAGAAAAGTCCTGGAAGTGCACACTGTTCCCCAATAAAGTCCTGTTCCCCTTCCCCAATAAAATCTTAAAAAAAAAAGAAAAAGAAAAAGAAACCCTCCTTCTGGAATCATTCTCCTTCCCATCCCCTCCCTTGCCCTCATGGTTGCAGTGAGCAGAAGCAGGTCAGGAGTAGGGAGGGCTAGTGATATGGGGGTGGGATGTGAATGGTCCAGGGGAGCCGGGTGGTCCAGCCCAGGTGGCAGGGGCATAAAGGGCACTTCCTCCAGGGGAAGGAGGCCCTCACCCCTCTGACCAGATTGGAAAATATGACATCAGAGGGGGCAGCAAGGAAAGACAGGAACAGGAAATTTGACACCTCTCCTGGGTGACCAGCTTCCCTGAGAGGTCTTGGCAGTTTCCCCCTCCCCCCACGTCTCCTCCCAATCCAGGGTTGTCAGCTATGCCCCTGGAGGACCCTCATCCCCTCATGCTCGAACCATGTAATCTCCCTCCTCTGCCTCAGCCCTGCCCCAGCTTCCATCCAGACCTCAGGCCACAGAAGTCTCAGGGCTCTTTCTAAAGTGCAGAACCGTGATGCCAGTTCCCTGCTTGAACTTTGTCTCAGCTTCGTGGGGCTGGCTGCTGCCTTCAGGGTAAAGTCTAGGCTTAGTCTGATATTCAAGGTCCTGCACAGACACTTCAAGCGGGGAGTTGGGAAAAGAGATGGCGGGGGGAAGAGACCCACAGATACAGAGGAAGAATTGACTCAGATACAGCTGCTTAGAAAGAAACAGAGGGGCAATCAGAGAAAGACAAAGAAAAACGCTCAAGGAGACCCACACAGAGACATATAGCACGAGAAGTCAGCTGGTATTTGGCAGAGTGAAGAAACTGGAAAAGTCTCAGATCCAGAGGGTGAGAACTGCAGAGACTGGGATAGAACAACAGGAAGAGAATGAGAGTCTCAGAAATGGCCAGTTCCTTCAAGAAGCCCTCTTAACAATCAGGTTGTACCCTGGGCTCCCCCATCCCAACCGTGACCAGTCTGAGCCATCCCTGTCTGGCAATGCGCCTGTCTTCTGCCACTGGACCAGGAGTTCTTGAGGGAGCAGGGCCTGGGACTGTTTCAGTCACCGCTGTGTATCTAGCACTGTGTAGGCCCTAGGGGAGTTTGTTGAATGGATGAAAGCCTAGAAGGCTGTGAGCTCCAGAAGGGCAGCATCCACCAGATGCCCTACCTTGGTGCTGAGAACACAGGCTGGAGTCAGAAGAGCATGGGTCTGAGCCTCGACTTGGCTTCAGTCTTGCCATAGCCTCCACTCCCTCTCCTGTGGAATGGGCTGCACTCAGTGTGTACTTAAGGGGTTTCCAGAAGATGTAATGGGTACTCAGTAGAGACTGAAAAAGGCCCACGTGCATGTCTATCTGGGTAAACTTTCAAGACACCCCACTATTCCCAGGTAGGGGGATGTCAAGCCCTGTACCCCAAAGAGTGCTTCCAAGCCCAACCAGGGATGGAAATGAACAAAAATTTATTGAAACTGGTTTTGGGGAGGATGGGTAGGTGGATAGTTGGGGGTTTTCCAAAGAGAACTGTCGGGGAGGAGCCAGTGTCTGGCCGGGTGGGAGCGGGTGCCCGGCCCCAGACCCTATCTCAGGCCCAACTTCTTCTTCTCCTTCTGCTTCTTGCGCACCACATCCAGGTTCCGATCCTTCCACATGCTTTTGCGCAGCTTGATGGGGCGCGAGCCCACATACTTCCCTGTGGGAATGGAGGATTCAAGGTCAGGCTTGGGGTTTTGGCCACACGCCCATCACACGCGCTTTCCCTAGGGGAGGCCTCACTCACCATTCATCTCACGCATGGCACGCACATAGTCACTGGGGTCCTTAAAGCTAACGAAGCCGTAGCCCTTGGTCTTGCCCGTGCGCTTGTCGCGGATCACCTTAGCCTTAAGGAAGGATGGGAAGCGGCTGAAGGCACGTGCCAAGATGTCATCGTTCACCTCATTACCCAGATCCCCACAGAAGATCCGGAAGTCATCTGGGGTTGGGAGAAAGGAGGTCAGAAGATGCAGAAGCCTGGCCCAGTGACTGCCTTATTGAAATGGCCCCATGGTTTCTAGAGGCACCCCTGAGCCCTCCTCCCTCTGTCTCCGTGGCAGTCTGCCCAAAGCCCCCTTAGTAATAACTGCCAACACCTGGATGGTCTTTCCCCTGTGCTAGGCTCTCTGCTGCGTACTCATGAGGTTTTAACACATTTGACATCCCAAAAACCTTTTTACACTGAGGCACAGAAGGTCAGGTCACCTGCCCAAAGTTACTCAACCAGCAAGTGGTAGAGCCCCTGGGATAAGAACTCGGTCATCTGGCTCCAGAGTCCTTACTTTTAATTAACTGCACTACCCTTCCCCACCCTAGGGCCATCTCACCCGTTCCCATGATGAAGCCCCTAACTGTCCCAGCCCTGGCCTCTCCTCTGATCCCTTTGTCACAGATCACCTTGGCCTTAAGGAAGGATGGGAGGTGGTTGAAGGCACGTGCCAAGATAACATCGTTCACCTCATTACCCAGATCCCCACAGAACATCTGGAAGTGATCCGAAAGGTTCTTGGTCTCCTGGACACAACCCTATGGACATCCCCTGGTCCCTGCCATCGCTGTACCCTACCCCATAATGGCACCCCAGTACCACAGACTTCATCTTTCCTCAGCTCGTTTCCTCTGCAAAACCCACTCTAATTCCCCCTTGAGTCTCTGACACCTGAACACACTGCCTGATCCTTCTCCAAGGGGCGGCCGGTTGGCTCAGTGGGTTAGAGCACAGTGCTCATAACACCAACGTCGCCGGTTCGATTCCCACATGGGCAAGTGAGCTGCACCCTCCACAACTAGATTGGAAAAAAAAAAGACTTGACTTGGAGCTGATGGGTCCTAGAAAAACGGTGTTCCCCAATATTCCCCCCCCCCCACAAAAAAAAATCCCTTCCCTGGGAGGCATAGACTATTATTACTCCTTATTGTAGATGAGGAAAATGAGGCTGGATGGGCTCCGTGACTTGTCCAAGGTAACAGAACTAGGGTCTACAGTCTGTACTGTGCTGCTATAGCCCTAGCCTGGGGTGGGTAGGTCCCAGAAGAAGATGCAGAAGTCATGGACTGGGACGGGAGGTAGGTTCCTTTCCTCGGTGACTACTGTGGTTGCCCCATGGCTTCTGTGAACAATTTAGGCCAACCCAGGAGGAAATAATCTGACAAACTCAGAGGGTGGGACTTTCTACAAGGTAAGTGGCCTGGACACTTCAAAAATTATTATACACGAGACAAGGCCGCAGGAGGACCATTCTCATTAAAAGATAATCTAGAGACATAAAACTGCATGTATCCTGGTTTAAGGGAAAAATAGCTATCATAGTTTGGGAAGAATTGGGTCAATTTCAATTTAAATGGAATATGAGATACCATGGAATTACTATTAGTTTTCCTACATGTTAATGGTATTATGATAAGAAAGAATGTCACTTTCCTTAGGACATGAGTACCGAGGTATTTAGGAGTGAAGTGATAATTTATAACTTGCTTCAAATGATTGAACAAAACCCTAAAACACATACATACACAGAGAGATAAAGTAAATATAGCAAAAATATTAATTGCTGAATCTAGCTGGTAGACACATGGCTGTTCACTGTGCAGTTCAGTGTTTAACATTTTTCATAAGAAGTTGGGAGAAAAAAGAAAGCTTTCACCTTTAGCAATCCAAGTCCCTCATGAATAAAACAGGTCAGAAGGTGCATGCTGCTCAGTGGCAGGATGAAGGCCCACCCCTAGCGCCACAGCCAGTCCCCCACGAAGTGCGCTAACAGTGCCTGCCCTACAGAGAGGAGGCAGTCGTGCAGTTACCTGGTTCACCTTCCCTGTGTCTGCCCCAAGGAAGAAGGCTTGCCCTGACCGTGGCTGAGCAGTACCTGACTCTGCACTTGGGCCCACTTACCTGCATCCCACTCCAGCAGGCTGGGGTCTTCCCAGCTGCTCCCAGCTGCCGTGCGAATGCAGCGTTTCAATTTCTCTGGCTTTCCTTTCTTCTTGTCTTCACCCAGAGGCTCTGGGACCTGCAGAGGAAAGGGGACGGGGTGCAAAGACTTGGTGTTGGAGTCTTCTGAACCCGTCTGTCCCCCTCTCACCTTCCTTTGCCCCCTGGCCCTCCTGCCTCCATAGTTAAAGGACTGGATGTGCTCCTGGGTTGAGATATGTCTGTCTGCCACCCTCTCTCCGACATCCTCCCAGCCCCTCCAATTTCCTGGGATCCTCCTACGTCCACTGATAGAGGACTACATGTGCTTCTGCGTGTGGAAGTCCATGGGCTCCTGTCTGCCCTCTCAGCCCTTTCTGTCCCCACACTGCGATGCTCCCTGCTTACCTCGAGAGCCATGAGGCCAGGCGGTGGCTCAGGCCGTGGGGGCCGGGGCCGAGGACGCAGGGAGAGGAGCTCAGGAATGCGTAGTGGGGGCAGCAGGCCTCGCACAACTTCCAGCGGGAGGGGCAGGGGCTCAGGTTCAGGCAAAGGCATGGCAAGGGCCAGTGGTAGGCTGGGCCCAATGACGGCAGGACCAGTTGGGGCACCTCCTGCCCCCACAGCTACTGCTGCGCTAGCGTCCTCTAGCCCGGCTGCTGCAGCCACCACTGCCTCGTCCTTCTCTTTCAGGCCCAAACCCAGGCCTAGGCCCAGCTCTCGGGATGCTGGCTCTTCCTGTGGGCAAGAGGAGAGAATGAGGGGGGTCAGCTCAAGGCTCAGACCTTACTCCCATTCCCATCCTGTGTAACAAAGCAAAGGGCCTGAGGGCCAGAGAGCAGGCAAGAGACATCTAGACAGAGAAAGGAGTCTCTAGTGAGAGGCAGACACAGGGACAGAGAAACACAGGCAGAGAGACAGACAGACATACACACACAGAGACAAACAGAAGGACAAAGAAAGACATCAAGACAGAAAAACAAAAAGGGACAATCCAAGGAGAAATGGAGAAAGAGATAGAAATACACCCACAGCATCTGTTTCTTTATACACTTTTCTCACAAAAAGAAAGAAAAATAGAAAGATTTGGCCACAGAAATACAGAGAACAACAGAGACAAAGTCAGAGAGTAAGAAGTCAGAGACATGAAAAGCCAGGGAAAAGGCACACTTAGACATAGCCCATCAGACCAGGATTGAGTGTCTCCCTACCCACTGCACTTCTGACCATCAGCTCCCTGTCCACACTCACCAGGGGAGGCCTCAGAGCAGCCATGGAGCCCAGTGGGGGCCCCGGGGCCCGAGCCATCGGTGGTAGCATCATAGGTGGTCCAGGGGGCCCAGACAGAGGGGGGCCCACGAGGGCCTGGTGAGGGGGCCGCAGAGCCATAGGGCGAGGGCCTCCTGCTGCAGAAGAAAGAGCAGAATCTGTCAGGGTGTTAGTGGGGGAGTTAGAGGGCTTAGGAAGGGAGTTATGTGGCAGGGATGGTGATCCTGGCCCCTCACCTGCTCTCTGTAGCACGTGGGGGACGAAGGCCGGACGCAGGATAGGGGCCCTCTGGGGGGCCACAGCTGTGGGAGAGAGAGATGGGGGTGCATGTCATGGGGGACCAGGGCACTTGGGGCAAGGTGTGTGTGTGTGTGTGTGTGTGTGTGTGTGTGTGAGATGGGGGAGGGGGATGGAGAGAGAGAGAGAGAGAGAGAGAGAGAGAGAGAGAGAGAGAGAGAGAGAGAGAGAGAGGAGGGTACTCTCAGCATCCAAGAAATCCTGGAGAAGAGTGTGGGGAGCCTTCTGGGAGATGCAGGGATCTTTTCATTTGTTCACTTAGCAGAAATTTATCACTGAGGATCTCCCTTGGGCCTGTCCCTGATCTGGGCAATGCCAGGGACACACCAAAAGACCAAAGGCTCTCAGGGAGCTCCTGGTCCAGAGTAGGAGGGAAGAGACCCATCACCAGAGTGACAGCCCAGAGTGATCAAGGCCGGGATGAGAGAAAGCCCAGGCATGGTGACTGGGGCTAGGACGGGGACGCCCAGAGAGAACTGGGAGCCCAGAGGAGCGCTCTGACCTATCCAGGAGAACTAGGGAAGGCTTCCTGGAGAAAGGGACCTGTGAGCTGAAACCCAAAGGATAATGAAGAGTTAGGCAAAAGGTGAGTGGAAATAGTACTGGCAAAGGAGAACATTTATAAACAAAATCTTCCTCCCTTTGCAGTTTAGTATAATTGTAATTGAGGATGTTAGGAGTTAGAGAGCATCATAAGAGAATGACCAAGAGGTCAGCAGGCCTCCCAGCATAGCCTTATTGGCTGAGCCATGGATATCTTCCTGAGGGCACCAAGGAATCACAGCAGGGTTGGAAGCTGGGCAGGGTGACTAAGTCAGATCTGCACTTTGATCAAAACCGTAAAGAGGAAGAGATGTTAAAATTTCTCAGATACCAGATACAAAAAGTATAACAGGATTTAAGTAACACATGTTTGATCTTATAGAGATTGTACCAGAACTTTACAGGACACATAATCTTTTCAAACACATAAGGTAGTAATGTCACAAAAATTGACTGTGTGTAAAAAAGGTCACCTCAACAACAAAAAGAATGGCCTGTGGAGAGGACAGATTTTAGTTGACTTTGGTTAGTCTAATTTTGGTTTAGCTGATAGGTTTTGGAAGGTTACAGTTGGGCAAGTGAGCAAGGGAGAGAACTTCAAGAAAAGCATTGCTGGCACATCCCCGTAACATTTAGGGCTTCTGGGGAGGATGTAAGGATCTCTCTCTGCAAGGGGCTCGGCGATGTGGGGTCTTGACTGCCAGGTGAGGAGCTTGTTGCTGGTTTGACGGTTTGTTTATTCATCCCATCGACAGATAACATATAATGCTTACTATGTTGCCGGCACCAAGACTTCTACCCCTCACATAGCTTATATTTTAGAGGAAGCAAAAAATAATAAAAAAGTATATAGCTTGTTGGAGAAGGAGTTAAGTGCTATGAGGAAACATAGCAAAGGGTAGGGATTAGAAGTGACAGTAGGAGGTTGGTTTGCAACAATCAGGTTAAGCCCTGTTAAGGCAAAATGACTTGAAGTACAGAATCAGGTTTGTGCTTTAGGAAGATGACAAAATCAGGGTGGGGATGAAATGGAAAGGGTGAGTTAGAGCAATGATTTAAGCAAGAGGCCGAAGTAGTCGAAACTAGAGTGCTTGGTTAAATGTGGGTTTCCTGGCCCCAGACCTACCTGCTCGCCGCAGGAACATGGCTTCTCGAGCCTCTGGACTGTCCAGGTGACTCCGATCACCAGGGCCAAAGCCAACTGTTGGGAGGGGAGAGACAAGGATGGTGGGAGGATAGTCCCGGGCATCCCTTCTTACCACCCTGCCTAATCCCCTGGCTCCCTCACCCTACCACTCCTTACTTACCTGGGCCCACAAAAGGAGGGCCACCAACCATGGGAGAAACCACTGTGGCTGCAGCGGCTGCCCGGGCCTCCAAAGTCTGTTGGACCTGTTGGGGAGGAGGTTGGGGTGAGGGGCCTGACTCAGTGCTCACAAACTGCCCTGGCTGGTTCACTCTGGGTGGTCAAGGGTTTCATTCTTTGCATTCTCCGTGGGGCTGGCCATCTGTTAACCTTTAGGTCTCAGCTAAAATGGCACTTTTCAGGGAGGCTTTTGGGATCACGCTAGCTAAAGCTGTCCTCAGCAACTCCCAGTAGCAACTTTTCTCACCATCCTGTTGTTTCATCTGCCCCATAACACTTAGCACCATCTGAAATTATGTCTAGCCTGTCCTCCCATCTCCTATGCCACCACCCTGGTCGAAGCCACCATTGTCTCTTGCCTAGATCATTACAGTAGCTTCTTCTTTAGTCTCCTTGATTCTGCCCTTTGCCCCCTACAATCTGTTCTCCAAACACAGCCAGAGCGACCCTGTTAACATCTAAGTTGGACCATATCACCCCTTTGCTCAAAATCTTTCAATAGCTTCCCATGTCAGAGTGAAAACCAAGGCCCTTACAGTGGCCCACAAGGCCCTACCCTATCTGGTCTCTATCACCTCTCTGTCCTCATTTCCGCCCACCCTCCCCCTTGCTCACTGCACTCTAGCCACACTATTCTCCCTGCCGTTCCCTGAACATGTCAGGCACACACCTGCCTCATGGCCCTTGCACTAGCAGTGTTCTTCTCCCAGATATGTGCATGGTTCCCTCCATCATGTCCTTTATATCTTTGCTTAAATGTCACCTCCTCAGGAAGGCCTTCCCTGACTGTGCTGATAAACCTCTGCCCTTCTGACTGTACTCTGACCTGTCTCTTCACAGCAAAATGTAAACTCCAAAAAGGTAGTGACTGTTGTTCTCTGATTTGTTCTTTGCTATGTGCTTAATGCTTAGAATAGTGCCTGGTGCATAGAAGGCACCCAAAAATTATTTGTTGACAGGATGAACAGGCTTCATTTGCTTGTTTTCTTTTTAGTAGTCTCTCCACTAGTCATGTATAGCTAGCTATTGAGCACTTGAATGTGACTAATAAGAATGAGGAACTATTTAAGTATATATTTTAAATAGATCCAGAACGTTCCCATCATTGCATAAAGTTCTACTGGACAACATACTCTAGAACATAAGCTCCCAAAGGGCAGAAATAGTTTGACTTAGTCATTACTGTGTCCTCAGCACCTGGCACATAAAATATTAAATTGCCATGCAAATTAATCAACAAGCCAACATGTCAATAGCTCTCTGTATACAAGCACTGAGTTCGAGGTACTGTGCTCTCTGACCTATACGCCTTAGCTCAGACGTACCTGCTGGTATGTGTTGGTGGCGATAATTGGGCGGATCACAGGAGCTGCTGGGACTTGCATCGCTTCTACCGTGGGGACCGTGGGCACAGCAGTTGGGATTCCGGTTACCGGAGCACCCAGAACTTCCTGCTCAAACCTAGGAGAGCAGGACAGACACCACAGCTCAGGACCTTGCACCAAGTCTGGAACGCTGACTATATCGTGACAGCGCCTTCACCCCTGCCAACCTCTCCTTACTCCCGCCCCCGCAATCCCGAAGGTCCCGTTTCCTCCTGATAGAGCCATATGTCGGGCATATTGCGGCCTGGAGGCTCCAGGGCTCGGCGGCTCTGGCTCTGGGACGGCTTTTATCGCGCCCTGTCGCGGGGCTTACAGGGCCATCTCCGCCTCCATCTCCTTTAAGCGTTCCTCGCCGATCTTGCCCGGGATGCCGGCGCCAGGGCCCTGGACCACAGGTCCTCCTGCACCCGGAAGTCCCGGGGTCGGCCCCGCCCCGGCCATCGCTGCTGGCTTCGCTGTCGCCGCTACCACCGCCACGACTCAGTCGCCTCCGCCGGTTCCGCTGTCTACGGTCTGACTTCGTCAATGTCGGCGCCCGCGGATGACGTAGGCCAAAGCGACGGGCACCGACGCATGACATCATACGCCAACAGGGGCTGCCTTTAGAACGAGGGCCAATGAGAAACTGACCATATTCGGAAGGCCCACCCCAAGTAGGAATATAGGCCAATCAGAGTGTTGAAAAAACGAACTTGTGGAAGAAACTAGTTACAGCTCAGTGGCGCTGGGGCCTTTGCGGAGGAACGTAGGCAAGTGAGAGCTACTTACAGTCAGTTGGTCCGGTCCCTAAAACCCAAACTGGACCTTTGAGACTCAGTAAAGCTCGGAGGGCCCTCCGGTGCCACCGCGAGGCCCCTTCCGGAAATTTTAAAACACACTTAAGTGCGCATCCGCCCAGGGCTGGGCGAGGCTGGAGACAGCCGGGGATCGTGGGCTCTCGATCTGGGGTAAACAGACACGCTACCAGTCAGTGACTTCCAGAAAGATTAGCCATGATGTGGGAAACTCAAGAGGAGGCGCTGACCCAGACTTCCTAGAGGACATGACAGCTGAAGACTTTTGCTAGATGACAATGGGAGATACGTTCTGGATCGCGGGAATAGTTCACGCGAAGGCCAAGAGACACTAGTCAAAGGCGTCAACCCAAAAGGTCACGTGTGTAGGTTTGGTCTCTGTGTCTCTTGTGACACAGCTGACCCCTCCTTTTTTCCCTCAAAATGTTTTATTATGAATATTTTAATATGCAACAGTAGAGATAAAATAGTAATATAACGAACCTCCACGTACTTCTCAACAATGACTAATATTTTACCCTCCTTGTTTCATCTATTCTACTTATATTTTTTTTAGTTAAGTATATTAAATTCCAGCCATCCATCAAATCATGCTTCATGATGTCTCTATATAACAAATAAGGACTATTTAAAAGAAAATAAAACATTTTCAAGCCCAAGAAAATTAATTTCTTAGTATCATTTCACACCCAGACGGTTCAATTTCCCCTGCTTCAAAATGTTTCTATACAATAGTGTTGTAAAACCAGGATCCAAATAGGATCCACACATTGCATTTGGTTGGTTGGCCTTTTTTTTTTCTTTTTTTTTTTTCTGTCAAGACAATTTTATTGGCTGCCTTGGTTTCTTGAAGTCCTAGTCTGAATCAGCACAAGTGAATGCTTTGTTCAAATACTGGCTTTTGTTTGCTTCTGTGCTAGAGATGTGATAAGAAGAGAATAGGAAGCCTTTTTAAAAACATTGTTATTAACTAGAGTTAGTATTTTATTTAAATTTCCTTAGTGTTTACCTAATCTCTTCAATTAGAGCATTCCAACCAGGATACCACATTATATATAGTTAGTTACGTTTCCTTAGGCTTCTCTGCTTGTGACAATTTCTCACACTTCCCTTGTTTTTCATGACTTTGGCAGTTTTTGAGGAGTACTGGTCAGGAATTTTGTAGAATGTTTCTCATTTGGGATATTTCTGATGTTTTTCTCAGGATTACCTGTGAAGTATTCTTTCACCGAATTAAACCGAAATCCTGACTGGGGTTATGAATTTTTTTGGGAAAAGACCACAGAAGTAAAGTGCAATTCCCATCTTACCAAGGATACACACTAACATGACTGACCACAGTTGTTGTCAACTTGATCTCCTGGCTAAGGTAGCATTTGTCAGGTTTCTCCACTATAAAGTTACTTTAAAAAAACAACTCCGTTTTCATGTTCTTCAGAAGGAAGTTATTATGCAACTTCCTTTTTATGTTTTTTAGAAGGAAGTCATTATGCGCCTCCCACACTTAAGGGGTGGGGAGTGAAGTTCCACCTCCTTGAGAGTGAGATATCTAATACACTATTTGGAATTCTGCACAGGGGATTTGTCTATTCTTCCCCCGTTATTTATTAATAATTTATGTCAGTATGGACACATGGATGTTATACTCTAAGTTATAATTCAAGACTACTATATTTTGTTGCTCAAATTGTTACAGCTTTTAAAATCTTAAGTCTTTTAAAATCTACACATTTCCTTTCCCCCTTTTTCTCCCTCCTTCCTTCATTTCTTCCTCTCTCCTCCCTCCTCCCTTTTGGGCCTTGTGTTTGTTGAAGAAACTGGATCAGTTGTCCTATAGAATGTCTCACATTTTGGATTTAACTAATTACAGTACATTGTTCCTCACTGCCCCCTCCCCTTATATATTGTAGTGATAGCTTGATTGGATTCAGGTTTAATTTGGCGAAGAATACTTCATAGGTAATCCTATGTATCCCATCAGCACATGCCTGGTTGTCCTCCTTTGGTGATGCCAAGATTGATCAGCAGTGTCATCCTGTTCTATTTTAAGAAGCCCAATCCACCTTCTCACTGATAGTTTTAGCAGCGCTTAACCATCATTACCTGTATCTATTACTTCATTAAAATACAGAAAATAGTGGTTTTTGAATTTTATCATTCTGTTTGCAATTATTAGTGATTCTTTCAAATAATTTCTTCCTTGTTATGACTTTAATTACTTGTTCACATGCAGGAAAGACAGAGAACGTTTCTTTCCCTACTTTAGGAAAAAATTCAAAATGAGTTGGTTCATATCACCCTTCAAAGATGACCAATGAGGTATATGTGTATATGTATCAATATAAACTTACATTTCAAACATATTTGATGTGTATCAAATCATTGCAGTCATTCTTATTGCTGCTCTAAATCTTTGGCTAAGTGGCAGCCCCTTCAGATTGACTCATGAGTCCTTTTGACTCCATCCCAGCAGTCTTTGAGGACTCCTTTGCGTTCTTGCACAAGATGCCCCATGCTCATTTTGCACACTTCCTGCCCTGGGCCTGGAAGCAGCTATTTTCCCAAGGATCCCTGGTTCCTTCTAGTCAGAAATGGTAATTAGAGACGACAATCTGGGCACTAGGGTTGCTCACTATTACCAGGTTATCATTATATCTAGACCTTTTCTGTGGACTTAGTGAGGGAAATATGTATTTTTAGAAAGATCCAGGAGTTCATTCTGATATTTCCAATTCAAATGAAAGATTGCGAGGTGTTTACTTCTTTGATTTTATTAAAAATCTTGATTTCCAGTAACATTACCAAAGCTACTTATTTGGTTAGTCTAATATATAATGTCAAAATGTATAATGTAGAGTCTCAAAATTGTAATATATTTTTTCAAAATAAAAATACCAGTATTATTATGAACAATAAGACTACTGAATGCAGTTTAAGATTTCATTGCATTTCTTTTTCTCTTAAGATCTATGTACCACTGGAGGCATCAAATGAAACCAGTGTTTTAACAATTCTTATCTAAAACAGTTGTGCCACCAACTTCATATAGAATGAGGTTCATTTATTCCAGGTTGTTTTGAGTTTTTAAAGGATTTCTTTTTTCTTTTTTTCATTGTTTAAAATTATCAGACATTTCACAGTCAAAAGTATGAAATAATGTACATGCAGAGATGTCGGGCTTCCATTCCTCTCCTTTCTGCCTTGTTGTCTCCTGGCCTGAACTATTTGAAAGTTGCAGATATCACCCTTAACACTTGAACACATCCTCTAAGAACATTCTCCCACATAATCACAATACCATTATCTCACCAAAGAAATGTAACAAAAATACAATATTTTTTAATATACAAAATTCCCATATTCAAATTTCCCCAGTTGTCCCAAAAATGTACTGTAAAACACATTTAAAAAAATCTGATTCAACCAATATCCTGCATTGCATTTGGTTGTCACATTTCTTTTAATGTAAAACAGTCCCCACCCTCTGAAGAATACAGTCTAGTTGTTTCGTACAAGGTGCCACACTTCTATGTCACCTAGTATATCTTTGGGATAGAGTCCTAACAGTAAGATTGTTTGGGCGAAGAGTAAACGCCTATGTAGTTTTGCTGGAGATTTTTCCATGTGTTGTTACACAGTGCATGTCCACTGATATAGCGGAGTGCTGTTTTCCCATAGTCTTGTCAACAGAGTGAGCTGCCAAAATTTTGGGTTTCCTTTTTCCCTAGTCTGATAGATGAGAAATGTATTGAAATGTGGTCTCAATCTGCTTTTTTTTTTATGATTGAGTTTGAGCAGATATTCTGAAAATTGTCCATTCATATATTTTGCCCATTTTCCTATGGACTTGGGAGTTTTTCTTTACCACTTTGATATTACACATGTGTGCGCATACACATACAATCCTTTAGGGTATAAGTTACAAAAATTTATTCCCAATTTGTCATTTCTTTTTACTTTGCTCATTTTTTTTTCCAAAATGCAAAAAGTTTGTTTTTGTCAATACTTCCCCTTATTGCATCTGAGTTTTGAATCATATTTCAGAAAGTTTGCTCAACTTCTAATTTATAGAGGAATTCACCTTCATGGATCTCACATTCTGTTTGAGGGGAACAATGAAAGATAAAGTAAAACACACTATATTAGAAGATGAGATGTGCTACGGAGAAAAATTGAGCAGGGAGTGGGGAAAGGACCCTCATATTCAATAGGGAGGTGGGGGGTGGGAGCTGAGATGAAGAAAGGGAGAAGAGGGGACACTCAGGCGGCACACAGCACAGCATAGGTATAAAGACTGGGTAAGAGTAGCCAGGGTTCGGAGCAGAACTGGGAGAGTGAGAGTGCCTGGAGGCCAAGTGAAGAGTTGTGAGAAAGGAGGTGGAAAGCTAGGTTTCAAGATCATAGAAATATCAAATCTGCCTAATTTATTAACTTACTGCGACCCCAATAAAACTCCCATATGTGTTTGTATTTACTCTGGAACCAAGCAAGTTTGATATAAACTTCATTTCATTTGGGAGAAAAAAATAGCAAGAAGAGACATCAAAACCTTGAAAAAGAAGATGACAACCAGCCATTTCAGATACTAAAATGTATTACAAAGCCTGTATAATTAAAACACTGTAGGGATGACACACGCAGTTCAGACAGACAGCTTGGAGAAAACCCAGATACAGCCCAATTACTCATGGAATGAGTGATTAGTGTATGAAAAGGTGGCATCTCAAATCATCTAAAATTTTACTTTTATAAAGTTTAGGTGGGTAGTTTTACTTTATAAATTGAGTAATTCACACAGTGAAATGCACAGACCTAAAAAGTAAAGCTAGATGAGTTCTGACAAATGTACACACCTGCGTAACCCCATCACTCTCAACACATACAGTTGGTCCTTGAACAATACAGGTTTGAACTGTGTAGGTCGCCTTATATGCAGATTGTTTTTCAATAAATAATAGTACTGTAAATGTATTTTATTTTCCTTATGATTTTAACATTATTTTCTCTAGCTTACTTTAAGTTTTGGGGGAGTCAAAAGTTATATGTGGATTTTCAATTGGGTGGGGGTCGGCACCCCTAACCCCCCACCTTGTTCAAGGGTCAACTAATATATTTACAACTGTAGAAAGTTTCCTTGTCTCCTTGGTTGATCCCTGTCACCCACCACTCCTTCAGAGGCAACAACCACTGCTCTTAGTGTTTTAATAAGTGCTATTGGGATATATGTAAAGTAAGACAAAATTGGATCCATTTACATAAATTCCAAACGGCTCAGAGATTTAAGTGTAAAAGAAGCTATAAAAACTAGAAGGCAGCTCTTAACCCCTCTCCACCCCCCCGCCCGCAGCTGGACTGTCTCCTTAGCCCTCACACCAGCACATTTGCACTCAGGGCCTTTGCACGCCTCGCATGGCATTTCCTGGTGACCTTTGCTGTGTAGCCCTCTATTTAAAATTGCTCCTCCTACAGCCCGCTTTATTTTTCTCCATGGCAGTTATTTTCCAACATACTAGATATTTTGCTTACTTATCTTGTCAGTGGTCTGCTTCCCTGTCCTAGAACGACAACTCCCTGAAGGCAGGGACTTTTGTCTATTTTGTTCAGTGCTGAATCCTCAGTGTTTGGAGCAGGTACTCAATTCTTTTTTGTTGAGGGTGAAAGTGATGAGAGGAGTTTCAAGGGGACCTGGGGTGGGGTCCAGAGTACCCCATTCTCTTGGCTTCGGTGGGATGAAAGGACAGGGGTAAGGCAGTTGAGAGGAAGAGCAGAACAGCCTGTGAGGGGGCTGGCAGGTGTGGGTAGAGACAATGGGCTGACACACCCAGGTAAAGCTTTCTTCCATATTGAGGGAAGTGTTGAGTGAACAAATGTGAAGCTCTCGACTCGTGTTTGAGCCCCCTCTTCATCTGCACAGCTGCTGCAGGGTGCCTTGGGCCTGGACCCAGCGCAGCCGCCACTGGGGCAGGGACAGGCCCTGGCAGAGCTCCTCTGAGAGGGCGACTTGGCCTGGCTGCTCCCACCTGGGGACGGGGATGGTGTCAGAAGGAAGGCATGGGCCTCCAGGCCCTCACTGGCCTCCCCACACCACCATGGCCGGCTATCACCAGTGTCCTTGCCCCACTCCTCCCCAGCCCTGAGTTCTGCCTGTGCCACCCAGCTCAGCCCCACCCCACATCCTGTCCCCGCTCTCACCAGTCTCCCACAACCCCCTGCAGCTTGGGGATTTTCTCCAGCGCTTGTTTCAGCAGGTTCTCCAGCTGCTTCAGAGCCTGTCCCAGATTCTCTTTCTGTTCCTTTTCCTGGGATGCCCAGATCTGCAGCAGCCCTGCAGGTTAAGAAGCCCAGGAGGCAGCATTGAGTCCTCTGGTTCCGTGGTGCCTTGCAGTCAATGGGTCACCACGTAAGTCTCCAGTCACCTAGTCTTAACCTCAGCATGTCTCCCAAACCTCTCCCTCCTCCCAGGTCCTCATCTCAAGGGAAAGCCCACTGCCACCCCCCACCCCAGGCCTCATCCTGGACACCTGCCTCCCAGACAGACCATCAATCTCTGTGGCCCCTCCCTCAGCTTCCTCCCACTTCCCTACTCACCCCCCAGCCTCCCTCCTAGGCTCCAGGCCTCAGCCTCCCACTCTGCTCCATCCTGGACGTGGTAGCTGAAGTGATCTTCCTGAAGCCTAAACCTAAACCGGATCCTTTCCCTCTCCTGCATGGAACTCTCCAAGGCTCCCAGTGCACCCAAGACAGTTTAATCTCCGCAGCCTAGTGCTTGAGGGTTTGCATTATATGGTTGCTGCTCACTGCTCCTGAGCAAAACCTCACCTACCCCCCAGGGACCATCTTTCCTCCTGGAAGCCCTTCCCAGCATTCTTAACCCTAAGGCTTTCTCCTCATATGGCTATAGCTCTGCACGCTAGTGCTGTTTCCCCCTGGGGACTGTGACTAGGTGTAGTCTCCCGCCACAGGCCCCAAACAGACTAGCTCGGGGCAAGTGCAGACCTGCAGTGTGCTCGACCCCTTGGGCCTGAATCCTGACTCCAACCCATCCTTGCCTCGTGATCTTGGGCATGACACTTGCCCTTTCTACAGCTGCTTCTGTGGTCAGATCATTACCTGAGCCACAGGATACTAAGGCAGAGGGAAGATTGGAGCACTCTGGAAATGGGACCCACAGGGCTTGCTGACAGGTTGTGGGAGGGGGGTTGGCTAGGGGCCTGGGAGGAATTAAGGATGACTCCTGCGTTTCTGGCTTTGGCCCCTGGATGAGAAGGGTAGAGTCATTTATGGAGGGAAGGAAACCAGGTGGAAGAAAAACAAAACTGCTTTGGAACAGAGGGAACTCAGTCCTGTTGGGACATGTAAAGTCCACGATGCGCCTGAGGTTGGACGCAGCTGTGTGGGTTTTGGGCTGTTCCCGCACACCACTCCCTGCCCATGGCAGTGGGGGAAGGCAGGGAGCCCGAAACTCAAAGGCCGGAAAGTGATCTCTTCCTACTTTGCTGATGGCACTCCGATTCATTTGTCATCAATTCACCTCTTCTATTTAATTCTTTGATTCTTTGCTCTACCATCGGGACACCCCTGGGGCTGGACCATTCTCACTTCTCTCCCCACTGAGCTTTTGGGGCCAGCATCTGGTAGGTACTCAGTGAGTGCTTGCTGAGAAAATCTAGGAATGAATGACTTTTCTGAGTTTCAGTTTCCTCATCTGTAAACTGAATCTTAATAACCCCTAACTTTCCTCATGATAAGGACTGGAAGAGACTGAGCATGTGTAGACAAAATGATCGCAATCTCCCCACGACACAGAGCGCTTACTGCACGCCCTGCATTGCTCAGTGCCCTATCTACATTTTCCTAGCAACTCTATAAGGTACTATTGTTATGCTTACTCCACTGAGGAGGAAACTGAGGCACAGGGCGATCACACAAGAAGAGATAGTGCTGAGAAGACAATCCAGGTAGTTTAACGCCATAGCCCAGTTTTTAACTACTCAAGTATACTATTGGATGGTGACAAAGGAGTACTTGGCAATTAGTGGGCAGTGTCACCTAGAGCACATGCCCATCAGGAGTCAGACTGCCTGGATTCAAATCCTAGCTCTGCCATCTGGGCAGCTACCAAGGCCTCTGCGTCCAGGTCCTACGTCTGTAAAACGGGGAGAATGGCAGCACTAACCCCAGGAGCTGCTGCACAGATGCAACTAGTGAACATGCTTAAAGCACACAGGGATCTGCGTCAGCAGTGGGCGTTGTGATCAGTTCTGGAGGCTGATGGTCCTGGGAATGGGCAGGCCTACCCTGGGTAGATGGTCCTGGAGGTAGGCTGGTCTTCATGTGGAGAAGATCCCCGCATCGGAGACTCCACTGGTCCTGGAAGAACAGAAGGTCCTGGCGAAGAGAGGTGGCCTTCGGAAGGAGCAGCTCTGGAGCCTGGAGGGAGGGGTGAAGGACAGTCACCTCGGGAGGGGTAGGAGTGGGAAGACAGGTACTCACCTAGGGGACAGGTACTCACCTTCCCTGGAGGTAACCCCAGCATGCGGCTTAGCACTATGAGGCTGGAGCCGCTTGAGGATGCAGGGTGCAGCTGGTGGATGGATGGCAGGACTGTGGGCAGGGGTTGCAACCTGTGGGGAGAGTCCAGGTTGGGTGGGACACTGAGAGGGAAGCTTGGTTCCAGAGGCTCTGGGGGCTGAGAGGTGGGCTCAGGAGGCCCCGGAACTTGGAGGTGGGTCTGGGGACTAGGATTCCAGAGTGGGGCTGAGGACCTGAGGGTGAGGTCCGGCAGCCTGGGAAAACTGGGGGTCTGGGATTATTGTTTTGGAGTGGCCCAGGGACTGACAGTCATCCTTGGGAGGGGATGGAGGGTTGGTCCTAGTCTCACCCTCTGGGGCTGTGCCGAAGCAGGGTGCCCAGCAGAAGGTGGGGCAGATGCCGGGCCTCCTCCTCTAGACAGCGAAGCAGCTCCTGGCTCTGTGGTGCCACTGCCTCCGAAGTGGGTGCCACTTTTCGCTGAACCAGAGCCAGCACCTGTGGGGTAGGAAAGGGATGGGAGGGACAGCCTGAGGGCACCAGCCCCTTCCTTAAGAGACTGGGTCCTACCCAGACGTCGCTCCAAATCCCAGCTCACCTCCCCGGGGCTCCGGCACAAGTGTGTCTTGCTGGCTGAGTTGCCCTTGATGAGCAAGCGGATCTGTTCCTGTGTCTCCTCCTGGAACCGAAACAAACTGCTTTTCCTTCCAACCTCCCAGCCTCCGGCTCTGCCCTCCCCTTTGCACAGGTCCTGCTTCCTCTTGAGACACTCACCCTGGGCCTCACCCCAGACCAGGAGGCCCAGCTCTGGATCAGAAGGCTCCCAGCCTCACTTGGCCACCACCAGGCCCTGCCATCTCTCCCAGAGTCCCACTTCTCACCACCAGCTGGCGCCAGTGCAGGATCCGCTGTTGTTTGGCCTGTAGCTCCTGCAGCAGAAGCTGCCGCTGCACAACCGCCTCCTCCAGCTCGTGGCTCTGGGTACACAGGGCCTTGAGCTCTGCCCATAGGCCACAGCTCCGGAGCTCCAGCAGCAATGCCTGCCTGGGGGACAAGCAGGAGAGAGCAAAGGACAGGAAGCTGACTAAGACTCACGGTGGAGGTGGGGAGATAAGATCTGTAGGAGCCACAAACACACAGAGCTGGGAGGCAGACGGAACCACAGGGGCAGAAAAAGGAGAGAGATGGCCCAGAGGCCTCTGCCCAGGGAGCCCCCTCACCTCTCGCTGGATCCGGGGGTACATCTTGCCACCTCCTCCTTCAGGCTCTGGAGACGCCGGGTCAGAATTTGATGCTCCTTCAGGAGCGGGCCCCGCTGGGTGACCAGTGTACCCACAGTCTGCCAGCCCTCCTGTGGCACAGGTACAAAGTCAGGGTGGGTATCGTCCCTGGGGGTGAGGGGATCAAGTGGGTCTTGGGATGGGAAGGGGATGGAGTCTAGGAAGGGTGCCTGCGGGTCACCTGGATGAGATGCACCATGGACGGCAGGGCCTGGCTGGAGTCTGACTGGTCTGGTTCCTCGGACCTAGGGATGGGTTGACACTGCTGAGAGGAGCCTGTCTCCTTGCTTGGACCTTTGAGGGCAGCCAATGTCAGCCCACCTGGGTTCGGTCCCTTGCTTTCAGTTCCACCCTCATGAGCAGGTCCTGACCCTGTCCCAGCTCACCCAATCACCCGTGCTGCCTGACTACAGAAGCACTTGACTTCACACCTGGCTATCTCTGTATCTTGGAGCCCGTCCGGACTGCACAGGGACCGGATCTCTGCCTCCCGCTCTGCAGCCAGGTGCTCCAAGGCGGCCAGGACATGGCCTGGAGGGTGGCTTGTCAGCAGTGTCTAGTAGAGGGAGGGGTGAAGTCAGGGCAGGATGGGGGCAGGGCTGTGAGCTCGGACCCTATGGGGACCAGGCTGCAATAAAGAATCAAGTCCTGGCATCCTGAGGTTTGATCATGGGGCAGTGGGCATGGCCTTTTCTGAGAGCCCTCCTCACCTCCACTGAGCTAAGCCACTGCTGGTAGGAAGTTCCAAAGTGGTCATCCTGAGGGGTTCTGTGGGGTTGGGGGAAGGGACAGAGAATGTTACAACACACATCAGTGATTACCACCACTCTACAAAGTGGGAGCTGTCACTGCCCCCAATTTACAGACGAGCAAACCAAGTTCATCTATGCTGGCTAGACTCGAGTTCCCCACTTACACCAACTTGCTGGCCTTGGGCCCTTACACATATGCTGCTTGCCTGGAAAACCCACTCAACCTTTTACCCTTGCTAAGTCTCTTCACTACAGAACCCATCCTTCTTGTGTCCTTAACTGGGTCAGGTGTCTCCTCTGGGAACCCAGAGCCCCTCAGGCTTCTTTCCCCAATAGCCCTAACCACCTGGGTCGTCACTGTCTGTGATGGGTCTGTCTCCACCTCTTCCTCACCTGGGAGCCCTGTCAGGGAAGGCCCTAGGGCTGACACAGCCCAGAGGCCCAGTGTCTGAGGAATTAACAGCCAAGTACGTAACTCCTGCCAAAGCCCAAGTTCTCTCCAGGGTTTCTGGGAGCTGGGGGACACTCACAGGATGCTGCCTCCTTTGGTCTGAGGAATCAGGAGGTTCTGTAGGAACTGGGTTCGGAGGGTGCAGGCTGTTCGGACATCATCCTGGGAAGAGAATGGGGCATGAGGAGGACCCAGGGGTCCACCTGGGTCCCCACCCCTTCCCCCATGACCCAGGACTCTTACCAGGACCTCAGGCTCTAGGCCCAGGGCTGCTGATGTCAAGGGTCCAAAGGTTATATCCACTTTGGCCTTCCTGGAGAGAGGAGTGCAGTTGGGGCTGGGGTCCCTGGAAGGAGGGAGCTGGGAGAACTAATGTCTTTGTCCCCTCCTGCTGCCAGCAAAGCTAGTCACAGGGATCATTGACCTGGAATTTTAGGGGCCACCTCCAAAGTTAGGCCACTGTCATCTGGCTGGATGACAACATTAGCCTCCTCACGGGTCTGCCTGCTCTTGCCCCCTTCAGTCTGTTCTCCACCCAGTAGTTAATGATCCTGTTAAAACCTTAGACAGATCAAGTCACTGTTCTGCTCAAAATCCTCAAAGACAATATGATATGTCCTCATCACCCTCAGAATAACAGCAATGGGTAACAAACTCTTCTAAGCACTTTGCATGACTTAACTCACTTAATTATCATGCCTACCTTATAAAGCAGATATTATTCCCATTCTATAGATGTTAGAAACTGAGGCACACATTTTGCCCAAGGTCACACAGGTGTAACTGGCTAAGCCAGGGCACGAACTCAGCCTCAGAGTAGAATTCCCATGCCTCCATGGTGCTTTGTCCACCTCTCCAATCTGTTCCTCTTGCCTATGAAACTTAAGCTGAACTGCCCTCCTGGCTATTGTCCCCACATCCCAAGTTCAGGGCCTCTGATCTGGCTGTCCCCTCTTCATGGAAATTCCTTCCCTAACTCAAATGTTACCTCTTCAGAGAGGCCTTCTCTGACCATCCTACCTAGAAGAGCACCTCCCTTTTACCTTCTATCATGTCACCTTTCCCTCACAACACTTATCTCTACCTGTAATTCTAGGGTGTGTTTACTTCCTAGTTTACCATCTGTCTCTGCCTCAGAGTGTAAGCTCCATGAGGGCAGGGTTTTCCCTTGTTTACTCTTCTTTTCCAACACTGGTGTTCTAGATATACAGTTGGCACCATTCTAGGCACTGGAAATACAGGTGGTTGAGATGACAAAACTTCACGGCCTCACGGACTTTAAAACCTAAGGAGTGGAGCTCAGACATCTGGAACTCAAGAAGGGGTCAGGACAGAGTCCTGGGGTCTCTAAGGAAAAGGTCTGTCTACCCAGCCTGGTGATGGCTGGTCCCTGGGCACCTGAGGCTCACCTCTCTATGTCCTGCAGGCGCCTGAGCTGATTCTGTAGCCACTGCATGGGATGTTGGAGCCGATGCTGCTGTCTTCGCATGGCCCCAGCTTGTGCCCGGAAGAGGAGAGCACGCCGCTGGGTGTCTTGCATGCCCTGCAGAGCCTGCTCCAGGGCCATGTCTGTGGGAGGAACAGGGGTGGCCATCAGTACTTCCCCAACCTCCATTCTGCTGCCCATCTGTCCAGCCCCATGGGTCACCCTGAGCCTCGCTCTCTCGATCCATCAGCTCCAGGCTCTGGTCTAACTCTTGGATCTCTGCCTGCAGGCGGGCAACAGCAGCTTCCAGCTCCAGCTTCCGACATACCTGGTGGGATCAGGTACAAGATGAGATACATAGCCTGGCTGGGGCTCGGCCTGGCCTGGCTGTGCTTTGTGGGGCACCAGGCTCCCCACTTGCCTGCGGGTGTGGTAGAGGGTCTTTCCTAAGCTGTTAATGTGTCTGAACCTCTAGCCCCAGAAGAGCACTAGGGAACTCTCCTGGCCCCCCTCCTTCCTCCTAGAATGATATCAGCCTCCCAACCCATTTCCCGTCTCTGTACTGATGATACCACATCTCTGTCCCAGTGAGCCCCACAGCTAGGAGTCCCGAGGTCTCCTGGAAGCCTCCCCCTAGATGTCACCTGGGATCCTGGCACATACTGACTGGGTCCCACACTGGTCTCAGTATCTCTCCCAAACTAGTCCATTCTCTCATCTTCCCTCACCAACTTTGATGCCTCATGTCTATGCCCCCCCACTCCCAGCTCCTGACTGTCTCCCTCTGGACTGTAAACCCTGAGTGCATGGATTGGGGCTGTCTTGTGAGTCAGTGTCCCCAGCGTCACCCAACACAAGCCTGGGGGCCTAGAGCAGAAGATCTACAAGTCCTCTTTCTGGATGAAAAAAAAAAATCTTGTAGCACATGCTTCTCACCTCTGGACTGCACTGGTGGCCATACCTGAGGAAATGAGGCCAGAGTTAGGGGATGACAGGGGCTTCCAGGGTGAGGCTGAAGGTGGGGACAGGGCTGGATGGGACTGGGGAAGCTAGGAAGGGAGAGCGTTGAGGACCAGTTACCAGAGTAGGTTTCCCCGGATCTTCTTGACATTTCTGCAGTGCAAAGGTAGGAGGAAGAGTTACTATGGGACATGCCTGTGTCCCCTCCCTGCCACAGCCTCCTTCATGCAGCCAGGCTCACCTCTGGCTGTGCACGTGCCGCAAGACATAGGCCCAGATGTCAGCGCCCTGGCCCAGACACAACCTGTGGGGACATCACCCAGGTAGAAGGATCCTCATTCTCGGGGTGGGGTGGGGGGGACGGTCTTTCCTAAGGAATCTCATTTCTGGGGGGACGGAGGGTTCATACTTTTTGCGGTAAGATAGTCCCTCCTGGGTGGGTCACTGAGAGTGTGGGCCTCTCACTGGGTGTGGGGATATTTCATTCTCTGGTGGGGTGCTCCCTTTCTTCTGGGATTCTTTCCAGTTACTTCCAGAGGTGGGGGTGGGGGGATACTGCCAGGAAGGGCTTTCATTACTGGATGCGGGCCATCACTCCTATAGATTCAATCTCGAATGGGTTTGCTGACTCCAGAGTGTCCTCACCGGCTGGGGGGGTGGGGTGGGTGGCGAGGTACTGCAGGGACAGCCTTACCCAGGAGATCCTATCTAAACACAACACGGGAAGGGGGCTTCATTAACGCATCATGGACGATCCTCCCTGGTGCCAGGGACCTCACTCTGGGTGGTCTCAAGGGTGGGGATGGAGTGTAGGGGTTACCGCCAGGACGTCCTGACTCAAATTCAGCATTCTCTTCCTAGATATATACTACACGGGGGGTGGGCGGGTGGGGGGTGCGCCCTTAGGGGTTATTGTCACTGGGGCGAAGGAGGAGGAAGGCGCATCTTCAGTAAAGATGGGGTTCTCCCAGAGACATTATCTCCAGCATGGGGAGTCCTCACTCCCAGAGCGGCCCTCACCTGCGCAGCGTCGACTCGGGGGCTCGGGCTGCCTCGGGTGCCTCCATCTCTTCCGCCGCCCAGCATACCAGTTCCCGCACTTCCTGCACTAACTCCATGACAGCGCCGCCGCCGCCTCCGCCGCCTCCCGCACCCTCTTCGAGCTTGGCGCCCGGCTCTGACGTCCTCAGCGCGCCGACAGTGACATCATCGGTTGCCGGGTAGACCAGGGCCTCCAAACTGCAAGGAGCTGTCCTGTATCTCTCACTCATCCAGAATGGGTCCGGTTGAAAGACGATGGCGGGGGCGTGCAAAAGCGGTGGGGCTCACATGCTTTTTGCACCCTTCCTCTCACTACCAGTTGTTCCCTATGAGGCAAAACGTCCCTAATGCCTCTCTTGATTTTCTTGACAAAATGGGACTTTTATCTTAGGAGGATGAGAACCAGGGGAGGAGATGCCAAACTTACTGCTCTTGTCGCAGGTCTGAGTAAGGGATACCATGACCTAGTATGTCCCTGTCATGCTTTCTTCCAGATTCATTTGTCCTTACCATTCCATAACATTCATGACCCCTAGGCCGGGGTCACCTCAGTGGCTGAGACAGCCCCAGTCTCCATGCTAGGGAGCTCACAGTTCAGTGGGGTACATAGACACATCACCAGGTAGGGATGGTAGAAAGCAAGCAGCAGGGTTTTGTCAATTTGGGACACAGGGCATGTAAGAGGTCTGTGGGGTGCCCCAGAAAGCACTGGATACTAGGGCTAGAGTTCTGGAGAGCACAGTCAGCCTCGGATGGAGCCCTGAAAAGTGGCAACATTCAGGGACCTTTTATTCAACATGCTTGCCTATGTCAACAGTCTGTCCTCAGTGTTCAGTGCAGAGCCTGACTCTCTAAATAGCTGTTGAATAAACAAATGGGGGGTGAGGCAGGTGGTGGAGTGACACTAAAGCTGGGAACCCAGGGAGGAGCGTGGGGCAGGATGAGGAGTGGGGGCCGAGGACAGTGCTGGACCACAGTAGGGCTATGGAGCAGATAGGAGGGGCCTGAGTGTATGGGGTTGATTGGCTGTAGAGGGGGCCCATTCAGCATGAGTCCCTGGGCTCTGGGTTGGGCATTAGGTGGAGAAGACCTTGAAATAGGGACTGTAACCATCTGGTGATATATTTACCTTCCGCTCTGGTTTATAAGTTAAGAGGGAGTGCGGTTGGAACTTAACTGGTGACTACTATGTCCCTAGAGTCAGACAGCATAGTCAAGGTCCTTGGTCAACATAAATTGATTTCTGGCATCAATGCACAAATATTGGCAGGAGTGGAGGCTGCCCTCCCCTGTCTCTTATGGCCCCCATCTCTTGGCAGGGTCCAAAGGTTGGTCTTGAGCTCTGGTCCAGTGGGCTGCCTGAACAACCACTTCCTTCCCCCATCAACCACCTCAAATTGTTCACTCAAGTTGACAACACTTGACACTCCAGACAGTGAAGAGCAGCAGTCCCATTTGGCCCAAGTGAATACTTAGAGCCAAGCTAAGTAACACAGTTGTATATATTTGTTGGTTTGTTCATGAACTGTAGAGGATGCTACCGAGAAAATAAGTCCATCATGTAGAAAATCAAAAGGATGAGTATGATGAGGCTTCCCATAACAATCCCTGTGCCTGCAATGTAGAAGACTTGGTGGGAGGTCTCAGCTGCCAAGGCTCGTTCATTCCACTTGTTGCTGTGCCTTGTCTGATTTGAGGGGAGAGGTAGAACCGGAATAGGTGGGCTTAAACAGGTATTGCATGGGAGTAAACCATAGAACTGTATGGATGTAGGGTGAGGACCTGAACCCAAAGCTGGGAAACAAGGAAGAATTTGAGTCAGGATTATGGCCAGGATGGAGAAGGAGAGGAGGGCAAGGATTGGCATGATGCAGATTCCCACCTGGATAGAGAAGATCAAGGCTACAATGCCTATGGGAAAACACAGGAAGAAGGCCAAAATCGATAGGCACATGTAATCTTGTGGGGGCTTGTCAGGCAAAATTTCAAACGCCTGGGGAAAGAGAGTGGGTTATGACTTAGTATGGCTTCTGGATTCCATCATCCCCTCTGACTTCCCTTTTCACACTAACACATCTCTCCTTGTCTCCCATAAATTCTTCATTGACCCCCCCCTTTAAAACTCATTGACTATCTAACTCCAGCCATGTCCCTTCTAACCTCTCCCTACCCCTGTTAATACCTCCCTGTCCCCTAGAAATCCCAGCCCCCACGTCCCCCTATGCCCTATAATTACTCTCTGTAACCCTTTCCTTGTCTCCTATAACCTCCTCTATAACTGCCTTGCAGACCTCTACAGCATGTCTCTCTTGGCTCCTTCCACTGTCCACTGTCCCCACCCCACCCCAAAATCCTTTACTGACTCATGATTCTCATTTGTGCTCCCTGAAACCTTAACTGATCCACTATCACACTTTGTTCCTATAACACCCTCACTGTCACCTAATCAACCCTCTCTTTGCGCCTATAAAACACCCTACTAAGAAGACCCTCACTCAATACTTTAACACGTACTTTTCATCTGTAAAACCTTCATTGTCCCTTATAAAATTCTCATCCTATGAAACTTCTAATGTCATCTGTAGTTCTCTGCTTGCCCCATTTATAATTGTCCCTATGAATCTGTCTGATCCTGCTGTGACCCATAAACTCTTCCCTCCTCAACCCTGCTCCATAAGCTCTCACTAGGCTCCTCTAAGACCTTCTTTAAGCACCCATGTGATAATGGATCAGTTGGGGTTTCAGGGACCCAGAGAAAATATTTGCAAATCACGTATCTGACAAAAGACTGTATCCAAAATATATAAATAACCCTCAAAACTAAACTGTAATAAAAACAACTTGAGCACCTATGAACTCTAAATCCTTCTCGGGTCACTCATAGCTTTTCTGTTTCTTTATAAAGGCCTGCCATTCCTCCCTCTAAGATGTTCTCTCTAACCAGCTTCTTGACCCTTTGAACTCCTTTTGCATCCACTTATTACAGCCTCCCAGTTCTCTTAAAGCTGTGCTCCCTCTAAATACTTCTCAACTTATAACACCCTCTTTGCCTGCTTAGGAAGACCTCCTTGCCCCCTTATTCCCCTTTAACTCCTTCCCTCCCACCTGTACCCCCTCCCCCATAAATTCCCTCCCTGTCCCCTGAAACACCCCCATTAGGGCATCTGGATCTGGCTACACGGAGCCTCTCCCTCACTCCAACCCGCTGGGGATTACCATGGAGACCAGGCAGGCCCCTCCTCCTATCCTGGCTGTTTACTTTTATTGGCTGGTTGGAGATAGTCTGTGATATGGCGGCGAAGCCAATACTCGCCTGACTGCTGATTGGTCTGATGGCCTGCCAGTCCTTCTTATACTCTTGGGTGATTGATCAATCCAGGGACTTGTTTTTTTTACAGTTTAGTTTTGAGGGTCTTTTATATATTTTGGATACAGTCCTTTGTCAAATATGTGATTTGCAAATATTTTCTCTAGGTCCCTGAAACCTCAAGAGATCCACTATCACATTTTGTTCCTATAACACCCTCATTGTCACCCAAGCAACCTTCTCTTTACCTCTATAAAACACCCTACTAAGAAGACCCTCACTCAATACTTTTAACACTCACTTTTCATCTGTAAAACTGTTTCTTATAAAAGTCCCTCCCTATAAAACTTATAATGTCATCAGTAGCTCTCTGCTTGTCACATTATAATATCCTTCACTTGGTCCCTGTGAATCTGTCTGGTCCTGTTATGACCCTTTATGGTTCATCCATAAACTCTCCCACATAACTTCTTACTTGGTTCCTCTAAGACCTTCTTTGAGCACCTATAAACTTGAAGTCCTTTTCGTGTCACTCATAGCCTTTCTCTGGCCTCTAATAAAGTCCTGCTCTTTCTCTAAGACCTTCTCTCTACCTCTGCAACCACGTCCCTGACCTTTGAACTCCTGTGTCCACCTACTACAGCCTCCGATTTCTCCTAAACTTGTGTTCCCTCTAAATACTTCTCTACTTATAACACCTTCTCTGCCTCATTATGAACCCATCCTTGACCCTCATTCCCACTATTCTCTTCCTTCCACACTCACCCTCCAAAACTCCACCCCCCTCACTTTAGGCACCCACATTAGGGCATTTGGATTTGGCACTACATAGAGCCTCTCCTTCACCTCAACCTGGCAGGGATTACCATGGAGACCATTTAGGCTCCGCCTCCTAGTCTATCTTTCCACTTCTATTGGCTGATTGGAGGTTGCATGATAGGCGTTGAAGCCAATACTCACATGGCTGCTAATTGGTCTGAAGGAGTTCAGGCGCTTTCTACTCTCTCACGTGATTGATCATTCTGGGAGTGTTTGGGGAGACACCACTAAGGCAAGAGTGATGTGGGCCTACGAGTCTTGGATTGCTTTAGGTACCTTGAGAGGGGTCATTTAACAAGTTGTAGTCAGGTTGCCTAGGTTGTGAAGGGTGACATTTGTAAGAATTAACATCTGTTCGTGTGCCTATTTGCCATTGTATATCCTTTTTGGTGAAGTGTTAGTTCAAGTCTTTTGCCCATTAAAAAATTGGTTTGTTTTAAAACTCATAGATACAGTCAAGAGAATTTTGGTTATCAGAGGGGAGGGGGTGGGGGAGAACAAAGTGGGCAAAGGAAGTCAGATACGTGTATGGTAACAGAAGGAAACTAGACTTCGGGTGGTGAGCACGTAATAGAGTATACCAATGTCATAATATAATGTACACCTGAAATTTATATAATGTCGTTAACCAATGTTATCCCAATAAATGTAATTAAAAATTGTTTTTTATTACAGTGAAGTTTCAGTGTCATTTATATATTTTAGATACAAGTCCTTTGTCAGATTTGTGATTTGCAAATATTTTGTCTGGGTCTGTAGCTTATCTTTTCATTTTCTAAAAGTGTTATTTACAGAGCAAAAGTTTTTTAATATTGATGAAATCTACATTTCTTTCTTTTAGGGACATGCTTTTGGTATCATATCTAAGAACTCTGCTTAACCAAGGGTCAGGAAGATTTTCTCCTATGTTTTCATCTTAAAGTTTGATAGCTTTATATTTTACATTTAGACCCATGATCCACATTGAGCTAACAGTTGTATAAGCTGTGAGGTTTTAGTCAAAATCAATTATGTTTTGCATCTGGTGGTTCAGTTATTCTAACACCATTAAAAATACTAGTCTTTCTTTGATATATTGCCTTTGGACTTCTTTTTAAAATAAATTGGCCATATATGTAGATTTCTTTCTGTAGTCCTTATTCCATGCTGTTGATCTACGTGTCTGTCCAGTTGTCAATACCATACTGTCTTATCAATGTAGATCTACAGTGATTCTTAAAAATTGGGTAATGTGGGTACTCCAGCTTTATTCTTTTTCAGAATTATTTTAACTATACATTTCTAGATCTACAAATCTTTTTGGGTCTCTTAATAGGAATTCCATTAGAATTTCATATCAATTTTGGAGAGATGTTGAGCCTTCCAATTCATGATCATGAGAAGGCTCTCCATTTACTTAGGTTTTATTTCTTTCATCAGAAGCTATAGTTTAAACACAGAGCTCATATACATGATACTTTATATTTATTTATTTATTTATTTATTTATTTATTTATTTATTTATAAAGATTTTATTGGGGAAGGGGAACAGGACTTTATTGGGGAACAGTGTGTACTTCCAGGCTTTTTTCCCCAAGTCAAGTTGTTGTCCTTTCAATCCTAGTTGTGGAGGGTGCCGTTCAGCTTCAAGTTATTCAGTCTTAGTTGTGGAGGCACAGCTCAGCTCCAGGTCCAGTTGCCGTTGCTAGTTGCAGGGGGCGCAGCCCACCATCCCTTGCTGGAGTTGAACCAGCAACCTTGTGGTTGAGAGGACACGCTCCAATCAACTGAGCCATCCTGGAGCTCAGCGGCAGCTCAGCTCAAGGTGCCGTGTTCAATTTTAGTTGCAGGGGGTGCTGCCCACCATCCCTTCCGGGATTCAAGGAATTGAACTGGCAACCTTGTGGTTGAGAGCCCACTGGTCCATGCAGGAATCGAACCGGCAGCCTTCTGAGTTAGGAGCATGGAACTCTAACCGCCTGAGCCACCGGGCCAGCCCCTACACATGATACTTTAGATTTACACCTAACTACTTGCTTTTTGGGAGCTATTGAAAATGGTATTTTTTTTTTAAAATTATTTTCTGATTGTTCCTTGATAGCACATGGAAATACAATAGATTTTTGCATGTCGATATTGCAACCTGTGATATTGCTAAACGCATTTGATGTATTCTAGGGGGCTTTTTTTTTTTTTTATTCCTTGGGGATTTTCTACATAGACAATCATGTCATCTGCAAATAACTGTAGTTTTATTTCTTCCTTTATAATCAGTATGCCCTTTATTTCTTTTTCGGACTTCTTGTGCTGATTCAGACTTCTATCTGATGTGGATAGAAGTGGTGAGCGTGCACATCCTTGTCTTAGTGCACATTTCAGGAAGAAAGCCTTCTCTCTTTCACCGTTACATATGATGGTAGCTATAGGTTTTCTGTAGATAGCTTTTATCAGGATGAGGAAGTTCCCTGTTAGTTCTGGTTTGCTGAGTTTTTATTGTGAATGGACGTTGAATTGCCTTTTGTGCCTCAATTAATCATGTGGTTTTCCTTCTTTGGCCAGTTAATATAGTGAATTACATTGATTGATTTTCTAATATTGAACCAACTTTGAATTCTTAAGAGAACCCATGTTGGTGATGGTGTATGCTATTTATATACTTCTGTTTTTGGTTTTCTAATATTTCATTGAGAATTTTTCTGTCTCTATTCATGAGAGATATTGGTCTGTAGTGTTCTGTACACAGTCTTTATCTGGTTTTAGTATTAAGATAATGCTAGCCTCATAAAATGAGTTGGGAAATAGTCCCTTCTCTTCTATTTTCTAAAGAGATGGTGTGGAAATGATGGTATTTGTTTGGTACAATTTACAAGGGAAGCCATCTGGGTCTGGAGATTTCTTTTTTCAGAAGGTTTTCAGTTACTAAATCAATTTCTTTAACAGATATAAAATTACTCAGATAATCTCTTTGTCCTCGATCAGTTCTTGGATTTTGTTTTTGAAAAATGGGTCTATTTTCATCTAAGTTGTAAAATTTACATATGAAGCATTGTTCGTAATGGTCCCTTATTTTTACTTTAATGTTTCAGGGGGTCTGTAGTGATATTCTCTCCTTCATTTTTGATATTGGTCATTTGTGTTTTCTCTTCTATTTTGTCAGTCTTATAAGTTTATCAGTTTTATTGGTCTTTTCAAAGAACCAGTTTTGATTTCATTGTTCTTCCCTATTATTGTTTCCCTTTTCAATTTCATTAATTTCCACTCCTACCTCTTCTTTCTTCTGTTTGCTTTGGATTTGTTTTGCTCTTATTTTTCTACTTTCTTAAATTGGAAGCTTGTATTGTTAATTTGAGACAGTTCTTATTTTCTAATGTAAGCATTTGAGATTGTACATTTACTTCTAAAAACTGCTTTCATTACCTCCCACATATTTTGATGTACTGTATACAAGTACTTCAATTTTGATCAGTTAAAAACATTTTCTGATTTCCCCTCACCCATGAATTATTTTTATTTTTCGTAGTTTATTTCCCAAGTGTTTGGAGATTTTCCTGTTATCTTTCTGTTATTGATTCCTAGTTTTCTTTTATAATGGTCAGCACATTAGTTTCCTATTGCTATGTAAGAAATCACCATACACTTAGTGGGTTAAAACAACAGCCATTTATTAACTCACAGTTCTGTAGGTGAGAAGTCCAGAAACATTATGTCTGAGTTCTCTGCTCAGGTTCTCACAAAGCTGAAATCAATGTCTCACATGCACACACATGAAAAGCTGAAACATTCCCTTCAATTTTATTGCTTTAAATAAATGTTTTTCTGAAATAGCAACCCATTATCAGGGAGCTAAGGACATTAAGGGCATGAAAGTGAGGACCCCCAAGGTGGACGAAGACAGCTCTGGAAGCCAAGAGGATAAAGTAGTATGATGTTCCTGGGCTAGTGGATTGCTTGGATGTTGAGTTCCTTGGCTGGTGGGTTTCCTGGCTAGGGGATGTCTCAGCTGTTGGTTTCTTGCATGGTGGCTAATTTGGCTGGTTAATGGCTTGGTGGTGAGTCTTGTTAGGGAGTGGACCTGTGGGCTGCTGGGCCTGGCCTTCATGCAAATAGAACATAGTAATAAATGATGCCTAAACCGATGAGTATGGCGAATACATCCAGCCAACATGCTCGCCCTGAGTTGATATAAGCTTCTTCCCATTCGCTTTTCTTGTTGGCCTGTAAAGTCTGTAGGGATGGGAACTTTAGATACCGGTTTCTGATTCCAGCTTTGTGACACCCTTGGGGGATGGCCAGAGACCTGCTGCCACTGAGGGAAAACCCCTACCCACATCCCAGGACAGAAGCAGATGCAAGGGGCAGGGAGGGGGTCATAGCTTAGGCATTATTTTACCTTGTAACTGAAGAAGGCAGCTGGTATCCCTAGGGGAGGGAAGATAATTATGGCCAGGATGGTCAGACACATGTGACTTGGGGCATAAAATGCCAGTTCTTCAGCTGTCTGTATAGGCTCTTGTGATTGTTTAGCGTCCACAGGTGCGATAGGTGGGATAAGTGGGACAGATGGGGAAGGTGGGGAAGGTGGGGGAGGTGGGAAAGGTGGGATAGGTGGGATAGGTGGGATAGGTGGGATAGGTGGGATAGGTGGGATAGGTGGGATGGCTGTGTCGGCTGCGGCTGCGTTGGCTGTCTCCGCTGGAGAATCTGGGGGATGTTTCCCTTGCATGATATTTCCACCCAAAGACAGACCCTGAGTGTCTTGAAAACAGAAATCCAAACCCACTATGCCTCCCCTTGTTCTAACCAGAATCCCAAGACCAAAACCATCAAAAGTCGGTTCTTCACAATGGAGACACCAGCACCTAAGTCCTGATTGGCTGCCCCCAGTAGGGGGCGTGGTCCTGTGGTTCTCAGCTCCTCCCAGTCTCAGAGCATGGAGCCAGACTCCACCGTCTATCAGGACATTGACTCCATACCCTGAAAACCCTATCTGTAGATAGGGCCGGAGGGCAGTACCAGGGACGCCTCCCAGAGTAGAGGGAGAAAAGAAGTAGACAAGCCCAGTAAGAAAACTGGGAGATTTACAACCAGAAGGGAAGGAAAATGAATAATGTCAGTTATAGATTATAAAATGTTGAATTATAAAATAATTATTTAGTCCATACTGACAGAAAGAAGAGAGAAAGAAGGTGAAAATAAAGGTAAGGTCTTTCTTAAAGTAGAATACCATCTAATAAATGTGGATGGAATGATAGAGATGGATACCACATTGCGGTAGGCAGAATTCTAAGATAGCCCAAGATTCCTGCTCTCTGGAACATACACCTTCTCCCAGTTATTCATTCAAATACTAATCTATATAATGCCGTGAAGGGATTTTGTAGATGTAGGTAAGGTTCCCACTCAGTTAACTTTAAGAAAGGGAGAATATCCTCAGTGGGCCTAACTTAATCAGGTGAGTTCTTAAAAGGAACTGGGTCTTACTGGCAAGATTTTAAAAAAAGACTTAAAGCATGAGATGGATCGTAGGCAAGGGAGATTCTCCATTGCTGGCTTGAAGGTGAAGTGGGCCATGTGGCAAGGAATGCAGGCAGCCTCTAGCTGAGAGTGGCTTCCAGCTGACAGCAAGGAAATGGGGACTTTAGTTCTACAACAGTAAGGATCTGAATCCTGCCATAACCATATTTGTTTGGAAGAGGATCCTAAAATGAGAATGCAGGCTGTCCAACACCTTGATTTTAGCCTTGTGAGATCCTGAGCAGAGAACCCAACCATTCTGACCTGCAGAACTGCGAGTTAATAACTAAGTTTGTGGGTATTTGTTATTCATCATTAGGAAACTAGCAATCATTTCCAACACCATAGCAATTACTGATTCAGGTAAGAATCATCAATGGATACTAATGCCACTGGGTTTTAGCTGATAAGTGTCCCTAAACTGGTGGTATTAGGGGAATGGAGGGTGTGGGAGGCAAATTTGCAGGTAATTGTAATTGAGCCGGAGGTGACACAGTGAGGTCCAGAAATATAGACTCCAACATGGTTTGTCAATGAAACAACTATATTTTAGCGCAAAGATCTAGAAGCAGCAACAAGGACAGCAGCAATACACACAATCCAGAAGTCAGGAAATTCTTCATGGCATGTGTTAAGAAAAGCAATCTCATGTATAGTCTTTCAACCTCCACTTGCCACAAAAGAATGGCCCTGAAACACTTCCTTACCAAGAGACAAAGAGCCCACACAGCCTGTGCTGGGCTTATTGCCTTGTGTGGGAATATATTTCCCTGTTTCAGGCTCAATGTGTACTACTTTGTTCTTCTTAAGTGTGTGTGCCAATAGCCCTCAGGCACACCCCTAGATTTTAGTATTTCAGACTCCATGTGGGAGGGATCAGGTTCCTTCTGCTGTTGCACAGACAAGTGCATGTAGGCTAATTGCACCTACTGCCTGTGGGGGACAGATGTCCAGTATTGGAACTGAACTTGCTCTGTCTCTTTTCTATGTGAATCCAATGCTTGACTGTGTTGTGTTTTCCTTGGTGACCCTGACAAGATGCAGTGGGCAGAAGTCTTTGGATTTCTATTCCTGATGGTTGGCATTGTGAAGGGCTTTGCTATCCTCCCTGTAGTTGGAGTCCTCTCCTGGCATTGGTAACCAGTGCATGGTGTTTTGCTCAACAGAATTGATTGGCTCAGAGCATTTCAAGGGGCAAAATGGATATTCCAGAGCAAAAAATATGAAGTGAGGGGGACAGAACTCAAAGCTGAGTGGGACGGAGAATGCACATTGGTTTCTGGCTGGTCCTTTGGATGGTGGGCTCCTTAGATAGGATGGGGGTCCTCTTGATTAGGGAATCTCTTGTCTCAGGTGGCTTTGGGCTGGTAACTTATCTGGGCTCTGTGTTCCCAGGCTCATGTGTCACGTGAATCCATTGACTGGAATCAGGCTTAGCTGGTGTGTCTCTTGACTGGAGGGCCACCTAAACAAGAGACTGTAGAAACTATTCAAGTGCCATGTAATGGCAGGCAAACTCAGGGAAAGCATTTGACTTGAATATTTCCTTTTTGTGTAACAGTTTGCTTCCCAGTTGGCTTTCTTGATCTATTTGGGGGTGGCTGTGGAAGGCATTGTGTTGCTTTAGAAAATGAATTGAGAGAACTATTGAGGCTCTCCATAAAGGTGACAAAGCCAGGAAACCTTCTACCTCTTCTGTTCGGTTCTGGGCAGAAGTAGACGCAGTAGTAGGGAAGGGGTTGTGTACTCTGGATGTTACGTCTTGGGTAGTGGAGACAGCGACCAATCTTCATAATATAAATAATAGCTGGGATTCCCAAGGGGATACTTATGATGACTACAGGCAGTGGAAGGATTTGATGAATCCTCCCTCTCGATTGTGTATCTCTTGCTACTTGTTCTTTTTCTTCTTTCACTCTCTCTTTTACTTTTTTTTTTTTTTTTTTGTCCTCCTTTCCCTGCATAGTAGCTTTCTTGGCTTAGGCAGTTGGGTTTCAATTTCCAGAAAGCAAAGGATTTGGCTAGAATCTTTAGTTAGGAAGGGACAAGGCTATCTCCTTCTGACTCCTAGTCAGCTACAAGTCTGAAGATATTATCTGCTTTTCTAATATTGAGACAGTTAAGCACCGCCCCATTCTTTACTTTCAACTCCTGACTTGTTCATCAAACAGACATATTGACCACTTACCGAAGTATGCCTAGAGGACCTGCCTTCTGACTGGCTTTGTCTTCAGGGGCAAGTCTGGAAAGGTGTTGATCCCCAAGAAACTTCCTTCAGCACCCTTGGTGCCAGCTTCGCAGAGTGCTCTGTGGCTCTGGGGAGTGGGGGAGGAAGGAAGACACCCAGACCAGAGTTGGGAAAGAGCCAGGAAAGCTCTCAGAAAGGAGGGCATGTACAAGAATGTCAAGACCTGAAATGCGTCATCTGGATTTAAGGGTATGGAGGTGTTAATACCTTTGGTGAGGGCAATTTCAGAGGATCAGAGGGACAGGTGCCATACTGCAGGGACTCAATTGGTTTGCAAGAAGTGGGGGAGTGTAGACAGAAGGTAGATATCGCTTTCCAAAACTTTGGAGGTGAAGGAGAAAGGAGAGGCAGTGTAACAGCTGAGAGAGTGTGGGTTCCAGTGTCTGGAGCACTATGGGGCCAATGACTGATTTCAGAGAGCAAAGGATTGAGTGTTAGGTTTGGAAATGGACATGATACCGATATTCACTTTAAGAAGTTTGTCTATGTATAGCCAAGAAAGGCAGGATTGGGGTAGGAGCAGGGGAGTGAGAGTGACTTTTTTTTTTTTTTAAGATGAGAAAGACGAGCATATTCAACTGGGATGGAGATTCTGAAAAGATGCTCCCATGTTCTGGCTCTCCTTTTGTCTCGGGAATTAAAAATGACCAAATGAATGAATAAACAAACCTAGATTTATAGTTTAAGGGGCTGAGGGGTCAAGGGGAGTGGGGTACTGTTTTGTTGATGTTTTTGATGGGAAAGATGAGATAGACAATGTATCAATGAGAGAGAGAGAGGATGGTGATATGGGAGAAATGGTTTAATGAGGGCAAGGACATTTGTTTGTACTTCTTGTAGCCCTAACATCTAGAACAGGGCCTGACACAAAGTAGGTGCCCAGTAAATGTGGACTAAATCAACACACCTGGACCTTGGAATTAGATTGCCTAGGTTTAAATCCCTGCCACGCCACTAACTGGCTGTGTCACCTTATGAAAGTCACTTAATATCTCTGTGCATCGGTTTTCTCATCATTAAAATAGGAGTATGACTGGGATATTAGCAGCATGGTGGCATGAGTGGAACTTCCAGTCTCTCTCCTTGAAGTTACAAGTTGGACAGCTATAATTCAACAAAAGATGCCCTGCTCAACACACAAACATGTCTGAGACATTGCACACTGAGACATCTGAGGGTGGGTGTACCTTAGCAAACAGCAGAGATGGAAGCAGGGGTGGAGGGAAAGACAGAGCCAGAAGCCGTGTGCAGTCCCATGTTTATAGCAGCCCAGTGGACACCGTAACAGTGAAGGGTTGGGGTGTAATTCCCATTGGGCAAACCACAGGGGCAGAGACAGCAGTCAGGCCTGGGTGGCTGCACCCACTGAGGCTGGGCCCAGGGTCAGATGCAGAGAAACTGGGCAAAAAAAATTGCAAGTGCTCCACAGCCTGCCAGTACCTACTAACAAAGGATTCCACAGATTCAGGAATCTGCCCACCCCAGCCCCTTGTATCCCGCTGGCCGCAACATCCTCACTCAGCAGATGGTGAAAGGGCTGAGAAACAAACAAACAAACAAACAAACAAACAAACAAACAAACAAACAAAAAAACTTTCCTTTTTAAGTGGTCTGTACTAATTGTGGCTAAACCCACAAGGAAGAGCAGAACACTGGAAATGCGAGCCAGTTTTTGGTCACCCACCCCTCCCCAAGGTTGTGGTGCAGCCTGTTAGAGTCAGCTGGGTCGAATCAGAGCGGTTGTGCCCGTAGATTCTGGCTAGAGGAAGGCAGCACCAGGAACACATGGGACACCCATAACCCACCACTTCCAATCCACAGGAGTGGTACCCCCAGACTGAGATGAATGGATTGTAAAGGGGGCTGCTACTTCCTTGAGGAATACCGGACATTTTCCATGGCTGAGGCCCAGGCGATACCACCCCACAGAGATCTCGGGAAGACCAAACAGAGGTAGAGAAAATAGAAACTTGCACTTCAGCTCCACCTGCTGGAAAGCAAAAGGAAGACCTGTACTTATCAACCTGTTAAATACAGGAGTGTTAAACACTTCAAAAAGCAGATTTCAATACCCAGGCAGAGAAAAAAATCCATCAAGCATACTGAATAATCATAGTAACAAGGGAATTCAGGAAGAAAATGAAAAATCTTCAGAAAATAAACTTAAAGATATGGAGGACTTTGATTTAAATGACAGAATTCAAGATTGCAGTTCTGAGAAAACTCAATGAGATACAAGAACTCAGAAAAGCAATTAAACAAAATAAAAAATAAAGTCACCAAACAAAAGGAGTACTTCAAAATTGATATGTCCTAAAATAAACTCTTAATAAAGGAGGGACATCCCTTTTGTCTACTATAAGAATAGTGTATTGCTTAGATTTAAAGTCAAATTTTCTTCTTTAAGTTGAAAGCATCATTATAACATGTAATTGATAAATATCCTAAATAAAATATAAATTCAAAACTATTCCCATGGGTTGAAAAAAAAAGGAGTACTTCTCCAAAGAGATTGAAACTATAACAAAAGAACCAAACAGAAATTCTGGAGCTGAATAACTCAATAAATGAAGAATGAATTAGAGGGCTTAGAAAATAGAGCAGATGAAATAAAGGAAAGAATTAGTGACATAAAAGATAGAAATCTAGAAATGAGTCTAGAAAGAAAAGAGAGAATTGAGAATAAAAAAAATGAAAAAACTCTATAAGAACAATCTGACTCTATTAGAAAGAGCAATATAAGAATATTGGGAATACCAGAAGGAGAAGAGCAGGAGAAGGAAATAGAGAGCTTATTTAAAGAAATAATTGACAAGAACTTCCCAAAACTATGGAATTCACTAATTAAAAGGCACAGAGTAACAGGATGGATCAAAACACAAAACCCAAAGATATGCTTCCTTCAGTAGACACATGTCAGTTGCAACTATAAACACACATGCAAAGTGAAGGAGTGGAAAATGATACTCCAATCAAATGACATCCAGAGAAAATCAGGTGTAGCTATACTTATATCTGACAAAATAGATTTCAAGATTAAAAATGTACCAAGAGACAAAGATGGACATTTTATGATGATAAAGGAGACAACATATCAAGAAGACATAACTTAAGCTAAGCGAAATAAATCAGACAGAAAAAGCAGAGAACCATATGATTTCACTGATATGTGGTATATAAACCAAAAACAACAAAAGAACAAGACAAGCAAATGAGAAACAAAAACTCATAGACATGGACAATAGTTTAGTGGTTACCAGAGGGTAAGGGGGGAGGGGAGTGGTAGATGAGGGTAAAGGGGATCAAATATATGGTGATGGAAGGAGAACTGACTCTGGGTGGTGAACACACAATGTGATTTATAGAGGATGTAATACAGAATTGTATACCTGAAATTTATGTAACTTTACTAACAATTGTCACCCCAATAAACTTTAAAAAAAAATCCTCAAACATCAATTAATACCTTTTATGTGTAAAATATTGTGGTAATTGTTGTAGGGACTACAAAGATGGAAACAATATAGTTGTTTCTTTTTCAAATATTCTATGTAAATTTTCGTAGAAAGCATGATTTATGAGTGTCTGTAGTGTGTATTTGATAATTCCAATTTATAACATAAAGTCATTATGAGACAAAAAAAAAAAGAAGACATAACTTATTAATATATATGAACCAAATCTGGGCATGCCAAAATATATAAAGCCACTACTAACAGAACTAAAGGGAGAAACTGACAAAAATACAATTATACTGAGGGGCCTAATTACCCCATTGATAGCAATGAGTAGCTCATCCAAACAGAAAAATCAGTAAGGAACTATTGGCTTTAAATGATACATTAGACCAAATAGACATAATCGATATTTACAGAGCTTTTTTATCCCAGAATACTAGAATATACATTCTTCTCTAGTGCACATGGAACATTCTCTAGGATAGCCCATATGTTGATACACAAAACTAGCCTGCCTCAACAGTGACATCAGAAATATAGTGGCATGAGGGGTCCTCCTTGAACTCTCCCCCTTGAAGTTACAACATGTTGATCAGCTATAATTCAAAAAAGGATTCCTACACAACACACAAACACATCTGAGAGATTCACACATCGAAACATCTGAAGGTGGGCGAGCCGGGGCAAACGGGAGGAGGGAAGGGAGAAGTACAAAGATGGAGGCCGCCGACCCAGCCTGCAGCTCCCTGCAGTCATAGGAGAGGGGAGGATTGAGACGTCAGGTGTACTCTCTGTAGCCCCAAATAATCCTGTCTGAGTAATCAGCATAAAATACAGCTGAACTCAGAAACTGGATTAGAGACCTGGGGGCAAAGACTGACTACAGAAGTGCAATAACTGTGGCCCATCAGCCCTCACTGCCAGGCAGAAAACAAAGCCACAGAGCCTGGCCACCTCCCCCCCCACCCTCCCAGTGTTAGCAGTGGGCCCCAGAAAAACCTGTAGCAGTGTCATATTAAAGAGCAGAATATCTACAGCTTTGAGAGACAGTTTCTGTGTGGCAGACACATACTGCGGCTAATCTCAGTGACAAGAGAGGAGATCTAGGGGGAAGGCAGCTGTGGTCTGGCAGTTGTCATTACTTGGAGGAGGTCAAAGACATAAACACACCAGCCGCCTCTCCCAGCGCACCCTACCCTCACCTTTCATGGCTGATCCCAGCAGGGGCACCCAGGGCTGCTGAGGCACACAGATCTGCATCTGGCTGCAGGAGCAGCACTGGGATTTCAGTGGCTCAGAACCCCATCACCCACCACATGCTCCCACAGGGGTGGTGCCCTGAGACTGAGGAGACCTGGTCACAGAGGAGACACCCACTTCCCCAGGAAATCTTCCACCTCAAGAAGCCAGAACAGGACAAGAGAAAATAAAATGCTCCACCACTACCTACTGGAAAACAAAAGAAAGACCTCTTCATATCAACATCCTGCAGGATTCATTCCTGTAAATGCCCAGGAAGAGAAATAATTCATCAATTACTAAGAATAACCAAGGTAATAAGGCAGTTCAGAAAGAAAATGAAAAATCTAGAGAAAATAACTTAAAGACATGGAAATAGGTGACTTAAATGACAGAAAATTCAAGATTGCAGTTCTGAAAAAACTCAATGAGATGCAGGACAACTCAGATAGGCAGTTTAGTAAACTCAAATAAAATCAATGAACAAAATGAATACTAAAGAAATTGAAATTTTAAAAAGAACCAAATAGAAACTCTGGAGCTGAAGAACTCAATAAAAGAGATGAAGAATGAAATATTCAGCTTAGGAAATAGAGCTGACCAGATGGAAGAAAGAATTAGTGATATAGAAGATAGAAGTGTGGAAATGACACAGATGGGAGAAGAGAGAGACTTGAAAGTTAAAAGAAATGAAAGAACTCTATAAGGACTGACTCCATTAGAAAGAGCAATATAAGAATATTAGGTATACAAGAAGGAAAAGAGAGGGAGAAGGGCACAGAGAGCCTATTCAAATAGTCGATGAGAACTTCCCAAACCTGTGGAAAGAACTGGATCCTTGAACCCAAGAAGCAAACAGAACATCTAACTACCTCAATCCAAAAAGGCCTTCTCCAAGGCACATTATATTGAAGCTGTCAAAAATTATGACAAAAAAAATTCTCAAGGCAGCCAGGGAAAAGAAGACAGTAACCTATGAAGGAAAGCCCATTAGATTATTATCACATTTTCCAGCAGAAACTCTATAAGCCAGGAGGGAGTGGAATCAAATATTCAAACTATTGAAAGAGAGAAATTACTAGCTAATAATAATATATCCTGCAAAGTTATCCTTTAAATATGAAAGAGGAATAAAGATCTTTCCAGACATGCAGAAGCTGAGGGAATTTTTCACCACAAGGCCTGTATTACAGGAAATATTGAAGGAGGTTATTCTACCAGAAAAAAAAGACAAAATGATACAAAACTATGAGTAAGATTACTAACTGACAGGCAGAAGCAGAAAATGACAACCCCTACACAGAATAGGGCACTATACACTGAAACATAACAAAAAGTGTAAAGGAGATAAAAACATTAAAAAGAAAAAAAGAAGACAATTTGCTACTGCAACTCAGAAATGAACTCACAGTATAAATAATTTGTGACAACAAAAACATAAAAGGGGTGGGGGTAAAAGTCTGAATTTGCAAAGGGGAATGGAGATAAGATGCATGTTGAAGAAAAAGGATGACTGTATATATGAAACTTTCTTTTCCATAAAGTTAATAGTAACAACAACAAACAACAACAACAAAACAAACTACCACTGAGACACATAATGGATGAAAAGAAGAAACAGGGGGAAAATCATAGAATACAACCAAACTAAAATAACAGACAGAAACACAGGTGCAAAGAAACAATGGAGACACTGAGATACCAGAAAAGAAAAGATAAAATGGCTATAGGAAATCCTTCAGATATCAATAATCACCCTAAATGTAAATGGACTGAACTCACCAATAAAGAGGCACAGAGTAGCAGATTGGGTAAAAGAAACCCCAATACCCAACCATATACTGCTTCTAAGAGACACATTCAGCTGTAAGGACAAATACAGACTCAAAGTGAAACGGTGGAAAACGATACTCCAAGCAAATGGCATCCAGAGAAAAGCGGGTGTATTCATACTTGTATCTGATGAAACAGACTTCAGGATAAAAAGGGTAACAAGAGACAAAGATGGATATTTCATAATGATAAAGGGGACAATACAACAAGAAGACATAACATCAATATACTCATATATGCTTCCAATCAGGGAGCACCAAAATATATAAAGCAACTACTAACAGAATTAAAAGGAGAAACTGACAATAACACAATTATAGTAGTGGGCTTAAACATGCTATTGACAGCTATGGATAGATCATCCAAACAGAAAAATGATAACAAATATCAGCCTTGAATGACACATTGGACCAGATGGACATAATTGACATTTACAGAGCCTTTCATCCTAGAACACCAGACTATCAGACTACACATTCTTTCCTAGTTAGTGCACATGGAACATTCTCAAGGATAGACCATATGTTGGGACATAAAACTAGCCTAAGCAAATTTAAGAAGATTGAAATCATATTAAATCTCCAACTTCAATGCTTTGAAGCTGGAGATAAACTGAAAAAAAAAAAAGGCAGGAAAACCACAAAATACATGGAGATTAAACAACAGGCTACTAAAGAATGACTGGGTCAAAGAAATAAAAGGAGAGATGAAAAATACATAGAAACAAATGAGAATGAAAATACATCATATCAAAATTATTGGGATACTGTGAAAGCAATATTAAGAGGGAAATTTATATCATCACTGGCCTATCTCAAGAAACAAGAAAAATCCCAAATAAACAACCTAACATTATATCTTAAAGAAGTAGAAAAAGAAGAACAAATGAAACCCAATGGCTTAAAAAAAAGAACAACAAATCATCAGATTTGTATGGAATCACAAAACAACCTGAATAGCCAAAGCAGTCCTAATTAAAAAGGGACAAGACTGGAGGCATCACACTCCCTGACTTCAATTAATACTACAAAATGATAATAATCAAAACAGCATGGTATTGGCAGAAAAACAAACACTCAGACCAATGGAATATGATAGAATTGAGGACCCAGAAATAAACCCACATACATATGGGCAGATAATTTTTGACAAAGGAGCTAAAAACATACAATGGAGAAAGGTATGCCGCTTCGATAAATGGTGCTGGGAAAATTGGATAGCCACATGCAAAAGAATGAAACTAGACTGCTGTTTGATACCACACACAAAATTAACTCAAAATGGATGAAAGACCTAAATAAAAGACCCAAAACAATAAAATACATAGAAGAAAATACAGGTACTAAATTTATGAATTTGACCCCAAAGACAAGGGAAGTAAAAGCAAAAAATAAGTGAATGGGACTACATCAAAGTAAAAGTCTTGTGCACAGCAAAATAAATTATCAAGAAAACAAAGAGGCAACCACTGAATGGGAGAGGATATTTGCCAACAACACCTCCGATAAAGGGCTAATCTCCAATATATATAAAGAACTCATACAACTCAACAATAAAAAAACAAACAATCCAATTAAGAAATGGGCAGAGGACATGAACAGACGCTTTCCCCAAGAAGACATACAAATGGCCAACAGTTATATGAAAAGATGCTCAACTTCACTAGCTATAAAGGGAAACGCAAGTCGAAACCACAATGAGATACTACTTCACACTTATTAGAATGATTATTATCAACAAGACAAAAAATAACAAATGTTGGAGAAGATGTGGAAAAAAAGGAACTCTCTTACAGTGCTGGTGGGAATGTAAATTGGTACAGCAACTGTGGAAAATAGTATGGTGTTTCCTCAAAATATAAATAATAGAGCTACCATATGACCCAGAAATCTTTCTTCTGGGTATACACTGGAAAAATTTGAAAACATTCATTCATAAAGATATATGTACCCCTATGTTCACTGCAGCATGATTCACAATAAGCCATGACATGGAAACAACCTAAGTGTCCTTTGACGGATGATTGGATAAAGAAGATATATGAATAATATGAATACTATTCAGCCATAAGAAAGAATGAAATAATACCATTTGAGAAAGCATGGATGAATCTTGAACGTGTCATACTAAACAAAATAAGTCAGATGGAAAAGGACAAGAACCATATCATTTCACTCATATGTAGGATATAAAACAGGAAACAATGAACAAACAAACAAAAAACTTGTAGACACAGATAACAGTATAGTGATTATCAGAGAGAAAAGGGGATGGGGAGGTCGAAGAGGGTAAAAGGGTCAAATATACGGTGACAGAAGAAGACTAGATTTTGGGTGGTGAGCAATTTACAAATGATGTATTATAGAATTATACACTTGAAACTCATATAATGTTATTAATCAATGTCACCCCAATACATTTAATTTAAAAAAGAGCAATAAAGTTTTGCAGCAGACAGGAAAAAAACCTTCCCACATTCCCATAGTTTAGCTCTTTGTTTCTAAATACAAAAGAAACCAGGGATCCTTGGAGAAATGGCTGATTCTAGAATTGGGTCAGGGAAAATACAAGATGAGCCTGGAGTATCTTGTAGTGCCAGAACCTAAGGAAATGCTTACAAAACAAAAGGTTGTGGGCTTATCAAATGGATGCAAAGCCAACCTGAAAGAATTCCCAATGGCCAAGCTGGATCAATTTGAACAACAAAATAAATAATAAAGTATTGGATTATAACCCAAAGTATATAATAAAGATCCAAAAGTTTATATTTATATAAATACATGATTGAGTAAATAAATAAATGTTGGAAAATAGACAGATATTCTTGACAGAAGAATTCCAAATAATTTATGTAGCTCCCCCTCCCCAGGAGGTGGATCTTAATAGCTCCTTGATCTACTTGTGTTTAGGCTGCATACAGTGATTTGCTTACAAAAAACATGAATATGGAGAGGGGGAAATATACAGTAACTTTACAGTGGCGAACACTCCCTTGGCCAGGTGATCAAGGTTAATGTTATGGGTGACAAGTCAAGGTTGATATCATGTACTCCCTGATAAGATGTGATGAAAAGAGCACTTCATCTCTGGATGTTCTTCCTGCAAACTTCTAATCTCAGGCTAACTATGAGAAAAACATTAGACAAACCCAAATTGAAGGACATTATCCAAATACCTGACTTCAACACTGAGGGCATTAAAACTAAGGAAAGACAGAAACTTTCAGATCAGAGGAGGCTAAGGAAACATGACCATGAACTACAAAACAAGGTGTGATAATGGAGCAAACATAGCAGATATATGTAAGGGTGTACATTTCATTATCTCTCCAATACATGATTCAGCTAAATGTGTATGTTGCTCAGCTCATACTCTTAATGTAATATGCAAAAATGCTGCTCCAGTGAATTTAAATACTATCTTTCTTAGAATTGTACAAAAGAATATATTTCTATGTCTATTCCAAAAACTGTATTAAAAACACATATGGAGCAACCAAGTCTCAACTACAACAGCACGACAAACACAACACACACAAGCTGGAGCATCCAGCTTTGGTGACCTGAGAGACTGAGCCACTGGGCCCCACAGGACACCTACTACCTAAGGCCACCCTGCCAAGACTGGGAGACATAGCAGTCCTAGCTAATACACAGAAACAAACACAAGGAGGCAGCCAAAATGGGGAGACAAAGAAACATGTCCCAAACATAAGAACAGAACAAAGCTCCAGGAAAACAAAAACAAAAACAAAACTAACCAACTAAACTAAGCAAAATAGGAACAAGCAATCTACTAGATGCAGAGTTCAAAACTCCGGTTATAAGGATGCTCAGTGATCTCAGGGAGAACTTCAACAAAGAAATAGGAAACATAAAAATGGAGACAGGAAACAAAAAAGAACCAGTCAGAAGTAAAGAATACAATCATGGAAATGAAGAATACATTAGAGGGAATCAACAGGGGATTAGGTGAAGCAGAGGATTAAATCAGCAACTTGAAAAATAAGGAAGCAGAAAACACCCAGTCCGAACAACAAAAAAAAAGAAATAAGAACACAAAAAAATGAAGATAGTTTAAGAGGCTGCTGGGACAACGTCAAGTGTAACAACATTCACATCTTAGGGGTACCAGAAGGAGAAGAGAGAGAGCAAAGGATTAAGAACCTATTTGATGAAAAAATAATGGGAAACTTCTGTAACCTGGCAAAGGAAATAGATATATAAGCCCAGGAAATGCAGAGAGTCCCAAACAAGATGCACCCTAAGAGGCCCACACCAAGACACATCATAATTAAAACGCCAAAGGTTAAAGGCAAAGAGAGAATCTTAAAAACAGCAAGAGAAAAGCAGTTAATTACCTACAAGGTAGCTCCCATAAGACTGTCAGTTGATTTCTCCACAGAAACTTTGCAGGCCAGAAGGGAATGGCAGGAAATATTCAAAGTGATGGAAAATAAGGGTTTACAACCAAGATGACTCTTCCCAGAAAAGCTATCATTTAGAATCAAAGGCTACATAAAGAGCTCCCCAGACAAGAAAAAACTGAAGGAGTTCATTGCCACCAAATCAGTATAGTAAGGAATGTTAGAGGGACTTCTTCAAGATGAAAATAAAATAAAAAAATATGAATAATAAAATGGCAATAACTACATATCTATCAACCCTTACCCTGGCCTACAAGGCCCCACATGAACCCCTGTCCTCAACTTCTGCCACCCTCCCCTCACTAATCTCACTCCAGCCTCTCGACCTCCCTTCTTGCTAACCCTTACACAATAGGAACACTGTTCCTATCTCAATGCTGTTTGTTTCTCCTTCATCTAGATCAGTCCTGCTGTTTCCTCATCTTTAAAACCCCAGCTCAAATATTTCTTCCTCAGAGACCCTTCTGTGATACCCCCCTCTAATTCAGGTTACTCCCCTCTGCCTCTCTCCTCAAGTACCCTGTTATTTTACTTCGTTTTCTCACAATTTGCTGGTAAATATTCATTTTTCTGATTACTTAGTAATGCCTGTCTCTCCCTCAGAGTGCAAGGGCTGTGGGAAGGACTATGACGATTTTGTTCACTGAAAATCCCAGTGCTCAACAAAAAGCTTGGAACATAATAGATGCTCAATAAACATTCAGTAATAATTAAAATGGAGGATAGTTTTAATGGCCTGTTTGTCAAGTGGTGTCTGGTGTGATTCAGTATATCCACAGGTCTGTGAAGACTCTCCAGCTAGGCTGCCTGGGTTCCTGGCTCTGCCACTTATTAGCTGTGTGACCTTGGGCAAGTCATTTAACTTCTCTGTGCCTCAGCTTCTTCATAGGAAAATAGGATTAAAAACAGTACCTTCCCTGTAAGGTTATTGTGAGGATGAAATGAGCTCACACATGTAAAGTATGGAAGATACGGCTGAGCACAGTGAGTTTCAATGAGTGTCAGCTGTTATCATGGGTTTCCTGTCATTGTGTCTGGGTGTGTCTGTCCCTTTGTTTATGTTGGAGTTATGTGTCTTTGGTGGAAAAAGAACATCATCCTAAGGCAGGACCATGTGTCCATGACAGTATTTGTGGCTATGACAGCTGCTGCATGCTGTTGAGTATCCCAGGGGCCCTATGTGCCATTCTAGGCACAGGGATACATCAGTTCAAAAAACAAAAACAAAACCCCCCAAAACAAACACAAAATAAATCACTCAAAAATCCCTGCCCTCATGGGCTCATATTCTATTGAGGACTCATAAAATACACAAGAAACCCAATAAGAAAAATATATAGTATGTTAGAGGGTGATAAGTGCAATAGGGAGAAAAGTGGAGAAGGTAATGGAGATGGAGGAAGACTGTGGTTTACAATTTTAATTAGGCTAGCCAAGGAGTCTCATTGGGAAGACAGCGTTTATGTAAAGACCTGATGGAGGGAGAGACAGCATTCCAGGGTGAGGAAACAGCAGATACAAAGGCCAGGAGGCAGGAGGCATAGCAAGGAGCCAGTGTGGCTAGAATGGAATGCATCAGATGGAGAGTGGGAGGTGAGAGGTCCGGGAGGCAACAGGACAGATTACCAGGGGCTTCTGCACCAACGTGAGAACTTTGCTTTTACCAGGAGTGAGGTGTAGCCTGGGAGGCTCTGAGCCCAGAGGGCCCTGACCTGATTTGGGTTCATTAGCTCCCTCTGGCTGTGTGGGGAGGAGGCGTCTGTGAGGTCCAGGAGGGAGAGGAGGAAGGTGGTACCAGAGTGGGAACAGAGATGGGAGAGTTGGTTGGATTCTGGATATAATCTTAAGATCCCAGATAAGGACAACCAGGCAATTCCCTGAGGACAGTTGACCTTTCCACATCTGGACAAAGGTGGGAGAGGAGCAGAACACAGGACACCTGGCTGCCAGCTTAACCAGGCTCAGGCCAGACCTTGACCCCCACTTGTTGACCCACTGCTTGCTCCTATGCCAGCTTGGAGAGGAGGGAGAAGGTCCCTGCCTGCCTAGCCCCTTGTCTTCAGTCTTCAGTCTGGATGTGGGGGTGGGAGGTGACTTGCCCAGGAGGTGAAGGGCATTGCTGACTCCACTATCTTATCAGAGACCAAACACAAACTGAAAGTCACGTCACAATGAGTTCTTTCCCTCAGCAAACACTCCCTGAGGCCGGCCTGGGCCAGCCCTGGGCTGGGAAATGCAGGGCACAGCGGGCACTGAGACATCCTGGACAGGTCCTCATGAGTCCAGGAGAGAGATGAAATGTCACCAAATAGTGACAGCCAGAGTGGTCAGGCTTGTGATGGAGGAATTATGGGTCAGAGCAGTCAGGGCTGGGAGGGGAAGCCTTGGGTCTGTGGGGGCCCCGGAGAGTACCTGATCCAGGTTGGTGGGTGGTCCAAGAAGGTTTCCTGGAGGAAACGGGAACAGGTAAGAGGAGAAACAATAGAACCTGGGAAGGAGGCAGGGTGAGCGTTTTAGGCAGAGGAAACTACATGTGCCAAGGTCTTAAAATGCTACTTTGACAAATAGAAGGACAAATAGAAGGGAGTAGGAGGAGGCACTGAGTCCCAAAGCATGGAAAGGGAACGTGGCACACAAAAAGGAGGAACGACAGCCAGGGGTCTGATCCCGTTAGGCCTTGTAGGGTGCTGCGTCCCTAAAAGTGTGTGTGGTAATGATTCCAGGAGACTTGTTCAAATTCCCATTAAAACCCACTCAGTGTTCACCAACCATCTATTTGATAGCCTGTCCTCAGAAAAAAAACCTCTCCAACGATCCTTGTGCCCAGGCTCAGAGAAATCTTGCAGTACTGTGCTAAATGGACCATGTTAGCTTGCAACATTCTTGTGAGAAGCCTGTCGCCCCAGGTTGTGTCAGGAGTGGTCTGTCAGCCTGAAATGGCATCGCACAGCCCACCCGGGCTCCACTCCAGGGTAACAAAGGCATTGGGGCACCCCCGCTTTATCCAGATCCTGCCTCTGGGCAACAGCTTGTTCCTGCCCACCAGAAACAGCTTAGGATTGCTTGGACATGTGATGAAAGAAGAAATGCACAAGACCCCACTGCCGAAGACATAGAACTTGAGTAGCATCTGAAGGCTGTGTGATCGGGGGGCTGGTGAAAATATTTAACTGTCAACATGGCTGGGCACTGACCCGTCGGAATGGACAAGACCGTTGGGCTTTGGAGCAGGGTCTGGCTGGCAGCCCTTTGGGGTGATCCAGTGTGGGAGGTCTGGGGGCTCAGGTAGTGGCTGTTTCCATTACGTTAATCACCAGTACAGCTGAGTGCCAGCGTGGTTGTCACCGTGTTTCGAACAGAAAATAAAGAGATCATAGAATAGCCCTCTGGTCGTTCCCTAAACCTCTTGATATCCTCAAATGTCTACCTTATTCCAGAGTCAGAAACGAGGTCTTTCCTGACAAGATGCTCTGCAAAGGGCACAGTGTGTTCCGGCCAAAAGTGCACGAGGAACCATCGGCAAATCCTACCTGAGGGGAATTCTACATAATAACTGATACTCTTCTAAAATGTCAAGGTCATGAAAGACAAAGACAGACTGAGGAAATGTCACAGATTGGAGGAGACTCAGGCGACGTGACAATGAAATACAAAGTGTGATTCTGGACCAAGAAAAGGACATGAGTGGGAAAACTGGGGAAATTCAAATAATTCTCTAGAGTAGTTAATGTTATATCAATGTTAATTTCCTGAATTTGGTCATTGGACTGTGGTTACGTAAGAGAGTGTCCTTATTCATAGGAGGCACATGCCTGAGTACTTATGCATAAGCATTCTGTCTCCAATTTACTCTCAAATGATTCAGCCAAAAAAAAAAAAAATTTGTCTTTCTATCTAGAAAGTACAAATGTGGTAAAATCATTAATTTCAGGTGAAGGGTAGTCAGGTGGTCATTGAAGGTTTGAAATATTTAAAATAAAAAGTTGAAAATGAATATCAAATAATAAAATGAAGAAACAAGAAATAAAACAAATGAGGCAGAGACCAGAGGCCCGAGTTTTGCCAAAGTTCTGCACAATATCATGGGTCAGCCATTGGCTGCTGGTCATGGCGCCTGGTCTCTCCATCTGGGACTTGGATCATGGGGTTCCCTAGTCTGTGTAGGCATGACCCCATCTCCGCCCCAGGCCCTGGACACTAGGGGAGCGCTGGAGCCAGTGAGGGGCACCCGAGGATCCCCAATGACAGACTTCCTGAGTGCTTCAGGTGAACATTCCCAACCACTGCGTGACGTGGCTCCTGTTCAACATTCAGGAATGTTTATGGAGCATCTACTATGTGTCTGGGGCACTGTTCTGGGTGCTGTGCAGACATCAGCAAACACGGCCTAGTCTTCCCTCTAGTGCACCAAGACTGACGCCAAACAAAGGAAAATAAAAGACAATGTCACATTGGGCTAGGGGGTGTAAGTAAAGCAGGGTGAGCGGATGGAGCCTGATGGGGGAGCAATATTGCAAGTGAGGACTCTCTGCAGAGGTGACATTTGAGCTGAGACCTGGAGGTGAGAAAGGTTCCATGCAGATATCTGAGAGAACCAGGCAGAAGGAGCTGCAAGTGCAAAGGCCCTGTGGCAGGAATGACCTTGGCTTGTACAAAGCACAGCAAAGAGGCCTTGCCCATGGAACCATAGTAGAGACTGAGCCAGGAGAGGTGAGCTGGGGCCATATCTTGTAGGGACGATTGTGACCTTTATTCTGAGAGAAAAGGGAAGCACCTGGAAGGTTATAAGCAGGGGAGCAACACAAGCTGTTTTACATGTGTGGCCCAGAGCGAGGAAAGTCCCAGTGAGCAAGGGGCCACATTGTAAGGGCAGTCAGTGTGACTGCAGCCCCACCTGCCTCTCTCTTGGGGTTTCCTGTAGCAGGTGGGGATGACCAGCTGTGTGGGTGTGGGGGAGGAGCTGGGACTGCTCAACAGCTTTGACTTTCCCAAGTGACCTACCCCAGAGAAGGACATCACCAAGGCAATTAGCTTATCAGATATATGCACACCTGCCCCTAGAGGCACATCCACCCCCCCACCAGGCCCAAGCATGCGATATCAAGGCCCCACCATTCCACCAGCCCAGCCCCTCACTGCTGCCCACAGAGGTCTCTGCCTGGGTGATTGGGAGGGGGACCCAGACTTCAAACCTGACCCTAAGTACCAAGATTGAGCCAGGACCTTTGGACACAGCTTTCCCCCACTTTGCACCTGGGTTTTCCCATCTGAGCAGGTTGGGGTGGAGATGGGAATGATTGAGAGCTGATAGCTATAGCTGGGTGTGTGGGGTACCTCTGGGAATCCTCCCTGAACCCTCCTCTGCACAATGGGAATGAGAGTGCTGCCTTCACAGGGGTTTCTTGCAAGGACCTCTGAGGTCACATACATGTAGTACCTGGCCCATATCTGGTTGTGTTTGCTGATGTAGTACTTGGCACTGCAGCTGTGAAGTTCGGGTTTTTTCATTGGTGATCCCTTATGAGAGACAGGCTCCTGGGTCCAACCTGGGCTGCAATCCTGTCCCTAATACTTAGTCATTGCAACCTTAGGTGAAGTCTTTAACCTCTCTGTGCCTTGGTTTCCTCATCTGTACAATGGGGGCTAATAAGAGGACATAACATTATAGGGTTGTTGTGAGGAGCTAATGAAACATCTGCTCAAAGCATGTGGGGCAGATCCAGTGCACAGTAAGTGATCCCTAAATGAGAGCCATTATAGTGACGGTTGTGAGCCCTCCCACCTCCAGGCATGGCACGTGCAATATGGCCTAAAAATGGACACTCTGCAGCCAACCTACCTAATTCTGAGTCCTCTTTCAGGACTCTTTCTAGCTTAGGGACCATGTGCAAGTGAATTTACTCTCGTGCCTCAGTTTCCCCACCTGTAAGGCAGAATAAGAACAGTACTCACCTTAAAGGCTTGTTGTGAGGTTAAATAAGGTAAAACATGCAAGCCCTCAGCACAGTGCCTGGAACATAATGAGCTCCACATATTTGCTATTCTTCTTGTTACTATGGATATTCCCACTAGTTCCCTGATCTCAGTGGCAGGTTGTGATGGGGTCTGGGCAGGTTGGGCAGCCCAGAAAGGAAGGCCTGAGCTGCCCAGGCCTGGAGGTCACCCAAAGGAGCCCTGTAATCAGCTGTAATCAGGCCAGTCCTGCCCCACCTCCTCCCTCCCTGGGTATATCAGGGCTGGTCCAGACCCCAGGCTCTGTCTTGGCAAAGGAGGGCAGCTGCACTGGGCACCATGGGGAAGGCAGTGAGTGGGGGCTGGGGTCAGGGGTCCGGGGCTTGGAGTTTGGAGGCAGGGGTTCTAGTGGGATCTGATGTCTCTCCTTCCCCTGTCCCCAGGAGAATTACGAGCTATACTCAGTAGAGCTGGGACCTGGCCCTGGTGGGGACATGGCAGCCAAACTGAGCAAGAAGAAGGCAGGCAGTGGTGGGGGCAAGAAGAAGGAGAAGCTGGAGCACATGAAAAAGGAGATGGAGATCGTGAGCGTGGGGCTATGGGGCTGGGTGGGGGCCTGGGGTGGGAGCCGGTGAGAGCTGGACAGCAAATGTCCTGCCCCCATCACACAGAATGACCACCAGCTGTCAGTGACAGAGCTGGAACAGAAATACCAGACCAGTGCGACAAAGGTGAGCTGGGGGCAGAGGGAGGAGTGGGTACAGAGAAGGGGGAGGGGTGGAGAGGGAGAGAGGGGGAGGAAAAAGGGAAAATGCATTAGAGAGAGAGAAGGAGGGGTGAGAGAGAGAGAGAGAGAGAGAGAAACAGAAGCAGATGAAAAGAGACAGAAAGAGAGAGAAGTAGAGACACAGAGAGGCAGAGAAATTGGCAAGAGAAATAGGGGCAGAGACAACAGGAAGACAGAAACAGAAAGATGGGAGAGGAGAGAGACACAAAGGAGGGAATGGTGAAGGGACAGGAACAGAGACAAACAAGGAGAAAGAAATGAAGAGGCAAAAGACAGCTGAGGTGGGGGAGATGGATAGAGGGAAAGAGGGGAAGGAGAGACAGAAGAGCCACCCCGCTGAGGAAGTATATGGGGAGAGGAAAGCCTTAGCAGCCACCACTGCCCCCACCCTACCCTGTCTCCAGGGCCTGTCTGCCAGCCTGGCAGCAGAGCTGCTGCTGCGTGATGGGCCCAACGCACTGCGGCCACCGAAGGGTACCCCGGAGTATGTCAAGTTCGCACGGCAGCTGGCAGGCGGTCTGCAGTGCCTCATGTGGGTAGCTGCTGCCATCTGCCTCATTGCCTTTGGTATCCAGGCCAGTGAGGGTGACCTTACCACTGATGACAATGTGAGTAGTGGGTGCTGGGGGGACAGACACGGGACACAGGGACATAGGGTGGGGATACAGAGACATGGAAATGCAGTTCCAAGACATGGTCATGGGGGATGAAGGACTTTTGGATATGGAACAGACCCAAGGTCACAGGGGACACAGGGGAGAATGTGTCTCAGATATGGAGGATGTAGGTGGGGATACAAAGACAAAGAAATACAATACTTAAGATATGGGACTTGGGAAATAGAACATTGGGCAGATCAAGAACAGAGGGCACAATGGACATTGGGACACAGACGTGGTACGCAAGGGCATAGAGACATAAGGGACCCAAAACTCAGGACACAGTACATGGACAGACATAAGACATTAGACATGGAAGCACAGAGACACAGAATATCAAGATGCAGGATGAGAGGACACTGGATATAGACAGAGGTCAGAACAAGGAACTTGGGGACTTAGGGACATGTGACATTGAATGTGACATAGGATGAGAACCCAGAGGTAGTTAGACATGGGAGACACTGGACATAGAGACTTGGAATTTGGAACATGAGACGCTGATCATGGAGTTCAGAATATGAAGCATGATAATATTGACAGCACACAGATACATGGAAATGGGGACATGAGAGCACAGGAACCATTGGGTATAAGGGACACAGAGGATGGCACACAGATTATGAAAACACAGAATATGCAACTTGGAGCACAGGGAGTATAGCACCCGGGAACATGAGGAGACACACGGTAGTGGGCCTGTGGGCTGCACAACTTGGAGGACACAGAAAAAGGGACCACGTGGAACCAAGGTGCACAAATCATAGGGTATTGGGGACATGGGCACAAGTCCTGGGATATGGGGACATGGGGACCTAGGATTCAGGGGCCAGAGGATATGGGATGCAGGGACCGAGGGACACAAGACCCTGAAAATACATGGCACTTCAACGTAGGATGTGAAGAATATGGGGACAGGAGACAAAGGCCCCAGGGAATAGTGCACGAGGCTTCTCAGTAGAGTGGGGAAAACCATAGCAGCAGTGACCCCAAGAACACCAGGGGACCAGGGAGCAGGCAGGTGGCATCAAGCAGGGAGCTTCCAGCGCTGACTCATAGCCAGCCCCCGGTCCTCCTCCCCCAGCTGTACCTGGCTGTGGCCCTCATCGCTGTGGTTGTGGTCACCGGTTGCTTTGGCTACTACCAAGAGTTTAAGAGCACCAACATCATCGCCAGCTTTAAGAACCTCGTGCCCCAGGTGGGTCCCCCAGCCCTGGCCACTTCAAGTTCCAGAGACTCCGCACCAGCTCAGGCAGGCTCCTGGCATCTCTGTGTGGCCCCTCCCATCAAGCCCCACCTGCCTTCATCCTTGGTCTCCATTTCTCCCCCTTTATCTCCCCACATCCCCACTGTCCTGAGCAACTTCCGCTCCCACTCACGGCCCGCCTTAGCTCTGGTGCTCCTGTTCCACCCACAGCAAGCAACTGTGATCCGAGATGGGGACAAGATCCAGATCAACGCAGATCAGCTTGTGGTGGGTGATCTGGTGGAGATGAAAGGTGGGGATCGAGTGCCAGCCGACATCCGCATACTCCAGGCCCAGGGCTGCAAGGTGGACAACTCCTCGCTGACGGGAGAGTCTGAGCCACAGACCCGCTCGCCTGAGTGTACACACGAGAGCCCCCTGGAGACCCGCAACATTGCCTTCTTCTCCACCATGTGCCTTGAGGGTGTGTGAGGCCCCGGCCTGTCCACCCAGCTGACCACACGGCCTCCACACTCCCCATGGCTAACACTGCCCCTTTTCTGCTACATTCTATGACACACTGCCTCCCCACTTCAATGACTGCTACCTCTTTGGGTCACAATACCTCTCTAGCTCCCACGGTTGCTACCCTCTTCCAAGGTCACACTGCCTGCATGACTGCCTTCCATTACTGCCCCCTCCTTCAGTTCCCATGGCTGTGCATGCCCCCACTGCTGCCAGTCCGGCCCTGAGTCCTCTTGACCCCATTGTAGGCACAGCACAGGGCCTGGTGGTCAACACGGGGGACCGCACCATCATCGGGCGCATCGCGTCACTGGCATCTGGAGTAGAAAATGAGAAAACACCCATTGCTATTGAGATCGAACATTTTGTGGACATCATCGCAGGCCTGGCCATCCTCTTTGGTGCCACATTTTTTGTGGTGGCCATGTGCATCGGCTACACCTTCCTGCGGGCCATGGTCTTCTTCATGGCCATCGTGGTAGCTTATGTGCCTGAGGGGCTGCTGGCCACTGTCACGGTGAGTTGGGGAGGCCAGAGAGGGGTACAGAGAACTGTCCCTCTGTCCATTCATGCAGGCTTCTCTCCACCATCTCTCTGTCTGTCCATCTGTCCATTTATTTCCCATCCTCCCACCCACCTTCTCATCATCCAACTTTCCACCTTCCCACCCCACATCTCTCCACCTATCCATTCACTCAGCAAACAGTCACAGAGGCTACACTGGGTCCTGTCCTCCTGTGCCACACACTGAAGACACAGAGATGAACAGACAGAGCCCTTGACTGGAGGAGGCCAAGGTCCGGTGTAGGCGTCCTTCAATAGTCAGCTCAGAGGAGGTTGAGGGAATGTTCATTTTCTCATATTGATTGTGTTGATAAGACAACTTACAGAACCTCAGCTAGAGCAGCTTACAGAGGTGCCTGGCGACATTTATCCGGGCAGCTTGGGGAGGAATCCCAAGTAGAAAGCATGGGATGGACAAAAGCGTGGAGACAAGAAAAAGCCTGGGTGCTGTGGAGGAATGCTGCATATGCAGCACTATGGCTGGGTTAAAGGATCTCCAGTGCTGTGAGAGGAGGGAAGTAGGACTGGAAGACTGGCCTCCATGCCGGTGTTTCTCACCCTTCCCCCAGGTCTGCCTGTCCCTGACAGCCAAGCGGCTGGCCAGCAAGAACTGTGTAGTCAAGAACCTGGAAGCAGTGGAGACACTGGGCTCCACCTCAGTAATCTGCTCTGACAAGACGGGGACCCTCACTCAGAATCGCATGACTGTGTCCCATCTGTGGTTTGACAATCACGTCCACTCAGCTGACACTACAGAAGACCAGTCAGGTGCGGCGGCGGAAGGAGACAGGTGCTGGGGCAGGATGTGGCAGGCCTAGATGGGAGCTCTGAGGTTACTGAAGGGACCCGGGGCAGGACTTTGCATTAATGGACAGGGACTTCGTTCTGATCAGGAAGAGGGCTGGGTCCAGGGACCAGGCAGGGGGCTAAGCTCCGAAGGGGCCTGGGATGGAGTCTCATATGACTTTCATAGAAGACTCAATACTGGGTCTGGAGAGAAGGCTCCTGTCCCGGGGTATGAGGAGGGGTGTGGGTCCCATCCAGGTCTGGGCAGGGGATCCTGCCCTGAATCTAGGGGGAGGGGCTCGGTTCTGGTGTGGGAGGACAGGCGCTTTGGGCCTGGTGCCTGCGTGGAGTCCCCTCGCGAGCCCAGCCTGGACGCCTGGCCTGCAGGGCAGACATTTGACCAGTCCTCGGAGACATGGAGGGCGCTGTGCCGCGTGCTCACCTTGTGCAACCGCGCTACGTTCAAGTCGGGCCAGGACGCGGTACCCGTGCCCAAGGTGAGAGCCGGGGAGACTCGGGGGACACCGGGGGCCTGGTGCAACCCGGCTCGCCCCTGACACCGGCTCTCGCTCCCAGCGCATCGTAATCGGGGACGCGTCCGAGACGGCGCTGCTCAAGTTCTCCGAGCTGACGCTAGGCAACGCCATGGGCTACCGCGAGCGTTTCCCCAAAGTCTGCGAGATACCCTTCAACTCCACCAACAAGTTCCAGGTGTGCGCCCGCCGGGCCGGCCCCGCCCGCGGCTCAGTCCCACCCACGGCAAGCCCTGTCCACTGCAGGCTCGACCTGTCCACTGCAGGGCGGGCCTGTGAAGGGCTTCGCTCCCAGTCTCCTCCCTCTCCATAGCCAAACCCCACCCACATCTCCCGTCTCGTTCACAGCCCTATGGCCTGGCCACGCCCGTAGCCACTTAGACCAGGGATCTTAGGCCTTCGGTGGTGGGTAGCTCACAATCCAGTTCTCCCCCAGTCCGACTCCGGACGCTAATTCGGTCCGTTCCCCGCGCCTAAGCCCCTAACTACACCCCGAGCCCTACCCCAAACCTCGGTCTCTAGCTACGACCAGCCCAGCCCCTACCTTACCCTCCCAAGGCACTTTGGACCGACGTCAGCCCAGCTCCCTACCCCCTTGACCTCGCCCACCACACCATCCCCTGCCCCCCGCCCACAGCTGTCCATCCACACGCTGGAGGACCCGCGGGACCCGCGGCACGTGCTGGTGATGAAGGGCGCCCCCGAGCGTGTGCTGGAGCGCTGTAGCTCCATCCTCATCAAGGGCCAGGAGCTGCCGCTGGATGAGCAATGGCGTGAGGCCTTCCAGACTGCCTACCTCAGCCTGGGAGGCCTGGGCGAACGCGTGCTGGGTGAGACCCCCATGGTGGGGTAGAGGGCGAACCAGCCTGCGAGAAGGAGCTAGCACAGACCCAGCTCAGTCTTCCCGGGACAGCCCTGGTCCTGACCTTTCCTATCCTTGGCTTACAGCTGACACACTCACCTTTGCTTTTCCCTGTCTCACTCCCAATCCCTGTCTATCCTCAATTGACCCGGCCCCTCCCAACCTGTTCTCGCTTGGACCTTTTCTATCCTGACCTGACCTTTGACCCCTTGGTTTTCCCAGCTCTTGCCCCAAGTGATGACCTGCCTTTGCTTTCACCGCCACTTTTCACAGTCCTCATGACCCTTTGACCTTCACCAGTCCCTGCCTCAACTCAAAAGACTTCCCTAATCCTTGTCCTGACCTCTGACATTCCCTAATTTTTGTCCTGACTCCTTAAACTTCCATAACCCCTGCCTCAACCCTAGAAGGCACAGACCTGTGGTCTAGTTCTGGATTTTTCATGTTACTTGCTGTGTGACCACTGGTAAAAATTGTCCCCTCTCTAAGCCTCAGTTTCGTCATCTGCAACATGAGGATGCTAACAGCCTCAGAGGGTAGTTGTGAGGATGGATTCGGATGACGAGAATGAAGGATTCAGCACAGGGTCAGGCATCCATGGGGGCTCGGTGCAAGGGGCCTGGTCATTTCACTTGTTATGTGGCATTACTAGAGAAGGGTCCTCCCAGGGCTCCTCTGACTTCCCTGTTTTCTGATCAGGTTTCTGCCAGCTTTACCTGAGTGAGAAGGACTACCCGCCTGGCTATGCCTTTGACGTGGAGGCCATGAACTTTCCAACTAGTGGCCTGTGTTTTGCGGGACTTGTATCCATGATAGACCCACCCCGGGCCACCGTCCCTGATGCTGTGCTCAAGTGCCGCACAGCAGGCATCCGGGTATGCCACCTGGGAAAGCACCAAGCAGGGGCGAGAACAGAGGAGGGCAGTAGTTGGGGATGAGGAACCCCGTGACATCGGAAAATACCTTGAACCCAAAAGGGAATATATTGGCTCATGAAACGAAAAAGTTTTGGAGAATGAAGCTTCAGATATAGCTGGATCCAAATGTTCAGTGTTATTAGGAATTTGCCTTTCTTCATGTCTCAGCTCTGCTTTTCTCTCTGCTGGCTGTATTCTCAAGCAGTCTCTCCATTTTGGTGGACAAAGATGACCCCCTCACAGCAGCTCCAACTTACCTGCTTAGCCACCCCACAGAAAAAGAGTGCCTCTTTTGTAGTTGCACTAGATTGGGTAACATGTCCGTCCCTGAACCAGTCAGTCACTGTGGTTGCGGGTGGAATACCTTGATTGGCCAGGTCTGGGCTTACCTGCCCAATGTTGACCAGGGACCTCCACTTCAACCTGAGAGGGGGGTGGTTCCCCAAAGACAAATCAAGAGTTGGGGGGCCAATGCTGACCAAAGATCACCCAAGTCTTTCCCATGGTCTGTAAGGCCCTGTAAGATCTGGGCACTGTTATCGTCCTAAGCTCATTCCTCAGCCCTCTACCTCTTGTTCACTCCACTCCAGTCATGTTGGCCTGCCTGCTGTTCCTCCAACAGTTCAGGCATGTTCACACCTCTTATTTTGCATTGGCTGTTCCCTCTGCCAGTACCACTCTTCCCCCAGATTTCCATGTGGCCAATTCTCCTCTTGTTCAGGTCTCTGCTCAAATGTCACCTTCTCAATGAGGCTTTTCCTGGACACACTTAAAATTGAACCACCTCATTTTCCACCCAACACTTGCCATCTCCTTTACCCAGTTAAATTTCCCCTCTCCTTCTAACATGTGATATCATTCATTTCTCAATTTAAAAAATTGTCTGTCTCCCACACTAGAATGTCAGCTCCATGAGGACAGGGATTTTTGTCTGTTTTGTCCCTGCTATGTCTCAGGCACATAGCAGGTGGTCACAATTATTAATCGTTGAGTAAATGAATGAATGTCTCAGCAGATGTCCACTAGGGAGAACAGGGAGATTGGGCTGAGCTGAAGGGGTCAAAGATCTGCTGGTCCTCCCCACAGGTTATCATGGTGACAGGTGACCACCCCATCACGGCCAAGGCCATTGCGGCCAGCGTGGGCATCATCTCAGAAGGAAGCGAAACAGTGGAGGACATTGCTGCCCGTCTCCGTGTGCCCGTGGACCAGGTTAATCGGAAGTAAGCCCCCTTCAGCCCTCCCCCTGGTTCTTCCTACACTCCACACAGACTGACGCCCTAGCGATGCCCTCCCACCTCCCATCCCAGGGATGCCCGTGCTTGCGTGATCAATGGCATGCAGCTGAAGGACATGGACCCATCAGAGCTGGTCGAGGCGTTGCGTACCCACCCTGAGATGGTGTTTGCTCGCACCAGTCCCCAGCAGAAGCTAGTGATTGTGGAGAGCTGCCAGCGACTGGTATGACCCTCTTGATGAAGGTGGGCAGATGGGCTGGGCTGGCCCTGGGCTGGCCTCTCACGACCTGCCTGTCCATACCCACTCCCTGCAGGGGGCAATCGTGGCTGTGACGGGGGATGGTGTGAATGACTCCCCAGCTCTGAAGAAGGCAGACATTGGTGTGGCCATGGGCATTGCTGGCTCGGATGCTGCCAAAAATGCAGCTGACATGATCCTGCTGGATGACAACTTCGCCTCCATTGTGACGGGCGTGGAGCAGGGTCTGGGCTGGGTCAGAGGTGGGGGGAGGCGGTGGGCACAGGAGGAAGTGGGCTGTGAGGAGGCTGAGGTGCTTGCTGTGCACCCTTAGGCCGACTGATCTTTGACAACCTGAAGAAGTCCATTGCCTACACGTTGACCAAGAACATCCCTGAATTGACGCCGTACCTCATTTACATCACTGTCAGCGTGCCCCTGCCCCTCGGGTGCATTACCATCCTCTTCATAGAACTCTGCACTGACATTGTGAGTCTATGCTGCCCCAGTGCCCCCACCCACACGTGCCCACAGACGTATGCCCGTGGACACACACAACAGGCAGAGACCAGCACGGTCACTCTTAGACACAGAGCAACACAGACAAGACATGTGTACAACAGCCAGCCAGATGTGGAGACACAGACAGGCAGACGGGTTGACAAAATTACAGACTTGGACACACAGGTGGGCACTCAGGTAGGCATGGACGGCTCATGGACACACATGGACTCATATGGACACTCAGACAAACAGATCTTAATAGACACAGATGTCTGGATACACTTGGATCACAAACAGACACCCCTCAACAGACATGGATAAATAAACACCATCGGATAGACCCCAAGGCAGACAGACGGAAAAGAGCCACAGATACACCCACAAATGCAGCCAGATGCATGGCCACGTCAATGTGTTTATTCAGCAACACTCATAGTGCTTACTCTGGGCCAGGCACACATTAGCTTACTTAATTTTGTCCTCATAACTACTCTATGACATGGGCTTTATTTACTTATCACCCCATTTTACTGATGAGCTAATTGAGGCATAGGCAGGTTGAGCGGCTTGCCTCACGTCACACAGCTGGTCAGTGGCACAGCTGGGAATTGAGCCCAGGTAGTCAGATGTCCCAGAGCCTGTGTTCTTCATCAGTGCACTCTGCTGCCACTGTCTAGTCACACACAGATGAGGTGGGGGATGGGGAGGAGGACACAGCGACACAGAAGGGACACAGAGAAACAGAGATAGTGACACAGAAACAGAGATAGGGACACAGAGACACAAAAGCAGAGACAGTCATGGAGAAAGAGACCAGAGACAGGGACAAAGGAACAGAGTGAGCAACAGAAAGAGGGCAAGACCAGAGTACCCCAGATAAACACAAAGACAGGGAGAGCAGGGGGCAGGGGAGGAGGGGAAGAGGAGGAGGCAGAACGGAGGGAGACAGAGAGAAGGAGAGAACATGCAAAGGAGGAGATAAATGCAGATATTCTGATGGACACAGGACCGATGTGGAGTGGACATGCCAACGCTCCTGATGGGTCAGCTGGGCCCAAGCTGTGCAGGCAGGTGTGGCTGTGTGGTCACTGCAGGTCCTGCTTCCTCACCTCAGTCCTATCCCTGCCCGCTGGCTGCGGGGAGAGCTCCAGGGGTCAGGGGACCTAGGCAAACCCTTAACCCCGGTTCTTTCTGCTCCTGGCCAGTTTCCATCTGTGTCGCTGGCATATGAGAAGGCTGAGAGTGACATCATGCATCTGCGTCCACGGAACCCAAAGCGTGACCGATTAGTCAATGAGCCCCTGGCTGCCTACTCCTACTTCCAGATTGGTGAGTGCCCAGGGGCTGGGAAGCCCAGGGCTCACCAGCAGGGCCACTCACCTGCCTTGGGGGCGCTAACTGTGGCTCTGGTCTGTTCTGGATCTCAGTGTCTGCATTTGATTCTGGGTCTCTGTCGTTCTCTGAGTCCTTATAGTCACATGATTGTCTCTATGGTCCTGTGTCCCTTCTCTGTCTCTGGCCCTGTTCTTCATGACCCTGTCTCTGGGTTTCGCCTCCTTCTGTGTTATTTTGGGTTCTCTGTCTCTCTCTGTGTTTTGTCTCTTGTGTCCTTATCAATCTCTTGCAATCCTTGTCTCTCTCTGTATGTCTCTCCATGTCTGTCAGTGTCTGTGCTTCTGTCTGTCTCATGTCACTGTTTATGTGTCCCTGTCTCTTTGTGTGTGTCCCTGACTCTCTCTGTGTATGTGTCTCTGTGTTCCTGTCTTTTCACATACCTGTCTCTCTCCGTGTCCCTATTTCTCTGTGTCTCCATCTCTGTCTCCCTGCATCTCCTTGCCTCTCCCCAGGTGCCATCCAGTCATTTGCTGGCTTCGCTGACTATTTCACGGCCATGGCGCAGGAGGGCTGGTTCCCATTGCTGTGTGTGGGGCTGCGGCCGCAGTGGGAGAACCACCACCTACAAGATCTGCAGGACAGCTATGGCCAGGAGTGGGTGAGTCCCGTGACTCTCTTATTTCCAATGCTGCCTACCCAGAGCATCCCAGACACCCAGACTCTCTGCCAGTTCCGGGGTAAAGTCCTTTCCTGTTACCATCTCGAGCTCCAAACTCCTGCTTCTGCTGGTCCCAGCTGCAGATGGGTCCCCTCCCTGCCCTGACAGTAACACATCATCTCAGCTGTGGGACTAGGCCCCTGTTCTGTTATTTTCCCTGCATCACTTACACAGAGTATTTGCGTGTGTGGCCGACTTTAATGATGGTTTGGAGCATAGAGAGGCTAGGTCCGGCTAGCTGGTGTATTCAGCTTGCCCTGTGGAGTTACAGGTCAGCACATTCCCCTTAAATATGTAATGTCGTGATTAAGAGTGCAGACCTTGGAGCCAGGCTTCCTTGGATCCATGGTATGCCTCTACTCACTCCTGTGTGACCCTGAGCAAGTTGCTGTGTCTCGCTGTGCCTCAGTTTTCTCACCTGTAAAATGGAGAGAACACTGATGTCACCTCTGTCACCTCTGGGATTGTGTGGTCCCCAGAGCAGCAGCAGCAGCATCACATGGGAACTTATTTGAAATGCAAGTTCTCAGTCCCCACCCTAGACTTCTGGGTCAGAAACTCTGGGTGTGGTTCCTGGACGTCTTTGTTTTAACCGGCCCTTCTGGGGTTCTGATACACGCTGAAGTTTGGGTACCGTCAATAGGAATATGGGGAGGATTAAATGAGATAATACATGTGAAACACTTGATACCTGGCGCACAGGAAATGTTCCCTACACAATTAACTGGTGTTAAAAACAGTTATATTGAAGAAATGGACTGAATCCTGACTGCCTCTTTAAGTGCTCTGTTCCCCAAAGGCCCACCTGGTGCACTTTACTCATTTTTACAATTGGCCTGGGTCCTGGAGTCACTAGACTTTATAAATCCTGCCTCGGGGTTCCAGTTCCTTTTCCCAGGACCCTTCTTTTGGGTGCACAGGAAATTCTACATCCTTGTTTCTTTATGAAAGTAATTGGTCTGCCCACGCACTGACATCCAAGCTCTGCTAGACTAAGGTTTCTGGGCCTCACACTGTGGGGTCCTGCAAACCTGGCAGATCCTGCGTCTTTCCTTTCCTCTCACCCAAGGCTCTGATGCAGGGGAAAGAGCGTTTTAGGGGTTCATGGTCCTAGGCCCCGAATTGCCCAACTGGCTGCAGAGGCTGCCTGGGCTCAGGCTGCTTTGCTTTCGCCCCGGCCCACAGACGTTCGGGCAGCGCCTGTACCAGCAGTACACCTGCTACACCGTGTTCTTCATCAGCATCGAGATGTGCCAGATCGCTGACGTCCTCATCCGCAAGACGCGCCGCCTCTCTACCTTCCAGCAGGGCTTCTTCAGGTGTCCCCGCAGGCCCCAGCCCTGCCCCACCCCCCAAGCTCTTGTCCCAACTCCCAGCAGATCCTGACCAGGGCTTACTGCAGCCAGCAAACCCCAGCACCGGAGGTGTGCATGTGCTGGGGCCAGGTGCTAACATTCCTTATTGGTAGCCAGCCAGTGCCCCCCCGCCCATGTACCTCTCAGCTGGCCCCTCCATATTTCATCAACTGAGGGGTGATGCTGACAGGGCCATCATCCACTATTGCTGAGGTGCCACTCTGGTGTTAAATGTTAGAACATCGCCCTGCTGGTGACGACATCTGACCTCCTCTGACCCAGTACCCCAGTTTCCCTTTGGCCCCAGTTCCTGATGGCCTGTCTTTGTGCCGAGCCCGGCAGTCTGAGCCCGTTCCACCCTGTCCCACCTGCAGGAACAAGATCCTGGTGATCGCCATTGTGTTCCAGGTCTGCGTTGGCTGCTTCCTGTGCTACTGCCCCGGAATGCCCAACATCTTCAACTTCATGCCCATCCGGTGAGGGGCCAAGGGGTGTGAGGGATGGGAATGCGGGACCCAGACTGGGGCACAGCCTTCACCTTGCCGTCTCTTCTGTGCCTTCAGGTTCCAGTGGTGGCTGGTCCCCATGCCCTTTGGCCTCCTCATCTTTGTCTATGATGAGATCCGGAAACTTGGAGTTCGCTGTTGCCCCGGGAGTGAGTGTGGAGACTGGGGGGCTGGGGTGGGGGATGAAATGTTCTCAGAGCAGCTGCCATGACCTTTGCCTTTCAAACTTGACCCCCAGATCAAATTGCCACCGATGCATAAGCTCTGAGCCCCACCCTGACCCCCCACCCCGACCCCCCACCCCGCAGCACTGAGTCTTCTCCCTCTCTCTCTCCCCCAGGCTGGTGGGACCAGGAACTCTACTATTAGAGGCACTGCTGCCTCCCCCACAGCCAGGTGAGGAGGGACTCACAGGACTGTCTGCACAGCCACCGAAACATCCTGGCCACCCAGAGTCCTAGGCTCACTTGTGTCTGCTCCTGCAGCCCATGGCACCCCAATCTTGGAGGGACCCTCCCCACTTCCCTTCCGCATCCCTAAGGGGCGCACCCTCCTGGAGAAGCACTCCTGAGGCCCAGCTCTGAGCTGGCCTGGGGAAGTCCCCACCTGAGGGGCTGGGGACTTTGATGGGGAGCAGGAACTAGCAGCTCCTGTGAGGTGGGCAGCCTGGGGGTTATCTTTAAAACACATTTGTGTCTGCCTGATAGTAATAAACCAGCTTCTGGCACCATCTTAAATGTTTTTCATGAGTCCCTTTGGTCCCACAATCCTACAATTTAGGGGCTACTTGTTCCCAAAACATAGCCTGGCACATAGTAGGTACTCAATAAATGTCCCTTGGAGAAATGAATTCCCATTTCTTTGCCTAGGATTACAGCATTTAAAGGAGAGCTGGATGAGACCACAGGCACCCTCCCCAGCAGTGCTTTGACCACCCTGCTAACCTGAACACTGCCTCTGGGCTCTCCTTTTTCAGCACCCATTTTCCCTCTGGAGGCTCTTTGATACAGGGTGTCAAAATCTTTTCCACTTCAGGCAGCGCCCCTGCCCCCAACCCCCCTAGGTGTTTCCACTCTGATTCCACTTGTTCACTCCTTTGCTGTTGCAATGGGTGCCCTCTCAGTGGTTCAGTCCCAACCAACTTCTGGGGGTTAAACTCACAGGCTCCTCCTCACACCCTTTCACCTGAAAGGTTAACCCAGTAACTCCAGTCCCCAGGCTCTCCACCTCTGGCCATACTTTTCCTGGTCCCCTTTCTTGCCTTTCTAACCCTTTCTTTAATATGAGTCTCTCTGGCTGGGCCCCGGGCTTCTCCCTCCTCGTCACCACAGCAACACTGCCCCCCACCCCGCCCCCTCCTCAGTTCTGTCTCTGCAGTCACGCCCACATCTGTCTCCAGCCTGCCCTGGCATGTCTGAAAGGACCCACACTGGCCTCTACATCCTCCTCCAAACCTGCTCCCATCCACTGTCCCATAGTGGGTTCCTTCTCCCTAGGAAATGGGGTGAGCCCTCGGGGAGCTTACAAGCCTCAAATTACTTGTTTCCCTGGATTCCTTCACTCCTTCCTCACCTGTCATCTCCCCCAATCCACCCCCTGGAAAAAAATACAGCCCATTGGTCACTACCACCTCTATTCGGCTTCTAACCACACTTCTCCAAACCCCACCAGCCCAGACCTGGCCTTTTGGCCTCAGTCTCCCCATCCAGGGGCCATGGGAGCTTCCTAAAGCCAAACATGACCCTGTCCTCCCCCTACCTAGAACTCTCCAAGGTTCCCCACTGCTCCTGGTCAACTCCCCAGCCCAGCACTGAGAGCCTTCTGCAACCTGGCCCCTGCTGACTTCTGCTATCTCACAAGCCCCCTTGAACTTGTTCCAACCAGTTATGTTTTACTGGAAATGCCAGGCCCTTTCTGCGACCTCAAGGCCTTTATACAGGCCTTGCCACCTGCTTTGCTCCCCTTTGCCCCACTGACTCATCCTTCAGGTCTCAGCCCAACCTCCTCTTCCAGGGAGCCCAGCCTGCCCCCCAGGCTGGGTCAGGTGGCTCCTCTGGGCCCGCCAGCCCCTTGTTTTTCCATCACAGCCCTAATTAATCATTGTAGTCTAGCTCATCAGTCCTATCACTCTGACCGGGCTTCACCCATTACAGCCCTGCTCCCTCTGGCCTATACTCCCCTACCTCAGTGCCAACCACTCTGGTCTAAGCCCCATGAAAGCTTACTTCAGTTGGCCACTAGCAAGGGCCTGAATCTCATTCCTGCTCAGCAAATAGCTGTCAAATTAATTTCTGCAAACTTTACTTGTCCCAATATGTGACAAAGCGTAGATGGTGCATGGGATGGAGGTGTGGGTGAAAGTGACTCTACTACATATCTACCCACCTGGGCTGGGGGAGTGCCCGGTCTACTCCCTTTTCAATTCAGTCAGGGTGGCCAGTCAATCACTTGCACTTTCCCTAAGACACCTGTGGAATCTTTATTCACTAGGGGCAATGAGAAAGTGTGGTAGATGGTATTTGTCCCATCCGAGGGTAAATGTTCCCTCAGAAAACACCAACACTGTCATAGCAGAGCTGAACAGAGCTGTGCTTAGTGCTTTCCTAGGCCCAGGGTTAAATCACATTATGGCAGGACCTCAACAGTCTAGTGGAGGGAGGGAGGGGGCAATTGCCCTATCCCACACACTGGGGATCCCACTGGGAACACCAGGGCTGGGGAGCACTTTCCTGAGTGAGCAGGATTTGTATCAAGGTGGAGTTTAAGCATGATATTAAAATTCAAAACCCTGCTTCTTACATCCCTCTCAGGAAGGGGGAGGGGAATGGGGCAGGGAGCTGGCCCCACTGGACCAAAGAAGGGCTGGGGTGGCGAGGGTGGCGGCCAGGAAAAGTCCAAATTGTGGGGTTCAAATGCTCTATTTGGCTACGGCTGTCTCTGAACTCCATCCTGAAAAGACTCAGGCCAGGATTTGATCTGAGGGCCACCAAACTGAGTCAAAGCACCGAGGAGCTCAGAATCACAAAAGTGTGCCCCAGAGGTTGTGATTGGACTATTCATTCTGCAGCAGGGATCCCTCGATGGTTGTAAGCAGGGAGGGTGAACTAGTAGGACTGGGGTTTTGGATCAGTCCCCTTGGCTGACATATAACGGGTGGATCAACGGAGAAGAGTAGGGCCAGGTGCCTAGGAGGTGCCCAGCCAGGGAAGGGCCTGTGTGGGAGAGGGCCAGGTGGAGACCGTGGGAAGTCAAGAACCCTCTCTTGGATTCTAGCTCCTCTCTATCCCTTGCTCTCTGAGGGCCCTGGTCTCTGCCACTGCTCAAAGATCATCTACTTCAAGCCCTCAGTCTACCCGGGGAAAACAAGGAGCTGCGGATCTGCTCCAGGGACACAGGACAAAGCAGGGCCAGTTAGTTTCCCAGCGTGTCCAGCTGGCTCTGGGACACAGGTGAACACTGTATTGGTAGATAGTTCCAGAGAGAGATAGAAGCGGAAACAACTTTCCAAATACTGTTTACTTCACTAAAACCTGGAGACAAGGAAAGGCATGTGAACATCTGGGACACCAAGCCTAGGAGTGCACATTGACAACGGCGACATACAAGGCCAGGGTGCTGAGGGCCAGCAGCCCTGTCACCACTGCTCGGGCCAGCAGTGCTGTCCAGCTTCCCAGGGAACAAAGGTGGACGAAAGTCCTGTGGGGATACATTACAGTGAGGAAAGGAGAACAGATAACCCCCCCGCCCTCATTTCCACGGAACCTTAAACCCCACCCAGCTCACTCCATGACAAAGGCCTTGTAGATGCTAAGGAACATGAGCAGGAGGACTGCAGGTCGGAAAGTGTGGTACAGGTCGTAGCGCGTTATCATCCACACCTGGGCAGAGGCGACGATGTAATGGACCTGAAAGGAGGCAGGTAGTCAGGGCCAGGCCTTGGGGAGAAGTACCACCCCCAGCAAACACGGTGTACACGGGAAAGTAGGAGTGCGTACCAGACTGATGTTGGAGTCAATGCTCATCTGGATGTATTTCCAGTCAAACTCAATGCCCCGGGCTCCAACCCAAAGGGGGATGCAACTGGAGAAGGCAAAAGGAGGTATTCTCCAGTACCCAGAAACCCTTAGCACCCAGAATCTGAGCCCCCACCCTCCAGAACTCCCTGAAACCCAGGTGTCCTTTCTCAGGAATCTGGGCTCCAGACGGCTGCACACACCGGGACATAATGAGCTCGGCTGTGGCCCAGCCCAGGGCAGCAACCATGATCTTGTACTCCCCTTTGCCGGCGTTCCGGGACATGACAAGGTTGAGGCCTATAAGGTCGGCCACATCCACGCTGGCCTTCATGAACTCCTGTGGGTCAGGTTGAGGCTTGAGTAAGCGCAGGTGCCAAGGGACCCCACTCCTGCACTCCTTCCCGCCTCCCTTGCCCCACTTACCCCAATGAAGTCATAGATGCCACCTTCCCAAGTGGGAAAGAAAGTGGCCAGGAACAACATCTGAGAACAGAAAACAGAGAGGTCACCTCAAGGTGAGGGGGCTAAACTATGTGAGTTTTGTGGGAAGTCAGCGTGTACATGGAGGGCAGCACACTGGGACTCTGGGCGGCTCATGTGGAGAGGGACCATCAGATGGGAGCAAGAATAAGGACCGGTGGAGAGAGAGGGTAGGGGCAGGAAGCTTTTCCGTGATTACAGGGGATCAGGGTCAGGTCTGGAGGTGCCTCGCCTGGCTGCCCAGGCGGCCTTAGCAGCACCAACGTGTGTATATGCGTATGTGTGTGTGTGTGGCGGGGTTAGCAGCTCTTAACCATACAAAACCTTTCTGAACCATACAAATGATTTTTCAATTTTACTAAAAGAGCTATGCAAAAGTTGCTTGGAGACCTCTCCTCAGGTTTCACCCTCCCAAAGTCCGTCTTCTATGTGTATCCTGGAGCTTCCCCACGCCAGTGCTGAGGACGGTCCCACAACCGGGGGATCTGGGTGGAGAGGAGTCCTGGGTCTGGCGAGCCTGGGAGCCAGACGTGCGGCTCTGGGCACCCTCACCTTGCACAGCTGCACGAAGAGGTAGGTGACCCCAGCCTGGACGCACTTCCAGAAAGCATTGTATTCGGACCTGCGGGAGCGGGCGGTGAGGGCTCGCCCGGGCCCGCGCCCCCCGCCCCCGCAGCCGCCCCGCACTCACAGGCCGCTGCACTTGTAGGTGATGAAGTAGGGGAAGTAGGCCAGGGCAAAGCAGTTCCCGAAGTGAAACAAGGTCATGGCGCCGGCATCCAGAGCGCGGGTCCGCACCTTCCCGGCCTGGCGCCCAGGCCTGGGGCCCCAGCCTCCGCCACCGCCCGCTCGGCCTTCTGGGAGCGGAGTCCGCGGCGCCGGCGCACTGACGTCACGGGCTCCGCCGCGGCGCTGAGCGCGGCCGCCGGAGCCTGCGCGGGCCCGTTATCCCTCCCGGGGCCGGCGTGGAGCCTAGGCGCCCGGCCCGTGGGTACCGGCCGCGGGAGGCAGTGTGGAGGGGGCCTCGATCGCGGACTGACCCCGCTGTGAACGTTGCAGAGATACGAGGCGCAGACACGGGGTGCAGCTGTGAGCACTCTGGTTTTTATTTCACTGGTGGCCCAGTGGCGCGGGCCTCTTTCTTGGGGAGCCAAGGGCGGGAACGAGAAGTAGAGGTGGTTCTGGCCGGTGAAGTCGGGGAAGCAGAGGTGGGGCTGTCTTGCTTTACTTGTCTCGGCTGAACATGTAGCGCAGGAGGTCCACCACCCGGTGGCTGTACCCGTATTCGTTGTCGTACCTAGGGAGGGGGTAAGAGTGACCAGGGGATCCCTCCCGATCACCCCCAGTTTCCCCCACGTTCTCTGACCCCTTCCTCCTTACCAGGAAATGAGCTTCACGAAGTTGTCGTTGAGGGCGATGCTGGCTTTAGCATCGAAGACGGATGAGTGGGTATCGGTGATAAAGTCCGTGGAGACAACCTGGGTGTCAGAATTTCGAAGGTAAGTGTGGGTCGCAGAGCAAGGACCTCCAAAAGCTCAGGCTCTGACTCTTAGGCATATTGGCCATCCATTCATCTACAGTGTGTGACAGAGCCCTACTGTGTCCAGGCTCTGGGGAGGAGGTATGAAGAAGGCACATGGGGGCTTTGCTGGTGGGGGAGTGGCCAAAGGCCACAGGCCACAAACACCCTGATGCTGCACCAATAAGTATCATTTTCTGGGAATAATGCAGGCACTTGGAATGGCTGGCACAGAGGCCCTTGAGGGGAGGTGTGGAGGCTGGATCTGGATGACTTAGGAGGGGCTGGCCAAGTCAGGCCCTCAGCGGTATCTGAGGTGGAAGGGCTGCAGCACAGGGGCTTGGAGGATTTTGACCCTGGTGTGGTGGAAGGCCACAGGAAGCTTTGTAGCAGTGGGGAGGCCGTGATCTGATTTTGTTAAAACAAGAGGTCCTGGTGGCGGTGTGAGGATGGACCTGCAGGAGCTAAAGCAGGAAGACAGCACCAGAGATGACACTACTGGGAATAAAGGGACAGCGACATCCACTCCTCACAGGGAAGGCATCTGGCCATGAGCAAGTGTTGAAAAATGGGATCTGTTGTCTTCTTCATTAAGCATGTATTGAGTACCTGCTGTGTGCCAGGTCCTGGGAAGACGGCTGGAACTATGGATATAAAAAGAGTCCCCAAGTCCTTGCTTTCTTTGAGTGCATATGTTAGCAGGACCAACAGTGACTACAAAGTGAAATTTCAGGTAAGGAAAAGGGCCACAAAAAGAACATCTTGCTGAGGAAGGAGACTGGAGTAGAAACTTGGAGGAGGTGAGGACAGACTATATGGCCACCTGGGGGAAAAGCTTTCCAGACCAAAGGGAGCCGGAAGTGCAAAGATTCTGATGCAGGGAGAGCCCAGCCCTGCAGTTCCTATCTTGATACACTGCATGCAGCTCCTTGGCAAGTGGGAAGTCACGTTCCCTTCCCAGTGTGCTCCTCCCAGAGTCCCCTCTCCTTAGCCCCTACCTCATCCTCAGTGTAGGCAAGGATGCCAGCCATGGGCCCCTTGGCTGCTGCTTTTATGGCGTCCTTGATGGCTGAGTATGGGGTAGCGTGGGCCAGGCGGCAGGTCAGGTCCACGACAGACACGTCTGGTGTTGGTACCCGGAACGCCATTCCCGTCAGCTTCCTGGAGAATCCCACATTGGAGTGGGAGTCAGAACCCAGGGACTTCTCCGTCCATCCCCCTTCACTTCCATTTTCCCCTCAATAGACACCTCAAGGATTGGAGGCCAGTCTGGCCCTCCTGGAGTGTGCCCTCCACCCTCATACCCTTTGAGGTCTGGGATGACTTGGCCCACGGCCTTGGCAGCTCCTGTGGAGGCTGGGATGATGTTCTGATGGGCTCCCCGTCCATCTCGCCAGGCCTTCTTTGATGGCCCGTCCACTGTCTTCTGGGTGGCGGTGTAGGAATGGACTGTGGTCTTGGGGAAGAAGGGGGCTGAGGTGAGGCTTTCCTGCTCGTAAGCTCCCCTGCCTCTTGCCCCCAGGCCTGGGGTGGTGAGCCAGGTGTGGAGGCTGGCAGGGCCACCACCACAGACCACAGGCGGGTCACCTGCAGGCCAGGGTCCAGCCTTGCCTGAGAGTTGCACAGTATTTTAAAAGATTTCATCACTAGTGGGCCTCTCCTCCCGAAACCAGTCTCTTCCTGTTAACTCCACACACTAAGCAAGTCCTGGGAGGAAGAGGTAGAGTTTCCCTGCCATCCATCCTGGCCCAACCCTCTCCCAACTCACCATCAATCCTTCCACGATCCCAAATCGCTCATGGATGACCTTGGCGAGGGGGGCTAGGCAGTTGGTCGTGCAGGAGGCATTGCTGAAACAGGCCAGTGTGCAAGGGCATTGTAAGGTAAGTTGCAGAGCCACCCCTCCAGCTCACTTTGGGGTATGCTCATAGGCCTGGTTTTGTGACGTCAGGATGGGGATGAGAAGGATCACTGGGGTTGTCTTCAGACTGAAGGAGGCACCAGAGCTGCAACTGGGGGAAGCTCCTCATTCTCTAGAAGTCGTGCATTTCTAACAGTTTTAAAGTAATGTTAACATGGGGCTATGAAGACTTTGGGAAGGGAAGCAGATCAATGTGAAAGAAGCACCAGGGGTCTAGTGGGAGTTGGGGTGGGGGCGGGTGAGTCTGATCCCTCTCCATCACAGGCTGCCATGTCCTCTGGGTTCCACACACTTTAATGTTGCTGCCCATTACCTGACAATTTTCATGGAGCCAGGGTTATAGTCCCTTTCGTTCACCCCCATGACAAACATGGGTGCGTCTGGTGAGGGTGCGCAGATGACCACACGTAGGGCACCTGCCTCAATGTGTTTCTAGGGAAGGAGGAAACAGCACTAGTGTTATGAATTCAGGAGGTGCTTTGAGTGCTACCTCCCCCCTCCTCCGCCGGCCAGCCCTGGGCACCTCTCCCACTTACGGAAGTTTCCTCTAAGGACAGGTACACGCCTGTGGACTCCACCACAAAGGGGCTCCCGACAGAGTTCCAGGGGATATCTCTGGGCTGCTTGCTGTGGAGGGTGGCAGCACTGTCAGTCTCCCCTGGCATGGCCTCACCTTCCTACTCCGTAGCCCATGGCCTTTACTGTTTAAAAGGCTGCCCAGACACCTTCCTGCCACCATGTGTTCTCCACACATACCTTGCTGTCTCATGGATTCGACCCTGCTGGTCTTCCCTCTCATCTCAGACCCCCTTTGTGGGCCACTTTCCTTGACTGCACCACCATCCCTGTTATGTACAAGCTGCCACCTCCCAGACTCAGGCCTCACCACTCCCCTCCTCGTCCCCAGGGGACCATCCCTGACTACTCCCAACCAGGTCACGCCCTTTCTATATATGCTGTCTAGAATGTGGACCCCGGGAGGGGGAGGGCTCTCGTTGCTTCTGGTCCCCTGCCCTGGCAACCTTAACATAGCTCTCCATGCCCTTGTCTGTACCAGTCAGCTTCCGCACCAGGTAGCCTATTGCCAGAGGCTAGGCAAGTCCCTAGGCAAGAGATGCACTACATCCTGAGAGCAGTGGGGGTGGCGGGGAGGTGTAACTGCAGTCTGAGGCCACCCTGGGGTCAGCAGTGGCCAGTCGTTCACATCAGAAAGGTAAAGAGCTTTTCTGTTTCCTATTTTGTATATTTACATTTTTACTTAAAGTTTTATCAGATGTTTGTATTTGAAACATATTAAACATCTTACATTATCGCTGTTTTCTATTTGGCTCGTCTTTTCCCTCAAAGCGTTTATCAACAACTGCAGTATTTGCTTTTGTGATTATTTGTTAGCGTCTGTCTCTCTTCTAGACCACTCTTGGGCAGCAGTGCTGTTTCCTGTATCATTGAGCCTACTCCCCCCAGAGGGATTCAGTCAATGTTTGTGGGGTTATTTTTTATTAGCTGTCCTACATGTTTACTGAACACCTGCCATGTGCCCATTTTCTAAGTGCTTCACCTGTACTGAACTCATTTAACTCTCACGACCTGAGGAAGAACCACTATTACTATTGGCATTCTTCAGAAGAGCCAGTGCCAGGGCAGAGGTGAAGGGGTAGGAAGCAGAGCTGGCTGAGAGCACAGGCAGGCTGGCGCTAGGATCTGTACTGGCTGCACTGCTAGAGTGAGTGAATGAATGAATGAATGAGTTGCTTCTTCTCCCTGGGCCACCACACATGGTTCTCCCTGGTCATCTGCTCTGTCAGGCCACACTTTCTATCATCTGGCCCAACTAGCTCTTCTCTGAGGCCCTCCCCCCACTCCCCCATTCCTGCCTTCCAAGTTGGTGGGGGCTCTTCAACAAATTTCTCTGCAGTAATTGCTGAGTTGGCATGGGGCAAAGGCTTGGCACCCCAGGAGACCCCAGACCCTTCCCCTAGGCCGTCATGGATCCTGCCTTCCTGCCCAGGGACCTGTTTTGAGGATTCCATTCATTTTTCAAGGAAGTGCCGAGTCTGCTCAGAGCCAGGGCCTATGTATGCAAGTGCCAAAGCAACAGTGGTGACAACTGATGGGGCCCTCCCTGCAAAGAGGCTGCAGCCTTGTGGGCAAATGCCCTTCCTTATGCTCCCCACGCCTCTGTTACGGCAGCTGTGCTTCCCGCTATATCTTGGTGGGTGTGATCATTGTCCCCATCAGGTGCACGAGGAAACAGGCTCAAGGAAGTTCAGTTCTTGCCCAAGGTCACCTGACTAGAAAGGGTGGAGTGGGGAAAAGTACACACAAAAACAACATGGCTTATGTTGAGTGCCTGGAAAACACCCACAGTGCAGTAACGGAGAGCTGGCAGGAGTGGGGAACAACAGTTGCAGTGACCTGACAGGGCGGCACCCCGCTGGGAGTGCGCATGGAGGGGGCAGCTGGGTGGGGGTAGGGAAGAAGGGAGGAATGCTGTAAGGGGCCGGAATGATGGAGCCCCCGGCTGAGGAAAGAAAGGACATGGTATATCTGAGTAATGACTGCTGTGCTGGCGTTGCTTTTGGTGTGATTTCAACTTGGCTCAAGCAGCTCCTATGCTCACTGATGCTCCAGTCCCCTTCTCCACCCCCCCACCGCCTGCACCCAAGCCTGACCACCTCACTGCAAGCTTTCCCATTCACCCTTCCCCCCCGCACCAAATAAAAGGAGAGGGGCTGAGAGCGGACCTGCTGGGAGGAGCGCTGGCAAGCCTTGTGAGCACACAAGCAAGCACAAGTGTAAAATCAGGCAGCCCTGGGGCCAGCAGTGACTAATTAGAAATATGAAGCAGGTTTACTGCACGTCTTACAAATTTTCAGTTTTTTTGATATCTTGAAAATGTTTGTATTTGAACCATATGAAACGTATTATTGCCTTCACTTACAGATTCTAAACATACCTTTAAGTGAAGGAGAAAAATTAATATAGTGAGAACTATGTGAAAGGGGTACTAAGAAGGATTCATTGCTCAAGTATAAGAGGTGCTGAATCAGGGTCCTAAGGTGGATGGCCAGTGTGCCTGAGGTGACACAGGAAGGCTGGGGGTTGGGGTGCTTGTGGAACCCCATCAGGAGCTGGAATTTTGTGTGGTGATGGGAGGCCATTGGAGGTTTAAGAAGGGGAGTAACCAGTTGATGTTTAAGAAGGGGAGTAACCTGTGGCTGCTCTGTAAGAACTGAGTGGAAGCTATTGGCTAGATGGCGATGCCATTTCCTGGGGAGGGAGATGAATACATTTGGGGGTTGAAAGAGAATGAAGAGTTGAGTTTTAGACGAGTTGAGCTGATATGCCTGTGAGAAAACATGCAACTGTGTGTTAAACAAAAAGTATTCTTGAGTACAGTGGGGCATCTTTCTAGATTAGTGCTTCTTAACTATTTTAGGGGTCAGGGGCTTCTCTGAGACCCTCTCTCCAAACCAGTACCCAGAGGCAGTCACACACACAATCGGGGGGGTTATGAACGCCATGTGAGAGGCTGGAATCCCATCCTGATCATCTCTACAGCCCCTCCATGAATGTGTTGCAGGCGTGCATCAGACAGCAGCCCTTACCACTGGAAGACACTGATCTCCTGGTTATCCACGATCAGCTGATCTCGCTTGTATTCCACAGTCCCCTTGTATCGGCCATGGGTGGAGTCATACTTAAACATGTACGCCTGTGAGAGACAGAATGGCTCCTAGTCTTGGGTGACGGGTGGGGGAGTGAGCATCCCTAAGGAGTCCTCGCCTTGGTGAAGGCTCCACATTGCAGCTGGGAGCCTTCCGGAGAGCTCCTCTGAACCCCCTCCTCACCCCAATCCTACCCTCTGCCTGCTGCTCACCATGTATTCTGGATCAATGAATGGATCATTCACTGCCACCACCTTCACGCCCTTCTCCATGCAAGCACGCAGCACCAGGCGACCGATGCGTCCAAATCTGTTCAAGGACAACGGTTGTGGGGTTGTCCTCAGAATCCTCAGCCAGCAGGCAGAGGAGGGGATGGGAAAGAAGGGGGTCGCAGGAGGCCCCTCGAGGGGACTGGGTGGGACTCAGTCTGGGGGCAGAGGGCAACCAGCCCTGCGTGGGCCACTGTCACCTTGCCCAGATGATCTCGCCAGCCTCTTAACTGATTTTCCTGCTTTCTCACCTATCCATCCTCTACTCCGTTCCTAACCCCATAGCTGGATGGATCTTGTAGAATTTCAGGTCAGATTATGTCTCTTGGCCCTAAAACCTCCACGACTCCATCAGTTAAACCAGATCCAAATTCCTTCCCATGGCCTACCAGGCCCCTGCCCGCTTTCCACGAGATTCCCTCCTCTTCTCCCCTTCTTGCTTCACACCAGATGCACTGACTTCCTGCCTGTCCTTTGCACACTGACCTGCCACCTGTACCCCAGAGCCATTGCTTGCTGCATGACTCTCACTCAGGACTCACTCCCTGAGGCCTTCCCTGACACCTCAGCTAACAAAACACTGCCCTCTCCAGTCTTACTGTACTCCATACCGGTCATAACACACATCCCCAAACTTGTGTTCTTTTTTTGATTGTTGTCTTCCCACCAGAATGTGAGCCTGTCTGCCTTTTCCCTGTTTCTCCAGGGTGGGCAGAATGAAAGCACTGATGGTAAGCAATGTGGTACCAGCTGCACTCTAAGCCTTCAGGGAGGCCTCAGGAGCCAGGACCTACTCACCCATTGATGCCCACAGTCAGTTTCCGAACCACAGGAACCTTAGGTGGAGGAGGTGGAGTAGGTGGAGGAGATGGAACTTTCTCCTTGATAGGCTGGGGCTCAGGCTGGGGCTCAGGCTGGGGCTTGGGCTGGGGCTCGGGCTCGGGCTCGGGCTCGGGCTCTGCCTCAATCTTGGTCTCCTGTGGGGTTGGCGGTGCTCTGGTCACTGTGGGGGGAATGGGGGCGGCAATGAACTGCACCGTCACAGTGAGAGAAATGAACCATCTTTGCCACCCAGAATCTGTTGCTGGTTTCTGGCCCCTAGTGGCCACCAGTCTAGCCCATTGTTTCCCAAACCTACCTGATCCACAGAATGAGCAGGGGGTGGGCTTGCTTTAAAATATCAGTGCCAGGGCCCTTCCCTATAGATTCTAATTTAACGGGTACTATGTATTTTTAACAATTGCTTGGGTTGATATTCTCTGTGCCTCAGTTTCCTCCTCTGTAAAATGGAGATACTAGCACTCAGAGGGTCATTATGAGGATTAAATGAAGTAATATACAGTGGTACCTCAGTTTTCTAACGTAATCCGTTCTGGAAGACCGTTCGAGTTCTGAAATGTTCGAAACGGAGGCATGGTTTCCCCATAGAAAGTAATGCAAAATGGATTAATCCATTCCAGATCTTTAAACTCAACCCCTAAAACTGCAAATTTAGCATGAATTTTACTATCTATTGATATCATAGATCCATAAAATTTACGGCGTTTGTAAACTGAAATGTTCATCAACGGAGAAGTTCGAAAACCGAGGCACCACTGTATGTAGTGCTTATCACAAGAGTCTGGGAACATTCCACATACATTAGTATTTCAAAGATCTTTTCCTGGGTTGTCTGATAATTGATGTAGCCCCGTGTTCTGATACACATCAACGGAGGCCTTTCCTAGGGAAATCTGACTCAATAGGTCCGCACTGAGGCTCAACGATCCTGTTTCTAACAAGCATTCCAGGTGATTCCTATCCTCAGAGAAGTTTAGGAAATAATAGGTGTATCATAACATATTAAACTAATAGAAACCTGATCTGCCTCCACCTTTCCACACATTCGCACTCCCATATACTGCATTTTAAAACCCTTGTGCTTGGAGGTGTGTTACCTGAGCTGCAGATGAGAGCCTGAGGAGAGGGGAGATGTAGAGACAGTAGTCATGGGGCCTGCCTGGCAGAGGGTTTCATTTTGGGGATCAGACCTGGATGTCAGCCCTGACTCAGCCACCTACCCACGGTGTGGCCTTGGGCAAGTTAAGGAACTTCTCTGGCCTGTTTCCTGTCATCACATCTGACCCTCCACTTGGGGCTTCTGTGAGGACTCAGTGAGATCGCAAGGCCCAGTAGGGGCTGATTTTAATAGAGGGGAGGAAGTCCAATACTAAGTGTTCATGTGGAAAGGGAGCGAGAAGGGGCTGGAGAGAGGCTGGAGGATGAAGGTAGGAATTGCGTTTGGTACCAGAATCAAAAGCACCGGGGAGGTGGTGGGGCTCAGAGCCAGGGGCCAACTGGCCTCTTGTCTCCCTGACCTCTCGGGGCTGCCGCAGACCTTGTGGCCTGAGGCTGGAATGTGGGTGTTTCCAGTCGCAGCACAAGTTCATAAAAATATTAGTGTTTATTGGTGGCAGAGATCCCATGATTATTGGTGACCTGAAGGATGTTTGCATTCCTTGGGGTTCTGTTTCTGATATCACAAAAGGGGAAGATTTGTTTACCTGGCTTAAGAGTGGGGCTCTGAGCGCACTCGGGGACCTTTCAAAAGAAAACTCAGGTGGTTCTCTCCCAACTTCCCCCAGCTTTCCTCTCTCTCCTCCACTCTAGGGGTGGTGTATAGGGGCTGGAGAAAAGCTGCTGCACTAGGAAGGTCTAGCCCGGAGGAGCTTCAGCAACGAAGCATCACCTGGTAGGTGAAAGAGGCACAGGCACGCTCTCAACCTATTAAAATGACTGTTCCCATTTCCTGGGTTCCACCATGGGCTAGGTGCTGTGCTGAGCTCCACCTGCACCGGCTCACAGAAGCCAGTGAGGCATGCGCTACAAATCCACTTTACAGAGGGAAAAGCGAGGCCCGAGGCCACAGGGCAAATGTCGAGCAGAAAGGGGGTTCATAGGCCTTACCCTGTGTGATGCTGCATCTTGCAGGGTGTCTAGTGTCCTGAAGCCACGCCCCACCCCGGGCAGGCCCTTCACGCCCGGCTGCCCTCGCTCGTGTTCAGTGAGGAGGGCTCGAGGGAATGGGGATTGCCCTCCTGAAGACCTGGGTTGGAAGACCTGGGTTCATCTGGTTGAGATGTGTGTGCCCCTCCGGCTGGGTGAGTTAGGGCTACACGCAGGGACTCCAAGTCTCAACTCTACTATTCCCGTGGGAAAGACCTAAGGAAGCTGCTTGGGCTCCGTGAGATAGGGACAGTAAACACACAGGCCTCGCCAGGTGGTTGAGAGGCTTCAATGAGCAAACGCTAGTAAAGCGCTTGGCGCGGCCCTGGCAGGCTGTAAGTGTCCTCGCTTCGTACAATGCGGGACGGGGTGGAGGACAAAGCCCATCAACCCCAAGCGGCCCTTCTGCACTCATCGACAGGAGTATCAAAGTGATGTGAAACCCAGTCGCCGAGCTTCTCAAGCACCCGCGACTGTGCTCAGAGATGTCCACTCGAAACCCGGCCCCTGCTTTTACCCTTCCATCGCGCGCGAGCGGCGCACAGCCCACGCTGGGGGGGGGGGGTGTTCCCGTCCCCACCACCAGGGCCATGGAAACCACTTTGCCAACAAACCCGGGGGCCGACAGGGGTGAGACTGGAGGGAAGCTGCTCCGGATGGAAGAGACCGCGCCTCCTGTCTCCTCCCTCGCGGACGCTCGCGGAAGGGAGATCCGATCCGGCGAGCGCTGCTCCTTGACCGCCTTCCCTTTCCCTCCCCGAGGGAGTTCCGGCGCCTCCCTCACCCTGGCATGGTGGTCGCAGCAGCTGGAGAACGGTGAAATTGGCGACGATGATGTCGCGTTTCGGCATGGTTTCCTACAGTTTCATGCCCCAGCTGCCCAGGGACCCGCTGAGATGTTACTAAGAAGTGGGGCCAGAGCTTCCTCCCGTCCTGTCACAGTGCCCAGTGACGTCACAGAGGCGGTGGCACGAAGGCCCATCCAGTCGAGGCGTGTGCCGTCTGCATGCTGTGCACTACTCTTCCAAGGCCACCACTGGCGTCTAGAATGGAATCCAGCTTTTCACACTGGTCCTCAAAGCCCTTTCTCCTCTCTTTCCTTAGACACATTGGCTCCCTGCTGTTCCCTGACACCCCACCCCCCATAGTCCCCCTACTCCCTTATGCCTGGAAGCCCTGATGAGGACTTCCCTGGCTGGCTGCCTCTTGGTTTCTCTCAGATGCCACCCTTTAAGTGAGGCCCTCCTGACTCCCCATCTGAAGTTCTTCCTGTTTTCAGTCATTATCTGCCATCACCTCCACCCCCTCAATGTACTCACCTTCCAGGAAGCCTTGTCTGACTCCCATCATGAGTTAGATGTTACACTGGGCCAAAACTACTCCAGGATTACACTCTCTGTTATTTTTGTGTTCCTCACAGCATACGTCTGTCTCTAAAAAATCATCTTGTTTATTCATTTGTGTTATTCCCAGTTGTCTCTGCCCACTAGACCAAGCTCTGGGAGGGCAGAGTGCTTGTCAAACTCATCAGTTTTATATCCCATTGACTAGAAGACTGTTTGGCACTTAATAGGTGACAACTCAATAAATAATACCATAATGAATAAATAAATGTCACCTCCTCGGGTTTTATTCTGATCTCCAATCTTAAGGCAACCTCCAGGCCATATTCTCACAGCACCTATTCTTTTCCTTGTGGCTTTTCATGTAGTTTGTCTTTTTTTTTTTTTTTTTTTTTTAACAGGACTTTTTTGGGGAACAGGGTGTACTTCTGGGACTTTTCCAAGTCAAGTTGTTGTCCTTTCAATCTTAGTTGTGGAGGGCGCAGCTCAGCTCCAGGTCCAGTTACCATTGTTAGTTGCAGGGGGACACAGCCCACCATCCCTTGCAGGAGTCGAACCGGCAACCTTGTGGTTGAGAGCCCACGCGCTCCAACCAACTGAGCCATCTGGCCACCCAGGAGCTAAGTGGCAGCTCATTGACTTCATTCTAGTTGCAGAGGGCACAGCTTGCTGGCCCATGTGGGAATTGAACCGGCAGCCCTGTTGCCCAGAGCTTGCGCTCTAACTAACTGAGCCACCCGTCCGCCCATGTAGTTTGTCATTTTGATTTACTTGTTCACTGTCTCCCCCATAGGGCATGCGTTCTTGTCTCTTTTGTTCACCGCTGGGCCTCCAGCACCTAGAACTGTGCCTGGCACAAAGCAGGGTTCCATAAACATTTGAAAAAGAACAAATGGACAGATGGCTCCTTGCGCCTAAAGCACTGGGGGTGGGGGCTTGCTTGCACATCTGTGACTCACAGGCAGGCACCTTTACCTGGAGGGCCAGTCGACACACAGATTTAGGGGTGTGAAGGTTTGGGCCAGGAAGGAGTCACCATCCCAGAGAGAGGTGTGGAAGCAAGAAGGGGCAGAATGACATAACCTCTTCCTTCCCCAAACCTCCATGGGAACTCCATTTGCTAAGTACCTGCTGTGGGATTGGGTGAGGGTGAGGCCTTCCTGCTTGGATGGCCCGGGAAAGGTGGAACTGAAAATAAATTGGGTGTACAGATGGGGAGATTTCAAAAACCAAGGCCAAAAAGAAAAAAAAAGATAGTAAACAAAGGGAGATCAATTTAACATGTAGGATCCAGGGGGGACAAAAGACCACACCAAACCAGGACTGAAAAGGGACTGATTTTGTACAACTTTACAATAATAGATATGAAAAGCTCAGTGTAATTAAAATATTTCTTAGAAAATATGAAGGATCAAAACTGGTACAAAAAGAAAGGACAAATCTGAGTAGGCTAATAACAAGAGAAGAGACAGAGTTAAGATCTATCCTCCAAAGGATGACTCTGCTCCTAATGATTTTATGGCAAGATCTGTCAAAAAGCATCGGAAACAAATATTTGCCAGTCTACAGGAAGTGTTGTAGATCCTAACCAGAGGCTCCGGGCAGGCCCCATGGATTCGCAAGCACACTGTGTGTACTTGGATCGCAAACTTCTTGGGAGTGCTTTGGGGGGCTGTGATGGAACAGCACCCGAAAGCTTCTCCACTCACTCTAGGAAAGCAGCACAGCCAAGTTACCAAGACCAGCAGAGGGTGGCAAAGAAAGGACAACTCAAGGCCAATCTCACAGAGACAGATGCCCAAGTCTTGAATCAAATAGTGGCCAATGGGAATGCAGCACTGCAGAGAGGGGCCGACAGAAGATAGAAGGATGGGGCAGAGAGAAGGGTGGAAAGAGTAATGGTGAAACCCCACCTGTCAACCTTGGCGTGGATTAGGATTCTGGAGTTCCCCACCCAGCAGTCTCCGGGCACAGGAAACTCCCTCATTTAGACACTGGACAGGGCAGAAAAGCCACACCTGAGGTTGCCCAGGGACTTGGTTTTGTCCCTGGAGCGTGAAACTGGGAACCAGATTTGATGAGCTCAATCGTGGAGAGGTGGCACCATTAGTCACTCTGTATAGGCAGAACCCAGAGAAGGCACAAGCTCCCGGGCCTCCGGGTCTAGGATGCCTGGTTCTGGGTGGAGCCAAGTATCCAGGATCTGGGGTGAAACCCTGGGTCCTTCGAGGGGAGTGGGCCTTATTGCTCTTGTTTGAGCAAAGCCTGAAAACACGTGCAGCTTCTCACCACACCTGGGCACCCACACACATAACTCTGCCACCTCCTCTCGCTCACACCCTGCACATTCCTTCTTGCCTGGCCTTCCCACTAACAATCCCACCTCCACCCCATCTCTCAGTCTCTCCCCTTGGCACCAAAACCCAAATATCTTTCACCCCTGCACCCAGCTATACCCACCCACTGGCTCTCATCCTTCTGGTCTCCGCCTCCCTCTAAACTAGCTCCAGATAGATATTCTGCCACAGATCCACCAACCACCACCTGCCCTTGTGATAGTCCTCTTCACACCGAGGCCAGATTCTCAGCTGTTTCCCCGTCCAACCAGAGCCACCATGTCAACACCTGGGGTTTCAGGTTGTGACTTAAGCATTGCCAGAGGTAGGAGGCCAGGAAGAATGAGCTCCTGGCCCCCAGCCCAGGTTCTGGCTGACAGTCTCCTGCTGCCCCAGGTCTTCAGCCCCTCCCCAGGGCTGCCTCAACCGGCTTTTCAGGAGACACTGCGTCCTGTCCCAGCTCATGGCAGTCAGCCCCCTGCCCTTGCCCAAGGGCTGGGAGGCAGGAGGCCAGGATTCTGTGGTAAGAATGTGATCCTGGCTCCAAACTCTACAAACCTCCCCAAGGGACCCTAGGCTGATCTAGGGATACCGGCACTCTTCCCTCCCAGCACGTTGAGACTCTTGAGATTCAGGCTCAGGCCTAGCCTGTCTTCCTTTGGCTGCTTCTAATCCATCCATTTGTTCAATCAATAAATATTTGCTGAATCCCAGGCAATGTTCTAGGAGTTGAGCATATAGCAGTAGCCAACACAGACAAAGGCTCTGTCCTCTGGAAGGTTATAATCTGATAGGTGGGTCAGACAATTAAAAAGGTAATTTTGGATTGTGGTAAGTGCTATAAAAACCAAAGGATGATATTACAGAGTATACGTGGGGGAAGGCCAAGGAAGGGTTTTTGAGAAGGTGACATTTGAGCCACAAACAGAATGAGGAGGAACGTGCCATGTGAAGATCTGCGTTCTGTATTCCAACAAAACAGCAAGCGCAAAGGCCAGGTGGCAGGAATGAGCTTGGTGTGTTTGAGGAGGAAGGAGAAGTCCCGTGTGACTAGAGGACAGTAAGTTTGGGGGGAAAGTCAACAAGAACAGTAAGAACCAGGTCTCATTACTCGCTCGTCTCCCCGAGCGTGCTTCCCTCATGCTGACTGCACCTCTCATCGTTCTAGAATTTCAGTCCTGGGGAAGCTGGATCCTTAGATCCCGAGAGGAGTGAAGATGCTGAGGAACCATGGATGCAGGGTGATTGAAGGTGGGGTTGGGAGAGAGGAGGCCTGGCTGGTGGGTGAGGAATGAAAAGAGGAGGTGGTTGGGAGGGCAGACATCTGAGCTCGGGTGGAGGGCCCAAACTGGGCAAGGAGCAAAGATGCCATGTGAGTGTTCTCCATTCATGACTCACCCTCTCTTCCTCCTCCTCTTCATTGCTCAACGCCAAATCTCCCTGAGAAATACCTCCCTGACTGGGGACCAAATCAGTGCCTCACAGGGGTAATTGAGTCATGAGGGGTGGAGAATAGGGAGGGAAGCAGAGGATAAATAGAAGCTTTGCTTCGCTGGTTCCTCTCTGCATCTTGCCACCCTCCCAACACTATGCATCTTGCCAGTTTGATCAGCTCCTGCTCCCTCCTACTGTTATTGGGGGCCCTGCCTGGATGGGCGGCCACTAATGACCCCCTTGAGAAGGTCATTGAAGGAATCAACCGAGGGCTGAGCAATGCAGAGAGAGAGGTGGGCAAGGCCCTGGAAGGCATCAATAATGGAATCACTCAAGCTGGAAGGGAAGTGGAGAAAGTTTTTAATGGACTTAGCCACTTGGGGAGCCAGGCCGGCAAGGAGCTGGACAGGGGCGTCAACGAGCTCAACCACGGTTTGGACAAAGTAGCCCATGGAATCAACAGTGGCGTCGGACAAGCAGGAAAAGAAGCCGAGAAGTTTGTCCATGGGGTCAACAACGCTGCTGGACAGGTTGGGAAGGAGGCAGACAAAGTGATTCAGGGGGCCCATCATGGGGCCAACCAGGTGGGAAGTGAGGCCGGAAGGTTTGGCCAGGGGCTCCACCATGCTGCCGGGCAGGCTGGGAACGAGGCAGGAAAGTTCGGCCAGGGGCTCCACCATGCTGCCGGGCAGGCTGGGAACGAGGCAGGAAAGTTCGGCCAGGGGCTCCACCATGCTGTAGGGCAGGCTGGGAACGAGGCAGGAAAGTTCGGCCAGGGGCTCCACCATGCTGCCGGGCAGGCTGGGAACGAAGCAGGAAAGTTCGGCCAGGGGCTCCACCATGCTGCAGGGCAGGCTGGGAATGAGGCAGGAAAGTTTGGCCAGGGGCTCCACCATGCTGCTGGGCAGGCTGGGAATGAGGCAGGAAAGTTTGGCCAGGGGCTCCACCATGCTGTTGGGCAGGCTGGGAACGAGGCAGGGAGGTTCGGCCAGGGGCTCCACCATGCTGCAGGGCAGGCTGGGAACGAGGCAGGAAGGTTCGGCCAGGGGCTCCACCATGCTGCTGGGCAGGCTGGGAATGAGGCAGGAAAGTTTGGCCAGGGGCTCCACCATGCTGCTGGGCAGGCTGGGAATGAGGCAGGAAAGTTTGGCCAGGGGCTCCACCATGCTGCTGGGCAGGCTGGGAACGAGGCAGGGAGGTTCGGCCAGGGGCTCCACCATGCTGCAGGGCAGGCTGGGAACGAGGCAGGGAGGTTCGGCCAGGGGCTCCACCATGCTGCAGGGCAGGCTGGGAACGAGGCAGGGAGGTTCGGCCAGGGGCTCCACCATGCTGCAGGGCAGGCTGGGAAGGAGATAGACAAATTTGGCCAAGGTGTTCACCATGGAATTAATGAGGCCTGGAAGGAGGCTGAGAAGTTTGGCCAGGATGTTCATTATGCTGCCGGGCAGGCTGGGAAAGAGGGAGACAAAATAGTCCAAGGTGTCCATCCTGGGGTCAGCCAGGCTGGGAAGGAGATAGACAAATTTGGCCAAGGTGTTCACCATGGAATTAATGAGGCCTGGAAGGAGGCTGAGAAGTTTGGCCAGGATGTTCATTATGCTGCCGGGCAGGCTGGGAAAGAGGGAGACAAAATAGTCCAAGGTGTCCATCCTGGGGTCAGCCAGGCTGGGAAGGAGGTGGAGCGGTTTGGCCAGGATGTTCATTATGCCGCAGGGCAGGCTGGGAAAGAGGGAGACAAAATAGTCCAAGGTGTCCATCCTGGGGTCAGCCAGGCTGGGAAAGAGGTGGAGCGGTTTGGCCAGGATGTTCATTATGCCACAGGGCAGGCTGGGAAAGAGGGAGACAAAATAGTCCAAGGTGTCCATCCTGGGGTCAGCCAGGCTGGGAAAGAGGTGGAGCGGTTTGGCCAGGGAGTTCACCATGCCATTGAACAGGCTGGAAAGGAGGCAGACAAAGTGGTCCAAGGGTTCACCGACGGGGTCAACCAGGCCGGGAAGGAGGCAGAGAAGTTTGGCCAAGGGGTCAACCACGCTGCTGGCCAGGCTGGAAAGGAAGCGGAGAAACTTGGCCAAGGTATCCACCATGCTGCTGGCCAGGCCGGGAAGGAGGTGGACAGGTTGCAGCAGAATGCTCATAATGGGGTCAACCAAGCCGGCAAGGAGGCCTCCCAGCTGCTGAATGTAGGTGAACAGGGGCGGGGACATGGGGGGCGGGGGCGGGAGGGAGACGTTAAACCCTTGGAGAGCCTAGGTAACCCTCACATGGGGAAAGAAGCTTAGGCAGCTATATGATGCTGTCCCCCTCCTTCCTCTCCTTCTTCCTTACAAAGGAACTGGTGGTCAGCTGGTCAGATGGATCAAGCCATCTTATCTACCGAGCCCTACACCAGACAGTGTGAATGGGACCTAGCCCCACCTTCACAGAGCAGCCCTCCTAATTACGGAGGTCTAGAAGCCTCTCCTGGGAAGCAGGAAACAGTTATTGAGCCAATGTCTATTACAGTGGGAGCAAAATGAGTGTTGAGAAAACAGAGAGCTTCAGAGTGAGCATAAGGAATACCTTTGGAGATGAGCCCTTTTCTGTTTAATTTTCATAACAAGCCTCGGAGGTAGTCAGGGTGAGGAGGCTGACTCCCTGCTTCTCACATAAGGAAACCGAAGCTCAGTGAGGTTTCAGGGGATTCGCCAAGGTCCTATGGCCAGCACACAGCTTTGGGAAATCACAGGTGAGGGTTCTTTCTCTTCTCCACACTGCCCCATCAGAGCAGGTCTGCTGGAGGATTTCTGATCCCCAGTTATGCAGAGGGAACAGATAGTGGAGGGCAGGAGAGGCAAGCAGCGCCATGCACAGCAGAACTGGCACCAAGGAGGGGCCTGGGGAATAGGAGAAGGCTGACTCTTGCCTGCCTCACTTCCCCACTCTCCAATCTCCATGAGGAGTCTTTGGGACACCACCTGAAGACTGGCCCAGGCCTCAAAACCCATAACCGCATTAGCTACCAGGCAGGGAGCCGGGCATGGTGGGTGGGGAGGAAGAGACTATGTAGAAAGTGTGCGTGGTAGAGAAAAGGGCTCTGAGTCAGATGGCAGGATTCACCAGGTAGAGGCCAGGAGAGGGAGGCTTGTTTTAGGATTCCAGGCTGATAGCAGCAGCAGCAGGGAGGCACTGCTGAGTGTCTGAGGATAGGATTAAAGACTAAGATGGGAATGAACCCGAGTTAGCGATCAGGCTCGAGTGTGTGCAGAAGGGGTAGATTTAAGATCAGAGCTGAGGTTATCTATGGTCCTGGTATTTGTGTGGGTCCTCTGGGTTCCCTTTTCAATCAGGCCCCTTCTCAGTGACTGAGAGCATCTCATTAACAAAAATAAAAGGGAACTGGGGGACAACTCGTCAGTAGGGGCAAACATCCTTCCTGGCTTTTCTTCCCATCTCCCACATATTTTCCAGGGCAACAAGGCTTTTGGGTTTTCCTTCTGGACAGTGAGGGAACAGGGGTTACTCACCCTAGAGAGTAGCCGGTCATTAGGGTAGAGGAACTTGGAAGACCCTCAAGGACTGAGGGGTTGTAATGATGGTCTGGGCTTTGTCCACAGGGCGCTCACCAAGGCGGATCCACCGGCCATCACGGAGGGGGCGCAACCACAACATTAACATCTGGAGTAAGTCTCCCCAGCACAGCACGGACCCAGGGGTGGGGGAGGGGAGGCCCTCTTAGGATGGTGGTGGGACAGGGGCTGGGGACTAACTCTCTTGTCCTTGAATTCCAGGCTTCGGTCAACAAGCCCTTCATCAACTTTCCAGCTCTGTGGAGGGTGAGTGCCCACATGGTTTCAGATTTCTGCTCTCCATCTTGGGAGATATTTGTACACCCTCCCTTCCCATTGCTTGTTCACGGACAACTTCCCTGCGGTCAGACTCAGCCTTTCTGAGACCATCCAACATATTTCCCAGCTCTGCTCTTACCTTTCTTTCTTCACCCGCTCTTTACCCTTCACATCCTGCTTTAATCTTTTGGGTGCTTCCCATTCCCACTGAGGCAAACATAGGCTAGCAGAGGAGACCTCCAGGGGTGCATGTGCATCTGAGAGCAAGGGAGGTGCTGCTGAGATTGTCTCCTTCCTGTGCCCACCATCTCTCCTCATCATTTCCGCTCTGACTCCCTCCCTATCTCAAGCCACCGGGAACACCCCTGCTGCCTTGCAGCAATACATGGGTGGTGGGAACTGGTAGCTCTATCCTTTTCCTGGTTGACAAACTCCCCACCCCACCTATAAAGGCTCCTGTGGGATCCTGGTTCTCACTCTGGGCCCAAAGTCAAGTCCTAGCTCTCCTCTTTGCATTGAATACCTCAGCTGCCTGAGGCTGAGGCAGCAGGGTGAGTGGGTGGTAGCCGCTCTGTAGATGGTGCCTGGAACCCAGAGGCACACCTTGTTTATTCCCAGACTATGGGGGTGGCAGGGATCCTCTGAGGCAAAGCAGACAACGCTTCTCGGTTCCTGCAGAGGCCCCTGGCATCTCTGCCTGGGAAGGCTGGCTCCTCAATCTAGGTGCCAACTTCCTTAAGACATTCCCCAGAACACAGGTCATCCCGGGGCCAGTGGTCAGTCTCCCTTTTATTTCTCTAGGGGGCGTGAGTGCAGAGGTCTCGATCCCTTTACGACTGCATACCCTGTGCTTACTCTCTCTCTCTCTCTCTTTCAGAGCGTCGCAAACATCATGCCCTAAACTAATGCACTGGCCTTGCTGAGCAGACTGACATTCCTGTTGTCCTATCAGCTGAAATGACCTGGAGGAGCGGGGGGTGGGGGGTGGGGGGGTGGGAGGTAGACTTCCAGAGTCCCTAAGGGAACTGTACTGAGATTTGTGAATAAATACAACACACCATACTTTCATCATGGTCCATGTGCTCCCTGGAGGGGTCGGCGGGAGGCTGTCATTTCTCTTCTTGCTCCTTGGCTGAAATAGCTGGGGGGTCTGATGCACAGAAAGGGTTGAGCTGGAGATTTCAGGCTGATCAGATCTAAGAGGGAGGTTACAGGGACACCATACTTCACCAGTGTGCAAAGTTTGTGTGGGGTACTGGGGATGTGGGGGTGGGGGTGGAGTTGGGGGGGTGGGGAAGCCACTTCAGGCCAGTAGTGGGGGCAGAAGCACAAGGGAAGAGATGGCAGGAACCTAGGGGTAACCCAAGGGGGTGGCGTCCTCATTCAAGGGATGTGGTACCAGCGCAGTAACAATGATCACTTGGGTTTATTGTGCAATTTAGGCATGCCAGGCTCCCTGCCAGGGAGCATGACATCACTAAAACCTCCCAACCACCCAGTTAGGTAAGAGGTACTGTTACTATCCCATTTTATAGAGAAGCACGTGGAGGCTTGCGCAGGTTAAGAAACATGACCAAGGCTACACAGTTAGTAAGTGGAGGGAGAAATGGCCTAAGAGCTACAAGAGATATTCTGAAAACACACAGGTCTTTCCCTGTTTGCCATCCTTAGGGAGGGGAATCAGTGAATAAGGAGAGAGGAAAGGGATAGCTGTGGCAGTGCCTCTCAGAGGGAGGAGGATCAAAGGCTCAGGGGGAAGGCACACTGATGACAGGAGGGAGGGCCTCTTTACAATGACAGGAGTGGTGACCCAGAGGCCCAGTTTTCAATCTGTGGATGACTCAAAACCCAGAGGAATCAGGACAGCAACTACTATATATCGAGCACTTACTAGGTTCCAGATCCTATGTGAAGAGCTGTTCATGCTCTGTAACCATTTAAGCCTTCCTTCCCCAACTCAAAGGCAGAAATCCTCTGATGAACCCCATTGTATGGATGAGGAAACTGAGGCTCAGAGGGGCCCAGGCACTTGCCTGGGGTAACCCATGAGAATGCAGCAGGCCTGTCTATTGTCAGAACCTGACCTTTCATAGTTCCCTACAAAGTCTCTAGAACACTTATCAAGCACGGGCCTGGCTGCCGGCTTACTTCCCCTCTAGGGGCCACAATTTCCTTCTGTGTAAAGCAGGGGCGGGTGTCTGCAGGAGGGGACTGCAAACATAGCTTCCAGCTCCAAAATTCTACCAGTTGTGGGACTGAAAATAGACAGCGTGCTTGCCCTTGGGGAATTTACAGGCTTCTTGGGGAGACGAGGCATATAAACGGAAAATGAAAACAAATATAAAGTAACGCATCAGTAAGAACTAACTGACACACCAGAGAGGGGAGGGGCCTGCATGCCCACCATAAAGCTGATGCTCCAGGCACCTCAGAGGCACCGCAGTTTCCTTATTTGTAGAATGCCATCATTTTTATCACGTATGTTCCTTCTCTCCCTGCCCCCCGCAGTATTTTATTTTGAAAATATTTCAAACTTACCAGAAAGATGAACGAATTTTAGAGTGGCTACCTGCATACCCACCACTTAAGATTCTACCACTAACATTCTATTATGTTTGCTTTATCACACATCTGTCCATTACATACCTATCCCTCTAGCCACGTAGCAATACATTTTGATGCATTTCAAAGTAAACTACAGACACCTGTTTCCTGCATTTTAATAAACAGAAGCATTCATTCCTAGCACACATTATTAAGGGGCTAATCTGTGCTGGACATTATTTCATACGAATGGACTGGAGGAGTCCCTTGCTAAAAAGGGCATATTCAAGGAAACCAGCCTTTCATAAAGCAAAAGCTTTCATTGATTTTATCTTATGCATGTTATCTAGCTGGGCTTGTTTGCCAAAGAGATATGGGATACATCAGTAGTACTGGGGGTCAATTTCGGGAGGCTTCTGGAAAAGAAGAGCTTAGCCAGTTCTGAAGGGTAACAGAGGCATGGCTCACTCTTGCCTCAAGGCCTTGAGTGCTGTTCCCTCTGCTAGGAATATCCTCTATACTCCCCACTTTTTAAAATTAATGTATAGTTATCCATCTGCAACAACATGGACGGACCTAGAGGGGATCATGCTAAGTAAAATAAGTCGGACAGAGAAAGACAAATACTGTACGATTTCACTATATGTGGAATCTAAAAAGGAAAACCAATGAACAAACAGAACACACATAGATACAGAGAACAAACTAAACTGATGGTTGCCAGAGGGGAAAGGGGTAGGGGGATAGGTGAAAAGGGTGAAGGGGAACCAGAGGCACACACCTCCATGTCCCTCGTCCCCCATGTTGGCTCCTTTTCACCCTTCAGGTCTCAGTTAACTGGACCACCCAATCTGAACAAAGGACCACCTTTCTTATTCTCTCTCATGGCACACTGATTATTTTCTTAATTGTGCTTATGACAATTTGTAGTTATAGATTTACTTGTCTCATATCCATTTCCCCCGTAGACTAAGAGGTCCAAGAGGAGAGTTCAAGGCCAGGCACAACTGGCTGGCAACTAGGAGAGGGGAGGCTAGTGGCTTGAGCAGACTTGGGATAAGCACTGGAATAAGTGTGAGCCAGGAGGAGGCACCTGACAGAGAGGTGGAGCCAGGACAGGGAGTAACAAAGACGGGAGGGGTCAGTTTCTGCAGATGTGGAACAACCGGGAGAGGAATCTGGGCGGGACCCTCACAGCCATCTTTATTAGGTGCTTACTAAGTCTGTGTTAAGCACTTACAGACATGATTCATTCCATCCTTACAACCTCCCCATGAGGCAGGTACCGTGATTATCCCCCTTATGATGGAGCTGAGGCTCAGAGAAGGGAGAGAGTCGCCTGAGGCCACCCAACTCGTAAGTGGTGACGGCCGGGCTCTATTCAGGAGCACTGGTCATCTCTGTTGGTGAGGCGGCATGCTGCCCTGGGATGCTTGGAGAGTGGGCTGCTTCAAAATAAGTCCTCTTTACAAATAAGTTTCTGAATTCGGCCCCTTCAGGAGGTGCGTGTGTATGTCTGAAAATTAAACAATGTCGAGAAAACATCCCAACAACATTCATATGCCCAACACTAGCAGGAACCTACACTGAGTGCTCCCGTGTGCCAGGCACTGCTCTACGCTCTTTGCAGGATCACCTCATTTAATCCTCACATTCACCCCTCTTACAGATAAGGAATCTGCTGTACTGATGGGTTAAGATCGTGGCTAGTAAGTGATGGAGCTAGGATTTCAACCTAGACTCTGGGCTAGGCACAGTGGACGAGGTGAGCCAGCAATGTCAGCTTGAGGGCTAGGACTGCAAAGGATGGAGCAGAAACACTGCCCAGACCCAGGGCCTCATCTCCTCTCTATACCTGAGTCCAGCTTCCAGCCTCCTTATCGCTTAAGCCTCCTCCCCGATCTCTGTACTCCCCACTTCCCCCAACAGTCTGTTCCCCAGAGGAACCCTGTGGACCCCTGTCAGATCACAGAGGACCTCAGCTCAAAGCCCGGAAAAGTCAAAGTCTTCACAATGGTTACCTCTTTGACTTTAACTCCTCCCATTTCCCTCCTGCTCCAGCCTCAGGGCCTTTGCACTACCATTCCCTCTCTTGGAATACTCTATCCCCAGATGTCCTCCTGGCTCATTCTCTCTCTCACTTCCTTTGGGACTCATTCATAGGTCACGTATCAAAGAACCCTTTCCTGATCACCCTATTTAAAATACCTCCTCTGTCTTCTCCATTCCCTCACTCCTTGCCAGATATGTTTATTGTCCAATTTCCCCCACAATGCATGTGAGCACCCCAAGGAGAGAGGTTTTGATGATCTTGTTCCATGCAGTATCCCCAATGTCTAGAACAGGTTTGGCACAGACTCAATAAACATCTGTTGAATAAACAAGAAGTGAATTGGAGAGAAAAACTGAAATCAGAGGGCCTTGGACATAATGTGAGCATGTCAGATTTGTGGATGCTATTATGTACAAAACAAGGGAGGCATGGTGATGTGAGAGAAAAATTGTGTGGAGCCAGACAGACTTGGTTCACATTCTGACAACTGCATTTTACCATGATCTTTTCACATATAATCTTGTGTACAACAGCTATAGGCCTCAGTTATCTCATCTGTAAAATGGGAATAATGTCTACCTCTTGAGGTTATAGTGAGGATTAAATGAGATCATGCATGTGAAAGCACCCCACCTTCTATTGGGCTCATGACAGGTATTTCATAACTATGCCTTAAGATTTATTTGAGGTAAACCCTCAGGTCCAGAGATGTCTGAGGGCAGTTTTTCACAGAACGTAGAACATGGGACTGCTGGTGGCAGGAGAAAATTTAGGTGTTTTGTGAACATGGCTTTAAATAACTGCACCACCCCATGAGAAACTTACTCTTTTCTCAATTTTCTTTGATGCTTTCTGATTATGTTAAAGAGGAAGACTCCATTTCTGAACATCTCTCTCATACTTACTCATCTCCCCTTCTAACAAAGAAGATACAGGAACTGCAGCCATCTATAATGTAATACCATGGTTTGCTTCTCACTGTGGTTTCTGGTACTTTCTATCTATGGGCAAGTGATTCCGGCTTTCCACTTCCAGCAGCAATATAAAGTATTCTCTTAAAACATATTAAGAAAGTAAGCAGGCTTAAAGAAAAATATTACTAATAGAGAATGGAGAGGGCAGATACACGCCATTGTGAAGGTGATGTCCCATGAGGGAAGTGTGGAAAAGCATCTGAGACAGCAAGTGCTCCATCCTGCCTGTGGTCCTGCCCTGTGGGAGTGGGAAGCAACAGGCTCAGGGGCTAGGGTCTCCATCACCAATCCTGGAGGCCTCAGCTTTACTCCTGTTGCCCACCTTCCACAAGGTGGCCGGGCAAAACCCAAACAAATTCTGTCCAGAGAAGAAAAGCGGGGGGGAAGTCTGAGACAGTGAGATGACAGAAAATGCTGGGAGCCAGGGTTTAGGAGTGAGGCAGGCCTGGGCTTGGCTTGGGCTTTACCACACTTTCACCATGTCCTCTCTGAGCCCCAGGTTCTCTGTCCATAAAAGGAGTAATAATAAGACCAATCTCCCAGGGCTGTCTGAGACCTAAAGTGCTCAGTCCGGTGCTGGGCACATAGAAAGCCCTTGATAAACTGGAGCTGCAATCATTATTATTATTACCACCACCATTATTATTATCATTAGAGTCAGAGATGGAATAACAGGGAAATGGGAGCTGCGGAGGACAGACAGGGATTGTGTTTACATGGTAAGAGGTGTTGAATGTTACAAATTGGGGTGCGGGTGTTGGGGTGGAGAGAGAGACTGACTAGGAGACATTGAGAAAGGTAGATGGAAACTGGCCCCTCCTAACTGGGTGATGAATCGCAGTGATATGAGACAGTGGCAGGTGGGAGGACCTGGGGCTTCCGGGAGTAGAGCAGCAGCCACCCTGGCTAGGCAGGGATGAGACCCAGGGAGGATGCCTGAGTTCTAGTCCTGAGCTTGGACCTGAGACAGCACCGAGCTGCTGACCTTGGGCTCCTGCCCTTGTGCTGAATCCTTCTCCCTTGTCAGTAATACCCTGTCCCCTGGGGGGGGCTGGGAGGTGGGGGGGGGTGAGCTGGTGTTGGTGTAGTCCCAGCCCTCCCAGGAGGCTGTGAACTCACACACATGTTCCCTCCAGAACAGGTAAACAGGACAGGTGCCTGGGTCAGCTGCTCCCTCCCTAGGTTTTTCCCTCCCACTCATTCCCTGGGGGTGGCTGGCCCGCCCAGCTACCCTGCTCCACACCCAGTTTTCTCAGCCAAGAGCCACCAGGATGCTGAGACACTCTGATGACCTCTCTCGGGGTCGTGGCCACTCCTTTCTGGACGCTTGGGGTCCCCACGGAGGGCCAAGGCTAGACTCACAGCTCCCAGGCTTTCTATGGACTGGAATGTATGAAAGAGGGTGAGAGCAGTCACCTCTAGGTTGCAGTGTGGGAGGGGAGAGAGATGGGAGAGGCAAAGGCCGACTGAAACTGAGAGACCAAGAAAGGGCACCTGACTCTCATTCTGGTGCCCCTGACTCAGGCTGGCTGACACCTATGGTGGATCCTGTTCCACTGGGTTCCCTACACTTACCCACTGGCAGGGTCCTGCCTATGACTTCCCTCTCCTAAGTCCCCTCCACCTGCTGCCTCTAGGAGACACCAACAGCCTATCACCTCCTCAGATGCCCCCATCCCCACCCTGTGCCCCAAATTCCTGGGGTTGGGAAATTGGAACACTTTTGCACCCATCTCATTCCATTTCTCTCTCCCTCCCTGATGGACAGCTCTCTCTCTTTCTGTTTCAACACAGACTCTCGGACTCCCAATTATAGCTCATTACCCTATCGGTGGCTGGCCCTGAGTCACGGGGGGAGGGGCTCTGGGATGCCCAGCCCTGTCACCTTCTCCCAAGCTACAGTATAAGGAGTAGTGGCAGGGAGGAGGACTCTGGGAGGTCAGGGGAGTCTGGGAAAGGAGAGAGAAGACTGCAGACCTAGAGGGAGGGAGAACAAGGTCAGAAGGAAGAAGAGAACAGAGGAGGGCACACAGACTCAGAGGAAGAGAAAGGGCAAAAAGAAGGAAACTTGGGTGGGAAGAAGACACTCGGGAGAAAGAAGGAGCAGGGCAGAGATGAAGTTTCAGGGGTCCCTGACCTGCCTCCTGCTGGCCCTGTGCCTGGGCAGTGGGGAGGCTGGCCCATTGGTGAGCGGAGGGGGAAGCGCCGAAGTCGGTGCTGGGGTGGGAGAAGCCATTGGCCATAGAATCGGGGAGGCCATTGGCCAAGGGGTTGGTGAGGCCGCTAGCTCTGGAATCAGGGAGGCTGCTGGCCCCTGGGTGGGGGATGCTTTCAGCCATAGTGTTGGAGAGGCCATCCATGAGGGGATTGGGGAAGCAACCCATGCTCTTGGAAAGACTGGGAGTGAGGCTGGTAGACAGGCTGAGGATATCATTCGACATGGAATAGATGCTGCCCACAGCTCGTGGCAGGGAGTGCCTGGCAACAATGGTGCTTGGGTGAGTGGCTGGAAGGAAGCTGGGTGTGGAAATGGGAGCTTGTGGGCAGCTGGATTGAGAATCTTGGGAATTGGTTGAAAGGCTGAATGTATGAATGTGGCTATGTGGGGCAGTCTCCTTCCATGTATGCGTCCTTCCTTCACCGCCTTGGGGTCTCTACCTGTCTCTCCCTATGTCCTGTTCTGGCTCCTCTCTGTCTTAGTTGCTCTGCCTGCCCTCCCCCTTCACAGAGTGAAAAGGTCCCAGACTAAGAGCAGGCATGTTGTCCTTGCAGGGAACCAACGGCCAGCCTCCACGTGGAGGCCCTCAGGGTGGCCTCGGAGCTCACAGCCAGGGCAATCCTGGAGGCCCAGGGACTCCCTGGGATCATGTGTACTCGGGAGGCTCAGGTGGCAGCTTTGGAACCAACTCTCAGGGGAGCTCCTGGGGCCAAGGAGGCAATGGAGAATCGCATAACTTTGGGAGCAACACTCAGGTAAAGTAAGCACCCCAGCCCTGATCCTGCCACCTGTCTTCTCAAGCCCACACTCTCCAATGCCTCCGTCCCTCAGATCCCACACTCAGTCTCACCCTCCCTGCAGGGAGCTGTGGCCCAACCTGGTTATGGCTCAATGAGAGGCAACAGCAACCCAAATATAGAGGTAAGAGGAAGAGTCGGGGGAAGAAGAGGGTGTCTGGGTGCATGAGCAGGAGAGACAAAGGGGAAACAAAAATGGGGAGGGAAGGGCTGGAGGTACGGGGCAGATTGGCCAGGGAAGAGGTGGGCGTGGGGAGGAGGCAAGAAAGGAAATGAGATGGGGATGGGGAGAAACACCCTGGGAAAGAAGCCAAGCTATACGCAGGAGAGCCTGGCCTGTGGTGATGGCTTTCACTCAAGTCTCAAAGCTCCCCTGTCCCCTTCCCTCCGCAGTGCACCAACGCCCCGCCGTCTGGCTCAGGTGGAAGCTCTAGCAACTCCTGGGTAAGAGAACGGGGCAACCGGAGGCATTTGGCACAGGGAGGAAACAGAGAAACTCTGTTGCCCTCAGACCGGGAAGGGACTGTGCCCGAGCGACAGAGGAAGGAATGGAGGGAAGCAATCTAGGGGGTTCTCATCTTTAGTCCTTGCTTGGATCCCTTTCCGCCCCCCAGGGAAGCAGCGGCAGCAGTGGCAGCAGTGGCAGCAGCGGCAGCAGTGGCGGCAGTGGCAGCAACAGTGGTGGCAGTGGCAGCAACAGTGGTGGCAGTGGCAGCAACAGTGGTGGCAGTGGCAGCAACAGTGGTGGCAGCGGCAGCAACAGTGGTGGCAGCAATGGCAGTAGCGGCAGCGGCAGCGGCAGCGACAGTGGCGGCAGAGGCAGTAGTGGCAAGAATGGCGGCAATTCTGGAGGCAACTGGGTGAGTTCTGCTCCTTTGTTGAAGGCAGAGATGGTGCTGAGGCCCCGGTGGCCCCTGCGGAGGAGCCGTACTGCAAGGTCTTCCTGGAAGCTGCCAGCCCCCAGGGTGGGTGGCGTTACTGGCACTTATCATCCTGTGGCTCCGTCAGCTTCTGTTCCCCACCTTCCCAGCCCCACCGAGCAGGGCTCCTTACACACGCTCTCCAGTTTGTCCAGAAGCGGCGCGCTGCCTACTCCTGCTCACGCTATTCCTTCTCCCTGCCCCATGATGGCGAGGATATTTCATCTCCTGTCTAAGCCCCATTCCTGCAGTCACGTCCACCTGGCAAATCTGACTAGAGCTGGGGGTGATGGATGGAAGAGGAGAGGTGGGCACAGAAAAACATGACGCTTGTTAGGGTAGCTCCCGGGAGAATGGGGGCAAGTCTCCCCACACGCGGAGACTTAGGAACATTTACAGAGCTGTGGTGTCGACGAACTAACAAATACGGCGTACACGTGCCGCTCCTCCACGGCGGGTTAGAGGCCAGAAAGGGACCACAACCTGGCAGCCGGATTGGGGGGGCTCCATGAGCATGGCCTGCAGAGAGAAAGCACTTTTGGCTTCCTTGGGGGGGTCTTGGGAAAGGTGTCAGGCAAGAGGAGGGAAGCAACTAGAACAAGCCAGATAACGTAAGCTGCTTTAATTTACTGCCCCTTGTACTACCTGCTTTCCCCCCATCTAAGAGCGACCCATAGAAAATTCTAAGAATTTTGATCAAAGCAGATACTCACGCTCCCAGGTAGAGACTCTAGTGGCCCCTTCTTCTTTCTAGGTTCTAGGAGAGGGTGAGGGGAGGGAAGAGGCAGGGAGAGGGCAGAATGAACCCCCGCCTGCCCTCAGGAGCCAGGCGGGGTCATGGCTTTTGTGAAGTTAGGCTCCAGAGGCCTTTCTACCCGTGGCATGTGGTGGGGGGTGGAGAGCAATAGCTCAGAATCCCAAATTATCCTACCTTTCCAAATACACTTGGCCACATCTGGCCTTCTCTGTGCTCCAAATAACTTCCCTCAGTGACCAACTAGCTAAAGATGGGAAGGTATGGAGGTTGGGAGAGGGGGTTAAAAATACATAACACGGCTGCGAACTATTGGGTCCTTTCCAAGTCCTTTTAAGACACCAGATGAACTCTTGCTTTCCCTTGTAGGACTACAATCCCAGCTCTTCCTCAGGTAGCAGAGGTGGAAGTGGTGGTGGATATAAACCGGAGGTGAGTGTCTGCTGTTCGCACCTGGTCAGATCTCCCTCAAACTGGGGGAAGGAAAATAAGAAGCTTCTCAGATGATGGGAGAGTGACAGGTGGGGCTGAGAATGGGGGTGGACTGCTACTGAGGTGGGGTGGGTGTGGGCTAGCCTCGGAGTTAAAAGGCTGCCATTTGAGGGCTGGAATTGGTGTCGGGGTGGGGACTGAAAGTTCTCTCTCTCTCTCCCACAGTGTGACAACCCAGGGAACGAAGTCCGAGGGTCCGGAGGCCCTGGGAATCAGGTGAGAGTCACACTTGTCGTGAGTACGCTTCATCACTCAGCTGTGCTCACTCCGCGTCACTCAACTCTGCTTGGCCCCACTTCTAAGGCCAATCTCCGTCCCAACCCTGTCTGTAGGGAGTTTACCTTTTAGGGGAAGAAACCAAGTGCATAACATTACTACCGATCTCCAAAGTAATAATTAATTGCAAATCCTTATGGGATACACCCCACTTTCTACCACAGATGGGGCTGTGAAAAATCGTATGAAAACCAGTCCTTTTAGACACTAATTTTTTCAAATGTCCTATGCTGGGCCCGTGAACAGAATTCAGTGACTCCTTCGGCAGTTTTGAAATGGTGTTTCGAAAGCATACATTCCCCTCCTAGTTATTCTGGAAATTTGGGCTTTCTGTCAGCAGCTGCAGCTCTGACAGAGGAAGTGTTCAGCTAACGTCCACAGGATCACCTGGAGGTCTTGTGAAAATGCACGGTCTGATTCAGCAGCTCTGGGGTGGAGCTGAGATTCTGGTTTCTAACAAGGTCTGGGTGAGGCCGCCGCTGCTGCTTTGTGCTCTGGTGTGAGCGTGGCCCACAGGCCGAGAAGCGTGGCGCTGCGTTGACAAGGCTCTCTGAGGAGCTCCTTAAACGCTGGGGATACTAACTTTTTATGGGTAGACAGGTTCTAAGAAAACTTCTCCCAGTTTGTAACTCTATTTCTAGTTTTTTACATACTGAAGACTTTTTCTCTATGGTTTCTGCTCTTGAAAATAAAGGTCTTTATTTTCGTCTAGCACAACTAATACTTCTGTAATTTTATCCTTTAATTCTTTAATCCATCTGGGCTTTATTTTGCTGTATGCTGTCTAGTCCCATTCAACTCCATTCAACTAGGCAGACCCTACACTTTGGATCAGATCTGGGTGCTCCCTTAGGAGAAAACCAGATAATAACAGAAGGGAGGAAATGGATAAGGTCTAACTAAGTTTTTCTCCCCCAAACTTAACTGGTCTCCCCAGGCCCGTGTATTGAATCATTTCTACCACTGATTTAAAATGTCACTTGTAAATACCTTAATATTTGGGGAGAGCTTCTAGAAGTTCTATTTTGTTAAATCGATTCATCTATTCTGGGTCAGGAACCACACCGCTTTATTTATGGTAGCTCTACAGTACATCAGTACCTGCCAGTACAAGGCCTCCCTTGCTGCTTACCTTTTCCAATGTTGTCTTGCCTATTCTTAGACATTTATTCTTCTAAATGAACTTCAAGATGACTTTGACAAGTTCCAAAAGAGAATTCCATTAGGAGTTTAAGAGGAATCATATTAAATCCTTTGGAAATTTGCAGGGATGGACTAGGATCCACGACAATAATCTGTGTTTCCCTGTCTCGCTCCTCAGGGCTTTGGAGGCGGACAGGGAGGCCCCCGAGGCTCAGGCGACTTCAGGGTAAGGCGACGGACAGGCTGAGAGCAGGGGCTGTGGTACCCGTTAGTGGGATGGAAGTCAACTCTCCAGCAGCGATACTGACCGAGCAGATAGTCCCACATCCCGGCCTGGTCTAGATTTCAGCTCTGGGAAGGAGGAGGTGCTGATGGGCCTGGGATTCACACCAAACAGTGAAAGCAGGACTCAAGAGGAGGCCAGCATAACTAGGAGGAGACTAGGCAGTTTATTTTGGAGCTACCTCAGCTCCCATGGACTCTAATGTCACCTTTCTGACCAAAGCAAAACATCAGCCCACACGGGGTCCTGCAGTTTGAATCAATTCAGTCCAACAGCCTGGCTGCCTCCCACCCCGACACCACACCAGGGGAGAATTCAGGTACTGCGGTGGCAAAGGCAGTTCCTATTGGATTTGGGGCAGCTTGCAGATATGAATAGAAACAGAGATGGTTATAGAACCAATGAGCATCGTAAGTAAGCAGTAGCCCGATCCACAAGGGGGTGAAACAAGATTTGCCAGGGAGACGGAGCCACCCAGAGAGAAGGGCCTCTCTTGGGGTCCTGGGAGGTCCTCGGTCATGCTCGTGTCGCAGTCCCCTGATTCAGGAACCTCTCGCCTACCACCTGTTATCCTGCCTTCTCATTCTGCATCCTGCCTCCTCCCTGCCAACTCTTCTCCATTTTCTCTCTCCTCAGGAAATAAGCAGGGAAGGCAGTCGCCTCACTGGGGGCTCCCAAGGCAATTATCAGGTGAGCAGGGATGGCTTTAGGAGAAGGGATGGTGGAGTGTAGGGACAGAATGCCAAAGGCCTGGGAAAAGAAATAGAAATATCAGCTTCTTCTTGTAAGCTGCTCTGAATCTGTGTCGAGAGACCAAACGGGTCTGGGGTTCCCATCACGCTCCTTGATTCACCCATTCTCTTCCTCCTTCCAACGGCAATCACAGCTGTATTATTTCTGTGAGGGAAAAAGCAGAGACGAATAACAGAAGAATGCCCGGGGGATAGTTTGTAGAACCATACTTAAGAAGGCAGTGTTGGGAAGTGGAAAGGCAGTGAACTTTGAGGTAGGAATGGGGTTAAATGCCAGCTGGATCACTTGTCACCTGTGTGTCTTCGGGGAAGTCTGTTGACCTCTCTGAGCCTGGGCTTCCTCTTGGGTAAAATGGGGACAGTGATGCCTACCTTGCTCAGCCTCCCATTAGTACAGAGCTTTCTCCATCATAATAAGACCAGAGTGGCTCATGGTACAGACCCTGGAGTCCGCCGTGGAGACAGACCCTGAGGCCAGTTGCTGGGTAGCTATGTTTCAGTTTCCTCATCTGTAACATGGAATGTGGCAGGATAAGGCACAGTGCTTGGCGCAGTGGGACTAGCATTAGGGGATGCATAGGGTTATTCTAGGGAGCAAATAACAAGTCATTCCAGGAAGGCTTTCTGGAGGTGGGGTTCTTAGGTGCTGTGTAAGAAGAGAGGTGGTTTTACAGACAGTACATGCGCTTGAGCAAAGACAGAGATGAGTGGGCCAGGAACAGGCTGACAGGTGGCATGCATGACGGGATGCATAAGCCTGGAACAGTAGTGCCCCTTTCACCCACCCAGGGGCAAGGGTCCGGTGGGGAAGGTGAGGCAGTCGGTGGAATCAATAACTTGGTGAGTGGCAGCATCACCCCACCTTGGGCCAGGACCCTCCCAGCACCCGTAGCTCCTACCCCTGCCTCTTGTCCACAGAGCAGGTTCTTACTGTCATCCCGTTTCTCATTGGTTCCTTAGAACTCTGAGACATCTCCTGGACTCTTGAAGTTGGACGCTTTCTGGAAGGTGAGTTGGACAAGACTGTTCTGCTCATTCTCTTTCGGAAAAACCAAAACCCGGCCCCTTGGCCCCACAGGACAGAGTCCTGTTTCTATAACAACCGTCAGCAGTGGCCCTAGACCTGTCTTGTCCTGAGGCCCTGAGCCAACTCCATCATGACCCAATTTGGCCATTCTCCTTTTTTCTTCTTCTTTGCAGAACTTGAAATCCAAGCTGGGTTTCATTAACTGGGATGCCATAAACAAGGTAAGGGCTGGAAGGCCATACTGTTTGATGTTTGTGGGAGATGGATGTAGAAAAGAAAGCTGAACCGCTGCTTGCTGAGCCAGGAAAATAATGATGATGGCGCTAAGAGCATTTCAGCCAGTGCTTAAAAAAAAAAAAAAAAAAAAAGACAAAAACAGGACGAAGGGCAGCAGAGACCTGAAAAGATAGGGAGAATTTGGAAATAGCTTGGAGTTGGGGATCAGGAAGGAATGGGCCTCTTTCATGTTTTAATACGCAGACCTGAACAGGTCTGAACCTCAGTTTCCCCTTTAAGACTTGGAGGGTAACAGGAGAGTAAGCAGGCGTAATCCTCAGGAAACCAGAGGGAGCAGAGGCTGGGGTGGTGGATGGACTGAATAGTCAGGTGGAGCTAAAAGGCCATATAGGTACGGACATGGAAAAAGAAGGGAAGAGGAAGCGATTATCTGCTGGGTACCTGATGGGTGCCCGGTACATACAGAAGCTTAGGACACACTGAGGGCCCAGACTGCTTTCTCCTTCTTCCCTGCCCACCTCTTCCTCTTTCAGAGGAACCGCTGGCCAGGCTGAAGTGACCCCAGAATAGTAGAAGGAGTGGACTGGAAGGAGGGGATGAGGGCAGACAAACAATCCAAACAAATATCAAAGGCAGAAGCTGCAATTGGCAGGCAGCCCACTGATGGATTTTGTTTGAGCCATTTTAAAAAACAATATGAATTAGTTGTCAAAATTTAAAAATTGAGAGACTTCACAACATGACTTGGGTTTTGACTTCTCTTGAAAAAATTGGCAACACTGGGCTCTTTTCCACAAGCTACAATAAGGTAGAGCTGCTTCCTGCCATGGGGGCTGCTCTCGGGCAGCCAAATCCCCCTGCCCATCAGTCATTCTAGCCACCCAACTGGCCCGTGAACAATTGAGTTTCTAACCCTTAACTTAAAAGAATGAAGATCAAGATCCTGCCCTCTGAAACTTGCAGGGGAAAAGGGGTGGTGGTAGGGGTCTGCGAAGAGGCAGCCCAAACCTCAGGAAAGTCAAAGTCTGCCCTTTGGAGATAAGTGGGGAGTGGAAGATAGGAGATACAGATGTTCCCAGCTGCAGCGCAGTTCTGGTTTGATTGAACTAAATGAACAAAATAGACGGTTTCTGTTTTAGAGAGAACTGTCTCTGAGAGGGGCAGGACTCCTTACTGTGGACCATGGGGAGACCAGGCCCCCTCCCCCACCCCATGAGCACGTCGGGTCTGATGGGAGATCCAGGGCACATACACACACTTCCCAAAGGGCCAGGACAGACAGCCAAGTGTTTTTGCACATGTAGGGGGGCAGTAAAGCAAGTACTTGAGGTTGGGCAGGATTCATTTGGGGCAGCTTCTTGGAGGAGCAGATAGCGGAAGAGGGGCAGGACCAAAGGGCAGAGAAGAGAATGGAGAGCCCCATCTCCCTCACAGCGGGGGTTGAGGGGGGCTGGGACTTCCTCTACAGTGAAGAGAGAAGATGGGGGTGGGGTGGGGGGTAGGGTGGGTGGGAACTACACATAACTTTCCTGACAAGGTACAGGGGTTTTCAAGGCCAAGTTGGAATATCTGGATTTGACTGGATGACAGCGTGTGCAAAAAAGGTCCCTGCAGATTTCTGGAGCAGGCGTCCAATCCACCCTTGTCTTGGTCCATTCCTCCCTGAAGTCCGATTCCTTGAGCTCCCTCTCAGAACCTATTTTTTTGCCCAGGACGAGAGGAGCTTTCGCATCCCGTGACCTCCAGACAAAGAGCTACCAGATGGATGGGAGCCCCTCACCCCTTCTTAAAACCACACTATCTCACCACTAATATCAACACTTACCCTTGAAATAAACCTTAGCTGCCCCACACTCCTGGTCTCTGCTCCTTTCTTACGTCTCCACTGTCATCTCAGGGGGGCTTGGAAGGGGTGACTTCAGCCCCACAGCTTTGGGAAATGGGCTGGAGGGGGCATGGCAGGTCAAAAGGCAGGAAGCTCTGTAGGCAGGTCCTGATCCTGAGATTTTGCTAGAAGCTGGGGAAATGGGATAGAGAAGGTCGCACGTATGTGCTGGGGATCGGAAGGATGGTTAGTGGCTCCAGGGATCTAGCTCCTCTCTTCCTCTGCTTCCAAAAATAGTTTCTGGTCCCTAAAGACCCCCAGCTTCCCCCCAAACCTTGGTCACAGTGCAATTCTGAAGACTGAGAAATGGTGGGAGTGGGAGTAGGGGCTTAGGTGAGCAGGGGCTCAGGCTGCCTGCTAACCTGCTCCCCACCTTTCATCCACAGGGTCAAATCCCGGCCCCCAGCACTCGAGCCCTGCTCTACTTCAGCCGACTCTGGGAGGTAGGACACTTCTCACTTTCTAGAACTGGGGATCCTGGTCATCCTGTCCCTCTCCCCACCTGCTTCAAGCAGCCACCCCGGCTCCAACCTACCTGTCACAGGATTCCTCCTTTTCATTTTTGAGATGGGTAGTCTCACTCAAATCTTATCACCAATACCATCTGAAATTCTAACACCCTCAGTCTCCTATACGCTTGTCTTTATCTAACCCCAACCCACACCCAGGCTCCGAAACCCATTCTTGCACATGGTCTTGAAACTTTCCCAATGAGCTGCCACACTCCACCCTCTGAGTTCTGTCTCCCTGTGGCCCACTCATCTCTCCTTCTCCCTCCAGGATTTCAAACACAACACCCCCTTCTTGAACTGGAAAGAAATTATTGAGGTAAGGGCTTCAGAACCTCTCGTTTCGGGGTCAGGAAGCTGAGCGCTGGGGACATGGGGTTCTGGGCCCTTGGCAATGGCGTGCGATGCTGGCCTAGTTCCTTATCCTCTCTGCTGAGGGAGGGCGCCTCCCTTCCTTTCCCACTTTCCTCCCTTTATGCAACGCTGAGTGGGGGTGGGGTGGGCGAGTGAGCTGTGAGTCACTGAAGAAGGAGCAGAGTGGCAGGTCCTCCCTAGGATAAAAGCCCAGGCCGAGGGTTGGGGCCCTCACAGGCCCGGGAACATGAAGCTGGCCACCACTGGCTCTGCTGCTGCTCCTACTGGGCATGGCCTGGCTCCGGGGGAGCCACAGCTACTGGGTGAGCAGGCGTGGGGACCACAAGGTGGGGAAGAGGGAGGGACCTCAGAACTGGCTGAAGGGAAACAGGAGCTGTGGCAGGGGGGTGTCAGGTGAGCCCCAGCACAGGCAGGTTCAGAGGGTCTGAATATCCGGGTTCTGGGGAGGATGCGCAGGACCTCTGGGTCTTCCAGCCAGCCACACCTCGATTCTGTGTGGCCAGTGGCCTTGGGGAACGAGGACCCTTGGGCACTGAGGCAAGGATTGCCCACATACTCATCCACGTGGGCCAGGCACTGAGGCTGCACAGGTGGGACCATGCAAAGTTAGAGGTTAAGGCCTTTCTGCTGAGTGTTGTCATGCTCTCATGTAGCACCAGGATGGCCATATTGTCCGATTCTTCAAGAAAAGTTAGAAATCTGATTCTCAATTGCTCGCAACTAATTCAATTAAAAAATGCAGACCAAGTGAAAAAATGTCTGGAGGACTGTGGTCAGTGTTAGGGCTCATGTAGGGTTAAAATTCAGTGTTAGGTGCGGATAAGGCAGGGAGTTAAGCTTGAGTTAGGAAGAATGTCTTAACTCTGTGTGTGTGTGTGTGTGTGTGTGTGTGTGTGTGTGTGTGTGTTAGTGGTGGTGGTGGTGGTGGTGGTAGGGTTCCTGGTAGAGAAGTGATGATGGCAGGAACTAAACTTCTCTCTTACTGCTTAGAACTTTCCCCTTGCCTCCATCAGGGAAGGGGAGGTGGCAAGTGCCTCTGTGGTGTGTCCTAAGTGGCTTCACCTGCTTTCTTGTATGTCTCGCCTTTCTTTTGCTTTGTCCCAGAGCTCACCTAATAAACTGTGAATAACAGCCCACCCTTCCAAGGACCCTGTAAAGAACAGTGTTTGTAAACAGGGATAAAAGGGTCTATGAAGGAAGCAGGGTTTGGTGTCAGCAAAAGGTGTGCTGGGGCTGAGGAGCCTGGGTCTAGCCCAGGGAAGCCTGTGTGGGTACCACCCATCTGTCATTCTAGCTCCATCTCAGGCCAGCCTGCCAACACTCCAGGTGCCTGGGTGGGGGTGGTGTTGCCAAAGCCAGTTCTCTACCCTTGCTCCCCAATACCGAGTGTAGAAATCTGTCCTGTATCTATTTGGGCCATCAGTTTTCTCCAGACTCACTGCCTTCTCTGTAGGTAGCACTTATCACGGACCACTGAGAGGAGTAGGGTGCCTGTGTGGGATGCTGGTGCTCCAAAAGGAGGGCAGAGCCTAGGCAGCAGGATGTTGGAGTCCTGAAGGACCCGAAGGACCATGGAGACACCCTAACTGGGTCTCCCCTCTTCTTTACAGGGTCCCAGTGAGTCATCACTCCAGAAGAGATCAGGCAATGCTGGTCAGGTACGTCTCTGCCCTCAGACTGGTCCTGGAGGCCCTTGGTCCCTCTCAGTCTTGTTCCTGGGTTTGGCCAATCTGAAATTCTCCTCCTTCACTCTCCTATTCTGTAATTTTCTCAGCCTGGTCAAGGATGGCAAGCAGTAGCACCTGTAACTTCTAAGGTAAGATATCTGCAATGTGATCACGTGATTTAGATCTCACTTCTTGTCTTGGTCTCCTTCCCTCACTTCCCAAGTAACACTTGAGGAGCTGGAAGAGGTAACGAGGGAAGGAGGCAGGGCCATTTGGGCTAGGAACATCAAGTGAGGTGAGGGTATGGGCTCTGGCTGGCTAAAGGAGATTCCAGAAAAGAAAACACATGAGACAAGGAGGGGAGAAGTTTGGGGCTTTGAGAGAGGTCCAGCCAGGTCAGGGAGGTGGGGAGTTTATTCCAGAGCAAGATGCCTTCATGCTTTCTGTGTTGCCCCGGCCCCCTCCCTCATGACCCACTACCCCTCTGCTTTCTTCAGCAGAACTACAATTATAACCAGCAGGCATATCCTACTGGCTCTAGTGGGCAGTATTCAGCCAAGCTCCCCGCTAAGGTAAGACTTGCAAGTGCCCTGTTTTCCCCTTGGGGTCTCTGCATGGGGGTGAGGGAGGGAGGCTTTTGCTGCCAGGGTCCTTTCTCTACGTGGGTTTGCTGAGGTCAAATCCTCTTCACTTTGAAAGTCATGTCTCTCCACCCTTTGCAAGGAGACTCGGACTCCCTGAGAGCAGTCTGGAAGTGGAGGGTAGAAGGTCCAATGCTCTTCACACCCATCCACTCAGAAAAACGTTACAAGGGTGCAGTGGCTGTATCATATACATGGAGAAAACTGGGAACATATATCCTCTCAAAGAGAAACATACGCTCAAAAAAAATAAAAAAGAAAAAAAATCACATGACACATGGCAGAACAAACAGCCTTCCTTTGCAGCATCAGTATTCTGCCTCTTTAACTGCTGACCTTTTGGGGGTGGCAGGGATCCAGGAGGAGGAGAATAGACTAGCACGTAGGTGAAGCTAACCCAGGAACTCTTGGTTGGTGGGAAAACACTTCATTCCATAAAGGAAATAAAAGGGAAAACATTTAAGAATTTTGTTGCATTCAGTTGCAAAGAAAGCAATCTTATAAATTCAGTAAATAAATGTGCTAAATACTAATTGGGCAGGTGAAGGAAAAAACAGGTGGAATTTCCCTCTACCACCTAGAACAATAAAGCCCTGCCCTGGGGACAGGCCTTCCACCGAGAGGTCAGGAACTGCTAACTGAGAGGAGGTGAAGAGGCGGTTCACACTACCTGTGGGTATCCGCTTCGCCAATTATTTGTGGCCAACTTCCATCCATCTTACAGGCAGAGGGAGACCTACCTATTCTCTTTCACTCCCCATGGGCAGAGTGTGCTCAGGGACCATATTCAGTATCATTTTGGGTAAAATGTACTTAGAATGATAAATCTGCTGTGGAAAAAATTCCCTGGGCTGAATGTCCACAGTCAGACCAAAGGACCTTTGAAATAATCCTGGTCTGAGCCTGCCCCTGTCACAGAGCCCTTCCTGAACTGTGAGGACGTGACAGAGAGGTCACTTTAGTCCCCACATCACCTCCTCCGATCCTCTCTTTGCAGGGTGGAGTCACAATCTCTTCCTCGGTAAGTATTGGGGCAAAGAAAATCCGGCTTGTGAGAGAAGGGGCCTGAGGCCAGAGGGTGTACAGGGGACAGTGCGATGTCCACTCAGACATTCTCCTTGTCCTGCAGGCTTCCCGGGCTCAACCTGGTCTGCTGCAGTGGCTGAAGTTTTGGTAGGTGAGTGTCAGAGGGAACCAGGCATGGCTGCACCCGGGAGCTGAGGCACCATCTCCCAGGGGCAGGGCTGGGATTGGCATTTCCTTTGCTCTGGACGGAAGCTCTAAAGGTAACTGAGGAGGAGAGCCCAGTGTGGAGTGTGGAGAAAAACTCATAGGAAATGGCCTACTCAGAAAGCACCCCCTAGGTGCTGAGTGAAGGCCTGACGGAGGTGGGACCCTGCAGGGACGTGTATGAGAAGAAGGATGACACTAGGTTAAGGAGAGGAAGCAGGATAGGAATTGACGACGGACTGTAATAGGTGAGCCTTTCAAGTGCAAAGGGTCAGAGGCAGGAAGAAGTGAGTTGCCAGTGGGGACGAGGTAGTAGATTAACTTGGCAGGACTACACAATCTGTTTTAGGGGACAGCAAAAGTGAGGGGACCGGCAGGTGACATAGGTAAGACACAAAGGAACCGTGGGAATGCAGAAGCTGGATGAAAGAATACGTGGTTTCAACAGGTTTAGGAGTAGCCACATTCTACCCTTTGCTTTTTTCTTTTCTTTTAGAAAATCACTTCCAATAACGACGGAGGCCCTGAAAAATGTCAGTTGTCAAGGAGCCCAACTGCACCCCTCCCCCAGCTTTTCGTCTGTGCTAGGCCTGCTGTGGGTGCTGACACCTTTTTCTAGGTTGGGGACCTGGTTTTATCTGTCCCTTGTTGCTTCCCAGCCCATGTGGTGCTTCCTTGACCACCAGTCTCATTAGAAAACCAGTCACTTTCTTTATTTACTCCATTTTGTGACCTGAAGTTACTGTGACAATTCTTCAGGAGGAGCTTCCTACTTTTGAGTTTCTCTGTGGAAATAAAAAAGTTTCCCTAAGACTTTCTCAAATTTTATTCTTTAATACTATTCTGATGGCCTGGATCAGAGAGGAGGGAAAAGTGATTTAGGGGCAGATAATCTGCCTTCCTCCTGAGAGTGGTATACAAAATGGCGGTCTGAGACAGGTAAGACCTGGGCGGTCCTGACAAGAAGTAGCTAGCTGACGTCACTGGGACTCAGTTCCTCCATCGGTGAAAAATGATCTTTGCCCAGAAACATCTGAATAACATGCTTACCGCCCTTGAAGCAGTCTTAGGTGTATTGCTAGCCTGAAAACGCAATGAGGGAGCTATTCAAATCAAGGTGGGAGTAGACAGCTTGTTCAAAGAGAGGAGACCTGTCCCAGGGAGAGGGCAGGAACAAGAGCAAGAGGTGGGTAGAGAATATGCCGCAGCCTCGTAAATACACTGAAGGGTGGATGAGGGGACAGTAGGGTTGACTTAGCAAGTTGGGGGGAGTGGCTCCCGTCTAGTACCTTATCACATGCAGCGGCCCTGTGTTTCCGGGGTGCAGAGGGCAGTGGAACACTTCTACTCCAGTAATGTGCCAGTGAGACAGGCAGAGGTTCTGGGTGCAGGCTGAGCCCAGGCTTATTATAAGCCAGAAGCCCTGAGGACACAGCCGGAGAGTCTACAGTTAGAGTCTCTGAGCCAAAATCCCATCAAGGCCATACTGTGTGTCCGAATTAAGGAGCCTCCATCACTCGTTCCTGACATCCCTGTGGGGACCCAGGAACTAAAAGGAGGACATAAAGCACCCTGCCAACCTAAGTGACTCCCTTCAAGACTGCAAGTTTCCTGAGGGCATGGACTGTCTGCCTTGGTCACTGCTCCAACCCCAGTGCTTTAGCACAGGGCCTTGGCACAGGGTAGGGCAGGCTTCAAATAGCTGATGAATAAATGAAAGAAAGTGGGCCCTAAATGGACTTGGGGAAACCTATTTGAACAAAGCCACCTGACTGGGCGAAAGAAGACTACTCCATCCTGTTCTCACTTACTCGTATGTCCCTGAATTGGGGCTATTGCTTTGCATTTATCTTCGGTTGTAACTGTGTGGGAGGGCCTTGCACTACCTCCTTACGGCCACAGGGAGGTGAACACGGCTGTCCCAGGGCAGACAGTCTTTCCAGCTGACTGACAGCTAGCTTCCCACAGTGTGGGTGAGGTTTCAGAAATAGCTAGAACTCATGTCTCCTCCAGCTAGTCCCTGAGGGATTGAAGGAGAAGCTGAGGTCATCAACATGGTTCTGGACTCTTGGGGCATTCCGGGTCCGAAGGGCTGAAAGCAGCCCTTTAAAGTACCACCTGAAGGAAGCTAAGACTTTTGGGTAAAGGACTCTAACAGAAGGACAGGCCACCCTTTCTCCTGCCTGAACTTCTGAAGCAGCTTCCTGAAATCCTTTCATTTCCCCCACTAAAATCCATTCTCGCATGACAGCTATGGAGGATCCCTCACTCAGAATCCTCCTGAAGCTTTTCGTTAGCTCTAGAATAAAAGCCCAACTGTCCATGGCTCACAGTGATCTGGCTCTGGCCTCTCTCCCCACTGTCATCCCAGACCTTCTGGGAAAGGCCCTCAGACACACTGCTGTTATCTGCCCCTGGAACCCAAGATCTTCAGAAGTTTGGAGCTTTAACTGCTTTTGCTCTAAATTTAAATGTCCCTTGCCACACCAGCTTAGCCAAGGATACCTGCAAAATCACTATCACGTCACCCGATTTTAACTTCTTCACAGAATTTGTCAGTCTCTGAAATTATCTTGTTTCCATTTTTTTTTTTGTTTTTTTGTTAGATTATGATGTTTCCTCCGCCAGAACATAAGCTCCACAGGACAGGCACCAATTTCCAGCACTAAGAGCCAAAGTATCTGCTCAATAAACATTTGTGAGTTAGAGAATTGAAGAAGGGATCAGAATTAAGTGGGATCAGTCCAGGAAGTCTTCCTGGTAGAAGTTTAAGCAAAGGGCGCACAGAGACAGGAGGTGGAAGGCAAAAGACAGACCAGACCTGCTGGGCAATGTAGCTGCTTTCTTGGGTGTGCTAATAACGCCAGCAGAGCGAGGCAAGGACAAGACAGCAATGCCCTGAGCTCTGCCTCCCAATGCTCCACGTACCCCAATACCCCAGTACCCCACACCCTGGCCCCCTTTCTCTCCAAGGCTTGTCACCTAGGTATTCACCGAGGCCCCAGGCCCCAGTGTGCATCCCTTCAAGTTCCTCATTCCCTCCATGAACCCAGGAGGCTGGCTCTGCCCCCTAGGTGTGTCTGTAATGTACTAATCAGGGCTGGGCCTCGTCTCCTACCCACACTCAAGTTCTGGCAGATCGGGGTGGGGTGGGAGCAGGCCTGTGGGAAAACAGGGGTTTACTGGTATGCTCAGAGAGGCAACTAGGAGACCAACCAGACTTGGAGATGGGGTGATGCAGAGCCAGCTCTGTGACTCTGCCTCAGCCATTAACCTGATGTGATATATCCAATGCAACACTGAATCCCGGGCTGATTCTCCTGCCAGCCATTATCCAAACTGCTGGGACCCTGTCCCAGTGAGAATCCCCCTACCTGCCTGACCACTGGACACTGGACAAGCAGGGATCACAAACTCACTGAGGCAGTATCGATGGGGGAAGGAGAAGGAGCTTGGACAGAGACAATAGATTCCAAAGTTAGCACTTACCGTGTAAATCATGTAAAGCCAAAACTACCCTTGAAAATCCATCAGGAAGGTACCAAGTCGAAACAAATCATAAGTTCAGCATAGCCAGTTTTTTCTCCAGCGTAAGAACAGAATTTCTTTGGCTGTGCACATGAAGTAGCTGGCTTGTATTCAGAGGTATGATACAAAAGCACCTATTTTTAACCACCAGAACTTTAAGCACTACAACTAGAACTAGAAATATCTTTAAGTACATACATCTGGCAAGATGCTTATATGATATGAGGCATCTGGAAATTGAGGTAATTGCAGGTTCATTCTGGGACATATGCTCATTTGTGTCATTAATCTCTTAGCTGTCTGTTTTCATTTTGCCAAGAGTGTACAGTTTAATTCATTGAAATTAATGCACAGATGCTCAGAGCTGCCACCTATGGCTGCACACCACAAAAGGACACCTGGTCACGGAGGCTAATGGGGGCTGAATGCAACCTGCCCCCCAGCTCTCAGGGCATGGGTCTAATTCACACAAGGTGGTCCACAGGCAGGCCATTCCCTTTGTAGGACACTACTCCACAGTACAGCAAAGGAGCAATACAAATGCAGGCTCTGGAATCCTAGGCTTTGAACACTGGTCTTGCCAAACACTGGCTGTGTGATCTTGGGTAAATTTCTTACCCTCTATATGCTGTGGGTCCCCTACCTATAGATTGTGGGTAATTATGGTAACTACCTTACAGAATCACTGTGATATTTCAATGAGACCCTGTTTCCCCGAAAATAAGACCTAACCGGACAATCAGCTCTAATGAGTCTTTTGGAGCAAAAATTAATATAAGACCCGGTATATATTATTATATCGTAAATATATTATATTAATTATATTATATGTTATATTATATTATGGGCCAGTCTTATAGTAAAATATAAGTCTTATATTAAATTTTGCTCCAAAAGACGCATTAGAGCTGATTGTCCGGCTAGGTCTTATTTTCGGGGAAACACGGGGTCATGCTTTAGGCGCACTTAGCACAAGGCCTGCCGTGTAGTAAGACATCAATTGGCTAACATCATTATTAGCAGCCCCAGCATAAGGTGGAGAGGGAAAGAGGGAAGTCAATTTGTTGCCAAAGAACTCTGGAGCCAAACAGATGATGGTGTTTGGATCATCTGGTGCTTTAGATGCCAGTGTCCCACCATTAGCATGTCTAATTGGAGTTGATTATACAATGTCAGTTCTTTTTTGTCACTTGTTCCTTCCTTCTGCTCCTGGAGTTGACCCTATGCTGACAGAATGGTGGTTAGAGAGCTCCTCCACTCACTGTTAATTCATTAGTAAGAATTCACTACATGTAAAACCTTGTATCCTCTAGAAAACCTTTTGGGAGGTGCTCCACCCACCTCAGTCATTTTCTCACTTATCCCCTTCAGTAGCACCAACTGCACATGACATCCACCTTCACAAGGTCATCTGTGCTTAGTGAGTGTCCCTCAAGCAGTGCCTCCTCAGGTAGCTCCGAAAAGGGGCAGATGCCATTATGAAAACAGAAGAGATTTCCTAGGGCTAAAGAGGGAAAGGATGTCAGGATCTGGGATGTGGGGGCAGCATGAGAATTGAACTGAAGTGCCAGCGTCTGGGGTTCATAAAGATTGTTCTTGAATGACTGTGGCCCTCCCACCCTAGTCCTGCCATCTGTGTGCATTGCATCAGGTTGGGTAGAGGCCCACTCTGAAATAAGGTCTTTGATCTGGCAGCACTGGTTGACGTTCCAGCACCTCCCTATTACACCAGGAACCAGTTGGGCCACCTGAACCTCATTGTGGAGACGGTTCCTTGATTAGGATGTTTTGTCACTTTGAGGTGATACAACTCCTCAGTGGGGGAGTAGAATGGGGGGTGGCATGGGATAAGCTGAATGAAATGGAGTAGGCATACAAAGTCCAGGACACAGATCCCATGTCCAATTGCTTAGCTGTAGGACCTGTTTCGTGGTTTGTTTGTTTTTCTCTATTTCTTGTCTCAGCTCAGAACAGTCGTTTTTCTGAAGACCCAAGAGTAAATCATTTCTCTGAAGACCCAAGAGTAAAAGATGGGCAGTTGGATAATAGGAGGGATCTAGCCTCAAAGGAGGAAAGTACACAACTTGGTGGAAGGATGCTTGAATTCTAACATCCAACCTAAAAATGTTGGCTCCATCTGTACTCTGTGTAAGGCATAGTGCTAGGGAGATATAGACGTGGTTAAGATATAGCTCCTAACCTCAAGGAACTTAATATTCTAACAAGGAACTGGGAGAAGAACATACATTGCTCTAGGTGCAATGCCAGAGAGAAACCAATGAATTGCTATGGCCATTCCGAGAAGGGCAAAGTGTGTGGGGGAAAGGGGATGAGGACGGTGGGAGAAACCAGGGAAGCTTCCTCCAAGATGGATGTTGGGTTCTGAGAACTGGAGATGAGAGAAGGGTATTTTAGGAATAAGGAACAGCATAGGCAGATGTTTGGAGGAGGAAAAAGAAGGACATATTTGGTAAGGAGTCCAGTTTGACCTGATGTGAGGTATGTGCCAAGGGCGTATAAGAAGAAAACACCAGAAAGGCAGATTGAGGACAGAGCATGGATGCCAGTCTAAGGAGTTTAGACAGAACTGAGTAAGGTGGGAAAAGGCCTGAATTATAAGAGAGGAATGAAGGATATAAGGAAAAGAGACAAAGACAAAAGGAGAAGTTGCTTGGGTGCCACCGCCAATCCCTTAGAGGGACAGGTCCAACCTGTCTCCATCCCAGCTCCATTTGCATGAAGAACCCCATTGCCACCTCACCTTCCTAATGCCTAGAGCAGAATGTGAATTGAGAAATCCAAAGTAAGTGGGGAATAGTCCACACCTCCCCTCCCAGAGCCCCGGGGGTGGATGACAGGATCTGGGGGTGAGTCAGTGGGGTGGGGACCCCATTTCTGCTCATATCTGCCTTCCTGGGAATATAAAAGGCAAGCAATGAGGCCCCGCCTCAGAGCACCCCAAACTTGACACCATGAAGATCCCAGTTCTCCCTGCTGTGGTTCTTCTCTCCCTTCTGGCGCTCCACTCTGCTCAGGGGGCAGCCCTGGGTAGTTCTGAGGTGAGCACATCACCTGGGTTTTCTTTTTCTTGTATCTATTACCTCACTTACTCTTTTATTTCTTTACCTTCTATCCATTACTGGATAAGTGGTTGGTTCTAATTTTTTAATGTTATCAGGGGCTGAATGAGAAGCTGGGGCTCTGAGGAAGGGGAGAAAGGAGGAAGGAAACAAAGTATCCCTGGGAAAACCTGTAGGGATGGAGATGCTTATATTTCTGAAAGGGATGGTGAAGTATGGGGTGGAGGCTGGACAACTGAGATCTGGGAAGAGATAGGGGCTGAGGTTGGTCGTCTGGGTTCAGCCTCACCTTTGTTTCGTTTGCATCCCTGGGAATGGCTTCCAGGTGACTAGGAGCTCCCTACTGTCTCTGGAGCCTAGGCCATAGCGAGAATCGTAAGAGCCAGCCTCCAGCCAAGAGGAATCTTGAGGTCTCTCTATCCCCAACTTATCCCAAGGTGGGGAGAGAATGTGTATGTTAGATTTAAAAGTCAACGACAGGGGTCACAGACTCAGCTGCTTAGAATCCAAGCCAGTGGTATCAGTCAGCAAGAGGGTTGCTGGGGCCTCAGGGGAGGTGGGGAGAACTTGCCCAATCTAAAAGGGGACAGTCTGTATTCCATCTTACTGCTGCCAAGTGGGAAAATGTACTCGGTATGGCCAGAGCTTTAAAATTTTCAGGAGAAACTGGAAATCTGATTTATGAATTCTTACTGGTTAAAAATGTTTAATTCAACTTAAAAAACAAACCAGCCAAACTACTATGAGAGCTAAACATTTGGGTCTAGGCTGTAGGCTACTTGTTTGTGACCTCTGTTGTGGGAAGTAAGGACAGTGACACTAGGTGAGGTGGGAAAGTGACAAGATGGCTGCACTGAGGTCTGGAGGAGTGACCAAATGGAGGGAAACAGAGCCCGAGACTTTTGTGGCAATCAAGTTACAAAGCAAACCAACATCAATCAATTTAAGGCAGGCAGGGCACTTCAGCAGGTTGGCTCCCACTGCCATGCTAATCTCTCCCATCAGCTCTCTGGGCTAAGATGGGGTGTCTTAGGAACACCCCGGAAGTCAACTGCAGAACAACACTAGCTCGTTTTTCTTGGGAGGAGTCCTCTTTCTCCACCCTTTGCACCAGCTGCTTATGAGGGACGCAGGCCTGGGTTTTTAACTTCTCTACCTTAAACATGCCCATCTGTCAACATCTGCCTTGTTGGAACAGTGTGGGTTAACTGATGCCTCATGGTAGAGAATGAATATGCTCAGGGACTGGCCCATTGTGGGAAGGGAGAGCTGACAGAGAGGGTTTGGAGAGGGGGACTTGCTGACAGGTGATCATTTGGCTCCTTTCTCCCCTTCACTTTCCAGGAAGAAAGCACCATTGGTAATTATGCGGCAGGACCTGAGGTAAACACCTATTTTCCTACACTCCAGCCATGAGTTTGTCCCCTGCCTCTCATGCTTCTCAGCAATTTTTCTAACACGCTGCTTCTTTGCCTAGGCCCATAACACTCAGTTTCTGAATATCGACAAGTTGCGATCTGTAAGTACAATTCTCTAACGCTGTCCCCACAAATATTCACACCAGAAAGGAGATCGATGCCTCGGGAGCAAGCTTGCAAAGCTGCCATGGTCCCTTCACCTTTTCCAGAAGACTAGGGATTAAGCTCTGCCCTCCTCTGGAACTGACCCTGTCCTGCTCTCTCTCCTCACAGGCTTTTAAGAATGATGAATTCCTGAACTGGCACGCCCTCTTCGAGGTAAGTGCTTAGGCACTCCTTACTCTTCTTGATTGTTTGCAGTCTTTCCAGGGTAGTGGCAACACCTGCTAGTTCTCCAGGTTCCTTCCTGAGTTCTAGAAGGGAGTAATGGCCATGCTTAGATGCTGTCCAGCCAAAGAAAGTTTCCCCAGGAGGCTGCCATGGCTATACTTTATTTTCTTAACATGGCAGCAGGGAGCAGGCCACAGAGACAATTCCAGAAAAGGAAGACCTTAATCAATCAAGAGTTTATTTGAATCTCCTCATCCTCTACAAAGAAACTGAGGTCCTAAGTTGGGTGGCTGACCCTAACTTAGGAGGCTAAATGAGTGACGACGCTGGAACTAGAGCTTGCATAGCATGACTCTCCACATACTTATGTACCTTTGTGCAAATGTCTTCAGTTGTCTGAGCCTCAGTTCCCTCATGTGTGATGTGGGGACAATGACAGTACCTACCTCCAAAGGTTGCTGTGAAGACAAAATGAAATCATGCCTACAAAGCAGTTAGTACAAGGCAGACAGAAGAAGGGCTCAGGAAATATCTGTTCTTATCATAATTATAAAACAATAACATCATCGCCACTACAGAGAGCTCACTCAGTGGGTGCTTACTGAGCTATGCTCCCCTGACCTGTAACCCATCTCACATTCTCTTTTTCTATTGTAGACTATCAAAAGGAAACTTCCTTTCCTCAACTGGGATGCCTTTCCTAAGGTAAGAGGTGGTGGGCATTAGAAGGATAACGGGGCTGGGAGTGAGGGAAGAAGCAGAGGATCTGGGAGGGAGAGTGGGGACAGTGATAGGAGGATAAACGTTCTTCCCACCAAAGTATCTCAGCTACAATACTTAGAGGTGAATGGGAACTTAGACTGGGGCAGAGATTCCTTTCCATCAGTGCCCCACCCTATCTTGAGGTTCCTTATGGAAGACTCGAGCTTCCTGTACCTGAGGATCCCCAGTCTGACCGTGCCCTCTCTTCCTCTAGCTGAAAGGATTGAGGAGTGGAACTCCTGATTCCCAGTGATCGTTCCCTTCAAGACCCAGCACTGCTGATACCCATTGGAAGGGGGCTAATGTGGTATCTGATCACCATCCTACAATCACTCTTTCCTGGCTCAATAACTCCAATAAAATGTCTTCCAACCAAATAGCTCCTGTATCTGCATCTCTATTCTTATCCTACTGGGCTCTACAAAGAAATTAAGATGGAGTGGGCTCCAAGGCGGTGTAGGCAGAAATCTTGACTTGGGTACTTTACTTACTTGGGTAGTAAGTAGTGAGAGAGGAGCAAGAGGGAAGGACAGATCATGAAGGCAAGAGATCCCTTGTGTCTTAGCTTCTTAGTACTGGCTGACATGCTTGAGGAGCATGAAGCTGTGAGTTACTGAAGATTCCCAAGGAATCAAATCTGCTCCTTGAACTACTGGTACCCTCCCTCTCCTGCCTTTTGAGAACCTGATTTCCGTAGTGGTGGCAATTTGGTACACCAGAGCTATCTGGAATCCAAGGCTCAGGACCCAGCTTAAATCATATGAGCTTATCTGAAATCCTTTATACAAAAAAAAAAAAAAAAAAGGGTAGGTTATACAATAAAGAAAACTAGTGGTATGACCTTGGGCCTTTCTCAGCATCCATTTCTTTATCTGTGATATGAGTGTGGAAATAAATCAGAATGATAATAATGACCGTGGTGTTATTATGAAGGTCAAATGAGATAAGGTATGTAAAGCTCCTTGCATAACGCCAGGCATATAGTAGGCGTATTGCTCAACAATTGCTTATTCCCTCCACTCCCCCAAAGAGCTGCCATAATGACCCAGATTCATCATTTACCCATCCATCCATCCATCCATCCATCCATCCATCCATCCATCCATCCAATATCCATCTATCCATCCATCCAACCAGCCACTTACCCATCCACTGCAAGGTCTTAAAACATAAAATGGATTGTTTTAGTTCCTGCAGATGTATTCTGCATGAAATCTCTGTGTACTCTGTGTGTCTGCCCTATGACTTAAAATGTTGAATTAGTTGGGATTATTTCTGGTTTCTCTTGAAAACTGGGAAAATCAGAGAACAATGGAGCTGTGATTGGCTTAAATCTAAGTTAATAGCTGTCCTCCTTACACAGGACATGGTCTCCAGATCAGTAAAGTTCCATGTGGCAAGTTTCATTTATTCACATTGCCTTTTGGCCTTTATAAGAAATTGAGTTTGTAAACTGTGGCCTGGAACTTACTTGAGGAAGTAGACTACAAAGGAAAATTAAATTTGTGTAGGGGGAAGAAAAACTTCCTCCTACTCTCTTAAATTCTGTGGCTGGCCTAAGAATTAAACTGACAGAAGACAAAATAAGAGGAGAAAAGCACACAAATTTATTTAATATTTTTAATATATACACTGGAGTCTTCAGAAGGAAAGAGAAGACTCGAAGAAGCCATTAGGCCCAAAAACTTATACACTGCTTTATTCAAAGAATAACAAATTGTGGGGACGTAACAACACAAAAGGGCTTGGACTAGGGGCAATAAACTATGGGACGGTGACTAGGAAATCTATGGGGGAAACTAATGAAAGGTCAGGATTATTTTAGTAGGTTTGTTTATACAGACTGGAGTTGACTCCCAGACTCTGGTGGTAAGATTGTTCTTCTCTTCCTGGTACAGGGAGAGCACCTCTCTCAAGGAAAATGTTATGACTTGCTTTTACGTAGAAAGGGGAGGGCAGAGGGCCCTTCTTGCATCCGCTGTGTCTCAAGTGCCTTCAGTTCCAAATCATCAATGTGCCACAGTGGCCTATTTTGGGGTGGCAAAGCAGGAACCTTTTCACTTGGTTCCTGCTTTCAAAGAGCTTCCAGACTAGATGACTAAGACATGTAAATGTTGCTCATCCCCTTTCTTCTGGTTAAGTAACAATACACACACACACACACACACACACACACACACGAAGCAAGTTATAAATGGGATCATCAGAAAAAAAAAGAGACTGGTCAAATGCCACAATCAAAATATTTAGCAAAGATTGAAGGCTCACAAATGGGGTGGTAGAAAATGGAGTAGAGGAAGAAGGAGGGGAATTCCTTAAGACACATACTGGGAGTACCAAAAAAAAAAAAAAATGTATGCAAGTGGACACTTTGGTCAATGTTGCTCAAGCAGTAGTTTGCCATAATCAGAAATGTCTGGATGCTGCTGGTAACCACTTTGAGCACCTCTTGTCATTGCAGAAGTCAATGCGACTTGTATTCCTCTTTTGTTATCAGTGTATATTGAGTATTACAATTTTAATACAATTTTCCTTTCTTCAAATGTGTATACATGGTTTTTGGCCCCCTCTGTTTATTAAGTAGCTAGGCTTTAGGAAAGAACAAGAGTCATCACATAGAAGCCAAGGACCTCTGAGGTGCGGCAGTGGTTCTCCACGTGTAGTCCTGGGATCAGCAGCCTCAGCATCATATGGAAACTTACAAGACCTGTTGAATCAGAAGCTGGGGGTGGGGCCCAGCAACCTGTCCTTAACAAGCCCTGTAGGTGATTCTCATGCACTAGCGCTTGACAACCACTGAGAAAAGGAAAGCCACAGGATGACCGATGCAAAATTCAAGACAGTAGTTACCTCATTGGGGGAAAGACCATCATGTGAGAGGGGAGAGGCAAATGGAGGAGGACTGAAGGCTTCTATTATTAGTGTTTTTATTTTTTCCTTAAATACCAGGGGTGCCAATGTATATACATTTTAAGAGACATTAACACTTTGGTCAACGTTGCTCAAGCAGTAGTTTGCCGTAATCAGAAGTGTCTGGAAGCTTATGGTAACTACTGTGAGCACCTCTTGTAATTGCAGAAGTCAAACATGACTTGTATTCATCTTTTGTTATTGGTATATATTAATACAGTTTTTTTCCTTTCTTAAAATGTGTATACGTTGTTTTTTTTTTGGTACCCTCTGTATATTGTAGAGAAGGGAAAAATATCTTTTCCTTCTACCCTTCTAGATTTTTGGCTGGTTCTCTGTAACAAAAGACAGATTAACAAGAAAAAAGCATACATATTTGTTTAATATAAGTTTTAGGGGACATGGAGTGGTAGATAAAAGGCAGGACTGGATGCGGAAGATGAAAGGCAGGGCTGGCTGTAGAACAAAAAATCTCAGCCCATTTTGAAACTTTTTCTTGAAACTTACATCACCAGACCCCAAGACAAGATGGATGGTTAATAATCTGGGAACCACTAAGACGGGCTGCAACCAGCTAGAACCAACATGGCAATGGATTTCATCTAGCAGTTACCTGACCTTGAATTCTTTCCTGCAGTGCTGCCAAGAATGCATTGGTCCAGGCCCCTTCTGCGGGCTGCCCCGGGGCTGAGGCATCATCGTCTAGCCTCCTGCAACAATGGGAACCTTCACAAGGAAATTAAGACCTGAAGAAGAGGTTAAATCTGTATGTTTTTGTGCTAGGTTTGATAAAGAGTGGAATGTCTTGGAAAAATGTAATAGGACAAAAGGGGTATGAGCTCAGTGTAGTAAACTGTGGTCAACTTAGCAAGGCCTGTTCATTCAGACTCCTCTTGGGGGTGTCTCTCCATCTTGGAGATAAGGCTGCTCGTTTCCTCCAGGTGTAGGGAGGGCACTTCTCACATGAGGGTTTAAGACCTGCTTTAGGGGAAAGTCAGTCTTTCCTGCACCGATTTTCTTAAACTCCATCAGCTTGAAATATTCAATATGCCAAGGCACCATATTTTGGGGTAGGGTGTCCTGAACCCTGTCAATATACATTTTATACACACTTATGTATAGTCACAATATTATTTAAACGAGAGAGTCTAGGAGGACTGCTATCTGAAGAGAAAAATGAAGTGAAGATGTACTTGTGTAAATGAGTGATGGATGTATTCTAGATCAAATGAAATTGACAAATATGAGCCAGATAATTGAAGAATTGAAAGAATGGAAGACAAGGCATCTCTTTTCTCTGGGGAATGTGTAGGATGAGGAAGGAGCCAAGAAGTAGTCACACTTTACTGTATACTTCATAAAAACAATCAATGCATCTCGTGTGGACACTGTGCCACCCACTAAATAGGATGTAGAGATATATGTTGAGATATGGACCGATCTCTAAAATGTAGTAAAATGAAAAAAGAAAGTGGCAGAGCAGCGTGAATAATATGTTTAAAAAAAGAGAGATGGTACAAATATATGCTCTAATATGCATAAAATGTGTCTAGAATAAAACTCAAGAAGTAACAGTGACCTCTGGGGACTGATGTCCTGTCACTAAGTGCTCTTGATTTTATGGAAAAAAAATTATTTTTTACTGTGTACACTATTAAAAAGAATAAATTAAAATAATAAATTGAAAACCTCTATACCTGAAATGAATATAACTAATATAATATTGTATACCAACTATACTTAAAAAACAACAACTCTCTAATAAAACACACACACACACACACACACAGACACCCTTTACATTTTAAGGTAGCAAGGCCTCGCCCGAGAACTGGCCCAGAATAGGCATTTCTTATAGAATGAATGAAAGGACCACACCGTTTTATTATTTAAAGTGTGGCCCTTGGATGAACCAGCAGCATGAGCATTACCTGGGCTTATGAGAAATGCAGAATCTCAGCCCAACCCTGAGCCAAAGAATCAGACTACGAAGTCTGACAATTATGTTCACGAACTCATCCTAGAAAAAATGCTACATACCTCATTGCTGAATATCACTACGGTCACCTTCGAAGTACTCCCCTTGGGAAGCTATGCACCAACGCTAGCGCCTACTCCACCCTTCAAAGCAATTCTGGAACTCTTTTCCTGGAATGGCCATCAGAGCTGTAATTGTATGACCTACCCCTGATGTCCTGAATGTCATCGAAAGGTCTTCCTTTCAATATTTCCTTGATCTTCGGATAAAGAAAGAAGTCATTGGGGGTCATATCAGGTGAGTAGGGAGGGTGTTCCAATACAGTTATTTGTTTACTGGCTAAAACTGCCCTCCAAGATAGTGCTGTGTGAGCTGGTGCGTTGTCGTGATGCAAGAGCCATGCATGAATTGTTGGCGAAAAGTTCAGGTCATTTTCGTCTAACTTTTTCATGCAGCCTTTTCAGCACTGCCAAATAGTAAACTTGGTTAATTGTTTGTCCGGTTGGTACAAATTCATAATGAACAATCCCCCGATATCAAAAAAAGGTTAACAACATCGTTTTGACTTTTGATTTGGCCTGACTTGTGGAGAATTGGTTGACTTCCATTGTGTATTTTGATGTTTTGTTTCAGGGTTGTATTGGTAAACCCATGTTTTATCACCAGCGATAACATGGTTCAAAACATCATCTTGCCTCTCCAAAAGGTCTTGGCGAACTTCGACTCTCCTCTGCTTTTGTTCATCAGTGAACTCCTTCGGGACCATTTTTACACACACCTTTCTCATGCCAAGATTTTCAGTTAAGATTTTCCTTACTGTTTCTCTACCGATGTTTACTTGGTCTGCTATGCTTCTCAGAGTCAGCCGATGATTTTGATGCACAATTCGACAAATTTTTGCAATGTTTTCATCAGTTCTGATTGTTACTGGCCACCCTGACCTCTCTTCATCAGTGACTCATTCTCTCCCCTCAGAAAAACGTTTAATCCATTTATTTGTACACTGCTGTTTTCTTCATGGCATTATCCCCATAAATTTGGACTAACATGTCCCTAATTTTGCTTCCACTCTTGCCAAGTTTAACAATAAATTTAATGTTTATTTGTTGCTCTAATTCAAGCTCAGACATTCTCGCGACGGCACACAAAAACACACAACAATAATAAACACGACTCAGCAAGACACCGACACGAACACAGCTGTGAGACACTGATATATCAACGTATGACACCTTACTGAGCTGTTAGTACAGTGCTGCCAATGTAAGGCACAGTGGCAAGTTCGTGAACTTAATTGTCAGACCTCGTATGCATTTTAATGAGACCTCCATTCATGATTCAGATGCACATGAAGTTTGAGAAACATTACCTGAGGCATTATGTTAAGTGCTGTGCAGACCACCTTCAAGGAGCTTAGGACCCAGCTGAAGATAAAGGAAGTGCACAGGTAGAAAAGTACTGGATACCACTAGAAAAGATGTGTTTCAATTAAATTCAGCAGAAGGAAGAAATTCCTTTAGAATCAAGGTAAGAAAACTAGGGGAAGTAGTTTTTGGGCTGGGTACTGAAGAATTCATAATGATACTAAAAAACAATGACAAACTCATTGGTTACCTTTAGAGGCTGCTGGGAACCAGTTAATTATTCTGAATATTGATAAATAAAAGGGAAAGGATCAAGCATTTATTCTCTTTCCTGTATGAATTGTACGTTAGGGCAAACAAACAATTTTTCTTTGTATAAGGATTTGCAGCTAATAACTGCAGATGGAATAACAGAATTACAATACTACCATTTTTCAAAACTTACTAAAACAATAGATTAAGGCTAGCATCAATGACTGCTAAAACCCTCAGGTGAAACACTGACAGGGAACTTCAGAATGGTGAATCAGGCTGACAATCTGAATGCATGGACCTATCCAACACTAAAAGAGAGATCAGAAGACCTACCTCGGCAGATCTGATAAAAGACAAGGCACAGATCACCACTTATAAAGTATTCTTGCCAAAAGTCAACCCCAAATCTGATTAAACCCCTAGAGTCTAGACCTAACTACCGTTTGCAGAAAAAAAAAAGGCACAGAGTAACTTCATAAAGGGTTCCACCAAGAAGAAATTAGCAATCCCCCCTTGGAATTTCACATGGGAAATTCTAGAGGACTAATGACCCAATTTCTTCAACAAAAACATTGTAGGAGAAAAAAAGAAGGGGGGGACGGGGAAGGAACTTAAATATAAGAACGAATTTAAGGAGCATATTGCTTAAATGCAATGTATAGATCTTGCCTGTATACAAATCAACTAAAAAAAAAAGATTTATGAGCTGAAGAAAATTTAAACACTGATAGATTGATAATTATTCATTTTTTAAGATGTGAAAATGGTACTACAGTTATGTTTTTTAAAAGAGTCTTTATCTTAGAGATACATAATAATGAATTTACAGATGAAATGATAAATTGTTTGGTATTTGCTTCAAAATAATCTAGTGGGGTGAGTAGGTTGGAGTAGATATAGGAAATAAGGTTGGTTATTCCTAAAGCTAAGTGATACCGCGTTTTCCCGAAAATAAGACCTAGCCAGACAATCAGCTCTAATGTGTCTACTGGAGCAAAAATTAATATAGTAATTATATTAATTACTTAAAGTAAAATAAGTATATTAATTACTTATAGTAAAATAAGACCAGGTCTTTAATATAATATAATATAATATAATACCGGGTCTTATATTAATTTTTGCTCCAAGAGACGCATTAGAGCTGATTGTCCGGCTATGTCTTATTTTCAGGGAAACACGGTAGACAAGCATTCTTTATACTACGGTAGCTTTTTACTTTTGTGTATTTTGAAAATTTCCATAATGAAAGTTTCAAATCATGTATTTTTTAAAAACATAATTTCATACTTTTAGAGCAAGGGAGTGGACAAAGGCGGGGAGTCCCCCCAGTGGACAGAGCATAAACACAGAACTGGTAGTGTGAGATACTGGGTTGCGGACGTAATTTGGCTTGGCTACAGTGTAGGTGTTGAAGGCCAGAAATGCAGGTTTGGTCCGATGATGGAGGGCCATGAATGCAAGGCTGAGAAATTTCCACTTCATCCCGTGGTCAGTGAAGAGAGTCCGGAAGGTGCTAACAACCATAGCCACACTGCAACAACAGCCACTCTGATTTGGTTCTTATCACAAGCCAGGTTTTCTGCCAAGTGTTTTACATATATTATCTCGGTTGATCCACATAACAATCCTATTAGGTTGGCATCACTATCTCCATTTTACAAACAAAGAAACTGAATCTCAGAGATATGAAGCAACTTGTTTAGGTTAACACAGCCAGTATGTACCTGGCAGAGCCAGGATGAAACCTGCATACACCTATGACATTAACCCTGCTTAAACTAGACTCATTCTAGCTTCATTTGCTTTATAAACTGGGGTACCACGTAAGATTTTGCTGGACAAAATGCTTTCATTCTTTAAAAACGGTTTGGAAACTGCTGCTGAGAATGATGCGTAGCTGCTGAAGTCATTTAAGGCAGTATAGCCTAGTGAATAGGACCCAAGTTTTAAAATCAGTCAAATTCTGTTCCCATCACTTTATTAGCTATGTGACCTCCAGGTGGCCACTCTGTCAGGGCCTCAGTTTCATGATTTGCAAAGTGAGAATAATACCAATACTTTACAGGAGTTAAGCAACAATAAATGTCAGCCTAATTTTATTCACATTAACAAATGGTGGCTGTTATGATTATTCTCTATAACTCCAGCCAGATTATGACCCACACAGATTCATAGTTAGAGAACAGATATTCACAATTGCACTCATTTACTCTCTTCCAGTGGATGAGAAAACTGAAGCTCAGAAAAGTGAAGCGATTTTCTCAAGGGCACCCAGAGAGGAAGTAGCAGAGCCAAGTTTTCTCCCAGTTCTGAACTTTTAACCATTTTAATTTCCTGTCTTCGTAAAACATAAAAAGCTCCCAGGCATTGGGCACCTACCATGTGTAAGATATGTGTTAAGTACTTTCAATTCCTGTTCTTATTTAATTCTTACAACTTTGGGAAGTAGGCAGTATTATCATGTTCATTTTACAGAAAGGAAAATAAAACTCAAAGGGGCAAAGCATGGCTGGGTTTAACTTTCTGTCACTAAAGTTTCTCATCAGGCTCCTGAATGATAAAATCAGAATTGAAGTACAGAGTTTTGGAAATGTGTACCCCAGCAACTATTGTTCTATGGATCCACTAGAAACTCTTGCATATATATATACACAAAGAGGTAGGTATAATGATTTTCACAGCAGCAATGTTTGCAATAACTCAAAGGTGGAAATCACCGGAATGTTCATCCATCAGAGAATGGAAAAATAAAATATGGTATATTCACCCAGTGCAAAGGTAGGTATCCAGCAGTGAAAATGAGATAGAGTTACATTTATCAACCAAACTGCATCTGAAAAACATAATGTTAAGTGAAAAAAGTCAACCCACAAAATGATAGCTAGTGTGAAACCATTTATGAAAGTCGTAAAAATATGCAAAGCAATATTATGTTCGCAGGTACATCCATCTGCAATAAAAGTATAAAAACATAGATGGGAAAAAAAATCCTTCACTAATTTGAGGATTGTGTTACCTCTAGAGAGGGAAGAAAATAGGATCAAGAAAGGGACGACCAGAGCTTCAATTCTATCTGTAATATTTTAGTTCTTAAAACAAGTCTGAAGCAAATAGGTCAAAATGTTAAGACGGATAAAGTTGGGGGATGTGTACACTAGGCTTTGTTAGTATGGTTTCTCATATTTTTATGTATGTTTGAAATATTTCATAACAAAATATTGGAAAGCAACAGTAATAAAGACACCTTAATTTTAACCTGCCCAAAGCTATTCAGCCATGAGAGAATTCTGTGGCTGACACAGCACTCTTCATGCTACCTCTTAAACACAGTCCTTCCTGACGGCCTGGTTCACATCATTACAAAGCCCAACAACGAGGACACTGTGGAGGCAGCCCAAGAACTTCAACAGATGACATGTCGTTAGATGCTTCTGAGAACAGAACACACCGCCCTTGATTACTATCCTCCAATTAAGACCTCCCCCTGCATTTTTGGACACCCAACAGATGAACCTATGACATTCCTGGGTGCTCTCCTCCCCAAAACCAGTGACAACCCAAACAAGCAAAAAGCCCTCAGTCCTCTCCCACTAACAGATCTCTCACGTTCCTCAGGGAAACCTGAGTCTCCCCGCCCCCCTATTCGGTGACTTGAGGTAATGTTTCTCAGTGTCCCCTGCTGCAACTGACCTCTTTCACATCTATCCTTCTACCAGCCCCTCCATCACTTGGATACTTAGTCACTTCCCAAGAGCTCTGAAAGCCCCCTTTTTTTTTTTTTATGTTAAACCAGATCATGCCATCTTTCCACTCTCGAACCTTCAATGATTTCCAATTACTTCCACAATAAAACTCTATAGACTTTACCATGGGCCTGATCTCCTACCTCCCTTGACTACTTCGCTCACTTTGGTCCAGACACGCAGACTCCTTGGGGCTCCTCAAACAGGTGAAGCTTGCTCCCTCTGCTTGCATGACTCATTCCTCCTTCCATGTTCCCTCACTTCATTTGAGGTCTTCCAGTCTGACCATCCTACCTAAAGCATTGCCTGCCCTTTTAATCTTCCGACCCTGCTTTATTTTTTGTTAAAGCATTTATCATTATCAGAAATATCTCTCTTAATTTGTTATCTTTATAGCATACTAGAGATGCACTTTCCAGTAGAGTAGCCACGAGCCACATGTGACTATCCAGCACCTGAAATGTGACTAACCATACTGAGATATGGGGCAAATGTAAAACTCACAAATCACATTTTAAAGATATTACCAAAAAAAAAAAGAAAAGAAAAAAAGCATAGAAATATCTCACTAATATTTTTTATATTACATGTTTAAATAATATTTTGGATATATTGGGTTAAATAAACTATATTAAAATTTAAATTAATTTCACCTGTTTGCTTTTTTTCTTTTTTAAAAAATTTATCGGGGAATGTTGGGGAACAGTGTGTTTCTCCAGGATCCATCAGCTCCAAGTCAAATTGTTGTTTTTCAATCTAGTTGTGGAGCGCGCAGCTCACTGGCCCACGTGGGAATAGAATCAGTGACACTGGTGTTATGAGCACTGCGCTCTAGCCAACTGGTCACCCTCTTCTTTCTTTCTCATAATTTGACTACTGAAAAATTTTAAATTACATATGTGGCTCACATTCTATTTCTGTTAGGTAGAACTGGTCTAGAAGGTCAGTTCTATGAAGATGAGAACTCGTTTCCCACTGTATCCCTAGCACATAGTGCCTGGCACAGAGCAGGCACTCCATAAACATTTGTGAACTGAATGAAGGACCAGTCCCCTTGTCCATGCCTAAGCCTACATAGGGCATTCACAATCAAGCCTCCATCAGAGCGTGCCAAACAATAACTTCCCTTCACACATTACTTCTAAGAGCCCCCTCTTTCAAGGCACAACACAATCCTGGCCCTACAATAAGGGCTCCATCATCTCCCATAGCATGAACCTCCTTTTATACGATTCTCCAACTGGCAAAGGAACCCTATCTTAAACCAACCCCAGCACCTCTCACATTCCTGATATAATGTGTGAGTCACACAGTCACTGTGACAGTCTCAGCCAGAAGCCCTCCCCAACCATGACAAACCTCACCCTACACACAACAGCCCCATTACTCATTCCCAAAGTAGCATCAGGGATCAACGTCCCTCCAGCCCTGGTGACCTGATGAAAAGATCCCTCAGGACCTCCATTTATTACAGATCCCCCTTACAGCTTATTCTCAGGACAGCCCTCTTCACTAATTCCTAACAGAACACCGGGGGTCCCTCCTTTACCGAAGCAGGATCGAGGGAGAGTAACTTTAAACTCCTTAAATGATCTCCGATTGTTATTATTCAGAGAGTAGCTGCAGCAAGCTGACTGGATTGAGAGACCAAGTCTCATTTACTGTACAACTTAGTGTCCCATTACCAGGCCGCCTTGTTATTTCTTATAAATCAAATTGTCTGCACAACCATATTGCCCTGGATATGTTTTTGTATAATTCATTCAATGTCAACCTTTAAACCATGGCACATTTGTAATGCATTTTACTTTGGCATTGATTCTCAATACACCTCAAAGAAACCTCCCAAAGTCTCTCCTGACAGCAAAGAAGCTTTATCCAGCTCCCTCTCTGCAAAGACCCTGCCTAGGTATAAAACCTCCTATCGTAAAGGCCCAAACTTACAGTTGTTACATCTGCAGAGGAGAAGTCAATTTCCAGTCCCAACTTGCCTTCAAACACCAGCACTAACTCCTCTTCGGGATCCCTCAGCTCGATGTCTTGGGTAGGACGCCCAACTTTGAGCTTCGTGGTCTGGGTCCACCCGCTTCTTGTCAAGAGGGCTGCCTCAGTATCCAGCGGTCGCTCACCGCACTTCCCTTCTTTCCTTGTGCACTTTCGGGCTGAGCTAACCTGCGCATGCTCCCTGGCTCTGGAGTCCCCTCTTACTCTTTCCTATCCACTTCTGGTGAAGACCCCTGCTGGCCCCTGGCACATCGCTGGCCCATTATCACACCTGTTTTGGTTGGGCATCTGCACAGAAAAACATCGTCAGGCCTCAGTCCTGGACTGCCTCCCACTTTCTAGTGACGCAGGCCTTGAAGGGCACATGAACACTGAGAGACTATAAAAAAGGCAGGCAATCTGAGACCAGTTTGGGGAGCACTGGGGCTTGGGCTTGAAGTGGGAGCCTGTGAATCCCCAAACTCTGAGACAGCCCTGAGCTCCTCAGGACCCAGAAGGCAGACAGGGAGATTTGAAGAGGAGTTTAAATAAACACAGTAAAATTTCTCTTTTTAAATCAATTGCATGATGAGAAGATAATACTTAATATGTTGGGAGTAAATGATATATATTATTAACGTAAATTTTATCTGTTTCTTTTTACTTCTTTTGATGTGGCTATTAGAAAATTTTAAATGGGGGGCGGCTGGTTTGCTCAGTGGTTAGAGCACAGTGCTCATAACACCAAGGTCACGGGTTTGATTCCCACATGGGCTAGTGAGCTGCGCCCTCCACAATGTTGAAAACAATGGCTTGACTTGGAGCTGATGGGTCCTGGAAAAACACTATTCCCCAATAAAAATTAAAAGAAAAATTTTTTAAATGGCTTATGTTTTCGTTGGACAGCACTGGGGTTGATAGAAGGATACATTGCAAAGCTCTTAGCCCAGTGATTGACACATAATAAATGTCTGATAAATTCTCCAAACATACTTTTACACATTGCTTCCCTGTGAAAAACTTTCTGCTGGTTATGGAGGATTCAGCTGTGAATAAAATAGAACTGCTCTGTGGCACTCAGCTCTGAGTGGGGACATAAAAAATAGGTAAGTGAACACAGAAAGACAGCACTTTCAGATTCATGATAAATAAGTACTGTAAAAGAAATAAAACAGGATCAGTGGAACAGCAGGTATTTGCAGTGTATCTTTAGTTAAGAGATATGCCTGGGAGCGCCTCTCTCAGCTGGTAGCATTTGAACTGAGACCTGAATGGCTAACAGAGGAAGCTGACCCCGGAGGGCCTGGGGATAGAGGTTCCAGGCAGAAGGAACAGCCTTTGCAAAAGTCCTGAGGCAGGAATGAGGCTTCTATAAATGAGGAACAGAAAAGAGCTCTTGTGTTCGGGAAAACTGTTGTAGAAAATGAACCTGCAGAGGTGAAAATGTGCTAGTATGTTACAAAGGCCTAGTGGACTACGGTCATTGATAGTTGAAGTGTGACAGAAAACTTTTGCAGCTGTTTCCATCCAGTTCTTGCAGAGAATTAAGCCCTAACATTCAAAGGGATCCATTGCATGTAATGGATTAGGTCATCTCCTATTGTATTAGAGAATGGTATTAGCTAGTATCATCCTTTGGAACAGTGAGAAAACAGTCCCTCATACCATCCTCTGCAGGGCTTAATTCTCTCCCAAGCCCCTAAGAGGATATTTAGCAAGAGATTTGAAAAAGATCACGTTGACTGCAGAGTGGAGAGTGGATGGGGTGGGGCCAACAGGCATGAGTGGAAACATGGAGATCAGTGAGGAGTCCTTCACAGTGACCCAGATAAGAGATGGCAGTGGCTTCCACTGGGGCTGCTGTAGCTGGATAGTGAGAAGTGAGTATGTATTTTGGAAGCTGGAACCAATTGGAACCAATGGATTAGATAGACTTGGAGAGGAAAAGGAAAGAGAAGGAGCCAAGGATAACTACTGAGTTTTGGGTCTGAGCAACTGGGTGGATGTCAGTGCTATGTATGGGACTTGAATTCTAGTCCCAATGCTGCTGGGTGACCCTGGACAAAAAAGTGACTTCCTTGCTGCTGAATCTCAGTTTCCTCATCAGCAAGATGGGGATTGCCATGGAGGTTTGGTGAGATCATGCATGAAAAACATAGGCCTGGCCATGGTAAGCACTTAAACTCCTATTATTATCATTGCGATCGTTCCTGCACAACTAGCATACTGAAGTAGGTAAAATCATGGGCTCTGAAACCAGTCAGACTTGAGCTGAGTCCCTGCATTCTTATGTAACGTTGGCAAGGTCAATTCACATCTCTGAGACTCAGGTTCCTCTTCTATAAAAAGGGTTAATGAGAATGCCTTCCCTCCAGACATGGTTGCGAGGATTCAGTGAAGTTTTGAATGTGAAGTGCTTAGCACTCAATAAAGTTCATAGTAGTTGCTCAGTAAACAGCGTCTAAAAGCTACAGTAATTGAGTCTTCTTCTGTGTGTGTATTTGGGGAGCAGAATTATTACATATAATAAGGATTTGTATTTCATTATGAAACAATACTTGCTCATTGGAAAAATGTAAACAGTACAGAATTTTGTAAAATAGAAGATGAAAGTTGGTCTACCTTACCTTCCCCTAACTCCCTAAGTAACCCCTATTGACTGTCGAATACCTTTCAGAATTTCACATATGCCTTGCTGTGTGCACGCATGTTAGTCTTTTCTTAGGGAAGATAATGACTGAGAGTTCAGATTCCAGAGTCAGACAGACCCAGGTTCTAATCCTACCCTGCCACTTACTTGCCATGATATATTGGCAAGTTATTTAACACTCACTCTAAGTCTCAATTTCCCTTTTAGTAAAAAGAAAAGTCATGACAGTACCAACACTGTGTTTTGGTAAAAGAGTCACTGAATAGTGTGTGCAGAGGGATTAGCCCTGTGTCCACATGCCAAAGGTCTCAGGACACTTAGCTGCTATTAATATTATACACTCGTATACCTATTTTAACATTATGGACAATGCTGTTTTCTTTATGCTCTTCTGCAACTGTTTTTGTAGCTTAATATGATGTCTTGAGCCTCTTTCCACACCAAGACTTCTCTTTGTTTGATGTAGGATTAAGGAGGTGGACCCCTTGCCAACTCCTCATCCCTAAGTTTCTTCTACTTCTGAGAGATTCCTGGCTGCATATGAATAACAGAGGCCACAGCCTCTGTGGTGCCTGGGCCTCCCAGGCCTTGCAGGTAGGTAATGACCTTATCTACCCACGAGGTGGCAGGCAGATTCCAAGAGAGGACAGAAAGTAGCACAAGGAAAGTGTGGGGCCCTTTATAGCCCTTTTTCTCTGTGACCTGTGCCCTTGGAACTTGGTGTGATTTCTGAGGTCACATTTTGTTTCCCTCAAGGGGCCATGTACTCTGCTTTCACTTTTCACTTGGGGGGCCTCAGGCAGAATTCAGACCAAGCTCATCTTAGATCCTAAGATCTGAAGTTATTGTTGTATAAAACCTGCTGTCTAGAGTATTTTGTAACTGGTTTTGTGATTATATTGATTATATTACAGTTTTCCCTTTTTATTCCTTTTTCTTTTTTTTTTTTTTTAGTCTACTGGTTATGGTATATGATTATTTTCATCCCACCACTCACAGACTGCTTTTCAGTTCTGGGACTTATTCCCTCTCCTTCCAGGATCTAAACCCCCTCCTAGTACTAACCTCGTCTCTATGCTCTACTAATTCGGACAGTCCCACTTTTCTTTTTCTGCTCCAACCATGTCACAAAACTGAGACAGCCTCTTTGCTCAAAGGCCCGTGTGTTACTTACCCACGTCTGTACCTGTTTTCCTCTTTATGAGAGAGTGGGTCTTGGATTCTTGAGGACTACTTCCTCGAGAAATAACAAGTTTAAAAGTCCCATTTGCAGAGGAAGGGATGAGAGGGGCCAGGTAAATGGCAGTGGCATGGGATAAAAGTTCAGGAACAAGGTTGGTGATTGCGTTGGCACAGGATAGTTCTTGGCAAGGATCATAACTATATTAGGGCCAACAGTAATTATTTTCCCATTTTGCCCATGTCTGTTGTCAGGATCAAATGAGATAAGATCCTGAAACCACTTTGTAACATGTAAAGCACTTTATAACTTGTTAAGTATCATTAGTGAACAAAATCACCCACATCCCATCTATGCTGTGGCAGGAAGGGTACTGGATGGAAAATTAGAACACCTGAGTCTCTTACCAGCTTGTTGATGGTGAGTAACAAGTTTCCTTTGCCGGCAGATTGATTCACCTGTTGAATACCTACGTTTGCGAAGAATGGTTCTGGGTGCTGGGGATGGATAGGTGAACAAAATAAGCAAGTTATCCTGGAACCCACATTTAAGAGAGGAAGACAGACAATAAACAAGTAAATAAATAAATAATAATAATGAAGAAATACTTGAGGCTAATGATGATGGATTGAATATACCCATCTCCTTTTGGAAGCTGGAAAGCAGATGTAAGAGTAGTAACTGGTAACTGACTTGGCAGACCTGTGAAAGTTGAATCTCGAGCCAGTAGTAGGAAAAGCCGAGATTCAATCAAGTTTCTACTGCAGAGTCCACGTAAGGTTCATGATGCAACAAGCACCTCTGGAAATGAAGGTGAAGGGCAAGCTAACATAAGGAAGATTGGTTAAAAGTGTATTTGAAAGGAATCCCCAGATCCCTTCCCCAATTTCGTGATGCAAGGCAACTGCCTCTCACCCAGGAAATGACTGGAGTTTTGTTTTCTGGAGAGGATAACAGAGGGTCTTTGTAATGTGGGATACCAAATAGAATTGGAAGAGGGAGCAGTGTAATATAAATAGCAGATTAAAGAAATGCTGGAGGTTGAGATTCCCTCCTCACCAGCAATCCTTTCCGTTTGACACCTAAATTTCTAGCAGTCCAACTTTCACCCTCTAGGCAGGAGAATAGAGGAGTTTTTTCTGGGAAATTTGATCAGCCCAAGAAGAAAAACCCTAATGATTGACATTGAAAGTTCTCCTAACTAAATGACCCAGCGGAATCACCCTTCAGTGAAGCCTAATTCATGTGTTCACAGCTTCCATTCATTATTTAGTACCTATGAAGGACAGCCTCCAAGATGGCTGCAGTGATCCCACCACCTTGTATTCATGCGCTTGTATAATTCACTATTTTTGAGAATGGGCTGAGCACAAATGATGGAAGATCACTTTGAAGATTAGGTTTATAAAAAGTCTGCCTTCCATCTTGTTCTCTCTTGCCTTCTTGCTTGCTTGCTCTGGTGGGAGCCAGCTGCCCTATGGAGAGGCCTACATGGGAAGGAACTGAGGGAGGCCTCCAGCCTCCAGCCTGCGAGGAACCGAGGCCCTCAGTTCAACAGCCCTCAAGGAACTGAATCCTGCCAGCAATCACATTTTTATTGCGAATATTTTCAAACATCAAAAGTAGAGGGAATAGTACAATAGAACCTAATTTATCCATCACCCAGATTCAACAGTTATCGAGATTTTTCCATATTTCCATTCCTTTCCTTTTTCTTTTCTGCCTTTAAAGTGAACTCTAGACATCATGTCATATTACCTTTATATACTTTTTATATATCTAAAAAAAAAAAAGAAATTAGTCCCCTTCCTTCTCCTCAAGGTGAGCAACCAAGGATTACCAGATATCTGATCACAACTTCTAACATACAGGATAGAGACCAAAAAAGGCAACAGAAAGGCAACTCGGAGTAGGGAGGTGAACATTCTTCAAAGAGATCAGAGTGGATATAACAACCGTAAAGCAAGATTAAGAATAAAAAAGAGTGCTTGGAAATGAAAGGTGAGAGCAAAAAGGAAAAATTAAATGGAAGGGCTGGAAAGTAAGCTTGAGGAAATCTCACAGAAAGTGGAGCAAATGGATGGAGAGATGGAGAATGAGAGAAAAGGGAAAATTAGTGGGCCTGTCTAGGAGGTCCACTGTCTAGGAGTTCCAGAAAGAGAGAAGAGAGAAAAGGAAGGCAACGTGTTTTAAGAGAACTTCCCCAAACTGAAGAGTATTATTTTTCAGACTGATAGTCCATCGAGTGCCTAGTACAATGGATGAAATTTTACAATACTTGTGAGAAAGGTAAGGACCCTTCAAGCTTCCAGTGAGAAAAATAAAGGCCACATACAAGGAATCAGAAATCAGAATATCTTGGGAATTTTCAACAAGCTAGAAGGCAATGTGGCAATCCCTTGAAAATTCTGAAGGAAAATGATTTCCAATCTAGAATTTCACACATAGCCCAGTATCAGTTAAACATGAAGGTAGAATAAAGACATTTTCTGACATGCAGTCTTGAAACATTTACTTTCTTTTCTTTGAAGTTTATTGGGGTGACAATTGTAAGTAAAGTTACATAGATTTCAGGTGTACAATTTTGTATGACATCATCTATATATCACATTGTGTGTTCACCACCCAGTGTCAGTTCTCTTTCCATCACCATATATTTGATCCCCTTTACCCTCATCTACCCACCCCCCTCCCCCTTTACCCTCTGGTAACCACTAAACTATTGTCTGTGTCTATGAGTTTTGTTTCTTCATTTGTTTGTCTTGTTCTTTTGTTGTTTTCAGTCTTATATACCACATATCAGTGAAATCATATGGTTCTTAACTTTTTCTGTCTGACTTATTTCGCTCAGCATGATACGCTCAAAATCCATCCATGTTGTTGCAAATGGTACTATTTCGTCTCATGGCAGAATAGTATTCCATTGTGTATATATACCACAACTTCTTTATCCAATCATCTGTTGAAGGACACTTTGGTTGTTTCCATGTCTTGGCCACCATACATAAAGCTGCAATGAACATTGGAGCACATATATCTCTACAAATAAGTGTTTTCAGATTTTTTGGGTAGATACCCAGGAGAGGGATGACACATTTACTTTCTAAAGCAGCTGCTAAAGGACATAAACCAAGGAAGAGAAATAAGAGCAGAGAAGCAAAAAGCCTCTCAAGAGCGTCCAGAGGCCAGCTGAACACCTGGCATAAACTGCCACCTGTCCAGACTGGAGCAGGTCAGGAAGTCGTGGGAGAGATTTCTTCAGGAAGATGAAATCTGTATCCTACTAATATCTCTGAAGGTCTTGAGAGGAAATAAGACAATTGGCAAAGCGTTTGGGAAGGAATTAGTGGTAAGTATGTAGAAAACAAGCAAACGAAAAATAAGGTGATTATTAATACTGGGGTAGGGAGAAAATTGTGCAGGGTAGAAAAAGTAATCATAGTTCACTATCTAGAGCCCCTCTATTTACATAGCCACAATAATGTAAATATTGAGTATTGTTCTGACACAATTATGATATGAGTATATTATGAAGATACAGAGTGGGAAGGGTGTGTGTGTTTATGTATTAGGGAGAGCCAAATCCTCATCTGCCATCGGGGAAAGTAACAGATAAAACCTGATATTGAAAAATGAAGGAGTACAGTAAAATAAGGAACTTCCTTAAAGACGTGAAAGGATAAATATTTCATTGAAAAGAGGTGAAAGCAGTTGTCTCCAGGAAGGGATAAATGGCTGTAATAGGGCAAGAGGGTGAGGGATGCTGTTTTTCACAGCAAACCATTTATTAATTAAACTAGGTGCAAGTATAACATTTATAAAAATAACAAGTAAGATAAAAATGATATCAGATAGTAATAAATGCAGTAAAGTCAGTGATTCAGTATACTGTGATTGTGTCAGAAGGCGGCACTTTGGGAGTAGGTTGAGGAGAAAGCCCTATGAGCCGATGAAATTTAAGTCACAGGTAGCCTGAAAGATGAGAATGTGGGGGAGGAGGGTTCCAGAAGAAGGAAACAGCAAGTGCGCAGTGTCTGAGGCAAGAAGGAGCTTAGCACGTTGTTGATAGTACAGAGGAGGAATGACGTGAGAAGGAGGGCGATGTAGGGGGAGATGGATGAGCCTGGGCAGGTGGACAAGTGTTAGATCATGTAGGGCCTTGCTGACTGGCCATGGAGAGGGCTTGAGATTTCATTCCTTGGGCCATGAGAAGTATTTGGAGGCCTCTCAGCAGAAGAACGGAATTACAGTTGAAACAGATTGCCATCATTAATGTGTATAAACATCGGCAGTGTGCTCGATACTGTTCTAAGTGTTTTATATGTACAGTACTGAGCTCATTTAATCCTCCTACTAGCATGATGATGGAGGTGCGTTAGCCACCCCCACCCCCAGTTTTTTTTTTTTTTTTCAGTGAGAAAATTAAAGCCCAGAGAAGTTGAGTTGCACCGTGTAAGTCCAGATTCAGGCCCAGTCAGTACACCGCGCTGCCTCCCTGGAGACCCCTCTGGCTGGTCCAGTGGAGGAGCAGGATTAGGTATGGTGATTGTCAACCCTCCAGGGTTCCCAAGCCCCTGGAGAGTGGTAACGAAATAAAATGCCCAAATGCACTGGCATTTTTAGAAGCTCTTCAGGGGGCTCTGGAGTGCAGCCAGGGCTGAGAATCATTGGCTTGGAGGCTTTCTACGATTCCCCAGAGTGCCACGATTCTGTCCTCACACCGCCACTTCCGTTCCAGGCCAGTGGACACGGGGACAGCATGGGAGGGCTGCTGGTGACATCTCAGGCCTTTCTCAAAGCCCAGACATCCTGCCTCTTCCCAGCCATGACATCTTGCCAGAACCTAGCTCCTCATTGGTCTCTTTCCTGCTCTCAGCATTCAGGTGTCTTGTTTCCCCTTTGTTTCCTTTCTTTCCTCAGAACCTCAAACGTCAGTTTCTACCTCCCTCAACAACTTTCTATACTAAACAACTGCACATTGCACGAATCACGTTTCCTGCCCTCCTTTCTCTGAAATGAGGTAACAGATTGAGAGCGTGAGAGAGTGTGCACCTAGTTTTGAGAGGGAGTCTGGGGTCCTGGACTGGGAGTTAGACCATCTTGATGAGGACTGGCACATGTCACTTTACATCTCTGAGCCTCTGCTATTCTTGTTGTTAAGTAGGGAGAAGTTATGTGCTGTGCTCCTTATAATAAACCTTTAAGCCCTCCTATGATTTGCCCCTGTCTGCTTTTCCCAGCAGTCATTAAGACCCAGTAACCCTGGCCTATCTCTTCCTTGTGCAAACTCAGCTTATTCAAGCCTTGTACTTGCCTTGAAACCTTTGCTTGGAACATCCCCCCAGTTCTTGGCATGTGTGTTTCTCTGGTAACAGCTCAAATGCCACATTTGAGAGGCCTTTCCAAGCCACTTATTCCACAGTAGCTGCCTACTTCCCCCCTCAAGGTCATTTTTCACCCCTGTCTCTGCTTACTTGTGTTCACAGCCCTTAGCACCACTTCAAAGTGTCTGTTTATTGATCTCCTTGTCTGCCTCTCTCACTGGATGCGAGCTGCATGAGAGCAGGGACCATGTCCTTGTTCACTGCTGGGTCTTGAACACCTGGAACAGGGCCCAGCACATAGTAGGCCTCAATAAGCATTTGTGGATGCATGAATGCTACATCTATGGATAGCCGAATGACGTAATATCTGTTCTGGCACTTCAGAAACTCTCGACTGCTATAAACATGTATGGGCTTCTATCTAGATTTGGGAGCTGTGTATTTACTTTCCTAACACTGTTTCCTTGAGGCTGATCATAGCTGGGCTGACAGACGGCAGGGGACAACATTCAGGGAAAGGGAGCCTGAGATTATAATAGAGTTGTGGATAGCCCCTCCTTGGGGAAGCTGCTGGTGTACATCTGAGCATGGCTGGCATTTGCAGCATTAGCTCCCCACCCCCACCACTTGACCTCACATTTTCTACTTTTCCAAATATTCAAAACGTTGCCAAGTGGGTCACTGGACTATTGCTTCTGAGGGCTCAGAGATCTTTGACCCAATTTCCTGGTTGATTGTGTAATTTGCAGATGAGAAATGTCCTCATTTCCTGTGACTAGAGAAAAAAGAATGAAAATAAAAAATGGGCTAAAAGTATCCAACCACATGAGGTAGAGAAAGCTGAAAAAAATTTTAAAAAGAGAACTGACATAAAGCTGGAGCTAAGGGGCGGGGAGGTTTAAGGGAGTGGAGTTGGAATCTGGGCTGTGTGTTTTCCTTCAGATCCTCTCTGGGCTGGCTCGCCCCTGCCTCTCTTACCACAGTGATCGCCACAAAACCACACTACATCTGAGCTCTGGTCAGGTGAAAATTTCTGATGAACGGGCAAAACAGCATTTTTTATAGAAAGGGGAAGTGAAATAGTCAATGCCAGGTTCCCTTTTCCTAGATCAGGCTGAGCCAGCTCCCTCCACTCCTGTTTCCTGGTAGCAGCTCCAGGCTGCTGTCTGTGTTATTCATTAACCAGGCTCTAATATTTCTGTTTACCCATCTGTCATCCTGCAGGGGATTCAGAGGAGTCCTGCAATCTAACCAACCACCCAATCCTCTTGGATCAGGCCCAGCCAGCTAGTGTTTATTGTGCCAGTGGCTTATACTCTATGTAGCCAAGGGGAGAGAAATTTTTCTCAAGTAGGATGTGATCTGTCTGCCAGTTGAGCATATGTGCTGGGAGTGCAGCTGGTGATGTGCTTGAGCTGAATTGCAAGAACTGATTATTAGCATCTCTTGAAAACCCCTGTTCAATGTCTTCACATTGGTAGAAACTGGTCTTGGTGGAGTGTGTCTGCCACAGAAATCAGCAAGTGTGACTACTCATGGCCTTCTGTAACCTCCACCCTCCCTGCTCCCCACCATCCTTCCCATCCCAGGAGCTGGTTGTGAAACGTTTTCTAGCACATCACTGGTGACATCTATTTATCAAGTAGATGCATAACTTATAAAGCCTCCTCCTTCCTATTTTGGTCCTTGGATTGCCCATTCTAATAAAAAAGGAAACAGCCCCCACTTTCAGGGAACTACCAGACTGATGAAAACCCTGCATGTTTGCTAGAGTACTTTATGGTTTCTTAACTGTCATGTACATTACCTCATTAACCTAACAACCATCCCCTTCAGTGGTAAGCACAGATGCCAGAGTGATTGTCTTAAAATGGAAATTAGATCATTCCACTTTCTTGCTTAAAACTCTTGAATAACATCCAAAGCTCTTAGAATAAATTCAAACTCCATCTGTGTCCTAACAAACTTTGCAGAGTCTGGTTTTTGATGACCTTCTTGACTTCATCTTCTATCGCTCTCTCTCCCCAGTTCACAGTATTCCAGCCCAGTGGTTCTCAAAAGTGTCATCTCTGAACCACCAGCATCAGTATCACCCAGGGTTATTAGGAATACAAAATCTTGAGGATTTCTTGTCAAGATGGCAGAGTAGGTAAATGCTATGCTTACCTCCTCCCACGAACACATCAAAATTACAACCAAATTATAGAATGATCAACCTGGAGAACCATCTGGAGCCTAGTTGAACAGAAATCCTATAACTAAGGATATAAAGAAGAAGCCATGATGAGACTAGTAGGAGGGGTGGAGATGTGAAATACGCTTGTGCCATACCCACATGTGGTGGTTGAGAATCGGGAGGGATATCTCAGCTGCGGAGGTAGCCCTGAGGAGTGAGGGGTCCCAGGCACACACCAGGCTCCCCAGCCCAGAGCACCAGTGCTGGGAAGAGGAGTTCCCACAACATCTCGCTGTGAAAATCATCAGGGATTCTGTCTGTCCATCTGGGTGAGATGGAAGACTGCTGGAAACCCAGGTATTCTCTTAGAGGGCCCATGCACAGATTCACTTGCTCACAGGCACTCATCCTGGGCTCCAGTGGATGTACAGTGGCTCAGGAGGCACCAGTGACATACAGGGAGAGACTTAAAGGCGAGGCTAGCTTAAGGGCGGGGGTTGGAGGGACAGCCACCATTGTCCCTCTGTTGAGCCCTCATCCCGTGTAGCTGGTGGGTGGGTACCATCTTTCCTGTGTTGAGTCCTCTTGCCACATCAAATCTGAATCTGCTTTGGCCTGGTGAACTTCATTCATTCTCCCCTGGTCACTCCCTGGGACCCTGCCCTACTCGCTCACCACAGGAGGCTCTTTCAGTGACAGGCAGTGGGCATTGGCCTGTGCTGCAATCTTTCTTGGAGAATTCTTGGGGGTGGTCTGTGGGCCCCAGGCAGATGGCAGCTGGCCTTGGTGTGCTCTGTGCCTTTTGCTGAATGGACTCAAGCTCAGCACTGGCACCAAATCGGAATCTGCAGTAACCTGGTGAATACCACTCTCCTCACCCTGGTGACTTCCTGAGACCCCATCTCACCCAGCTCTTTCAGTGGCTGAGTCTTTTGGACAGCCAGCAGCCAGCAGCAGGCCTCAGGGTGCCCTGGGCCTTTTGCTGAGCTGCCCCAGGCCCAGTACTGTTGGCAGCCAGCCTCAGTTCACAGAGTGGCCTCTCCCATGCACCTCTGGGTCTAGCACAGGCAGTGACCAACCAGAGATCATTTTATAGCTTCTACCAAGTAGACCTGGGTCAGTCACAGGCAGCAGCTGACCTTGGCCTGCACCAGAGACCCTATAATAAGAGACAAAGAAGGACATTTCATAATGACAAAGGGATCAATCTAACAAGAGGATATAACCATTGTAAACATTTATACACCCAACATAGGAGCATCTAAATATATAAAGCAAATATTGATGGGCATAAAGGGAGAGAATGTCAGTAATACAGTCATAGTAGGGGACTTTAATACCCCATTTACACAATGGACAGATCTTCCAGGTAGAAAGTCAACAAGAAACAGTGGCCTTAAATGACACATTAGACCAGTTGAATTTAATAGGTATTTTTAGAGCATTTTACACTAGAACAGCAGAATTCTTTTCAAGTGCACATGGAACATTTTCCAAGATAGGTCACATGTTAAGCCACAAAACAAGTCTCAATAAATTTAAGATTGAAATCATATTAAGTGTATTCTCCAACCACAGTGGTATGAAACTAGAAATCAATTACAAGAAAATAAAACTGAAAAAAGCACAAACACATGAAGGCTGAATAACATGTTATTAAACAATGAATGGGTTAACAACAAGATCAAAAGATGCCTCGAGACAAATGAAAATGAAAACACAATGACCCCAAATTTATGGGATACAGCGAAAGCAGTTATAAGAGGGAAATTCATAGCAATACAGGCCTACCTCAAGAAACAAGAAAAATTTCAAACAAACAATCTAAACTTACACCTAAAGGAACTGAAAAAAGAACAACAAACAAAGCCCAGAGTGAGTAGAGGGAAGGAAATAATAAAAATCAGAGTGGAAATAAACAAAATAGTGTCTAAAAAAATACAAAAGATCAATGAAAACAAGAGCTGGTGCTTTGAAAAGATAAAATTGATAAACCTTTAACCAGACTCTTCAAGAAAGAAAGAGAGAGGACCCAAATAAATCAGAAATGAAAGAGGAGAAGTGAGTGACAACTAACACCACAGATACACAAAGAATTATAGCAAAGTTTAACTACTTATTGTGTATTATAGTACTTGTGTTGTCACCAAACACCATTTCAAAACAGCTAATGAAGTATCAGTAGTTGTGAATTGTTCAAAATAAAAACTTAACATTTGTAAAAAAAGAAATACAAACTCTTATGTCTCATCCCAGACCTACTGATTCTGAAACTGTGGGGAGGGAAGATAGCAGTTCCTGCTTCTAGAATGCTCTTCCTATGGCACTTTGTATGGCTACTCCTTCTCATTATTCAGGTCTCAGCTGAACATCGTTGACTCAGGAGAATATTCTAAATCCTCTCAACCTTCCCTTATATTTTCTCCCATATTCCTATTTTAGTCTGTTTGTAAAAACCATTTGCCACATTCTGAAATTACCTTGATTGTTTATTTGTTTACTTGTTTGTTAACTATTTTTTCCTATTAGAATGGAAGCCTCAAGAAGACAAATTCCTTGTCTCTTAATACACGCTGCATCCCCAGCCCCTAGAAAAGTATCTGATTATAGTAGGTAATCAATACATATCTGTTGAACAAATGAATTACTAATTTCCCAGTGAAGAAATGGGCTATGTAACAAGTAACTTGATGAAGATTAAAAGTTTGTTAGTGAGTAACTCAAGTTCCACCCTGAAAGTCTCAGACCAGGTCAAGAGATTTTTCTGGCACTTTCCTGATTAGCAAGAGCAGCCATTTCCCTAAAACCCTGGGAATCTCAAGTTGGAAAGGGTTTGTCAGTTACTGGTTCAGCCCTTACCAGATGCGTGAGTTTCCTCAGTGTTGTAAGTTGGATGTTTTCTAACTTCTACTTTAATATTCCTGGAGACTGGGGAGTGATAACCTTGTTGAGGCAGTCAATTCCATTTGCAACAACCCTGACTGTTTGACTGTTTAAGATGTAACTCCCTACCTCTTTTGCCCATGACCCTTGTTCTTCCCTAGAGGGCTACATAGACTGAGTCTTCCATAAAATGGACCTTATCTTGTTTCAGGCACGTATCCAGCATTTTCTTATTTGCTTCTCTTCTCATGTGTCAGTGAAGAAAGTAGGTATGCCGGAGTCAGGAAGACCTGGATTCCAACTCCCTCTCACTTATTGACCTTGGAAAGTTCCCTTCATGACCTCAGGCTCCTTCTCTAGAACAGTGCCTGGCAGTTAATGCTGTTGTTGTTTTATTATTATTAGGTTTTAAATCCCAAAAACATTTTGGTTAATTTTCCTGATTAATTTGAGTTATTGTCCTTTGATTCCTTGAGCTAATGTCCTTTACTTTGCTCAGTACTAAACATGCTATTGAATAGGCCTCAGTGGAGTGACACTATCAACTTGTTTAGACTCTGCTTCTCTTAATACCACCCAAAATCAAATTAGCTTCTTTGGAAGGTATAATACATCACAGACACATAGTAAGCCTACAGTCAGCTGAAAAATCCCAGATTTCCCCCCCTCACATATTACTGTCAAACCATCCTCTATAGTTGGCTATGTAATATATTATTTCCATCATTTTAAATTTCTTCTTACTATATTTCCGCAAGTAGGGGTATGTATGTGTGGTTCAGTTGCGATCTTAGAGCTAAATACTGCTCTATAATTTCTCAGCAGTTTTATATATATGCAATCTCATCCTCAGGATGACTGTGAGGCTTGCATGATCCTCATTATTATGATTTGGAAATGGAGGCTGGAGGTTGTGACTTGCTCAAGGTCATCCAGCTAGTAAGCAGAACCAACACAACAGTCAGGGCTCTTATGACACCAGTCCAGTGTTGTTTTGAGGAAGGAACACGGAGAAAAGGTGCTCTCTGTTGGGTGGAAATAACAAGGGACGTCTTTCTGGAGAAAGTAAATATCGAGTGGGGTTTTATCAGAAGGGAAAAAGCAAGCAATCCGAAGATGAGGGTGCGTGTGATTGAGGTGAGGGGGACTTAAAAGCAGGAAAGGTCTCTCTGAAGAGTAATTGCTTGGACACATTCGGCCCCTGAGATAGGCCAGTGATTCCTGACCAGAGCTGCCTCTCACAATCACCTGGGGAGCTTTTCAAAGCTCCCCTGCTGCTCCCATCCCAAGATTCTGAGTCAGTAGATTAGAGGTGGCCACCTGTATTATTTTTATACCTCTCCGTGGAACTCTGATGTATAGCCCCTGTTGCAAGTCACTAGGTGAGCACCTAGAGGGCCCGTTACCTAGAGAGAGGTGTAGGAGTCCTTATTGTGGAGAAACGAATTGGGCAGCTGGAATTGGGAAGGGAAAGAGGATACAAAGCAGACAATGGAATGATATGATATGAGTTCCTGAGAGGAAAACTTTTGATGCTAAGAAAAGTCTGCAGGTTTCTAAGCAGGAGAGTAGCATGTTTCAAGCCCCCTGTGATACACTGACAACTTTGACTCGGGCCTCACCCCACATGCTCTTTCTAAACCTAGCCTCCAGTCATCGACCTAAATGGGATTACATCAGTACCCTTACTTAATCCACTCTCGTTACATCTTTACCTTAAAATATTTCTGTGGTTTCAGGTACATCACCTTTTCCCCTTTGCTGCTGAGTCTGGTTCTTCATCCCATTTTTGCCCTCCCCGTACTTGCAGAAATGTTAACAAACATTGTGGTCACTCACTTCAGAGTTTTGTAATCTTTATTTTCAATCTGCCAGACCAGGCTGTCTTTTCCTGTACTAGTCAGTGTTGAGCTCTTAACTGATGGGTGCCAAGCTGTGTCCTGACCTGTGTGGGGTGCTATGGAGGGAGAAGACAAGACCCAGACTTCAGGCAGCTCCCAGTTTAATGGGGGAGACAAAATACACATGTGAGGACGACTGAAGCATACTTACAAAGCAGCAGGCCAGATCAGTACAGTGCAAACCCAGATCATTAGAGGCCTAAGCCCACAGCCCCTCCTCCTAGTCCCCTTGGCTCAGAATCTTCCTGAGTCTTCTTTGACCTCATGTAGTATTTCTCTTCCAGCTCTTTCCTGTTGGCTTCTTTCCAGCATGAACCGCTAGACCGGTGTCTAGGTATTGCTTCAAAGCTTATGGCAAGATTGCTTTAGGACTCTCTCTTTCAGCATGGTCGTCCCCAGCTACAGACCACCTCACAAGGACTTGAATTTGTATTAGCTACATTGCTTCTGAAACTTGGTCTGCTAGTACTTCTCAATGCCTAGCCGTGTCTTTGGCCTCAGAGCTGTGTTCCTTTGGGAAGGAAAATTCAGTCAGGAAGGGATACCAAGCTGGTGAGAGATTTTTACAGTCCCGCTAGTGGCGTGGGTCTGAGGATTCCTAAGACCCTCACGTTCCCCCTCTCCTAGCCTGCTCAACTCATACACAGCCTCGAGGGCCTCCAAAGGTACAGGAGCCTCCCTAGTCTGTGGTGAAGTCAGAACTCGCTGCTCCCTCTGCTTGACTCACACCCCTGTCTCCAATTGTCATCTCCCCTGTCTCTCTGCCTCTGCATCCCAGCAGGGAGGAGCCATGATCCCGCAGTATCTGAAGCCCTTTCCAAAAGGCTCTACGCACATCCGAAGAAGAGAAATAGAAAAGCAGGGGGTCCAGACTGGCATTGAGAGAACTGAACACCACAGCTTCCGCTCGCCACTTGGGGCTTTTTTTCATGTAAAACCCCACCAGGTGGGATACGTTATAAGGCCCGAAGCACACCAGGAAATTAAGGAGCGTCACGACAGCCAGCCCCACAGCCCGGCGCCGCCTCTGGGCCCCCACATGGGGCTGGGTGAGCATGATCCACACAAAACGCCAGTAGCAGAAGATGGTGACTGCCATGGGGATAAAGAAGAGGACGAGGCACAGCTCCAGTCGCACAGGAAGCACCACTTTCAGCTGATCTGGGGTGAAATCCTCATAGCAGGTAATTTCATTCGAATTTGTGGCCTTCTGGGTTGAGTTCAAGTACTGAACAATGATCACGATGCTGCAGTGACCAAAGGACATGATCCAGGCGACCAGAGCAGCAATCACTCCATACAAAGGCCGGCGGGACAGCTTGTACTGCACGGGGAAGGCCACTCCCAGGTAGCGCTCGATGCTGATGCCCGCCAGGAGCCATGTGCTGCAGTAGATGCTGCTGTAGAAGCCGAAGCCCGTGAGGGCACAGACGATCTCAGGCAGATACCAGCGGAAGTCAGACGCAGCCTCCACGATCTTGAAGGGCAGCAGCAGCAGCAGGAGGAGGTCTGCCAGCGTCAGGCTGAGCAGAAGGATGTGGACGGGTGCAGGGTGGGGCTGGCGGACCCGCCCCACGAAAGCACGAAGGGCCAGGAGGTTGGCAGGGAGACCGGTGAGGAAGATAATGATGTAGGCTGTGAGGATCAAGGAACTCTTCAAGCTGGACATGACTGTTCTGGAAGAGGATTAAGAGAGGGCAGGGTCAGGAGGACCTACTCACAGCCTACGGATCCACCTCTGGCTCAGGATGACATTCTCCCTGCTCTCTTCCCTTCCCAGGCCAGGGCTTTCTGTTGCCACCACTGCTTGTTCACACCACCTGCCAGAACTGCCCAGAGCAATTATTGACTTTGCCTGGGGCGGGATATTAACTAGGAGTTATTACGTTTGCCATCATGTGTCTCTGGGGGAGACCAACCCTTGGTGTCCCCAGGGAATTCCCCCTCCAGTGTCTCCAGCCTTTCTCCTCACAGATACAGGAAGTTAACTGTTAGCTGTTTCCATCTTTCCTTAAGTCCCTTCCTCAGTCAGACACCTGCAGAGAGGAACGGCAAGCCTCCTTGTACTGAGAACTTGTGCTGTGAGAAGCAGGCCCCTGGCTCCCCACAGGACTCCACCACACATCCAGGAAGCAGGTACCCAGACCCCCCCACCCCATCTCCCTACCTTGTTTTCTCTCCTTTTGCAGAACACCTTTTCTTCCCCCATCTAATACCAGACTCTGGGGCTGTATTAAAAAGAGGAAGCCAGTGAAGTGTGGGAGTGAGGGGAGGGGGGAGGAACAGTGAGCCAGCACTATCCTTTGGGGCTGGTCCCCCAAAAGGCTTTCGAGAATATTCAGAAAAGCCACAGGCAGTCACTGGCTCCTGAGCCTAATTCTTAATGGGCTGTTTCCACTTAGTTTGTAACCCTCACCACCCACACAATCTGTCCCCTCCATCCTCTTTCCAGACTTGATATCCTGGTCTGTGTTTCCTTGCCCCCCTCACTGGGTCCTGTCTCCAGGTATGATCCTTCCATTCAGTTTCTCACAGACTTTCTCCAGCCCCCCAACACCTGTCCCTCCAATTCTGATCCTGGCATCACTTCCCAGAGCACAAGCACAAAGCTAGCTGCCTTGCCTTGTTGTCTTCGTTCCGGATAGATGGCTTCTTGGGATGAGTCCTGAAGTCTGAAAGCTTCTGGGAAAGAGGAACGGAGTTTCAGCCACTGCTACTGCCCATTTCACACAGGAAAATATTGTAAGGAACCTGGCTGGTAGAAAGCTTTTATACCAGCACAAGTCATGTGACCAGAGAGAGGAAGGTCCGTAACTGAGCACAGTCTCCTCTCCAACCTAAAGGAAAAGGTGCCGGCATCTTTCTTCTCACCCTAGAAATCCTGACTTCCAGACCCCGATTTTCCGTCTCTCGTTCCTGAATTTCTTTTCAGTCCCAGGCATTTTTCCCATTTCCTAAGTCAGATTCTCTTCTCTTTTCTAGGCGATTTCTTCTGTAATTCTACTCATTCTCAGAAAAGAGGATTCCTCCTTCCTTCTATTCTTCAATTTTTTTCCTTCCTATATGGTCTCCTGCTCTCTGCCCCCAGTAAGTTTCTTTTACCCTCTCAGTTGAAACGGATTGGTTTCTCCTAGCCTCGGTCTTGTTCTGGTAGAAGTAGCGTGGATTTAGAGTCAAGCACAGGTGGGCTCAAATCCAAGTCCCTTCATTGTGACTTCAGAGAAGATCAGTTTTCTGAACTTTGGTTTCCTTTTCAGTCAAGTGAGGATGGGAATACCTACATCCCAGGGTTTCTGCGAGGAGTCAGTGAGATAGCATATGTTAAGCATATGGGCCAGTGCTTAGCACTTTGTGGATGCCCATACATGGAAACGGTCCCTCCTCTAAAGCCTGCTGGACAGCTTCAGAGAGAGAGCCACTTGGTAAAATATCTGTATATTCCCTCTCCCTGTGAGCTGGGCCCAACCTCTGAGCCACCCTGTTCTTTTCTCACGAGTTTCACCTATGAAGCTCCAAGTTCGAAGCTCCTCATAATCCTGTTAAAACACACACCTGAGGAAACAGAGTCGAAACATGTTTTCCTCTGTTTTGTCATCTGTGGTCATCCCTGTTCACAGAATCTCCATTCTTTCTTAAGGACATACTTATTTCCTATTGCTTGCTCATTCATTCATTCATTCATTCATTCATTCACTGCCTAAAACCCCAGGGTCCAGGTATCTTAATGTTTAGCTTTTGTTTCTCTTCAGCTTTCCTCTCCTCTAGAACCTGTCTTTTCATTTGTTTGCTTCCCTCAGTGCACATATGCACTTCCCAGATAAATAGGGGAACTAAGGAAGAGACCATTCTCTGTTGCTTGCTACCAAATGAATTTGTGTCATTTTGCTTTTATGATTTTCTGTGAATATTCACAGAAGGATCTGGATTTAACTGCCAACTGGAAACTTACCAGGAAGCAGATATTGAGGAATAAGACTGCTTCTTTAGTCCTGCCTGTTCTTTCCCCACCTTGTGCCTTTCTCATATCACAATTGTGTGTAACCTATGTTGAAGGTCCCCCAATGAACCCCCTTTTCCATGTTCATGGTTGTTATGAAGGTAATGTAATAAAGAAATCTTTTGGACTCATGATTCACGATACCCACCTACCATGTTTCCCCGAAAATAAGACCTAGCTGGACAATCAGCTCTAATGAGTCTTTTGGAACCGGTCTTATTTTACTATAAGACCAAGTATAATATAATATAATATAACACAATGTAATATAATACCCAGCCTTATTTTACTATAATATAATATAAGACCAGGTCTTATATTAATTTTTGCTCCAAAAGATGCATTAGAGCTGATTGTCTGGCTAGGTCTTATTTTCGGGGAAACACAGTATGTTGCAAGAAAAGGAAATGCAACCTCTCAGGTTGAATTCAAGGGCTGAGCATTCACAGAAGTAGTGTCTTTCACAATCTCTTTCAAGTTCAGTTTTTTTTCATCATTATTATAACCCAACTTGTTATACTAGGAAGTTGGACCCGTTATCTAAAGTTATGTAGAATCACTTTCTCCACTTCCTTATTTCTTAGTCACTCCTCAGGCCACTCTAATCTTGGTTACATCGCTATTTTTCCATAAGTTCTGTTCTTTCTAAGGTTGGCAGTGACCTCTATGTTCCTACACTTAGTGGACATTTTCTTATTATTTTATTAGCATTTAATACAGTTTCCACACCCATCTTGAATTCTTCCCATGAATTCTGATATGTTATGCTGTTCTGGTTTCCATTCCTTTTCTTTGGTTGCATCTTAATTTCCTTTCCTAGCTCACCTTTCCCTCCTTATTTATTCTTTAAATGTTGGAGTTCCTTAAGACTTGGTTCTAGATTCTTTACTGTCTTCATCCTGTGCTCTCTCCCTAGACTCCTGCATCCACTTCTACAATGTCTTCATAACACCCAATTTTGAATCTCCATCTTGGGCTTCTGTGAGCTTTCACATCCACATGGCCACCTGGGAGACTTGGGTGTCTCCCAGGCATCTCAAATTCAGTGTGTCCAGAACTGAGATTAGAATTTCTCCACCAAACTGGACCTTCTTTCAGCATTCTCTGTGTTGGGGAATAGGATCTCATCCCATTCCATCCCCTGAGCCATGACCTTAGAGTCAGTCTTAATACCATCTTCTTCCTGATTCCCTGAATGCAACCCAATATATTTCTCAAATAGTTATTGAATCCGTTCATCTCTCTCCATTTTCTATCATCCCATCTCAGTGAAAGCCACCATCATCTGTTACCAGGATTTTGACAGGGGCCATGACTAGCACCCTCATAGCCACTCGCTCCCCTGATAGTTCTCTATACCGTAGTTAGTGGGATCTTTTTTAAAATGTCAAGCCAGTTATACCACTCTTTTGTTTAAAACCCTTTCAGAGGTTTCTTATTGCTTTTAAGATAAGTATCAAAATCTTTAACTAGGCCTGCATGGCATGTCCCTTGCCAACTTCCAGCCTTAACTCACGTCACTCTTCTTTCTCCTTGCTCTCTAAGCAAGATCATCTGTGAATGTACCACCTTTCCTTCTGCCAGGGGCCCTTGAACAAGCCTCTGCCTGAAATGCTTTTTATTTCTCATTACCCACTCCAACCTGCTCACTTAATCCCAAGTCTTCTTTCAGATATCCACTTCTTCCTTTAGAAAACCTTGCCTGACTTCCTAGATTCCGCTAGATTCCTTTATTGTATATTCTCATAGCATCTTTTCTGTTGCTGAATAGTATTGTTTTTATGGCTATTTTACATTTTATTTATCCATTCACCTGTTGATAGACATTATTTTTTTCCTTCAGGTTTTGGCTTGTGTCAATAAAGCTGCTATGTACATTGTTGTTTAGGTCTTTGTGTGAATATGTGTTTTTAGTTCTGTTGGGCAAATACCTAGTGCAAATACCTAGGCGTATACTGGCTAGGTTGTATGGTAAACTTTTTTTTTTTTTTTTTTACAGGACTTTATTGGGGAACAGTGTGTATTTCCAGGCCTTTTTTCCAAGTCAAGTTGTTGTCCTTTCAGTCTCAGTTGTGGAGGGTGCTGTTCAGCTTCAAGTTGTTGTTCTTTCAGTCTTAGTTGTGGAGGTACAGCACAGCTCCAGGTCCAGTTGCCGTTGCTAGTTGCAGGGGGCACAGCCCACCATCCCTTGCGGGAGTCGAACCGGCAACCTTGTGGTTGAGAGGTCGCGCTCCAACCAACTGAGCCATCTGGGAGCTCAGCAGCAGTTCAGCTCAAGGTGCCGTGTTCAATTTTAGGTGCAGGGGGCACTGCCCACCATCCCTTGTGGGACTCGAGGAGTTGAACTGGCAACCTTGTGGTTGAGAGCCCACTGGCCCATGTGGGAATCGAACCAGCAGCCTTCGGAGTTAGGATCATGGAGCTCTAACTGTCTGAGCCACCGGGCCGGCCCCTGTATGGTAAACTTTTTAACTTTTTAAGAAACTCCCAGTTTTCCAAGGGGGCTGTACCATTCATTTTTATTCCCACTAGCAATTGTGAGCATTCTCACTGCTCCACATCATCACCAACACTTGGTATTTGTTAGTCTTAAGTTTTAGGCATTCTAATTAGTGTGTCATGGCATTTCATTGTGGTTTTAACTTGCATTTCCCTGATGACTATTGATGTTGAGTATCTTTTCAAGCACAGTAATACCTCGGTTTTTGAACGTCTCCGTTGACGAACTTTTCGGTTTACGAACGCCGTAAACCTGGAAGGAAATGCTTTGGTTTTCGAACACAGCTCGGAAGTCGAACATGTTATGCGGCTTCTGCTAAGTGCAAGATCCTGAGGCCTAGCTGTCGGCTGTTTTTGAATGTTTCAGAATTCGAACGGTCTTCCAGAACAGATTACGTTAAAAAACCGAGTTACCACTGTACTTATTGGCCTTTTGTGTATCTTCCTTTGTGCAGTGTCTGTTCAAGTTGTTTGCCTATTTTTTAAAATTTGGATTATTTTCATATTATTAAATTTTGAGAGTTCTTAATTATGTTCTGGGTCATCTGTTAGACATATGTATTACTAATATTTTCTCCTGCTCTATGACCTGCCTTTTCATTTACTTAATTGTTCTTGAAGAACAAAAATTTTGAATTTTGATAAAGTTTAATTTATCTAGTTTTTCTCTTATGGTTTGTGTTTTTATGTCCTGAGAAACCTTTGCCTGCCAATCCAATTCCAGACTTAACTTTCCCTGTTGAATTGCCTTGACTCCTGTACTAAAAAAGAATTGATTGTAAGTGGATCTATTTCTTGAATAGATTTTCTGCTTTAGTGATCTTTACGTCTTTCACCATTTCTACACAGCCTTGATTACTGTAGTTTTATAAGTCTTGAAATCAGGTAATGTAAGTTCTCCAACCTTGTTCTTCTTTTTAAAAAATTCTTTGGCTTTTCTAGATCATTTGCATTTTCATATAAATCAATTTCTACAAAAAATCCTGCTGGAATTTTGATTGGGATTGTGTTGAATCCATAGATCAATTTGGGACCATTCAATACTGGAACAATTTTGAGACTCCCAATCTATAAACATAATATATTTCTTCATTTATTTAGGAGTTTAATTTCTCTCAGCAGTGCTTTCCAGTGTTTAGTGTAGAGTTTTTCCCATCTTTTCTTAAATTGATTCCTAAGTATTTTTGGTGCTATTGCAGATTTAATTGTATTAAAAAAAATTTTTTGTTTTCTTATTATTTATAGCTTGCATAGCATCTTTGACTATTCTCTTCATAGCACATAGCTCAGTTTATTACAGTACATTTATTTGTGTGAGGATTTGCTTAATGTCCATTTCCCTTACACGAGTATCCACGAGGGCAGGGAACATAGCTATTTTGCTCACCATTGTATTTTCAGGGCCTGGTATAGAGCCTGGCATATATTAGACACTCGATAATTGTTTCCTGGTTGACATGTGGATGGATAAGTGGAAGAACTGGGATGGAGAGAAGTCAATTTTCAAAAGCTCAGACATATTTGTCTTCAGATGACTCATTGTACCTTATTCCAGGACCATCATAAGAAATCCCAGCCAGCGAACACTTGAGAGCTCTCTTGTACATTAAGGCACTCCCAGTACTTTTGCTGGAAGCCACGGGAATCTTTCCTCAGGGTGAGTATTGATAATTCAGGCGAACATACCTTTATTATATGGATACTGCTTAGCAACTATGAGGAAGGTGTAGATATAAAATATTCAAAGTGAAGGGGAATGCAGGATTTTACCAGTAGCAGCTCTAATGATAAAAAAGAGTTGTCGTTTCATTCATTTATTCAACAAACATGTATACACTTCTTAGGATGTGGTGGGATCTGTGCCAAGTACTGGGGATTATCAGGGTAAAAACAAAAAAAAAGCAAGCTGTGGTCTGGCATTCATAGAGGGTGGTTACATTCTAATGGAAGGAGATAGACAATAACAAGTAAATATGAATACAGGAGTAATTACATAAACATTATGGAGGAAATGAAACAGGGTGATGATAGGGAGAGTGGTCAGGGAGTGGCAGGGGCTTCTTTCATCAGCGGGATCTGAAAAGTCCTCTCTGAGGTTACTGTTGAGCTGACATCTGAGAGGTTGAGCTGAATTATGAGAAGGAGCCGTGTAAAGTTCTGGCAGAGGAGTGGTCTAGGCAGAGGAACTAGCAAGCTCAAGGCAGAAAGCACCTTTGTGTTAGGGGTACAGACAGGCCAGTGTGATGAGAGTGTGGTGAACCAGAACGGTTTACGAGACTGTGGCAGAGCCTTATTGATTACAGTAAAGAGTTGGAATTCCATTTGTAAGCTGTGGGAAATCACTTAAGGGCCATAAGAGGAGAGTGACATAATGAGATTTTTGATTTGAGAACATTGTGCTGGTTGCTGTGTGAAGAATGGTCTCCAGAGGGAGTACGTTGGAAGCAGAGAGATCCACTGGAAGTACATCCAGCGGACGTCTGACGGTGGCAGATCCAGGAGAATGTGCTCGTGGGGGTCGAGAGGATCAGTTGTGATTTGGGATACATAGCTTTAAATCAATAACAATAAATGAAGGACTGCAGGATGCCGGAGAGAAACAGAACTCTCCCGGGGAATAAAAGGGCAGATGATTCTACACCAGTACATCCAAACAGACTGAGATTTCCTTGCTCTCCTATACCAGTACAGTCACTTCCACTTGTGTATTACCCTTTTGGAGGCCTTGCTGTGACCTGATGAAGGTGTGAAGTGACAGTTTATGACCTTCCCCGTTGGCATCTCCTCTGTTAGTTGCCACTCGTCCAACTTTCCCCTGTCATTCCAATAGTGGTACCCGATAATTCTGCAGCCTTTACATACCCATCCCCAGGGCTGGTGCTCTACAAGAGAAGAGAAATAAGAACGAGCAGTGCAGAACTAGCGTCTTGGAAGTCCTCTCCAGGCCCTGTCTCTGTTGGCCTCTGTAGTGGGACTGTAGGTGTTTGCCCCCCACTGCTGGTAACCAAAACACACCCTCCCTGTGCAGAGACCTTGCCTTCCTTCACTCTCTGGCCACCTGTTTACTGTCCATCAGATTCCATTGCTGGCCAATCATACAAGTTGTGGTGGCTGATATCTTTTGTGGTCCCTCCAAAAGATATCCACGTCCTAACCCCGGGAACCTGTGAGTGTTACTTTACATGGCAAATAAGGACTTCACAGAGGTGAGTAAAAATTTTACGATGAAGAGATTATCCTGGATTATCTGGATGGGCTCTAAATGCAATCACAATGTTTTTATAAAAAGGAGGCAGAGGGAGATTTCAGACGGAAGAGGAGACGGAAATGTGATCTCAGAGATTGGAGTGACTTGGCCACAAGCCAAGGAATACCAGCCGCCACCAGGAGCTGGAAGAGGCAAGGGAGGGGTTTCCTCTACAGTCTCTACAAGTAGCATGTTCCTGCCCACACCTTGATTTTAGCCCCGTGATACTGGTTTTGGACTTCAGCCCTCCAGAACTGTGACAGAATAAGTTTCTGTTGTGTTAAGCCACTAAATTTGTGGCAATCTGTTAGAGCAGACATAGAAAACCAGTTCAATGACTAACATGTACTGCCCATTCTGATGCTATGTAACAGGCACTGTGCTAAAGAGCTTTACAAAGATGAACTCATTTAATCCTTAAAACATTCTGTGAGGTTGGCACACTCGTCCCATCCGACAGATGAGAAAAGCGAGGTGTAGAGGGGTTAAGTGATTTACCTGAAGTCACACAGCTGATAAATGGAAGAGCTGAACTCTGAACTTGGGACCCAGGCGGTCTGGCTCTGGAGTCATGGTGTTTACCACCGCACTACACTCCCCACTGTACTGGATGGTGCAGGTTAGACTCAACGTCCCCAGCAGCCCCCAGAAGTCCTGTAGATGCCACACAGGAAGATATAAGGGCACAGGCCAGGGTGTCATGTCATCTGCTTCCCACAGGGAGTGTCTGCATGGTCACCAGGCTTCTTGGCAGTGGCCTTCACTCTCTTCCTGAAACCAAGAAGGAAGAAATGAACTTCAACCCCAGTTTCCCAGGATCCAGGCAACTCTCAGCCTTTCCCATATTCTAGTTCCTGCTCTAACCCCAGATCCCAGATGTTGTGCTCTTTCATCGGTCTCTCCTACCCTCCTTGTCTCTAAACATTTTGGATACACAGGGAATAGAGGGAAGGTATCATTTACTATTTCTCGCTACTAAATTTACTGTGTCATTTAGCATTTATGAGCATGAGTGTTTTGTAAGAATCTGGATTTGGTCGTGAAACAGGAATAATAACTTGGAAGAAGACTCTTCTTTTGTTACTGGAATCTTGAAGAGGTTGTCTGAACTTTTCCTTCCTCGCTGGCCCCCTTCTCCATCTGCTGTCCATGCAGAGCTGACCTTTAGACCAGGAACAGGACTTAAAAAAGAACATGGAAAGCCCCAGCCATAGTCCCCTCAGCCACACACAGAGCTTCTAAGCCAGACCACCGGGGAGCATTCATGGGTTCAGGCCACCCTTCAAAAAATGCAGGAGGCAGCTGGTAACCTTGGGCTGCCTTTCAGTGTTGCCCTTGCGCAAAGGAGAACAGACAGGAGACTCTGGAAGTGGAAGTGGTACAGACTCCCTTAGTAAGGATGGATGTGCTTGCAGTCAGGTGCAAAAGGTGAGCTTACTGGGGCAAAACTGTATGTGTTCAGTATTCCTTTTCCCAGCCCAGCCTTCCTTCTTCTTTCCTCCCTTTACCTGCTTCTGTCACATATGCGACTTTGCCCACTAGTTGTGGCATCACTGAAGTTACCAGAGTTCCTGTCTTAGTAAACTTAAGTTAGACCGTCAAGCCTCAAGAGGTGTGGGGGATTGTCAGAAACTCCTGGGTGCGGGTCATGGTACTTCATGTGGTTGGCAATTCTCGGGTATTTTCCAGGAGAGTGGAAAGCCCTCTTTTTCTTAGTACAAATTGTAGAAAGTACAGTCTGTGTTTATCAAAAGCCGGAATTGGTTAAAAAATAGATTGGGAAATAGTGGCGCAGTTGATGTAATACTTTACTACCAGCTCAGAAAAGTTTATATGAACCAAGGTCCTTTGCATGTTGAGTCATCCTCCCCTAGCTCCTTCCATTGCCGGAAGAGTTCAGCTCCCATAGTGAGCTGGTAGCTTTCATGGGCTCAGGCCACAGGGGGGGACAGGAGCTTGCAGATGGAGGCTCCATTTGGAGAGGTCTTAGAAGTACCCCTTTTGATGCCTCGGGCCCTTGCTATGCCATGATATGAAGCCACAGCAAATTAGCACCTTTGAGTCTCCTTCTGTCTCAAGAAGTCTTTGCCACATATAAAGCTAAAGTCTTCATATCTCAATTGAGGATTGCCAAATGGGCCTGGAAACCCAAATCACAGAGGCTTAAACACATTCTTTTTCTCAGGGCACGGGAAAGAAATAGGGAGTCGAAGACTCGTATCGCAGCTCAGGAGCAGTCCTCGACAACCCAGGGTCCTTCTAACTTTTCTGCTCCACCTTCTCTATATTTTGGATTTTTGTTTCAGGATCTTAAGAAGCATCTATGTTCTGAGCAGAAAAACAGGAGAGAATTGAGAGCAAGGGACACATGAGGGCCAGATCTATTCTTTAAAAATTTTTTTCAATAGGCTTCATTTTGTAGACCACTTTTAGGTTCACAAAAAAAATTGAGAAGAAGCCACAGACATTTCCCATATACCCGACACATGCATAGACTCCTCCACTATCACCCCACCCCCCAGAGTGGTACGTTTTTTATATTTAATGAACCTACATTGACACATCATCATCACCCAAATCTGTGCTTTTTAAAAAAATTTTTATTGGGGAATATTGAGGAACAGTGTGTTTTTCCAGGACCCATCAGCTCCATGTCAAGCTGTTGTTTTCAATCTAGTTGTGAAGGGCGCAGCTTAGCTTCACATCAAGTCATTGTGTGTTTTTTTTAATTAAAGTTTATTGGGGTGACAATTGTTAGTAAAGTTACATAGATTTCAGGTGTACAATTCTGTATTACATCATCTATATATCACATTGTGTGTTCACCACCCAGAGTCAGTTCTTCTTCCATCACCATATATTTGATCCCCTTTACCCTCATCTCCCACCCCCCTCCCCCCTTATCCTCTGGTAACCACTAAACTATTGTCTGTGTCTATGGGTTTTTGTTTCTCATTTGTTTGTCTTGTTCTTTTGTTGTTTTTGGTTTATATACCACGTATCAGTGAAATCATATGGTTCTCTGCTTTTTATCCATAAAGACACATGTGCTTCAATGTTCATTGCAGCTTTATTTACAGTGGCCAAGACATGGAGACAACCAAAATGTCCTTCGATAGATGTCGTGTCCGGTGCAACACGGGCAGTGAGGGTGCGAGAAGGGGAGGCTTGGGTTAAGTTTTTAAGAAAGAAACAAACAGAGACTTACTGTAGTTAAACCTCTCCGAAGGCCAGGGGTCTTAGTCTGAGGACTGGAACCCAGAATAAGGCCGACTGAAGGTCTTTATTGATAGGTATACAAACACAAGAAAGTAACATTGTTTCTTACGTGGTCTGTGAGACTCATACATCATAACAAAAATGTTTATTCCAATCACCCTTTGTCTGTAAACAGCCGAAGCACAAGGTCCCGTGATGTCTTACCTAAGGTATGTACCCTCTCAGGGTCAAGTCTCTTATATTGTAACAGCTCCGTTGAGATAAGTGGAGAGAACTGATCTTTGTTGTCCTCATGACTTCTCTCACAAACAGGTGCAAGAGAAAAGGCAGAGCCGGCAACAGCTTTTCCCAGGCAGGGGGAAGGGGAGGCAAGGTTCCTTCCCATATTTTTCTAGGGCAGCTCCTTGGGGGTCCCCACTCAGTTCCGCCTGGCTTAGGTTGTATCTCCCGTGAGATATCTTACCCGTCTTTGGCTGCAAACCATCTTTTGGGGACCAGACAGAGAGACATAAGGTGTAAACACAAGGATGGAACAGAGTCCCAGAAAGGCACAGTCTTACAGACTCTTCTTTTCTTAAGGCAAGACATGAGGGGACAGTTGGCAAGGCTGTTGTGTGACTACAGATAGATGAATGGATAAAGAAGTTGTGGTATATATACACAATGGAATACTATTCGGCGGTAAGAAAAGATGAAATAGGACCATTTGTGACAACATGGGTGGATCTTGAGAATATAATGCTAAGTGAAATAAGTCAGACAGAAAAAGCAAGTCATTGTTTTTAATCTAGTGGAGGGTGCAGCTCACTGGCCCATGTGGGAATCGAATCAGCGACCTTGGTGTTATGAGCACTGTGCTCTAACCACGGAGCAAACCGGCCACCCCATTTTTTAAAAAAATCAAGAAGACTATAGCTTTTTTAGAAGCCCTACCCAGCAGACTTCTGCTTACTTCTCAGTGGCTAGCACTGTATCTCATGACAACTCCTGGCCACAAGGGCATCTGGAAAAATGATTATTAAGTGGGCACTTTTTCAATCTGACAAAATTGGGTAAAGAAGAACAGGAGCGTACCAAAATCATACAATTCTTGAATAGCAAATAAAATACGGCGAGGAAAATTACTTCTAAGACTAAAATATCTATGGTGGCCGTAAAAGGGGTAGGGTTTTAGAGAGGATTTTTATAAATTATTTTTATCGAAGTGTAACATACATACAATAAAGTATACTATTTTAGGGGTACAGCTGTTGAATGTTAACGTATGTATATATTTGTGTAACCACCATGTAGATCAAGATATAAACCATTTTGAATGCCCAGAAGGCTCCTGAGGAACAAAAGGGAAGAAGAGTAAGGCCAAATTAATTGTTGTTTTTGTGATATTGTTGTTCTCCTGTGCCTCTTAAATTATTCTAATTCCACTTTTAAAACCTTCTATTTAAAATGTCATCAAAATGGAAGATAGAAATTTCAGTTTGCTCCATATGAAGTTGATATATGAGTGCTGAAACTCCAGTCAGTTAGCATTGGATTCCACTGCACGTAATAGAACAACCCCAAGTAATAGTGGTGTAAATAAGATCACATTTTATTTCTCTGTCATACAAAAGCAGCCTGGAGATGTGTAGCCCAGGATTGTCTTTGGCAGCCCCAGGTAGACTTCAAGACTCGTCCTTCTCTGGCTCTCTACCAATCCTAGGGTGGCCTTTTTTCTCATAGGCCAACGTAGAAGCTGAAGCTCCAGCCATCACATTTGTACTCCTGGCAGCAAAATAGAGAACGGGAAAAAGAACATTTCACCCCTTCTCAATTTAATAGACGTCTTAGAAGTCCACACAGCACTCCTGCTAATAACTCACGGGAAAGAACTTAATCAAATAATCACACCTAGTTTCAAAGAAGGCTGGGAAACAGCCTTTTACCTGGGTGCAATGTGCTGTTAGAAATCATGCTTTTTCACTAAGTGGAGAAACTGGAAATCTCTTCCAAATTGCACTTTTGTGACTTTTGCAGATGAGCCCCTTCTCCCCCAATTCTGCAGCCTTTACATGCCACCCCAAAGTCCTAGTGTATGCCTAGGGAAGAGCCCATCTCCGCTTATACTATCTGATCTGGCCTTCTCAGGGAAAACCTTTGCAGACTGGAAAGAACAGTGCATTGCACCAGTCTGGTTCTGCTGTCTGGTTCTGTGGCCCCTGCAGTTCCTCCAGGGGTTGGGTGAATATAATTCAAGCTAAGGTCTGATAGCAGTGGTCAGTTTTATCTTCGGGACACAGAATTAGATGTGAGCATTCTCTTAGCATGCCAGTCAACTGTCACTGGGAAACATTTAAATGACTTTTATTTGAATTTTCTTTAACACAAGTGTCCTTTGTTTTTCTATTAAATTGAGAAGGGGTGAAATGTTCTTTTTCCCTTTCTCTATTCTGCTGCCAGGAGTACAACTCAACCACAGCACTGTGGGCTAGGAGCCAGGTGCCTGGCCCACCCCACATGGTGGATGGAGGGAGTGCACTTGTTGTCCAGGAAAGCCATGCTGCTGTCCCTCAGTGATGGTCCAGCCAACAGCTACGGGCTCCAGAAGCTGCTAATGTGGAAGCAGAGGCAAGAGTAGGCTTTGAGCAGAGGCCTTTGAAATGGGCCACGGCCCTCGCTGCCTTGAAAGGGTGGAAGTTGCAGGTCTGACAGCATTGGGCTAAGGACGTGGATGAGGCCATGCCATGCTTGTCATAGATAAGGAGAATTGTAAATGCTTCTTTGAAACATCTGTTAGTGCCTCCTTTCCCACTTCCTATCAAATGATTAGTGAAGTTCCTTGATGGGGTTAAGCGTCTACTTGTCAGATTTCCCGTTCTGTGTCTAAGGGAAGGGCTAACTCCTTGCTTGCCCCAATTCCCCTCCTAGACGCTTCAGACTTTCCATGCCTACTTTTCCTGGATAAGAAGTGTTCTTACAAGGATTTTGAAGTTTCAGAAGTGCCCTCCTGCCCCATAAAGATGAGGAGATAACAAACATGACTGTCTATGAGTTGTACCAGTGCCAAATTCTGCCTTGTGCTCCCAGAGGCCTCTTGGGCTCTCCTGAGAAGGGTGACCTTGGTTTGAGGGAAGAGAAGAGTTTGATGGCTCTTTTCTGAGTAAGATTATGCCATGGGCAGTTTAGGATAACAAGCTGAGCAGAGAGAGTGTTTCCTGTCCTGAGGTCCCAGCCGAATTCTTTAGGCTGGCCCTACCAGCTAGAGTGGTTTGGCCAGGCACAGGGCTGGGGTCAGCCCGGCTTGAGCCACAGAAAGTGAGAATGGGAAAGGGTGACTTCTGAAAGCACCAAAGGAGGGAGTTCTATGTCAGGACCTGCTACTGTCCTGTCCTGTGCAAGTTGCAGTCTGCACTGCGATGTTTCCCCTTCTTGCTCCGTCTAGAAAGTATAATGGAATACTCCTAACTGGCAGTGACATTGTAACAGCTTACCTTGTATCTGCTCATTTCTCTGTTTACTTCAACTCACAAACCCTGGTCCTTTCAAAATTACCAGGAACCACTCACTGATTTGTATTTCTTGCCTCTGCTTGCCACATACCAATGTGTCTCAACACATCTTTTGAGAACAGCAGTGTTAGAGGACCAGACGAGTGGAGAGACGTTCCTGGCCTGGTTAGGGATGGACCAATCCACCTGGGGCTCCTGTCTGGCCTGGCACCCGTGTAAGCGTCTACCTGCATTCACGTTCAGACCCTACTTGCTTTTCTTCACTGCTGCCACCCGTCAGGTTGTTCCCAAGAATGACACCCTCCACTTAGTCCTCCACACGTCCCAGTGTCCTCTGGTGTGCACCCCAGCATCCCTCCTCCCCAGACACAAATAGTGGTCAGCGTTTTCCCACAGTGCTCCCAGAGAAAGTCTCCAGGCTTCTGGGAGGGGTGCAGGCCTACAAACACCTCCATGGCTGTTCGCTCTAGTGCCACAGGGCGCCCCCATCCACAGAGTCACTCATCAGAGAGGAGAAGAGGACTTGGTGAGCTCTTCGGAGGCAGTGGGTACTCTTTGCTTCTCCCCAGAATTCTGCCCCTGTGAATCTAATTATCTCTCTCAGCATCCAAGTTCTGACGCTTCTCTTTACCTCCGTAATCTATGCAACCCATGCTTTGGAGGATCCTTTCCGATCATCGCTATTTACTCTTCAGTTGTTTTTTACCCTTTCCTTCCATTCTTTCTTCACCTCCCTTCCTCTCCACCCCCACCCCAGACTAGGCAGTTTCATCAAGTTCCTGTTCCCTTCCCAGCATGAATCAGTCAAAGCAGGTTAATCTCTCCAGTTTTGCATCACATGTCATTCCTCAGCCAGCAGAGTACCTTTCATAGAAATTGGGGATACTGACTTTCAAGTTCAGGGGCTCCAGCCAGCCCAGAAAAATATTCTGAGTCCAGAGGGCACCACAAAGCTCATTGTTCGAGGGAACCAGGTTCAGGTCTTATGCCCACGCATCCTCTCTTCCCCAGTCCTGGTCTCTGTGCCACCTCCTCTCTCCTTCCCTGTATCCTTTCTCTGAGCTTTGTGGGCCCAGGGTAGCCCTAGCCTCCTCAGACGCACCTAAAAGTCTCTTGGACTAGGAGCTGAGGGCAAGGTGACAATCAGATCAGGTGTTTCATCTCTCTGTGAATGAATGGGGATAGAGCATCGAACAAGACAGCTATGGTCCTTGCCTTCATGGAGTTTATATCCCAGTGGGGGCAGGGAGAATAGACCAGTATCTACATGAATATAGAAGATAACTGATCACCCTGGCACATTCTATGACAGAAGTAAACTAAGACGATGTAATGGAGTAACCTGGGATGGGAGGTGGGGTGCTTTACCTGAGGGGCAGGGAAGTACTCCCTGAAGGGGTGACACTTGAGCAGAAGTCTGAAGGGGCTCGCTATGTAGAGAGCTGGGGAATGAGCACTCTGGACAGACCAGGCCCTTTGTGCACAGGACGACACAAAGCCTTGTGTGATGCAGAAACTGAAAGGAGGCCAGTGTGGCTGGGGCAAAATGAGCATGAGGGAGACTGAGGGGAAATGGGGTCAGAGACGTGACCGTGGGGAGGGAAAGCTCACGTAGGGCTCCACAGTCCAACGCAAGGATTGGACTTTATTCTCAAAGTAATAGGAAACCATTGAAGGGTTTTCGGCAGAGAAGTGAAATGATCTGATTTGTGGTTGTTGAAGACCCTCTGCTTACCTATTGGAGTGCAAGAGTGTCTTGCTCCACTGTCTCTCAGAGCTTCACTGTTCCCCAGGCATTAGGAGAGCCTAAGGATTCAGGAACCCCTGCAAGCTCCTGGCGTCTGTCCCTCCATTCTCTGTCCAGGCTTTACGGTCGCCCCCAGAATGACCCACTTTCTGGGTTAGTAGGACCATAAAGGAAGAGACTGCTTTTTGTCTCTTGACTAACTTCACTTGCTTCATTTCACTTCTATTATTTTCTATAGATGTTTGTAACATTCTGTATTTGCGTGAACAATACAAACTCCCTGGCAAGGAAATATCGAGAAGGAAGAGTGCTGTTTTTCTCCTTGAGTCTACTCTTGCCACTTTCGCCCACACAGAAGGGACCACAGGCTGTGACTATCACTGAGGAACCTCGATTCTGGAGCAGAGGTCTAGCCGCAAGTGGTCCCCATGACCTGAGACCCCTGCTGTTACCTCCTTTCTGTCCCTGGTCACGGAGGGACATTCCTGTTCTGCTCCTCTCCAGGTGTTCAGCCTGGATCAGCAGGAAGAGGAGGGAGAGCTTCTGACCTGGGAGGCCCAAAGTGGGGCAAAGCCGAGTTCTTCCTGCTTTCTGGCAGCTGGTCTCTCTCCCTTCCTTCCCCCTTTTACAGCTCTCCAGGCTGATATGGTAGAGAAGTGCCACACTTCCATGACACCCCCACCCCCAACCCCGTCCGGTGCTTTCCTGGGCTCACTGGCGAATCATACTGAAGACAGACTCTCCTCTGGCCTGCAGAGTCTTAAGAAACTTTTATATAGGCCAGTGTTTGTTTCCCAGCCCTGGCTGACCGCCCCCTTTAATATGTCTGAAAAGCAGAGAGTGGCGGGACGTTTGGGGAGGAAGGGTGTGGGATGGTAGGAAGTCAGCACTTTGAAAGAGCCTATTTAATGTAATTTTATATTTGAAAAACAAAACCCAAAACAATTGTTTTCATGATATGGACCAGTGAACATTAGCTTTTGGTGTATTTTCACTAAAGACTGGGAGGTACTGAGAAGGCAAGATGGCATCTCAGGCCCAACTCAGAGGAGGGAGCTGTCTCCAGGGTTTCTTTAGGTGAAGCTCCAAGCTCCTGTCCATGATTCTACCCCAGCTCAGCACCCCCTTTGTCACCATCACCATCCGTGACCTATATGGGAATGTATGGGACACTCAAGACTCAGGTTTTAGAGTCATTCTCAAATTCAGTTCCCATCCCGTTGCTAGCTATGTGTTCTCAGACAAGTTACCTAACCTATGGTTAACCTACTAACCCCCTAATTTCAGGGGTTAAGGGCATGGACTCTGGAGCTAGCCGTGTGGGTTGGAATCCTGGCTCTGCTACTTTGTGTGACTTTGGGTGGGGTTACTCATCCTCTCCAGGCCTCAGTATGTTCATTTGAAAAATGGGGTTGCTGTGAGGATTGAAATGAATACATAGGTGCATGCATGCATGTGTGTGTTTGTGTGTGTACATGTGAACATATGTGTATAAATGTATGTATGTGTGTGTATGCCTGGCACATAGCAAGCACTTATAAGCACTGGCCGTTACTATTATTTTATTTTTGTTTAGGATAGACTATATGTGAGAAAAATAAGTTGATTAAAAAATCCATAAGTAAATCATAATGCAGGTGCTATATGGACATAGCAAAAGTTGAGATACTGCTATTTGATAACTGAAGTGAAACTCTAGGCAAGACCACAACATTTTGTCTTGTACTTCATATCACACTGGTTCCTACAGGCTTTTTTGGATCTTACCTTGCTGCTACTTTTCTTTTCTCTTTTTAAATTTTTTTATATTGGGGAACAGTGTGTTTTTCCAGGACCCATCAGCTCCAGGTCAAGTCATTGTTTTCAATCTAGTTGTGGAGGGTGCAGCTCACTGAGCCCACGTGGGAATCGAACTGGTGACCTTGGTGTTATGAGCTCTGGGCTCTAACCACTGAGCCAACTGGCCGCCCACTATTTCTTTTCTTTACTGGGTTTTCTGTGCGTGCCTCATGAAAAACCAGCTCCTTAGGTCTCTGTTGAATTCTTCTGGCCCTCTACTCCTCCACCCGAAGAGGAATTCTCCTCATAAGGATTCCAGAGTCCCATAACCGCTCTTCCCTCCAAGAGGGGAAGAAACCCTGTTAGGTCATAGATCCGTGGTCCTCAAAGTGCGGCCCCTGGACCTGCAGCATCAGCATCACCTGGGAACTTGTTGGAAATACATGTTCTTGACTTCCTAGCCCAGACCTGCTGAATGAGAAGCGCTGGGGCTGGGGCCTATCCATGTGTGCGTTAAGCAGCGCTTCAGGAGATTTGGGTACACGCTAAGGTCCAAGAGCCACTGTAACAGAGGAAGAGTGGATCCGGTAGCTGTTCTGGGGTTGTTCAAGTTCACAGTCCTGTTCTAGACACCCTGTGCTCTGTGAAACTAAAGCTCGGTTGTGAAGATAGGGACCAGAGGCATGACCACTCTGAATGCCTTTTGGCTTGGTTCCTTCCTGAACCTTCCAAAGAGAGAGCTCAGGGATGTTAGCCAAGCATTTGGGGAGGTAGCCTGGATTCCCATGTGGGCTCTGTCTGATCAGCTGGGGCGTCTCGGGAAGTCGCTTAACCTCTCTGAGCTTCATTGTGGGTTGTAGCCCTCAGTGAATAGAGCAGGATTGTTTGGAAGAATAAATGCGGTAACATGTGAAAACACTTTTCACAACTGCAAATTGTAAATTGTTTTAAATTGTAACCAGACAACTAAACTCTTTACAGGAGCAATTATCATCTTTTTTCCCACACGGGATAGATTACACTCACATGCTGGACAGACACTCGAAGCCTTCCAGCTGCAACTTCTCCCATCCCTCTCCTGCTCTAAAGAGAAAATGTCCACAGCTTGAGTCGGATGTCCCAGCGGGCAGACGACAGACATGTGGCTGTGATCTTATCAGTTCCCTCTGTCCCACTCTAGCCCACGGCAGCTCGGTAGTCTCTCCATCAGCATCTCTTGTTCTGCTCTCTTTCTGTGACCTTTCTCCTCCCTGGTTCTGTCTGCCCTTTGGAAGTCATGCCTTGTCCCCAACAGTGTGGCCCTCTCCTGATTCCTTTTAGTCCATGCCACCAACAAACCTTTCTCAGAGCACAAGCAGCCATCTGGGAACCTTGCTTTATTTTGATTTTTCTGTTGGGCAAGCGGGCGGTTGTCTGCAAAAGGAAGTCTTCGGGCTCCTTAATAAAAGGGCAGAGTTGAAGCTGCCTTTGCCTCATCTGGCGCTGCCCCAGGACCAGGCTTTTACGAAGACTGCCGTGTCATCAGCAGAAATTCAACAGTCGATTACTTCTCTGTCTTTCCTTAAAAAACCCTTCTTTGGTGACTCCACCTAAAAGAGTCCTGCTTTCCTCTTTATTATAGTAGTACTCTGTTTTGCGTTCTTCCTCCTCCTTCCCCCAAGTCTGAAATTGTTCTATTTACTTACCTTTTGTTTGTTAATAGTTCCCGGTGACTGAGAGGTAGGTGCTGCTCAGGTCACAGTCTTGGTTTTTTATTGCCTGGTAAACGTTTTGTTGCACCTAATCATTAGAAATGCACACACAGACATCTCTTCAGGTTAAACAAATAAGTTTTTTTTAATTTACTTTTTTAATTTGCTATCTCTCACCACTTCTTGGCCCAGAAATAGGGAGGAAGAAGCCACACTTACATTTATCAAAACAACTGTGTTAACTATCTCAGGTCTTTTATTGGTTTAGTCATGTAGTAGTCGTCTAAAGTGCATCTCGTTCCTGGGGAGCCCTAGTGCTAGGCCTGAAGGTGTGTGCCAGTATTCCTCAACTCCACTGTGCTTCCAGAACGTAAACTTCACGAGAGCTGGTAGCGTCTCTATCTTGTTCACTGTAATGTTCCCTGTGCCTTGAGCAAGGCCTGACATAGAGCAAGTACTCAATAAATACAGTTGAATGAAGGAAAGAAAGACAGACAAATAAGGATGCAGGCAGGTGTCCATCTCTGGAGAAGGATGTGAATTTTTGTCTTCCTGAAGTTCTGCAACCAGAGCCTTTTGGGAGGGCTAGCACAGTGGGTTAGAGCATCGGAAACATTTAGGCCAGTAACTTCTCTTTGTTTCCTGTTCCCCCAGGACCCAGGCAGAAGCACCAGCAGACCCAGTTCCCCTCCTAGGGTCCTGGCATTTAGCTCTTTAGTGTTCCTTGCACCACACCCAGCTGCTGTTGGACAAAATTCTGTTCTGTTGTTCCTGAGTCCCACACACTGGCTCCTGATTTTTGAGGAAGCTGGTAGAGTAAAAGGAGCCCTGGACCTGGAAGACCAACATAGGTTTGTGTCCAGGTGTGACCCCTTTGTGGCTGTGTACTTTTGAGGAAGACATTGAGCCTCTCGGAACCCCAGAGTCCTCCCTTATGAAGACGGCATAAGAAGCCAACCTCACAGTGTTACTCAAGTGTGATACTGCGTGGGAAAGCGCTTGTAAAACTGCGGAACACACTTCTTCTGATTTAACGTCTTGTTGCTGGCCAGGTACGCGAAGGCAGTTACCCGCATGCCCAGAGCTGCGTGCCCTTCTCTGCCCTTGGACTGGGACTAACCCTTGCATGTCAGAATACAAGTGAATCAGTGAAGTTATTGTATAGATAGCCTTGAATCTAGTTTATTTGAAAAATATTATGAAATATAATTTAGGAACACCTATTGTTTATTATTAGTGACAAGTTATTTACCAACTATATTAATGTCATGACTCTAGGTGACAGAAACTTGCCCCAGCTGATTAAGCAAAAATGGAAATTCATTGGGAATGGTATTGAACAGTTTCGGGGCAAAGTGACTTCAGGAATGGCCATATCCAGGTGCTTCAATTAAGCTTAAATGAAGCTTTGCTCAAATGAACTCCAGATGTCTGTTCACAGGAGGTCACCATACAGCAAACAGGCTGGCACAGAGCTGAGGACTGTTTAATCACTGGCCAGTTGAATACCAGGGCATTTCTCTACTCTGACAAGGAAGACCAGTTCTGCTTGGTGTCTCCCACCTCAGCTTGTGTAATCCCTCCACCAGTTTCTCTCTTGAGTCTCCATTTAGTTTTCTTGATCTTTTGTTATCCTGGCTTCACCCTTACACGGGGAATGATCCTCACCTTATTTCCCAGCTGGGTGACCCTGTGCTCACTTGGGCCCCTCCTCTCCCTTTTCTGGGGCAGATTTTAGGGTGCCTTCTCCCAGGACGTGCTCACTAATTTGGGTATCTAGCCTCATCTTGTTCCCAAGCAGACAGGTCTCGGAGATCAGCCTAAATGGATATTTACCAACTTGTGGAATAAGGTGCAGAGACACAGACACTTCTGCCATCTCAGGGTCTTCCATGAGCCAAGAACATTGACACTTGAACTTGCTGTGTGTCAGGAAGAGGAAGGTCAAGAATTGAGCTCTTTCTCAGGCCACTCAGCCCTCTGTGTTTCTCCCAAAACTCTGTTCCCATAAATCTAATTGATGTCTAGATCTCAAGCCATGATTAGTCTTTCAGACGTTGTTCTGCTTTCATAATTCAGGTTTTCTCTTTTACGTCATTCCCTGGCTGATTCTTCCAAATGAACTTGGATACTACCAGTGTTCTCATGTACTCCCATCTCTGCCCTTGGTCACACGTCTTGCTCGGCCAGTTTTCCCTAGTCAGGATCCAGTTGAGTTGGTTATTCTTCAGCCCTGCCTCGCAAAACCTCTCTGGAATCCCTAAACACATGAGCTCCCAAGAAGAAAGTGGGGCCACATCTTACAATGTCCACAGAGGGTCAGGGGTCCTCACATAGCCCATCACTGTCTGAAGGCAGGCTCTGATCCTGTGCCTCTGCCTCTGCACTATCTCTGCCCCTTCTCACCTCTTCTCTGCTTATACCAGATAGAGCCAAGGTGGCTCCAGTTTCCGCCATCTGACACAGACACATGTGACACAGACAGACAGATTATGCTTTATCTCTCCACAGGAACTGTGTCTTGTCTTGGCCCACGGTTCATGGCCCAGAGTCAACAGACACTGTATTCTCATCCCCATGAACCAGGACACTCCTCAGGATCCCAGTACCTTATTTTCCCTTCACTCCGTTGTCAGGCTATGCTCTCCTCTATGACCAAGATTTTCGAAGCTTCTAGACACCGTTTCTTGCTGGCATGTGTGCACTTCTAAATACACAATGGAATGGGGGAGAGACCTCTCTCTGCTGTATTTAATTGTATCATTTCGCCATTATGATTTCCTTGAATGTTCACAACAATGTGGCTTTGGTTAAGAAAGGTGAGGAATGGGGAGATGGACCACTCCTTTACCCCTCGAGTCCTAAGGAGGGTCTTTGTCCCCCTGTGTCCCACCATTGTCTTTGTATATGTCCAGCACATGTGCCAATCCACCGGGTCACATCAAGGGTTTCAGGCCTCCTTTGCAATCCTTTTCCTATTGGCAGGTAGCATGTGCCAGGCCTGTTCCCTCCCATTCATCACCTTGTGTCGGCAGCAGGGCCAGGGTTGGGAGAAGAGCTAGTGGGAAGGTGGGGCTTCTGCATTGTGAGCCTTTTTCTTTTTTTTAGAAAGAGCTGGATTTATGCTCACTTTGAAGACTAGCTTGGTAGCTTCTGCTGAATCTGAAAATGCACATGCCATGTCCCTCCTTGGAAGAACTTTCCCACATGTGTACAAAGAGACGTGCATCGGCATGTTGTTCAAAGCAGCATTATTATGCTGGTGAAAATGGGAGGTTATCGAAATGTCTGTAAATAGCAGAATGGAAAAAAGTATAACGGTTTCATAATATGAGGCAATATTATTCAGCAGACAAAAGAAATGAATGCGATCTGTAAGCTTCGGTGATGAACATCAAAAAGGTAGATATCAAATACATAATCTTGGGTGGAAAGTAGTTAGTTACAGAATGACTTACACCATATGATATTTATGGGCATTTGAAAAACACACAAAAGAATACTAAATGGAGTTTATGGCCTTGAGTGCAAAGTGTGTTTCATGGACAGGACACAGACCTGTCCATGGACAGGAAAGACACACTTGAATTCCAAAATAATGTTGTCTCTGGCAAAGAAGAGGAAATCCAGTCAGGGAATAATATAATGGGGACATCAACTTCAAAAATCTCAAGAAATGTGACCGTTAATAAGCATCGTCTCTCCATGATGGGTACACGCATATTTGTTGTTTTGAAGTTTTTATGCTTAAAGTTTTCATCCAAATTTTTAAAATAGTGGAGGAAGACTTGCTACAACCGAGATAGCTTGTGAAATGACACATCTCTTGGCTGTAAGTGATTGAAAACCCGATTCAGATTGGTTTAAGCTAAAAGTGGGAGAATTTTTGGTTTTCAGCTCTGAAAAGCCCAGAGTATATCTGCTTTGAAGGGACGTCAAATTCCTGGACTTGGTGTTCCTGGACTTGTTTTGCAGTTGTGCCTTCCCTCAAGATGACTTCAGCCTCTCTCCTCAAAGTGGCCTCCAGAGCTATGGCCAGCATTCATTTCAGGTTCAGTCCTGTAGAAGAGAGGTCCTTTCTTCTAAAGGGTTAGAAAGGAAGGACTGTACTAGCTGTCCTTGGCCTGGATTGAGTCACATGCCTGTGTGGGAACCATCGCTGTGGTCAGAGGGGAAGTAGGCTGATGGCCCCAGTTCTGGGTCACACATCTACCCCTGGAGCATGAAGTGGGGAGTGAGGTCATGCTCATCAAACCACATCACAGAGGGGTCGGCAGTGTGCTGTCAGGAGGTCAAAGCAGCACATGCACACTTCCAGTTGCGAGCTCATTTTGGAGAAGGGATTGTAGAGCACGTCAAGGTAAAACTATAATCTTTAAGTGCACCGATCAGTTCTGTCTTCCCTGCCTCCCTCTTATCACTCTGCACCCTATCCCAGTAGTGGGGCTCCCTCATAGGAGTGGTATTGTCAATGCCAGAGCTAGGCTCTTAGTAGACTTCCTGTAAGCCATCCGTTCACCACCCAAGTGGGGGTGGGGTCATAGCCTCTGCCAAGTGAGCCGGTTAGAATCTCAGGGGGTATATTGCAAGTATGATGGAGTGGATGGATTGAAAATGCATGTTTAATATAACGTTATCTTTGTCAAACAATACTTATTTAATGTAACACATATTACAGAGAATCAGCAAGTTGTTGTCAAAAAGGCATGCATTCAAAGATCCTGATGTGTTGATTGGGGGTGTGGTATCTGGAGCCCAGTTTAAGGAGAAAGCTCTCAGGGAAGTTCATAAACAAGTGACCTGACTTCAAGTCCAAGTGCCTTCCAGTGGAAGCTTACCCTCCCCACCATGAACCTGAGAACCAGAGAGGGCTGAGGGAACTTTGCTAATGGTATCCTCAAGCCTTCCTTGTTTCCCCTGAACACAATGTTCCAGGAGCCACTTATTTGCCAGCAGGTACAACACTCGAATTGAAGTAGTTTATATGAACTAGACGTTATCAACTACTTGAGCAGCAAAAATGGGGGTTTCACTGGGACTTTGTGAAGCTCCCCTTCCAAAAGAAAACACACTGGGTATGTTCATAACTTTTGCCCTGACAAGCTTTCTTTAATCTTTGCTGATAAGAATCATATGTACGGTTCTTTTTCAGGATAACATAGAGCAAATAGAATTAATATTGAGCTTTCCCCCTCCGTCAATTCATACAATTTCTAAGCTCAGAAATCCTACCTATAGTTTGGATCAACATACCACCACCTAAATGTAGGTGAAGTAATCCTGCCCCATGAAACAAAAAGAAAAAGCCCAGTTCAATAATCTTTGGAACAAGAATCCTGACTAGCATAAAACGATGAACATACTGACCTGAGCAGAGCAATTATATCTTGTTCATCTACACTGCTTTTGTTTTTCTTTATATCATGGTGCAATAGTTCCGGTTTTTACGTGATACTTAATACATCAAAAAGCTTTGCATTTGACCATTCAGACTTTAAACGCACATCTCTGGACATTTAAGCAGCATTTAACTTTAACTACACAATTTTGAATCATGAAACACTTATACACCATATATGAAATGTTTTATATATGTACAATTGCATCCACCAGCCTAAGCATAATTTATCATCTCACTAGATTGGCAACTTTCAAACTTACTGATCTTAGGGCACTTTATACTCTTAAAATTTACTGAGGGCCCCAAAGAGCTTTTTTATGTTTATGTAGGTTACAGATATTGACATTTACCATATTAGAAATTAAAACAGAAAAATTTTTAAATATGTATTAATTTATTTAAAAATAATCATAAAATCGTAACATGTTAATATGAACAAATTTTCATGAAAATAACTATATTTCACAAAAACTAGTGAAAAGAGTGGCATTGGTTTACATTTTTGCAAATCTCTTTAATGTCTGGCTTAATAGAAGGCAGATATGTATTCTCATATCTATTCTGCAGTCAGCCTGTTGTGATACCACATGTCAGATAGCCTCTGAAAAACTCCACTGTACGCACGTTCATTCATGAGAGAATGAGTGAAAAAAAGCAATTAGCATCTTAATATCATTATGAATATAGTTTTGCACTCACAGATCCTTGAAAGGGTTTCTGCCCCCTCTCCCTCACTCCCCCAGGGATCTTCAACACACTTTGAAAACTGCTCTGCAGGATTCACATAGGAGGTCTGACAAGTTTGTGAACTTTGTTGCAATGATGTTGCTAACCTTTTTTGATATCAGAGGGATTATTCATTATGAATTTGTACCAACTGGACAAACAGTTAACCAAGTTTACTATTTGGAAGTGCTGAAAAGACTGCATGAAAAAGTTAGACAAAAACTACCTGAACTTTTTGCCAACAATTCATGGTTCTTGCATCACAACAATGCACCAGCTCACACGGCACTGTCTGTGAGAGGGAGTTTTTAGCCAGTAAACAAGTAACTGGATTGGAACACCCTCCCTACTACTCATCTGATCTGGCCCCCAATGACTTCTTTCTTTACCCAAAGATCAAGGAAATACTGAAAGGAAGACTTTTTGATGACATTCAGGACATCAAGGGTAATATGATGACAGCTCTGACGGCCATTCCAGAAAAAGAGTTCCAAAATTGCTTTGAAGTGTAGATTAGGTGCTGGCATCCGTGCATAGCTTCCCATGGGGGAGTACTTCGAAGGTGACTGTAGTGATATTCAGCAGTGAGGTAGGTAGTAGTTTTTCTAGGATGAGTTCGCGAACTTAATTGTCCGACCTCATAGTTAGATGTCATCTGCATTGATTTTTCCTTAATGTGTGGTTTTTAAGGGAATATATTCTGACTGCAGTTTAATTTAGTTAGAAGAAATAACAAAAGGATCAAGAAAAATCCGTATGTTTGAAAATTAAGAAATATTTCTAAACTCAAGTGTCAAAGAAAAAGAAATTATGTGGAAATTAGAGCCAATTTAGAACTCAAAATAATGAAAATTCTGCAAATCAAAACTCGTAGCATCTCACTAAAACTGCTCTTAGGGGGAAATTTAGAGCCTTGCATACTTATATTAGCAAGAAAAAGGCAAGAAATTAATGAGCATCCAACTTTAAAAAGTTACAAAAAGAACAACTGAAAATGTAACCGGAGGCCAAAGGAGTCCAGTGCTGCCTCCACTACTCAGCCAATAGACCGACACAGGAACTGGGCCATAGAATTAATGTTTATCATCAGAGCACCGGTGGTCTGAGAAGGCAGCGTGTTAACACCTCCAAAAACTGCCTCACATTCTCAAACTGGCTGGCGGTATTTACCGGAAAATCAGGGCATTCTCTCAGAGGCTGCATGACGTCCTGGAGGTTATTCTCCTATCATGATGCCCTCCTGTGTCATCGTATCTCTTGTGGCCCAGCAATCTGTCCGGGAACAGTGGCGGAGTAACCTGGGAAAACGCTAAGCGATAGAGTTTGTAATTAGCAAGCATCACAAGGTGATCGTCTAAGATAAGGAGCCCGGGACAGGGCATCCTGGAGGCATTCTGAGCTCAGCCACAGGGTATGTGAAGCCCACTTGGATGGGGGCAGGGCACAGACCTCTGGCAAGACTAATCAAGGAAAAAAGAAGACACAAATACATGGTGCTAGGGATTGAAAATAGGACAGAACTATTAAAAAATATCCTGACTCGAGTTTCTTCACACCAGCACTGACACCTCTCTCAAGGACTGCTTCTTACCTTGCATGTTTTATAGACCTGAGCCAGCAACTGCTTTGATGGGGGTGCTGGTCCTTCAGGTTCACTCGCAGGATTCTGTCTGGCTTTTCAGACTATGGCCTGTGCTGGATGTTCAGACTCAGCATGTGGAAGCACCACTCCCTTCCTGAATCAGAGCCAAAGAGAGAGCAAAGAGCTTTATAGGAGATAAGTGAATGCTACTATTTAATAGATACTGAGCGGAAATGATAAAGAATTCCAAGAGTCTGATATTCCAGGATAACAGGGCTTATGGTTTACCATGAAGCAGTACCCACCACAAATAAGGCAACATCATAAACTACAGGGGGAAAACTGAAAACATTCTCCCAAATGGATGAGCTGGCTTTGAGATGCTCACTGCTCTTCCCTGTTTCTTAAACTAGACATAGGAGCCCTCACCCCAGTTCTGTTTCATTGTTTCCCTTTTTGAGCCCTCCTCCACAAAAGAAGTGACACCAAGTTGGCAAATTTTCGTCTCCTGTGAAGATGACATTGGCCATACCTAACCAAGCTACCATTCCTTTCTCTGCAGCCGTCTCTCCAACTCTTCTCCTCCAGCACCCTGACAGTAAGGCACCTGAGCTCTGCAGCCTCTGTAGCCTTTTATCACAGGTTTTGTGGATAGCTGAGGAGGAAAAATAGAAAAATCAAAAGGTCAGTGCAAACACTGAGAGCCCTAAGCAACACGGCGCACACCCTCCAGCTTTGACTTCTCTGGAAGAACCCACCACATGAGACATATTGTAGGGCCCAAAACTAACCAGGAAATTGAAGAGGGTCACAGTGGCCAGCCCCACCGTTCACCAGTGTTTGTAGGTCCCCACTTGGGACCAGGAGAGCATGATATGCACAAAGTGCCAGTAGTAGGTGACTACTGTGGGGATAAAGAGGACGAGGCACAGCTCCAGCTGCACAGGAAGCACCAGGTCCAGCTGTTCTTGGGTGGAATTCTCATAGCAGACACGGTGGCCTTTGGCGTCACTCATTGTTGATTGGTCAGTATTGGACAATGATCACAATGTGATAGTGACCAAAGGACATGATCCAGGCGACCAGAGCAGCAATCACTCCATACAAAGGCCGGCAGGACAGCTTGTACTGCACGGGGAAGGCTACTCCCAGGTAGCGCTCGATGCTGATGCCCACCAGGAGCCAGGTGCTGCAGTAGATGCTGCTGTAGACGCCGAAGCCCGTGAGGGCACAGACGATCTCAGGCAGATACCAGCAGAAGTCAGACGCAGCCTCCGCGATCTTGAAGGGCAGCAGCAGCAGCAGGAGGAGGTCTGCCAGCGTCAGGCTGAGCAGAAGGATGTGGACGGGTGCAGGGTGGGGCTGGCGGACCTGCCCCATGAAAGCACGAAGGGCCTGGAGGTTGGCAGGGAGACCAATGAAAAAAGATATGTAGATGAAGAGAAATCCCAGGCTTTGGGACTTGTGGCCCCGAATAAAGAAAGGATGGGGTCAGTATCCTCTCTGACCATGGGTTTCCCAGCCCTAAACCAGGGTGAATGCATTCTTAGCTTCATTGCATCTCCTCTCCTTGCTTCAGCGAGCGATTATTGCTAACCTTCAAACCCAGTACTGTTCTGCTTCCGGTGTGTCATGCAGAAAAACCTCCTTGCTTCCCAACCAAATTACTTCTTTAGCACCTTCCTCCTTTCCATTTCCACCCTATGAGAGAGAGGGAGAGAGAGAGAGAGAGAGAGAGAGAGAGAGAGAGAGAGAGAGAGAGAAGAAAATATAGTCTCCTAAGAATTTTGGTGTCTCAGCAGCTCCCACAGAGAAGTGCTGAGGTCTCCAAGTCCCCACTAGAAAGGGCACTTTGTGAGGGCAGTGACATCATCTGTCTTGTTCATCACTGTGTCCCCAGCACCTAGAACTGTGCCTGACACTTAGTAGGTGCTCAACGAATATCTGAATGGCTATATAGACTGGAGAAGGATACAGTCAGCTTCATCATAAAGAGGGAGGAAGCCTGAGACTGTCTCTTGAGTTTCTCCAAATTCTACTCAGCCGAGTTGTGGCTTTTCTCTCTCTCCTTATCTTCGCATGTGTTCTTTTTCTTTGCTCTCTTTAAGTCATTGGGCTTGGACACAATTTTCTCAGCTCCACCTATAAAAATGGGAATTTGAGTAAGCCCGAGGGAAAAGCAGGTTAAGCCCAAAGTGAGTCCCAGAGGCCCAGTTTCTTGATTCCACGCTGAACCATCCAAAGAAAACCTGTAGGTTTGGGTGGGGTAATGGAAGGGTCCTGACCTGGGCCAGGTAACCAGGATTCCATTCCTCGCCATGCCTCAGATCAGTCATGTGACTCTGGGACAATCACTCTACCTCCTCTCTGCCTCAGCTTGTTTTCTTCTGCACCACAAACAACCAGTGATTTCACCAGAACTCCCACAATTCCCGGTGTGCTGTCTGCAAATTCACCAAACAGGATTTATTTGGGAAAAAGAAAAGGTTGTAACCCAGTGTATGCAGACATGGCAAGCCACATGCACGCTCAGGCCGTGTGCCAAGATGGAGGGGTATATAGAACGGAAAAGGAAGTTAGAACCATAGAGCTTTGTTATAAATATGGAGTTCTTCCTATAGGGTTCTTGCGATTATGTAGAGCGTGAGAACTTCCCCAAATCCTAGTTCCACCTGATTATAGGCTCTTCCAACTGATTATATTTGCTTAAAGATCCAAATAGTCTTTATCAACCCTTCTCTCCCCCTGAAGAAAGCATATGTACATGAGATTTTTGACTCTGGGTGGTGAACACACAATGGGATTTATAGATGATGTAATACAGAATTGTACACCTGAAATTTATGTAATTTTACTAACAATGGTCACCCCAATAAATTTAAAAAATAAATTAAAAAAAAGAGTCACATTTAATCTCTTCTAACTTATCATTAATGTAGATGTTCAAAATAAAGCTTTAAGTCCTTAACCTGTTACTGGTAACGGATTAGTGGTACCCATCTGTGCAGCTCGTTTCCGAATTGGAGGATCTCAGAGGACCAGGTGAACAGGAAGGAATCTGCCTAGTTGGGACTGAGCTTGCCTGTTGTTTTCCTCTTGCTCTCACCTGCACCATCTCTGCATTGCCTTGTCCTGGCCCTTTTCCTGTGTCTATGACTTCTTCCCCCTCCTCTTGGATAGTAAACCCCATATCGTGCTCCCTCTTCATAAGTTTATCTACATGCATTTCTTCTATCTCATCTCTTTGTAGGGTCATGATCCCAATAGCCTCTGCCCTGAGAGCAAGCAAAGCTGGGTGCCTTGCCCTTTCCTAGAGGAAGACAGATGGCTTTTCAAATATGTCAGGTCTCAGAAGCAGATGGAACCTTGTCCATCTGGGCCACCTTTTCCTCTCCCACGAGCAACAGACTTTTTCACACCTGGAAGAGTACATGGTCAAAAAGAGGAAGGGGAAGGTCAATAGTTGAGCTCATTACAAGGAAGCTTGACCCTGGGTCCCTTCCACCAAATTCTGTTCCCACCAAACTTATTTGTCCCAGAATCCAGATCATAACTGTTGTTTGGGCTTCTTCCTCCTTCTGCATTCCAAATCATCTATTCTGTTTCTTTTTCCACGGACGGTTATTTCAAACAATTTTGCATGTGCATTCACTTCCTGCTTCCTCTGCTCTTTCTTTTGTTTTTCCCCCATCTTTTCTCTCAAGGCCCCTGACCTGGTCAATTTCCCATCCTCTTTCTAGGAGGCTCCAGCTGAAACTGGTTAGTATCTGAAGTACAGTGGTACCTTGGTTTTCGAATGTAATCCGTCCCGAAAGACTTCAAGTTCTGAAACATTTGAAAACCGAGGTACTACTATATTGCCCGGCTTCCATTGTCCCATCTGTTCCCTTCTTACAAATGTGTTTGCTTGAACTCAGACTATCCTGAGTCCACATTGCTTCCAGGGCAAGTTGGATTTGTTTTCTTCCGACTCATTCCCTCTTCCTGTGGACCATGTCCTGTCTGAGTCACCCTCTTATCACTGTTGGTCTCTCACAAAACTGCATAGGGTCCACATCACTTCGAGGTGACATATGAAGATATGGACGCTCACAGAGGATGCTTTGTCTCTCCTAAGGGAATGTGTGTGTCTTTCCATTGGCTGCCTGACCCTGCCAACAGAGACTCTTGTTCTTTCCCCTGACCCAGGAAGAGTGATCCTCAGCCCCATTTCTCCAGCAGAAAGGATCTCTTCTCACTTAGTTCATCACTCCCCACCTTGGTGCCCAAGTGGTTTCTCTACATTCTTGTAGGCTGGTCCTCCCTAACCCACAGAGTGCCTGTCCTAAAATGGGCACTCAGGAAGGGTTTTGATGCTTGATATACATGGGATGAAAGCAGCATAATAATCTTTTGTTCTCTACCAAGTTAATTTGTGTCATTTTACTGTCTGCATTTGATTGAGCAACAGAACTTACTGGAAAGCCAAAATTGCTGGATAGGGCTGCTCATATTATCTTAAAATGCTAGGGGAGTGGCCTATTTTCTCCATCACCATCTCCAGCCCTGCAGAGCGAATTGTCAGGTCAGGAACAAAGCTGCAGAATCCTCTCTTCTAGTAGTTTCCAGGTCCGTGGACAGTTTCCAAAACTTCAGGAGTCTCTCAATAAGCCCTCTTGCAGCTTGGAAAAAGACAGTTCCTCCTGGGGTGACCCCACTTCTTTTCATAGGGCGCTAGTGTTGAGTCTAGGTAAGATCGGCTATTCTGGAAGTAACTTATTTTGAAGTTTGTCCCCAGAAAAAAAACCTAGCATAGTCCCTTGCATAGAATAGGCACTTGAATATGTGGAGTTAAAGGATGAAAGTTGGAGGTGCGTGTCAGAGCTTGCTAGCTGATGATATAAGCAAAGAGTAGGTCAGAACCTGTGCTTGTTGCCATCTTTCTTTTATTTTTATTCTGTCAGCCAAATTCTGATATTGGGACATTCTTGGTGCTGGGGTCCTGGGATCACAAGGGTAGAAAAGGGAATTCAGACGAAGTTGTTTTACAGAATCATAAGGCTGCATTGACCTCACACACAGCTGCATCATGGGAGCGGGCAGTGCAACATCTCAACTAAGTCAAGCTTCAGATTGATTCGCACTAATTATGTATGTGGGCTTCATCTCCACAATGCCTCACCTTTCAGCATCACTCTACTTCCCATTCCTCAAATGCCCTGAGCCCTTACTCTGGGACATGAATGAGTAAGACAGACAGTAAACAAGTGAATAAACCAGCCAGGTCATTTCAAGTGAAGGAAGGAAGCAACAAGGGAAGTCTAGAGAGAGACTGGCCTGGGCTCTTTTTAGAGAGAGCTGTCAAAGGCCTGGGCTGAGAAGGGACATTTGAACTGATGAGAAGGTGCCAGCCATGTGAAGAGCATTCAAGGTGGAGGGAACAGCAAGTAGCCAAGGACTGTGGTGGGAACAAGCTCACTGTGTTGGAGGAACAAAAAGGAGGCCAGCATGGCTGTGTAGACAGGCCGAGCTGCTCAGGCCATGGGGCGAGGACACAGGAGCGAGCTCGAGAGTGCTGACTTTAGTCTGCCGTTGGCTGACCTCGGATGATGGTTGTCTCATCTGTTGATCTTATCTTCCTCTCATGATCTTTGATACTTCCTGATTAGCTGTTGCAGCTGGTCAGAATCTGATAGCCCCTGACTGGTTCAGAGCCCTCCTGATACCGTGACAACACAGAGCCATGGCTGTCCTCTTCAGCATCTAGCAACAAGAGATGGGGTGAAGGTCAAATAGGGGGACACTGAAAACGGAATGATGAGGAAACAGTTTAAGATGGTAGGGAACAGAGGTGTGCAGCCATCCATTCAGCAGCCCGCACTGACAGGGAAAGGAAAGAGAAAGGAAGAACGTGGGCCCCACCAGGGAACTGGGTCCAAGGTCGTCACTGTTCTCACTTGCCTTTTAGCTGGGCTCAGTGCACTTCACCACGCAAACAGTCTAAGATCAAGAAACCTCACCTGTTAGGAAATTGAGGTTTTCCCGATGCCTCCCCTCCACCAGCTGCTGCCTCTCCAGGCCCTCACGTCCAGCAGCTCAGGAGTGGGACCCCAGGTGATACAGACTTTGCTTCCCCATCCTTCCATTTGCTCAGGCTCCAAACTTGAGAGATATCTTTGACTTTTCTCTTTCTCTGCCATTTACTCCACTGGCGAATCATTTCTAGTCTGTCTTCAAAATATATCCCAAATCCAACCACTTCTCATTACATCTACTGCTTCCAACCCGCCATTCAGGCGATCATCACCATCTCTCACCTGCATTCCTTAGTAATCTATCCGGTCCCCCTGCTTCTGTTGTTGCCCCGTTCAATCTGTTCACACAGCAGCCAGAATGATCCTTTAGAGGACAAACAGGTCCCATCTCTCCACTATTCAAAGTCCCATAGTTTCCCCTTCGCTCTTGTCAAAGACACAGTCCTGACCGTGGCCTACGAGTTCTATTTGTGTCAGCTTCCTGCCCCCCTCACTCTCTCACCTCTTCTTCTTCTCCTCTCTCTGCCCCTGTTACTTGGGATACTTCTCTGGGGGTGCTAGTTGATGATATCTTTCAAAATTAAAAATCCCACCCATCAAGTTGACATCTATGAGTTTATTGTACAGTTATCCTATCCCACGTGCACAAAGAAGTAGGTTCATCACAGAGTTTTCTGTTTGTTCTTTGATAATAAAAGACTGGGAACACCCCGTGTCCATCAATAAAGGGTCTGGTTGACTGAAAACTATGGAGCATCCAACAGTAGAAATACTCCACCTCTGTTTCAAAGAATGAGGCAGATCTACCTATGCCATTGTAGACCAAACTCCGAAACGTGCTGTTAAATGAAGCAGTAGAAGAAGGATGAGGTAGTTGTAAGAGCAGAGGGCCCGCACGGTTACACCTTAGTGAGGACTTGCAGAGCGGCCCCCACGGGACAGCATTCGCTGGTGCTGGGCCATCAGCGGTGAACAGACCGTGCTTCATGGAGCTGATGTTCAGCTGTTGCCCTTTAACAGCAAGACAGGCAATAGACTGAGATACAGATACATAACATCAAACCAGGGGGTGATGCTAAGAATGAGGACAGAGACTGGAAAAGCAGACTAAGGGGCACAAAGTGAGGGCAGTCCGAGAAGGCCTCGCAGAGGAGGTGATGTTTGAGCAGAAACCTGCAAGAAAGAAGAGCGAGACTGTCGGAGCAGGTAAGCAAGGAACAGCAAGCCCTGAGATGAGCCACAGTGTGTGCGAGGAGATCAGGGAGGCCAGAATGGCTGCGAGGGGACCGAGGGAAGGCAGAGCCATGGAAATGAGGTCAGGACTGTGAGCAGGACCCAGATCACGTGGGGCCCTGTGGCTGTGTCAGGATGTGGAGATATCCGGAGTATGGTGGGCAGAAGTGTGCTGTAATCTGCTTTATGTTTCCAGAGGATTCCTCTGGATGCTGGGTGAGGAGCAGATTGGGGGAAGGGATACCCAGGAAACTGTTAGCAGTTGTTTGTCTCTGGGAAGGGGAACTGGGTGTTGGGGTGGAAGTGAAACTTACCTTCCTCTGTATAGCCTTTTATACTGTTAAAAAAAAAAAATTTCTAAGTGTGTGATCTTGCTCGAAAAATAAAATCAAGAAAAAATATTCACAGCTAACATATTGAGCATTTATTATGAGCTATGCTGCTCGTGAACACCTAGAATTAAGGTGAGATAGTTAGTGGAAGTGGCAAGCAGCACGGCCCACACTGCCCAGCCACAGCGTTTTCTTCAGATGGGTGAGTGGATAGGACCAAAGTAGACAGAAAAAAGAAAAAGGGCAGAGCTACCAGCTTCACAGCTGGTGAATCTCTGAGCCACACTCCCACCCGTACTTGGCATTGTTCCGCTTCTGGGTCTTTGCCGGCTAAATGGGTATCGAGCAATGTTTCTTTGCTATTTAACGCTGTCCCATTTTTCTGATTACTAATGGGTTGAGCATCTCTCAATAGAATTCAGGCTTTCTCAGATGATAGTCATTGTGCTGGAGAGTATCTCAGTGATGGCTCTTAAGTACAGCAACAGAGGTTACCTCTCTGGCTAATTTAGGGATTATATGATAAAAACGTTAGATGGCTCAGAGATTTGCCAGGAAGGCTGGAGAACAAGGCTTGGGGAATAAAGGAAGCTGTGCAACCAGGACCACATTAAAAGTCATGCCACTGATCCAGTCTAGTGAGGACATGGGAGGCAATCCGCCCGCGCACACACACACAGACACACACACGGAACACTGGGCCCTAGAGCCACATTCTACTTGCCACAGTTACTGTCACCACTGCCACCAGAAGTGATTCTCCACTGTCCCTCTTTCTTGTACCATTTTGTAGTCTCAGATTTAGAATTTGGGCAGTTACACCTGACTGCCTAAACATAGGAGGGATGCAGAGAAAACAAGGTCTTAGCATTATCAGCTTCTCGAACAGGAGCTGGGTTCTGCTGCCCACCAAGATTCAGAATTCATACTTGGGCAGTTCCCTAAACATGGGAAGGAGTTCAGATGCTAGGCAACCAAAGGATGACCAATGTCCTTACAGCAGGGCCTCTCAGAGGCCAGAAAAGCCCCGACCACTTCCGTTTCTTGAGGGTCCCAGTATATGAAAAAAAAAAAGTGATGATATGCCAAAATAGGATTATAATAGTAGACCAAAGCTGGTCTTAACACGCAATAAGAAATGTAATTGTACTGTTCTCAAAATAGTGTTAGGATTTTATTTGCTTATTTTTTGACAGAATTCATTAAAGTGTAGAGCCAGAAACGAGCCATGGGTTTAAAGTTGGGTCCTGTCAAGACATTTCTGTGACTGGATATTTAACCTTATCTGGTAGTCACATCCAAAAAGTAATTGTGAGGCTTGGGCCGGATGCCCTCTGGGCCAGCACTGTGTGGGACCCTGGCATGGGCAGATGGGCTAGGGCTGCCATGCTCTGATCCACTCTCGGGCAGCAGCCCCTCCCCATGTAGGCAATCTGGTCATTCAAGAGCCAAGAGCTGCCCTGGATGTCATGTCGTGCAGATACTGAAAGCCAAAGAGGCAGATCATTGCACCCTGAGGCCACAGAGAATCAAATATAATCATGTTATTGAATGAGCTAGACTTAATAAGGTTCAAGTAAACCCTAACTTTATTCGTCCCCTGCACCCCTTCTTTCTGCAGCTTTCATGGCTCCTTGGCTACCATGGCCTCTTCGGGCACCCTTAGATAATAAAAAGTCCAGTCTAAAATTACATAGATTTCACCCCAATAAATTAAAAAAAAAAGAAAAAGAAACTTGAGTTAGAATCCTAAAAAAAAAAGTCCAGTCTAGTTTAATAATTACATAACTCCAGGCCAGTGTAGTATCAAAATTCCCAATGCTATCCCAAGTAGAGCTTCTCCCTCCCAGCTCTGCAATGCCTCAGGCTCACAGCCCGCAGAGGAAGGTCGGGCTGCTGAGATTTCTCTTTTTTTGGCTCCATTTCATCTCCTCTCCCACTTCTTAGCTGTTACTGTGGACTGACCTATGGCCTTGCCCTATGGGCAGAGAAGCAGTGTGAGGGGCAGTGACTGTCTAGCTGGCCTGGTACAGTTATGACCTGAAGCCAATGCCCTCTGGTCGGGACAGACATCTAGTGTTGCTATTCTCCCATGGGGACCTTTCATGGGGGTTCTCAGACCTATGGAGGACCTCCTTCGCTTGGCCACATTCGACCCACACTCAGCCCCTGGACGTCCCCTGTGTGGGATTGCATTGCTCCTGTAGGCTGACCCTTGGGTGGGATCATTTATAAAATGATGCTAGGCTGACTTCTCAGTAAAGGGCCCTCATTTGATCCAAGGGAGCCACACACCTTTGTGCCATTGTTGGTCGACCAGCAGCTCACTCCCAATGTAGCTTTCTTTCTCGTTTTGCTCTGCCAGGCCCAGCGAGCCTCTCACATTTTGATTTCTCCCAGCAAGTATCTGATACCAGCCCTGTGTCTTCTAAATTTCAGGGGCAGGTTAAGCCCTGCCTGTGGTTATCTTGGAGTGCCTCTGTTGTGAACTTTATCTGTGAGCGAGAGGCTCTCGTTGTCTTCCCACCAGGGTCAGAACACAGTGCACTCATAGCTCTCTAGAAAGGTCCTCAATGTCTGCCTCTCCCACTTCCCAGCTCCTTGTATTTGGCCTAGAGGGAGTCTTGAGCAGGTGCTGACACAACTAGTTTCCAGAGTCTGCACGGATGGTCTAACCCCTCCCATTAGGTTAGTCTGTGGTATTTGTTGATTGTTCTTGGTGGAAGCTGCAACAGCAAAGGCCCACTTTTTATACCCTGTATTCACTTCACAGATATGACCCTCCATGCTGTCATCTGTAAAGAAAGCAGAATGATGCCAACCCCCTGAAATTATTTTACCAGTTAAAAAGAGGTCATCCATGGGGAAAATCTTTGCCAAATTGCAAAGCACTCCACCAACTCTGCTGTTGTTCTTATCTGACAGACAACCTCACAGGCTAGTGCTACTGTCTCCATCTTTGTCATCCATGCTATGCTAGAGAAATGACACCCCCATGTGTGACCCGGCCCTCAGGGAGACCAGTTTTGAGCAATCTCTAGTGCACCAGTTATAACTTCACCTCCACTCCCACACTGAAGAATGTTTGTGAGCCAGACTCTCCACACTACGGGACAGCCTTGGCTCTGCACTATTGTTTTCTAAGTTACCATGTAATGTAATGTAATAAAATATTGTTTATTGCATTTTTAAAAAATTCCTCTCTCTAGCTATTATGATAGAAGGCTCCTCCCAAAAGGGTATGACACTGTATCTCAAAAGCTGTTGTCACGCATCTCAAAGACTCATAGGAGCCCTCTAATTTGGGGGGAAATCCCGTGCTTTTTGAGAGTGTCTGGGGCCCAGTCTGGGGAAAGACTGATAGAGAAGTGCCAGAAATCTGATCATGTTTTGAACTCAATGTAGATGATACCATGTGGCCGGCTGACAGGACACAGGTCAGACAGGGCTCGGTCTGGGTGTGATTAGTCACCTTTGGGGTACATTTTTGATCTTATATCAGTGAGAGAAATGGCAGTGTCCAAGGGCATGTGCTGGCCCCACATGGTGGGTAATGAGACCCTCCCACACACATACCTCAGGTGCAGCTGCCCTTTTTTTAAAAAAAAGATTTTTATTAAAATATAGCTAACATACAATATTACATTAATGTCAGGTGTACACCAGTTATTAACCTTTATATACCTAAAGAAGTGATCACCATAAGTCCAGCAACCATCTGACAATGTACAACGTTTTGACAACATTATTGACTATATTCCTATGTTGTACATTACATCCCCCCATGACTTATTTATTTTATACTTGGAAATTTGAACCTTTATTCCCCTTCACTTTTCCCCGCCTCTTAAATTTTTCAATTACAGTTGACATTCAATATTATTTTATATTAATTTCAAGAGTACAGTATAGTGACTAGACATTTGTATAATTTAAGAAATGGTCCCCCTGACTAGCGTAGTACTCACGTGGCACGATACATAGTTTTTACCATATTATCGACTATATTCCTACGCTTTACTTTACATACCCATGATTATTTTGTTACTATCAGTTTGTACTTCTTAATCCCTACCTCTTTTTCATTCACCTCCAATCCCCCTCCCATCTGGCAACCATGGATATGTTCTCTGTGTCTATGAGTTTGTTTCTGTTTTGCTTATTTTGTTCTTTAGATTCCACATACTTGTATAACTGAAATCACATTGCATCTGTCTTTCTCTGTCAGACATACTCCACTCAGTACAGTCCTTCCATGTCCATCCATGCAACCACAGATGGCAAGAATCCATTCACTTTCCTGGCCAAGTAATATTCTATTGTGTATATGTACCACCTCCTCTTTATCCATTCTTCCATCGACAGACACCCAGGCTGCTTCCATATCTTGGCTATTGTAAACAATGACGCAATGAACATATGGATGCACATGTCCCCTTGAAGTAGCATTTGGGTGTCTTCAGATAAATGCCCTGAACTGAGATTACAGGTTCTTCTTTGTCTCTTGTTATAGCCTTTGTTTTAAAGTCTATTTTGTCTCGTATAAGTATTGCTATCTCAGCTTTGTTTTGTTTCTTTTTTTATTTCTATTTTCATGAAATATCTTTTCCCATCCCTTTACTTTCTGTATGTGTGTGTGTCTTTCAATCTGAAGAGAGTCTCTCATAGGCAGCATATGTATGGGTCTTGTTTTCTTATCCATTCAGCCTTCCTATGTCTTTTGAGTGGAGCATTTAATCCATTTACATTGAAAGTAATTGTTGACAGATATGTAGCTATTGCCATTTTATTATTCATCATTCTGATCTTTTTTTTTTTTTTTAAATCTTAAAGAAGTCCCTCTAACATTCCTTGTAATATTGGTTTGGTGATGATAAACTCTTTTAGCTTTTTCTTGTCTGGGAAGCTCTTTATCTGTCCTTCGATTCTAAATGATAGTTTTCCTGGGTAGAGTAATCTTGGTTACAGGTCCTTGCTTTTCATCACGTTGAATATTTTGTGCCAATCCCTTCTGGCCTGTTGAGAAATCAGCTGACAATCTTATGGGAACTCCCTTATAAGTTACTAGTTGCCTTTCTCTTGCTGCTTTTAGGATTCGCTCTTTGATTTTAATCTTTACCATTCTAATTATAATGAGTCTTGGTATGGGTTTGTTTGGGTTCATCTTGTTTGGGTTCATGTTGTTTGGCACTCTCTGCAGTTCCTGGACTTGTGTGTCTATTTATTTCACCAGGTTAGGAAAATTTTGAGCGATTATTTCTTCAAATAGTTTCTCAATTCCTTGCTTTCCCTCTTCTCCTTCTGGTACCCCATCATGCAGATGTTGTTATGCTTGATGTTGTCCCAGAGGTCTCTTATATTATCCTCATTTTGGGGGGAGTCTTTTTTGTTTTTGCTGTTCTAATTGGGGTTTTTCTGCTACCTTGTATTCCAAATCACTGATACAATACGATCCTCTGCTTCACTAGTCCACTGGCGATTCCTTCTAGTGCATCCTTCATTTCAGTTATTGTATTCTTTGCTTCTGACTGTTTTTTTTTAATGGTTTTTATATCTTGTTTTATGCTTGCTATCTTTTTGTTGAAGTTTTTACTAAGTTCTTCGAGCATCCTTATAACCATGGTTTTGAACTCTGTATCTGGTAGGCTGCTTGCCTCCATTTTGTTTAGTTCTTTTTCTGGATTTTTCTCTTGTTCTTTCATTTGGGACACATTTATTTGTTTCCTCATTTTGGCTGTCTCTCTGTGTTTGTTTCTGTGTATTAGGTAGATAGATCTCTTATGTTTCTCAGTCTTGGACAGATAGCCTTATGTAGTAGGTGCCCTGTGGGGCCCAGTGGCACAATCTCCCTGGTGACCTGCACCAGGTGCTCCAGGAATGTCCCCTGTGTGAGTTGTGTGTGCCCTCCTTTTATAGTTGAGCCTTGGTTGCTGTTGGCACATCAGTGGGTGGGATCGGCTGATTGGCTATGGGTTTTGGACATGTCCATAGCTTACAGGCTACTGTGGCGGGGGGGCTTACCCCACTGAGTGGGGATTCACCCCAGTGGACTCTGGTGCCTGTTGAGACCGCCCTTTAGGTGTGCCACTTGTGGGGCTAGTTGGGAGGTGCTCTGCTGTGGTCTGAAGCCAACCTCCAAGTATGTTGGTTCTAGAGCCTCTTAGAAAAGGCTCTGGTGCAGGCCCAGGTTGCCCACTGCCTGTTACTGGCCAGAGACTACCTGGTAAGAGCTACAAAGTGATCCGTGGTTGTTCGCTGCCTATGCTAACCATGGAGGAGAGTGGGAGAGGCCATACTGAGAACAAAGGACGTCTGCCATGAGTACCAGGTCTAGGGTAGTTCTGCAAAATGCCAGGACACCTCAAGTCCTTCTGCCTCCTGCTGGCTCCTGTAAGGTTTAGCCACTAATAAAGCCTCGGGTGGTGGGCGAGCTGGGTGAGGCAGGGTCTAAGTGAGTCAGCAGGGCGGAGCAGTAGAGCTCACCAGACCGATCAGATTCAGATTTGGCCGTAAGCATAGGGGGCGGGCGCAACACAGGAAAGATGGCTCCCACTTGCTGGCTGCACAAGAGGAAAACCTCCTCACAAGGAGATGGCAACTGTCCTCCAACCCTCAATCTGAAGCAACACAACTCATTCTGCCCCTTGTATGTCTCCGACAGCCCCGGAGTTACTGTTCCTCCACTGGAGCCCAAGGTGAGTGCCTGCGAGTGAGAGAGTCTGTGTGAGGGAGCTTTAAGAGGATGCCTGGATTTCCCACCGCCGCTTGTCCTGCCTGGATGGTCAAAATTCCCACTGTTTTTCACAGTCAGATGTTGTGGGGGCTCCTCTTCCCAGCACCAGTACTCTGGGTTGGGGAGGTGGGTGGGGGTTGGGGTCCCTCGCTCCTTTGGGAGGAAACTCCAAGGCCGAGATATCCCTCCTGGTTTTCAACTGCCTCCCGGAGGTATGGGGTTAGCCAGTTCTGTGTCTCCACTCCTCCTACCAGTCTCAACGTGGCTTCTTCTTTATGTCCTTAGTTATAAAACTGTTCAGCGAGACTTCAGATGGTTTTCCAGGTTGATTGTTATGTAATTCAGTTGTAATTTTAATTTGTTCACGGAAAGAAGCAGCACAGTGTTTACCTATTCTGCCATTTTGGATCTCCTCACACTTATTTTCAATGCCTGAGGTTTGAGAGGTGGGTGTTTGGAGGCCTGACTGTGTTAAATGATTTCTCCCCGTTATCCCATAGTTGACCTCACAATAGCCCTGTTAGTTTTCAGGCAACTTGAATTTCTGTGCTCTGTGTTTCTAGTTTGGTCAGAAACAAGGTGGTGAATGTTCTTCCATTATTAGTGCTCTAATTTTTAAAAATTGTGTAATAATGCTCAAATATGTCTCTATTGTAAAAGAATCCAACAATACTGAATAAACTGTGTGTAATGATGAGCGGGGAAAAGAAGGAGGAGGGACACATGCTAGAATGGGGCTAATTAATTTATTTAGCAATATCTAATCAATTTATTTAGTAATATGCAACAGCAAAAGACAGAGGCAATTAATAGAATATGTTAATGTCAGAAAGTAAAGGTGGTTAATACTAAACTATATACATTGATAACAATGTCATGTCAAAGGAGTACACATACATATAAGTTTAAGAGATCTCAACATATGTTTACTATTGATCAAAAATCACTTGGCTAAATATATAAATAACATCAGTAAGGCATATCCAAAAGCAGTAATAAGCTCTATAGGATAGTAACTATCACAGTAGATGTCAAAAGCTCACCACACTGGGGGAGAACAGCACTAGAAAAGTCATAAATCAAAACGTTGTCAGGTCTGTAGCTGAGAGAAACTCAGCCATCTCCCATACCGCTGCTTGTTCCCAAGAATGCTGTTGTTGTCTGTGTTGTTGTTGTTGTTAAAAGTCAAGGCGTCTTCTGATGTTGTAAGCTGCAAGCTGCATACAAGTTTTTTAGATGTTAACAAGTTTTTAAGAAAGCTAACCGTGGGGAACAACACTGGAGAGGTCAGGAACCAGCCAGACTTCATCAGGTTCGTGGCTGAAAGTCAGGACACCCCCTGGTGTTGCAAGCTGCATGTTGCTGGAAGTCTTCAAAATGTTAGAATGATGAGAAATCACCAATGACAAATGACCAAATGATGAAATAATAATAATAATTACACTGCCAGCTGACGTCTGTCATATATTTTCTCAGATGAACCTTAGAGCCACGTTTCTTGATCCTGCCTCCCCCTCCAGGAATGGCCAATTACTGATATGAATGCTGCCCATCGGGCCGAAGGGCCAATTCATCTAGATGGCAACAAGGCCTGGCGATGTGCCTGTCACATCGTCCTGATATAACTTAGCTACTTCTTCACTTCATCTGCTGATGTGGGCGAAACAGACAGAACAAAGAGGGAATTCTCTCAACCTCTGATCAAGAATTTCTTTAACCCTAAGCTAACCATCACCTCACAACACGGACAGAGCAACAAACACCGTCTCATATCTCCCCCACTCGAGAGAATAAGACCAAACAGAAAACCTCATCTCATGTCTCCCCTGCTCAGGAGAATGAGACCAAAGGAGGAATTTACTCAACCCCTGATCACAGCACAGAAATCACCTCACATATAGGAACAGATAAAAGCTAATAGACAATAGCTCACATCAACCAATGAAGGCAAATTTTCTTCAACACCTTCCCTATACTGTGAAATGCCACTTTACTTCTCCTTGACACTTCTCCCTTCCTAGAGGTAATCGCTCTTTTGTTTGTTTATACCCATATCCATATATGCAATATATGAATGCATATTTCAAAATGCATAGATGGAATAATACTATATATATAGTTCTGAAACTTTATTTTTCAACTGGGTGATCTTTCCGTGTCAGAATACACAGATCTATTGTATTCTTTCTAATAGCTACATGGTATTTTATTTTATGACCATCTTATAATTTATGCAACCATTTGGGGTCCATTTCCATAGTTTCCAGTTCTTTTGCTATAATAAACAGTGCTTCAGTGACTGACTATCTATCTATCTCTAGATCTATCTATCTATCTATCTATTTATCTATCTATCTATCTATCTATCTATCTATCTATCTATCTATCTATCTAAATACATGTGAGTATTTTGGTCAGAGGGATTTTTACACATGTAGTTGATGTAATTTCTGAGTCAAAGAGATGTACTTTAAATTTTTTGATAGGTATATCCATATTACCTTCCTGAAAGTGTTCAATAATTTATATTCTCACCAACTGGGCATGAGAGTATCCATTTCTATGCACATTCTCCAACACTGGGTATTTTGAATCTTTAACATTTTTGCTAATAGGATGGAAAAATGATGATATCTTGTTGTAGATTACATTTTGAGGATTCTTTCTAATTAAGTGATCCAAATCCATTTCAATGTGGGAAAGAATGGACTATTCAGTAAATACTGTTGGGATAGTTGCCTCTCCATTTTGGAAGAATTGCAATTAAAAAAACAAAAGTAAAGTCCAGGTGTGTTAAAGATAAAATATGTTTTTTAAAACTACAGAAGTTGTATAGGTATTACATAAGATCATTTTTAAGTCTTGTAAGTGAGAAGGCTTTTTTCTAGCATGACATAAATGTAGAAGGCATCAAAGAAATGACAGATTTGAGCATATAAAATATAACACTATGGAAAAAAGTATCATTAACAAAGTAAAAGACCACTACATACATAACTGATAAAGGATTTATATATTAATATTCAAAGAACTCCTACAAATGCAATAAGAAAGGTAAGTATAGGAAGAAACATAAATGACTATATACAGTATGCAAATATTTTCTACTTCATTTCTTATCTGAGAAATTAAAACAGTATCGAGTGCATGGTTAATTTTATGTGTTAACTTGGCTGGGCCACAGTGCCTGTATATTTGGTAAAACATTATTCTAGCTATTTCCCTGAGGATATTTTTGGATGAGATTTACATTTGAATTAGTAGACTTTGAGTAAAGCAGATTTCTCACCACAATAATGTGGGTGGGCCTCCCCCAATCAGTTGAAGACATGAATAGAACAAAAGGCTGACCTCCCCTGAGCAAGAGGGGACTCCCCAGACTGCCTTAAGATTTCATCTGTAACATCAGCCCCTCTGAGTTTGCCAGCAGACTGCCTTTGGACTTGAACTGTAACTCTTTCCTGAGTCTCCAGCCTGCTGAGCTCCTCCATCAGATTTTGGACTCACCAAACCACCACAATCACGTGAGTCAATTCCTTGCACAAGTCTCTTTTTATGTATATATGAGTATACATCCTATTGGTTTGTTTCTCGGGAGGACCCCGACTAATACACTGAGTTACTAAATTAAAAAATGATATTTTTCCTTGTTGGCAGGGTTATGAGGTCTCTTACAGACTGTTAGGGGAGACAGGGTTGATTTACCTAGGGAAGGTAATTGTCAATATTTATAAAAATTTCAAATGTACACGTATATCCCATTTAATATAGCAGCACCACTTTTAGGAAATGTACAGGTGCACAAGTATTTATGTAAAAGGATGTTCCTGTAGCATTTTTTTATGATAGGGAAAAACGGAGCTACTTTTTGTTATTCATTCATTTATTTATCAAATGCCAAATGCCTACTTGATTTTATGTACTGTTTTAGGCACCTGGGTAGACAGTAATGAATAAGACAGACATGGAGATGGCTGTCACGGGCTTCCCAGTCGAGAGGGAATAATCACATATTAAACAAATGAACAGAAAAATATGTAAATCCATCTGTTGTAGCACAATAGAAGATAATATCGAGGGGGGATGGTTATTTGAGACTGGGTGATCAGAGAAAGCCTCTCTACACAGTGACATTGGATGGGGTGATTACTTTGTAAGTTATATAAATGTCTAATCATTTTGTTGCACACCTGAAACTAATATAACATTGTATGTCAACTGTAATTGAAAAATAAAAAATTATTTTAAAAATACTAATCAATTAATTAATTAATTAATTTAAAAAGAGCATGACATTGGAGAGAAAAGCTGAAAACAGGGTTAGCCAGCTGGGTAAAGTGTGGAGGAAACAGTATGTGCAGAGGTTGGGAGTGTGGCCTGCTTGAAGCCAGGCCAGCAGAGTGATGCCAGTGAGGTGGGATGGTCCCTGAGGAACCTGCAGAGAGAAGCAGGGTCGGATGCCACAGGGCCTGGCAGGCCATGAGGAGGGGATCAGAATGGGAAGCCATTGAATGGTTTTATTCAGGGCAATGGCATCATCCAATTTATGTTCTTCAAAGCTCCCTCTGGCTGTGGTGTGAACTGATGATAAGGACTAAAGGAAAGACCAGGTTAAAAGCTTTTGCAGTAGTCCAATGAGAAATCATGGTTGTGGCAGAGCTGGAGGGAAACAGATTCGTATGACATACATTCTGGAGATGAAAGAAATAGGACTTGATGGTCAATTGAATGTGGGTAGTAAAGAACAAGGCATCAAGTCAGGCTTTCTGACCACTATGCACCTATCAGAATGGCTAAATAAAAATACTAACAACACAAGTGCTGGTGAGGATATGGAGCACCTGAATCTCTCATATATTGCTGGGAGGAATGCAGAATGGTACTCTGGCAAACAGATTGACGGGATCTTAAAAAATTCAACATTGAGTTCCGGTGAAGAGGAGATACCCCCGCAGTTGTCGCCGCATCGGGAATTTCTGGCTCTTTTCTCTTCGCCTTAAATTCGGGTGTCTTTTATGAATAATCAAAAGCAGCAAAAGCCAACGCTATCAGGCCAGCGTTTTAAAACCAGAAAAAGAGAGGAAAAAGAGAGGTTTGACCCCACTCAGTTTCAAGACTGTATTTTTCAAGGTTTAACTGAAACTGGTACTGATTTGGAAGCAGTAGCAAAGTTTCTTGATGCTTCTGGAGCAAAACTTGATTACCGCCGATATGCAGAAACACTCTTTGACATTCTGGTGGCCGGCGGAAGGCTGGCCCCAGGTGGTACACTGGCAGATGACATGATGCGTACAGATGTCTGTGTGTTCGCAGCACAAGAAGACCTGGAGACCACGCGAGCATTTGCACCGGTTTTTAACAAGTTAATCAGGTGCTACAAATACCTGGAGAAAGGTTTTGAAGAGGAAGTAAAAAAGTTGCTGCTATTCTTAAAGGGTTTTTCAGAGTCGGAGAGAAACAAGCTGGCTATGTTGACTGGTGTTCTTCTGGTTAATGGAACACTTAATGCATCCATTCTTAATAGCCTTTATAATGAGAATTTGGTTAAAGAAGGGGTTTCAGCAGCTTTTGCTGTAAAGCTCTTTAAATCATGGATAAATGAAAAAGATATCAGTGCAGTAGCTTCAAGTCTTCGGAAAGTCAGCATGGATAACAGACTGATGGAACTTTTCCCTGCCAATAAGCAAAGCATTGAACACTTTACAAAGTATTTTACTGAGGCAGGCTTGAAAGAGCTTTCAGAATATCTTCGGAATCAGCAAACCATAGGAGCTCGTAAGGAACTCCAGAAAGAACTTCAAGAACAGATGTCCCGTGGTGATCCATTTAAGGATATAATTTTGTATGTCAAAGAGGAGATGAAAAAAAAACAACATCCCAGAACCTGTTGTCATTGGAATATCTGGTCCAGTGTAATGAGCACTGTGGAATGGAACCAAAAGGAGGCGCTTGGAGCAGAGCAAGCCATCAAGCACTTGAAGCAATACAGCCCTCTACTTGCTGCCTTCACTACTCAAGGTCAGTCTGAGCTGACTCTGTCACTGAAGATTCAGGAGTATTGCTATGACAACATTCATTTCATGAAAGCCTTCCAGAAAATAGCGGTGCTTTTTTATAAAGCTAAGTCCTGAGTGAAGAGCCCATTCTGAAGTGGTATAAAGATGCACATGTTGCAAAGGGGAAAAGTGTCTTCCTTGAGCAAATGAAAGTTTGTAGAGTGGCTCAAAAATGCTGAAGAAGTGTGAGTCTGAAGCTGGAGAAGATGACTGAATTTTGAAACTACACCCTCAGTAAAGCAAACAGGAGTTGTAGATAAAATGTCATGTTTCTTGTCTTGGTTCTTACATCTTCCTACCTCCCTATGTCAAACATGATATAAGGGCTTTCATGGCAAAATTTATTTTAAATGTTTCTATGGTTACTGGAAACGTTGGTATTAGTTTCTAAAATCATGTTTTAAGTAGCTTCAGGAGCTATAGATCTGAATCTAATGTTGTATTCGTTTTTTCAGTTATCTTCTACCTCCTGTATTTTCTACTGTAATAATATAATTTAGGGCTTTGCACAGTAAACAGTTCACTTTTCCCTGTTTTTTTTAAATATAAACAGTTTTCAAGATATGATTGGGTTAAAAATAATTTGTTGTAAAAATTCTGTTTGCAAATTACACTTGAAAGTATCCAAAGTCTCAAAAGGCAGTGATTTGTGAGGTCATTTGGGTTTGCCCAAAGCCCTCCTCATCAATGAAACTCTCATATACAGTAATTGAATTCATTAACATTAATCTTGAGTATATGGACCATTGCTTACATGTTAATATTTTTTGGCATTTTTAACCCCAGATGTCCTTGAGCTCAATTGTTTGCTCTCTGGTTTTCATTCCTTAGTGAAGCCATGGAAAATATCTTGGAAGTGAGGTCTTTGGGAAATTGTATGTGGCAGAAGTCGTGGGAAGAAGGAAGTTGAGCTTTTTCCCATTGAGAAACTTCAGCATTAAGTTTATATCTTTCCAGGCAAAACAAATGGGTATTCTTTGCATAGCATTTTCACTGTACCTTAGAAAAGTCTTGTCACTTGACGAATTTAACACTTGTCATACATTTAGATTGATAGGAAAGGACTCATGAAATAGTGTGAGGAAAGGAAATACTGTACTAAACTCAGTATATTGTTGAAAATGTTAAGTGATCAGTATGTTCTAATTGGGACTCTGAATATAAATCGTATTTCCTAATGGCTTAGGGTATTTGATGTAAAGCATGGAATACAATGATAATAATACATTCCTACTTGGTCATATAGGACCAGCTTCTTTCTCTTAACACATTCACTAATGACTCAAGTATTTGGCTATTAACCCTAGTTGCCTTTCTTTTAAGTGCCATGAACCAAATATCTCTTCTATACAATTGATACATTTATTTTAATTTTCATCTTTCTTTTCTTACTGCCCACTCATCGATATATGTAGTCAGTAGAAAACAAAATGTGACCACAGTTTTTGGTGGAAAGACCTCATAGTAAAAGTGAATATTTTGAAAGTTTTTTGATTGTTGAAAGAAATTAGCTTGGAATAATGCCACCAGAGACTGAGTGGAAATTGCCCCTTTCAAAGGTGCCATTTTTATGAGCCAAGAATTTGGTGTTTAGTTCACCTGGAAGGAGTAACATGTAGCATAATTTGAAATAACGGTATATAGTAATCTTACGAAGAAGAGCATTATTACTGATACCATTGTGAATAGGGTGAAATTGTTAAATGAAAGTTTTTATGCACAGGCAAAATGTATTCAGTAGGTTTCTACATAGTGATCTGCTTTTACTTTGTAATTTGTAGTCCTCAAAAGACTTTTTTTTAGAAATAAAGTCCATCCTTATCAGTTTATATAGGTCAGTCTTATTAATTTTTTATTTTTTGTAAATTCCATGTTCATGTCCAGTGGTAACTATGTTATACATTCAAGTGTCTTTATTACATAAGCATTAAATAATTGCTTTTTTCGTCCTTATAACTCCCAATCTGTAAACACCTACACAGAAACCTGATGTAGCGGAAACTACATTAACATTTCTACAACCAAATCATTGCATGTTACTGCCATTCAGAGTGTACCCTGTTTTATTATATACTGTGTATAGTGAAAGAGTGTGTAGTCTTCCAGAACTACATTATGATCTTTGATCCTAGTTTTTTTCATAATGACAAAGTAGTGTTTACTAACTACAATATTACAATAAATGGGTAAGTCACGTGTGACAGTGTAAAGAAAGGGGATGCTTTCTGAAAAGACTACAGATTTTCATTTTGAATTTTAAGTGATAATTTTGGAACTCAGCTGCCAGTGCCAACTTATAATGTCTCAAATATGTAATTCTTAATACAGATGTTAAAATTGTACTTGTAATTATGGTTGGATATCTGTTCATTGATTTTCCTAACTTGGTGTCAGTTTCTAAAGATAAGTCTCCTCTTAGATGCCATAATTAAATGTGTGTTTAGAGCTGATCATAAGTTTCTTAATCTTAATTATTTCTGGGAGTATTGTCCTAAGATATGTATTATGCTGTTCTTATGAAAACTCCAAATACCAAAAATGCCACAGGATATTTTGACATAGCATAATGATGGTGGTGAGAGGAAATGCATGTGATTAAGATCTACTTCTGTTTCTCAAAGCTCATTATCACCCTTCCCCAGGAAGCCTTTTCAGACTTTTCTAATAGTACCCCAATAAATTTCAATATAGATTAAAAAAAAAATTCAACATACAATTATCATATGAGGTCTGACAATTAAGTTTGAGAACTTGTTGCAATAATATTGCTAAACTTTTTTATATCCGAGGGATTATTCATTATGAATTTGTACCAACTAGACAAACAGTTAACCAAGTTTACTATTTGGAAGTGCTGAAAAGGCTGCGTGAAAAAGTTAGACGAAAATGACCTGAACTTTTCACCAACAATTCAAGGCTCTTGCATCACGACAATGCACCAGCTCACACAGCACTGTCTGTGAGAGAGTTTTTAGCCAGTAAACAAATAACTGTGTTGCAACACCTTCCCTACTCACCTGATCTGACCCCCAATGACTACTTTCTTTACCCAAAGATCAAGGAAATATTGAAAGGAAGATCTTTTGATGACATTCAGGACATCAAGGGTAATACAATAGCTCTGATGGCCATTCCAGAAAAAAGAGTTCCAAAATTGCTTTGAAGGGTGGACTAGGCACTGGTGTCGGTGCATAGCTTCCCAAGGGGAGTACTTTGAAGGTGACCGTAGTGATATTCAGCAATGAGGTATGTAGTACTTTTTCTAGGATGAGTTTGCGAACTTAATTGTCTGACTTCATATGACTCAGCCATCCCTCTCTCGGATATTTGACCTAGAGAAATGAAAACATATGTCCATACAAAAACCTGTACATGAATGTTTAGAGTAGCTCTATCCATAATTGCCCTAAACTGAAACAACCCAAATCTCATTCAGTGGGTGTATAGATAAGCAAATTGTGGTGCAGTCATTCAATGGAACTAACTACTCAGCAGTAAAAAGAAACAAACTGTAATATTCACAATAACTAGAATGAATCTCAAAGACATTATGCTAAGTGAAAGAAGCCAGTCTCAAAAGGTTAAAGACTGTGTGATTCCATTTATGTGACTTTCTTGAAACAGTAAAACTGACACGACAGCGGATCTGTGGTTGTCAGTGGTTAGGGGTGAGGGGAAGATGTGACTATAATGGCCCTTTATCTTGATTTGGAGGTTACAGGAATGTATGTGTGTTAAAATTCACAGAACTGTACATGTGAAACGCGTACCACTGAAAAATTTCCATTTTATTGTGTGATCTCTTTAAAAATAAAAAAGAATTAAATCTTAAAAAAAAAACAAAAAAACAAAAAATGATGCCTGGGTTTCTGGCCTGGGCAGATAGATAGATGGCGTTGCCATTTACAGAGGTGGACAGGGCTAGGAGGTGGGGTCAAATTTGGGGGAGGAAGTGAACTTGGTTTGAACTTGTGAACTTGTGAACTTGTGATGTCTCTGTACACAGCTGGATACACAAGAGTCTGGGGCTGGAGATAAATATATGGGTGTCATCAGTGATCAAAGCTACTAGATTGGATTGGAACACCTAGGGAGATGCTGGTGTAGAACAAGAGCAAAAGGGGAGTGCCTTCCAGAACAATGCCTCCAGAGCGTGGGAGCAGGAGGAGGAGCCAGGGTTGAGAGAGAGGGACCTGGAATTGGAGAATACTAGAACCTCCTCTGCTCTGCCTGGTTGTGTCCTTCAGAGACCTGTCTTGTGAGTGAGGGAGATGGCTCTCAGAGAAGGGCAGCTGGGGTGGCAGGGACTTCAAAACGAGAACAAGGGACTGGTAAGGATGATGTTAGAAAGTCAGCAGGTCTCTGCAGCTGTTTGCCATTAGATCTTGTCAAAGGTATCTGTGAACTGCACTTGACACTTCCTCTTGCTTCCTCCCCCACCCCTCCCCAACATCTGAACCTCCTCAGCCTCCACTGCTGGAGAGGCCACAAACTGGAAGCCTGGAAGCCAGTCCACAATGCTCAGTCCTGTTTTGTTTTCACCACAGAGTACTTAAACATTTTGAATTGGTTGTCAGGACACAAGATTTCCAAACAGCAGTAACAGCTGGACTTTGAACTGGAAAAATTAGAAGGTATGGCAGCAGTGAGTCCACTGGCTCCTTGGTAACAGGAGTTACATTTAGATGAACCATGCACTCTCCAGTTGGCCACAGTCCTTACTAATTCCTGCAGATCTTCCTCACCAGGATAAGAGCTGGTTGCCATTTATCACCTGTTTGTGTCATGGTTTCTGCCCTTTTGTGTAACTTGGGCTGTCCCATAGCAGTCACCCCTTCTGCAGAGTGGCACAGCAAAAGCAGAGACCTGCTTGGCTTGTTGAAACTTGGGAAGACTTATTGACGACTTTATATACACCTATATAATATGGGCACAGAGGTGAGGTGACATGACTTTTTCTAATCAACTTTTTTATTGAGGCTTAATTTACATACAAAGATGAGGGTTGTGCGCTAAGCATAAAGAACAGTTATTAGAAGGGCGGGGGGCAGGGATGAACAGAATCAGTGAGCAGCAAGCCCCTAATCGTGAGTAGTAAATTGGCATCCAGGAACATATAACCTCATCTTCACGTGGGCATGACATGTGTTATAACGACTCCAGGGGCAAGAAGACTGGGTGGATCCCCTGTTTTCCAAGAACACTGAGCAGGGCCAAGCACCCCTCCACAGGACAACATTGCTCGTGAGCCCCACCCCACCCATTCAACCCTCTCTTGTTTCCATACCAATCAAGATCCCACAATAAGCATGGACATTTTTATCAATAAAAGGAGAGCTTGCAGCCAAGACTGCCAGTTAGCTGATACTCAACCTTAAAAAGGATCTCATCCAGTAGGTTTGTTTTTTGTCGTGTAATGCAGTCTCAACTAGTCAGCTTTCAAAAGCCCCTATCTGAATGAGCGGAGTCCCAACATCTTGGTGCCAGAGCTACTGACTGAAACCATAAGAAATCTCCTTAGGTCAGTCGTAATAGGTAAGATAAACACCAAGATTTCATAGCTCCTACAAAACAAATAGTCAGAGTTCCAAAATTCCAGGATCACAAAATAAAATAAGAAAAGATGGCATTGGGTAGGTTCTAGTAGGATGTAGGAATTTTAGATATGATATAGTCTTATTCATTCCAGTTAAGACACTTTTGGCTACAAGTCAGAGAGTATCTAGTGAACAGCAAGTCAACCATAGCAATGTTTATTAACAATGAGTTTGGAGCTGGGGGTTCCAGCTCTATAAGGTCATCAGGACCAAGAACCTTTCATCCTTCTTCTCTGCCACCCATAGTTTGTTAGTTTTCTCCTTCAACTTTGTGACCTTCTGGCCCTAAAATGGCTGCTGCAGCTCCAAGTGTCACATCCTCTCAGAAAAGCTTCCAAACCAGGAAGGGAGAGGGCAGCTCCTCACATATTTACCTCTTTTGGGGACAGAGCCAGTAGTGCAGTTTCCAGGCTCTCGGCCTCTCGTAGAAGGGTGCTGGCTCAGGTAGTAAATGGCCATCAACTGTGATTGGATGGCCATTAGCTGTGGCTAGTTGGCCGTCAGCTGTAACCAGTGAGCCATTGGCCACTAATATAATTGCCGTGGCTACGCTAGCAGGAAATGGGGGGCTAGCAGGAAGATGGTGACTGAGCTAGCAAGCGCGGATTGCAGTTAGCATGGTGGATTGCAGCTAGCAAGCGAGGTTGGTTGGCAGAGAGAAGTGGATGGCAGGTTGCGGATCGTGTGGCTCCTGCTTCCTGTTTCTCCAACCCAGCTTCCAGCGAGAATATAGTGGTATGACTCTCCTATTTATGGCTCTGTGGGTGTTCCTTTTTGGCCTCACCATGTCCTGCGTTCTTATGTGGGGAGCGGGACCAGAGACCCCGCATGACACCCTGCATGACAGACCCCTAGCAGATTTCTTACTTTTGTTGGCTAGAATTGGGTCATGTGTCCATCCTGATACCAGTGACCTTAATAAAAGGGAGCAAGATTGTCATGATTAGTGCCAATTACAATCTGACCCCTCGGGTTGGCTGATATGCAGCAAGGGATGATTGAATTGGTTGTTTCACTGTACCCTTCTCGTCTAAATCCAGTAAAATCCCCCCCTTACAAAAATATTTCTGTACCCCATTTCCTCTTCTGCAACGTTTTCTCTCCCCTAGTTCCATGTCTCCATGGGGGATGCACCTTCCCACTTCCACCAGTGTTTATCAGATTTCATTCTTTTTATCCCATTCTTTTTCTGGAACGTGATCCCAGCATCCTTTCCCCCAGAACACTGGCCACCATCTTGATGCCTTGATCTTTCCCCAGAGGGATTATTTTTCAGAACTGGCCTTAAAGGGACGTCAGCAGGCTTCTCATAGAACTTGCAACGTGTTAGGGGCCACAACTATCTGTATCGCTGGGGACTTTCTTTTTAAACCAGAGGAGTCCTGTCAGAGAGGGGAAGGTACACATTTGAGTGCTTTCTCACACTATTTCCCTCTATTAGTTCTCCACCCCAGCTCTGTCTCCCATCTCCTCCTCCTCTCCCGGAATCTATGGCCTGACGTTTCTTCCACCTGCTTCTTCCACCTGCGTGTCTTTCTATTTTTATTGTGGCTCTGCTTCTTCCTTTTGGATAGTTCTTGCAACTAATGTTGCAGGCTCCCAGGCTTCTTGCTCACCCCCATCTGTTCTTCACCTCCCTTCCTCCTCCCCCGCCCGTGACCTGCTCTAATTTTTGTCCTCTTCCCAAGATCCACTTGAAACAGGTTTACCTCTCCTGCTTTGTATGCAGTTTTCCTTGCCCCACCAGGCACATACGGAAGGAGAGGTCACTTGCTAAACTATCCAAAGACCCTGGTCACAGGTGATGTATTCAACTCAGGAGAAGGCAGCAAGTCAGCCTGACTCCCTGTGCCTGTTTCCTGCCCCCACCCCCCACCCCACTATACTGCTTTATGAATAGTCTGAGCTTATTGTGGCGTAAGCCTGCAGTGCTTTCACCACTCACTGCCTTCAGCCAGGCTGCAGTGAACCATCTTTGCCGGTTTCGTAATGACTTCTTGGGTAGCTTTCCTAGGTTTATGGTCACACTTGGTGATTTGAAACTTCTAGCCTCCTCCCTGTTCCCCTAGAAGCTGAGACCCTGAACTGTGGCAGGGATCGGTCAAGGCTCCCTTGTCCTTCGAGGTTGAGCTGCCCTCGTTTTTAGTGAAGGGGTAGGATAGCCTTTCTTATAGGAGGAGAAAGCTCCTCCTACTTCATGGCCATCAATGAGGTTTAGTCCTTTTTGTAAACTGTAAAAAAAAATTTTTTGTTAATTAACAAAATTATATTGCTGAACAACATTGGCTGTTTGAAATCAGATCGGTAAGAGTGAAATATCCCACTGGTACTTGGAGGATCCAGGCGGGAGCCTGTGACACAGAAAAGCAGCCTTGCTTTTCAGCCCCCAGTCCTTCAGATAAGTTTTCAGATGTAGAAATTCAACCTTTATCTTTGTATTTTCCAAAGAACTAAGACCCCAAGTCTGCCTATCGATGGCTTTACACAAAGTCCTGCTTTGCTTTGAGCCTATCAAACATGGCTTTATTGAATCTTCACCTAAACATCACTCTTCCCCCAAATCCTGTAATAACCCTGTCTCTCCTTCTATGAGATACCTCACACTTCCTCTGGAGTGTGGTCTTCTTTGCTCCAGCAAGATAATAAACCTAACTTTCTTGGGCTACATTATGTGAGATAGGCTATATCACTCTATTGGATGAAACCATTTCTCTAGCTGTGCATTCTAAGTGGGGCAATATTGTCCAGCAAAGAGGTGAAAATTAGTTCTGGGGGATCAAAAAAAGAAAAATCTTACCGTGGTTTGTGACCTTCCAAAGAGTCACACTCATAAACATATATAGTAGTATATTTGTTGTATTAAAATTTCATGGGCAGGGAGGGAAAGGTGCTGAGTAGGAAAAAGATCTAAAAAGGCTTCTTAGGGGCAATGAAACAAAACTGAGAAACAGTGCTTTAGCTAATATTGAGTAATTTTTGGTGTCCACTGTGAGTTATTATAGGTGCCCAATTATTGGCTCTCTGTTGCAGCTAGAATTGAGTTCCTCCAACCTCTGTTTTGGGAGATCCAACCTGGTTTGACCTCTTCTTGCACCCCTAGAACTTCCACTCTTGACTGTGAACTCCTCACACTTGCTAGGAGACACACCTTCTTGCTCTGCCAAATCGCGAGATTGCGAGATGCTCCATTGCTCACACACGTATGCCCATGCCATCTCTCTCCTAATCTCCTTTCCTTGCTTCCATGGGCACAGCAGTCCCAGAACACACCCATTCTCTGAACACCGCTTTCCCTTGGCTTCCGAGAGATATGGAAAACGTCATCACACTCCCATCACTGCCACTCGGACAATTGCCTCAGCCTCTGGTGACTTTTCATCCTCCCCACACCCAGCCTTTTGCTTATACAGACTGGTAGGGGTAGGGGAGTGGGGGGATGCTGAATGATGTTTGGGGGCAGTTAAGCCAGTTAAGCTGCCGCTTATTCCCCTTTATAAACCTTGGGGGAGGGGTGTGTTCTGGGACTGTTGTGCCCATGGAAGCAAGGAAAGGAGATTGGTTCTCCATAGCTCTTTTGAGAATGTGGGGTTTTCAACTCCCCTCAGCCTTGGGTCCTGAAGTCACAGGACTCACCTTCGTTCCATTTGTTCCCATGTCACCTTTGGTGCCTTTCTGAGCCATGTAGACCCATTTTCACAACCTGGTGGTTGCTAAGCAACCACCCAGCCTGAGTGCCTTGGGACAGACAGATGAGCCATGGGACCGACAGACAACTCATGCCTCCATCTATGCACAGAGACAAGATCTCTCTTTCCATTTGAGACCCAATCCCCCACCAGGAAGAAAGCAGATGCTAAAGACATTAGTGTTGACATCCCTGAAGTTCTGGGCCCAGCCATCTGCACACACAATAAGTGTTTTTGAACTGAAGCTGCCTGAGTACAAACAGAAGTGCCAGCATTTCTCTGGTTGCCTTGCTGGGAGAGGAGGTTCTGACCAACTGTTTCTCATGTACCACCCATCAGTAGAAAAGAAAAAATTACTAAATGATCACATCTTGATTAAAAAAAATAGCTCTTAAGAACGTACACCTGTCGAAGTCAACTGCACTGACTAGCTTAATTTACTTTTTTGAGAAGAATTTACTTTTTTGAGAAGGTTTCTTTACCAGGAAGAGGATATAGCAATACAGATAGTCGATCTGCTTTGCATGTGGTTCTGTTTCTCACTGTGACTTGACATATTTGTCCTGGCCAGGCTGCCTCACTGACTCTGGAAGTTGGACTGGGCCAGTCATTGTGCCCAGCTGCAAACAACAACAGAGTGGGTGTGGGTGTGGGTTTCAGAGTCAGCTACCATGTTTCCCCAAAAATAAGACCAGGTTTTGTATTAATTTTTGCTCCAAAAGATGCATTAGGGTGTATTTTCAGGGGATGTCTTATTTTTTCATGTACAACAGTCTAAATTTATTCAAATACAGTCATGTCATCTTCTTCTGGAACATTGTCATAACGTACTAAATGCATCCATCTGGCTGACGATCTTAATGGGGGCTTATTTTCGGGGTAGGTCTTATTTTGGGGGAAACATGGTAATTCCAGCTTCCTGTCTTGCTTACTCACTGGCCATAGGCTTTCAGGTAAGAGAGTTCACCTCTCCCAGCCCATTCCCACATCTGTAAAATAGAAATAGTAATATTACCTGCCACCTGGTTATTGAGAAGGTTGAAGAAGACAACATGTCAGGCCAAGTCCTCAAGATTGGTGAGCTATTATTTTTATTCCTCCAACCCCGGTCCTCTCCCAGCATCCGGGCATCTCACTATTTAGCCCTTTTCCTTCAGAGTCTCGGTGTTTTATCCTTCCATCCACCAATTCCATACCTGACCCACATACACCATAAGACAACAGAATAAAGAAAGACCATTCTCTTTTGCTTGCTATCAGATTTATTTAGGTAATTTCTGTTCTGTCATTTTTTCATAAATGTCCCTGAAAATCTGAATTTATTAAACAATGGAAACTTTCTGGAAAAGCTCACATGACAGCAGGATGCTCCCTGTGCCTGGAGTCCTGTGTCCCCTATCCCTGATCTACCAGGTCAGCAGCTCGGAAGGGTAGATTCTCCTTCTGTCCGGTCCCAAGTCACTGGGAAGTCCCTTCAAACTCTGGACACTGCTCTCAACTCCTTCCTCTCCGTAAAGCACAGGAGCTGGCCTGCTGCCACGGGGAGCTCATTTTTCTCCAGCACTCTCTCTCACCTTGACTGCTTCCCAGAGCCTAAGCTAGAGCATGTGGGGGGATGGGAAGGGAGGACAGTGGGGTGAAATCAAGAGTTGGGCTTGGTGAGCATATGCTTCGGGAGGCTGGGTGCCTGCTCTGCTCTGGCTGCGTCCATCCCCAGCCTGCCGCTCCCAGGTCCTGCCTGACTTCAGCTAGGAACTGCCCTGTGGGTGATATGTCTTTCATTCCAAGCCACTTGGCCGCCAACTCCACAGCCCTCCTAGAGTCCACCACCTGTTCGCTAGGTCACACAGCTCCTGAAGCTGCCCCTCGCCTCCACTCTTCTCCTGCGTTTCCACACTGCCCTCCTGCCTCCAAGGGCCTCGGGCCCCAATCAGCTTCTGCAGCAGCCCCTGAAATTCAGCTTGGAACCCAGATGATGAGAAGTAGTAGACCAGGGGGTCAACACAGGAATTCAGGGTACTGAGGAGCAGCACGTAACTTCTCCACGTCGGGCTTTTACCCTGAATGTAGCCCACAACATGGGACACGTTGTAGGGCCCAAAGAAGACGAGGAAGTTGAACAGCGTGGCTGCTACGAGCCCTGTCACTCTCTTCCGCCGGTGACGGCTGGCTCCCTTACTGAGCAAGTATATCAGGTTGCCGTAACAGTAGCTGGTGATGAGCAGAGGCACCCCAAAAAGCACCACAGCTAGCTCCAGCCGGACAGGCAAGAGAACAGCCAGCTGGTTCTCCTGGAATTCCAGGTAGCAGGTACCCTCACTGTAGGAGGCGTTCCTTGAGAGTTCAGTGACGTAGACCACGCTGCAGTGTGCACCGGCCAGGAGCCAGCAGGCTCCGCTGACCAGGCCAGCCTGCACCAGCCTTGGCCGGGTCTTGTACCACAGTGGGTAGGCCACGCTCAGAAAGCGCTCGATGCTCACAGCTGCCAGGAAAAGGGAAGTGAGATAGATGGTGGTGAAGAAGAGGAATCTGGAGAAGGGGCAGAAGATGAAGGGCAGGGGCCAGTGCATTTCACTGGCCGCCTCCACCATGCGGAATGGCAGGAAGAGCAGCAGGAGCAGGTCCGAGACGGTCAGGTTCAGCAAGAGTATGTCCACGGCCACCGGGCGGCGCTGCAGCTTGCTTATGAAGATCACCAGAGCCACCAGGTTGAGGGGGAGCCCCACCAGGAAGGTGAAGAGGTACACGGAGAAGACGAGCCAGTGACTGCCACGGATTGTGTCCATGATGATAGCCACTGGTGGGAGAGAGAGAGAGATGGCAGTGTGGGTGGGGAGCTTGCACCAGCGTCATCTCAACTACCCATAAGGAACACCATCACCACCCCTGCTCCTCACACCCCCTGATGCTTCCCCCCCACCCCCTGCAGGGTCAACCTGCCCGTCTCCTGTGCCTTCCCCCAGTAAAGCAAGAGCCAAGCTGCTCCTTCACACCAAGCTGCTCCTTCACACCAAGCTGCTCCTTCACACCAAGCTGCTCCTTCACACCAAGCTGCTCCTTCACACCAAGCTGCTCCTTCACACCAAGCTGCTCCACAGGGCCTTGTGCTCACCTGCTTATTTGAGAACCCAAGTACTCTGCTACGCAGCACCTTACCAACTTCTCCAGAACAAGTGCGGTTCGCTATTTATCTGACAGAACTGATAAAGATCTGGCAGTGCCCATGATGTCACTCACTGCTGAGCAATAGCACAAAAGATGCCTTTAGCTCTGTTAGCAGAGCTGTGTCACATACAAAACGAGGAGCAAATTTCACAACTACAGGCCTTGTTCCTGGGGCAGCCTCAGATGGCACGCCCTAACCAGCTCCCAGCCGACTTCATCTTTCCCTCCCTGATCCTCCATTTGCATTTTATCTGCTCTTCTAGGTTGGCACCTGTCCAGTTTGCCTTGTAAGGGAGGCAAGTAGCGACGCTGTGCAGGACAGTGGGGCTCTGGAGCAGAGGCCTGGGTTCAATGCCAGCTCTGTGATTTATTAACTCTGATGTGGGACAAATGACTTAAATGCTCTGAATCTCTGCTTTCTCATCTGTAGAACAGGGATAATCACAATATCAGTCTCAGAGAGTGGTTGTATAGATTAAAGCATTAATACATGTCAGATGCTTAAAATGGAGCCTGGCATGTTGCAGTGAGCATTTAATATATGTGAGCTGCCATCGTCCCAGTCACTGGTGTGGGCTTGTCTCTGGGGTGATAGTAATAATAACATTAATAATAATAATGGTGGCGATGATGATACCCTGTAGTGGGCACATAATCCATAGCAGATACTCTGCTTCTCAGGGCATCACCATTATGTCTTGAAATCCTTGTGCCGCACAGGGCAGAAAGGACTTGTTCCAGGTTATACAACTTGTTAAATATCACCACCAGCGTTCAAACGTAAGTTCTGTCCAGCTTCAGAGAGTATTTATTTATTCATTCAAATATTTATTGAACACAATGAGATACCATTTCATTCACATCCCACTGGAATGGCTACAAGCAAAAAGAAAAATCAGATAATACCAAGTGTTGGTGAAGACGTGAAGAAATGGGAATTCTCACACATTGATGGTGAGAATATAAAATGGGGTGGAGTCAGTTTGGAAGGCAGTTTGATAGCTTCTTTAAAAAGTAAACAGAAATTTACCATGTGACCCAATTCCACTATAGTATCTACCTTAAGAGAAATAAAACGTAAGTCCACACATTGCTAAATGTTCTGATAGCATTTGTCATAGTAGCCAAAAAACGGAAACATCACCTGGTGGTCATCTGTTAGTGACTGGATATAAACCAGGTGGCATGTTCATACAACGGAACACCATTTGGCAATACAAAGGAATGAAGTACCCATCTGTACTATAACATGGATGAACTTCAAAAACATTCACTAAGTGAAACAGCCAGACATAAGAGACCATGTATTGTATGTTTTCATTTATACGAAATGTCCAGAACAGGTACATTTACAGACAGAAAGTAGATTACTGGTTGCCTGAGGACTGGGAGTGGAAATGGGATTAAGTGTAAATGAGCCTGAGGAATCTTACTGGGCTGAGGAAAATGTTCTAAATTGGATTATAGTGATAGTTGCATACCTCAGTAAATTTACTAAAAATCATTGACTTAATTGTACATGGGTGAATTTTATGATATGTAAATTTTATCCCAAATAAGTTGTTAAAAGCACATCAGTGACCAAAACCAAGTTTTTGCTGTCACAGTGCTTACATTTGGTGGTGGGGGGTTAGGGGATTGAGTGACAGGAGGATAATAAAGACATCAATAATACAGAGGTAGAGAACCACTGGAGGAAACACTGCAGGCAGAAGGAATGGCAGGTGCACAGGCTTGACCTCTGGGGGAACTGGTAGAAGGTTTAAGGCTCAAGGGGCAAGGGTCAGGAGAGGATGCTGGGGATGGATCATGCAAGGCCCCAAGGGCCCCAAGGAGGAACCAAAATCTCCCCTAAGTGGAGGCGACACAAGTAACTGGAAGAAGGGACCCAGCAGCTGCTGCTCCAAAGCAAGGGGAGAGAAAGTAGTGCCTGGCATTATGGGAGGAGCAGTGGGGCCACCTGGGCTGGAGTTGGAGCTTTTACGGAAATCCTCTGGTGTCACCACTGCACAGGGAACAAACTTGTTTCTGGCTCCCGCAAAGCCTCAGAGAGACTTAACGTCTCTGGCCTGCTTCCATATTTATAAAACAGGTAATAAAACTTTCTCTGGAGGGCTATGGTGAGCATTCACTTATTCAGCAAACATTTACTGAGAGGCCGCTTAACTATGTGCTAGGCTCTCTTCTAGGGGCTCAGGATATATCAGCAAATAAAACAAAATTCCTTGCTCTCGTAAACATTTAAGCCTGAAAAGAGAAAACTTGTATAAACCAGCCCACGCACGCCGGGCACGTAGCTACCATGTTTGGTGCTCCTATATATTCATGGCGTTATTGTCGTCAGAGGAACGAGTCTGCTTCCTACTCCTGGCCTCATCAGAGCAGAAGCTCAGGTGTCTGTCTCCCTCTGCCTGCTGTCTCCTAGGTTCAGGGTGCCACCATTCACCTTTGAAAAGTGGACCCCAAGGATAAGCATTAACTTGATACCCCAAGTTTTCCAAATGTCCCCTGACCCTTGGGGGTCCTGCCTTGAAGAACCACATCCTACATCTACCCCTTTCTTGTTGTAGGGCCCTGGGAAAATTTCTTCACCCAGCAAAATGAAGATGATGATGATACCTGGCCTCAGAACTCATGCAGCACCTTTGTGCAGATTAGGGAAAGGTACCCCCTCCAGGAGAGCAGAGACCTGCTGTGCACCAAGGTGCCCTGTTTGAGGAGTGAGTGGTGTCTTTGTTCAAATCAAAATAAGATGTTGCTTCCCCTGGATGGAGGCCGCCCCATGCCAGGCACATGGCTTGGTGAGCAAAGCACAGGTTAGAATGTAGTCAATGTTTGCCCCTCTGCCTGGGATCCTTGTGCAGTGAACAACCTACCCATCTGTACAGCAGCTTCAGGGCTAAATTGAAGGATTGTGTGAAGATGAAATGAGACAATACTTGTAAAGCACTTGACATGGTGACTGTCACGTATTAGTGTCTCTATATTTGTTTGTGACTACTTCTGGTGTTGCAAGTATTTTCCCTCCCCCTGCTGAAGCATTTTTTCCTCTCAACTTCTTGTTCACAGTTCTAATGCTGCCCCCTTGTGAGTTCCAATGGTATCACAGTGTCATTATTTTGTGTCCTGCCTTCTCTCTTACTCAGAAATTGTTCTTTCTTAGGAAATGATTTTGGAGCAGTATCTTCCAAAGTGTATCATCAGAGTGGTAGCAAGATTAGAATGGTTCTAGATTAAAAGCAAACTTCCCTCCTCTTTCCCCACAGTGAAAGGCCTCTGCTCGTAGCCCACTGCCGATGATGGGCAGGAAAGGACCAGGGAGAGAAGAGACAGAGGTGAGAAGTCATGCTGTTGTGTGCAGAGGCAAACTTACCTATGTCCTGCGACCCAGCTCCTGGCCTCCATTCTTCCCTCCGACTGGGATGCAGTTTTGCCAGGCTCAGTTCTTCCCGTAAGTGACTCCAGGGGTGCCCCCCGGCAAGGCTACTCAGCAGCTTATTTGGAGCAGCCCCCAAGGGCCTGGTGAAGCAGCTGGTCTCTCCTGCTGCATGTCCCTTCCCCCCAGCAGTGGTGACTACTTTTGGGATGTACCCCCTTTCGTTCTTGCCACACATGATGTCCCTCGGCCAGGCCCCACTCCCAAGTAGCCAGTCACCAATGGGTTGAGCACCACGCTCCAAGCACCTGTGAGGAGCCCCAGCTTCCGCCAGCTGCCTCCCATGTTGGGGTGCAGGAAGCCAGCCACATTGGAGGCATTGTAGGGTCCCAAGCAGAGCAGCAGCGTGAGCAGAGCCCCACCAGCCACCCAGGCCGCTCTTAGCTTTCGTCTGTGGCTCAGGCCTGAACCGGCCAATGCCCGGAGGCAGCCTACATAACAGAAGGCTGTGATGATCAGGGGCAGAAAGAAGAGCAGGAGAGAGAGACTGAGGCGAGCAGGGCCAGCTGAGGCTGGGTCCCAGGCCTCCAGGCAGACGGGAGAGCCGTTGACTGGAGTGTTGATGCCCAGGGAGCTGGTGGTATTGTCCATCCAGCCTCCCGGAGCCTCCAGCCCAAAGACCAGCCCCAGGTGACAGAGGACAAGGGCCCATATGGCCACACACACGCCCCAGGAATAACAGGGCCTCCGGGCGGCTTGGTAGCCCAAGGGGAAGGCAGCTCCTAAGTAGCGGCCAGCACTCAGGGCGGCCAGGAAGCCACCGCCTGCATAGAGCGGAGCAAAGTGGACCAAGGCAAAGGCAGGACAGAGCGGGGCCGGCAGGGTCCAGGCTCCTGCGGCCAGGGCCTCCACCGCCTTCAGGGGCAGGGAGGCTGCCAGCAGGAGGTCAGAGCAGCCCAGGTGCAGAGCATAGACAAGGCTGGGGGTGAGGCGGAGCCGGGCATGGGCCACGGCGCCCCCGATGGCCAGGGCGTTGAGCGGGAAGCCCAGCGCAAAGGCGGACACATAGAGGGCAAAGGAGAGCTGCGGGGGTAGGTCCATGGGGCCCGGTGGCTTCCTTAGCTCCTGCGTTCGCGTGGGACTGGGGAGGGGAGCTCCTGGAGTCACAAACTGGTTTCAGTTCTGCTCAGGGTATTTGAAGCCATCTGGAGACAGAGACCCATAGAGGGAGGTTAGCAGTGGAGCCTAGATTAGAAGAGAGACAGCTAGCCCTCAGTCCTTTGCTTTCTTTTTGAGGTATCACCTCTTAAAATGAAGAGCGTGATCATGGAGTAACAGGAGAAGATAGAGCAAAAGTGTGTGAGTCCCCTGATTTCTGAGACTCTGGGAAGAGAAGGGGTAGAGAGAATTCAAAACAGAGTTGGGCTCCACAGTAGGTGTTTTTCTTAAGAAAAGGAGTTAGATTTCTGCTTTCACTCCCTTCCTCCCAATACCCTGGAGAGAGCAGGGGTTGCTCCCCTAAGTGGAGAGCCTGCCCAGCAATGGAGGGTTGGTGGAAACTCCTAGCCAAGGGAAAGAGAAGTTGGGGTTTCGGTAGGGTGGAGGGTGTGGCAAAGAACAGGTGAAGGGGGTCCCTAGGGGAGAGCCCAAGAGAAGCCAGGTCCCGTAATGTCACTAGGAATGACCTTAGCCTACTTCAGGGCACCCTAAGCAGGGCAACTGGGGTTCTAGGGAATAATTGTTGGTGGAGAGAGGAGCCACAGGGAGAGGGACTCACCTCTTGGCGCTGCCGCTGCCAGATGTCTCTGAGGGAGGGTGGGCTGAGGGAGGGTGCCCCGGATGGGCAGAGAGCTGGAAAGGTGAGAAGGGCGGGGTGGCAAGATCATTAGCCTGAGGCACTAGCAGCCTGGGTGAGCAGCTAATGGGGCATCTCTTGCTGGAGCGGAGGCCAGATGGAAGGAGGTAAGGGTCCAAGATGAAGTGAACACAGGAAGGGGAGAGGACAGAAATGTTGGCTTTTTCTGGGTAGAGTGAGGAATGCATAGCCAGCACCTTCGAGGAGCAGGGTTGGTGGGGTACACCCAGAGCACAGCTTTATCTCCCACCCAGCCTCTTCAAACCTGCTCTGGGGGCCAAGTCTTCTCTACTCCTGGAGGAGCTCGTGGGTGGGCCCCAGGCCTCCGGTCAGTTCAGTCATTCACGCTGTCTCCATTTGGTCATTCATATGTGGAATAAAGAAATAACTTCTGAGGTGTGGCCTGTGCCTTCCCCGACATGCACAGGTGTGGGCACGTGTGTTTCGAGGAAAGCACTCCTCCATTCTCCCTCTCCTTTCCCCTCTGGCTTGATGACACTTGCTTCTGACCCCTCCAGTGTTGGCAGGAGGGGAAGGAGGAGAGACAAGGAACAAGCCAAGTCTCGTTTGGCTGCACCGGAGTAACCGGGCGCTGGTCTCCACTCTGCTTCTCTGGGCTGAGTGGATGTCAAAGGGGACTCCTCCCTGGCCACTTGTAGGGACACTGGCTGGCACTCACTAAGTCACAATGTGTGCCCCAGCTGGCAACTTAGTTTTCTTCTCTCAGCCTCTGGGAATTCGGCCATTTACCTCCTGTTAGGGCGACGTTGCCCTTCCAGGAAGACCTCCTCAGTGAGATTTCAAGTGGCCCGAGCCTGTCTCTGTGGTTTGCTGTCTCTCGATCTCTGACTGCGCGTGTGTCTCCCTGTCTCTCTGTCTCTTTCTCTGCTGCCTCAGACTGACAACACAGATTCTTGACTTCAGTTTTCTTGGGTTTGTGTGTCAGTCACCAGGCCACTATGCCCCTCCCAAATTCCAAGTCACCTAAATAAGTAAATAAGCTTCTTTGGGTGGTTTTCTGGGAGTGCTTCTCGGCAGGCTGCAGGTGGAGGCAGCTTATCAACAACTCCCTCCAAATAAATCATTTAATTTCCTTTTTCTACCTCAGTCACTAAATTGATTCCTGATCACCTCCCTTCCAAGTCCCACATAGGTGGTCCAGCACCTCCCTCAGAATATAGAAGAACTAGCCACCCGCTGTTTAGTATTTTCTCTTTGGGAAACACTGAGAAACAGACAGAAGGGAGGGAAAAATCAAGAGGAGAGCCATTTTACCTGTAACAAGCATTTGGCGGAGAGCAAAGCTGGGAGTGAAGGGAGACATCATAACTTCAAGATCTCTGCTCCAGCCCTGCCCACCTGGTGGCTCAGGTCTCTGGCCAGTGGCACCTCCTCAGAGGGCCTTCCTTGATCCCTCTATCCAAACAGGCCCCTCCCCTGCACCAGTTTCTGTATCCATCTTGGCGTTGTGTTTATTCAGAGCACTCACAGCTTGCAAAATCAGGTTTGCTAGCTCCTTTGCTAGAATGTTGGTCTGTGTGGGCAAAGATTTCTGTCTGCTTTGTCCACTGCTTGCTGCACACATAGTAGGGGCTCAGAGAGTTGAATGAATGGTCAGTTGTCTGGGTCCTGGGAGGACGGTGAGATCTGGGGCAGAGGGGAGGGCTGCTGGCCCTAGAGGACCCTGGCCACCCACTGTGCACGCCTCAGCGGTTCCTGTTGATGGCCACATCTTTCGGTCAATTGATTATGAAATAGGTTTACATCAGCAGCAGGGCTCAGGGACAGGATGAGAAGGCATCCGCAGGTTGCCAGGGAGATTATGCCAGGCCTTATCAGGCTCAGGGCTGCCTTCAGCTCCTTCAAGGGGACCCTGTTCTAAAACCCTTTGGGCACCCTAGACTAAAGAATCCCCAAATTAGGACTATGTCATATCTTTTCATACCCCAACAACTGGCTCTGTGCTGGATGCATTGACAAGTGCTCAGTAAATGTTTGCTGAGTGACTAGTTGAATGACACTGGACCTCATCTTCAATATAGAAGTCCCCACCCCAAACCCCCAAACCCTTCCCCTCTCATTTAAGCAGTTCTTGACGTCTCCCCTTCCTCCAGAAAAGCTGTAGTGCTCTCTTAGGAAATCAAACTGGGGACAAAGTGGATTGATGAGAAATCAGTGCCATCCTCTGAGTAATTCTGAGGATGATCAGAACCTCCTCCTCTCTTAGAGAGCATTCTGATATTGAGCAGAGGGGAGAGGAAGGTGGCACTTCCGAAGCACCCACCATGGGAATTTCACAGTCCTCTTCTTGCTGATTGATTAACCACACGTTCCTGCCCCTAAGAAGAATGGACCTTAGCCCATTGGCAGAACAGGAGAGATCAAGCCTGAAAAGTGGAGGGGAAACTGCACAGACCTAACTGGGAAGTTAGAATTAGTGAACATCATAGGAAACTGGCGGGGGTGATGGTGGAAGGTAGAAAAGCTATGAGGTTTCTTAAGACCGTTGGCCTTTGAGCAGTTCTTAGGTAGCTGTGGATTGTGAAAGAACTTGGCAGGGTCCCTTATGAGAATAGTTGTGAGTAATGAATTGGCTTCCCCTTTTTACATTCTTTGAGAGATGCAAGTAAGATGGGAATTTGTGTTGTGTTGCAGGGACTTTTGGCTATTGCATAAGGCTTCTTCTAACCTGACTCTAGCCTCTATAGGATTGTACATCACTACCAAGCTTAAACCAGCTCCACAGTATGTAGTGGCCTCCCCATTTTACAGAGAAAAGAAACTGAAGCTCAGATAAGCTAGTGAACTTTGCCCACAATCACTGGGCTCGTTAAGTAGAAGAGTCAGAATCAGACTCAGACCCAGTGCACGCTTTGCAACAAGATAGCGGACTCTCCAATCTGCTGATTTGGTGCTTTCTCCATGTCCCCATCATATGCTGGTTCTGCAGATTGTAAATAGCTCACTGGTTCTTTGAAGTGACCTCTTAGCCATTTTTATTGTGCCGCTCTGTGTTTGTTACATGTCTGTCCACACTGGTGCATGTCTCAGTCCATGAGCCCCTGAGGGTGGGGCTGCAGCAACGGGATCCTCTCCGCAGAATGCCTCGCTGATACGTAGAGGAGAAACCAGCGCCAGACCATGCCTCTTTCTACCTCATTTCTGTCCCTTTCCTGGGTTTTGCCCCAAAGGCAGAAAGTAAGCCTAAGATTAGTGAGTGGGGCTCTCAGAGCGGGGTACTGTGGGGGGTGTCAAGGAGATGGGGAGGGAAGGAAGAAAAACTAGCAACAAGCTGATCCCAGCAGAGACACAGCCAGCTGGGGGTGGGATTATGGAAGGGGTGGGTGGTGGCAGATGGCTGGGGAGTGACAGGGGGATTTATACAGTGCAGGCTGAGTGTTTATATGAGTTTCTGTGTGGGGAGGAGAAAGGGAATGAACCAAAGGCAGGCCATTTGGATGGTTAAGGTTACCAGTGCTGAGAAGGAAGACTGTCTCTGGGCCATGCCCAAAGTTTTCTGAACTGACTGGGGGTGCAATAAATGAATGTGTGTGTGTGTGTGTGTGTGTGTGTGTGTGTGTGTGTGTGTGTAGGGGGAGGCTGTGTAATTTCTCGGCTGAGCAGCAGGAGCTGGGAAAGCTCCATGACCTCCCTGGCCCCTGCAGCCCCTAGGCACCTCCGCCTCTGCTGGTTTGGCCCATCAGTGCTTGAGGGTCACATATTCCACTGTGTCCTGGATCAGAGGCCGCTCCCCAACCCCCAAATGAATCAGCTCCGAGTAATGTATCCCCTCGTCTTCTGGAACAGCTGGAGTCACGTTCTCATAGTCGCCCTGAGAAAGCCACACTGTGGTGAGCTTGGCCTCATGGTCACCAGCCTCCCAGCCTCTGCTTTCTCTGCCCACTCTCTCCTTGACTCCACTGGGGGTTCAAGAGCCCAAGCTGGAGTCCTCTGGTCCAGAAACTGGTTGCCATCGGCATCAGACTGGGAGGGGCCTGCCCTGGTTCCAGCCACACTCGTGCCAGAGCAACGTCCCACCATCCAGCCTTTGAAACCACTGAGTCTACCCAAGTCCCCCCATCTGGGACTCCCAGCTGAGCCAGGTCCCCCATCCCCCCACTTCCATAGCCCTGCCCTCTTACCGTTTGAGGCTTCTGCACCACAGAGTAAGTGACTGTATTGTCCCTGTGTAGGGAAGGTCTCTGTTCCCTTGCATCTCTGAGAGGGAAAGTAGATAGAGGACCACAAATGAAACATTTCTCATGAGCTCTCCTCCTTCTTGAAACTCTCCGAGACCCCAGGAGCACCCAGCCTCTCTGCCCCTTATGTATTATGTCTGATGCTCATAGGAGGAACGAATGTGTCAAATGAGTGGTTGGATGGATGGATGGACCACAGTCTTAACCTTGGTGAGAGAGGCTGGCTTGAAGGAACAGGTCCTATTCTTGAGACCATCACTTACCAGGCAGTGGTGGTAGAGGTGGGGGTTAGGGGGTGTTAGGGAGCTGGAATGAGGAAATGGGTATATGGCTGTGCTTGGCACGGGCTTAGCACAAAGATGGCAAGTGGGACATCAGTTTTTCCTCCCATGATTCAGGTGTCACCCTCCCAGTACCCTCAGTACCCAATCCTTGGCATGTCAGTCTCGCCGACAGGAAAGCGTAAGGCCGCATAGCTGATGGTATCCTCTATCACTGGATTGTAGCAGCCCAGGGCGTGGGAACCTTCAGCGGGGGGGACCCTTCGAACCTGGGAGAGAGACAAGGTTTTAGCTCTCATCCCTCCTTTCCCCACCCTGGTCCCCTTCCCTTGGCCTCTGACACCCCAGGCCTCCCCACAGTACGCGTTATCACCCCTGTTCCACTGTGTTCGTTGGCTGGCTTCAAGATCTGCCCTGCACTTCGTCTTTCTCCCATCCTACCTTTTTGTTCCTCACAAAGAAGCTCTGCCCACTGGAATTTTCCTGAAGTTCTTGCTGGCTCTGAATCCTCTTCCAGCTAAGAAATAAAGACCTGCTCTGTGAGGGATCAAGGGAATGGGAGCAGGGGCCTGTGCAATCGGCAGGCTGGGGCCTACAGGACCCAGTAACTGGAGTCTCTTCCTGGAATGGGTGAGGGAGAGCTGAGGAGGAGGACAATGGGAGGAGCTCACCTTCGCTGAAGCCTGACTCCCCAGAATGCCAGCAGCACGGCAACCAGGCAAAGCATCACTCCCAGGGCCACTCGCCTGCCGATGGTCTCTGGGCTGTCTGATGGAGAAAGAAGGACCATCAGTTGATGACATTGCTTCAGTCAGATACCAGCCTGCTCTGTCCTGAGGCATTTATTTGCCTCGTGGGATCCTCGGCTTCTCGCTGCAGAACCCTGTGCTTTTTTGTCTGCGCGATTTCTGCACCAGTGGGGACATGATGCCGAGAAAGATGGAGAAACCAGTCCCTACTCTCTGGACCTGCCATTAGGAGGAAACAGCTAGCTAGCTCTTTCTCACGAGGAGCTCTTGCTTTGTGACAGGCATGGCACATATAGAGCATGCAACCCTCATAAACGGGTGCAGTTTGGCCATGCTATCAGACCTTCCAATCACTGTGCTTTGACCAGCAATTCCATGTGGGAGTTTATCCTACAACTATCCTTGCAGGGATGGCCTGAGCAAGAGACTGCATGCGTCTTGAGGACAGCATTGGGTAGATTTGCAGCATTCATGCCGGGAATACAATGCAGCCCTTAGGAAAAGAGGCAGGTCTCCAGGGTGTCTGCAAAGTGGAGACCCAGGGAACATGTTTTTACACAATAAGTTACATTTCCAAATAACACTCTCAATCTCTTTCCCTTTAGTGTCCAGCTTTGCAGGTGATGATCCTCTAAATTTAAAACCATGGCTCCCATCATAAATCTGAAAAATGTATAATAAATAAATGAAATATCTTTACTGTGTTTCCAGACTCTTTCTCTGTGCACTCTCCAAGTGGTGATAGCACATGGGAAAAAAGAAAGTTCAAGGCAAAGTGTGAGCCCTGCCATCCTTTGCATAACGAAGAAGAGTGTGTAGACATAGATGTATAGGTAGATGTTGTGCATGTACAGAATTCTCTGAAAGGAGATGTAAACGTTTGGCTGCCAACAGTGAAGACCTCGACAGAGAGGGTAGAGTTCTCAGGGAGCAAGAAAGGAGAAGTATCTTTCTTTGCACTATTTACCTTTCCATGCTGTTTTCATTTTTTTTCACCATGTGCTTATATAATCTTTTAAAAAAACACACACACTTAAATCTCTAAAGATAAAAACAAGGGTGAGACAGAGAGAGAGACAGAGAGGGAGCCAGTAGGTGCTCAGGATGTGTGGAAGGTGGGGGCAGCCTGAGAGGGAATCCTCCTGTAGAGTCAGGAGAGGCTGGGTGGAAAGGAGGGAAGGCCGGTGAGCTGTGTGGGGCAGAAGTGTGCCTTTGAGCACCCAGGCTGGCCTGGCCTGGCAGGACTGGGAGGGAGGGAAGAACGGGTAAGTGATCAGGAATGCACAGCCTTGGAGGAAAGCCACAGGAATGGCCAAGGCCAGAGAAGAGGGAAGGGACCTTACAGTAGACGGTGAGGGTGCTGGGGGGCGACTGGCCCACACCCAGTCGGTTCTCCGCCTGGCACCGATAGGCTCCTGAGTGCTGGACCTTCACAGAATTCAATATCAGCATCTGATAATCATTTTGGAGGTTTTGGTTATTCCAGTCAAACCAGGCGAACTTTGAAACGGGAGGGTTGGCATCACTCTCACATGTCAGGACTGCTTTCTTCCCCTCCATCACACTGTCTTTCGGGCTAATGGACACCCGTAACTTCCTAGGTGCATCTGTAAGAAGAAGCGAAATCAGGATCCAGGTAGCCAGCCAGTCACCTGCCCTTCTCTGCTCCCCGCCTCCAGTTCCAGCTCCAGCCACTCACACAGCACTTGGAGCGTCCAGGCCTCCGACGTGCTTTGTCCTATGGAGTTGTTGACCAAGCAGTTGTAATTTCCAGCATCTTCTGGAGAGACTGAGTCAAAGCTCAGTTGTTTTCCTTCCCTCAAAAAGATTCCATTTTTCTTCCAGAAGAAGTGGACGTCTGTGGGGCGGCTACTTGAGAAGTTACACTGGAGGAGGACCCGGTGCCCAGAGTGAATCTCACGACGGGGACTGACTGGCAGGACCTTGACACCTCTGGGGGCATCTGGAGAGCAAGGGCCTCAGGCTGACCTCTTGGGTCCTGTCCCTTTTTTTGTCCCCAGGACTTCCTCTCCCTTAGGCCCTGAGGCCTGCCTCTCATCCCTCAGTTCACTGTGAAGATTCTGGTCCAGGCTCCAGTCTCCATCCCTTAGAGCCCTATGTCCCACCTGGGCCACCTCCCAGATCCCCTGCCCTGGTCACTCACAGTGGACACGCAGGTCGACAGGGGAAGCCCAGGAACACCATGAGTTACAGGCCGCACAGGTGACTGGCTCGGCGTTCCAGGCAACTTTCTGAATTACCAGCACCTTGGAATGAGGGGTTAGCTCATTCCAAGCGCCTTGGGGTTTCCATTCATATCGGACAACACTGGGGTTACTGGAAGTGTGGTGACAGAGCAAGGTGACATTATCTCCTTCTCGAATTGGTGTGGGGTTTTGAATCACTATGGTTACCTCCTTGGGGGAATCTGGGAGAAAATCAGAGAAATGGGTGAGGAAAAGTTAGCTGTCCATAATCCCTGTACTTCCTTGCTTCCTCTTTCCCCCATTTGTTGCTGCATCCACACAGTTCCTAAATTAACCATGCATCTGTGTGAGAACAGAAACCCTGCCCTGCCCATTTGGCCTGGCTGTGGTTAGATGCAGAATGAGGCAGCAGTTAAGAGCACGGCTTGGGCAGAGCACACATGGCACTGTTTGTGGGTCTCCATAAGGATCTAGGGCACAGAGCTGGGTCCCTGGAGTGCAGGTGGTAATACAAAATTTTAAAAAACAGGAAGCACAGCTCTGGAACCAGACTGCCAGACCCTGCCACTTAGAGCTGTGTGACCACTGGCTGCAGGCCTCAGTTTATTCATCTGTCAACTGGGGTCCTAAGAGTACTTAACCTTGTGGAATTGTTGCCAGGATGAAATGAGATGATGTCTTTAGAGCAGTGTGGCATGTAGTAAACACCCAATAAACGTTGCTGCTGCTATATATCTGGCTGCCTAGATATTCGGAATTTGGACATTCCCACCAGCGTATTTGGCCCAGGCTATGACATCACAGGGTCTAAGGATCAAAACTATGGATTCTCTTTGTCCTGGGTTCAACTCAGTGACAAGATTCACTGTGTTAAACAGAGTCTGAGGATGGAGAGGTAATGAGACATTTTGCCCCAGTTCTCCTTGAAAACTTCTGGAACCCTTCTGGGACTCAGCCACTGCTTCGTGATGCTAAGTCTCTGTGTCCCTCATGGGGCCCTGGCATCACGCAGTTTATTCATTCAACAAACACCTACTGAGCACCTACCTTGAGCCAAGCCCTGTTCTGGTGCTAAGAATATAACTGTGAACAACAGCAGAACACCTGCTTTGAAAAGCTTACATGTCAGGAGCCCATGGCTTCTCTTGCATCCATTCAGGACCCAGGAATCTCCTGTATTCATCTACCTTCCTCCTCCACCCACTTCCATCTTTTCCCTTTAGAACCCAGAGGCTCTGTGACTACTCACATTGGACATCCAACTCAGTTTCCTGGCCAACATATCCACGACCAAGACTGTTTAGTGCCCAGCAGGAATAATTCCCAGCATGCTTGAGGAGGACCTTTGAGATCTGGTAGGTCATGCTTGTCTGTCTCGGCATTTCAATCCTATTGTGAAACCACGTGTAATTTGTTGGAGGAGGGTTGGCTGGTGATCTACAAGTCAGCACTACTGTACCTCCCTCCTTAGCTGGTGAGGGGGAGATGTGAACCTCGGAAGGTTCTGGAGCATCTGGAAAAAGGGGTAGAGGCAAGTTGGGGGAAGGTGAGCAGAGGCCTCCACAGCTGACCTCTCAAGGGGCTTGGTTCCCCTCATGCTAACTCCCTGCCTGCCCCTCCCCAGCTCCCAGGAGGCTCACAGAGCACTTGGAGAGCCACTTCTCGCGACGTTTCTGAGCCTATATCACTGCGGGCCTCACAGTAGTACTGTCCACTCATCTCCTTGGTCACGTTGGACAGAGTTAGCGTGAGCGTCTTCTGCGCCCTCTGCAGCATTCCGAGCTCTCTCAGCGGGGTCCGATCCTTGAGCCAGGATATATTCGTGGGCTCTGGGTTGCTGCTCTTGATTTGGCACGTCATGGTCACAGACTCCCCCTTGGTTACAGTTTCTCTAGGATGGACCTCAATCATCAACTTTGGGGTGTCTGGAGGAGCAGAGGGACAGTGGGGGAGGGGACAGGGGATTCTCAGAGGGTGTAAAGCCATAAGAAATTGCTGGGCTTTTCTTCTCAGAAAGCAGCAGCTTACCCCTAGCGTGTGGGTGTGTGCAGCCACTCAACAAGTGTGGGCTGGGGACTGTCACAGCCTCCTAACTCCTCTCTCTGCTTCCCCCACTCCCCAAGTCCCTGAAGGTCTGTTCTCCACTAGCAGCCAGCAGCATTTCTAATCATGTCACTCAGACCTTGTCACTCCCCTGCTTGGAACCATTCAACGGAGTCCACACTTAGAATAAAATCCAAAACCCTGACCTGCAGCCAACGAGCTCCAGCTCCCGGTCCCACTCGGCCTTCCTTTACTAGGTTGGGCCCCTCAGACACCATGCTGGGGCTCTCTGGCCTGACTGTCGCAAACACCTCAAGGCCTTTGTCCTTGCTCTTTCCTCTCCCTGGAAACTTCTTGAAAATCTCCGCCTGCCTCAGTCAGAGTCTCAGCTCAAGTTTACCTGCCTCATAGAAGTCTCCATCCCTCACTCCCTCTGTCCCAGCCCTGCTTTATTTTTTCTTAATACACTTAGCACTACCTACAGTTATGTTCTCCAGCTCCCTGTTGATCTATTTATTATTTGTCTCTCCCACTGCAATGCTAGCTCCACGTGGCCAAGAACTTCGCTCACCACTGTCTCCCTAGCAGCCATAACAAGGCCTGGCACCTAGTAGGTTCTCAATAAATATCTATTGAATGAATGAATAAGGCACAAATAATGATGTAAAAAAAAATTCCTCCCCCTGTTCCCCCAAAGGGGAACAAAAATACCTAACCAGATGATCCCCAATCATGCCATGGCTTGAGGCTAGATTCAATGATTTTATTCTGTTAGACCAAAGCACATGCTAAAATGAATCTGTTTCCTGACACACCAGGGCCGACAACAGGGATGGTGGAAAAGGAAACACAGCTTTGCCTGAACCATTCCCAGCTGTGGCGACACATAAACTGATTACGCTTCCTTCCTGCTGTAGGTTCCTGCTGCCCTGGGTGCTCTGAGGGGTTGGGGAGAAGGGGCCAAGTCCCTTGTCCTTCCCACAGGAGCAGTGGGGAGACTTACGCTTCACGTCCAGCTGCACCGTTTCCTGAGAGAGTAGCAGCCCCTCTGGTATGTCATTCCAGAGCTGGCAGGTCAGATTCTTGCCATGGTGGGCCCACAGTGGCTCGAATGTGAGCTTGCTCTGGGTGGAGACAGCCTCGGGGTTCAGGGAAGTCGAGATAACAGAGGTATATTGAGATAACCCATCCAGGGACCACTTCAATTTGATCTCGTACTCAGGGCAGGAGAAATTCAGCGAGCAGGTCACACTGACTTCCCTGAACTCCCGGATTTCTGGAGGGAGTTGAATGCGAGGAGGAGGGGCCGTCTCTGCAAAAGAATACGGAGCTTGCTGGCAACCAGGGAGACTGACAACTGCCTGTGCCCTCGCCTCTTACACCTGGCTTTCAATGCCCTGCCCTAAATAACCCCTCATGAGTGCCATGCCAGTCTGTCCACCTCTCTCCAGGCCTTCTTTCCTCTGCTCTGAACCACTTTTTTTTTTTTTAATTGACTCACCCAACTAAACACCCTAGGTCTAGGCCATTAACAATATATTGTAAAACATTATACCAAATTTAAGTAACTTTTAAAAAAAGGAATACAAGTAAACCTCATGCAAAACCTTCTCATCTCTACATCTTAAATGTTTTCCATGTTGTCTTACAGTTCTTGTTCCTGTGTACACACATTTCACGGTTTAATTACAGTGTGCATTCGGTTTTACATTCTGCTACCATACTAGATAACACATTGTTATTATGTCACACTTGACATACTGCAGTAATCTCCTTACTATATCCCTAGACCCAGGCTTTTGGCCTCTCCAATTGGCCCAACATAGTATCATCCACCCACTTACTGTTATCTAAATAACGTATATGCATTACTGCCTCACTCAAAGCCTCCAGTGGCTCTATGGGTCAGTCATGCAAGAATCAGGTAAATCTGTATTCAAATTTCAGATTCTCTACTTAAAACTGTGTAATTTGAGGAAAGTAGCTCAGTTTTCTCCAGTATAAAATGGGGACCTTAATACATAACTTGAAGAGTTATTATTATGAAAAGTAGTGACACTTATCAGTGCTCAAAGAAGGGACAATAAGAGTATCCATATTCTGTCCTAGAGTTTGCAAATACGTACCTTCAGTACCTCCACTCTCACAACCCATATCTTACCACAAACTTCTGCTAATTGATGGCCTGCTGGGAACCACTTTTCTCAGCACCCTCTGAAAGGGATTGGGAGTGCCAAGCCTCCTTAGGAATTACATTTCAGATTTGTATTTATTTTATTCTCACTCCCAATGTTCGCTTTCTAAATGTTTTCAAGATCACCCTCCCCATCACCCCTAAGTGAATGTCACCAGTTTAGTTCAACATGCATTTCTTGGCTTTGATGACAAGCCTGCATTATTTAACGGTCTCCCTATTGGAGCCCATTAAACATTCCTTTAGGGGGTTCCTTTAGTAGAGCAGGCCTGTGGGCAGCCAGTCCCAGTTCTCTCGGGGCTGGGCCACCCTCGGACTACAGGGTCTGAAACCACATCTCTCACCCCACACATGGGGCTGCTTAGAACCACCCACCGAAGAAAGAGGCTATAGAACCGAGTGAGCACATGGCCTGGGGTGGAGGCCCCAGACCTATGTTTGATCCACCCCCTACACGTGTGCCATTTAGCCTTGAAGGGACAATTAGAATTAATCACCAATTTTAACACATTGTGAGACTTCACTTGAAAATCTAACATTTTATCTTCTCTTGAAAAATCAGGTAACCTGGAACCCAGGTTCCAGAATGGGCAGGAGCTGAATGGCAGGTGGGATGCTGGAGGAGGGACAAATGCTCACGCTCCAGTTGGCCACAGCCCCATTGTGTTGTGCTGCCCGAGTCCCTCGATGGCACCCCGTACCGGGCCTCTGCAGGCAACCTGGTTTTCAGCCCCTGTGTTTCCCACTTCCCTCCTTGCCTCTGCCCATCCCCCAGAGCCTTACCAGAGATGTTGAGGACTATTTTCTCCATCCATTTGTCAATTCCTGATGTCATCCTCAGCCCCAGCAGACCATTGTCTTGGGCTTGCACAGGTTGGATAGAGAGGGTGCAGTTGGATTTTATGTCTCCTAGGAATTTTACACTTTCCTGGTGAAACAGCTCCTCCGTCTTTGTCCTGTTGTAGAGGATTCTCCCACGGTATTCTTTGGCTTCGTCATCATACGTGTAATTGTGGTAAACAATGAGGGTGTCCATGGTCTTTCCATTCCCTGGGATTCTGTACTGGCAGGGAATCCAGACGCAGGCTCCCTCCCAGGCGTAGAGGGTCTTGGGGTGTTTAAACACCCAGTTTGAGTCAGAGAAAGCCAAGTATTCTGGAACCCACCACAGTGATCAGAAAGCATTATTGAAGGGCATAGAGAGCTTTCAAGGAATAAAGAATCCCCTCTGAAGATAGAGGGAGAGACACAAAGAGAGGAAGACACAGAGAGAAGCATATATACACGTGTCCACTGCCTCTCCCTACCCTCCTCCACTTTTCTCTTCTCTGCCCCAGCTCTTTCTTCCTCCTCCAGTTCCACAGTCATCCCAGAAGCCAAGTGCCAACCCAGGCCACAGTCCTTACCTAGGAGCAGGAGTGAGGGGCCGAGGAGATGCATGGTATTGTGTCTAGGCGGGAGCCTGGTGCAGGAAGAGTTTGTCTTTGAGTCATCTGGTCACTTACTTCTTCCAGATGGCTTTTCTTGCTCACCCACTGAGCTCTGACCTCTTTTCCCTAATCCTAGGAGGCCCATGTGTGGTTTCATGGTGGGATGTGGAATTCTGGATGCACATAGGGCCTTCTCTGGGTATGACATTACTCTCCCATTGGTTTGAGAACCCTGTTGTTCTAGCCTCCCTCTCTTCCCAGCACTCCTTCCTTTCATCCATCCATCCATCCATCCATCCATCCATCCATCCATCCACCCATCCATCCATAATTGTATAAACTTCCTATCCAGCTCTCAGGCTTTGATAGCACCAGACAACTGAATGTCTTGAATACCAAGCACTGGGTATTCAACTTGGAGCAACTAGTCAAGGGTTTTACATAGGAGAGAGACATGGCCAAACTTTGATTTTAAAGACCAGGAAAAAAATAACTTTAAAAGCAATAATTAAATATGATATCAAGAGAGCATTTAGAGCGGTCTGGAAGGACTTAGGAGAATGAGGTCCAAGGGTCCCTCTCAGACGCCCCCAGGGGCTGGGTAGGAAACATAAATCAACCAGGTGGGGACAAAGATCCTGGGTCATACCTTGTGTAAAGGCGATGGCTATCTCAGTTCTAGCCAATTGCTGCCAAGTGGGAATGTGGGCTGAGCATTTCCTGATCTCCCACTGTTTTAAGAGAAGTAAGAAGCCAGATTGTCATGTGAAATGTCCTGCTCTAAAAGAAAAACAAATTTGGTGAGGGTCAAACAAAACTTGTCTGTGAACTAGAGGCAGTCCAAAGCCTGCCAACGTGCAACGCTGTCTCTCTTTCTCTCTGCAGAGAGCTGGCCCAATGCCTTACTAGACGTTTACAAAGTTACATTTACATAGAGTTAAATTTAAGTCCCAATTTGCATGGCTCTGCCCTCAGTGCCAGTCCCCCAGGAGCCAGGCAGGATGTGACTACAGAGTGTGTCTCCGGTCTCAGCACAGACCTGTCCCCTCCCATCTGCCCAGTCAACATTTCCCACGCATGGCATTGCTGCCCCCCTCCTGCCACCACTGGCTGTTTATCTCCTGAGGCTGTGTGTCTCCTGCCAAAGGCTGTTGGGTATCCACTACTAAGTATCGAAAGCTAAGCTACTTGCTGAAAGCAGGAAGGGGTCTGTCCCCAGGAGTAGTGGCTGTGCTGGCCTGGCCCAGGCAGGGCAGTGCGGGTGAGTGGTCTGAACTGAGGCAGACTCTCCAGGCAGAGCTGACATCAGCCCTGGAGGTGCTAATAGTGTTACACACAAAAAAGTCTTCAAGATCACATCCATTTGAGAGAAGCTGGGTTAAAAAAAAAAGTTAAATAAGAGTCTTTACTGCTGGTCTTTCCAAACCCTTTAAACAAGTGTGTGTGCATCATACATCTCCCAACATGGGATTACAGTATAGTACATTGCCCACACTTCTTTAGCCATGGGAACTGTTTTACGTTTTCCATGCAAAACTTGACTGGGTTGCAGGGTCAGTGTTCTAAGGGATGCACTTTGAATCCCCTCTGGTTTTCCACAAGGGCTATGGCAAGGGCCAGATTCTATGCCCGTGGCAAAGACTAGCCTCCTATATCGGGGCCATCGTGCCCCTCTGCCAGTGGCCACCAGCCTCACCTTCATTGGGGACTGGCTTAAGAACCCCAGGACAAGTGGGAGAGTAGAGCTTCGCAGAGCAGGGCGGCCTGCTTACCATAAGGAGCGCCAAGCAGTCTCTGTGTCACAAGAAGTGGACTCTAGGCCTGGAACTGCAAGGCTCCTCGGGCACAGTGGAGTGTGGAGGCTGAGGACAGCAGGCATTAGGCATGAAGTGTCAAGACAAGGCCTGCTGTCCAGCCCTGTGGTCTGCTCAACACAGGCCTGTTGAGGGCCTTGCAGGACCTCAGAGGTGGCCTCTGTGAGTCCATTCTTTCCTCCTGAGCATCCAGTGACCCACTCAACTCTCGGAAGATTTGCCAAGCCCGGCAGGGATGCTCAAAAAAAAGACTCTACGACATGTTGCAACATAACAAGAGAGAGGGAGGGGGGTCCCCACTGTGCTCCTAGCCCCAAGAATTGTGCCTGGCACATAGCAGCTGCTCCATACTTGCTTGTTGAATGCCAAAGAGAATAAAAGAGTTTTTACCTGTTTCCTGGTGTCTTCCCTCTTCAGAGACCCTGGCAGCATCTAAGAGTGAAAGGGGAAGCACAGCGAAGACTCTAGAGACTGATTTTCACCCTCGTTGGCCACACCCCCTGCCTCTCTGTGGCTCTGGGGGTGACCAAGAAGCATGGCCATCTGGGGATCAGGCCAAATAGGCAACAAGGGGGATGTGGGTTTAGAGTCAGATCGGAACGAACCCTCGAGTATCTATCGCCAGTTTTTTGTTTCAGTGTATGGAGTCTCTATATCAGATGAATTTCAGAGCTGGCTCCTCCACAACTTCCCCTCCGTCCAGCTCTCAGGAAATACTAATGACTAAATACCAGCAGATTAGAACGCCAGCCTAATGAAAAAGAAACAAGTCAACTTGAAAGTATTTGTCGTTTAGCTACACTATCCAATTAACTATTCTCATTCTCTTTACTTTCTCTCCATAGGCTTGGATGGTAGGGAATCTGATCACTGACATTGATGCTTCAGCAGCCCCCAAGTGTTGAGGAGAGAACACGCAGATACCAGGAAGGAAAAAGATAATTTATGTGAAGTGTTACTGAATTAGCAAGTCTTGAAACTAAAACTTCACCACTTTTATCAGGTATCTAGTCTGTGAGTGTTTGAGACCAGAACTAGACAACATGCAAAGCCATGCAAATCCTATAGGTGATAAGGGAAGTTCTGAGAAATCTTCACTCTGGTACCTCTACACTCTACTGACTGCCAGGCATTGAGAAAGAAATAGAAAGAGTGAAGGACTCTCAAAAGGCAGTGATGTTCTGGAAGGTTCTAGGTACTTTCACTGTAGCATCTTTGCCACAAGCATTTTTGCCACAAATGTTTTCACTGCATAACTAAGTGGCTATAAGGCAATTTTACCATTAAAAAAATAAAATCATGAAAAATAAAAGAGAGATGTTAAAACGGACATAATGAAATTAAAAAGATTTTATGGGGAGATACAAGCTATTTGAATACATTTAAAATGTATGGGGAAAAAATGAAATGTGTGTAGACTCACAGCAATACTGTGCAAATAACTGATTTTATTTTGTACCTAATTATACTTAAGCAGTTGTCTTTGTCCTGTGGGAAATGTGGGTTCAACTCTGTGCCCTTAAAGAGGGTTCTTGGCCTCTTTTTTTCCTTCTAATGGAGTGTGTTTCGAAGTAAGAAACCAAATTTTGGTACAAATCATCACCTGAAAGAAATGCTCACTATTTTAAAACCAGTACTACATCTGCTTATCACTGTATAGACCACTATGAGGGTTAGCTAAGATTTATTTAGAATACTAAAATGGGAGTAACTATGAAAACTTTGTCGATGAAGAAATGAAACCAAACAAACATATATTTTTAAAAAACCCAACTGTCAACCAGTTATTTTTATTTTTTTACAGTAGTTAATTGTTTAGTCAACAGAGAAATGAAACCAAAGAACCAAACAAACAAACAAAAAAACCAAACTGTCAACCACTGATTTTATCTTTTTTTTTTTTTTTTATGGCAGAATTGCCTTACAATCATTTAGTTATGTGGCAAAAAAAAGCTTGGGGTAAAGATGTCTACTGCAAAGATGGTAGAGCAAAAATACCAGACATGTTTCTGGGAAGATGGAGTAGGTGTATTTTTCCCTATTTCTCCAGTTAAGTATAAGTAAAAACTCTGGGCATTATACAACAAGCTAAAGAAGACATTAAGAGGTGGAGAGAAGGCACGATGGTTGGGGACCTCGGGACCTGAGGAACGATACAGTGGTGAATTTCCTGGATTTTCTCTTTGCCTCATATATCCCAGATTGAATTCTGGAGAAGCCAGCAACTGGAAATGCTAATGGGCAAAGACAAACAAACAAACAAAAGTACCAGCAAAATCCTGCTCTTCTAGCCAAAGAACCAGGACAGGGGCAGCCCAGACAGACAGAAATCTTTCAAGCAATAACTCTATTCCATCCAAATACCACAGAAGTACTTGAAGCCTCACCCCCACCCCTGACAGCAAAGGTTGAGGAGGGTGCCTAGACTTCTGTAACAAAGAACCTCAGGCTACTCCCTTATACTCTGAGCGGTGCCAGAGAAGGCTGAGTATGGAGCTGGGCCCTCCATCCCCTCTAGGCTCATCCTCCTTACAGTGTTTTTGGGGACCACATGGGAGTTGAACATCCACCCCCACCCAATGGTAATGAGATATTTCTTCCCTCCTCACTGAAATGATATGAAAGGAAGTCTAGTGGACAGTTAGGACTTCCACCATCAGTCAGTGGTAACAAGCCCACCTCTTACAGTGGAATCTTTGTGGAAACCATGTGGATGGCTGTAATAAAGTACTCCTCCCAACGAGGGTGGTACCAGTGGGTGCTGAATGAGGAAACTGAACTCCCATACCTGCCCAACAATAACAAGCAAACTTGTGTCACGGGAGGATTCCTATCAGATGAAGAACAACTAACAGAATTTTTAACCAACAGAGGCCTGCCGTAAAAGAATGGCTAAAATGAATTCTCTAAACAGAAAATAAATGATTTTTTAAAAAGAGAATCTTATAACATCAGAAAAGAAGAAAGAACATAGAAAGAGCATGTCTGTGGATAAATACAATAGGCTTTTTTTCTTGAATTTTCTAAATTATGTTTGACAGTCAAAGAAAAACCTATTCCGCTGTGTAGCTGTTCTCAGTGTATGTAGAGGAAATACTTGAGATAATTATATTATAAATGGGAGAAGATAAAGAGATGTAAAGAGTGGTAAGTTTTCTACACTTTACTTGAACTGGTATATGTTGAAACCAGTAGACTTTGATAAGTTATATATAATGTAACACCTAGAGCAACCACTAAAAAGCTATACAAAGTGGTATACTCAAAAACACTATAGATGAATCAAAATAGAAGTTTAAAAATTGTTCCAGGAACCCACAGGAAGGTAGGAAAAAAGAAAAGAAATTAAAAATAGAGAACACAAAAAAAAAAGTGGCAGACTTAAGCCTTAGCATTACGTAATTACATTAAATGTAAATGGTCCAAATACAAAATGAAAATACATATATTGACACAGTGGATTAAAAACAACATGACCCAATTATATGCTATCTATACAAAAATTACCCAAAATATATAATTATATAGGTAAGTTGAAAATAAAATAATGTAAAAGGATATATCATCCAAACATTAGTCAAAAGAAAATAGGAATGGCTATATTAATAACAGATAAAGTGGGCTGCAGAGAAAGGAAAATTATTGATGCCAGAGAGGGATATTATATAATAAGAAAAGGGTCAATCCACCAAGAAGACATAGCAATCCTAAATATGTAAGCACCAAACAACAGAACTGCAAAATATGTTAAGCAAAGACCAAGAATGGAGAAATAGGCAAATTCACAATTATAGTTAGAAACTTCAACACTTCTCCCTCAGCAATTAATAAAACAACTAGACAGAAAATGAACAAGGATGTATAAGAACTGAATAAAACCATCAACAAACATGACCTAATTGCCATTTATAGAAGACTCCACCCAACAACAGCATAATACATATTCTTTCCAAGCACCTATGGAACATATAGCAAGATAAACCAAATTTAGGGACATAAAACAAGTCTCAAAATTTGAAATAACTTGAAATAATTTAAATCATACAGAATATACTCTCCAACCACAATGGAATCAAACTATAAATTAATAACACAAATATAACAGGAAAATCCTCAAACATTTGGAAACTAAGCAACCAACTTTTAAATAATCTGTGGGTCAAAGACATAATCTCAAGAGAAATAAAAATACATTAAACTAAAAGAAAATGAAAATAGAACTTATCAAATTTTGTGGCACAGGCTAAAGCACAAGAGGGAAATTTATAGTAGTGAGTGCTTGCATTAAAAGAAGAAAAGTCTTGAATCACTAATATAAGATTCCATCTTCAGAAACTAGAAAAATAAGAAAAAAAGAAAAAAAGACTCCAAAGCAAGCATAAGGAAGGAAATCATAAACATAAAAGCAGAAATCAATGAAACTAAAAATGAAAATAATAGAGAAAATAAAACATCTGGTTCACTGAACAGGTCAACAAATTCGACACACTTCTAGCAAGACCGACAAATAAAAAAAAGAGAGGACAAATTGCGAATATCAAGAATGAAACAAAGCATAACACTACAGACCCTGCACGCAACAAAAGATTATAAGAGAATACTATGAACAACTCTACCCACATAAATTCAACAATTTAGATTAAATGGATAAATTCCTCAAAAAGTGCAAACTACCATAACTCATCTAATATGAATTAGATAATTTAGATAGCCCTATAACTACTTAGGTAATTTAAAACTTGAAAAAGAAAACTCCAGACCCATATAGTTTTACTGGAGAAATCCACCTAACATTTAAATAAGCATTAACACCAATTCTACATAATCTCTTCCAGAAAATAGTAGAGGGAATGCTTCCTAACTCATTCTATGAAGCTAGTGTTACCATGAAGCCAAATAAAAAACAAAACATAACAAAGATAGTACAAAAAAACCCTGACAAATATTCCTCATGTACATAGATGCAAAAATCCTTAACAAAATATTAACAAATAGAATTCAGCAATATATAAAAAGAATTATACACTATGACCAAGTGCATTATTCCAGGGATGTAGGGCTGGTTCAATATTTGAAAATCAACTAATGTAATCTCACATAATAGGATAGAGAAGAAGAAAAATATCACATGATTATATACATTGTTGCAGAGAAGACATTTGACAATATTCAACACCTATTCATGATTAAAGAAAAAAAATACTCTCTGAAAATAGAGAGGAAATTCCTCAATTTGATAACTTACAACTAACCTACAAAAAATTATAGCACTAAAAGACTGAATACTTTCTCCCCCAGGTTGAGAACAAGGCAAGGATGTCCACTAAACCACTCCTACCCAACATAGCACTGGAAGTTCTAGACAGCACAATAAAGTAAGGAAAGGCCATAAAATGCATATAGATCTGAAAGGAATAAATAAAACCACCCCTATCTATAGATAACATAATGGTCTCTGTAGAAAATCCCAAGGAACCTACAAAAAAATTCTAAAACTAATGAGTTCAGAATGCAAGACCATGACAAAAATTAGTCACATTTTTTGTACTAAAAATCAACATGTGGAAACTGAAATTTAAAATACAATTCCATTTATCATGGCTTAACAAAAGAAACGTTTAGGTGTAATAAATCTAACAAAATATACATAAGACTTTTAGTATACTGAAAACTATAAAACACTGCTGAAAAAAATAAAAGACCTAAATAAATACCATGTTTATGAATTGGAAGACTAAACATAGTAAGGATGTCAATTCCCCCCAAATTGATGGATAAACTTAATACAATTACTATCAGAATTCCAGCAACATTTTTTTGTAGATATGGACAAGAGTATTCTAAAGTTATGAAGGAAGACCAAAGAAACTAGATCAGAAAATATTTCTGAAAAAGAAGAATAAAAGGGGAGAGGAATCATTCTACCTGATTTCAAGGCATATTATGAAGTAATATACAGTAACCTAAAACTGTGCGGGATTGATGGGAGTATAAACATATAGATCAATTGAAAAGACTAGAGAACCCAGAAATAGCCCCACGCAAGTATGGCCAACTGAGTTTCGATGGAAGAAAGATAGTCTTCTCAACAAATGGTGGCAGAGCAACTGGATATCCATAGGCAAAATACAAACCTCAGCCTAAACCTCTTAATACAAAAATTAACTCAAACTGGATCATAGATTTACATGTGAAACATTAAACTATAAACTTTAGAGGGTAACATGGGAGAAAAATCTTTGAGATGTAGGGCCTGATAAAGAGTTTTTAGACCTGAGACCAAAAGTATGACCTCTAAAAATCAATAAATTGGACTTCATTGAAATTAGTTTGTTTTTATTCCTCTCTGTGAAAAACCTTGTTAAGAGAATGGAAAAACTAACTACAGACTGGGAGAAAATATTTGCAAACCACATATCTGACAAAGGACTCATATTACAATGAACATATAAAGGACTCTCAAAACTCAACATTAAATTAAAAAACCAGACAATCCAATTAGAAGATGGGCACAAGACATGAACAGACAATTCATGGAAGAGGATATACAGATGGCAAATAAGCATAAGCAAAGGTATTCAACATCACTAGTCATTAGTGAAATGCAAATCAAGACCATGATATCACTGCATACCTATTAGAACAGATAAAATAAAAAATAATGACAATATCAAATGCTGGTGAGGATGCAGTGAAACTGGATCATTCATACATTACTGGTGGGAATGAAAAAAATGGTACAACCACTCTGGAAAATCATTTGTGAGTTACTTGAAAACTAACAAAGTATATCTACCATATGACTTGGCAATTTGTACTGCTAGTTATCCCCAAGATATGAAAACTTACATCCACACAAAAACCTGTGCACAATTGTTCATAGCAGCTTTATTTGTAATAGCTCAGAACTGTAAACAACCAACATGTCTCTCATTAACCAATAGTAATACACCCATACCATGGAGTGCTACAGAGCAATAACAAGGATAAAAGTATTGATACACACAACAACTTGGATGATTCTGAAGGTTGTTATGCTGAGTAAAAAAAAAAAAAATCTAATCTCAAAGGGTCACATACCATATGATTCCTCTTATGTAACATTCTTGAAAAAACAAAATGATAGAGATGGAGAACAGATGGGTTGCCAGGGGTTAGGGATGGTGGGGGAAAAGGAAATGGATGTGACTACAGGGAGATCTTTGTGGTAACAGAATGGTTCTGTATCTTGATTACAATAGTGCTTACATACACCTAGGCATGTAATAAAAGGACTTAGAACTATACATACATGAGACCAATGCCAAATTCCTGGTTTTGATTCTGCACTATAATTATGTAAAAAGTAATCATCAGGGGAAACTGAGTGAAGGGCACACCAGACCTTTCTTTGCAGTTTTCTGTGAATCTATAATTATTTAAAAAACAAAAACAAAAAACAACATTCTCAGTGGGGCTTCAGGCTAGGGGACAGGGTCCCAAAGGTTTTCGGTGGGGAACACGCTGGGGACTTAAATCCCTGCACATTACCTAAAAGGAGTGTCTGAGGCCTCTTCCGGCACAGCTCTAGGCATTGTTCACGGTGCTGTAACAGGAGGAAATTGGACAGTAGGTTCATGGACATGCCTTAATTTTTGGAGACCAAGGGCTGCACAGAGAAGGCAAGGGTGGAGGAGCAGAACTCCTGAGAACAGAAACTTTGGTGCCTTACTCTTCCTTCCCAAGAGGTAGATGGTCTCCATTTTGGGTGACTTGACTGTCATTACCCCACCCCTGCCACAGAAGCAGTGGAGCCAGGCAACTAGGTGCCACTGAGAGGTCTGGGCTGTCACTCCCTGCCTTGCTGTGTAACCCTCTGAGCCCCCTGCCCAGGTCTGTAAGGCAAGGATATTGACAGTGCCTTCCTTACAGGGTTGGTGAGGTCACACAAGTGATGCACTAAGCCACATGTACAGCATATGACAAACATGTGGTAAACAGACTTCGGTTCAAAGCACATTCCTACCATTTGTCAGCTGTGATCTCCCTCAGTTTCCCCTCTAAGGGTGATGCTGATATGGGCAGTACCAACTTGATGGGAGAGCCGTGAGAAATCATAAGCACCTAAAGCACTTTCCTGGTGGCTGTCATGGCATGAGCGCTCTGTAAAAGTGAGCTATCACTTACTGTCAGTTATGCACACTGCCACTTACTCTGCTTGACCAACGCTCCATGGTGACCTCGAGTCGCACACCTCTGGCTACTCGGCCCTTGCTTGAGCTTAACAGAGAGGCCCTTCGAGACCAAGCTGGTGTTCTCCTTCCGCTCCTCAGGGAAGCTGGGATTCCAGGCAGACCAAACTCTGGGAGTGGAAAGGGGGTCTTCTGCTTGGCTTCTGCCCAGCCTGTGAGCTGAGATTGTTACCTCCCGACCAGGGAGCAGGCCCAAGTTGAGAGTGAGGACGCTGGTGTTCACTGAACGTGTTCCTTCCGCTTTCTTCAGCATTTAGAAAGTGGCCAATCATCTTGGACTCCTCTCTTTCCTTCCCCTCCCGCATTAGCAAACCTCATCAGTTCCTCCTCCAAAACGGGCTCTGACCCTTTCCCCTCTCATCATCATCATCATCTCCACTTCCTCTCTTTAGGACAACTGCCATGGCCTCCTAAGCCCTCTGCCTACACCTGCTGATCGGCTGTGACTATTGTCCACACAGCTGCCAGCAAGGGTCTTTGAAACCTCAATCCCTTCCGCAACACTCCTCTGTGTATAATTCGTGCGGAGTCAAAGCCCAAGTCCGGACAGTGGCCTACAAGGCCCCTTGTGATCAGACTCCCTTGGGCAAACGTTCCAGCTCCATCACTCCACTCCAGGCATGCTGCTTTCCTTCTTGTTCCATGAACATAACAAGTACATCCCCACCACGGCCTTTGCACCTGACCTTGGCTTTCCCTGGACCCACATTCCCCAGAAATCGACAAAGTTCCCTCCCTCCTTTCTCATCTCTACTCAAATGACCTCTTTCTACAACGGCAGCCTTGCACAGCACACTCTGTCCAATCTGACCAACACTTGTTTATCTGATCGTCTCTTCCGCAGTGTCAGCGCTGTGAGGTCAGTGTTTCTTCTTGGTCACTGCAGTGTCTCTGGAGCCCGGCATAAGCCTGGCACACAGTAGGTGCTCAGTAAATATGTGTCAATGAAACAGAGGAATCCGGGGGTGGAGGGTTCCAGGAGCTGGGTGGGGTGTGACACCTGAATTCTGGTCCTACATGTGTGTCATCACTGACTATTAGTCCCTCCTAAGAGATAGTCTTTGTCTCAGAGCACTTCGCTGTTTCCCAAACTTTAGAGTTTTGCCTATGACCTTCAGGACTTTCCTCCTGTCTGTTCACCCCCTGAACTATTTTTATTTCATACATTTCTTTAAATCAATTCACTTGATGAATTTATTTAAAAAAAAAAAAAAAAGAAAAACTTAGCCTCATCCTAAGCTTTTATCAAAAAAAAAAAAAAAAATCACCCATTTGGTATGCTGGTTTCCTTTTCTTCTGACACAAGTTAAATGAAACATAAATAGAACAGTCACTCCCCACCCCTCCTCGGATCACCCGGCTGGCTGTCACAGTGCTCAGGTGGCTCTTTGGGCAGCACAGGGTTACTCCGAGTCCCTCATTATTGACATTGCTCTGGACCTCAGGGCAAAGTCCTTAGGGGCATTCCTACCAGGCCAGACCTGCTGGAGCCAGGGTCTGTTGTCAGAGGACAGGTGTGTCAGGGTGGGGGCCCCTGCCGTGTGCAGATCTGGTAGGAACTTGCACTGAGGCTGCCGTGAAGCCCCTACTGTTCCCTGCGTCGTCTCACGCCCCCCAACCTCGGTTCAGCTCCTGGGATTCCGCCAAACACATTCCTACTTGGGGCCTTCACACAGGGTGTTCCCACGACTTTCCTTCCACAGGGACCCCTGACCCTTGAGACCTTCAGGCATACTTCCATTCTGTGCTCTAAAAGCCCTCCTTGCACTTCCCTTAGCAGCAGGCAGCAGGAGTGGCAGTCAGGCATTAGGGCTGAGGTGACGTATTTAATGTCCTTCTCCCTGCAAGACTGCCAGCTGCAGGAGGAAAGAGCTTGGGCAGGCCCCAGGGCAGGGGCCCCTCCCCGCTGCTCACCGCCTGCTACCACCGCACCTCTTCCTTTCTCCTGCATGGGGACAAAGCAGCCTCATCACCTTCCTTCCCAACATGGTTTGCTTATTCCTGCCTCTAGACCTTGACTTTGGCCTCTCTTGTATCCCCTGCCTTCTTTGAAAACCAGGGGAGAGGCTCCTTCCTCAGGAATAACATGAATTTGCCCCAGCCCTGCAGCTTTCTTTTCACTGCTCCCTCAGCACCTACCTTTGGGCCCTGAGGGCTCCTGTGGCTTCTTACTTGGATGGCAGTGCGATGGTTAGAGCATAGGCTGCAGAGCCAAGGCTCTGGGTTCAAATCTACACTGCACAGTTACCAGCTGGGGGACCGGAAGAAGTGATTTAACCTCTCTATGCCTTGGCTCCTCCAGGTTCTCAAACATCAGCTCATTGGAAGGAAGCACTTGGAGGCCTCACGAAAACCAGAGTGCTGGGCCCCACCCCAGAGTTTTTGATTCCTGTAGTTTGGGGCGGGGGCTGAGAATTTACCTTCCTAACAAGTGCCCAGTTGATGCTGTTGCAGCTGGTGCAGGGACCCCACTTTGAGGACCAGTGTCATGGTTGTTAGGGAAGGTAAATGGAGAGGAATATGTAAATCAAGTAGAATCACACAACACGGAGTAAGTGCACAACAACTATTTGTTATTAACACTTATACCAGGGGGTCTAGCCCTCTTTAAATCCCTGACAGGTATTATAGAAAAAAAAGAACTGAGTTCAGAGCCTGGCCACACCATTTCTTAGCTCTGGGACCCTGGCAAAATCGCCTAGCTTCTCTGAACCCCAGTGTACTCATCTTCATGGGGTTGTCCTAGGGGTTCCTTCCCAGGATAGCCTGAGCTTCCTGAAGGGGCTCAACACACAGCTGGCACCTGAGTAATGTGTCTTGAACCAAATGGAGTGAAGTTCGAAGACAGAAGCTGCAGAGTGCAGCATGACTGTAAAGGATGGCAGTCAAATCAACACAGGCTCGTGAAACATTGAAATCTGGGGTCCCCCCAACCGACCTGCAGGGCACAGGAGGGAATGTGTGAGTGAGTGAAGCCAGCCAGGTGTGGGAAAACAGAGAAAGATGGCAACTGTGGCAAACAGGGAGCCCATGCCCCTTCAGAAGGGGCAGCCACCATCTCTTTCAATGAGTCACAGCTGTGGGTAAGTGTGAGCCCAGCGCTGTCAGTCGCTGTGACTGTGGCAGAGGCAGAAATGAAGTGTTGTTCTGTGAGTGGGAACAACGGAATGGCAGTTGGCCTGGGCTCAGGGCTAGAATCCCTGGGCCCTTGCCCCCACACAGGGCCCAGCACAGGGCAGGAGGGGGTGGCAGGCTCCCCTAGGACGGGTCAAAAATCATCAGGATCTAGACAGGTATTTGGCTTTTGGGCATTTATTTCATGTCCCTTCGAAACAGACCCTGGGGCCAGGTGTGGGCAGGAGACCAGGCAGGGGGTAGCAATAAATAACACGGACAGACGGAGCTCCCCTCCAGACAGATGAGGTTAAAGAAGGTTAGAGGGGAGCCGCATTGTAGGGGTGTGGTGCTGGCAGGGCTGGGGGCAGCTGAGAAGGAAGGAGAAACCAGGACCCCAGGACCTCACTGTCACCTGCCCCATCCCTTTCCTGTCCCAGCCCCAACTACTTTTGGGAGGAAGGAAGCCCGCAGCTAGTGGGGGCCAGCGAGGGTCCTGAGGGGGTTGTGGCCACATAGGCTGCCCCCAGCTCCCTCACTTGACACGGATTTCAGCATACTCGGCCAGCTCCTCCGTCAGGGTGTAGCTGTCCTTCGTGGGTCGTTTTCCCAGGTCCGAGTGAGAATAGCTCAGGTCCAGCTCTGGGGGCTCCCCCCGAAGGCCCAGCAGCCTCCTCTCAGATCCCAGGCGCCTCTCACTCTACGAAGGAAAGCAACCCATTAGAAGGGTCCCGTTCCACCATTTCCACATGCAAAGGCTGGAGTCACTTGCATCCCCACAGCTTCACAGTTGAGTCCCAAAGCTCCGTGTGAATCTCCTTTCTCAAGTGCCACCAGCCCAGCCAGCCCTACCATGCCCAGGTCCCACTCTGGGGCGTTTGCCCACACAGATCTCCCTTCGCAACACCCTCCTCATTGCTAAGCCTGAAAATTGCCCACAAATTCAATGTCTCCAGGAAGCCTTCTTCAACATAGGAACTTGGGAGACCCACAATTCAGTCCATAACACTTTCCCAGATTAAAGCCACCTGGATCCCACCTTTCCAAATGTTTGTACATGCCTGCCTCTGTAAGTTCTTCCCCTGTGTTTGGGTCTGGTGTGGTCCCCCCTCAATCTGGGCGATCCTGCGGGTGCAACTTTGGCTTCCCCCTCCTGCTTACCACCCCCACCCCCCACCCCTACATGGGCCTTTGGACACACACACACAGGACAGTGGCCACAGACAGACAGAGGCAGCAGCAAAGGGACAGAATAGGCAAGGCCAAGAGTGCTGGGCAGGGCAGACTTAACAGGGACCTATCCTGGATGCCTGACTGGACACACACCCATGCACGCCAGCCCCAAGGCCCGCTAAGGGCCCAGAGGCAAGCACATTGAGGCCCCCGGAACCTACCTCCTGGGGTGCTCATTCCAGGGTAGAGACCTCTCTGGACTATTGGAGAAGGAAATGCAGTCATAGACCCAAGCGGGGAGGAGGAGGGCTTCCTTTGGGCCTGAGCCCACAGCCCCCTTCACAGCCTCAGCCCAATCACCCCTCCCAGCCCAGGCCTCAGCCGGTCCTCCACACTTCCTCCCTTTCCCTTTTGAGGGGTCTGGCCTCCCCTATGCTCCTTGGCTGCCCAGGCTCCACCCCCCCAGGCTCTCCTTGGCCCTGACATCCATGTTCTCCAACTAGCCTGGAGCCACAGGGCTCTGGCCCTCACCTCATACTTTTCCGGTGCCCCAGAGATGCGGAAGTCGCTGCTGAACAGGACTGGGGGGTTGTCCCCTGCCGAGAAGCCAGGACTCTCTGTCACGTTCTTTCTGCAGAGCAGGACATGGCAGCCCCTGTGGGACTCCCAGGACTCTCTCTCCCCTCCCTTTCTGCACCCCCATCTACTTTAAGAGTTTGGCCCGAGGAACCCCAGAGTTGTTCCCACCCATCTTTCCAATGTGGGGCAGATGGGCTCTTCGAATGACCAGCTTCTTCCTATCCACCCCTGCCCACCCCTCCCCTGCTTTGTGGCTCAGGGTGAGCCACCTAGCTGCTGGTCTCTGCCACTTTTCAGGATCCCAGCCTGGCTTCTCTGGGTTTTCTTCATATGCTCCGGGTCTGTCTGTCCCTCTTGCTGCCAGGATGTGGGGCAGGGAGATTAATTCATTTTCAGGAAAGCCACAAAGAATTAAAACAATAGCATGGTTGTGGCAGGTGGCTGTGATTTGGGGCTGGGGAGAGGTTTTTGTTGCCACAGATGTGTGTAATCACTGGGGCTTCTGGAACCAATTGTGACTGACACTAGCTGCAAGCCAGGGGCCGCTGGCTTTCCCCATCACACCTCCTGGAGGGCAGGAGGTCATAGCAGAGCACGTGGGGAAATAGGTAATGACTGGTGGAAAGCGTGTGGCCCAGCGCTGGCACGTGCTGCCCCACAGTGGCTCGTTAGCAGGAGGCCTCTCTCTTCCATCCAGCTGAACATTCTCAGAGCAGAATCCACCCTCCCACACACATACAGGGCTATCCTCCCTTGCCCACCCTTCAGTGTCTCTCCCCACCCTTGGAGACTCCTCACGCCCCAGGTCAGCCCTGGCAGGGCACTCACTTTCTGCGTGTCTGGGTAATGTAGCAGACGATGGCAATTAGGATGGCAAAGGCAACCACAGCTCCCACAGGCCCGATCTTGGCCCACATCAAGCGGTCTGAGGACAGAAAAGACGCAGGTGCCCTCAGGGCTACTGGTGGGAATGAGGACACCTGGATTCTTAGCAGATGCACTGGGGCAGGAGTGATAGTACCTGCACAGCTGGCACATCCTCGCATTGACTGACTAGCCCACAGGGCCTGGGGAGGGGCCAGTGCAGTATAGGCAAACTCAGGGCAGCCTCTCCTTACTGACCAGAAGGGTCTCTTTACCACCTGATCAACTTGCAATGGCCTGACCCATGCTCGGTGGCTGATGGTCAGTCAGCCTTGGGCAGGGGAGCCTGGATTCAAGAGGAGTCCCCTCTGTCCCTGTGGCTCCCATGCCCAGGCCACGCGACTCACGGGCTCCCTGGAAGGGCAGCTCCAGGCTCTTGGTGCCGTAGAGGTTGCGGGAGGTGCAGATGACCCGTGGCGGGGCCTGGGACTGGCCCCGCAGCGTGAGGATGCTGGTGAGCAGGAGGCCACTGCGCTCCGAGTACACAAACTCCCGCTCTGTCTCGTTCACAGTCACGTTGCGTGAAGGCAGCTCGAAGGCCACAGAGGGCTCCGGGTTGGATTTCACCACGCACAGGCACTGAACCGTGTCCCGGGCTGATGCACAGTGGGACTCCAGAAGGATCACAGGGGCAACTGCATGGGCAAGATCAAGACTGAGTGAGCTGAACACAACCCCAGGCTAGGAGACCTTGGCTGAGAGCCAAGAGCGGGGTGGTAGCTATCTTGGAGATGAGCTGCATTGTCTTCTTTGTACTATCTCTTACACCCTCTCTAACTCTGTTCACCTTAAATAATCAGATCGTGCTCAAAGCCTTCCTCCAACTGCTCTGTGTCACTTACAATACAATCCAACTTATTTGCAAAGCCCTGCGGGACCCAGCCATGTTCTGATCTCCTTTTTTCACCCAAAGACTCATTCCTTGGCAGTCACACTGGCCTCCTTGCTGTTTCTCAAGTTTATGGAGCTCTGCCCCACCTCAGGGCTTTGTGTTTCTCCCTCAGCCTAGAACACTCCCTGGAGATACCATCCTAACACCTCTCCTCACTCCATGATGGTTCCACGCAGACTACTCGGACCCTCACTCTTTCTCTGACCACCCCATGTAAAGGCACCTCCCTTCGCTAACATTCACTCCGTGTCCCACTCGGTCTTCTCCCCAGCACTCACCCCTACCCATGTTGTATATTGATATGGCTGGTCTCTCTTCTCCATCAAGATAGGCTCTTGTTCTGTCTCCACTCTGTCCCCCACACTTAAAATGTGCATTTCACATAGCAGAGCGTTGGGAAGACTTGTGGGGTGAACTATGGAATTCTGCTGACTCCCCTTTCTGGCCATCTTGTAGATGACCCTACTTACTCCCCAGAGCCCCTTTGCATCCTGACCCTCCCTCCATCATAGGAGTCCCCATTGCCACTACCATGTTTCCCCGAAAATAAGACCTAGCCGGACCATCAGCTCTAATGTGTCTTTTGGAGCAAAAATTAATATAAGATCCGGTCTTATTTTAATATCATATAAGACTGGGTATAATATAATATAATATAATATAATTATATTATATTATATTATAATGTAATACAGGGTCTTATATTAATTTTTGCTCCAAAAGACGCATTAGAGCTGATGGTCTGGCTAGGTCTTATTTTCAGGGAAACATGGTAGCACCAAACACCACCCTCCACCTAGGATCATTTGGTTGAGCTTTGCTTTGCTGCCGTTTGTGTTTTAAAAACTGGTACCAGTAGGATCTTTTTCTTTTATTTTCTACAATATGAAATTATAGTACATTGAATATTGCTTTTTTAAACTATATTCTCTCTTCCTCCTGAAGGGCCCAGCACTCACCTCTGCTCACTCTAGACTGAGCTCTGGTTCTCAGTTCTGACCAAAACCCACATATGCACAAGCAAACGACCCTCAGCCCACCTAACCCACTTATTTTCAATTTCCCACAAAAAAAAGAATATGCGGATGACAGTGATGGGACAGGGAGTCATGTGACCAGATGTACTTGCAATAGAGACGATTCTAACCTGAGCCTCAATGTGTACACATATCTAAGTCTAGTCATTTGCAAGTTATATACCCCAAATTCTGTTTAGGCAGACATGCACCATGCTTGCTGTAGTGTTAACAAATTAACACACCACAGAGTAAATCAGTAACGACAAACCTGAATTGAGAGTGATTAAATTTCTTTAAAACCCTTTCATTCAAGACTGCACTGCCTGTGCTCCGGGAACAACGTCTGCCCTAGATGCTGTGGGAATGCAGACACCCTGCCTGCATGTGCTCAGCGTCTGTCACGGCAGCTTCACAGGCAGCCTGGGAGACCTATGAAATCCTGATTGACACTAGGCAAACCCCAAGTGCTGCCATCTACCGGTTAATGGCCCCCTTCAGGCCTTCAGCTTCCTTGGGTCTCCAAAATGGAGTCTTCATCTGTGCAAACAGGAGTGATGGTCCTTAACTAGCAAGGGGCTATGGGGACTCGGAAGATAGGAACATGAGCGCGCTGTCAAGTCTTAAATTAACATCCACCCAAGGAGTTAAGATTAGATACATAGAGCCGTTCCAGCAGAGGGAGCACATGAGCAAAGCCTTGGCAGCAGAATGCTGGGTGGATATCCAGCCTGGCGTCCAAAGGAAAGGTGAGTGGGGAATGACGAGGATATCTAAGACTTACAGAACACACAGGATGTGTCAGGTGCTGTGGGCACTCACCATAATTTCCTTAGTCTTTACACCCATCTTTGGAGTAAAAGATACTGTTATCACACCCGTTTTTCAGAGGAGAGAATTTAGGTTCAGCAAAAGTGAAGTCACTTGTCTGGGATCATGCAGCAAGACAGAGACAGAGCTAATATTTTCAACCAGGTTGGTTCAGCTTTGTCAGGTACTTGACACCAGTAACACCTCAGTTTCCTTCTCTTAAATTGGGGTGAAGAACAGTCCCCTCCCCCCATCATATTGTTGTGAGAACTAAACAGGTCAATGCACGCAAAGGGCTCAGACTGGTCCCCTGCATGTCACAAGCACTGTGTAAGGGCGAAAGCCTCCTGCATTGTCCACGCCATGCTGGGCCCTAGTGTTGGCAGGTAGACAGGGAACCCTGCACCAGGAACACTCACCATTGTCAGTGAGCACTAAAGCCAGGTGCTAGGGGACATAGACTTCAGGGACAGAAGAGGGCTGAGGGACAGCTCTGCCCAGCAGCCTGAGACTGTACTCCCAGGAGGGAAGCACTGTGACACAGGCCTTGGTGAAGCATGAAGGGCTCAGCAGGTAAGGCTGGGGCGTCACAGCTGCTCCTCAACTCCAGTGGATTGAAGGCCTTGCACTCCAAGTCTGTTTGTTTGTTTATCTTCAAAAGAAACTAGATTAAGTGAGTCCTTGGGTGCCAAGGGCTGTGGGGGAGGTGAAGCAGCCAGAGGTTTAACAGCTGGAGCAGCCAGAAGAATCCTGGCGCTGACCAACCTTCCTACTAGCTGCGCGGCTGGGAGAATTCTGACCTTCATTGCTCCTCACTTAAGGGATAATGATAACACATACCTGCTTCACAGGGTGGCCACAAGGGCTCAGCAAAATAACATCTACAGAGGAGGTTATCCTGACCCAGAGTAGGCCCTTAATGGCGGTTGCTGCCACCACTCTTATTGTGCAGGGGGAGTGGGGTCTGTGACTGACAACGTGCATGAGACGGTGTTGTGTGTATGTTCAGGGCCTGCCATCAGATTCTCAGAGGCTCTGACTCTTAAACTTAAGGACCATAAGCTTGGAGTGTGACAGGGAAAAGGCTGCAGCAGAAGGGGGACGCTGGGCCCAGGAGGGTGCGTATGGAGAAGACAGAGTACTGCACAACCCATATGCCGTGATCACATCGGATGCTGTGAGTGACAGATCAGAAGGAATGATGAATGTTCCTGGTGTGGGGTTCCCTGTCTTACCAAAGATGAAAGGTTAGTGGAAGAGTGGACGGCCATGGCTTTGCCATGGAAGATGGCACTCTAGGAATAATCTGGAACTACCACGTACTGATTGTCGCCATATCTACAGAGTGTAGAGTATGGACTGTGCTCAGTACCTTCTGGCAAACTTGTGTGGTGGGGACAATTGTAGGTGGAGTATAGAGTAATTGAGGCTGGAAATAGTGAAGTTTGGAGACTAGTCCCGGAGGTCCGGTCGGAGCTCAGGAGGAAGCAGGGGCAGTGGAAATATGGAGGTGACATTCCAGAGGGGGTTGCTGGAGTGGGGGGAGTCAAAACTGTGACTTGGGAGCTATGACCCAGAATGGCGGCCAGGGTGCGGATAGGGGTGTTGGTGGTGCTGTCCATAGAAAGGAGGTCAGGAGAGGTGCTGGCTGGCAGTGGAATGAGGAGTCTCATTTCCAAGGCAGTTAGTTTTTTATGTGCATCCATCTCATCTCTTTGCCTATAGTCTGTCTGTTAATAAGCTTGGTGTCCTCTTGTCCTCTTGGTACTATCCCCCACCTCCCAGGAACCCAGATGTCCCCCACTGAATTATCTACCTCAGGATGGAGGGGGGACACAAGTCCAGGCAGCCCTCAGCAGGGGGAGAGGAGAGGAGGGGGAGTACTCACACTCCACGGATAGGTTGAAGGCAGTAGCCCTCTGGCCATATTGGTTCTCAGCCACACACCAGTACTCTCCATCATCCTCGGGTGTGACAGCAGGCAGCTCCAACTGCAGCTCGTTCTCATAGATGACTGTAGCCAGGATCTGCTTCTCCTTGAAGATGGTGAGAATAGGATCCGGGTTGCTCTGTGTGGAGCACAAGATGAAGACCGTCTCCCCCTCCACAGCCACCACTGTCCCGTTCACTGTTGGCTTCCAAGGTGCATCTGGGGGGCAGGACGGGGGGCCAATGGTCAGAAGCCAGAAGGTGCCTCTTCTGCCAACCAACTCCCACCCCTAAATGTGACCTCAGACACCTCAGTCCAAGCACACGAGCTCAGGATGGCTCAGGTGACTCCAGGCCTGGCTGTTCTGTTTACAAGAACAGAGGCTCTGCAGCCATAGTGCTTGTTTTTGAATCCTGGCCCCACCCCTTCCCAGGTATGTGTGGGCCCATTTCTTAACCTCTCTGGGCCTCATTTTTCTTTTCTTTTTTTAAATTTTATTTTATTAAATTTATTGGGGTGACAATTATTAGTAAAATTACATAGATTTCAGGTGTACAATTCTGTATTACATCATCTATAAATCCCATTGTGTGTTCATCACCCAGAGTCTGTTCTCCTTCCGTCACCATATATTCGGACCTCATTTTTCTTATCTGGAAAATAGGCTTGATAATAATCCCAAGTTCATAGGGGTCACTGAGAACTGAAGTGACAGGCATTGTTTTTAGCCTGAATAAGGTAGATGAAGATTCCTGCACATGTGCCTAGGTGCTATGTAGGTAAATAAACACTGGGGGTGCCAAAAAAATGTATACAAGGGGACACTTTTGTCAACGTTGCTCAAGCAGTAGTTTGCCGTAATCAGAAGTGTCTGGATGCTGATGGTAACCACTTTGAGTACCTCTTGTAATTGCAGTAGTTAAACGTGACTTGTATTCATCTTTTGTTGTCGGTATATATTGAGTATTACAATTTTAATAGTTTTTTCCTTTCTTATAATGTGTATACATTTTTTGGCACCCTCTGTTTATTATTGGCAAGATAAGTGCTTTGGAGAAAAACAAAGGAAGGATGGGAAATGAGGGTGGTTCCAGTTTTAACTAGGATGGTGAGAGAAGGCTTCAGTGAAAGGGGAAGGAGGTGGGAGGAGCCAGCCTCTGGGATGCCTGGGGGAAGGAAGAGCATTTGTGTAAAGCACTCAGAAACTGCTGAGTAAATGTTGGCTGTGGCTGTCATTATTATTATCCCCAGCCCTGGCATTTTGCCTCAATAAGTATTTGTGAATGAATAAATGAATGAATGACCTCTCCTGGGTTCCTAGCTAAGAATCCTGTCTGACCAGCCCCCTTGCTGGGTGAGGCCTTGGGGCCCATCAACCCTCCCGTTTAGAACTGCAATGGGACTGCATTTATAAAAATGCAGATCCCCAGGGCCAGGCCCAGATCTGCTCCCAGAATAGCCAGGGCTGCCCCAGGAAACAGAATATAACCAGCTTTCCTGGGTGACAGGGCCCGCAGCTGTCTTCCGCTCTTGTCCTAGGGATGCGGCTGGTGCCGAGTAGGTGTTCACCAGATACTTGTGCAAAGAATGAAGGAACCAGCAAGCCTCCACTCCATCTTTACCTCTGCCTCGGTTCTGGCCCCGACTGGCCCAACGCCCTGGGTGAGGCCCCTTTCCCCTAATCTCCTCAGCCAGGACAGTGACTGGAGAGTGTGCGCACTGGGCGGCCACTCACACATGACGCTGAGCCCCACGGTGCGGTTGTCCTGGCCATAGGCGTTCTCTGCCAGGCAGGCATAGACGCCGTCCTCCCCGGGGGTCACTTCGTCCAGCTCCAGGAACAGGCTCTCGGCCACGGCCTCCTGGAGCACCGTGCCATCCCGCATCCAGGTCAGCAGCGGCGGGGGGTTGCTATCAGCCCCACAGAGCAGGCTGACGTGCGAGCCCTCGATGGCCTCCACCGAGGAGTTCATCTCCACAATCACTGGGGGGTCTGAGGCCGGCGACACCGCGGGGTCAGAGGGTTGATGCCGCAGGCCCCGCCCCTGGTCCTGATCCCTCCCGGCCCCGCCCCGACCCCGCCCCCCTGGCCCGCACCCAGGCTCACACTTGACGTCCAGGCTGGCGTAGCCCTCGAACTGCAGAGTGGTATTGGGGAAGGAGGCCTGGCAGCCCAGCCGGTGGCCATTGGCCTCCCTAGTGGGCACGAAGTGTAGCAGCGACACCAGCACCCAGGTGCCCTCGTCCTCCCGCAGCCGACCCAGCACAGCGGGCTCCCCTAGCCCGTCGTGGCCCAGCCAGCTCAGCTCTGGGCGCAGCTCCGGGCAGTTGTCAGGCACCATGCAGCTGACCTCCACTTCCGTGCCTTCCACCACCTCCGGAGGGACCACGATGTTGGGGGTGTCTACATGAGGCAGGGAGAAGGAGGGTTGAGGAAGCAGACACCCCCACCTTGCCTAACTCCAATCCTGGTACCTGGTTCCCTCCCCTAGGATACAGAATTCCCCACAACCTTCTCTCTTCCTGATTACCCTTCACTCAGAAGCCCTGCATAAATCCAACTACGGATGTAATAGTAATGAGAATAGCAATATAAGAGTCTGAATACTTGACAGTGTTGAATTTGCCAGTCCTTCCAGCCATGCTAGCGGTGGGAACTATTACTTTACTCATCCTGCAGTTGAGGCAACTGTGGCCACAGCTAGTACCTGGTAAAACTGAGCTTCAAACCCTGTCACTCTGGCTTCATCATCTGTGCTCTTGACACTACAGCATGTTCCTTAAGAAACATCTCTCCTCCCTACTGGTTTGGTTTACCTTCCACTTGTGGATGTGAGTGTGAGTGTGAGTGTGTGTTGGGGGCGGGCTTCTCTTTCTGCATCAGGGCTGTAATCGGGGTCCCCGTATACACTCGGTGCTGATGGGGAGCCTGAATATAAGAGCTCCAGGCCGTAGGGACTCTCAGAAAGTAGGCAGTTGGAATGCCTGAAATCAGGCAGTGGGCCTAATCTGATTGCCAAATCTGGCCAAGAGCTGCAGTTTATTTGGCCTACATTTAGGAATTGAAAAAAAAAAAATATATATATATATATATATCTGAATCAGCAGTTGAAGTTTAAGCATTAGGAGATCATAGGAAAATACACAATTCTGGGTTTTTTTTGAAAATTCAGACTGCCTGACAGCCAAGGCCCAGTATTCTCGCCCAACACCAGTCAGCCAGAGCCGGGAGCCGTGTGCCAGGCACTGCTCCGAGCACTCAACAGCCTCTCACTCACTGAGCTGCTCTTATCCCTGTTCTACAATAGAGGAAACCAAAGCTCAAAGAAGTTCAGTAACTTGCCTCTAGTTGCCCAGAGAACACAGGGTTCCAGAGGGCTTACCCCTAACCCCCGAGCCCTGCTGCCTTTCCCCCAGGTGTTTCTAGAAGAGTAAGAGCACCCCTTTTCCTCTGAGAGCAGCAAGGCTATTTGGGGCCCTGCTTTGCTCATTGCTGCCATCTGCCTGGTCCATGTGCCCTCGAAGGCCGAGATGGACGAGGGCATCCAGGCACCCCAGTGACCCCCTCGAGAGGCTGTGGGTGAGCAGGACTGCTGAGGCTGAGGGCCATGTCCTGCTCTACTCACCCACAGGCTACTCCCATCACCTTCCACCGGCCTGAGGGGGAAACAACCCCAGCCTGTTTGGGGCCAAGGCCCCAGGACCCCCAGCCAGCCCCCGACCCATTACCTGCAATCATAATCCAAAACAGGGGAAGTGCTGTGAGGAATATCATTTTGTACAGCGAGTGAGTGACAGCTGGAGAAGGGAGAGGAGGGAGTTAAAGACCAGGGGAAATAAAAAGAGGTGCTTCTATTAAAGCTTTAGGAGGGGGCCTGTTCTGACAGTAGCCGCTGCTGCTATTAATACTAATAATTACAAATATTTATATGGCACTGACCATGTACCAGGCCTCAGTGCTTTATTCTACTATGTTAATTCATTTGATCTCTTTGAGATAGATGCAATGATTATCCTCATTTTATAGCTCAAGTCCAGAGAGGTTAAGTAACTTGCTCATGGCCACACAGCTGGGAAGTGACAACTAGGATTCAAGCCCTATCTACCTGGCTCCAGGTTTGCAGACGTAACCACCCAAATGTCCTGTCTCTCCATGACAGTGATATGCTGATCATGGTCTTCATCACCACCGTGCCCCTGGGGATCCCCAGAAAGTAAGGACAGAGCCAAAGCTGGACCAGCAGTAAGAAGGGGGGGGAGCAAAGAGGAAGGAACTCTGCCCCTCACCTCAGTCTCCCTGAGTTGGGAATACCTTCTGGTCCCACTTGAAGTGGTCAGCCAACCAACCTGGAACAAGAGTCAGACAGGTGCAAGGGAGCAGGGGTGCCCTCTGCCCCACTCCCTCTTTCGGCGTCTGCTATGAGTTGTGGTCTGTTGTAAGGCTTCCCATGGTTGCTTGGGACCCTCCCACACAGCCTGGAAGGTACTCTACATAGGGTCACCACCACCCCCAAGCTGCCATCAAACTATGGGAAAGGAAAGGGGAGTGGCAGAGCATTGGGTGGGGGGACAGGCAGGGGGTGTGTGAGTGGGGTGAGGCCTGGGGGTGGCAGGCAGGGACCCAATGCCATCAATGACTGGGTTTCACAGCATCAGCATTCCCAACATGCCGCGTGAATTCCTGCCGCCCGCTCCCACCCCACAGACGATCCCTGCTGTCCCCACCCTCAAGAGAGGCCAGTGCCCAGTACAAAAGAGCCCTGTTCCCTCAGGGGGAGGGTACCACATCCTGGGGGGCTCCTGGGGTAGGTGGGATGAGAGAAGAGTCGCACACTCCTGGCTGGGCTCTGCATGGGGCCAGGAAGGACCAGGGGTTGAGAGGTAGGGAGTCCCTGGCAACCGCTGCTCTGTGGGTTGCCTCAGGGCTGGAGCCAGGGTTTCCAAGTGGCTGCCTTTCTCAGCCTTCATCACCCTCTTCCCACGGACACAGATGCATGCAGTCAGACACATGCAAATGCTGCTATGAAATGTGATAGATCTAGACTCAGCCAGAAGCGCAGGCTTGCACAATACACTCACGTGGACACACGGTCAGGACCCTGCACACATAGACAGGCACTGAGACCCCTGTGACCTCAGAATGTGCTGGCACACACAGTCGCAGAAGCATACCTGCCTGCTTTCCCTCCTGTCTACCTCACACCTGCCCTGACATGGGCATGGATTCAGGCACATACGCAAACCTGCCTGCGTGCCATGCTCAGACACACAGACGGGCACACACACTGAGGCGTAGCTAAGGGCAGACCCGCCCAGACACATGCTGAGGGACACAGGGCAGGTGCCACCCTTGCACCTGCAATGAGAAGGTACAGGAGACAGATGCAGGGCCTGGGCAGACATGCGAGACAAGCACGTGGACCAAGCATTCTTCACGGGGGTGAAAACTGGTTATCGGGGTAGGAGCCAGGAAAGTCTTAGCTATGACAGTGATCTGTCATTTGTGGTTCTCTCCAGGACCACAGTACATCCACATACGTACAGCATGTCTGTAGTAGTAAAATTCTTAGGGAGGATGGGATTAGGAAAAATAGGTCTAAAAATCTAAGGTGTAATGAAAAAAAAGTTTGGCAAACATTGATGTAAATTAAGAGCCTCCCAGGGGAGGTGCATGTGTGCAGACACACACACACACCTAAACACACACACACCTAAACACACACACACACACGCATGCACACACACACTCTGTGTTGCACCCAAGTACTAGAACTTGCTCAGTCACAGCCCACTGCCCCCACCCCCTCCCAGAGGGCAGGATGCAGGTGTCTGATCACCTGGGCATCACTGTACTCTCCTCCCACCCCCAGGCTGCTTCCACCCCATCTGCCCCAAATTTGGGAGCCCAAGGGCAGCGGCTCATGCAGAACCTTCACCACGAGGGGTGCAGATGAAGACCCTTGGCTCCCTTTCTCTGTGGTTTCTTCCCAAAGCCTGGACACTGTCCTGCCAGGGTCCCAGCCGATGCCAAAGTCCTAAGGAACACCTTCCCCCATCCTAAATTAGTGGCAGTTCACAGTGACCATCCTCACCTCGCACCTGCTTCAGGTGCCCCTGCTCCACCCTCTCCTCCCAGGCTCTACTCCAGCCATGTCCTCGGCCCCTCTTGGCAGCGTACTCACCAGGATGCTCTTGTGTCTGCACCCTCTGCTCTTCGGCCCAGCTCACAGTCCCCTGGCCTCCCAGGGTCTAGGCCCCCACTTACTGGTCCCTCCCCTCCCCCACCACCGGGTGCCAGGGGCCGCCTGCCTCCAGGGCCCAGCTCCTCCCTGTCCCCGGGGGAGGGGGGCACAAAGGGGCCCTTGTCACCACTGCTCAACTGGGCAGCCTGATGCCTGGGTTCTACTAGCTCCTTCCTGGAGGGAATGGGGTGCGGCTGCCTTACTTGTTCCCCCCCGCCTCCATCTCTGTGAACCCTGGTCCTGAGTCCCTGGGAGGGCATTCTAATATTTCTCAACATCTCAGACTGAGAAACAGAAGCTTCCAGGGAATCTTGGTGGCAACGAGAGGTCTAACCCGGGTCCCCAGAGGCAGCAGAGTCTAGTGTGGGTGGGAGGAGGAGACAGGACCTGCCACTCTCGGCTTCAGTGTCACGTACACCCTCTCTTAGAGTCACTTCCCTGGGGCACATTTGGTGCCTGCATCCTGGTCTGTTTTCTTCTTGCCTTGGGAAATGACCTTAGGTATTAACTATCTCCTCTCATGAGATCATGACCTCCAGAAGGACAGGGCTTTGCCCGCTTATTGCCAATCTATCCTCTTGTAGAACAGCTCCTGGCACAGAGCTAAGCTTCATAAATGCGGAGTGGATGCATGAATGTGTCTGCCCAATACCCTGGACACCTTCCGGCCGGAGGCCGCTGCACCCGTTTCTTCCTCCTGGAAAGCTCCGCTACCCTATCCCACCTCCCACTCTGCCCTAGCCACAGCCTGCCCACCCTTTCAGCTCCCTGAGTGGATGCCACTGCCTCTGGAATCCTGTCTGCCTTCTCACCAAGCCAAGCCCCTCCATTTAAATGCTGCCCTGTCCTTCCACAGCCCTCAGCACGTCTGCCGACCTGCACCACTGGTGAGCTGCTTCCTCTCTAGCCTGGAGCTTCCAGAGGGCAGCATGGCTACCTGCTTGTCTGTCTTGTTCACCCTGTGTCCCCTAGAACAGAGCCAGGTGCACAGAGAGTGTTCAGCAAGGGCTGTGTTGACTCTGAGCTGGGTGGGGACCCTTTGTGGGCAGATTCCACAGTGATCCTCCTGCCACCGCAGCCCCTCCCATTGGGGATGATCTTTGCAAGGTCATGGCGGGAGCTAGTGGTGTGACTGAGTGTAGTGGTGGTTTGACCATGAGCTGTTCAGTCACACTGGGGCATCTCCTGTTCTCCTTTAGGCCAGAGTAGTGGAGAGGGAGGGAGGGAGGGTCCTTTCTCCCAAGGCAGAACCTGTATGTGTGGGGGGCGGGGGCCTGGGGGGGTGAAGGGTGGGGAAATCCCTCAGACCAGGGAGTGAGCAATCAGAGGGCTGGATGCAGGGGGAGGGGGAGTCCTACCCCCACCTCAGGCTTCATGATGTCAGACTCGGCCCGTGCCTTTCCCAGTCAGGGACAAAGGCCCATTGAGAGTGGGGTGGGGCTTGAACGCCTGGGTCCTGGAGAAGAGAGAGGCCTGGTGCCTGTGCTTCGGGGGTGGACATCAAGTACTATATGTCACAGCCTTCAGTGTCAGCACCAATCCCCTTAGGGTCACGTGTCAGTGTAGTCTTGGGGGTTCATCTCCTCTCTGGGTATGAATTGAAGTCTGTCCCTAGGGAAAGGATGCACGGGAGAGTGATCCCACACACAGCACCAGGAACTAATGCTGAAATCTGCAAACTTGGGTCTCCAGAGCACAGGAGGACTGGGGGACCGGAGGGCACGTGCCTGCCTCAAGGGCAGAGGTGCCACTCACAACCAGCTACCAGCACCGCATCATCTGATCCTTCTAGACAAGGCAAGGGCACTAGCCTGCTAGGGCTACTGTAACAAAGTACCACAAACTGAATGGAGAACTTGCTAAAATGAGCGGGAGGGCTGGTGTCATTAACTGTAATTAGCAGTTTCACGTTTCCCACCTCCCAGGTATTTATTGAGGGGGGCCGAGTGTCTTCTACCTTCCCTGTCAATACTGATCCGTACATCGATGAGGCATCTGACAGTTTCCAAACCCATGTCATACGCATCCCTTGCTGAGCAGCTCAAGCACTATAGAGACACTGCTGTGTTTTTACACATCAGGAGGTGGGGTTTCAGAGCCAGGAGAAGATGCCTGCAAGATCCCGAAGCTAATAGGAGGCCAGGCTCTCCAGCTTGCTTTCCTCTCCCCGCCCCTCAGCCCCTCAGCCTCTGTTCTGGAAAACCTTCCCGGAGGAGGCTTTGGTGGCTTCGACGCAGAGGCAGAAGTTAGTGAGTTACGGTACTGATCCAGCTCCCAGTTGGGTTTAGTTTGGCTCACAGAGTATTGATTTTTTAAAAAGAAAAAGAAAAGTCAAATTCCTTTAATCAGTTGCCAATATTTTAAAAACGGAAATTTCACATAAAAGTTAAGGCTTGCCACCTTCTCTTGAAAAGAAACTCTTGCCATGTTTGGCCTGCCTTTGGGCATGACAAGCATCCCTGGGAGCCCTCTTTAGATGGGGTCCAGGCCTCCCCACTTCAATCCATATACAACACTGAGGCCCACAGGCCAACCCCCTTTAGCATCACACTGTTGCTGATGGTTTCTTATGGGCTAAGAACACAGTGAAATGCTTCTCTGTTTCTATCCAAAGTGGGGAAATCAGGTAAGTTGAGAGGGATGCGGTTTTTAAGCAGAATGGCAGGGACCTTAATTCCTTGTGGAGGTGAACAGTGTTCGCCTACCGTGTTTCCCCGAAAGCAAGACCTAGCAGGACAATCAGCTCTAATGCGCCTTTTGGAGAAAACATTAATATAAGACCCGGTCTTATTTTATTATAACATAAGACTGGGTCTTATATAATAAGACTGGGTATAATAAATATAATATAATGTAATATAATATAATGTAATGTAATGTAATGTAATATAATATAATATAATATAATATAATATAATATAAATACAATACAATATAATATAATACCAGATCTCATATTAATTTTTGCTCCAAAAGACGCATTAGAGCTGATTGTCCAGCTAGGTCTTATTTTCGGGGAAACACGGTATGTGTCTCATGTGTAAAGTGTGTCTCTACTGAGAGACTACAGCCTAGATGCTCCTATGAAACAAATCCATCACACCTTACTCATTTACTGCCTCTGTCTGGAAGGCCAGCGGTTCTCAAACTTTTTGGTCTCAGGATCCCTTTCTGCAAAATTGTTGAGGATTCCAAAAAGTTTTTCATTTAAGTTATATGTACAGTTGCTTAACGTATTAGAAATTGAAATTGGGAAACTTTTAAAGCACAAGCACACAATACATTAGCCACTAGAGTGATGATGTCATCACATTCACAGAGCTTCTGGAAAACTCCATCGCACACTCATGTGAGAATGAGAGTGAGAGACAAGTAACATGTTAGCCGTTTCCACCTGGAGCCCTGCATGGAGCCAGGGACCCAACTTTGAGAACCCGTGCTAGGCATTTGAGTTTGTCACCCCTGTTTCAAAAAGACTTCAAGGGGAATAAACTTTGTTTGGTTTTCATTTCCTGCTGTTGCAACATAAATTCTAGGTCTTATGAAGTGAGGCTTAAAGGGAAAGAACAGAAAACAAATCTCCTTCACCAAGCTTCCTTGTAATCCCCAGTACACACCAACCACACACACCGCACCTAGTACCAGTCCGTACAAGACAGTGGCCAGAAGAAGCCTGGCATAGGCCTTTGGCAGGGAGAAAGGGCAACAGACACTCTGGTTTGGAAAACAAAAGCTGGAACCAGCCATTTTATTCCAAGATCATTCACTTAGTGCTGGAAGGCGGCAGGAATAAATAAGGGAAAGGGGGGGGGGGCAGGGAAGCTCTATGTCTTGCAGCAGAGCCCACACCTCGATTTGTAACAGCAGCCGCAACAGTACATGCAGATGGGGAAGTGGGTGTCTCGCCGCCTCAGCCTCCGGAGCCCGGGCTGTGGGAAGGAAGGAAGAGTGAGTGGTTGTGCGCCCAGGGAAAGTTGTGGGAGGCTCAAAAGGGAGGCCCCCGTGTTCTCACCGTCAAGCCAGCCTTGGCTCCAGTTGTGTCCTGGGTCTGGAGGTCTGCAAGCTGTGTTGTCTGCAAAAGCAAAAGGAGTATTGAGGATGGCAGCAGGCCCAGCAGAGCGCTCAGATTTGTCCCCACTGGCCTGCTCCTCCCCAAGAGGTAGGTGTCCCATGCTCAGCTGGAATCCTAGGAGTGGCCTAGCTTTCTGGCCTTTTCTCACCTTCCCACAAACACCCCTGGTCTGTCTCCTGCTCTCTCCACAGCCACTGCTCTCCTTTGGGTCATCACCCTCCCTGGTCTGGATGCCAGCCGCCACCCGTAACGTCTCCCTCATCTTGCCCCTCCAATCCATTCCCCACGCAGTATGTCAGATCATGCCTTTCCCCGTTCTTCCTGCACTTGGAGGAAAATCAGTGTTTGCACGATTGCCTGTAAGACTTGGCATGTCCACCCCTCGATCTCATCTCCAAGTACCATAGCCTCCACTGCCTAAAGCTCTGACCGGCGAGGACACCATGCTTGCCCCCAGCTTGGGTCTCTGCTTGGCCATCTCCTTCTCTCATCCTCCAAGTCATAGGTCAAATAACATTTTCTCACAAACATTCCAACTTGACTGCCAGCCTTTATCCTACCTAAAGCCCCACCACCACCACCATGGGCACTCTAATACACTCTTTTATGTTATCTGTGAATAACACTTACTAAACATGTTTTGTTTATTGGCTAATTAATTCCCTGACCAGGGTGTAAGCTCCATGAGAGCAGAAATCTTCTCTCATCTACCTTGTTCATTGCTTGATCCCCATTGTCTAGAATAGGACTTAACACAGAATAGGCACTCAATAATTAACTGTGGAATTCACTCAGGGCCCCCAGGCCCTGCCGCTTGAGACCCCATCTCTGTACTTTAAGCAGCTGCCCATGCCCCTTGCCTTGCCCCAAGCTCTGCCCAGTGCTGGGGGTCTCCTGCTGCCCTCAGCAGCAGTCCCCTCTGCAGTCCCGCTGCCTACTGGGCCCAGGCTGGGTGGGCTCTCACCTGGTGCGAGAGAACTGAGGCGCTGGTCAGGCTGGCCAGGAGGAGTAGCAGGAGGCAGGTAGCTTGGATCTGCGTGCTCAGTGCCATTTTGTGCCGTCTGGCTGGCTGTCCTGCTGTTAGGTCTAGGACGAGTTCTGGTGTCTGGGCCCAGTTACAGTTGCTTTTATGGGGCCTGCTGAGGGAGGCGGGGGTGCTAAGCCCCCTCCCCTTTGTCCTCATTTCCAAGAAGGTGGTGGCGCCGAAAAGGCGCGGGAGAGATAAGCGGGAACAGAGTGACAGGGAACAGGGTTGTGTCACCGGCAGCCAGCAGAGGTGTGGCCAGGGATTAGGGCAGACAGGGCCACACACACACACCTCTAGCCAGCCACCTGGGAAACACTTTCCCTGATGTGACTTCAACTTGTTGATCTCAGAAAAAAAAATGCCCTCTTTTGCCCCAGAGGTTGAACAGGTCGATAAGCAGGAGCGACATGCCCTCATCCCCCACCCTTCAGAGTCCTCATTCACATGGGGGCTGGCTGTCACTTACTGGGCTCCTCAGAGGTGCCCGACACAAGTCCCCCAGAGTTGGGTTCCCTTCTGTAGAGCACTGCGACAGCCAGATGCACGAGTTTGAGTCAGCATAAGCCCCAAGCACGCAAGGTCTTTTCCAAGTGTCAGAACCTTACGATGTGGCCCTGGTGTCTGGAAAATCTTCCTGTGAACTTTTGACCACGAGAGGACAGGAACCGCAGAGGCTACCCCCTGATGACTTCACCTCCCTCATACACCACAGCAGGTGGACTGACTCACTTTCGTGTTAACGCAGCCGGTACCACCTGTCCTCTAAGCAGCGCCTGCCCGCCCCATGCTGGGCTCTGCCTTCTCAGCCCCCAAATCCAGGGTCCTGGCTTCCTAGGCACTGCTCCCTCTTTGCCCACCAGTCTTGTTTTCCTCACTTTACAGGAGAGGAACTGAAGGCAGAGATTGGGGCACTGCACAAGCCACTGGTAGAGCTGGCATTCCAGCCTGACTCTGGGCTTGTGCTCTTATCACCAGGCTTCCTCGCCTCCTCAAAACACAGGAGGGCACAGCGGAGTGTACTAGACCTGGCTCTTCGGAGCCACTGCACGTCTTATCCTAACTCCATTCAGTGGCATCGCTTGGCCACAGTCAGACACCAGCCGTGGGGTAGGAATACCCGACCGCCATCAGCCAAGCCTACAACCAGGGCTTTTCTTCGGAGCCCAGCCCACCAGCACACCCCTGGATGGGGAGATGAACCACGGTTGCCTGGCGGTCCTCGCCAGTACCTGAACCCCGGGTAGTGGGTACGCACGGCCCACAGGACCCACAAACTTGATTCTAGAGATGAGACTTTGGCCATTTTGCCTCTGACTCTAGGCTTATCCAGGGTCAACCCTATCACGCAACCTGGGATGCTGCTGCCAAGGAACGAGCACTTCTTCCCAGCCCTGAGCTGTTGCCAAAGCCCATTCAAAACCACGCAAGTGGGGGGCCCCTGGAAAAGTGAAGGCTGCTCCCTGCCATCTCCCCCGCACCCACTCCATGTTAGGCTCCTGCTGCACACCCTCACTCCCTCTCAAGACGGCCTGAGGCATGGCCAGGGAAAGAAAACAGGGCTCCAGAGGGAAGACACCAGCTGGGGGCATTTGCGGTACGTGCTGGGTGAACTCAGCAAGGTGGTGGCTGGCAGTGGATGGAGTCGCATGGGGCTGCAGGTTGAGGCAGAGTCCAGTAAAGGGCTGCATGTTCCACCCCAGGGACACACAGCATCCCCCAGCACTGCCGGGCGTTCGCCGCATCTCTGCTCAGGCCAGGTTTCATCATCAGCCAGGGGCAGGGGTCACAGCACAGGCGCCAGAGCCACAGCGCAAGGCGACAGGCTGACGGGCCAAGCCTGGCTTCCTGGCCATCTGCCTTCCTTGGGGGTGGGGGGCTCAAGGCCAGTCCCCACCATTGGCTGGTGCAGAGGGAAGGGCTTCAGCCCAGAAGGGCAGGGCCAGGAGCCAGTCCTGTTTTTGGGAACTGGTGACACAGGAGACCCCAACCTCTCCTCCAAAAACATGGGTCATGTTCTTGACCCAACCTCTCCCCCTGCCCTCACACCACATATACACACCTGGGGCCTCAAAGAGGATATTCGTTCCTTAATTACTCCATCCAGCCAGCCAACAGACTGGGTACCGGGCAGTACAGGATGGCAGGGACTGGCATACAGCCACCAACACAATAGCTGAGGCCCTGCACCAATGGAGTTCTGCACAGACCCCACATCCTCTCCCCACATCTCAGATGGACAGATACACAGACAGACAAGGCGGGGCCACATGGGGCCAGTTTATTGCAGTTAAATACCTCTCTCTCTATTTTTTTTGTCCATTTTTCCATAAAGAAAATTAACACACACACACACGCACACGCACACACGCACACACACACACAGACACACACACCCAAAGGGGAGCAGGGATCCAGAAACAAGAGGTGCAGTGGGACACAGCCTCCCTGCTTAGGTCCAGGCCCCAGGGATGGCCCCCCAAAAGCTCCCCTCCTTCCCGTAAGCACCCTGTGCCAGTACCTCTAGAGACCAAGGAGGCAGCGGGATATGGCAGGGCCTCTGTCCTCTTCCCTTTTGCCTCCAGGCGAAACCACTAGAAGTGCTGGGGCTTAGTGGGGGCGGGGAGAAGGGACACAGACAGACGGGGGAGGGAGGATATCATTTCCATGTTGAGGAGAGCAGTGGGTGCTTATCCACAGAAATGCATTATTTCTCCCCGTTTTTGTTAAAAATCTACTATAAAAAAACGCAGCTGGGGGAGGGGCGTGTGTCCCTCTCTGTGCTAAGGGCTGGGGTTGGGGGCAGCAGAGGCCGGGAGGAGCCCCCGCCGGGGAGGGGAGGGCGGGCGTCACTGCCGGGCGCTCTCGCCCACCATCTCCAGGTTGTGCTGCTGCAGCTGGGCACGGAGCACGGCGTTCTCATTCTTCAGCTCTTCAATCTGGCAGACAGGACAGGGGACAAGGAGCCAGGGGTGGCTCCCTGCACCTTGGGGTCCTGGGTCCCCCACCCAGCTCCCAGCCCTGGTGCTCACCTGTTGCCTCAGGAGCTCATTGTCCATCTGCAGCCGCTCGGCCTCCTTGAAGGTCTCCTGCATGCGCTGGTTGGTCTGGCGTAGCTCCCGTATGTAGTCACAGGCCTTCGACAGGATCCCTCCTTTACTCTGGGGTGGGCAAGAGCATTAGAGCAAGCACTGCCCGCTGGTCTCTGCTCGCTGGCTCACCCCAGGACAACTCCCGTGCCCGGTGGACAAGAGGACGTTCTGGGAGGGGCCGGGGTACTCACCGCTCCAGTCTTGCTATTGTCTGCATTACAATCTGGAATGATTTTTGAAAGTTGGACAATCCAGTTGTTGATCTTGTCCCTCCGCCTCCGTTCCACTGCAGGAATAACAGTAATACCGACAGCTGGGTTTACAGCACTTCTTGTGCACCTAAGGGATCGACCTCCTGAGGCAGATGCCATCAGACCCTAGGCCGCTGAGGCTGAGTGCAGGCCCTGCCCAAGGTCAGTCACACTGCAAGCAGATGCAGAGCCAGGATCTGAACGCAGGTGGCCCGCTTCCAGCCCCGCTTCAGTGCTTCAAGAACAAAGTCTTTCTCTCAAGTGCCACACATACACCTTTAAAGCAGAATCAACAGTGTCCCAAGGACTATGGGTTCATTTTGTTTGCCTGCCCAGTATATTTTTAAGAATTTGAGTAACATTTAAAAATTAGGAAATTTCACATAATTAGCATCTTAGGAAAAATGGAGTTGTGGCTACAGTGGGCACATGTTCTTAGTTTAAGAATGAGCTTGAGTCCCTTTACACAGGACCCAAGTGCCTCTCTTTGGTCCCCACAGCCCCTGAATTTGAGCCTCCAGTCCTCAGGTCTCCCCAGAGCTCTGGGTCCCATGATTCTGTTTTCCTTCATTTTTAAAAATCAGTCTGACCATGTCCCACCCGCTTTAAACCCTTCTCCAGGACCCTTGCAGCAAGTCCCAGCTCCCTGGACTGGCACTTGTGGCTCTCAGGGGCCTGGCCCAGCAGGGCATTGGGTCACCCAAGAACATGAACCCTACCTGGAAGGCCAGGGATGGCAAACTAGTTAAGATTTCACTTGAAAAGTCCAGATTTGTGATTTTCTAAAATGCCACCACCTCAGTCTACTAGGTTGAGAGGCAGCTGCTTCCTTCAGACAAGGACATGTCTTCTCTCTGCACTGGAGGCTGAGACCCCTGGTTCAGGGCCTGTTGGAGGCAAAGCTGTCCCAGCTCTTCCTTACCTTCCAACCCCACAGGTGGGGACACACAAAAAAGCCCAGTTACCCAACTCTCACCTACACTCTCATCCCCCTGCCAAGATGCCCCATGGACAAATGCAGGTAGTGTTTCTGAAGGGGAGACTGGGCCTGTAGGTGGGATTTGGAAAGGAGGAGGGTGAAGGGATATTTTCTCAGGGTTGGGTGGCGCTGATGAGATTGGGGCAGGGGGTCCGGGTGAGAGTGAGAAAGGAGGGCGGGCCAGGAGCATGCCTCACTCATCTCCTCTGAGACCAGCACTGCCCGTCCCTGGTGGTCCCTCCAAGAACACACCTGGCCACTGACAGGCAAACCCCACTGTCTTCTCTTGGCACTTGGTTTCATCCACTCGTTGCTGATCAGTCCTTTACACCTCCATGAGCTCCCCCACTTTGGCCTGGGTGACAACACCCTCCTATACGGACATTCCTCCTCCCTTTCACCTCTGCCTCCCTTGCATCTCTCCTTCCACAGAAATCTCTCCAATACCATGGCAGGAACGGTGACCAGAACAGCGCTTTGCCTGACCCCCAGCCCTGGACCACTGCTGTCATAGTGAGTAGAACCTTCCCATTGAAGATAGCTGTGTCTTAGTCTTTTGGAACTAGGTGGTCAAAAGCAGCAGCAAAGCTAAGAATGCAGCCCACCCACCAAGTCCCTTAGAAGCGTGCTCCATTCCCAAGGTTTCAAATGAGGAACCCAGCAGCAGATGGCTTCTTGGTTTTTCTCTACCCACATGCAGTCCAGCATTCACAAACCAGGCAGGGCACCAACTACAGATCTATCTCCCATGTACTCCTTGCTTCAAGCCACCAGGGGGCAGGGAGAGGGGTGTGGCACATCTCCAGCTTGCATCTACTTAAAAACATATTGCCTGCCCTACCGTGTGCAGGGGACTCGGAAAGGCTGCAGTCCAGGGTGGACTCAATCTCTGTCCCACTGGCACTCACAGCACCACTGTAAACGCATGTGAACACATGATACCAACACTGCAGGTTGTGCTATAATTGAAGATTGTGTCAAGTGCCTGGGGAATGCCAGGGTGGAGCAATGATTTCTGCGTGGGAATGGGGGTGGGGGGGAGGGTGTATCTTCAAAGACAGAGGAAACATTTGGGCTAGTTTCTGAGGGGAGGGGCATCAGGCAGACAGGTGTCAAGATCCCAGAAATGGTGATATGGAAATATTTTGCGCAGTGGTTGGAAGGTTGTGAGGTCTCGAATGCCCAACATGTGGGTCTGGACCTCATCGCTTACTCTAGGGGTCCAGTCCCTTGAGTTTGAGACTCTCACCAAGCAGGTAGCGATGTGGTCAGGCCCGTGGCTGGGAAAGACCACTTTGGCACATCTGAAATGGGGGAAGACCAGTTACGACCAAGGCCACGTCCATTCCACAGAAGTGCTTCAGTTACACCCATACAATATTTAAAACACAATTTAGAAGTAAAATCTGAGGACTAAAGGGAGAAATGGACAAATTCACAAATATACTTGGGAGACATCAACACTCCTCTCTCAGTAATTGATAAAACAAGTAGACAAAAACAAAACAAACAAACAGGATAGGAAATCTGAACACTGTCAACCAACCTGACCTAACTGACACTGACAGAACTCTCTGCAATAGTAGCAGATACATATTCTTTTCAAGTGCACACAGAAACTTTCACCTAGACTATATTCAGGGCCATAAGACAAGTCTCAATACATTTCAGAGAACTGAAATTATACACAGTATGCTCTCTGATTATAATAAAACTAAATTAAAAATCAATAACAAAAAGATATCTAGAAAACCTACAAATATTTGGAAATTAAGCAACACACTCCTGGGTAAAAGAAACCACAAGGAAAACTGGACAGTATTTTGAACTAATGATAATGAAAACACAACATATCCAAATGGGAGGTGGCTACAGCAGTTAAGAGTGACATTTGTAAGTAAAAAGGCTTATACTACGAAAAAAAGAAAGGTTTACACTAACATTTAAAAAGCTAGGGGGGGAAAAATCCAGCAAATTAAACCCAAAATAAGTAGAAGGAATGAATTAGTAACATGAAGAGTGGAAACTAATGAAATAGAAAAAGAAATTCCATCCAACATTTAAAAATCAGATTTTACATAAAGATCTGTCTTTCTGACTTCTCTGAGGTTCCGGCAAGAGTAGAGCCAAATTCTGCCATAGCAGCAATGGGCTGGCACTGCAAATGCCACCCTTCAGGCAGGACACTATGCCCCAGCCCGCAGGGTGGGCTGGAGATGGGCTCCTGCAGTACCAAGAAATGGTGGGAAAGATGTAAAAAGGAGAGAGAGAAGCTGATTTGAAGTTCACTTCAGCACAAACTCTCAGGATATGGGGATGTGAGGGAAAAGAGGACAGAGATGACGGTGGCTGGCTTTCAGTCTTGGCGTGGGTATCATGACAGAAGGTGCCTTTTGCTGCCCTGGAAAAAGAAATGTTGCATGGATGCCTTTGGAGAGGGGAGACAGCAGGTTCTGTTTTGGACAAGTTGAGTTTGAGGATGTCTCAGGGTAATCCAGAAATGGAGATTTTGAATGAGCTGCTCAAAATACGGGTCTGGGGTTCAAGAGAGAAGAATGGAGTGGAAACACATCTGCACACTTCCCATATCCAGGGGATGGGGAAGTTCTGAGGGGCCATCACAGAGCAGGTCTCCTCTTTCTGGAGTCATACAGGAGAAAGCCAGCAGAACCTCATCCTCAGAGAAACGATGAACACCTACAACTGAGTATGGGGCTTTGGAGATATTGACAATTCCTAAGGCTGACGGGAGAGGAGACCAGACCTTAAGAAACACCGATAGCCGAAGCAGTTTTCCAGCCTTGCCCAATGTGAAGAATCCCCTGGGAAACTTGTCAAAATACAGACTCCTGGGGTCTCCCTCTAATCTACCCATTCAGAACGTGCAAAGACAGCCCTGGAGACCTTGATTGTTAGCAAGCTTCCTGGAGCATTTTGGAAGCCTTGCTGAGGAGCAGGCTGGGAAGGAGAGGAAAAAGAGTGTAGGAGAATCAGAGCAGGTAGAGCAGAAAGGATCATTACGGAAAGGAGCGAAATAGGCAGAGTCAGATGCCTGGAGCACAAACAGCAAAGGAAGCCAATGGATTTGGCAATGAGGTTGTCATGGATGACCTTAAATGGAGAGATTTTGGTAGAGAAAAGAGCCAGAGACTGCCAAGGGTACAGGGAGGATGGGTAGAGGGGTGGGTCAAACATTGTGCAGGTTAGGAGAGAGAGGGCAGGATACAGCTGGAAGGTAAGGGCAAGGTTATGAAAAAGGCTGATTTTTGTAGGAGCAAGATTCCAGACTGTTTGCAGGTGGATTAATCCAGTCAGAGTCAGAGTGAGAGTGGGGTGGAGGGTGGCTAGATGTTATACCAAGAATGGTTTAATGCAGTATCACCAGGGGTATATCACACTGCTGGGGGGCTTCACATGTCTTCGACTGCCACGTTCTATTAGTCTCTGCAAAAGTCTGGTTAACACCATCTTATAAAGGAGTAAACTGGCGCAGAGATTAAGAACCAGCCTGAGGTCATATGATATAAGCAGTAAGGACAGGATTGCTGAGTAGCATACAGGAGGCTCCTTAAACTTGCCACACCCAACAACCAAGCTCAGATTCACCCTCTCCCATTTCGAACCAACCTGACCCCATCATGAAACCCTGATTCGTCAGCCTTGGAATCTTCCCCCCATGCCCCACCACCCTCCATGCCGTCCTGACTCAGGCCTGACATCTGCAGTCACCTATTTTTCTACTCTCTGGTATCCCATCACCCTTACTATCTGGCCTCTGTACATAAACCCCTCTGCTGGCTTCCCCTCAAACTACAATCAAAATCCAGGAGCAGGGACACTGGGAGTGTGATCTGGCCCTGACCAGCCCTCCTGCAACTCCACTGACTTCCTTTCTCCTTTTCTGAATTGTTCTTCTTCAAACACACCAAGTCTGTTCCAGCTCAGGCCTGGGTGTTTGCACTTGCTTGTCCCTCCGCCTGGGACTCTTCCCCAGTATGTGGCTGGCCCATTCCTTCAGGTCCACTCAGTCCTCTGCTAAGACGTCACCTCAGAGGCCTATACTCCTACCATCACCCTCCACCTCCTTACCCAGCTTTATCTTCCCTCATGTGACTTATGCTATCTGATGTCACATTGTAGTTTTGTATAATCTGTCTCTTCCCACAGAATAAACACATTGAGACCCAAGACCTCATCTAATCTATTATCCGCTGTTATCTGAGGGCCCCAAATGGGCTGGTAGTATATGCATGCTGAAAGAATGCCTGAACTCAGTGAGCTTACATCACAGCTGCATAGACTCACCCCAAATCGAACACTTGCAGGATTCTCAGGGCCTCACCCCAGCATTCAGGCCTTCCCTTGACCCTCCTGGCTCCCCTCCCAAGCACTCCATATGGAACCTCTGCAACAACCAAAACAGCACCCCCCAAAGTAACCTGACTCCATTCTGCCTGGCTCCTTCCAGCCTGTGCTCCCCTCTGCCTGACAGGCCCTCCCAAAGACCACCTCCCTGGGGAAGCACACCTGATCCCCTGGTCAGAGTTCAGTCAGCCACCAGCCTGAATTACTGAGCCTCCCTGACACTCCAGACTATGCCCCACACCTGACCCAGGGCACATGCTGCCCAGCCTGGAATCCATCTTCAGGAAGTATTTGAAGGACAGTTGTTTGGGCATTAGGTGTGCCCCTGGACTTGCATGCTGTTATGTCCAACATAGTGGCTACTGATTGGGGGCAGGGGTTGGGGTGGGGGACTAGGGGACTGCAAAGATGGCCAAAATGACCTTTGGATTTGGTGTTTATGGGAAGGGCAGAATGCTCTGGCCTCTGCCAGCCAGAGGCACCGCTTCCTACAGTTTCATCATCCGATGTGCTATCAGAACAGAGCTACTTCTGGAAGCCAGGAGGGCAGGGGAATTGAGGGATTTGAACACAACAGCTGCCACTGGAAAGGTAGGTCCAGGGGAGCCAGACCAATTCCATTTTTACTTGTCACATGCCTGGTGATCTGTGACTCCAAACACCAGGCCTAGCTGTGCCTGTGAGGTCGAGGCCTGGACTGGCCCAGGGCCTCCACCTTGACCTTACCTTCATTGTGCTGAGCTCTCCTTCTTTCATCTCGTGGTGTTCTGGTTCCATCAATTTTCCTAGAAAAGGGAAAAAATGGGCACACATTATCTCAGGCCCCATTCGTCCAAGCATTTATTAAGGACTCAGACTTGAAAATGATCTTTGCAAGACAAACCTATATGTAGAAAGAGGAAATGATACTTTATTTACACTAAAGCAGAAACAGACCGAAAAATACACCAAGTGCCTGCTGTGTGCTCAACTGCCAGGCTTGCATTCCAGAAAACCTTCCTTCTTTCGGCCCCACACCAGGCCCTCCCAGTGTCCCGTTCCTGGGCCCAGGTCTCCCGCACATACGGGGAGTAGGGGTGTGTCCTGGGTGCAATCGTCCTTTGCGTTCCTGTCTGAAGCACGTCTTGGGGCGTCATCATGACATAGAACTGGCCTGCAGAGAAAGCGGGGGTTAGAGATAAAACTGAAGGCAGAGTCAGAACTGGCTGGGGCCTCCCTCCCTGCTAGGCCTGTTGCCTCCCCTGCTTCCACATTGGCCCCTTCCTCCCTTTACCTCCAGCCTGCAAGCTCTGATCTGTGGTCTGTACCGACACAGCCGTGGTATCTCCCACACTGGATGCTGGGAAATAGGCAAATCGTGCTTCTCCACTGACAGCCTCAGCTGCTGGGCTGCCGCCATTGCTGAAGGGATTTTGGATTACAGCCTGGGGTGTAGGAGGACACAGAGGCCACCCTTAGTTATCTTTGTTCCCCAACCCATCCCCTTGTTGCCCCGTTTGATATTTACATGGAAGGGAACCCCTATGTAATGTGCCACTCTGCCCTATGTCTCAGGTGGTCCTGGAACTTTGCAGAAACTCAGCAATCACTTGGTAAACTGACCAATTTTTACCTCTAACACCCTTTCCTATTACCATTATCCCCACTTTACAGGAAGAAAAAAAAGATGTTCCAAAGATCTTGCCCAAGGTTTCATTGTGTAGAACTGGGATTTGACCCACACAGCCTGATGGCCTGTGTCCCACCTTTCCCACCCCATGGGACTCCCCAAAAACAGAGTCAGTGTCCCCTCTCATCCCCCCAGGAGTTGATGGGCACCTACCAGTGGGAAGGGTGCTGCGGGACCTGGGGGCACAGAGGCAGCAGTGGGACCAGGGCGCTGGGCTGCCCCATCCACACCCACCTGGGTCACAGCCTGCTGCCCCCCTGCGAAGGCAGCCGTAGACACGACGCTGACGGCGCCTGCTGTGTCGCCCTGGCCATCCAGCTGACCATCAGTCACCTGGACTACGCGGTATGTCACCTGCAGGGGGCGGCAGAACAGCGAGACCAGCGCTGGGACCCAGGCAGGGGACAGATCCGAGCCCCTCCCTCCTAGCTCGCCCGCTCGACCCTCAGCTCAGCCCTCCACTTGCCCACCAGGCTCCCGGCCCACAGCCTCACCTGTCCTCCATTATTCTCTGTGCGGAACTGGTACTGGATGTTATGGTCGCCGAACGCCGCCTGCTGGACGCTGGCGATGGCCACCGCCGTCTGCTCCTCTGCCCCAGGGCCGTCCCCGCCTGCGGTCGGAGGAGGGTAGGGGGGATGGTCAGCAGTTGCATGGGCCTGGGCACCCCCAGGGGCCTCCCCGGATGCAGGCCGTAGCCCCAGTGGGCCCCGCGAACACTCACCCTCCTGCAGTTCGACGCCCTCCTCTGCCTCGGGTCCCTTGTCGTGACTGCGGGGAGAGCGAGAAGAGGGGGTTATGGCCGCCCACGCCCCCGCCCCTTTACCCAGGTGCAGGGTTCCCATCCTGCCCCGCCCAATCTGGGGCTGGGGCACCGCTAGGACCCCGGACCGGGGGTATTCGCGCGGGTACCCCCTCCCTCGCGGCCTCCATTTTGAGCTGGGCCCAGCAGTCGCTCGGGATCATGGCGGCCTGGCCGCCAGGCCGAAGGGCCGCAGCCAGGGCGCGCGGGGCACGGACCGGGCGGGCGCCCTTACCTGGCGGCGGCAGCAGCGGTGGCCGAGGCAGCGGGATCCAGACCCGGGTCCAGCATGTCCATGGGGGGGTGGGGTCGGGGGGGGCGCGGGGCCCGGGGGGAGGGGAGGGGTGGGGTGGGGTGGGGAGGGGAGGGAGGGGAGGGGGCGGGCGGCCGGGGGGGCCCCCGAGCCCGGCGCTCACGCCGCGCGGCAGGAGGGGACGGAGGAGACACGGGAGCCGCTCGCGCTGATCACGGGGACAAACAGTGGGGTCATGTGAGGAGGAGATGCCGCCGCCGCCGCCGCCGCTTTTCCTGCAGCCGCCGCCTCCGCCCGCCTGTCTGCCGGCTCGCGGCGGCTCTAGGCTCCGGGATGCAGCGCGGCCGACCCCCGCTCGCTGCACGCGGCCCTGGGGCCTCCTTCCCTGAGCCGCCGCCGCCGCCGCGACTTTTTTTTTTTAAACCCGGCCCGCCCTGGACGGCCGCCGCCTCTCCCCTGGATCGCCGGCTCGGGCGTCCGCCGCTCGGCCTGGCCCAGTCCGGCGGCGGATCGCTGCTGCAGCGGCCGCCGCTTTCTATTTTTTCCCCCTTTTTTTTCCTCCTTTACTTGAGCTGCGCGCGCGCGGTGGCGGCGGCAGCGCGAGCCCGGGACAGACGCGCGCGAGGGGAGGGCAGCCCCCGGGGAGCGCGCGCAGTCTCCGATGGCGGGCGGGCGCGCGCCGGCCTGGGTCTCGGCGGGCGCGGGGTCACCGCCACAGCCTCCGGAGCCGCCCGGCCGTCCGAGTAGAACGCGGGCCGGGATGGAACGCCCGGGGTCCCGCAGGAGGGACTGTGGTCGCCGGGGACGAGTCAGGCTGCGGGGTTTAGAGACAGTAAAGTAGGTCGGAGGGGAGGGGTGAATGGGGGGGAGAGAGAAGAGCGCGCACGCGCGCTCCCGGCGTTCGGGCTGAAGTGCGCGAAGGCGGAGATCCGCAGCGCATGCGCACGCCTGGGCGGGGTCGGGGCGCGCACGTAGGGCCAGGCGGAGCCAACGTGGGGCACGTACTCCCTTCCTGGGGGAGAAGGCAGGGCAGGTCCTTTCCAGCTGGCCCAGAACTCAAGTCCCAAGAGAAGGGGACACAGGGCTTTGTGCAGACGCTCACGGCAGCTGTCTGGGCTCCCCACGTCGCTCAGCAAAACAAACGTTTCCCTCCAGACTTAGGCTTTGTGATCACGTATTTTATTAGACTTAGAAAGGAAAGATCATCAGTAGTCCCTCAAATTAAAAAAAAGTACAAAAACTACATACAAAATGTTAGATCAGACGACTAAACTTTCCCGACTCAGGGCCAAGTTCTGCAAAGGAGAAAGAAAAGGGTGTGAGCTTAGGAGGACTGGAGGAGAGGGTCCAGGAAGGGTCTTAAAGCCATGAAAGGGTGTTCACTCACCTTCTTAAGCCTCCGCTCCCGTGAGGCCTGGGACTCTGTCTCAGAGTAAGGGGGAGGTGCTGGAGGGTAGTAGACCTCCTCTTCCTCCCTGTAAGGTCTCCTCTCTGCTGGCACTTTTTTCCTCAAGGCCTCTTCCAGAAGCTGCCCATCATATTGGGGGTCCCTGGACCTGGAACCATCGTCCCGAGGGTCCCGGGAGCGGTGGTGGCGGGACCTAGGGTCAGCATGAGGGCGGTCTCTAGACCTGAAGTCATCGTAGTGGGGATCCTGGGAGTGTGGAAAGCCCCTTGGATCATCTTGATCGTAGAGGTCATCACGGCTGCGGCTTCGGGGGGGTGCATAAGCTTGACCTCTTCTCCCACTACTTGGGGGGGACCTCCCCGATTCAACAGAGCCAGGCCGCGTGAGGTCATCCAAGGCATCCACAGAGCGGGCCCGGGGCCGCCCAGCCCCCCAGCCACTCCTGGGTCGCTCGGTGAGGGGCTCTTGCTCCCACCTCTTAGGACTTTGGGGGGAGTGGTGACCCCATTCCTCATCCCGGATAGGGGTGAGGGCAGGGCCCCGGGAAGGCCGGGATCTCCAGTCGTCCTCATGGAGGGAGGTGACTTCACTCATGGCTGTAGGAAAAGGAAGTGTTACTAACTGCTGGGAGGTCAGGTCTTAATGCCAGGAGCTCAGGGGCCCAGCAGTGTCATGACTTGGCTCATAGACTCTCATCTGTTATGTGATATGCAGGGTCCTATAGCCATGGTAGGGAAGGAGGGACTATGTGCGGGATTTGCAGCAGTCCTGCCTGAGACAGGTTTATTGGGGAGACATGCTTCCCCTTTCCCTCTCAGTAATCTCCCCTACTCACCCCGTTCAAGACGGCCATTGGGGGGGCCCGGCCGAGAAGGGTCAAAGTTGGCCAGCTCTTTCTCCATGTAGTACAGGACCCGCATGGAGTCGTCCTGCTGGCTGGCCTGAATCCTGTAGCCACTACGGACTTCTAGGGACAGGAGATGGAGGGGATCAGTTCAGGTGCTGACCTAGCCTGTCCCCTACAGGTATGTCCAAATTCATAACAATTGGTTCTTACCAGAGGTCACACTGCTATCTGTGTCACGTAGCAGGGGTACCTGGGAGCTGTGGCCACCTACTGAGGGAGACTGGCTGTGAGTGGCTGCCCACCTACAGCAAAGCCTTGCATTCCCAGCCCCAGCCCCTCTTCCTTCCAGCCCCACACCCCTTAGTGCCCAAATGCCCAGCCTACCGCTGCGCCAGACTCCCACAAGCCTCACCTGAGCTATTCCTGTCGAAGTCTCCAGAGTAACCATTGTAGACAGGGCCCATGGGAATCATGGCTGCTGGGGGTGGGGTCTTGGCAGGGGACAGGTAAGCATAGGTGCTGGGGGCGTAGATGCTTGGGACGCCTGAGGTGGCTGCTTTGCCAGCAGCATACACTGGGAGGAGATACACAGTTTGAGAAGGTAGCCAGAAGCCTTGCTGCCCTTCCCTGTGATACAAGGTTGGGAAGGATGTTACTAGACTTTCTCCCCAGTTCCCCAGCCATGGAGCTTCCCTAGGCATGTGGTTGGTTCCTGCAGGTACATCTGCATTGAGTCCACACCTGTGTGATTGCTCAGAGCTTTTAAGGATGTGTGCACACTAGCAGCCTGTGGCCCCAATCTGCCATCCCAATATGTTTTGTTTGACAGTAATGGTTCAGCAACATTTTTCAAGGTTTTACATAAAATTCCAACTTTCTTGCCACCTTACCGGAAGATGTGGCCACCCTGGGCCTGCGTTCTTAGGGAGCAACAGGAGGCAAAGATGCCCCTTTAAATAAACTCCATATGCTAGACCCACAGGCCGGAATTAAGTATTCCCATTGGTGCGCCCCTGCTCTCTTCTCAAGCCTGCTGGGTCCTCCCCCATGGGGTCTTCCATACCGAGACACCGTGGGGGTCAATCTGAGGCAGGAGCATGGGGGCTCAGAGTTCACTTGCCTCCATTGAGCAGCAAAGTGTTTCCATCTCAAGGGTGCACCCACTTCTAGGTACTCCTCCCCGCCCCCACCCCCTCCTGGTCCTAGGCTTGACAGCTCAAGGGCAAATCCTCCTCTGTCTTTCTCCCCAGGCAAGAGGCTGGGTTCTGGTAGCTGCACTTGCAGCAAAGCCACTGGGCCTAGGCAAGTCACTTCCTCCATGGGCCTCCAACAGGAAAATGGGTGGGGGTGGGGGGCGGGGACAGGCTCAGAAAGATCCCTTCACCTCTGATTCAGTGGGGAAGCAGGAGCCTCAGTGGTCAATCCCCCCAGGAGAAGCCCCTCAGTAGCTCAGGTGATGCTGTTTTATAATTAGCAGATGACCCAGCAGGGCTGTGGCTGCAGAAAAGTAACAGGAACTCTGGCAAGTTAATGTGGCCTTGGTTTTGGGTAACAGATTCATTGGGAGGGAATTTGCAGTCTTAGGCCCAGCCCCAGCCTTAATTAGTGAGGTAACAGCAAATCTGTTTGCAGCCCTCGGCTCCTCCACCACCTGAACCAGCTCTCAACTAAAAATGACAGGAGTGAGGGGATTTTTTTTTCAGGGGAGCCATATTTTGAAGAACCAGGTTGCCCACCACTGAGCTACAGCCTCATGCTGGGCACTCACAGTCTTCCCTTAATGCTCATGGCGCCCCATGAGGTCAGGACCTTACAGAGAAGGAGACAGGTTCAGAGAGCGAACACTGCTTGTCTGAGATCACCCAGTGTGAGTGGCAGGGCTCTGATTTGCACCCTGGCCCTCTGTCATTACCGATGTTGACAGCAGCAAGGTCCAATGGCTAGTGGACATGAAACACTTTCTGTAGGCCAAGCCCTGCACTAAATTCTCGACACACCAGTTCCCCAGACTCACCCTGTACAGAGGGCTCTACCACAGCCCCATTTTACAGAAAAGGAGACTGAGGGCTTCCAAGATGGTAAGGCGGCAAGCCAGGCCTCAAACCTCAACCTGCCCAAGTTGGCAACAATCGCATATGACTCCACTGTTAACACAGCTTGGACTGTGTTACCTTAAAGGAGTTATGGCACATATGTGTAAGCTTTAAAGTACACAAACATACATCTCTCTGGAGTACATGGGTCATCCTTTACACAGCCTGTTCATTACTGGCCTAGAAATGGGCACGTGCCATGAGAGGATCTGGTCTATCCCTCTTTTGGTCTCATGTTCTAGGTGTTCCTCTCATGTAAAGTTATTGGTTTCTAGCTGTTGATGTCATCTGTTCATCAACTAAAGATACGGTGAATTTGGCAACGATGAAGGAAAAGGTGAAAGTGTTGAACTTATTAAGGAGTAGTAGAGAAGTATGCTTCCATGGGCAGCATTAAATGCAAGACACTAGATATCAGATATGTCCGCATATTAAGAATGTGTCCAACATAAACTTCCATATCAAAATATCAAAGTTGATAAAAATAGACGCAAAAACTTCCCAACAACTGCGTGTAGAGGTGCTGGTATACCAGAGGGTGCCTGAGGAGGGGCAATGCGGCACCGGGAGGAGGGAGACTCGCTTTACTCCTTTATCCCCTCTCCTGTTTTGTTTGCTTCCCTCCCCCTTCAGCTCTGGTCCCACTTCCATTCCCAATCCTCCAGGTGCCACTCATGTGCTAGATATGTCTTTAAACATAGTGTCCATGTAAAAGTCAAGTGCTTGTGTGGGTTTTTTACATTTGCTCAAATTATGTGGTACTGTAAACCTTGTTTGGTTTCTTACCTTTTTCACTTAAGATTTTGTTTTTAAAGGGAGCTTTACTTTCTAGTGAATGTTTTGTACTATTTGAATTTTTTTTTCCACCATGTGTATAGACTATACTTTCAAAAAGAAAAACTCAAATGAAGATTAAAAATAAACAGAAAGTTGAGGTATGTAAATAAAAATCTGAATCAGCTGGTCCTTCTTGGCCCACTTTCTCCCAAATCGCTCACCTCATAACCTTCAGACCAGTGGCTCCTCCTCCCCTTGAACCCAGGTAGGACGCCAAGTGAGGGTGGTCACATGAGGGGCACTTACGAGCCTCTGGGCAGCAGCACCTCTCCGGGCAGCAGGGGCACCTGACGTAACAGCAGCAGGTGTGGGGGCAGCACTGACACCAGCAGATGCCCAGCAGGAGGAAGACAAGGAAGGCAGCCAGGCAGACGACCACCACGAACAGCCAGTCTGCAGAGAGAGGAGAATAGGCCCTGAGCCCAGAGGCCTGGCCAGGAACAGGGACACAGACACGGCGGGGCAGGGCAGTGCAGAGACGGGTAGGGCAAAGCTATTTGCAAAGCTTGGTAGGAAAGCCGCAGCCCTTGTTGGACTCTGTGCTAGAGGCTGGGGCGCAGCAGCAGAGGGATGCCCACCACTCTACAACCCAGGCCAGTCCCAAAGTTAGGGACCTCGCCCTGGGCTCATGGGGCAAGGCAAGAAACGAGAGGTGACCTGGCCAGAGCAAGACAGGCTGTAGCCTCAGAGGGGAGGAGAGAGAGAGCCAGCTGCCCACGTCCCAGACCCCAGAAGAGCACTAGAAGCACCAGTCACAGGAGCCTCCTGCCTACACTCCAGGCCCATCGTCAGCCATCCCGCCCACCCCAAAGCCCAGAACCAGGCCACTAGATGCCAGAGTCGGAATCAGGCGAGGTTAGTGGGGGGTCTACAGCGAGCAGTGTTTAGGATGGAGAATACTTAGAAGCGTAAGTGTTGTGTGGGGGACTCCACCCCCGTACCTTCCATGGGCCCCGCCTGAAAACCAGGTAAGAGCTCAGCCACCCCCGAGGTCCTGCCTGGAGGGACAAAAGAGAGAAGATTATGCTGGCAAGGGCCAGCCCAGGCCACCCCTCCCTTGAAGCCCAGCTCCAGGCTCATCTGGGTGAAGGTGTGCCCTGAAGCAGAGGACAGGTTCGTGGCCTAGAAGGGTCCCAGCATGTGGTTCCTGCCCTCCACCCCCTTTCACTCATGTGGGTGCTGTTTTCCAGAAGGTTTCCATCACATAATTCACCCTCTCTCGTGCCCCAGGGTTTGTTGCCCAAAAGGGTTCTAGTACATCTCCCATGGGTTCTGAAGGTGCAACTTCAGTTTGGGCACTCCATCTTTTTCACATGCACACGTCCTCTTGCCCCAAAGGGTGGCATCTTGTGATAGGGACAGTCCTATGCTATCAGGCATAGTAGGCACAATGTCTTAGGACCCATGAAAGTTTTAATTTTATTTTAAAATCTGAAGAAAAAATATCCCAAATAGGTAATGAATTGTCTTTATAGCAAGGCAATCAAATTATAATTTTTTTATTACAGAGGAAGAGGCCCGTGAAGGCAGAAGTGCCTCTAGCCCCTACAAGTTACTGAGTGGCCCTAGTTCTTTGGCCCACAAGGGTCCCATGTTGGTCCATGCAGTCTATCCTGTCCACAAGTTTCACGGCCCAGCCAGTGCCTTCCCTCAAGTGCCACAGTTGCTCTGTGCCCACAAGCATCTCACAGGGGCATCCACACACCCAGCTCCCTGCCAACAAACCTGTATCCAAAGCTCATGCGCTCCAAGCCACATGCCCCCACCAGGGGGTTCCAACATCCAAACCAGCGGTTCTCAAAGTGTGGTCATGTCCCCAGGGCCAAAACTATTTCATGATCACACTGAACAAATATGTGCCCTTTTCACTCTCATTCTGTCATGGGTATACAGTGGAGTTTTCCAGAGGCTCTGTGACACATGATGACATCACTGATCTGATGGTAATGGACTGTGTACTTGTGTACCTTGCTTTAAAAATTTCCTGTTTTCAATTTCTAAGACATTAAGCAACTATAGATATAACCCACAAAAACATGAACAAAACCTCTTTGAGATCTTCAGTAAGTTTTCAGAGTGTAAGCAGGTCCTGAGACTGCATTTTGAGAACTGCTAATGCAGACTGTGCATTTTACCAAAGGACACAGAGGTTCTCTGGGTCACTGGTGCATGCATTTTGTTGCCCATGCATGAACGCTGCTGCATGGCCTGAGTACCCTGGAGCACGCTCCCATCGTGTGTGCTCATTCACACATGCATTTCCTTGCATCATGCATATGATGATGGCAATGTCCAGCCTGGCAGCATCTCACATACGGCACATACCACACGAGCCTGTATGTGTAGGCTGAGAACAGAGCATCTGGCTAATGGCAGCATCCCTTCCATACCTGGTGGGGGGGTGGGGGAGCTCATGGCCAGACTGGGCTGCTAGTAGCTACCCTACCCTGACCCTGGGCATCTGGAGGGCCTCGTCTGAGGGAAGCACTCACTGTATAAGCCACACAATGCCATCCCAGCAGGGCAGCAAGGTTCCTGTCTTTGGCAAGGGCCTCCGGGGTCAGATGTGGCCCTGCACATGGGGCAGAAGGTGGGTCCAGCTTCCTCTTAATTTATACACCATCAATCCTCCTCCCTCCCTATCAATCAACTCTGACCATTTCTGTACTTTTAGAAAACGAGATGGAAGAGGCCGAGTCCCCAATTCTCTCCACTCATAGTTTGGCTCTGGCTTATTTGAAATGTTGAGGAGGGGGAGTGTCTCTGCCTAGGGTGCAGGGCACAGGTAAGCCCAAGTGACTGGTGGTGCCATGAGGGGAGAGCAAAGCAGGCGACAGAGCCCAGAGAATGAGCTGGAGGGTGGAGGGAGACACAGAAGTGGTAGAAGAGGCCCCCCTTACCCTCCCCTTCCCAGGCCCCCAGGGCCCAGCCCACTTACCCAGGACGATGAGCTCTGCGTAGGCCTCGTTGTTCCCCTGGAGGTCCTGTGCCGAGACCACGGAGCAGTAATACACACCACTGTCCCCCCAAGCTGTCTGGTCAAAGGTCAGGTCAGCATCTGTATCAGGAGATTGTGAGGCCACCATGGGGGAGGCCAGAGCCCCCGTGCATGGGGACATCAGGGAAGGGGCAAGGGAGAAAGGGCAGCAGATGTACCAAGTGACAACAAAATATTCATACCCAGGCCGTGATTCCTCTTAGGCTCCGTATTAAACACTTAACATGGGGGTATTTCAAGAAGTCTGTGAGGTGGGCAGTGTTATTTTCCTGGTTTACAGATGAGAAGACCTGACCTGCCCAAAGTTATCTAGCTCATTAGTGGTGGAGCTGGGACGGTCTGACTCCAGAGCCAGCGCTTCAGAATTATAACTATGCTCTTTACCATCTCTCAAAGCAAAAGTTACCTCCCCCTACATGAACCATTTAGGCCCACCAGGAAGCCTGGTGTAGGCCCAAGGGTGTGGGTCCAGGGTGAGGAGACGCCTAGGCATGAGAAAGAGTGGGTGTGTGTGTGGGGGCAGTTAGACCATCCCAGTTCCCCAGTGCCATCAGCCCCCACAGTCCAGGTCAGGCCCAGGGCTTGGGGACGCTCAGGTGTGAAGCAGCCCTGGGGCAAGGAGCCTATTAATTACACCAGTAATGAAAGTCTTTCAGCACATCCGGTTTCCTCTCTACTCCTCAGGCCCTAATTGGTTAAATCCCTACAGCCATCCACCAGTAGGGGGCAGGGTGGGACCCAGTGGGCAACTCCACCTGAGGCCACAGAGGAGAGGAGACAGGTGTACCCCCACAGCCATCCGGCCACTTTCCTCCCAGCTTGTCTGGCACTTTGGCCCCTGCTGACCTGCCTACCACCTTGCCCCATGTATCCACTGCCCTTCTCCATGTCAGCTGAGGGCAGTAACTGTGTGTGCCCCAGCCTGCAGCACCTGGCATCCCCCAGGGCGTCAGCCAATTGCCAAAGGAATGAAAGAACCCAAGCCTTTCTCCTTTGGAAGACCTCACAGCCATACAAAAACCCTCCTTCCAACGTCTCTCTCTACCACTCCAAATGCCTTACCCTGGCCCTTGGCATGATCTGGCCACCAGTTCCCACACTAGCCTCATCCCCACCATTCTCCTTCACTCACTAGACTCCGGACACACTGGCCTCATCTCTGCGCCCCATCATGCTGGGCCCACACCTGCCTCGGCTTCTGCTTGTGCTGGTACCTCTGCCTGTGTCCTGAGACCATCTCTGGGCTGGTTCCATCCTGCTCATACAGCTCCCCACCCCACTGTGGAACTGTACCAGCCCGCTCAGGGGCTGAGCACCCCTGATTCCATCCCCAGGAGAATGTGGGCTGCATGCAAGCAGAACCTGGTCTATCTCGGTCACTGCTGAGACCCCAGCGCCCGACACAGGGCCTGACCAGGACCTGAAAATGAGCCCCTTCCCTCCTCATGCTGACCTCACACTAAGCATCTGTTGTCTCTTCCAGCGCTCTGAGCGCATATTCTATGCAAATAGGCCCTTGACACAGTCACTCAATATTCAACACATAATTACTGAAAGCACCCTGTGTTCCAGGCAGCGTCTGAGGTACGAGGTGTACTCCAGAATAACCGTGCTCCGTGGACGCTGGGGTTCTCCCATACCTTTTCAGAGAATCCTAGAGGTCAAAGTTACTTACACAATAATACTAAGATATTATTTGCCTTTTTCACTTAATCTCTGAATGTCCTATGGAGTTTTCCCGAGGCTATAGGACAAGTGCTATCACAATATATTGAATGCAGTAGCAGCTCTGACAATCTAGCTTCTACTCTGCCAGACTTCAAGGAGAAGTGCAAAAATATAAAGCAATGACACACCTTTCATTAAAGTTTTTTTGGGTTTGTTTGGGAAAATACAGTAGTATTTTCATAAAAAGTATGTTATCTATATTAACCTATAAGGAGTTTATCACTGTCATTTTAAATATTTTTTAAACTTCTCTCAGTTGGCTAAGTATAAAAACAAAGCTCTTTGAGGACCTCAGTAATTAAGAGTGTAGAGACCTAAGACCCTAAGACCAACAGTGAGAACCACTGCTATACAGAGCAGATATAATCCCCGACCTTATAGAGCTCAGACCTTAACTTAGAAAGAGAGACAAGTAAAAAATGTAAATATAAGGCATATCAGATGGTGGTAAGCAGTATAGGGCAAACCAATCAGGGAAGACAGACAGAAAGTGCCAGTGTGCAGGTGAAGGTTGTGCAAGGAGGGTGACCTTAAGAGCAGATATGGAGTAGAGGACACGACTCCCCTCCGTGGTCATGCATCTAGCCACTACTTATTGAGTTCTACGTGCTGGGTCCCTTTGCATGTATTGTCATCAAATCCTCATAAAACTCTGACCTACATTCTCCCAAATGCTTCAGACTATCCAGAACGCCACCATTTTCCCACCTTACCTTTAAACCACACTCTGACCACACCTCTCCAAAACCAGAGCTCAAGGGCAGGTCCCTGACCCGCTCTGAAGACGCGGACAGGAACCCCCACCACCGCAAAAGTTCACGGACCAGGAGTTGAAAACTGGGCTCCGGTGGCTCAGATCCGGAACTCAATGCGTTTTCTTTGGCCTGCATGATGTTTCTAAAACTCGTGAAAAATACGGCTTTCTGGCTTCTTTTGATCAATTCAAAGTCCTGGGCCCACCTCCTTCCTGCAAGGCACATCCTGTCCCCGGTCTGTTCCACATCTGATCCTGACACACTGGGCTGGGCATTGCTCTAATTGTCTTAGGTGCAGGGAGAAGATGCCGGGTCTCCGATTGGGAACAAAAGCTGGGTCTCCTCCACACCTCTGGGCCTCTTGTTCCTTATCTGCATACAGCAGAGGCTACCTTCATGATCTTGGGGGTCTTGTGGGCTCTCTGGTCCAGTATTACTGAGTGGGGGGCACATGGACTCCAAGCAGCATGAGGTAGAAACAGGGCTCCTATCCAAGTGCCCCACACATCACCCAAAGCAGAGAGAAATGTAAGGGGGAGTTGGGACCCACCTGCGTTGAGGACACAGAGGATGAACCCCCGTTATACGTAGTTTGCGCAGGACTACTTTCACTTAAAACCCAATAGCTGGTGACCCTAGGAACAGCACAGGGAGTCCACATTTCTCCATCCTCAAAGCTGAAACGGAGGAAGCTCCCATGGCTACTGGGCTTCCTGAGAGGGCGTACACACAATGGATGCTTACAAATCACAGCCTGTATCAAACACGGGCCAGGTCAAGGCAGCTTGAAAGACTTGGGCCTATGAGGCCTTTGGAGGATGAAGACTCTGCCCCAGGTAGAGCCCGAGGGTTGCTCTGGAGTTTTGGATTCAGCAAAAGCACAATTACAGCCAGCCTTCAAGAGCAATCTCAGTACTCGGGCTATCCTTACAGGGTTGCTGGACAGTCACGCCTGGTCCTGGCTGGAGAGGTCCCTGGGATATAGGCGAGGAGGCCTGGACAGGTTGAACCCACAAGACGCCCTCCGTCAAGAACAGCAGAATGCTTTGGACTGAGCTGCCTATGGAAATTCAGGACAAGTAGGTCTGGTTCCTCCCCAAAACAGGACTGACAGGCTGGGTCCCTGGAACCTTGCCTTTCGCTCACGGTTTAAACAGAGTGAGGGAAGGAGTGTGCCCTATGGCCTGGTCTCGTGGGATCTGCAAAGGGACACCCCCTTTGCTCTTCTGTCCCTATGCCTAAGATTAAAACCCTAATCTTGTTTAAGACAGTAAAGTATAAATCCATTAAGTGGGTGAGGCTTCACTTCTCACCCATCACCTTCCTCTCGGGCTCTCTAGATTCTTTAGGGCCCAGGCCCAATCCCTCCACAGATTACATTTGCAGAGATCTTAAGACATGTGCCCGAGTCACTCCATAAAGCACATCACCCAGGTCTGTCTTATTGTAGCACTCAGTACTCTCTGATATTCTTACTTTTTCTTTATCTGCACGTTTACTGCCTACCTCACCCCACCAGCATGTTACCAGCATGAGGGCAGGGACATCGACTGTTCTGATAACCACGCCATCCCCACCACCTACAACAGCACCTGGCACGTAGTAGTTGCTCAATAAATACCAACTGAATGGATGAATGAATGAATGACTTCTCCACTGCCCCTTACTTAGTCCCAACAGGCACTTCCTATCAGCAGGCAGCATAAAGGTTAAGGTCAAAGCCTCTCAGAGCTGCCTGGGTTCAAATCCTAGCTCCAGCTCTATGAGCTACCTAACTTCTCTTTGCCTCAGTTGTCAAGTGCAAAATGTGGCCATGACGACCCAGTGGGAGAATGTGTGTAAAGTGCCTGGCATGTTGTAGACTTTCTCCATTAAAATCTCTCGGCCCTTCAGTTCACTCATGTTACCTCCTCTGAGAGCTTTGCCGACGACCCTGGGCAAGCAAAGGGGTTAACAACTTGGAGACTAGTCCCAAAGTGGCTGACATAGAATCCCAGTTCTTACCAGCTGTGTGACCCTGTGCAAGTCACTTTGCCTCTCTGGGCTTCGGTAAAATAACAGCAGCAGAATCCACTCACACAATTACTGCGTGGTCTAAATGAGTTAATCCATGTAAACATGGGTTAGAGCCTGGCACACAGGAGGCCCTTTTTAAGTTGTTACTTACATAAATTTCACTTGCTATTGCTGGTAGTATTAGTATTATAAAACCCTTTCCTCTCTTTCCATTGCACACTTGTCTTTATCTCCAAGCACTTGATAGTATGGGTTGTGTTTATCTTATTTGTTTCCCACATTGGAATGTGAGCTCCACAAGGGAAGGGATTTGATAATTTTGTTTACTTCTGTATTTCCAGGGCCTCAAACAGCGCCTGGCATACGTTAGGTGCTCAATAAATCGTCATTGTTAAATAAAGGAATGGGTGGAAGGATAGAAAGAAGGATCCTGCTTTTGTCAGTCCTTTCAGACACGAGCACTGATGAGCTTGAGGTGGGCACTCCCAGTTGTGCACAAGGGGGCCAGCTCGAGCCTGTCCCTGTCCCCACGTCTTCTCCCTTGCCCCACCCAACATACTTCCTGTTATGGTGATCCTCCGGCCCTGGTAGTAGTCTCCCAGGGTAACGGCATTGCCTTGCTTGGTGGCCACAACCCTGACAGTGCGCACGCTGTCCTGGCACTCCACATACGGGTTGTAGCCTGGGTTACCAGCCGCCAGCTGGGCATTGAGCTGATTCTCGACACTGGCTGGGGAAAAGGTGTCAGCGATGCGGTCCCGGCAGAAAGATTTGTACTTCCAGATCACGATGGGTGCCGTGGGGGTCGTGGTCAACTGGTAGGTGCAGGGTAGGGTCACAGGCTGGAAGAGGATCACCACGTGGTAGGGGTCTGACACAGTCACCTGGATGGCACTGGCAGGGGCTGAGGGCAAGAGGAGAGTCGGCAGGGACTGTTATGAGCTCTGGGAAGTGCTTCAGCAGAAATGAGCAACATCACTTGTCACCAACTTGACACTTAACAAGTGTATGGTTTTACAGAGCGCCTGGCACACATTGTCCCTTAATCCCTAGAACTGGTGAGGCAGCTCAGATAATCATGCCCATTTTATAGACCCATAGGGCTCAAGTGGCAGGTGCAAGGTCAGATGGCCAGATTTCTTGGAACATCCTGTCCATCCCTCTTCTCAGAGTGTGTCCTTTGAACCACCGCAGCCCCCTTTGCAGTTGGCCATTGTCTCACAGAAAGGGCTTATTCTGTGGTCTGTACAGGCAAGCCCGAATGACCACCACAAAGTACTGGAGGCCCCACTTCAAAAACCACCACCAACGTTCCAAGTTTACCCTGGGTTTTGTGAATTTTGGGGGTGTGTGTGTAAATTTTGGAGTTGTTTGACTGAATGCTTTGCCACGGAGTAGCTAAAGCCCCCATAATGTCTCCATCAGCCTCCCACCTCACCCTACCCAAAGCCATCTCAAATGTGAATACCCCGAAACTCCTTGCAGAAAGACAAAATTCTCCTCATGACCTCACCCAAACAAACATCCGATCCAGTGAAAGCTTGCCCGCAGAATATGGTTTCAAACCAAGTCCAAAAGTCCATCCCACCAGACCTTACACACAGATACTTCGGAGCCTGAGGTACATGGGTGAGGAGTCCCCAATCCCGCACCCACCGGAGGCCTGGGCGCTGTTTCTTGATCATTACCTCTAGGAAATGTCTGATCCAGCCCTCGAGTGCCCGTCCCCCCGTTACCCCAAGACTTAGAAATTTCGGCTTGCGCCCAAGTCCCCATCCCAGCCTTTCCCATGGATCGGGTGGTCCTTCACCCCAGGCCTACAAAGAGTCCCATTCTCCTTGCCGCTCCAGTGTTCGCGGTCCCGGAGTTTCACTTCCTGCTATCTCTGAACAAGGGCGGGGGAGCGCTGCCTACACGAATGCAGGAATTCCCCTCACTCTGGCACATAAGGGATCTCCCGAGACCCTGGGGATCGGGAGGTCCTCGTCTCTGCGCTTCCCCCTCCCCCAGCTCTCCTGCCTCCTAGTCGGTGTAGAACTCCATCCATCCCCCTTCTTATAGTGCCCTCCCGCCCTTCCACAGCACCAGGGGCCCCGCTCTGAGTACCTGTGCAGAAGGTGCCGAGAAAGAGCCACACGGAGACAACCGCGCCCCAACTCGGGGTGGCCGGGTAGAAGCCCAGTCCCGAGGAGAGCCCCAGGGCCATTGGCGCCAGCGCGGCCATCTGGGTTCGTCCGGTGCGCGCGTCCCCTCCCGGGTACCCGGAGGGTAGGGGGCGCGGCGCGCACCAAGGCTGGGAGGGGTGCATGCCCCTCCCCTTCCCGCTTCCGTTTCTTGTCCCTATTCCAAGTCCACCCTGCCCAGTTCTAGAATTCTAATGAGCGGAAACAACATGGATGAAGAATGCTTCCAGCTTTCGGGGAGAAAGTTGTTTGATTTACTTTGGTTCTCTCAGTCACTCCACCCCCTGGGCGCTTTGGGAATGGATTGGCCCAGGTACACAGGGTATGAACGGAGGGCTGGGCAAGGGAGTGGGCGGTGGAAGGGGTTCCTCCGCCTCCCCGCCCGGAAGTGGGTTGACCCAGGTGTGCTCCGGCCCCTAGGGTCGGAACCAAGTGACCAGCTCGCCGGGAGGGCGCCTGCAGACCTGGGATTCCCGTCCCGGCCCCTCCTGCTCAGGCCGAGACGAGTGGAGTATGACTCACGAGGACCGAGACTCAACTGGCGTGATTCACCTGTTGAGGGGGCGGGTCCCGGCGCACACCTGTTCCCTCTCACCCCTCTCCCCGGCCCGCGATGGACCCGCCTAGGTACAACAGGCAGGGCGGGGCGAGTCTAAACGAGCTTGGGGTAGGGAGACGCTTGTGTATAGCGCCTGCTTTTTCCACTAGACGTGGGGTCCCTCACATCCCAATGAATCGAGGCGCTGCGGACCTCTTGTGTCTTTCACTTAGATGACTTAAAGAACCAAGTGAAGTTCCCAGAAGGAAAGCTCTGCCCCCTTAGGGACGCCCGTGGGGAATCAGGCGCAGGAAAAGTTGGAATTCTACTTCGGAAGTTTCCTCCGTCTCCCCCCTTTCCCATCTTGTGGTTTGGCCTCGGGGCATCACTTGTCCTAGGTCTGGCCTCCGGAAACTGGCTCTTAAAGGGGCCGAGCGGAGGCTCGGCACTAAGGACGGGTTTTTGCTTAAGCTTCCCAAGGACTTTACTACCTGCGACCTAGGGCGAGGCCGGGCAAGGCCACCAGAACGCCCGGGGTGCAGCGCGGATCTGCTGCCCCCTGATGGCGGCTAGGAGAAGCGCGTCCTGGGAAACACTAGGTGCTTCCTCTGAGGAGACTCCTAGGAGGTCGCAAACTGGCCACTAGCTGGCCGATTTGGTAAGCAGGGATATTTTATTGGACCGAATCTTGTTATAACTCAAGTAGGATAACGTACCTGTGTTCAAAATCTTCCTGTGGCTCTCCTTTCCAGCAGAAACCAAAATACTCTTGTTCCCTCTCTGACCTCACGACCTCTTAATCACGCTGGCCTCCTGTTGTGTAATGTGCCTTTCACACTCTCACTTCAGGCCTATTACACTTACTACTACCTGTAGCGGAATGTCCTTACCAAGGTGGCCTCATGATCCTCCACCTCCTTTAGTACTTTACTCAAAGATCACCTTTGCAGTGACACCTTCCCTGGCTACCTTTTAAAAAAATTTCAACATTCCTCCCCAACTTTCACATTCACTTCTTTAAAAAAATATTTTTATATGGCAAAATATACATACGAGGTCTGTCAATTAAGTTAGTGAACTTGTTGCAAGGATGTTTGCTAACCTTTTTTTTTATATATATCAGAAGGATGATTCATTATGAGCTTGTACCAACTGGACAAACAGCTAACCAAGTTTACTATTTGGAAGTGCTGAAAAGGCTGCATGAAGAAATTAGATGACCTGAACTTTTCGCCAACAATTCATGGCTCTTGCATCACGACAATGCACCAGCTCACACAGCACTGTATGTGAGGAAGTTTTTAGCCAGTAAACAAATAATTGTATTGGAACACCCTTCCTACTCACCTGATCTGGCCCCCAATGACTTCTTTCTTTACTCGAATGTTGTGAGAGCCTGAAAGGGCAGTCACCACGTTTCAGTCTCTTCCTGAAAGTCAAGGGGACATTAACCCCTCCGCAGGGCCCTACATCCCTGCATGGTACTCGTGACATGAGTGGGGAACAAAGTCCCGACACACAGGTTTAGATAGAGTGAGTAACACAGCTTTATTTGGGAACCAGTGTCCCTCCAAAGGCCAATGCTCCAGTAAGCACCATAGGTCATACAAGATAAAATAGAATTTAGTAATGAACCAAGTCCCAGAGTCAATCGAGGTGGAGAAACGTCCCTGCTCTGGGAGAGACGACTGGGCCCCCCACGAGTCTGAGGCAAGCTGGTCTTGCAAGAAAGAACTTGGGAGAGTTCTGGACTATCTCAGCTTGCACCTGGCAGAGGGTCTTAGCCAGAGCGCCCAGTCGGACTACTCACTGCACTGCTCTTGAGCTGTGCTTTTATCGTCTTTTTTTTGGACTTGTTTACTTCTTAGGTGATAACCAGAAGTTGTTTTGGAGAAAGTGTTTACCACTCAATTTTGTTATGCTAAGTTTTACACATAAATATAAACATGTTTACTTTCATGTATGTACATAAACATGTTTACTTTCACTTCACTCATGAGTTTCACACCTACTAGTAAACAACTTGTTTTGCAAACCTCGATCCAACAACAACCTTGTTTATAGTATATTTTATATGCTCTATACACCCAAGATAAAGGAAATATAGAAAGGAAGATCTTTTGATGACATTCAAGACATCAAGGGTAATACAGCAACAGCTCTGATGGCCATTCCAGAAAAAGAGTTCCAAAATTGTTTTGAAGGGTGGACCAGGTGCTGGCATCGGTGTATAGCTTCCCAAGGGAGTACCTCAAAGGTGACCGAAGTGATATTCAGCAATGAGATATGTAGCACTTTTTCTAGGATGAGTTTGCAAACTTAATGGCCTGATCTCGTACTATAAGATGTGTCCTTTTAGCCATTTGTAAGTGTGCAGTTCAGCTTTAATTACATCACAACGTTGTGTACTCATCACTGTCTAAAACCTAATCTTTTTCATCATCCCCAATATAAACTCTGTGCCGATTAAACAATAACCCCACTCCCACCTGTCCCTAGTGCCTGGTTACCTCTATTCTTTCTCTGTCAAATTGCCCATTTTAGGTACCCTATATAAGTGGCATCATACAATATTTATGTTTCTGTGTCTGCCTTATTCACTAAGCATAATATTCTCAAGACCCATCCATGTTGTAGTATATATCACAAAATGTCATTCCTTTTTATGGCTAAATAGTATTTCACTGTATGTATATACCACATTTGTGTATCCATTTATCTGTTGTTAGACACTTGGGTTGTTTCCACCTTTCGGTTATTGTAAATAATGCTGCTCTAAACATTGCTGTACAGATAACTGCTTTTAAAAAGATTTTTATCAAAATATAGCTAACATACAACATTAAATTAGAGTCAGGTATACACCATAGTTATTCAATATTTATATTCCTAAAGAAGTGATCATCATAGTAAGTCCAGCAACCACCTGACACCGTACCACGCTATCGCAATATTATTGACTATATTCCCCATGCTGTACATCACATCCCCATGACTTATTTGTTTTATATCTGGAAATTAGGACCTCTTATTCCCCTTCAAGTTCCCCCCCCCTTTTAAAAATTTTAATTACAGTTGACATTCAATATTATTTTATATTTCAGGTGTACAGCATAGTGGTTAGACATTTATATAATTTAAGAAATGATCACCCTCACTAGTCTAGTACCCACCTGGCACTATACAAAGTTAGTATATTATTGGCCATATTATTGACTATATTCCCTATGCTTTACTTTACATCCCCAACACAATTTGTAACTATCTGTTTGTGCTTCTTAATCTCTTCACCTCTTCACCCTGCCCCCAACCCCCACCTATCTATCACCCCAACAACTCTAGTACCCAGCTGCACCATACATAGTTATTACAATATTATTGACTATATTCTTTATTCTATACCCTACATCCCAATGATTACTGCATAACAATCAATTTGTATTTCTTAATCCCATCCCCTTTTTCACTCATCTGCAACCTCCTTACCATCTGGCTACCATCAAAATATTCTCTGTATCTATGAGTTCGTTACTGTTTTATTTGTTTATTTTGTTCTTTAGATTCCACATAGAAGTAAAATCACATTGCATCTCTCTTTCTCTGTCTGACACTCCACTCAGCACAGGACGTTCTATATCCATCTATGTGCTGCAGGTGGCAAGATCCCACTCTCTTCCCTGGCCAAGCAATATTTCATTGTATATATGTACCACCTCATTTTTATCCATTCATCCCATTGACAGACACCCAGGCTGCCTCCACATCCTGGCCATTGTAAACAATGCTGCAATGAACATATGGATGCACATGTCCCCTTGAAGTAGCATTTGGGTTTCTTTAGATAAATACCTTGAAGTGGGATTACCAGGTCCTTCTTTGTCTCTTGTCTTTGTTTTAAAGTCTATTTTGTCTGGTATAAGTATTGCTACCACAGCTTCTTTTTCTTTCTTTCTTTCTTTTTTCAAATTTCCATTTTCATGAAATATCTTCTTCCATCCCTTTACCTTCTGTCTGTGTGTGTCTTTCAATCTGAAGTGAGTCTTTTGTAGGCATTATATGAAAGGGGTCTTGTTTTCTTATCCATTCAGACCTCCTATGTCTTTTGAGTGGGGCATTTAATCCATTTACATTTTAAATAATTGTTGATAGATATGTAGCTATTGCTATTTTATTATTCATACTTTTAATTTTTTTTCCGTCTTAAAGAAGTCCCTCTAACATTCCTTGTAATACAGGTTTGGTGGTGATGAACTCCTTTAGCTTTTCCTTGTCTGGGAAGCTCTTTATCTGTCCTTTGATTTTAAATGACAGCCTTGCAGGGTAGAGTAGTCTCAGTTGTAGATCCTTGCTTTTCATCACTTTGAATATTTCCTGCCAATCCCTTCTGGCCTGCAAAGTTTCTTTCTTCCTTCCTTCCTTCCTTCCTTCCTTCCTTCCTTCCTTTCTTTCTTTTTTTTTTTTTAAGATTTTATTGGGGAAGGAGAACAGGACTTTATTGGGGAACAGTGTGTACTTCCAGCACTTTTTTCCAAGTCAAGTTGTTGTCCTTTCAATCTTAGTTGTGGAGGGTGCCGTTCAGCTTCAAGTTGTTGTCCTTTCAGTCTTAGTTGTGGAGGGCGCAGCTCAGCTCCAGCTTAGCTCCACATCCAGTTGTTGTTGTTAGATGCAGGGGGCGCAGCCCACCATCCCTTGCAGGAGTCGAACCGGCAACCTTGTGGTTGAGAGGACATCCTCCAACCAACTGAGCCATCCAGGAGCTCAGCGGCAGCTAAGCTCAAGGTGCCTGTTCAATCTTAGTTGCAGGGGGTGGAGCCCACCATCCCTTGTGGGACTCGAGGAATTGAACCGGCAACCTTGTGGTTGAGAGCCCACTGGCCCATGTGGGAATCGAACCGGCAGCCTTCGGAGTTAGGAGCCCGGGAGCTCCAACCACCTGAGCCACCGCGCCGCCCGGCCTGCAAAGTTTCTGTTGAGAAATCAGCTGACATCTAATGGGAGCTCCCTTTTAAGTTACTATTTGCCTTTCTCTTGCTGCTTTTAGGATTCTCTCTTTGACTTTAACCTTTGTCATTCTAATTATAATGTGTCTTGGTGTGAGCCTGTTTGGGTTCATCTTGCTTGGGATTCTCTGCACTTCTTGAACTTGTATGTCTATTTCTTTCTCCAGGGTAGAAAACTTTTCATTCATTATTTCTTCAAATAAGTTCTCAATCCCTTGCTTTCTCTCTTCTCCTTCTGGTAACCCTATGAGGTGAATGTTACTACACTTAAGGTTGTCCCAGAGGTCTCTTAAAGTATCCTCATTTTTAAAATTCTTTTTTTCTTTTTGCTATTCCGACTGGGTGTTTTCTACTACTTTGTCTTCCAAATCACTGATTCAATCCTCTGCTTCATCTAGTCTGCTGGTGATTCCTTCTAGTGCAGTCTTCATTTCATTTATTGTAGTCTTCACTTCTAACTGGTTCTTTTTTATGGTTTCTATGTCCTTTCTTTTATGCTTGCTATCTCTTTGTTGAAATTTTCACTAAGTTCCTTGAGCATCCTTATAACCATTGTTTTGAAATCTGATCTGGTAGGTTGCTTGCCTCCATTTTGTTTAGTTATTTTTGTGAATTTTTCTCCTGTTCTTTCATTTGGGATGTATTTCTTTGTTTCCTCATTTTGGCTGCCTCTCTGTTTGTTTCTATGTATTATTAAGTAGCTCTGCTACATCCCCCAGTCTCGGCCAGGTGACCTTACGTAGTAGGTGCCCTGTGGGGCCCAGTAGAACAGTCTCCATAGTCACCTGCACCAGGTGCTCCAACAGTGGTCCTTGTGTGGGTTGTGACCTCTTATAGTTGAGCCTTAGTTACTATTGACATGTCAGTGGGTAGGATTGACCCTCTGGCTAGTTGGCTGTGGGGTTTGGCCACATCCACAGCTTACAGGCTGCTGTTCGAGGTGCTTACCCCACTGAGTAGGATTTGACCCAGTGGGCTTTGGTGCCTATTGAGACTGCCCTTTGGGTGTGCCACTTGTGGGGCTAATTGGGTGGTATGCTGCTGTGGTCTGAAGCCAACCTCCAAGTATGTTCGTTCTGGTGCCTCTTGTGAGAGGCTCTGGTGCAGGCCCAGGTCACCCACTGCCTGTGACCAGTCAGGGACTACCTGGTAGGAGCTACAAAGCTATTTGTGGTTGTTCACTGCCTATGCTAGCCTTGGAGGTGCATGGGAGAGGCCAGGCTGCGAACTGAGGACATCTGCCACCAGTATCAGGCCTGGGGTAGCTCCACAAAATACCAGGACACCTCGAGGCCTGCTGCCACCTGCGAGCTCCCTTAGATTAAAGCTGATAAAGCTTTGTGAGGTATGCACGTTGGGTGAGGCAGGGTCTCAGGAAATCACTAGAGCGGGAAGAGTTGTGGTCACCAGGTTAATATAAATTCTGGTGCTAGTGCTGAGCTGAAGCTACTCAGCAAAAGTCTCAGAGCACACCAAGGCTGGTCACCACCTGCCTGGGGTCTGTTGGACTCCAATAGTTTTCCAAGAATGAGTGAAATGGGGGCAGGGCTGGCTGCTCTTGGAGAGTGTACCTTCATCATTGTGGGAGTTGGGTGGGGTGAGGTCTCAGTGAGTCAGTGGGGCAGAGCTGTGGATCTCACCAGACCAATCAGATTCAGATTTGGCTGTAAGTGTAGTGGGAGGGCTCAACACAGGAAAGATGGCTCCAGCCTGCCGGATGCATGGGAGAAGAATACCTCACAGGGAAAATGCTGACTGTCCTCCAGCCCTCGCTGTGAAGCCACACAACTCATTTTGCCCCCCCGTATGTCTCCGACACCCCCTGAGTTATTGTCCCTCCACTGGAGCCCAAGGTGAGTGCCTGGGGGTAACAGTCTGTGCACAGGCCCTTTACGAGGAAGCGTGGGTTTCCACAGCCTTCCATTCGACCTGGATGGTTGGAATCCCATTGCTTTTCACAGCCTGATTTTGAGGTGGCTCCTCTTCCCAGCACCAGTACTCTGGGTTAGGGAGGCCAGTATGGGAGGCTGGGGTCCCTCACTCCTCTGGAGGGAACCTCTGCAGCTGAGATATCCCTCCCGGTTCTCAACCACCACACAAAGGTTTGGGGTTAGCCAGTTCCACGTCTTGACCCCTCCTACCAGTCTCAATATGGCTTCTTTATATCCTTAGATATAAAACTTCTGTTCAGCCAGACTTCAGATGGTTCTCCAGGTTGATTGTTCTATAATTTAGTTGTAATTTTAATGTGTTCATGGAAGGAAGCAGGCACAGTGTTCATCTACTCCACCATCTTGGATCTTGGGATCTAGATATCTGCTTTTAATTCTTTTGGATTATACGTAGGAGTGGAATTGCTAGATCCTATGGTAGTTCTATTTTGAATCCTGAGGAACTGCCAAACTGTTTTTCACATTGCTACATCTTTGACATTACATTACAGCAATGAAGGAGAGTTCCAAGCTTTCCACATCCTCACCAATACTTGTCATTTCCTGTTTTCTTGATTACAGGCATCCCAGTGTGTGTGAAGTAGCATCATGTGAAGATTTATTTCTGGATTCTCTATTTTATTCCATTGGCCTATATATCTGCTCTTTAATGTAGACATAAATTTCTCTCTTAGCACTGCTTCTGCTACATCCCACAAGTGTTGGTATATTGTATTTCCATTTTCATTTGTCTCTAAGTATTTTTAAATTTCCCTTGTGATTTCTTCTTTGACCTATTGATTGTTTAACAGAGTGTTGTTTAATTTATACACATAATTGTAAACTTTCCAGTTTTTCATCCGTTATTGTTTTCTAAATTAATCCCATTGTGTTTGGAGAAAATACTTGGTATGATAGCTATCTTTTAAAATCTACTGAGACTGAATTGGTGGCCTAACATATGGTATATCCTGGAAAATGTTCAATGTGCACTTATATTTCATCATTGTCTGGAGTGTTCTGTATATGTCTGTTAGATATAGTTGGTTCATTGTGCTGTTCAAGTTCTCTATTTCATTACTTATCATCTATCTGTTTGTTTTATTAGTGAAAGTGGGATATTTAAGTCTAACTATTATTGTAAGACATACTCTACAAGTATTTCTCCCTGCAATTCTGTCCACATTTGCTTCATATTTGCTCACCTATTTTTAAACTCCTCTAGTGAATTTTTCATTTCAGTAATTGTATTTTTCAGCTTCAGAATTTCTTTTTTTTAATACTTTCTACCTCTTTATTGATATTCTCATTGTGTTCATAGATCACTTTCCTGTCTTCCTCCATGTCTTTGTTAGCTCTTTGAGCATTTGATGACAGTTGTTTAATTCTATAGCTAGTATGTCTGCCATCTGGACTTCCTCAGTGATGGGTTTTTATTTTCCCATACTTTCCTGTTTTTTCATGCCTTGTGATTTTTTTGTTGTTGTGGTTGAAAATGCACATTTGACACAATTCCGTGTTAACTATGGGAATCATATTTTCATCTTCCCCCAGGGTTTGATGGAGATGTTTGTTTGTTGGTTGGTTGGTTTGTTGTCGGTGTCTCTGTGCTGGGGACCAGCCTGAGGAGAAATCTTAAGGTATCTCAGATCTTTTCTGAGGGTGACTCTTTCCTTGGGCTTGTGCAATGACTTTCTAAATTCCCCTGTAAGATGTATCAGTCATTTTTTTAATATAAATTTATTATTTTAGTTTAGTTTCAGGTGTATCAGTTATTTTTGAATGCCCTAATCCCTAAACATCTCACTCCCAAAAGGGGAAGTAGGGGAGATAATCCAGAGGCTTTCCCTTTAAATCTCCTGGAAGTTGCTTCAGCCAGCTGGGGTTGAAACAATGGTGGCCCACTTCTGTGTCTGCACCTCTGTGATCAGAAGCAGTAGTCTGCAGTCAGGACACAGAACCCTTATATTTAGAGGACAAGGTCCTCATTGCCCATCCTCCAATAATAACACTGAACACTTAATATATAGCATCTCATCAAAATCCTCAGAAGAGACCTGTGTAGCCTATACCATTAAAATCCCTATTTTAAAAATGAAGAAATTGAGGTTCACAGAGAGAAAGCCATTTGACCAGGCCAACTTTGCAAGAGAATTGCAGTTATTCAAATAAGCAGCCTCTGGTAGCTGGGAGCTGACCTGACACTAATAACTGGGTATTAATGTTGCTAGAAGGTGGCCTAGAACTCACAGCTAGATCATGGTATTCTCCTGTTGAAAATAAACAATTTCACAGAACACCAACATCACATAAGGCCTCTCTGTAACACTAACGAACCAAGAGAAAAACAAGACCACTCTGTAATCATGTCTGAACACAGACAGAAATAGAAGCATTATCCAAGCCACAAAATACCAAACATCCCCCTCTCTCAGCTAATATGAGTGACTGCTGCTTTAGCTTCACCGCATTCTTCTCATCTTAAAGATAATACAGGGGCTGGCCTGGTGGCTCAGGCGGTTGGAGCTCTGTGCTCCTAACTCCGAAGGCTTCCGGTTCGATTCCCACATGAGCCAGTGGGCTCTCAACCACAATGTTGCCCATTCAACTCCTCAAGTCCCGCAAGGGATGCAACTAAGATTGAACACGGCACCTTGAACTGAGCTGCTGCTGAGCTCCTGGATGGCTCAATTGGTTGGAGCGCGTCCTCTCAACCACAAGGTTGCCGGTTGGAGTCCCACAAGGGATGGTGGGCTGCACCCCTTGCAACTAGCAACAGCAACTGGACCTGGAGCTGAGCTGCGCCCTCCACAACTAAGACTGAAAGGACAACAACTTGAAGCTGAACGGCACCCTCCACAACTAAGATTGAAAAGATAACAACTTGACTTGGAAAAAAGTCCTGGAAGTACACACTGTTCCCCAGTAAAGTCCTGTTCCCCTTCCCCAATAAAAAGCTTAAAAAAAAAAAAAAAAAGATAATACAGAATTACTCCCACTTCCTGACAGTACCCAATCCAAAGCAAATCCCAACTTTCTTGAACCCTTCCCTAAATCACATAACACAAGCCCAAATTCTATAAGCCTTTTCTAACACCGTTTTTTACTGAGACATTGCAACATTCCCCATGGTTGCATCTTCCTCAGTGCAGTTGGTCAATAAACCCAACTTTGTTCAACCACAGATGCATACTTGATGGCCTTTGGCTGAAGTGCATTGCTACATGCCAGACATGTTCCCACCCCAAGGCCTTTGCATGTGCTGTCTGCTTAGTCCAGACCTTGCTTCTTCTGGAATCTGCATGGCTCATCTTATGTGGGTCTGCTCAAATGTCAATTCTTCAGAGAGGCCTTCTCTCCTCACTCCCTTTAAATAGTCTCTGTATTGATAGGATTGCCATAACAAATAACACAGACTGGGTGGCTTAAACAACAGAAATTTATTTCTTCACAGTCCAAAGGCTAGGAGTACAAGATCAAGGTGCTGGCAGGGTTGGTTTCCTTCTAAGGCCTCTCTGCTTGGCTTGCTGATGGCCATCTTCTCTCTGTGTCCTCACATAGTTGTCCCCCTGTCTGTGTTGTCTGTGTCCTAATCTCTTTTTATAAGGACACCAATCATACTGGATTTGGGCCCACCAAAATTTTAACTTAGTTACTTCATTTTAACTTAATTACCTCCTTAAGGCTCTATCTCCAAATAAGTTTAAGGTACTAGGGTTAGGGCTTCAACATATGAAATTTGGGGGACACAATTCAACCCATAAAAGTCTCTATCCCCATCTCTTTCACACCACTCCCCACCCCGTCAAAGCAGTTATCTGCTGTTTTTTCAGTCATTTACTTGTTTACTATCTGTTTTCCCTCAAGGCAAAGGCAATATTGCTCAGCAAATATTCCAACGTGTTTCTGTACATTTCCCAGCCCCTCCTACAGTTAGGTGGGGCTATGTGATTAATTCTAGTCAATGGCCTGCAATCATAAGTAATGTAACTCCGTCCCAGGCCAAAGCATTTAATCATCACTATCCTCCCTTCTCTTGCTGTAGCAGCTAATGTTGTTGCTGATGGTACAGTCTTCATAATCCATGGCACTTGAAGGGACTCTGTGGAGTAGGTCTCTCCACCAACCCACACTGGACATGTAGCACAAGCAAAAAGAAAATTGTGTTAAGCCACTGAGATTCCAGAATTATTTTGTTACACAGCATAACCTAACTTATACTGATTAAAACATCCCCACTAGAATGTAAGCTCCATGAGGACAGGGACTTAGCAAGTGAGTAAGAAGTAATTATTTGTGGAGTACATGAATGTCCCAGGCACAAGAAGTCCCCCTGCTGAGTCCAAATTACTCTAATAAAAGGTGGATCAAGAGATGAAACTGATTCCAGAGTCCGGGACTGAAACCTTGGCCACATTCTCATTATCCTAACCACTGTCTTATTCCGAACCCAGACTGTGCCAAGAATTTGACATGAATAATCTCTTGAAAGCTTTATAACCACCATAGTTTGTGAGGGAGAGTTCTAATGTCCCTATTTGACAGATGGGGGAACCGAGGCTTAGAAGTTTGAGCACTTGCCCAAGGTGATGCAGTGCCCATCATAATCCTGGAATGAGTAGTTTTTGCCATCTGTGGATACTGTGGAAGACATGGTTGGTTACACCAAATAAGTATTCTCTTCTACGTCTTTCATGCATACACAGCCCTGATTTTGTTTAGGTCTTCTCTGACTTCTTTAGTCAGAGAAAATTGTACGTCCCCAGTCCCAGAGAGCAACTTCTGATTGGCTTAAACCAATCATGAAAATTTCCTTTCCTTTCAGGGATTGCTTTGGATCTGCACATGGGAACTAATCCTGGCCAATGAAACTTTAGCAGAGGTCTGATGGGAAGATTTTGGAAATGGTTTTAACTTTATGATGTAAAAGAATAGTTCTTGTGGGAGACATTAGCTGTGGTAATTATTACTAACTGCTATTTGCCAAATACTTCAGGGACATACAGAATTCCACTTCCTTTGTTGGGTTGGTGAATTGGTGATGCTATATAACTGTTTCTAGCCAATGGTTTGTGAACAAGTGACATGTGTCATTTAAGGCCAGAGCATTTAATTGTGCTCATAAAATACAATAGAGCTCTCTTTCTTCCTCCTCTGGCATGAAATTGGAAATGTTAAAGATGGCAGTTGCTCCATCGTTCTGGATCCCTGATGAGTATAATGCTAACCCACAATGGACATGGTACATGAGTAAGACATAAACCTTTGTCTTTGTAAGTCATTGAGATTTGGGGGAAATTTATAACTGTATAGTAGCAAATAGCCTATCTTGAGTAATACAGAAATTAGTATAAGGAGTGGGGTGCTGCTATAATTAAAAATACACATGTCATTGGCTTAGACACAGAGTAAAGGGAACAAGGAAACTTATTTGAAACTAGAAGAATGGAGACTGTTGCCTGAGATACCTTGTAAGGTAGGTACAGTACTTAATATACTTGCAGCTTTAGGGGAAGTAGTTGAAATACGTAACAGTAGGAGTGAATGTTGGCTAGAGTTGGCCAATAATTGGGAAGGCCTTTGAGAAACAGAGCCCAATTAGAACTCAGCTTTTGTCAAGATAAAATCAAGGGTATATCACTAATTAAATAATTATTGACCATTGTTAAAATCTCCGAATGAATTAAGATACTCTGAGAAAATCCTTAAGTTAATCCCAGGTAGACAAAATGGCTCAGTGAATGGGAGATGGAGAATATGACTCTCCATGGATGCCTGGTAGACTTCAAGGTACTTGCAGTGGTGGGGTGGGGGGAAAGGGAGAAAGAGATAGCAGTGGGAGGGGAACATCTTGAACAGAACTGTGAATGTGGTTTTTTTGCACAAGGAGTTGACTGGAGGCTTTTAAGAATCCATAATTCCCAATCTTTGGGAGACAGCAAGCAGGCTGAGAAAGTGCCAAGGAGCTCACATGTTCTAACGCCACTTCACATGTAGCCAAGGAGGACAATGGAAAAGGAGATGCCTCCCTGGAGGGTGGAGACATGAGCCACGGAGAACAAAGGTTTGGGAACCCCTCCCCTAAGAAGCTGATTTGGTGCTAATTAAGGAATTCTTCCCATCTACAAGACAGGAGGCCCTTGCAGTATCTTATCACAGGATTTTAAAAATGGTGCAGACCAGTGATTTCTGTGTGTTTCCCCTTCTTCTCCTTCCTGAAGTACATGAAGCCATTTTTCCCATTCCACCGTTGTCTACTGGGTACGTGGAGGACAAAGAATTTAGCTTCTTAGTTCACATGTTCTGACTTAGGTTCACTCATTCTGTTTCCTGCCCAGCTCGTGTGGACATTTGAGTTTTTGACCCTATAACCTACACCAAGCTGTTTGATGACATGAACTGAATTGTACTCCTGGAAGTGCAGTGGACCAAGGCATTCCACTGCCCAGGGCTGATGCCTGAGTTCTGTGGGTGACTTCACAATGCCCAGGGTGGTTCCCAGCCTCCTCGGACGACAGAGAAGTAGTCTCGGGCGACAATGCTGAGCACCTTATTGCTGCTTTGCCTCTCTCTCCCCACTTTGTGGACCCAGATATTAATCAGCTGTACCTACAAGAGTCTCTGCCAGCGGGCCCTCCTCTCAGGCAATGATATTGCCCTGCAGTGTGACGATCCAAAGGCAGTCTGGTACTTCTCTTCCATTCTGGAGGAGGTTCCCTTGCTGGTCTCCTCAATGCCTAACACAAAGAAACTGCCTGGGGGCAGCCTCCAACTGACCAACCCTCAGCCCTCCCAGACAGGCCTCTATCACTGCCAGGACAGTGACAGTGCCCTCATAGTGGAGTATGAGCTTGATTTTCAGGATGTCACCACCCTGCATGTTACACACAAAGATCTGGGCCAAAAGCCCCTTCAGAATGAGACTCTGAGGCTGAGTAGCAGTGTACTCATCTTCACCCACTGGGAGCCCTGGCAGGACTGTAACCTCTGTGGGGAGCCAGGGGAGCGCAAACGCCTGGGGTACTGCCACATTGAGGAGCCCCTGGAGAAACCCATGCCCTGTTGGCTCTATCTGAGAGGGGAGAAGGTGCGATACAGCCGCATGCGGCCTGAGCTGCAGGTGGAAGCCTGCCTTGTACCTTGCGACCACTTCAAGGAAACCAACCAGCCATACTTCGTCTTTGACATTTACCAGCTGGGCAAGTTGACCAAGAACATGTGGCTCACCTGCCCCTTTGCTTCCATCTACAGGTGAATGATCCAGGGCGTCAGCCCAGCCTTTGACCCTCACCCAGGCTTTATTTCCTGTGCGCACCTGGGACAGGGGTTTATCTTCTAGTGGAAAAGCAGGTTCTGTCTCCCAGCCCATAAGCCTTCATGGTCAGTTTATGCAGTGAGGGATCTCTTCACTGGCTTGTTCAGATGTTCATTCATCAGGAATTGCCTGGTGCCCCTTCTGAACCAGGCCCTATGTCGGTGGTAATGTGGACACAGTGGTGACCAATAGAGACCTACTCCCTGCTCTCACAGGCTCCTGATAGTAAAGGGCAGACCAAATATAAAACCTAGGGACCAAGACACTCTGTCTCATGCTCATGTCAACATAGACACTACTGTGGTTTCTGTCTCCTCATTGAGCTCTGACTGATTCAATTTGTCTATCCATCCTTGTACCAATGTCACAGTATTTTAATTATTATGCCTTCATAATAAGTCATGATATCTGGTAGTATACGTCTTCCTTTGGTGTAATGTCCATATAATGTTTTGATAGCAGGCCTCATAGAAGTTTAGAAGTGTTCCATCTTTTTCTATTTCTGGAAAGGTTTTGAAAGATTTGATGTCTTTCTTAATTGTTAAGAAACGCGTGGAAGAATTCACTAGTAAAGCTTTCTGGGCTTTGTGGGTTTTTTGTGCATAGGTTTTTAATTACAGATTCAATTTCTTTAATAGTAAGTGTAGAACTGTTTAGATTTTTTTTTCATGTGCCACTGTTGTTGCGTTTTCAATGAATTTATCTGTTTCATCTAAATTTTCAGAAGTTTTGGCCAAAAGTTGTTTGTAATACACTCTCATTATCTTTTTATGCTTCTGAGATCTGGAGTAATGTCCCATTTTTTCATTATTGATATTAGTTATTTAGGTCCTCTCCCTTTTTTCCTGGTTAGTCTTGTTAGGGCTTCATCAATCTCATATATCTTTTTTAAAAAACAACTTTTTGGGTTTTTTTATTTTTGGTTTTTTTGTTTGGTTTTTTTAAATTGTACTTTTGTTTTTTATCTGATTTCTGGTATTTGAAATGCTTGCTAAACTCTCTAGTTTTTATCCTTTTCCCCCCAAAGTATGTATTTAGGCTGTAAATTTCCCCCTAATCACAACTTACCTGCATCCCATGGGTTTTGATGTGTTACATTTTCATCTCTAGTCAGTTAAAAATATTTTCTATTTTCAATTGTGATTTCTCTTTTGATCCATTGGTTATTTAGACATTTCATTATATCATTTTCAAATATCTGAGGATGTTCTTATTACTTTTTTATCATATGTATCCAGCTTAATTCTACTGGTGAAAAATGTGATTCAATTCTTTTAACATTTATGGCCTAGAATATGGTCAATTTTAGCAAATATTTCATATGAATGTGAAAAGAATGTATATTCTAAAGTTGAGTGCAGTGTTCTATATATATGAATTAGGTCAAATTTATATCATATTGTTCAAATCTTCTATATCTCTACTAAATTTTTGTTTGCGTAGTCCATTGTGGATTTGTCTGTTTCAACCTTTAGTACTATCATGTTTTGCTTTATATACTTTTAGGTTCATACAAACTTAGGATCTTTATATCTTCCTACTGAATTGACCATTTTATAAAATGTCTCTTGTAATCTCTAGTAATACTTTTGGCCCTCATGTCTACTTTTTGTTATAAGTATAGCTACTGTACCAGTTTTCTTTTGGTTAGTGTTTGCATGATATTTTTCCATGTTTTTACTTTCAACTTTCAATATTTTTTATTTAAAGTGAGTTTCATTTAAGCAGTAGATATTTAGATGTTTGTTTTTCATATTAAGTCTGAAAATCTTTGTCTTTTAATTGGAATATTTAGTTCATTTACATTGAATGTACTTACTAATATAGCTGGGTTTAAATCTACCATGTTCCTATTTGGTTCCTACTTGTTCTGTCACTTCTTTAGTTCTTTTGTCTTTTCCTGCTTTTGGATTTACCAGTTTTAATTATTCCATTCCCTCTTCTGTTAGCTTATTAGAGATGCATTCTTTTACCATTTGCTCCAGAGATTACATTAATTCTCACTCATTAGAATACAATATGAATTTGTACTTGTACATTTCCTTGACAATGCAGAGACCTTATAATATTTTAGCTCCATTTATTCTCCTTTCATCTGTTGTGTTCTTGTTATCAAGTATTTTTTTAATGGTTTTTAAAATTAGTTTCAGGCGTACAAAACAACATAGTGATTAGACATTTACACACCTCACAAAATGATAACCCCAAGTCTACTACCCATCTCATACTATACATAGTTATTACAATACCATTGACTATATTCCCTGTATTGTACTTTATATTTTGTGACTATAAATTTCTTAAAATTATAGTTGACATTCAATATTATATTAGTTTCAGCTGTACAGCATAGTGATTAGGCATTTATATAATTTATGAAGTGATCCCTCCAATAACTCTAACTCCCATCTGACAATATACATAGTTTTTACAATATTATTGACTATATTTTCCATACTGTATTTCACATACCTGTGACTATTTTGTAACTGCCAATTTGTATTTTCTAATCTCTTCACCTTTCCCACCCATGCCCCCAACACCCTCACTTCTAGCAACCATCATTTGTTCTCTGTATCTTTGAGTCTATTTCTGTTTTGTTTGTTTGTTTATTCTGTTCTTTAGATTCCACATATAAGTGAGATCATATGATGTTTGTCTTTCTCAGTCTGACTTATTTCACTTAGCATAATACCCTCTGGGTCCATCCATATTGTTGCAAATGGTAACATTTCATTCTTTTTTATGGCAGAGTAATATTCTATTGTAGCCAATTGTCCATTGATGGGCATTTCAATTCCGTATCTTGGCTATTGTGAATAGCGCTGCAGGAAACATAGGGCTGTATATATTTTTTCTAATTAGTGTTTTGGATTTCTTTGGAAAATACTCAGGAGTGGAATTGCTGGGTAGTTCTATTTTTAATTTTTTGAGGAAACTCCGTACTGTTTTCCATAGTGGCTGTACCAATTTGCAATCCTACCAACAGTGCACAAGTGTTCCCCTTTCTCCATATCCTCGCCAACACTTGTTGTTTGTTAATTTATTGATGGCCATTCTGACAAGAGTGAAGTGGTATCTCATTGTGGTTTTTATTTGCATTTTTCTGATGATGAGTGATGTTGAGCATCTTTTTATATGTCTCTTGGCCACCTATGTGTCCTCTTTGGAGAAATGTCTATTCAGGTCCTCTGCCCATTTTTCAATTGGAATGTTTGGGATTGGATTTTTAGCATAGTGATTAGGCATTTGAGTAATATGAGTTTTTTATATATAAATTTTGGATATAAACCCCTTTCAGATGTATCATTAGCAAATAACTTCTCCCATTCAGTAGAATGTCTTTTTGTTTTGTTGATGGTTTCCTTTGCAGTGAAAAATGTTTTTAATTTGATGTAGTCCCATTTGTTTATTATTTCTTTCATTTCCCTTGCTTGAGGGGCTATATCAGTGAAAATATCACTAAGAATAATGTTTGAGAGTTTACTTCCTATATTTTCTTTTGGATTTTTATGATTTTGGGTCTTACATTTAAGACTTTAATTTATTTTGAGTTTATTTTTGTATATGACATAAGAAAGTGGTCCAGTTTCTGTTTTTTTTTTTTTGTTTGTTTGTTTTTTTGCATGTGTCTGTCCAGTTTTCCCAGCACAATTTATTGAATAGACTATCTTTACTCCAATGTAAATTCTTGCTTCCTTTGCCATAGATTAAATGATTACATAGGCATGGATTTATTTCTGGGCTCTCTATTCTGTTCCATTGATCTATGTATCTGTTTTTATGCCAATACCATGCTGTTTTGATCACTATGCCTTTGTAGTAGAGTTTGATATCAGGTAGCATGATACCGCTAGTTTTGTTCTTCTTTCTGTGGCTATTTGTGGTCTTTTATAGTTCCATATAAATTTTGGGATTATTTGTTCTAGCTGTGTGAAATGCCATTGGTATTTTGATAGGGATTGGATTGAATCTATAGATTGCTTTGGATGGTATGGACATTTTAACTATATTAATTCTCCCTGTCCATGTGCATTGTATATGTTTCCATTTGCTTGTATCTTCTTTAATTTCTCTCTTCAAGTCTTATAATTTTTTGAGTACAGGTTTTTTGCTTCCTTGGTTAGGTTTATTTCTAGGTTTTTTGTTGGTGGTGGTGGTGGTGATTTTTTGATGCAATTGTAAACGGGAGTGTTTTCTTAATTTCTCTTTCTGACATTTCGTTATTGGTGTATAAAAATGCAACTGATTTCTGAATATTAATTTTGTATCCTGCTACTTGTCTAAATTCATTTATCAGTTCTAATACTTTTTTGGTGGAATCTGTAGAGTTCTCTCTATATAATATCATGTCATCTGCAAATAATCACTATTTTACTTTCTCCTTTCCACTTTGGATGCCTTTTATTTCTTTTTCTTGTCTGATTGCTGTGTCTAGAACTTCCAGTACTATGTTGAATAAAAGTAGTGAAAGTGGGCATCCTTGCCTGTTCCTGATCTTAGGGGGATGCTTTTAGCTTTTCCCCATTGAGTATGATGTTAGCTGTGGGTTTGTAATATATGGCCTTCATTATGTTGAGTTATGTTTCCTCTACTCCCATTTTGCTGAGAGTTTTTATCATAAATGGATGCTGGATTTTGTCAAATGTTTTTTCTGCATCTATTTATATGACCATATGATTTTTATTGTTCATTTTGTTTATGTGGTGTACAACATTAATTGCTTTGAAGATACTGAACCAACCTTGTATACCAGGAATGGTCATCAGGCATTTTTATTTCATGCATATTTTAAACCCTATGAGACATTATTTTAAAACACTCTCAATATTAATTTAGTTTTACCCACATTTTACTCTTCTGGGGCTTTTCATTCCTGCACCACCTCACTTCCATTTGGGATTGTTTTCCTGCTGCCTGGAGAATTCTCTTTAAGTATCACTTTTGGTGTGCTCTGCTGTGGTGAATTCTCTGTTTTAATCTGAAAATATCTTTATTTTTCCCCTCATCTTTGAAGGATATTTTCATTAGGGTATACAGACTTCTATATAGAGAGTTCTAGATTGGCAGTCATTTTCTTTTAGTGCTTTGAAAATGTCATTCCATTGTCTTGCAGCTTCCATTTTTTCTTTTTAAAAGTCAGTGTAGGGTCTTATGATTGTTGCTTTGAAAGTAATGTATCTTTTTCTCCCCTGGACACTTTTAAGATTTCCTCTTTGATTTTCAAGAATGTTTTCTTATAAAATGCCTATGTGTGGTTTTCTTTGTGTTTATCCTGTATGGAGTTTGAAGACCTTGAATTTGTGGCTTGATGTCTTTCATCAGTCTTGGAAAGTTTTCATTCAGTATCTCTTCAATTATTGCTTATGCTCCTATCTCTCGTTTTCATCTAGGTCTCTATTTACATGAATGCTAGAACTTTTCACTGTGTCTCCTAAGTCTCTTACACTCTTTTCTGTATTTTCCTATCTTTTTCCTTTGCATGGTTCAGTATAGATATTTTTCTATGGACCTATCTTTCATTTTCCTAATCCTCTCTTCTGTTGTGTTTAATAGATTGTTACCCTTTCTAGTGAATTCTGAATTTCACACCTTTTATTTTTTACTTCTATTATTTCCATTTGATTCTTCTATATAGATTCCAAATCCTCATCTTGTCATGTCTTAGACATATTAATCCTGTTATCTTAAAGAAAATAACAGTTGCTATTTTCAAGAGTGTTAGTTTGGTATAAGCTACTGAATTATAGCAATAAGCAGAAATTTTACCCACATTATTTAAAGACTGGCAGGGTATATGGATTCTTGTATGAAATCTCTTAGATTTTACATATTGAGTGTGCTCATTTAAATTATATAAAAACACCTTATGAGACCAATTAAAACATTTCTTCAGCCAGTTTGTGACTTCTCACCTAGATAAAATGAAAATTAGAAGTGGGCTTTCCCACAGTCTCTTCATAGCCCTGCTCTCCTGTTTAGAAAAGATTCTCTGGGATGAGGTGAAAGACAGAGAGGGAGGGAGATAGAAGGGAAACAACAGGGGTATAGATGTTAATGTGTCTTAAATATAAGGACTTTATAAGACAAATAAATCTAGATGGTTTTGTAGACCTGAGAGCAGAGAGGATGTGAGAGCAGAGGGGATCTGCCACTCTTGGGGTGGCAGCAAGATACCATAAAAGAAACAGTTCCAGAGTCTAAGCATACAGCTTATGCCAAATACAGCCTGTAGAGGTGCCCGTGTGGGGCAGGAGCAAGGCTAAGAGATCCCCCAGCCTTAAGGAGCCAGGTAAAGAAGAAGGCAGCATGTCTTAGCAAAGACTAGGTGAACTCAGATCTGACCCACTCACCACTCTTCCCCTTGTCCACTCCTCCTTAGTTACTCTGGCCTCCACACCCTTTAAATATACTAACCAGGCAGCCATGTCAGGATCTAAACTTCTCCTGGGCATAGAAGGCTGTGATATGTCTTATGAAGAAAATATATGTGTTAGATTAGTTTTGTTCAGACATGAGTTAAAGTGACGTTGGCTACAAGTTCAATGTTAATGAATCAACAATATATAGTAAATAAGATGTCTTTGAATAAAAACACACCAAAAACAAGGTCGTGTGTTGATCAGTTGACAAAAAAGTTATGACGAAAGGCATGTAGGACCCTAACCCCGTATTTCTCCTAGGAGCAGTGTTTCAGTATTTGCTAGTTGAGCAACTTTCTGGAAAAGTAATTGCTGTGCATAACAAGAATCTACTGTATCTGACATTATATATTATATGTTTGTTATCTGTCTCTTCCACAAGAAGGTAACAGAGGCTTTGTCTAATCTGTTCATTGCTGTGGTTAGAATAATAGCTGGCACATGGTCAGCATTCAGTAAACATGTGTGAAATGAATGAATGAAGGCAGATCAAGCCTGCACAATCATTATTTTTAATTTTAAGACTAAGAAGGAGTTTAGGAAAGGGTTTGTGAAGCAGCCCACTGAGAAAGAATATTTACAGTTGAAATGAATTGAGCCACGCAGCTATCTATGGGAAGAGCTGGGGAGCAGCATGAGCACAGGTCCTGAGGTGGGAGTCCTTTGCTTGCCTGCTGTATTCCGGGAACAGCGTGAGGCCAGCATGGCTGGAGAGGAGAGGTTGGGGTTGGGATGGGTAGGAGGTCAGAGTGACAACCAGAGGCTTTATTTACCTCCACCCCCAGCATTGAAAAGTATGCCCAGAACCTAGTAGGTGTTTGGGGAAAATGTGTTGAATGTTCCCATGTGACGCTTTAATGCCAAAGCATGGGGATGGTAGAGAAAATCCTGAATAGACAAATTAAGTTCCTCCTACCCCAGCAGAGTGGAAGGGCTTGGAAGAGAAATGAAATATAGTTGTTAACTTGTCCCCAAACAAATGGGGAACACGCATGGGGTGGGCTGCAGTTCAGTTCATTCTGCTGCCCAGGGTTGAGGCCTGAGTTTCAGGGGTGACCTCACAATGACCAGGGTGATGCCTGACCCACTGCCACAGTCCCAGTCCACCATGCTGACCACGCTGTGGCTGCTGCTGAGCTTTGCTGTCCCAGTGCTGGGGCTCTATGTTTCTGTCAGATGTCCCCATGGGAAGCAATGCCAACGGGCCCTACTTTCCAACAATGATATCTTTCTTCACTGCAACTCCTCTGGGGCACAGTGGCACTACTTCTTCCTGCAAGATGAGACCAACTGGTACAGCCACCCCCCCAGTGTTTCAAACATAGAAATAATGCCTGAAGGCAGCATTCTCATTAAAAGTCCATTACCATCCCAGACGGGCATCTACAACTGCCGGGACAAGAATGGCATCCAAGTGGTGCAGTATGAGATTGATTTCCAGGACGTCAGCACCCTGCACATTACACACAGAGGCTTGGGCCAAAAGCCCCTGCAGAATGAGACCCTGAGTCTGGGTGGCAAGGAGATCATCTTCACCTACTGGGAGCCATGGCAGGACTGTAACCGCTGTGGGAAGCCGGGTGAGCGCAAACGCCTGGGGTACTGCTACATCCAGGAGCCCCTGGAGAAACCCTTGCCCTGCTGGTTCTACCTGGGAGATGCTAGGCTGTGGTCCAGCCGCATGCGGCCTGAGATGCAGGTGGAAGCCTGCAACGTCCAGTGCAAAACATCAGATGGGACAGACATCACTTTTGACAACTTCGAGCTCAGTGAGGAGTCAGGATCTGCGTGGCTCACCTGCCCCTTAGGATCCATCTACAGGTGATGGAAGCCGGCACCAGCCCTGCCCTAGGCTCCTAGCCAGGCTCCCCCAGTCTGGGAGCCTTTGTGATTAATCTGTGCTAAGAGGGAGGGGTTCTTTGCAGGTCAGCCCCACAGGCTCTCTCCACTGGCTTCTTCAGATACTTTAGCAAGAATGCCCTAGTGCCCACACATTATTGCATCACAGAGATAGAACAAAGACAGCTAACACTCAGGGAGGGCTCAGCTGACTGGCCCTGCACTGGGCGATGCTGTGGATATGGTGTTCATCAAACTTCTGCCCTCAGGAAGTCCCCAGCCCAGCAGGGAGACAATCCAAGGTGGTCAGGGCAGGGATAGGAGCAGCCCAGGTGAGTGGTAGGGCTGTGCTGGGGGAAGACTGGGAAGCTGTAGGGCTCTGAGGCCTCTGACTCATCTGGGTGGGTCATCTGGCTCTGGGAGGAGAAGACAGTGCCTCGGGCATGCCCATCAAGGCTTGCCTCCTGGAGCTCCCACTCATGTTCTTAGCTTTCTGCCCGGAGCCCCTGGAAAGTTTCCCCATGTGCCTCCTCTTCCCCGATCCAGCCACCCCTACCCTGGTTATAAGCACTACAGCCGCTCATGGTGCTGCCCTTTCCTGGGGGTACAGTCCCTGGGCAAACTCTCTTCATGGACCACATCATCTCCCATCCCACCTCCCTGGCCCCAGGAGCTGTGGGCTCCAAGGAGGTCCATCTACAGATGGGGAAACCAGCTGGGAGGGATGCAGTCCTTCCCCAGGGAAACCTGTGGTGGGAGGTGGCAGCAAAGGCCCTTAATCTCACATACACCATGGGGTCCCCATGTCCTCCTTTTCTAAGTGCCAGCGGCAGCCCTTCCCTTGCAAGGAGGGAGCCCTCACAACCTCTTGGGGCCTGTGCAGCTATAGGCTTTGTGGAATCTGGCCTCACCTCCTCCATCTGGTCTTCTTTTCCTTGTCTATTCCAGCTGTAACTTCTATTCTTCTCGTTTTCTCATTCTGTATCATTTTGTCGCCTTCCCATCCTTTCTTCCTCCTCCTTTAAGTATAAAAAGTAACACCTAAAAAAAAAAAAAAAAAGGGACACCTGCTCCCTAACAAATGCCACTGTTTAGAAGTGCAGGAAAGTGCATGTGACCCCTCCTCCCATCTGGACTGGGACACCTACTCCAGGTCATTTGCTACACAAGGAGTTCCTGAGTGCCAGTCGTTGGAAACTTGAGATAAGAATCAAGAGAGGTCACCAAGGCTTCAAGAATTTCCCATGTCTCTAGGGAGCTGAGTGGAGTAGTGCTTCATGTGAAGTTTCTGTCTCAAGTTCTGGGTTCAGCCAGGCCCAGGTTCCAATCCCAGCTCTGCCACTTTCCAGCTGTGGGCCTATGGCATCTCTCTGGGCCTTAGTTTCCCCGTCTGTAGAATAGGGGTTGTATTAGTTTGCTAGGGCTGCCATAACAAAGTACCGCAAATGGGATGGCTTAAAACAACAAGTATTTATTCTCCTATAGTTCTGGAGGCTAGAATTCCAAAATCATGGTGTCAACAGGGCCATGTGCTATCTGAGATGCTGCTTCTAGTGGTGGCTGGCAGTCCTGGGCCTTCCTAGGCTTAGAGATGTATCATTCTGCTCTCCGCCTCCATCACCACTTGGCATTCTCCCTGTGTGTCTGTGTGTCTGTGTCTCTTATAAAGACATGGATCGTATTGGATTTGGGGCTCACCCTACTGCAGTCTGACCTCATCTTAACTATTACATCTACAATGACCCTAATTCTGAATAAGGTCACATTCTGAGGTCCAATTGGAGCATGAATTTAGGGAGGACACTGTCCAACTCAGTACAGTGTCTTGCTGGCCCTGACTTCATGGAGGTACTTGTGATGTTTAAGGGGACAAATGACTGGAAAGACACATCCAACGGTGTCTGACAAGCAGTTCCACCCTGATAGGTGTTAGTTATCGATTGTATGATGATTGGCCTTGTCAAAGGAGCCTGTTGAGTGTCCCCTGTTCCTCAGCCACGATGGGCCTGATTCACTTACTCACTTTCCACATTATCCACTTACCACTGAGTGTTTATAAGCCAAGCACTGTTCTAGGTATCTGGGATGCCATACAGAACAAAACTGAAAAAGATTCCTGTCCTCATGGAGCACTAAAGGAATCACATGAATAAAATATACAATATTTTAGACAGTGATAAGGGCAGGGATGGGGGATGGGACTGGGCAAGGTGAAAGGTCACATCAGAAGGGCAGGGAAGGTGTCGCGAGAAGGTGCCATTTCAGCCAAGACTAAGGAGGTGAGGGAGCTGCGGGCACTGAGGGCAAGCGTTCTAGGCAGAGGGAGCGGCCAGGGAGAAGGCCCTGAGGCAGGACTGTGCCCCGCATGTTGGAGGAACTTCTAGGGGGTCAGTGTGGCTGGGGCAGAGGGAATGAGGGGGAGACTAGAGGACATGAGGCCCAGCAGGTAAAGGGGGACACAAATCATTGGAGAGCACTCTTACGAATCCCTCCCAGTAACTGTCTGAGGTAAGTATAATTGCTACACCTCCAGTGTTCAGACGGGGAAATGGAGGCTCAGGTAGCCCACTCAGTAGGTGGCAGGGCTCCAAGACTTCCCAGCCTTCGTGCCCCACCCTCCCCTTGCTCACTGCTACGTAGTGCTTTTTGGATGGGGTACTGCTTGCTGTTCTCCAGAGAGGAGGGTGCCGCTGCCTCCACCTCCTTCAGACATCTGTCCCCGTTTTCCTTGGGTGCTGCAGCTGGTCTTGTCCTCCTTTGCAGGCCCATCGTCTGGGAAGCCAACAACACACCCCTGACCTGGCAAGGCCAGCTCTCTGGCCAGGATGTGACCACCATCCTGGACCCCTCCAATGGTGGGAGACAACTGCAAGTCTTCCAACCAGCCATTTACACGTGTTTCGTGCAGCAGGAGCTCATCGCTCGATTCAATCCCAGGCCTGGTCTAGATGTGCTGGAGATTCTGCAGCGAGAGGAAACTGGACAACAGCCGGAGGCAGGACAGGCCCGGCAGGGGAAGGCCGACACTGTCTTCAAGGGGCTGAAGCTGATACTTCTGGTGGGCACCATCCTGGGCCTGCTTGGGGTGCTTCTCGAGCTCTTCCGCCCTTCACGGAGCAAAAGAAGCCACCGAACGCTGCTGGTGAAATAAAGCGAGCCTGCAGTGGCCAGGAAACCCGGCCTCCTGTGCTTTAATTGCCTCAACTGTCCTTTCCATATCCCCTGCCCTATACCACACCCTGAATGTGTGGGGGCCAAACAGACCTGTGGCCACAGCGAAAGGTGGCTGAGCTCTTCCCCTGTTCCAGGTCCTGCTCTGGTAACTCATTAGCAATCTCCATCCCACAGATGAGGAAACTGAGGCAAGACTGTCTGTCCAGTAATTGGAGGGGGCCTCTAGTTCAAACCTAAGTTGCCTGGCTCAAGCCCTGTGTTCCTCACAGGAAGGAAAGGAGGGGTGGAATGAGGCCATTTTCGGGGTGAGTCTCTGGGGATGGTAAATCATAGCCACCTCACTCACTGCAGTCTCCCAAGGACAAGGGCAGAGATGGGGATGGGAGTGGGTAACCCCCAGGCTCCCCCAGATCTGCACTGGGTTCTGCCTTTCCTTGCCCGTCCCTTGCCCCACCCTACCCCGATCATGCCTAGGGCCTTTAGGCATAGCTCCCCAAGTCAGAAAGTGTTGCCAAAGTGGTGACACAGGACAGTGAGACATGGACCACCCTTCCTGCTTCTTGCAGTAGAAAGAGCCCCCTCAGACTCCAAGAAGGGGAGACAGCCCCTTCCACCGGGACAAGGCACTAGGCCTGGTCTAACTGACCCACGGAAATCACCAGACCTGACTGTTCCCAGAAATTATATATACTGTTTAGCAGAGTGCAACAGTGAAAAATATTAATGCCTTGTAAAATCCGTTGCCCTCATATTCCATTGTGAAGCAACTGCAGGACAGATCTGAAACTTCCAGAACAGAACTTCTGTTACTGAGGAGAGGACAGAGCTCACCCCTCACATACAAGACACTGTTGCCAAAACACTTAAGGTTTCATGTGGTGCCCAGGGACCCCAAAATTCTTGTAGAATGGGGGAATGTTCATGGAGAACCTAAAGGGGGGCCATTGGGAAGCAGAGGCACAGAACAATGATGATGATAATAGCAAATATTTGTGGGCCTCCTGGCATGGTCAGAACTTACAGTCTTCACACACATTTTGTCCTCACAGCCTGCTGTGAGGTTGCAGTTACTATGAACTTCATTTGTAGTTGAGGGCTTAGGCAACGTACCTGAGGTCACACAGTGAACTTGGAAAGGGGCCAATAATGGGAAAGTGAAAGATGATGTCTGGGCCCCCTCTCCACCTGCTCCCCGGAAACCCCTGGTGTCCTGCACCCCACAGCAGCCCTTAGCATGTAGTGGCTGGAGGTGAAACATCCAGAGTCAAGCCTGGGTCCAATGCCCAGGCCTGTCAGCAGAAGTCACATAATCCACACCCAAAGCTGTTGGTGCCCCACTGTGGCACGCAAACCCTAAGGTGGCGCCAGTGAGTTCCTCCTCCTGGTGTCCCTGCATTTGCGTGATTGTGACTCGCAGAATATGGTGAAGGTGTTGGAATGTCACTCCCTTGATTGGGTTACATTATATAAGCCTCTGTCTTAGCCAGCTAGAGTGAGAGAGGTTTGCTGGCTTGATGAAGTAAGCAACCATGTTGAGGAAGCCCACTTGGTAGGGAGCTGTGGCCAGCCTCTAGGAGCGCAAGTGGCCTCCAGGACCTAAGGGTGACAGTCAGCAAAAAGCCAGGGCCCCAGTCACACAGCCACCGTGAAATGAACTCTACCGACAACCCGAATGAGCTTAGAAGCACATTCTTCTCCAGTCGGCTTCCAGATGAGAATGCAGCCTGACCAACACCTTGACTGCAGCCTTGGGAGACCCTTGACAGAGAACCCAGTCAAGCCATGTCTGGACTCCTGATGCACAGAAACGGGAACCGTGAATGTGTGTTGCTTTAAGCTCCTAAGTGGATGGCAATTTGTTATGCAGTGATAGGCAACTAGTATACACACCCATATCCCCCAGCCCACCCTGAAAAACCCTGTAGCTTCAGCAGTTATGTGGATGGTTCCCGTAGGCACCAGTGGCTTCCTAACTCCCCTTACTAGCCCGCTGGGCCAGGCATGGTTGGGAGGGGCTGGCAGCTAGGCAGTTGATGTCCCCAGGAACAATCCTTACCCACAAGGGGTGGGAGTGGGAGCATAGACATCCAGCTTCCCCAGCCCTGGATGGTACAACTCTGAGGCACTTTTTATACATCCCAAATCAGAGACTTAAAATAGTAAGCATTAATTGCTTATAAGTCTACAAACTAGCTTGGTAGTTCTGGTCTCAATCATTTATGCTTCTCTGATAAGCAGTGGGTTGGGGTTGGCTCTGCTGATCTTGGCTGAGCTCTCTCACATATTCAAGAATTGGCTGCCTGTAGGCTGGACCAGGTGCCATCAGCTGGGGCAACTGGGATTTCCTCCATGTAGTCTCTCTTTCTCCAGCAGGCCAACCCAGGCTTGTCTAAAATGTGGTAGCACGGGTCCTAGAAAGTGAATGGACGCTGCAAGACTTCTTGAGGCCCAGGCCAAAAACTCACACATGGCCGGGGACAGGGGCAGGGAGGCCTTGGTTAGCCATGTGACCTGAAGCTCAGGTTTGGGGAGGCCCCTGGGCAAGTGGGATTAAACCAGATGAATTGGTTATCTAGTGCTGTATAATAAACCAGCCCAAACTCAAAAGCTTAATGCAACAAATATTTATCTTTCTCTCCATTCTGTAGGTTGGGTAGTTCTTCAGGTTTTGACTGAGCTCATTCATGTATCTGTGGTCAACTTAGGGTGGCTAGAAGGCTCTGCTTCAGGGGACTGGGTGGCAGTTGACTGGGGAGCCTCCAGTCTCTTATCCTCCAGCAAGCTAGCCAAGACATGTTCACAAGGTCACGGCAAGGGTTCAAGAGATCAAGGAGAAGCTGCAAGGCTTCTTGAAGCTTAAGCTTGAAAGTAGCACAGTATTGCTTTCACCTTGTTCTATTATCCAAAACAAGTTATAAGGTCAGCCCAGATTCAAGGGGGAAATAGACTCCATCTCTTGATGGGAAGAGTGACAATATCACATCGATCACATTGTAAGAATTTATACAGGGAGGAGTGAATGATTCCATCTATTCTGTAATCACTTTCCTAAAGGCAATGAGTAACACAGCTGGAATTCTAACCCAGAAGCCACACTACCTTCACATAGCGTACTCTTCTTAAGCTTTATCACTTCTGTTCCTTAGCTTTCTCCCCTCCTCACATATCTTCCCTATTTGTTATTTAAACCCCCCAATAGCCTTCTGTATTAGTCAGAACACATTTGGCTGCAAGTAACAGAAATCCAAGTGGAATGTTTATGCTAAAAGGGATTTATTGGTGCCTGGAATTGAGAAATCCAAGAATAGTGTCTGCTTCAGGCACAGTTAGATCCAGGTGCTCTTATGATACCCTCTGAAGTTGTCTTTCTTCATCTTTCTACTTCGCTTTTTTCTGCATTGTCTTAATCCCGAAGCAGATGCTTCCCAAGAGGAGATGAGAGCAGCCCCAGGAATACATCATAGAAGCTTAGCAACCTCAATGGAAAAAGAGCACACTTACCACAATAGCAACAACAGGGTACCCACTGTGTGCCAGGCACTGTTCTAAGCACTTAGCAGGTGTTAACTTATTTAGTCCTCACAACACCCAATGAGGTCTAAGTAATCATCACCCCCATTTTACAGGTGAGGGAACTGAGGCACAGAGAGGTTAAGCTCCATATCTAAGATTACATACGTAATAAGTGATGGAGCTGGGAATTGAACCCAACCAGGCTGGCTCCAGAGTCCTTGCTCTTAACTACTTAACTAGATTGGGTAGAAAAGTAGTAATAATAGCAAACCCTATTCTGAGCCGATACTCTGTGCCTGACACTGTTCAGAGCGTCAGGATATAATAACAGCAACAACAATGATAAAATCATATCCATTTAATCCTTCCAGCAACCTTATAGGGTAGGCAATGTTATTATCTCCATTTTACAGATGGGAAAATTGAGACACTGAGAGATTAGATAAGCCTAAGGTTGTATGTGGGGCAGCTGAGACTTGAACCCAGACAGTAGAATCTAGAATCCGGATTGGTTGCCCCCAGGGTCCCACTCCTGAGTGAAGGGTGAGGTCAGCAGCTGAGAACTTCATGAAGTGAGATGCATGGAGGTCCTAGGACAACCCAGCACTCTCACAGACCATGTGTCCCCCACTTCCTCCTTGCCCCTCCCCCGGTCACCTGGCACAACCTTCCCGGAGCCCACTTGTAAATGGACTTACCTAATGCAGTCTGACTCAGACAGCTGAGTACAGACAAACAGGCAGAGGCTGGGCCTGCGTCACCGGGCAGAGCTTGCCAAGGCCCAGAGTGGCCAGTGTGAGCCTGTGCCAAGGAGGGTGTGGGGTGGTAGGGACGACACCAGGGGCCACAGAGCAGCTGGGTTCATTTTGAGCCATGACCTTGACGCTCGCTAGACCTCTGCAAAGCAGTCCCACCCCCCTGACAAGGAGCCGGGGCAAGATGCCAAGTCATATTTCACACATTTATGAGAAACCAAGACATGGCTATTTATAGCCCTTGGATTTGTCTGCTGAGAACTGGGTAAGTGTAATGACATTCAGGAGCAGAATCCAGGCGATGCCACCTGCCCCCTAACTCAGACAGCAAGTGCCTTGGCTGTATGGTTCGTCAGGTTCTCATAGCAACCTGTGGGCGTGGTGAAACTGAGGCTCTGAAGGCTGGATGTGGCAGGGCTGGGGATGTAATGCAGGTGGACTCAACCTACCCAGCAAACTGCCTCATGTGCATGGCCAGGACCTTTAAGGACACAACTTTATTTTCAGTTGTTCATGGGGCTCTTTAAAAACCTTCTTGGGCGGCCGGTTGGCTCAGTTGGTTAGAGCACAGTGCTCATAACACCCAGGTCGCTGGTTCCATTCCCACGTGGGCCAGTGAGCTACGCCCTGCACAACTAGATTGAAAACAATGACCTGACTTGGAGCTGATAGGTCCTGGAAAAACACACTGTTCCCCAATAAAAATTTAAAAACAAACAGAAACCTTCTTCTTTCATCCCCTACCGCAGCCCCTTCTTCCTTACTCTCTTCATTCCTCCTTGATATTAAAATGTTTCCTTCATTCTTGTCTCTTTTCTTCATTCCTTCCCCTTTCCTTTCTTCCCTTTGTTTATCTCTTTTAATCAAGGCAATGATCATAACACTAACAGTAGCCAGCATTAGAGAGGGTCTAGGTAACTCACCGAGACTCCACTGATTCTCTAGTAAATGCCGTTACTATCCCCATCTTACAGATCCAGGTGAGTAATACACCCATCAGTTAGAAGGCCAACATGGCTCCTCCAAGATGTGTGTCTCCCTGTGCTTTTGGGATTTGCATTGTGGCCACTGATGCTTTTTGTACTTTCCTAGTTGATGTGGTCGCTGCAGCTGAAATTCAAGTGAAGGCACAAGAAATGAGTCAAGAAAGTGATCCCACCTTTGAGGGAATCTGATGTTGGATTTATCCTTAGTTTGCGGTGATCTCTGGGGGCAGGAGGTTCTCAGAGGAGTCCGCAATGCTATGGCCTTTCATGCGGTCACTGCTCTGTGCCTGTTTCCACCCTCACCCTTATTGTTGGGAGGATCAAATGAGTCAATACATGTGTAGTGCTTAGAACGTTGCCTGGCCCAGAGCACATGCTTCGTGGATGCTTGCTGTGGTAGCTGGTGCTGTTGTCATTCAGCCGTGGCTTTGGAGAGCTGGGTAGGACACTGGGCAACGCCCCTATGAGTGTGCCCACGTGGATTACTGCTGGCCTCTTGCTTCCATCTGGTCCTTGCCTGCAGGCAGGTTGTCTAGGCTCCAAAAGCAGCCTTCAAATCTCGATCCTCAGCTCTGACTTTGCTACCCACTCTTCCCAGATACCATCAGTGGGGATGGACGCTCACATGAATGAGACATGTAGACACTTGGGATCTCAGAAGGGGAGACTACCAGGTTCCTAGAGTCATGGCCTCCGGCCTCCTTTCCTGATGGCCCACGTGCTGTTGTTGCCATAGTGCCCTGCCACCCTACTTCTCCGTCCCTTTACCACTTCCTTCCTCCAGTAGTGAGCAGTAGTCACGGCTTCTGCAGTTACCCCTCCGTCACAATTTCCGCAGCTCTTAACAAGATGTTTACGCCTCTGGTGTTTGATTCATTAGTGTTACCCACAAAGACGTTTGCCATTACCTTTCTGCCCTGGAAATTGAGGATTCCAACTCGTACCATGCCCCTTCTGGTGTAATGATACCTCTCAACCTACCTGGGCCTCAGTTTCCACATCCATAAATGAGAATAGTAACAGTACCCACCTCATAAGGTTGCTGTGAGAACTAAATGAGTTCATTCACGTGAAGTCCTTAGAACAGGGCTTTGCCCACAGTAAGGGTGATATGTTGGCTATCATCATCATTTTTATAATTGCCATCATCAAATTTGGTCTCTCTATTTGTCATCTTTGTAACTTTCAGTCACAGGCAGATCTCCATTTCGTCTTTTTGCTTTCCCCCTTCCCCCTCCCCCGTCCTGGAATGTGAGCATGGCATCTGTGAGCTACTGAGGACAACATTTTGGGTGGTACTGCAGCAGTAGAGAAGGGCTGGCTGGGCGTCACTGAGAAAGATCCAGACTTCTGCCTGGTTTGAGCCACCATTACTTTGTGTATCTGCCAAAACAGTGGACCCAATTTCCTAACCATACATAGGCTTTTATTTTTTTTCCAACATTTAATTATGAAAAATCTCAAAACTACAGGAAAGTTGAATGAACTTTACCATAATACCCACATGCCCATCATCTAGAGTCTACAATTGTTAATATTTTTCTCTATTTGCTTTATCATATATCTATCATTCCATCTCTCTATTTATTCATCAATCCATGTGACTTCTTTGATGGATTTTTAAATAAGCTAAAGTGAAGTATTTGAAAACGGACATCAGTATTCTTAACCTCTAAACATTTCAACATTCATGACACTAACCAGAGTTTCAGCGTTCATAGTTCTGTATTGAATAAAATTTGCATGCAATGAAATGCATACATCTTAACACGTTTGCTGACTTTTGACTAGTGCATATACTCTGTAATACAAACTCTATTAAGATAAAGAATATTTCCATCATCCCATAAAGTTCCTTTTACTTTTTCCCATGTTATCCCCATTTCCACTTCACCACAAAAAGCAATCATGGTTCTGATATTTTTATACATTTACTGTTATTAATAAATTATCAGGGGTGATGACATGTATGTTCTGGGAGTGACCTTAATTAAATTGTGTGGGTTGCTGGCTGGAGTTAGAAAAAAATTCACTCTTCCCTTCTACAGAATATGGGGGCCACAATCAACATTATAATGTTAGCAGTGATTGGGCCTGGAGAAGATGAGGAACTTTCAGTGTTGACAGCCGAGATCATGACAGGTGAGGGCAGTTGTCTGAGCACTGAACGGGCCATATTGTTTAAGTTCCTGTTCCATCACATGTGCATCATTCACCCTGGGTGTATCACATAGGATGCTATTGGCTGCAAGTAAGGGGAGAACAAATTCCAAACATCTTAAAAAATATAGGCCTTTATTATTTTATAAAACTAGTTTCACTAAAGTGCGCGGTTCTACAGAGGTCAATGAATCAGTTGAATGATGTCCTCATGGACTGAGAATCCTTGGCATGTTGACAGCATGTGTCATCCCTCAAGGTGGCAACATAGCTGCCACAGTTCCAGCCATCATATCTTATCAGCGCAAAGCATTACAACCTTACACTTCCTTTTGCTAAAATTTTACTCTGCCTATTACCCTCTCCCATATTTTAAGTGTTTAGCCTCTCTGATTTTGCTCTTGGTAGTAACTAATGGAATTCCTGCTCTTGGCTTTAAGGATTACAGGCCCTTCTAAGTGCTGGTGGAAGAAAATGCAGAAAGCTAAATAGAAAATGTATCTTTCTTTGCAGTTGCAGAAAATTAGACGTTCCTCAGTATCACAAAACTCCTCTTGCAAATATTCTTTGTAGGCCACAAGGACTTCAGAGATGATTGATACATCGCATGAAAGGAAACTTTAACCTTCCAAATCTGTAATTGTGATTTGTTGTCTTACTTGATCATTTATTACCCTGGGAATAATACTTAAATTGGCATACAGATTCTGAAAAGGATAAATATTGGTGAGATTTTTCTTTGTTAAACCAGAAGAATGTTATTTCCACCCCCCTTTCTCCCACATGGATAACGGGAATACAAAACATAGACACTTACGATTCTGCTTTAGACTAAGAGTTTGAGAGAGTCAAATTCCATGTCAATGAATATCTCCTCACACTGCCACACTTTCCGTGTGAGGCAGAAAAAGAAGTTTCTTTCCCCTGCATTACAGTAGTCCCCTCTTATCCGCGGGAGTTCATTCCAAAACACCCAGTGGATGTCTGAAACCGTGGATAGTACCGAACTCTATGTATACTATTTTTTTTCCTATACATACGTACCTATGATAAAGTTTAATTTGTAAATTAGGCATAGTAAGAGATTAATAATAACTAATAATAGCATAGAACAATTATAACAATGTACTGTAATAAAAGTTAGATGAATGTGGTCTTTCTCTCAAAGTACCTCGCTCGACTGGACTCAGACTTCTTGTAATGATGTGAGATGATACAATGCCTACGTAAGATGAAGTGCGGTGAACGACATAGGCGTTGTGACGTAGCTACAATTGACTTTCTGACTATACATAACAAGCACTTGACAGCTTCTCTTTGGCATAACCAAGTTGCCAGCATCACTCCTCTTGTGCTTTGGGGCTATTGGTAAGTGATATAAGGGTAACTTGAACACAAGCACTGTGGTACCACGGCAGTTAATCTGATAACCAAGATCGCTGCTAAGTGACTAACGGGTGGGTAGTGCATACAGCATGGAGACACGACAAAGGGATGAATCACAGCCCAAGCAGGACAGAGCAGGACGACATGAGATTTCACCCCATTACTCAGAATGGCATGCAATTTAAATCTTAAAAATTGTTCTTTTTTGGAATTTTCCATTTAATAGTTTTGGGCTGTGGGTAAATGAAACCATGGGAACCAAAACCACAGATAAGGAGAACTACTGTACTTTTAAAGAGCAAAAACATTTTACCTCAGAAGCCTTCCACTAACCGCTCCCCAGTGACTTCCCCTCACATCTTCTTGGCCAAGAGCGTGTCACAGCACTTTCTAGAACCAATCACTAACAAGGAGACTGGAGAACTATGACTGACTTAGACCACTTTTCCTGAACACATGTACAGAGCTAAAAACAAGCTAATAAAATCAAGGTTCTGCCTATAAAGAAGAGTGGAGGAAAATAGATCTGCTTATTAATAATGTAGATTGCCAGTCTTGCTGCTGTGGCGGGGCTGCTTCTGTAGTCACCCTGCTCCAGCTTGGCACTTTGATTCTGCTTTTCTGCCTCAGGTTAAAGGAACCCCACTCAGGCCTCTGGGGGTGCGGGGGGGTGGCAGGCGAGTGGCTTCTGAGTGAAGGAAGCACCTGCCCACATCCCTCAAGGGGAAAGTACCTAAGCTTGACTGCCTGCATATCTTTGAGGCTTTATTATCAATCAGGCCTTCTATGGAAGTGACTAAAACCCAAACTAACTTAAGCATAAAAGGATTTATTGGTTCTTATAATGGAAAAGTCCAGGGGGAGGTTGGATTTCAGGTATGGCTTAATCCAGATGCTCAGACAATACCCCCAGGAGTATGCCTCTCTTTCTCTCTTACATCTGCTTTCCTCAATAATTGATTTCATTTTCAGGCAGATCCTCTCCTCCCCTGGCAGTTCCAGCCCTACAGCCTACCAGATAAGCAACCAGGGCAGAAAAAAAAGTCACCTAACCAAGTGTGGTAGCTGGTCAACCTACACCATTACAAGGAGCAGTGGGAGAAACCAGGGGTTGATGGAGAAAAATGTGGGGCACAGGCAGGTGCTTCCAGCATCTGCTGGTCTTACCATGAGCAAGATAGAACCAACTTACCTGAGACCATAGAGGGCAGAATGAGGATGATTAGGTGGCAATGATAATGGGGTAACTTTCAGCCCCAAATGAAGGCCTTCTTGACCAGCCAGAGGCAGGCTCTTCCCATTCTACACTGCAAGAGGTTGATCTTGGCTAAGTTGTACTGGTGACATCATGGTGACCTTGCCCTCTCCCATGCCTGGGGAGTCTTCTCAGTCTGTTGTCAGGAAGCGGTTGGCATTGTTTTCCTGCCGGTGCTTCTTGCTTGTTGTGTAACCTTGAGGTGTCTGCCCAAGCTTTCTGTGCCCCACCTAAAACATAGAAACATAGGGGCAATTTGGATAGCCACCTCCTAGGGTTGTTGCACTGTAAAAAACAATACACATAGTTTTTAAAGGGTACCTAGCATATACTAAGTGCTCAATAAAGTTAGCTCTCATTGTTAATGGTATCTCCAGCCTCCTTACTTTCCCCTTAAGTCAAAAACACCTTAAATGTGAGGCAGATGTAAACAAGTTATTTTACTGAGGGGTCAATTTATTAGTTTTGACTCTGTGGCAAGTGTCAGGACCTCCTTTCAAATAGACTCAAACAGAAAAAAATAACAACAAAGGAAATGGAGCTTATTGGTATACTAAAAAATCCCAATGTATTTAGCTTCAGGCATAGCTGGATCCAGGTATTCAGGGGATATTATTAGAAGTGTGTCTCTGTCCCTTTTACTGTCTCAATGAACTACTATGTTGGCCTCATTCTCAGGCTGACTTCCCCCTGCTGGGAGGAAACAACACCTCCCAGAAACTCCAGGTTCACATTCTAACAGCTGAATAACACAGATAAAATACCAGCGAAGGCCCCAGAATCATCTCATTGGCTGAGGTTAATCATGTACCCATCATAGAATCAGTGACCGTAGCCAGGGGTACAATTTGCCATGTGCATATGCCTATTCCTGAAGCTAGGAAAGGGGCTCATACCCGAAACCATAGGAGCTGAACATGGAGACATCATTTCCCCAAAAGAAAATATGGATGCTGTTACCCAAAGAGGAGAGATTGGTTGCTGTGCACAGGGCAGCAAAAGATGTCCCCTATAGTCACATAAATCTCTGCCTGGAAGGCTTGAGGGTGTGACTTTATCCACTTTTCTTGCCTCCTGGAACCACATAAGGCAAGTGAGCCACCCAGGCTTGGCTCTTGAAAAGGAAGGTGTCTGCAGTGACAGGTCCTCTTTTCTGCTCCCTCTTTTTCTCGTCTTAATCTTCCACCTACAGGCCTCTCTTTCCAGCTTTTGAGTCTAGTATTCTTCCTCTCTTCCCTGTGAAATTCCATCCTCCCATCGTTTTTGGGGGGATTGAGGCTTCAGTTAGATGCTAATAAAAGCTCTTCTGTGGCCAGATGTCCTACTCCTCCGAAGTCATGCTCATGTTCCAGAGTCTGGCTCTGAAGTGACAAGAATTTGGTGGGTGTATCAGTCAGGTTTCAACCAGAGAAGCAGAACCACTAGGACATCTCTACAGAGAGATAAATAGCTATGAAGGGATTTGCTACGGAATTGGATCTTACGCAATCTGGGGATCTGGTTAAACAGACTCTGTCAGCGTGTTGTCATTGAGTCTAACGATGGAACTTGAAGTCTATGGGGCAGGCGGGCAGGAAGGGAAGATGGATGTAAGCTCAAGGGGAGCAAAAATAACCTGGAACACACAGCACAAGTTTGAGTCAATGAAGAGGGACTGTTCCCCATGTCAGTTCTTCTTGCTTCTGATGACCCTGGTGATGTGGAGCCTGGCCCCTCATCATGGGATAAACACACCCCTGGCCCAGGAGTTGGAGAAGCCCAAGGAGGATCGGGGTGGGGGGGAGCAGTTGCAGGACCAATAAACTGAGACAACGGATAAGAGACCACATGTATAAGCTTCCAAATGGCTGCTACTTCCCCCATCCCCAAATCTCCTATAAGAATCTCTCCTGTGGCTCCACCTAATTGGAAACATACCCAAAAAAGTATTCTGAGAAATGTAATTCAATCTAAATAAGTCAATACATTACAAAACCACCACAGTTCTCCGTTGGTCAACTTGCACATACACATCTCCTTAAACTTGACTTAATCTCCAAATAAAAAGAATGACAGTCATACTTTACTTTTACCTAAAGTATATGCCCATGCCAGGTGAAACTCAAAACTTGCAACCCTTTCCTAAGAAGAGGATACAATATCTTTTTTTTTTTTCCTTTTTGGTCTTTGGATGATGTTCATTCTTCTCTTAGCTGACTCTACACCTTTGAGATCTTGTAGCTTAAATACTGAGAAATAAAGTTAACTACTGCTAGCATATCTTATGTTAGCTAATAAGCAAAAAGAGTGGAAGAAAATAAAAATATGTGATATATATATATATATATATATATATATATACACATATTCAGATAAAAATAAGGAAGAAATACTTATAACTATTACAGTTCTTATTTCTGCACCTGGTCACGTGGTCATGGCTGGTATTATATTATATTATATTATATTATATTATATTATATTTATAACTGCCTTTCCTATGACCTGCTTGCTATGGCATGAATGTTTGCCCCTTCCTCCCAATTCATGTGTTGAAATCCTTATCCCCCATGTAATGGTATTAGGAGGTTGAGACTTTGAGAGGTCCTTAGGTCATTATAGTGGAAGCTTTATGAACGGAATCAGTGGTCTTATAAAAGAGACCCCAGAAAGCTCCCTAGTCCCTTCTGCCATGTGAGGATATAAGAAGTCTGCAACCCAGAAGAGGGCTCTCACCTAACCATACTGGTACCCTGATTTCAAACTTCCAGCCTTTAGAACTGTGAGAAATACATTTCTGCTGTTTATGAGCAAACCAGCCTGTGGTGTTTTGTTATAGCAGCCAAATGGACTAAGATAAAATTCCATATTCACTTTGCCCTCAGCAACCACCTCGTCTGGTCATGGATCTTTGCCTGGTAGGGTGACCCAAACCTTCACTTCTGAAGGGTCTGGGCTGTTAGCAGCTCTGCTTTTAATCACAGACATGAGAGTGCTGAGACACCCGAGATGATCTTCTGCCTTCTAGATATACCCTTCACCATTATTGTGCAATAGCAACCCAATTTCCCCTTGATAGAATAAATCACCCCAGCCAGTACAATGACCCCCTTTTTACTGTTGATTCAGTGGCATTAGGAGCCAAAAGTAGGCAGGTAGCAGTCTCAACTTCCAGTTCGGTGGAATCATTGCTGTGTTTCTTGGTGGAAGCATTATTCCCTTTGGAACTAAGAGCTCTGGACAAGCAGAAACTAAAGTTGGAGGACAGGCTGCAAAAATATTGATGGTGGATCACTAGGAGTAATAGTGAGAGAAGCAACTCCCATTTTTGCACCATAATTCTTGGACCCGTGAATGCTGCCTAAAGAAGAGATAATATAACATATTAACCACTGACTTAGAGCATTTACCACATCCTGGAGGGCACTGCCCTAGCCCCAAAGTGTTGCCACATACCCGGCACTGTAACCAGAAGTTCAAAAGTCCATTCCAAGTTCCAGTTCTGCGTCAAAAGGAGTAAACATATGCCACCCTCTTTCTATCACTGAATGCAGCTATAAAATCTGGACAGACTACATGACCCAGCTATTTGAAGATCCTGAAAAGTAAATTGCAATAGGTAGACTGGGGACGGACACAAGGATTTGATGTACCATTGTGTGAAATAAATTTCTGTTTTTTATAAGCTACCCAGTCTGTGGTATTTGTTATAGCAACCGAATGGACTGAATGGACTAAGAATGGACTAAGATATCATTCCATATTCACTTTGCCCTCAGCAACCACCTCATTTAGTCATGAATATTTGGTGAGATTTGAACCAACGGTGAGCTAGCTTACCATTTTATTTTTCTCCTGTATCCTCTGACATGAACTCAACACAGTCCAAAACCCAGAAGTGAGTACTGCGGTGCAGAAAGAGAGAAATCTAGGAGAAGCCCAGCTCAAGAAGCATGAAAGGGAATTCTTAAATCTCAGAAAGAGTAGGAAATTTTTCTTTTTCTCTTTTTTCTCTTTCAGGTGAGCCCATAGCAGCAGCCATGACAACAACAGTGCCTGGCAGTAGAAGTAGGCAGAAACCAAAACTGTAAGTGAGAGGGACCTTTCTCTTCATTCACTGGAGCCATGACTCCAAGAGGAGTGGCCAAACCTTATTGCTTGTTTTTTTCTTTCTCTCTGTTGTCCTATCTCTTGGCTCTAGACCTGATACAATCATGGAAGTGACCAGTTTAAACAGCTGGAGTATCAAAAACGGAACTCAGAGGATCAGAAAGTACTGAAAAGAAATCAGAGAGGAAAGGGCTTGGGAAAGATACCCATAAAGTTAAGACCTCCTGGTCTCCTATGGCCTTAATTAGCATAGCAAAGACTTTGAGTCTGCCCAGGCCCCAGACTGACCACCAGGTGACACACAAATGAGACAGATCAGAATAGCATTGCAAATCCTTCAAAAAATGAACTGACACTGAAACCACAGACTACAGAAGGCAGGTAGGAACTTGCAATATAAATTTATCCAGGTCAATTGGCCACTAAAACAAAAATATCAACATTCTTTATAGGATTTAAATAAGACCCAAAGTGTCATAATATAACATTCATACTGTGCAGGATACAACCCAAATTTGGCATATGAAGAATTCCCCAAACCTTAATTCTCACGAAAAACAAAAAACAGAAAACAAAAAAAGCCTACAATCAATAGATTTCATTGCAATGGCACAAATGTTGAAACTATATGAAAAGTACTTTAAATCAGCTATTATAAAAGTGCTCAAAAAAGCAATTATAAACAGTCTTGAAACAAATATTAAAAAAGAAAGTATCAGCAAAGAAATCGACTATATCAAGAAAAAAAATGAAAATTTTACAACTGAAAAACAAAATAATCAAAATGAAAAATTCACTGTATGGGCTCAAAATAGAGCTGATGAAAAGGAGTCAGTAAACTTAAAGGCAGATCATCAGAAATTATCCAATCTGTACCATAAAGCAAAAGAAGGTTTTTAAAAATGAACAGAGCCTGAGGAATCTATGGGAAGACAGCAACATTTGTGTCTAAAAAGGATAGGTGAAAATGCAGTGCTGAAAAAAATGGGGGAAAAGTAGGAAAAAATAATGGCTTCAGAAGTTTGCCAAAACATCAGAAGTTTTGGCAAAAAACATGACCCTACAGAGTCAAGAAGTTGAGTGAATCCAAGAATAGGTTAAACCCAAAGAAATCCATACGCAGACAAATCATAATCAAACTGCTAAAACCAAAATACAAAGAAAAAATCTTGAAAGGAGCCAAAGGAAAACAATGCATTACCTACATGTGAACAACAACACAAATCATGGCAGATTTTTTATCAGAAACTATGGAGCCTAGAAGGAAGTGGCCCAATGTTTTTAAAGTGCTGAAAGAAAAGAACTGTCAACCCAGAATTTTATACTAAGTGAAAATATCTTTCATAAATGAAGGTGAAATATAAACATTCTCAGATTAAGTGAAACTAAGAAAACTCATAGCCAGCAGAACTGCTCTACAACAATTGCTAAAGAAAGTGCTTCAGACAGAAGGAAAATGATGCCAGAAGAAAGCTTGGAACATAAAAATAAAGGAGGAAAACAGAAATGATAACTATCTGAGTAAATAGAATAGACTATTCTCCTCTTGAGTTCTCTAAAAATATGTTTGACAGTTGAAAGAAAAAAGTAACATTGTTGATGGGATTTTCAATGAGTATACAGTGTTTCCCCGAAAATAAGACCAAGTCTTATATTAATTTTTGCTCCAAAAGACACATTAGGGCTTGTGTTCAGGGAGTCATCCTGAGAAATTATGCTAGGGCTTTTTTTCCAGTTAGGTCTTATTTTTGGGGAAACATGGTAGATGACAGCTATAACATAAAGGGAGGGGAAGGTAAACGGACAGATTATTGGTAACTTTTCAAGTAGTAAAATGTTGTTTCTAAACACACTGTAAAAAGTTCAGAATGCGTTTTTAAACCATAGAGTTACCACTAAAAATGATGTAGAGCCAGTCAAAATTGTAATGGATAACTTAAATTGCAACACTATTCCTAGTTTATTAAGTGTTTTGTTTTTTTTAAATCATGAACGAGTGTTGAATTTTACTGTGCTTTTTCTGCATCAATTGAGATAATCATAGTGGCTTTCCCCCCCTTCATTCTGTTTATGTGATGTATTACATTGATTGATTTTTGTATGTTGAACCGTCCTTGCATTCCAGGAATAAATCTACTTGGTCAGTGTATAATCCTTTCAATATACCACTGAATTAAGTTTGTTAGTATTTTGTTGAGAATTTTACACCAATGTTCATAAAGGATATTGGTCTCTAGTTTTCTTTTTTCTTTTAAGATTTTTATTAAAATATAGCTAACATACAATATTATATTAGTTTCAGGTATACATCATAGTTATTCAACATTTACATACCTAAAGAAGGATCACCATAAGTTCAGGAACCATATGACACTGTACCACCCTATCACAATATTATTTATTGTGTTCCCTATGCTGTCGATTACATCCCCATGATTTATTTTTTTTTATACCTGGAAATTTGAACCTCTTATGATGCTTCACCCTTATCCCCCCCTTTTTAATTTTTCAATTACAGTTGACATTCAACATTATTTTATATTAATTTTCAGGTGTACAGTAGTTAGACATTTATATAATTTAAGAAGTGATCCCCCTGACTAATCTAGTACCCACCTGGTACTATACTTAGATATTACCATATTATTGACTATATTCCCTATGCTTTACTTTATCTCCCCATGGCTATTTTGTAACTACCATTTTGTACTTCTCAATCCCTTCACCTTTTCCACCAACCCCCCTATCTATCAACCTAATAAATCTAGTACTCATCTGACACCATACATAATTATTACAATATTATTGAGTATATTCCTTATGCTATACCCTATATCTCCATGACTACTTTGTAACAACCCATTTGTACTTCTTAATTCCTTCCCCTTGTTCACTCACCCCTCAACCATCCTCTCATCCAGCAACCATCAAAATGTTCTCTGTATCTATGAGTTTGTTTGCTGATTTTGTTCTTTAGATTCCACACATAAGTGAAATCACATTGCATCTGACTTTTTCTGTCTGACATAGTCTATTCAGCACAATTCACTCCAAGCCCATCCATGGTACCACCTCCTCTTTATCCATTCATCCATTGACAGACACCCAGTTTTCCTCCACATCTTGGCCATTGTAAACAATGTTGCAATGAACATATGGATGCACATATCCCCTTGAAGTAGCACTTGGGTTTCTGTAGATAATACCCAGAAGTGAAATTACTTGGTTCTTTCTTTGTCTCTTGTTATAGCCTTTGTTTTAAAGTCTATTTTGTCAGTATAAGTATTGCTACCCCAGATTTTTTGAGTTTTTCTTGCATTTTCATGAAATATCTTTTTCTATCCTTTTACTTTCCATCTGTGTGTGTCTTTCAATCTGAATTTAGTCTTTTGTAGGCAGCCCTCCTATGTCTTTTGATTGGAACATTTAATCTATTTACAGTGAAAGTAATTGTTGATAGGTATGTAGTTATGCCATTTTATTATATGTATATATATATATATATATATATATATATATATATATATATATATAATTGTTCTATATATACATATATATGTATATGTGTGTGTGTGTGTGTGTGTGTGTGTGTGTGTGTGTACACCTTAAAGAAATCCCTCTAAGATTCCCTTTGTGGTAATGAACTTTAGCTTTTTCTTGTCTGGAAAGCTCCTTATCTGTCTTTCAATTCTAAATAATAGTTTTGCTGGGTAAAGTAATCTTGGTTGTAGATCCTTACTTTTCATCACTTTGAATATTTCTTTGCAATCTCTTCTGGCCTGTGAAATTTCTGTTGAGAAATCAGCTGACAATCTTATGGGAGTGCCCTTGTAGGTAACTAACTGCTTTTCTCTTGCTGCTTTTAAGATTCTCTCTTTGTCTTTAACCATTGGCATTTTACTTATGATGTGTCTTGATGTGGGCCCTTTATTCCGCCTGTGGTGATAACACTTAAGACCTACTCTCAGCAAATTTCAGTATTACTGTAATAAATACAATATTATTAACTATAGTCATCGTGCTGTATGTTAGATCTCCAGAACTTATTCATTTGTATAACTGAAATTGTGCCCTTTGACCAACATCTGTCTGTTTTGCCACCCCACCCCCAAACCCTGGCAACCACCACCTACTCTCTGCTTTTATGAGTTTGGCTTTCTTAGGTTCCACTTACAAGTTATATCATGCAGTATTTGTCTCTCTGTGTCTGGCTTACCTTATTTATCATAGTGTCCTCTAGGCCCTAAGCCCTTAGAAAACTTCCTCTATAGCAGGGGGTCAGTACATTGCCACCCAGGGGCCAAATGTAATCCACAGGTTGTTTTTGTATGGCCCACAGGCTAAAAATAGTTTTTATGTTTTTAACGGAAATAAAATCAAAAGAAGAAGAATATTTTATGACATGTGAAAATGATATGAGATTCAAATTTCAGCATTCATAAACTTTTATTGGAACACAACCATGCTTATTCATTTATAAACTGTCTTTGGCTGCTTTTCTGCTACAATGGGAGAGTTGAATAGTTGTAACTGACACTGGTCTGTAAAACCTAAAACATTTACTATCTGGCGTTTTATAGAAAAAGTTTGCTGACTCATTCTCTACAATATACCAAGGAACTTCTGACATTTCAACCTAGTATAGGCCACCTTTAGTTACATCAGTCAACCAAGCAAACTATCAGAGCCATTCTTAGCCCCTCATGCTCAAACGCTGAGTCCAGAAACTCTGCTTAGTGGGCCAATATCAATAAACTTGTCCTGATCCAACTTTATATTCTTCTACCTTGATTCCAAAACCTTAAGATCCATTTCCACACATATTTTTCAGATTTATGTTGATAAAAATTGGCAAACAGAAATTGGCAATTATTTCGGTGTTACATTGCACCTCCTCGTGGATATTTTGTATCTCACCTTTTGGATTCTATTGAGACTTGAGTCTAGTTACAGGTCTTAGAAGCAAGAAGAGGTGATAGGAGTAGGTCCTAAGGAAGATAAAACGGGGCCTTGTCTGGTAACTACCTTAGAGAAGACAACTACAGTTTCTTCAGGCAAGAGGAGACTGGTCTCCTCAGACAGGGGGACAGGCTGCTTCTAAGGGGAAAGATGACTCAACAGCATTTAGGGATTTTAGGACCCCAGCCTTATTAGAATCTGCTCATATGTTCCCATCCCAATTTTCAGGACCCTATTTCTTCTGAATTAGTGCCTTAACTTTAATAAAAGAGACCCTGTGAATTTGTAAGTTCCACTTGTATTGTAATCCAGCCAACCACAGTATTTGACTTTGAGTTTGGTTTGCAGAACTCTCAGCCTCGTGGCTATGGGAAATAGCTTCTTTCAGTGCAGTCATGGCAGCTTTCAAGTCCCTTACACAGATCTTGAGCTTGGAATTTAAAACTCTGAGCTCATCAATTTCCCCAAGTATTTCACCACAGTTAGAATGAACCAACCAACCCCATTACACTCTTTATTTCACTAACATATTCTGTGGAAGCCAATACTTGGTCACCCAGAGCCTTTCCTTTTATAGGAACCTGATACCGGAAGCTACTGGTAATTATCTGAGTAACTGTTTTGCCACTTCATGCCATGGACTATCAGTACTTCCTTTACCCCTGGAAACAGGGTCAACGACTTTAAATATAATTAGATCAGAGAACTAATTCCAGAAAACCCAGAACTCATCCTTAAGATTCTATTCTTCTGGAACCACTCTCTGAGACCAAATTCTGTGTCTGCAAAACAGAACCACTAACACACAAGCAAGCACATGCACACACACACATACACACACACACAATTTGTTACAGGAATTTGATCTTTCACAGTTGTGGAAGCCAGTTAAGCTGTCTCTGTAAGGCTGTTCTTTCTGTTTGATGACAAAACTTGAAATCCACAGGGCAGACAGGAAAGGAAGATGGATGTAAGGTTGGGGAGAGCAAGAACAATCTGGAACCCACAAGCACAAGCTGGAGTCCGTGAGGATGGACTGAACCCCATGTTATTCTTGGTGCCTCTGACCTTGGTGGTGTAGGTGTCCTGCCAAAGCCAGGGCCCCTCATCACAGGGCTAAGCACACACCTGGCCCAGGAGATGGAGAAGCTGAAGGAGGATCCAGGGGGAGGTGGAGCAGTTGCAGGCCCAGTTGCTGCCTTACGTACAAGCCACAAAATGGTTGCTGCTTTAACCTCTACCCAGAAAATCTTCCACAAGAACATCTCTTGTGGCTCTCCCTAACCATAAGCATACAGGAAGGGGAATTCTGGGAAATGTAGTTTAACCTAGACAAGTGGCCACTACAAAGCCAACTCAGAGGGTGTTTCAAATCCTATTTAGTCTCCCACCAGCAGGAGCTGGAGCTCATTTACTCACCAACCTTATTAGAAGAAAACACACCTCACTGAAGCAAGCATTGGAGGTCCCTCCCAACACCCCAAGAAAAGCACAATCTGGCTTCATATGAAGAAATCAGATCCCTTTCAGTTAATGTGATTTGGCCTTAATTCTTCCAGAATAATAACCTTGTCAGTATTGTACTCAGGAGGCTGGCTGCAGTACAGGAGCCACTCCATTAGCTCTTGGCAAGAAATCTCTCCCTGATGTAACAGTGAAGGAGGAGGCTTCAGTTCAGACACTACGCAACAGAAAAAGGTGTCTTATGCCAAAATGGGTTTGGGCAGCAGATGACAGCCTTTGGAGAGCAGTGGGGGCACGATTGGATAGATTTCTAGATGTCTTTTCCAAGTCTGAGATTCAATGTTCTGTCCCTAGAGGTCTCAGCAGACTCCAATCTTAAGAATTACCTATTCCTTTCATGTTTGAGTAAAAATGGTGTGACCCCCATACTTGACTGGGGAGAAGCTCAGCATCCTCCTCACCGAATCAACAAATTCCTCAGGGCTATTGTTTTCCCTGATGGTATTCGGGAGGTCCTGGACTCGGCTAAAAGACTACATTTCCCAGTTTCTTTCTGCAGATAGAGGTGGCCAATCAGAAGCAAGTAGAAGTCTTTGGGAGGCGATCCTGGAAACGCTCTTTAAAAGAAGCTGAGTCACTTAGTGGTGACTCCCCCAAACTTTTTCTTTTTCTCTTTCTTTTTTTCCTAGAATATGGCATGATGGCTGAGGCTCCTGCAGCCACTTCCTGATCTTGAGAGTTGGAGCCACATGCTAAGGATGTCAGAGCAGGAAGTCAACAAGCATCTGTTCCCTTATGACATCAGGAAACCCCTTCCCCAGCCTTGGACTAGACACTTCAGAGTTCTGGTATGTGAGCGAGAGATAAGTCACCTTGTTTGAGCCATGGATGTTTCAGTCTCTTGCAGTTGGATACAGTTTCTGCTTCCATAATTCTTGCTATGTGAGATAATAAATTCCCTTTGTGGCAAGCTGTACTACTGTTCACCAATATCCAGTTCCCTCCCTATAAGAAGACTGTAGTTTCCTGCCCTCCTGAGCTCAAATAGGACCTGTGATTTGCTTTAGCCAATGAAATGTGAGCAGAAATGATGTTCTCTCCCTGACAGAGGCTACAAGGGCCAGTATGTGTCTCACCTGATTCTCTTTTCTTTTTGTCAGTGGTAACCAGAAATGTTTCTGATAATGGCTTCTCCATTACCTTAGGTCCCATCATAGCTTCCAGCTGACCCATGATGGACATACAGTGTGAGTGAGAAAAAAACTTTGTTGTTGTAAGCCACTGAGATTTTGAGATTGTTTATTGCTGTCAATTTTAAGCAAAAATGGACTGGTTTGACACAGGGAATGAGGGGCTGACAAGCTCTTTGGAAAGGTTAGTAGAAGGGCTCTAGGCTAAGATTTTGCAAATGACTCCCAGAACATGACTGCAAGAATAAAAACTCCTCCTGTGTGTCTGCTTTATTCTCACATGACTACCACACTCACAACACTTCTGATAACAAATATGTGGGTTTTTTCCCCCTATACTAAGCAATTCTCTGTGACACCAGCTGGGTATCCTACAATTCAATTCAATCTGACACTGACTGGAATTAGTGCAGACCCCACAGGTTAAGGGTTCATTTCCACAAGACCGCCCCCCCACCTTCAGATGCTAATTGCTAGTAGGTCCCCAGGTTACCCATAACTTCTATCCAACTTGGCTACAAACTGGAGGTTCCCATGACTTCCTCCAACCTTGGATTTGACTATTTGCTAGAACAGTTCACAGAACTCAAGGAAACACTTACGTTTACCAGTTTATTATACAATAAAAAATATGATAAAAGGTACAAATGAGCAGCAAGACGAAGAAGTACAATAGGGTGAGGTCTGGAGGGGTCCTAAGCACAGGAGCTTCTGTCCCGTGGAGTTGGGGTGTGTCACCCTCCCAGTACATGGATGTGTTCACCAACCCAAAAGCTCTCCGAAATCCGTACTATTGGGATTATATGGTGGCTTCATCAGGAAGGTATGATTGATCATTAACTCAATTTCCAGCCCCTGTCTCCTTATCAGAGGATAGGGAGCGGGGATGCAAGTTTTAAGCTCCTAATCATGGCTGGTCTTTCTGGTGACCAGCCCCATCCGGGAGCCCACTAAGAATTACTTCATTAGAACAAAAGACACTCCTATCATATTGGAAATTCCAAGGGATTTAAGAACTCTGCATCAGGACCTGGGGCCAAAGACCAAATATTAGAATAAAAGATGTTCCCAGCGTGCTTATCACTTAGGAAATTACAAGGGTTTTAGGAGCTGTGTGCCAGCAACTGGGAACAAAAACCAATATACATATATTTTCTATTATTTCACAATGACCAAACTGACCCAGCTGGGGAGTGGCTCCCTCCACCCCGGGAGGTCCCCTTGTATATGGCACCCTCAGAATCCTGTTGCTCTGTCTCTGATCCTAGACATGGAAGACATCACCCACCACCCAGGACATAACTGCCTTTTTGTTTTCAATTTTCTTGTGTTTTGTACTGCGGCATGACTAGCATGTAGTGAAGTACGCAGATCCTGAATGTATATTTCAGTCAGTTCTGACCAATACATGCATTCCTGTAATCTGCTCCACTGTTGGGATTTCAAGAATGTTCCTTCCTGCCCCTTCTGTCAACCCCCTGCCCTCACAGTAGAGGCAACATGGTAATAGTAGCAGAGGAAACTATTATTCTGCCTTTTATCACTGTTAATTAGTTTTGCTTATTCCAGAACTTCATAGAAGTGGAATTATGCATATATGCTTTTTGTATGTGGCTCTTTTCACTCAGGATAGTGCTTCTGGGGTTCACCCATGTGTTGTATTACACCAGTAGTTCTTCCTTTTTATTTCTGAGCAGTATTCCATCGCACGCATACGCCATAATTTGTATCCACTCACCTATGCTGATGGAATTTTAGGTTGTTTCCAGTTTTTTCCTATTATAAATGTTGTTGCTACAGGCATTCAAGTACTAATCTTTGTGTGGCCATCTGGTTTCCTTTTCTTGGAGGGATATCTAAGAATTGAATTGCTGAGTCATATGTAAAATGTACATTTACCTTTTAAAGAAACTGATAGTTTTCTAAAATGATTGTACCAATTTACACTCCAATTTATAGCAATGTATGAAAATTCCGCTTGCTCCACATCCTCTTGAACACTTGGTATTGTTAGGTTTTTAATTGTAGCCATTCTGAACTTCTCATTCTGGTTTTCATTTACTTTTTACTGATGGCTAATGATATTGAGCATCTTTTCATGTGTTTATTGGCCATTTAGATATCCTTTTTGTATGCGTGTGCGTAACTGTATCTTAATGCCCACAGGTTAGTGACTGGACACTGGAATGGTGTGGCCAAAAACACTCATCACCTTCACAACAATTTCGGCCAGCAGAAAATAGCCAACTAGGTAGAAAGAATGGTCTCTTTTGGCCTTCCAAGTCTCATACAGGGCCTCTACTGAGCAGAGCTGAATCCACATCCAGAAGCCCATCTCAGGGGCATCTGGGAAACATAGTATTAGCTTTTTCACCTCTACCCCATGGGAAGATGGAATGAGGGGTGAATGGATGCAGTGTGCCCATCCCCCAATCATCCACAGAGGGCCAGCCCTGCCCTTAGTCTGCCTCGGAGGCTGTCAGGTATTCTCCTGAGCTAGTGAAGCCTCAAGTCCAGGCTGTGCTCCAGTGGTGGCACAGGAGATGGTTTTAGGCCCCAAATAATATTAACTGACATTGAACCCCATTACATGAGAGTAAATCACTTTTTAAATGTCTTTTAAGCCATCAAACGATATGAGGGAGGGAGGCTCTGTGTAGTAAAGAATTAACCTTATCCAAAGAGAGGTCTGGCTTTTGCCCTCAGCCCCTGGAATGTCCTGCCTGAAAAGGGTGCCTTTGTTTACCTGGGAGCCTTGGCCACCCTAGATAGTTTCTAACAAAGGGATTGATGGTGGGGTCTTTGGGCCACAGGCTCAACCTCCAGGGGGGCTGGAAACTAAGGTGACCACATGGGTGGTCAGTCATTTCTTTGTGAAATGCTCTGGTTGCCAAGGCTTGCAGGAGCTTCCCTCGTTGACGGTACTTCATGTGTGTTGTCACACACTGTTGCCAGAAGGTAGCACGGTCCATGACTCCACTGGGAGAGGAGAGCTGTAAGATTCGTGCTTGGAAATGTCCTGGGCTCTGCCCCACATGTCTCTTTCCTTGGCTAATTCTAATCTGGTTTCTTTCACCATAATAAACTGTGGCCATGAGTATAACAGCTGTCAGTAAGTCCTTCTAGTGAGTTATTGAACCTGATGGTTCTTGGGGACAAACTTGCAGATGGTGTCAGAAGTGAGGGTGGTCTTGTGCTTCCCAAACTCTGCAGTGTCCTTGGGCAGACACTTGATGGTCTCCTCTAATAGAGCAGACTCTCAGTCAGCAGCTCAGTGTCCAACTAGAATATAATATTTTCTCGTTTGTGTTCATTGGGTTTATTTTTATGCCTGTCTTCTATTTATATCAAGCACTACTGGTTTTCCATATTTAATTTTGCCTTTTAAAATAAATACATTTACGTTAAAAAGAGAGCTGACCATATATATGTATGTGTGCATATATGTGTTATGTATATATATGTATATATACATATATGTATAAATATATATGAATGATATTCCCTCCTGATTGGTTAGGCATCTGTTCTGATTGGTAAGTGGTGGGTGCCAATCAAAAAATATGTTTAGTACCCTCTCTACTTGTATATAATATGTATATCAAATACAATGTATATCACATATGTAATATACATATATCACTCATAATATATGTATAAACATAACATGGGATATAGATCACATATATACAATACATATTGCATACAGTATAAGTGTTTGTTTTCATTGGAGTTCTCTTCCTGGCTATCTTCTATTTACATGAACCAGTACTGGTTTTCCATATATGATTGTCTTTTAAAATAAATTTATGTAAGCTAAAAAACGGAGTTGATCTCTTAAAATAAAAGTAAATAACAATACAGGTGGGATGAAATTGTGGCCAACATTGAGAAGAGGATAGATATAGTCATATTATATTATTTGTGCTACACTCTATTTTCTTTTGTATTTTATTACTTCTTTTTCTTCTATGCTGCTCGTAGCCCACTGAACAAATTTCCTAATCCGTAAATAGGCTGTGACCTGAAGTTTGTGAAATATCGTTATGCAACCACCAGTCAACAGAACCTTGTCTCTTTGCTTTGGCGTGAAGATGCTCATGCAGGGGTGGAAGCCTCTGCCCCAAGCTTGGGTTTCAGAGCGGCCGCTCTGGCCTCGCCTGGTTGAGCCCCTCCTCACGGGCTGCAGAACCCCAGAGCCTCCAGGAAGTGCCTGCTGGAGCCTGTGCCCCTTCTCGACCATGTTTTGGGAAGCTGGTACCCTGGAATTCCCCACCCAAACTGCTCTGAGCGCACTCCAGAGCCTTTGCGTCTTCTTGCTGGGCAATACCCTTAAGTCAAGAGGTAGCCCAGAGCCAGCCATCTGTGGGTTGATGGTGTGGATGGAGCTTGGATGGGCGGGCTAGGTGTTCACACTCATGTGTATGAAGCCCCTCATAGGGCTAGAGGGACCCACTGTGAAGAAAAAGGGACCACCACGGGCCTGGGGCCTCCCCTGTGCTTGTCCAGTTACGAATGTCACCTCCCAAAGTTAGAGGTGAGCTGGCATTAGACAGTAGGCTCTGTGCATGGACTAGGCCAGGGGTCTCAAATTGCCATGGGCAGAACCCAGTGCTGACCCTCTCATTGGCCAGAGTCCCCTCTGCCCACCCCCCAATCCTTCCTGCTTCACCCCAGGCCAGCTTTGTTCACTGTATCCCTTGCCTTGGTTTTTGAGTGCATGAACCCCTCACTTTACTCCTCAGGGGGCCTGTCCCCAGCCCCTACCACTTTCTTCCAGCCCCGGTCACGAATGATCAGAGATCATGAGACAAGGACTACAATGCTTTACTTTTTGTCTGAGCAGAATGGTCAATGTTGGGGGCAGTGCTGGAGGAGCTGGGCCACCTTCGGGGTGGGCAGGATTGCGAGGGTAGGGGGCTCAGGCTGCCAGTCCTGGCTCTGGCTCCATCTGTGTCTTCCCGCTCAGGCTAGGCTTTAGTCACTACTCTGTAGGTTCTGTGAGGGAAGGGAGGACGCAGGCACGGTGAGCTGGTGGGGGCTCAGTCTCAGGTGCCCATCAGGTCGTCAGCCCCCACTTCCAGTGGGCTCACCTATTATGATTCCGGCACAACTTGGACCACTGCCTACACTTGCCACCTGTGGGTGAAAGAAATGATCCAGTAGTGAGTTGGAACAATATTCATTTCTGTGTGTGCTCTGGATGCTGAAAGACAAAGCCCCTCCGGAAGCACCATGGCAACTCTGGACAAGTGATGAGAAGCAGACAGGAGAAGAGCTGGTGCAGGGCCCCAGGGAGGAGCTTCCCCCACATACAGAGGAGCCCTTTCAAAACCCTCCCAGCTTGTGTGTTATTCATTCATTCAACAAATGTTCTGTTTTGCACGTACTATGTGCCAGGCACTGATCTAGGCACCAAGGACACAGCCAGGAACAGGAATGACTACAATCCCTGCCCCAGGAGAGCTGACTTCCTAGTGGGGGAGACAAACAAGGAGAAAAACAACTAAGTCAAGAGTACGGACGATGATAAGTCAGACGGTGATGCGTGCTATGAAGGAAAATAAAGCCAGGAAGGAGACAGAAGACCTGAAGGAGGTGAGGGGGGGCCACGTGGACATTTAGAGGGACGTCTTCCAGGCAGAGGGAACAGCCAGTGCAAAGACCCTGGGGTAGGAAGGGACAGGTGGGCTTAAGGGACAGCAGGGAGGCCAGGGGGCTAGACCACAGTGAATGAGAGGAGACTTTAGAAGACAAAGGGGACATCTGAAATCAGCCTGCTGCTGTCTCCTGGCCACCACGCTCACCTCCCTTGCTCCCTGGCCTCTTCCACCCTCTTCCCACAGTTACTGCCACATGCGCAGCTCATTCCTGCGTCGAGGGCTCTGCACTTGCTTCTCTCTCTACCAGCTTGGGTTTTGTAAATCATTTCTCATCCTCAGGAATCAGTTCCTATTTCACCTCTTTAGAGGGAGCATCTCTCCCCGTCCCTCTCAGCCACATCATGATTCCTCATGATTATTATCTTTCTCTGTGCCCTCTCTGCTCATTAGTGCATTTACCTGCTTGTTATCATCCCCCCACCAGATGTGAGCTCCCCAAGGGTGGGGCCAGCATCACAGGTCAGGTTGGGCACAGAGTAGGTGCCCACAGATATTCGTCTTTGGAATAATTTCTGTGCCCAGAACTAAAGTTCAGGCTCTGTCCTCACACAGATCTGGCTCCAGTCCTTCCCTGATTCTTATGTGTTGTGTGACCTTGGACAAACCCCTCAATTCTCTGAGCCTCACTTTTCCCACAGGGGAAAGAACAGGGCCAGGGACAAAGTCAGGATCAATAAACACATGTGGCTTGACCCCCGATTCAATGAGGTTCAGGCACATATTAAAAATCTCTTGTGATTACTGTTAGTGTTCTGCCTTCCACCTTAAGACTAAAAAGATATGGCTATGCCTATTTCCCTGATGAGGAAGTTGGAAAAGAGAGGTAATAAACTTGGCATAGGTTATATAACTCAACTGAGAACTTGCAAACTGGTAGCTTTGTGTTTTATTTAATCTGCAGTATTTAAAAAACTTTTTAAAAAATTAGTTCCTCTGCTTGCTAGTCTCCCTCTGCTCCCTTCCTCGTGTGATGCTGAGCCCTGGGAGGCTGACCTGAGAGGCCACAATCCCCAGCTCCTTGCCCTCTACTTAGCACTGGCAGGGAGACACTGGCAGGAGAAAGGAGGGCAGGAAGAGAGGGAGGTTTACACCGCTGGTCCCCTCCACGCCTGAACCCTCCTGGCTGGGTTACAATGACACAGTGGCTGCAAACCTCTCCGACAGTTCCATCTCTCACCAGGCCTTGGCACAGCCATTACCTCCCCTCAGCCCTTCAGGCCAGCGTGATTGCAGCTCCCCACTGGCACTAGTCCTAGAGGCTGCACCATCCCATTACCCTGCCACCAGCACGTGAACAAGCCCAGGCCAGCCTGCTGGAAGGTAAAAGACCATGAGGTGAAGAACCAAGGAGCCCACCATAACAGAGCTCTCTGCTGACCTCAGATGCTTGAATAAATTCAGCTGCGACCAGAAGAACCACCCAGCTGAGCCCAACCTACATTTCCAAATTGCAGACTTGAGAGCTAAATCGATGGTTGATGTTTTAAACCACTGAATTCTGGGTTGGTTTGAAGCTAAGGGATATGTCTCATTTAAAACCACACTGCTCGGGGACCTTTAAGAACCTGTCCCCATCCCCTCCCCTCTGAGTGCATGCCAAGGCCTTCTCCCTCCCAGCGTTGGTGCCCCTCCCGCCCAACGCCCATTCTCACTGGTGAGGATGACAATGCCTGTGATGAACAGCACAGCTGCGACCAACAGCCCCCGTATCCGGAGAGTAGCCACGTCTGCAGAGAGAAAAGCGGAGGAGCATGGTGAGAAGAGCTTCACCCTTCCTCCCCCCGGCATCCTCCACGGGAACTTACCATAGAAAAAGGGGTTGTCCTCACTTGAATCTGCAGGGGACAGACAGAGAGCAAGTCAGAGTTCAGCAGAGGTTTGTGGAGTGAATCAGTGAATGACAGAGACAAGGAGAGGGGACACCTGTGTCTCAGCCTTGGTGAACTTAGAACGAAACCCAAAATCCTCACGTGACATAAAACCTGGCTCCCATCACCTCTCTACCTTGACCTCACTCATTTGCTCTAGCCCTGCCAGTGACCTGCCAGACCACTTTTCACCTCAGGGCCTTTGCACTGGCGGCTCCCTCTGTCTGGAGCACCCTTCCAGATACCCTCATGGTTTCCCCTCAGCTCTTTCTTAGAGAGGTCTCTGGAAATACTCCCCTGTCACTCTCTCAGCCTACCCCTGTTTTATTTTTTCTTGATAGCAACTTAAAACCCTATGACATACAATTATTATGATTATTATTTATGGTTGTGCCTGTCCCCCAACCAAACATGAGGGCAGAGATGTTTGTCTTGTTCACTGCTGCATCCCTGGTACCTAGAACAGTGCCTGGCACATAAGTAGGTGCTCAATGAATATGTTTTTGAATGGATGAATGAATGGAATCTCTACATGACCCATTTCCATCTGTTTATTGGGGATGGCTGAGTAGGAAGTGGAAGCTAGAACCACCAGGGGAAGAATCACGGTGACCCTAGAAACAGAGCTCCCTCCTGATCCCCAAACTGATCTCAGATGCATGAGTAAGTCCAGATGAGATAAGAAGAACCACCCAGCTGAGCCCAGACTAAACTTCCAAATTGCAAACTCAAGTTTAGTTTTCAAGAACTGAATAAGTGGTTGTGATTTTAAGCCACTGAGTTTTGGGGTGGCTTCCGTGCAGCATTCATTTATGCATTCACTCATCTATTCAGATATTTATTGCATGTCTACTCTTTGCCCACCATCTGCCAGCCTTGAAGTCATGTATTCACCCAGCATATGTGTACTGAGGACTATTCTGTGCGAGGTAGTATTCCAAGTGCTAGAAATACCCAGTGAATAGGAAATAGCCTGTTCCCAGGCTGGGAAGGGAGTTACTGACCAGTCGGCCTGAGAGCAGGATCCACAGTGAAGTCGTTGCCTGGAGACTGCTTGGCGAGCGTGGTGCCTTTAGTGGGATGAGCTGAGAGTGGCCAGAAGACGGTGGAGGGCAGAAGTGAGCCATGGAGGGAAACAAGGGGCATCACTGAATGTCTGTATTTGAGAGAAACCCCTCTCCCACGCCTACACATTCAGTGGGCAGGCACAAGGGTCCCCCACTCCCATCCCTGGAGGCAGTAAGGAACAGCAGGTATGGAAACATTGAAATAAGCCTGCACTCCCTGGTTAAGATCAGTTGCCCCAACCTCCTGGCCCCTCTCCTAGGACCTTGTGGACCGCCCCAAAATCCAGGAAGTAAAGGATAACATCTGTCATAGCCAGGTAAAAGGCCTCCAGGACCCTGGCTCAGTTACAGAGCCTGGAGGTACTTGTTATAAAACATTTTGAATCGCACCTCTGCTCCCAGACTGAAAATACCAGAGGATTCCTCTCTTCAAACAAAATAATGCCTCCCCCCACCCCGCCAAAAGACCTGCCCCTCTGGCACTGAGAAGTGTCCCCAGTGAAGTGGTTACCACTGTCAGATGCCCCAATGTGAAGCCAGCAGGTAGAAAAGCTGCCTCATGAACCTTGAGCTCCCCAGGTCAATCTTACCGCCTCACCTCCAAAACATGAATGATGGCCAAGGATTCTGACATGTTCGGGAAATCCTTGCCCAGAGGAAGGTATAAGCAAGATCAAGAGTAGGGACAGAAGTGATGGTCACAGAAAAATGTAAAGGACAGCCTGGGTGGCATGTGGTGCTCAGGCACCCTGGTGTTAGAGAGCCTGGGCTCAAATTCCATTCTGCCACTTAGGGCTGTGTGGCCTTGGCCCAGCAGAGTAACCTCTCTGGGCCTCAGTTCCCTTCCCTGTAAAATGGGGTTACGACAGTTCCCACTACACAGAGTGGTCATGAGCATTGGGTGAGTGAATACATGAAAGCTTAGCACACTGCCTGGCACAGAACAAACTCTGCAAATGCTGGCTGTTGTTATCATCTGCTTGGCAATCACCTCTCCATTTTTCTGCAAGCAGCTCCCCAGTTCATCTGGTTCTCCTATTGTATGTAACCCAGGCCACAAGGGGGAGCATGTGACCCAGTCTCATCTTTCCCTGGGACCTTTCAAATTCCAAGCAGGGATTCTGAGTGGAAACTAGGTGAAACTTCAGAAGCTCTGAGCCAGCAGATGACAGGAGTCATTTCTTCTCAAAGTGGAGGACAAGCTCCAGCATGAGAGAAACAAAGATGGAGGGAAGAGATGCTGCGGGCTTTCGTGCTCAGGCTTTGGGTGACCCTGAGGCTCAGCAATGCCTTTTACCACTGGGTTCTATGACCTGTCAGCCCAACTGAATTTCTGTCACATATAATCAACAACAACCATGGAACAACACATACCGTGTTTCCCCGAAAATGAGACCTAACCAGAAAATAAGCCCTCGCATGATTTTTCAGGATGACATCCCCTGAACATAAGCCCTAATGCATCTTTTAGAGCAAAACTTAATATAAGACCGGTCTTATTTTTGGGGAAACACAGCAGTAACTCAGGTCAGCAAGGACTCGAAGCAAGTGAATCAGTGATGTGAAGACGTTTTCTCAATTGGGAAGTGTGGACAGAGCTACTACACCCCCACTTTTGTGCAACATAGTAAATTCCCTTCCCCAAGACAGTTTACTTCCACCATTTGTAAAATTGTTTTAATCGACAGAATCTGTCAGAATGAGATGTTTTACTGCCACTGCCATCACTGGAAAATTGTAACAATGATAAAAACTGTCATGGGGGAATGGCATGGCCTTAGAGGTGGTGCTCTTACACAGTGCCAGTGTACCTATGTCAGTCTGGGAGTGCTCCAAGCTACAGTACTTTCCGGTAGAGGCTGCTCCTCAGATATGAATCATCACACAGGCATGAGAAGCCACCTGTTGCCTTCATTAGGCTCAGCCCCCTTTCCCACGCCTCTGGTTAACGTTGTTAGTCACTGGTCTTGAGGGGAACCACTTCTTCCCTGACTCTTGGTCTATGCAGTTCAGACAAGGCTGACCCTGTTCCCCCGTCCCAGGGTGGGGGCACAAGACTCAGGCTTGACCAATCAGATCAGTCCATTTCCCAGGCTCCCATTGGTCAGACATGGGCCTGTGACCCCAGCTGGACCAATGAGAGTCAATTCTAGACTTTGGGCGGCAGATGATGAGAAAGATATGTGCTCTAGCTCCTGAGTTTGTGACCTAAACTTAACACTATGGGACCGTATTTGTTTGGGACCAAGAGGGGGAAAGCCACTTGAGAATGAAGACACCAGAGCTGAAAGGGGGAGCAAGTCAGTCGTGATGACAGTGCTTGAGTCCTTGAGTCAGTCATGCCTGAAATTGGTCCCTCTGGACTTTACAGAAATATTCATCCAAAAAGTCCTTTTTTTTTCCTGTTGGGTTTTCTGTACTTTGCAACTGAAAAGCTCCTGCTCTAACAAGAAGACATGTACAAAGGACAGCCACCCACAGCCACATTTCCCAGCATCAGCCCTGTGAAGGAACCTGAACAAGAGGTCTTAAGTCTGTCAGCCTTGGAAAATGCTGCAAACTAGATGCCCTTCTTGGGGATAATTGCTGCAAATAAGCTTTATTAAAGACCCTGAGATCTCCTGCCAGAAAAAAGCGTGCTTAACTTTATCTCAGAGTTTCCCAAACACCTTTGGCCACAAACCAAAAAAATTTTTTGGAAAATGTTATTAACAATTCCCCAAACGAATGCTCTGAGAAACATCCTTGGGGAAATGCTGACCTAGTTAGAGAATTAAACAAAACTTGTATGTTGCCGTTCTGGTGGCAGACGGTACCTTCTGTGCTGCTCTTGTCTGCCCCTGGATCTGTGGTTAGATGCACAGCCATTCTCGTTGGTTGCTGCGTCGGGGGCTCTGTCTGGGCTGGTGGTGTTTCTACTGTGGTCAGAAGAGCGAGGAGGGGAGGGCAAGAAATGAGTGAATAAGCGACACAAGGATCCATAGAACAGCAAGGCGCCCTCTCCCCGTATCGGCTTGGCACACACCCAAGACATTCAGATCCCAAGTGGCTCTGTGGGGGTGGTGGCAGGGCAAATCAGTGTGGCCCTTTCTCAAGTGGCTTTTAAAACAAATTTCAGTGTTCATATCCTTGGCCCCATAGGGTTGTGGGTAAAAGCAAGGCTCTAGAGCGAGGTCACGGACCCCGATCCCAGCCGTGTCACTGACGTTCTGTGACACCTTGGGTGAGTTACTCTGAGCTTCCATGTCCTTATCTGTAAGGTGGCGATAACGGCCATTCCTACCTCAGAGGGTTTGTGTGAGGATTGAATGAGTGAACACGGGTGCTGTAAGTGTTTGGTCAAGGAAGAAGGGACGAGGTTACTCAGTGTGGCACTGTGTGTAGCAGAAAAATCTGGGAGCGACCAAGGTACTCATCAAGATGTGCATGGCTTCATTAACCCTGCACAGGCACCCTGTGGAACAGCACAGAGCAATGAAAAAGAAAAAGCTCAGTGTTTACATGGGCATGTGGGAAAAGCCGCCAAATACATCGTTTCATGGCGGGGAAAAGCCAGTTGCAGAACAACAATCATGGTCTATCCTTAAGCTCACACAAATACACCCCCCAGTCAGTGTATTTTCTCCAGGTCACACACATGTGACACAGTCTCATTGGGGAACTGTCTCCAACCCAATACTAACAGTGAAGGCCTCCCAGGGACGGGGAAGAGAACAAGGATGGGGAGCGAACAAAGGGGTTTTGTCTCACCTACCACCTTTTTAGTATTTCCAAGGAGAATGTGCTTATGTACTATTGTATCATTAAACATTAATGGAAGAAATTGAGGAGCACTTTTTGAATTACATTAGACCCAAGAAAAAGTTCAAAAATGATTTGAAAATTCAAAAAAAGGAAAAAGATAAAGAGATTAAAGAAAGAAATGAATGAGGTTGGCACACGGAGTTTCTGGGGTGTTTGCCAAGCTCTACTCCTTGACCTGGTGGTGGTCACATAGGGGTTCAATTTAGAATAATTTGCTAAGTTGTACATTTGTGGGTTTTGGACTTCCACATGCATATTATTTTTCATGATCTCAAAAGATTTTCTTTTAAAGACGTGAATGGAGTGGGCTGGCTGGCCCACCACAAATTAAACCAGGGGATTCAGAGACGGAGAGCTGAAATGGGAAAGGATCCAAAGTATCAGAGGAAGAGGGGGAGCAGTGTCTCTCCCAGACCCACCTCTCCACCCCCTGCCCCTTTCCCACTCACCATCAGCCTGCAGGCTTGGAGTCTGAGGGGTGGCCTGGAATTCTGGGTGGACTGCGTCTGAAGTCCAGAAACAGGGAGGGAAGAGAGAGAAGGTATGGACAAGGTTCATGGGATGGAAGGAGGTACAAGGGGGTTTCTATAGCAACTCATAGTGGAATGGAAATGACTTAATTAACCTGGGCATTTGCTCACTGCCTAAATGTGATTTGCTCACTGCCAGTAAATCCCTGCCTTAGGCCCTCCCATCCCGCACATGCCCAATCCCCTGCATCTGGTAAGAGCTCTTGGAACTTTCTTTGGGGGAACCATCCTCCCTGACACTCAGTCTACTTGGTTCAGTGGGGCCGGCACCAGCCCTGTTGAAGGTTGAACATCAGACCCAGGTCTGGCCAATCAGCGTTCTGTGCCTGTGGACACAATGATCGGCTCATGGGTGGATATGTGACCTGAGCCTGGCCAGTGAGACTCAGTTCTGGGACATTTGCTGGATTGGGGAAAGGGAAATTCTCTTCTCTTCAGATTCTTAGCTGGTAGGATGGAAGCTCCAGGCCTCTAGACACCATCCTGGCCCCATAAGAGGAGAATCTGCCTGAAAATGACGCCAACACAGAGAAAACAGAACCAAGAGATGGATACAGGTTCAGGATAGTATCATCTGAGAACCTACGTTGAGCCATGGCTGAAGGTCTATCCCTGGACTTTTCAGTTACATAAATTCAAAAACTCCTGTTTGGTCCACGCTTGTGATTTTTGTTGCTGTTATTATTTGCAATGACAGAATCTTAACAGACTTGTCCCTCTCTCCTCACCTGGAGGAGTCAGGACAGGAATGTTCACAGGGGTTGAGTCTGCTCCAGGAACGGGTGTAGCCTCCTCCAATGTCTGTCCTGAGAAATACTGAGAAGTCAGGGAAGAGCCTCTGGTGCTCCTCTCACCAACACCCCCACCCTTCCCTCCCTTCTGACACCTGGGGGGTAACTCGGGGGGTTCTGGCTGCTGGTGGAACAGCAGACAGCTGTTTGATTGATTGGCTTTGGCAGTACCAATCCATGATCCTGGAAGTGTTTTAAGAAATGCGAATGCCCCCGCACCCTTCCTCCAGCCCCCTCTCCCTGCCCATCCTTGTAGGATAGGAGAGACAGTTTAGCCAGGTGAGCCCAGCGCTAGAGTCAGCCAGGGCCCTGATGTCAAGTTCTGTTCCCAACGTTTCCTTCTTGTGTGACCTGGAACAAGTGAAGACCCCACTCTGCATCTGAGGCTCAAATTCAATTTGGGGATAACTGAATCTACTTCTCAGGGCTGTACAGAGGCTGAAATGAGGTGGAATGCAGAAGAGTCTCCCCCACTATTTAACGTGCAGTCAGCGCTGGATACAGCCACTGCCTTGCCCCGGCCCAGCCTCCATCCTCTCCCTCCTGGACCATCACAACCAGATTCTCTCCACTGCCCCTGGTCTCCTGCTCTCATCCTGTCCCCTACAGTCTGCTCCCCACACACAGCAGAGGAGGGAGCCTCGGAACACCTGAGGCAGAGCATGGCCTGGCTGCACCTTGCACTTGGCAAAAGCCAAAGCCCTCACCCTGCCCCTAAGCACCCCCACACCTCTTCCCTGTCACCTCTCTGACCTCTCCTCTTCCTTCCCTGCTCCTTGTTCACCCCACGCAGCCACCTGGACTGCCTGCTTCCTCACACGCACCAGACAGCACTTATCCCTCAGACACCTGCTTGGTTCGTTCCTCCATCTCCTTCACGTGTCTGCCCAAATGTCACCTCCTAGTGAAGTCTTCCCTGCCCATCCTATTCAAACAATCCTCATTGCTCTCCTCTATTTTTCTCCATAACATGTATCACCTTCTGGCATACTATCTAATTTACTGATGGGTTATTTATTGTCTGTATTTCCCAAATGGAACATGAGTCCCTGTTTTACGTCGTGCGGTTTCCACAGTGCATAAAATAAGATCTGGCACACAGGAGCTGCTCAATGAACACCTGTTGAATGACTGAAGGGATAGATGAAAACCATTTTATCCAAGAGAGCTCTTCCGCGGAGAGTCTTCTCTGGGTTCCAGGGGCAGGCAGGAGGATTGATCCCAGCTCCTCCACTCACTAGCCTCTGGCACAGGCTTTCCTTTGCTGAACCTCAATTCCCTGAGCTTCAGTGCCCTCGTGGTAACACAGGCAGGGCAGGATGTGTAATACACTAGAGCTGAAGCTGAAGTGAGCTACTGCACACACTGCACCTGCCGTGTGGAAAAGCACCTGCCAATGCCACCACAGCTGCTGCCTTCAGGAAGCACTTCCCAGGCCAGGGGAGACACCTCCAGCTCTCCGCCTGGCCCCAGCTCACCCCTTTGCCTAACTGCATCACCTGGGAATCCAGGAAGCTCCTCTGCTGGGAGCCCAGGTTTCCTGGCTGCTGAGTAGAAAACTGACACCAATCTGCCCTCCAAATCAAACTCAGTGAGTTCTTCTTGGAGGTGAAACAGAGGCTGCTCAGCAGGACAGGCTCTGGCCAGACTCGCTGGAAGCGGCCACCCAGTTCTGAGGTGTCCAAAAAGGGCGTAACCCTGTCCCCCTCTTTGGGAGCCCTACTTCCTGGTGCCGGCTCAGCAGCGGGGTGCGGACACAGGACAGGGCCTCCAAACTCACCAGCTGCCGACCCAGCAGTGCATTCGAGGTAGGGCTGGGGGCTCTGGGGTAGAGTGGAGACTGGGCCTTACCTCTAGTGGGAAGAATCAGCCCAAAGATGGTGAGGAGACACAGGTGACCAGAGAGCGACATCTATGGGGCAAGTGGGAGCTGGGGTCAGCCATGCTGTCAGTGAGGCAGGCCCAGGGCAACCCTGGGGGATAGTTTGGCCCCCTTCCCTCCCTTGAGCAAGCACCTCTGCCTTCAAAGAGCCCCTGCCAAGGCCAACAGAAGAGTCTCAGAAGTGGGGGGTCCCCAGCTGCCACCCCCTTCTTCCCTTTACAAGTCCCCAAAGAAAACAAGACACATCAGACCAAACTGGGCTTCCAGTAGCAGCCACTGAACTTGTACACCCCTGAGGGAGAGAAGCACTTACCCCTCTTGGACTGACCCTGCTGGGCACCCAGTTGGGGCTGGGGTACAGGAGTAGATCCTGGGCCTCTTCCTCTCCTCTGGGGCTGTCACCGGCCCAGTGGAGGAGTCAGCCAGAAGGGGAAAGAGGAAGAGTGAGTAATTTGCTCCTGATCTCAGAGAAAAAAGTAAGTGGCGTCTGGGCCTCATTGCAGGGACCATACACATAGAACAGGATGCTGATCTATGGGCAGATCTGGGAAGGCCTGGTCCGAGAAGGGCGGAGGAGAGCTGGGGAGATCGAGGCAGGAGGGAGAGAGGGAGGGCAGCCCACGAGCCCGCGGGAGAAGTAAGTATGAATGGGGGGCGGAGAGCATCCGCCAAGACCAGTCTTTACCCACCTGGGCCGGGGCCCTGGGCTGAGCGGGGTCGGAAGAAAGACTTACCTCCGAGCTGGGGGTCCAGATTCGCAGCTTTTTGGAGAGAGGGCAGCGGCGGCAGCTGCGTCCAGGCAGAGGGTGTGGCCAGGAGAGCGCTGGCGGGCGGGAACCCAGACGGGCTCAGTCATTTCCTCTTGGGTTTCCTGACTTCAGAGCCCGGGGTGGGAGCAGGAGGAGGGAGACGCTAAAGGCCATGGTGGGGGGTGGGCAAGGGAGAAGCAAAGCAATGACCGCCAAGCACCGGGCTTGGGGGAGGGTGAGTGCGGGGAACACCGCAGGCAGGTCTTGGTTGGGTGGCGCTCCTTTGGGGACGGAGAAGGAGAAAGGGGAGGGGTCTACTAGAGTCTCTTGGGGAAAAGAAGGAAGGGGCAACTGGGGGGGGTGTGCGCCCGAGGGGGTTGAGGAAGGAGAGAAACTTGAGGGGCTCGGAGAAAGAGGAGGGGGCCACTGAGGGAGGAGGAGGAGAAAGAGGGGGCAACTCTGGGGACACGGGGAGAGCTCCCCCAGGTTCAGTTTGACCCCACCCCCATTTCGTCCCCACAGATGAGAACACACAGACAGAACAGGGGGAAAAACCAAATGCACATTTATTAAGCTCAAGATATAGACACCGAGTGTGCAGGGAAACGGATCTTTGGAGAGGCGACACAGAGTTGCGGGGCGCAGTTCACCGGGACTCCGGAGGGCTGGGGGGGACTCCGGGACTCCAGGAGCTGGAGGCCTGAGTCCCTGGATCTGAGATGCAGACGGGTTCTTTGGGGGGTCGTCGTTGCCAAGGCCTCGGGAGGGGCAGCAGGGTGTAGCGGCTCCTGCCTCGGGGTGGGTGGGGCGGCTCATTCCCGGGAGTGCTCCCCAGCGGCACAAGGCTGGGGTCCCCACCGCCTCCACCCCGTCCTCAGGCTCCCGCACTCGGGCAGGGACTGCAGTGGAGGTGCCAGGGCTGGTTTTACACGCCGCCACCTCCAGGAGCTGGAGCGAGAGAAAAAGAGGGGGACGGAAAGAGCAGGCACCTGGGTCAGCGACTAGTGGGGTGGAAGCAGCCCCCTCCCCGCAGCCAGTGAACGCTCCATCCCCACCAAGGAATCCAGACCCCTAGGGACTATAACCCTTGAGTCAGCACTGAGGAGTTGTCTTGCCTTCCCACTCCCTAATGTCTGGTTCATACAGGGACACCTGTCTGCCGTTTGTCCTGTCATAGAGGGGACCGTACCAGTGATGAGGCTGAGCCCCCTGGCCCAGCTAAAGTTTTTCTGGGGCCAGAAAGGGAGTTACCACCCCCCTACTATGCCCCCACCTTCTCCTACAACCCCACTTGTTTCCCAACCCACTTGGGACCGTAACTCAACAGGAGTGGGTTAGAATCCTGTAGGTATTCTCAGACAGTGGTCACCCTCCCCAATCATTCACTTCATGTTTTTAAGTCCCATTAAAAGAACAAAACACATGAAATTCCACACCAAATTTCCCCAAATATTGAGTACGCCAAGGCCCATTTTTTTCAGTTGTAAGAACTTTATAAGAGACAGAGAAATTCCCATCTGATGTTTTTAAAGTCCCTGGAAAGGATGCAGTTCCACTAAAAACAGGTCAAGATATTTTTACATAATTAAAATGAACACCCCCAAGGAATCACAATCTTTCATCTACATGATGATTCCTCTCTTACCTCCCACTCTCTCCATCTTCCTTTACACCTTCCATCCACCTGCACCCACTCTCCCCCTCCTACACCCTCACCCTTCTGCACCCCACCCACTCCTACATTCCATCTTCCTCTTCCACTCTCCACCTGCCCCTCTAACACCTCCATCCCCCTCATCCTCTCCTATGCACCATCCTCCCAGGGCCTCCGTCCTCTGCTCTTTATCCCTTTCTTATACTTTCCATCCTCATACTCTTCACATCCTCATATTCTCTCTTTTCCAGCGTGAATTTTTAAAATCTGTATTCTATACGTCTCTCCTTTTGTTATTTTGATGCAACTATTCAGAAGCCCCTCCTTCCCTTTGCTCTGTAATTTTAACCTTGATTTTTCAAACTGAACAATAAAGTCTGGAAAACATTCTATTTCCCTGCTTCTCTAGCACTCAACTCTGTCTTGATTCTGACTACAGAAATCCTTTTCCCATGTGGGGCCCCTGTCTTCCCAGGTTTAGGGCTTTCTCCTCTGGAGAATTAGTTCATCCTTGCTTTTACAGGCTTGTGTACTTGTTTCTGGGAGGCTTAGTGGACTCTTCAGGACATGTCGCATCCCCCTGACTCTCCAGGGTTTAACATTTTTGATCTGTGGATTCTCAGCTCCTACTGAATTTCCCATGTCCGTCCATTGGGTTGGTGGCCCCACTCTTAGGGACATCCAGTGCAACTCCACTTCTAATGACTCCCTTTTCTCCTCCCACCTGTCCTCACAGAACCACACACTTTCTCACCCTCACCTGAGGAGGGAAGCTCCGACTTACAGGATTTGCATGTTGGGCTGTGGACGAAAAGATAAGAAAGAAAAAGCATAAAGAGGCTCAATAGCCACAGACTCTATGGGAAACATGGCAGACCCAGGGGTCCTTCTGTTACAGAAGCACCCTTGGGCCCCAGGCTGCTCCCACCCCTCTCCCCTCTCTCCCCACTGCTGCCAGACCTCTCAGACCTGGAGTCGTCCTTCCTGCACTTCACCTTCTTGCCTGTTAGGAGAGAGATAGAACAAGGAGACAGGACATAAGGGTCTGGTCGAAAGCCAATAAGGGAACTGTAGGTGCCTGGGGACTGACCCCCTAGGCAGCCCTGTTTGAGGGGTTTTGGAGCCCGGAGAGTTACACTTACTGATGATGATGAAAATGCCCAGCAGGAAAAATATGGTAGCCAGAGTCATGCCCACAGTCTGCACAGTGTCATAGTCTGGGGAAGATAATGGGGGACATCAAAGTGGGGGTGGCACCTCAGCCCCAGCCCCCAGCCTGGCTTCCGATTGCCCAGCCAGAGGCCCAGAATTCAGGTATGCTGCAGAACATGCTGGAGGCTCCTCCAGTGCTTTAGTGTGAGGACTGAGAGCACAGCTCCCCTAGTCTCTCCCCCTACCTTCCTCTGTCAGGTATATCCTCCATATATATCTCTGATCTATATAGTGTCTCCTCCTTCTCCTGTCCACCTTGGTTGCCCATCTGGGCGACTACTGCAAGCAAACTTCTCTATGGTCTCCCTGCCCCCAGCCACAGGGAGCTTGTTAACACCCGAGTCAGATCAGGGTCCTCCTGAGCTCAGGGCCCCCATTCCCGGCCTCCCCATTTTCATTGCACTCCAAATAAAAGCCAAAGTTCTCATCACAGTCCCCAAGGCCCTGTATGATCTAGTCTCTGTTCCTTCTCAGACTTCATCCCGCTCCACTTTTCTTCAATCCCCTAACTCCGGGTACACCGGTCTCCCTGCTATTCCTGGAGCATATCAGGCATGGTCCTGCCTCAGGGCCTTTGCACTTGCTCTCCCTTCTACCTGAAAGTTCTTCCCCCAAATAGCCCTCCCTTACCAATTTTGGGGCTTTATTCAAGTATCAGTGAAACGTTCTCTGGCTTTCTTATTTAGAATTTTCCATCCTCTCTTCCACACTTTCTAATCTCACTCTTTCCTTTTCCTCCATAAGAATTATTCTTGCCTAATATACCACAATAAATATTTGCTGCAATGTTGATTTATGGAGCACCCATTCTGTACCAGCAGTGGTCCAGGCCTCTGCCTTCAGGGATTTGACTTTCATATTGTGATCAGGCAATAAACTACATAAAGCAAAAACTGAGTCATGTGACCATGGATAAATGTGGTGTATCTCCTCTTGCCTGGGAGTCAGAGAAGGCTTCTCCTAGCAGAGCAGTCAGTATTTGACCTGAGGTCTGAAGAAGGAAAAGGAGCTTTAGCCAGCTGCGTGGCGAGCCAGAGGAGTATTCCAGGCAGAGAGAACAGCAAGAGCAAAGGCCCTGAGGTGGGAAAGCACTTGGCATATTGGAGGAACAGTATGAGTGAGCAAAGAGAGAGGGCAGGAGCTTGTTGGGGGAACTGGGGCCAGGTCTTCTAGACCTGGCGGTACTTCTTTGAGTTTCAGTGCTGTCGGAATGATTTACTAGCATCATCCAAGTAAATCTCTCCTACAATCCTCATGGGTGGGAACTACTACTATCCCTTATTTATAGAAGGGCCCAGAGAGGCAGAGTTGCTTGCTCAAGGCCACACAGCTAGTGAGTGGATAAGCCAGGATTCAAATTCAGGCAGCCTGGCCTCAAAGTTTTTGCTTCTCTGGTGACCCCAATGCACCAGCCCAGAGTCCTTGTGAAGCCTGGAGGGGGCCCAGAGAGGGTACCCCCCAATGTGTTTCTGCCCTCCATGAGCCCAGGTGGTATGAACTGTATCCCTATGGTCACATGGCCAGTGGCCCAGCACATTCACTTCAGCAGTGACCTGTGGGGATCTGCAGCCACCCCTCCATCCAGCCCCAGGGTGCCCTCATCACAGAATCTGCCACTCACCATAGTAAAATGGGTCAGGTTCCTGAGGAACTGTGGGAACGAAGGCAGAGAAAGAGAGAAAGGGAAAACATATTTCAACAATGGGTTTCTTAACATATTTGAGGATCCAGATGGGGCCTCTAGCCCAATATTTTCTGTATAGAAATCCAATCAAGTAAGCCCTTGCTCTGGGTGATATAGCTTCATTGCAGGACACGAGGCTTGAAGAGTGAAGCATAGGATGGATTCCAGCCCCCGCTTACTCCATTAGTTGGTACCTTATCTGTGCAGTGCACAACCTACCAAACCGTACATGGCAGTCCTGGTCCTAGTCCCTTATGGAAGCCTTCTGCAAGCTGTGGACTCATTTCCTGAAAACACATATATATTATACTCCCATTTGCATATGGTGCTAGGGGTGAACAGGCTCCAACCCCACTAGTGGACTGCTGAGTGTATCAGCTTCCCCTGAACACTCCCTAAAGCCTCTTGGTCATCTGAGAGCTCCAAAATGCAGACACTGTAGCTACTGCTCTCATCCACTCACTTCTGCCACCAAATCTAGTAGAGGGGAGCTGTCCTGTAATATACCCAATATTATGCTATATATAATGTACACTATATCACTTATTTCTAAGACACCATTGATTTTTAGATTCACAATTGAGTTTGTAATAGCTTTTCCAGTGTGTTATGCATAAATATATATGTAACGGTATCACATGAAACATACCCATCTATTAGAAGACTCATCCTGATTTCATAAATGTTAACGTGTGTGTGTGTGTATGTTTGTGTGTGTGTGTTTACTTTTCCCCATCTCCCATTTCCCTGTCTCAAACCACATCCCTCTTCAGGAGAACTCAGAACATACTTCCCATTCAAGAACCCATCCTGATGGCCCCTGAATTCCTCAGACAGCTCTTAGTATGTTTTGCCTTGTCTAGAGCAGAATTCTAGGACACCACTAGGGGAGGAGAACCAGGAAAGCCAGGGCAATGCCAGGTGTTGTCATTAGTGTTCTTCCCCTTCGAGGCTCAGGGAGGGATGGCTACCTTGAGGTGGTGGTGGAAGGGACATGTGACTAATCCTGGCCAATGAACTGTGAGTGGAGATGTCACTGTGACTTCCAGGCTGGAGCATTTAAGTGCCCATACAAGAGCTCCCTTTTGACTTTGGCCTAGTGACATGGATGTTCAGGATGGTAACTGCTCCAGTTTTCTTTGGTGACTAGAGAACTCCAGGTGACTTGTGATGGACATATAGTGTAAGTGAGAAATAAACTTTGGTTGTCAGAAGCCACTGAGATTTTTGGTACTACTTGTTACCCCAGCTTGCTCTGGCCCTAAACTGACTGATACAGGTAGCACCTAGGCAAGACCCTGAATAGTACTGATTCACACAACTTATAAGTTCACTCTTCTTCATTCTCTGTCCAGTCTTCAAAGAGGAAGACTTAGGTAGGTGCTGATGTGTCTTTAACACTTCCAACTCTTGTTAATCTCCCCCTTTCGCAAAAGGACACAGACCTTGGGCTCAGAGCCTTTAGTGGGCAACAATATCTGGGTAGAATTTTGTGACATTATGGTTTTCTCCTTTATTGATTATCTAACAAGCACTTGATAGTACTGACTCCAGGCAAGGCTCTCTTCTAAGCACTTTACAGATATTAACACATTTCATCTTCACAGCAGCTCTCTGATATAGGTGCTATCTTCATCTTCATTCCACAGAAGAGAGACACTGAGGCCCAGAAAAGTAAAGTCACTTGTTTAAGATCATTTTTATACTTGCCTTCAATTTAAGGCAAAAAATCCTGATTTTCCATTTGTGGTGGTGATATAAAATAAAGCTGATTAAGTTTTCTAAAAGTTAATCCTTTGAAAGAAAAATATTAAATAAATAGCAGGGAACATTGGGACAGGCAAAAATCATGAAGGTGGTATTCAAAAGTATCAAGATGGGGAAACATCATTTTAGAGACATCTGTGCTCTGTCTTAGCTCCCCCACCAGATGGGGAGTAAATTTGTTTGACTCACCTCTGCTGTTAATTCTGACATTTATGAAAGTCTCTCAAAGAAGTTTGAAAGGAAGAAAGGAAGAAGGAAGGAAGGAAGGAAGGAAGGAAGGAAGGAAGGAAGGAAGGAAGGAAAGAAGGAAAGAAAGAAAGAAAGAAAGAAAGAAAGAAAGAAAGAAAGAAAGAAAGAGGGAGGAAGAAGGAAAGTAAGCCTCTGCTGGGCTACAGGAGGCTGCATCAGAGGTGGAGCAGTTGGATTATCCTGCTTTTGTCTCTTGTGTTTCCACCTACCCTCTACCCAAACCATCAGGAGCCCACTGGGTGAGTGCCTGTCTCAGAATTCTCTTTGGTTCCTCCCTGGGTGCTCTGTGCTCCATGCGGAAGTTCCTCTTCTGGTCCCTGAAGCCCCAGCAATCTGGGTCCTCAGGGCAAGGCTGGGCTAAGGGTGGAGCCAGGAGGCAGGAGAAGGAATGTGCACCATTCTAGGCCAGTTGCCAGAGACATCGGGAAAGAGGTGGTTGCTGTGGCAACCAGGGCAATTGGAGAGATGAAGAGAGGTGATGCGTCTGGGCACCCCAGGCTGGCTGGGGTCCTGTGGGAGGCTAAGGGTTGGGTTTCTAACTTCGGGGCAAATCTTGACTCCCCCTGTTTCTTTTGTATCTCCCATTTGTGCCTCTGCAGGGCTGGCTTCCGGCCAAGCTCAGGGTCCTTCTCTGCGATAGGAATCCAGGCCCATTGGGGCTCCTGCATTCCCTGTTTGCCCCTCAACTTACCCTCCCGCTCTGTGACGGGGTGGGGAGAGACTTCACCTTCTTCACCCTCTCTCCCCAACAATCCATTAATTCGTTTTCTTAAGCAGTTTACAAGGCACAGTGTGATTTTCCTCCCTCGGGATTTCCCAAGACCTGCGGTCCCCTCTCATGCTCTGACTGGGGAAGGGGGGGGGGTGAGGCAGAGGCCCTCCCACCGCTGCCTGTCTGCTACCATCGATCCGGCTAACCATCTCTGTAAAAAGAAGCCCTGGGCTCCCGCCAGGCCTGCTGGCTCAGCCCTGCCCCCTCTCCCTAGGGTGGCTTCCAGCCTCTGCAGCCCCCCCCCCCCCCCCCCCGCCCTGCTTCGAATTCTGCAGATACTGCTCAGTGCAGCAGCCCCCGCCTGCTGGGAAAGGGGTCAGGGAAGGAGAGATCGGAGTGGAGTGGGGTTCCCTTCACCGCCAGGGACTCCTCAGCTACCGCTAGATTATCCCCGGCCCTGCTCTCAGTGCTGGAAACCCTACCCCTTGCTCCCTACTCCCAGTTAAAGCATTCTACCCCTTGGTCCTCTGCAGACGCAGGCTCAGGAAAGGGGGATCGTAGGGGAAGAGTGTTTAAGCAGGTGCATAACTGGGTTAATGGGTGGGAAATGTAAATCGCTGTGGCAGCATGGGGGTGGGAGGGGCACCTGTGTGCACCCAAGTGCACCTCCCAGACCTGACAACACCCTGAATGAGGGCTGGAAAGGAGGGTCCTGCCACGAATTACTGCCCACGGGGGCTCACTGCAGTAGTTCAGGCCCCACCCTGGACTGCCCCTCCTCCTCTCGCGCTATTCCTTTCTGGCACTTTGGGTCCATCTCTCTGTCTCGCTCCTTCTCTCTTTCTCTAAGCCTCCCTCTCCACAGTTGCCTCAGTCCCTCTCTCTCTCTCTCTAATTTTCTCTCTTTCTCTGCATCTCTGTCTGTGGCTCTCTGCCTCTCCCCTTCATTCTCCCTGAATCTGAGTCTCAAATCTGTCTTCTCTCTGGGTTTCTCTTTGTGTCTCTGACTCTGGGTCTCCTGTCTCTTTGGGTCTCTTCCTATCTCTTTCAGGCTTTCTCAGTCGGTCTCTTTCTATATTCCTTTCTGTCTCCCTCTCTCTTTCTGTCGCTCTCCATCTCTCTCTCACTTCCTCCAGCTCTCCTTCTCCCTATCTTCCCCTTTTTCGCCCCCTTCCCGCTGAACCCGCCTGTCAGGAATTTCAGGAAACACCCACCATAGGAGCTAGCGCTGGAAAAAAGAGCGATATGGACCCCTTCCTCTTACCCACCTCAGGGACCCCGAAACCGACGAGAACTTCTGTGATTGCAGACCCATCTACGTCCACCCTCAAAGCCCATCTCTTCGCGTCCACTACCACCGCTGTGTAGGACCAGCCACCCGGTTGTCATAGCTACCGATCCGAGCATCCTTTCTCTTGGGACTGCCGCCCTCCAACCGCGGGTCTCGCGCAGGAACGACACCACCGGGAGGGGGTGTCCAAGAGGTCCAGAGGGGCGCCAAGGGATGCACTGCAGGGGCCTCCGCCCATGGGAGGAACCGACATCCCCTTCCTCACTCCCCTCCCTTTCCAGTACTAGAATCTCCCCCAGATCCTCTCTCCGAAGCTCTAAGATCCCCAGGCCCCTACAGCCCTCTCCCCAGGCGAAGCTCACCATTTGTGGGGGCCTGAGTCGGGGTCGCCATGCCGGGCCAGAACAGGGGGCGGCTGGATGCCGAGACAGTGAAGGCGCGGCTGCAGCAGCTGGACGTGGGACGGACTGAGACGGGGGGAGATGGGGGGGAGCCCTGGTGTTGGGGGGGCCGTAGCCAATGGGGGCCGGGAGAGCCCGCCCCGGTCCAGGCCACCCCCCGCCCCCGCCCCCGCCCACTGCCGTCGTCCCCGCCCCTTCCCCAAGGGTGGGGGCGCCCCCTGCCGGGGCCAAAAGGGCACCCAGGCTTTCGCGCAGAGGGACTGACATCCACAAAGCGCTGTCAAGAGAGGAAAGCACGTTTTATTGGAAGTCTGGGCGGCAGAGAGGAGTCTGTGGGGTCTGAGCTGGGTGGGGAAGAGGGCAGTCCAGGTGGCAGTGGGCCCCCGGTGGTGGGTGGGAGGCGTCAGGTGCCAGGGGATTCCTGTGGGGTGAAAAAGGTGAGAGGCAGTAGAGCCTCCCCCAGCCATCACGCCCCAGCCCTTCGCCCCCTCCTCTTCTCCCCTTCTTCCCTCAGCCTAGTCAAAGCTGCAGGATCTGGCTGGGTTCCATCGCGCCAGGTGTTTCTACCGCCTGCGGCTGGACAGACCTGAGGGGGAACACAAGACAGTTCAGGTGTCAGGAGGGGTACCCCGGCTCCTGTGGAGGGGGAAGAGGCAGGGGAACTCCCCTCCCTCGGGTTTGAGTTCAAGCCCCTCCCTCCTTGCTCCCAGAGGGGGCCAGGAAAGGGCTTCTTGGAACCAGCCCTCATCCCCAAACACCCGAAGTCTCCTCAAACTCACGGCGGATGGAGCTGCGGAAAGTTCCCTCCTCTTCATCAGGTTCTCCAGTCCTGGGAATAGAGAAGCAGGAGAACTGGGGATGGAAAAGGAGAAAGGCAGCCATTCCCAGTAATCCCCAATGCAGCCCTCATTTCACAGACCGGTGTGCCCCGAAGCCGAGAAGGGCGAGGAGCAGGCTCGGTTCCGCCAGAAAATCAGGCGCACCCAGGAGCCCTTTAAGTGTGTGGCAGGAGGCGCTTCTAGAGGGGTACCAGTGAGTGCCTCCCTGATGCTGGGGAAGGGACTGGGAGTTGGTGGGGGAGGGAAGACCAAAGGGACTGGAAGGCAGTCTGCCTCGATATGGTCTCATCTTCTAGTTGAGTGATCTTGGGCAAGTGACTACCTCCCTGTGCCCCGGCTTCCTCATCTGTAAAATGAGGTTAATAACAGCACCTACCTCAGCGACATGGTGTGAGGGGTAAATAATGTAACACACAATGCAACAGTATCTGGCACGTGGGACACACACGCCCAATAAATATTTGCTATTATTTATAATAATATCTACAATTGTTTTTAACATGTTTAAACCCATTGCCTGGGTTTGAAATTTTATTTAAAGATGAATCAAAGAGCTAGGAACAAGACTGAGCTAAACTGGGCCACCAAGTGAGGTGATCTCATTTCGCCGCCGCGCCTCTTTCTTTCACAGCACTTATCACGCTTTGTGATTTTATATTTGTGGAGCTGTTGGAACCTACGGCCACCGCCCCCACTGGGCTAAAAGCTCAGCCAGACAGGGAAGGCAGTTAATTCACTGCTGGGTCCAAGGACCTGGCTTGGGGCTTGGCATGTAGCAGGTGCTTAATACAAATTTGCTGCAGGGCCTCTGGCTGCGGGTCGGATGGACTTCCCGCCTCTCCCCCAGCGCCCTTGTAAAGCAGGAGTAAGTGAATGAGTGACGGGAGGGCCTCTTACCTCTGCTGCTGGTTGAACTTGCACCGGCACTTTCTGCCTGTGGGTGGGTAGTGGGGGGGAGACAGGGCTGAGAGTCCGCTGTCGGCGAGCACCGAGTGGCGCTCTTACTCCAGCTGGTGCTCGCGAGGGGCGGAGCCGCGGGGGCAGCGGTCGGGCCGAGGGCGGGGAGAGGGGCAGGAAGGGCGGGTCCTGGGTCGGGGCTAGAACTGGATGGGCAGATGGTGGGAACAAGGCGGGGCTGGGGCGGAAACAGGCAGAGGCGGGGCTGGGGGCAGTGGTACCGGGTTACTCACTCAAGATGATTAGAATGCCTAGGATGAAAAGGACCCCGGCAATGGCGAGGCCTCCAATCCTCAGGGATTTGTAGTCTACGGGCAGCAGGAGGAGGGTGAGAGCAGGGAAGGGAGGAGGAAGGATAGGAGAGGGGCAGAATGAGGAGGAGGGAGCAAGGAAGAAGGATGGGAAGGAGGAGAGGAGAAGAAGATGAATGAGAAGAAGGAGCAGATATGGGAGAAGGGAGGAAGTGGATCAGGGAAATGACAGTGAAGGAAGGGAAGGAGATGGGCAGTGTAGGAAGGAGGGAGGAAACACGGAAGCAGGGAAAGATGATGGAGAGGATGAGGGGGACAGGAGGAAGCTGAGGATGGGCCATAAGATACTGACAGGTAAAAGGAAAGAGAGAATCAGAGAGACAGAAAGGGATCAAATAGAGAGACAGAGACACACAGAAAGAGACAGAGAAGCAGACAAGGGAAGATCAAGAAAGAGTCAGAGAGCCAGATCAAGAGAGAGATAAAGAGAGTGAGAGATGTAAACAGAGAGAGAGAGAGAGAGAATATAAGGACAGGACAGGCAAACCCAGACCCCCAAACCCCCACCCCCACACCCCGCAACTCCCAAAGATAGATGCCCCTCTCTCCCTTACCATAGGTGAATGGGTCATGTTCCTGTGGAGCTTCTGGAAAGAGAGAGAGAAATCAAGGGTTGGATGCTTCCTGGGATCCTGGGATCCTGGACATTAAAGGGCATAAAGAGACCCTTTGGGGGGTTCTACTTTCCTGGGCTGAAAGTTTGGGAACAGTTGGTTGGACGCTGAGCCTGCTCATCCTCTCCGGGTCTTAGCTGCCCCCTCTGTACTGTCCTGGGGAGGGGCAGGGGACACATAACTGTCCCAGCTCCCCATCTCATTACAGGTGTCTGTGATTCCATCATTCTTGGGAAGCCAACTGACATCCTGCCTCCACCTTTGCCTGACCTGGGCATCCTCTCCCTTCCTCCAAATACCAGCCGGTGACTGGACCCCATGTGGGATCCCCAATTTCCCAGTGCCCCAACTGTCTTAGTTTAGGTTGAAGTCTCAAACTTGGTTCTTTTGCAGGGTTTCCTGGACCCCTGCTGCTCTTGGGGCTGAGGTGGGTAGTGAGCTGCCTCCCCAGACTCACCTGCGCTGGCCATGGCGAGGAGACCCACACAGAGAATCAAGATGTGGTCCAGAGATGCCATTGTCCTGGAGGACACCAAGGGTCAGGACATGCGCACCCTCATTCCCCCACCATTGGGGCCGGAACCCAAGGGGTTAAGTCAGAGACATTTGAGGGACTTAATTCCAAAAGCATTTGTCATTCAGCTTGGCCACCCTGAGAAACAGGGGCACCCCTGCTTCATGGGACACAGTGTTACCAAAACAACTCACACAATGGGGGTCACATGGCAGCAAGGACAAGGGTGAGACTCTCATAGGCCATAGGGATCTCCTGCATGCCTGGGCCTCCCCACCGCAGGCCCCAGATTCCCCACACCCACTCTAACGGGAAAAGCAGGAGGCCTCACCCCACCCAGGTGGACAGACAAATACACTGCGAGGGACCAGACAGCCAAGACACGCCCAAGGACCCACTTGCCCACACACCACGGCCTCACTGTGTCCTCAGTATCCCAGCTCTGCCGCAGTCCTGGCCGCTGGCAGCCGCTCTCTGCCTGACCCTGGGTATAAATATCTCCCACTTCACTCTGGAGGAATTTGCCTCACACAGGCCACCATGGCAACAGCTTTCCTTCCCCTCCTCGGGGTCACACACAACCTTGCTGGGGAAAAGGCCACCCCTTCTCTCCTGGGAGTGATGAGAAAAGGGAAAAACATTCCCTCCACCCACCTCTGGGTGACATCTTTCACAAGCGGACAACACCAGGCGAGTGATATGAGATAGAAGACAGATGCCAGGAGCAGGGACACACACATGCACGCGCACACAGTGGGGTTGGAATGGAGACAGCACCCGCTCCCCACACTTCTGTTTGGAGCAGGACATGGGGTGGAGACACAGGCAGGCGTTATTCTTCATCTAGGCCTCTAATGCCCCAAACAGTGACGCAATCCGACCTACACATGTGAGTGTCCATAACCCACACCCAGCCAGGGGGCAGCAGCAGGGAAGGGAGGAGTTGCACCCACACTCCCACCCCTGGGGGAACCCCAACGTCCCAACCACACTCCCTTCCTCTTGGGTCTAGCCCGCTTGGGAAGCCGCAGGCTGGCCACTCCTGCTCCCAAAATAGGCAGCCCAGCCAGGCAAGGGGTGAGGCCAAGAGGGGAGGGGTGGGGGACGCTCACCCCAATCAGGCTGTCCCCTGCAGAAAGAAGGCCCCCAAGTCTGGCTGTGACCAGGCGAGCACTTTGGACCCCCTGGCCCAGAGCTGGATGCACCGCCCCCAGCGGTCTCCCCTCCCAGCCCCACCCCAGCTGTGCCCTCCCCAACCAGCAGCTGTAACTGGAGCCGGGGCTGGAGGGGGGCCAGGGGGCGGCCCCCAGCCCAGACAGCCCTGGCCCGCTAGGTTAACTCTCTCAGCTCAGATGGAGGAACAGTAGGCAGCCACGTTGGGGAAAGGAGGTGCTGGTAGGGAGGATTGGATCGCAGACACACACACACACACACACACACACACACGCACACGCACACACACACGCACACACCTGCGTGCCTTGGGCCCACCTCAGAATGCTTCTGAGCTGGAATGGAAGGGTGGGTGTCAATGATTTTCTGTGCTGCTCCCTGGAAATTGTGCCTGGGTGGGGCCCAAGGTCACCCAGCCTCAGTGTTAAGGAGCCCACTGCCCCCTGACCCAAGTGTTCTTCAGAGCCCTGAGCAGCAAGCACTACAGGGCTTTCTGGAGACATTTCACTTTGTGTGTAAGTGTGTGTGTGTGTGTGTGTGTGTGTGTGTGTTCCGCTACTGACTGTGATGTCCCCAGGGTGCACACACCACACACACACACACACACACACACACAGGTAAACAGGCACAAAAGCACACAAATACATATGTATATATACATACAAACACAGAGGCAAACGCACACAGAACAACACACCCATAGAGAAACCCAAAGGCCCCCACACACAGCCAGCACCTCCTACAACAGTCACAAAACACCAAGACAAACACATTTGTGTACCCACACAACATAAAAACACATATTCATGCAGATGGATACCTGTACAGAGGCACAAAGACACAGCCACACACCTGTCCCCTCTTATAAATGGTCACAAAGATACATACTCATGAAGACATACTCACACATGATGATACTGAGACACACCAATGCACACACGACACACATAAATGCACGCAAAGGCATAGACACACAGCCAGCACTCCTACGTAATCTCAGAGATGTGAAGGCCCACAAACTTGTGTGCTCATGTACACAGACACACACACCTTTACATGGGTACACAGAGAAGCAGAAACGCTGTCAAGAACACAGCCATACAACCAGCTACTCTTATACATAACCACAAAGACAGACAACACACCTGTGTTCACAACCTCATGCATAGGCAAACAGGCACACAACTGGCCACATCATCACAGACATGCAAGCCTACACGCTTGTGTTCACACACCAACACCACCAAATATGGGTTGATGTGTTTAACCTTGAACCTCCCCCTCCCTGAATTCACGTCATCTCTAGGACCCTCTGGAGGACCACACACCTGTCGTTCTCAAGGGCAGGTCAAATTCACAAGGCATTGGTGACAGAAATCTGCGATCAGGTTTGGACTCTGCCACTCCTGGTTGTGTGACCTTTAGCAGCCCATGTGATCTTTCTGTGCCTCAGTTTCCCATCCTATAAAGTAGAGAAATCATTGAGGCCATACGTGTAACCCCAGGCCAGACTCAGAGGTCTCTGACCCAGAGGTGTTATTATTAACTCCATTTTAGAGATGAGCAAACTGAGGCTGAGCAGAGTGGAGCTAATTCTCCCAGGGTCCCCCTGGTAGTTAAGGACAGAAACTGCACCCCCTTCCAGTCGAAGAGGTCAGAAGGGGCAGCCGAATCCCATGCTCTGCAGGACACGGAGTCAGGGGGAGGTGGGCATGCTCTCACTCAGGCACAGGTACACCCGACACACACATACATGTGTGCACATGGCCTCAGAGGACCCAGAGGCCTTCAAAAGTCTCCCTCATCCCCGTCTGTCTGAGCCTTCAGCCTCTGCCCTTCCTGGGTTTGCACCCCAGGGTCACCAGCAGCCCCTGGTTAATGATAACCCTAATGTTTATATAGCACTGGGGAGGTGTGACAGGAGCAAGCTGGGAGGGGAGCGCCCGGCCAGCTCCAGCGACTCTTGGGCTTTCTCACCTCACAGGGCCAGCTACTCCAGAGTGGAGTGGCTCAACCACTTTCTAGCTGTGTGATGTTGGACAAATGACTTAACCTCTCTGTGGCTCAGTTTCTTCTTCTGTAAAATGGAGATGATAATAGTATTCACCTTAGAGGGTGGTTGGGATGATTGCGTGAAATGATCCAGGTAAAACATTTAGCTCAAGCTTGGCACACAGTCAGTGACAACAAAGTTAGCTTTCATTATCGTCATTGTCATCCTTATCATAAACTGGAGTGAGAACCCTGCTAGGTAGGGCATGCTGTGAATATGGATTTAGGCCCATCTGCCCTCTGTGCCCTGGCACTAAGTTCTTTATCTTTTTAAAGACCCAGTAAGAAGTTTATCATCCCCGCTTTACAGCTGAGGTAACCAAGACCCGAGAGCCTTGCTGTTTGGCACAGAGCTGTTTGGGTGCAGGCAAGCACTTGGGTCCAGAGTCCACCCAAGTCCACCAGTTCAGTGCAGGGATGCCCACCCTGCACTGAACCCAAAGCCAGGGACGTTGCCTCCATCATCTCACTGAGTGCTCTACACCCCGGGGAAGTGGATGCCATGATTGTCCCATTTGACAGATGGGAAAACAGGATCAGGGAGGATGAATGACTTGCCGACAGCCACACAGAACTGGACCTGTAATCCAGATCTGTGTGACCCTGACTGAGCTGTTTAGCCCCTTGTCCCCCAAATTTTCTGGGTGTGTGCAGCAAGAAGAGAGAGTCTGTGCATTTTACTCAGTGGCGGGGGGGGGAGTGGTTAGGTTTAGATCTGTCCAGAGCCATGAAACAAATCGTTTAACCTCCTTATGCCTCAGTTTCCCCATCTGTAAAATGGGGATTAGGAATACAACCCACCTCACGGGGTTGTTGTGAGGACTGAGTAAATTCACTTACTCACAGTAAGTGCTCAGTGAATATTACTACTACTATTTTGGGATGGGTAACAAGTGCCCATAATTTATTTTTCTTATTTAATGGACAGAATCTATCCAAACTACTAAAAAGCTTAGTCCAAATAAAAACAATCATTATCCATGAATTCTGATCTCCAAAGAAAGAATGCAATACCATGTTGCAAAGCCCGGGAGCTGGCGCTTGGGCTCGAGTCCTGGCTCTGCCCTTTCTGGGTAACCTAGATCTCAAATTAGCTGACCTCTCTCCTCAGAATGTCCATCTGTAAAATAGCCAGACAATAGTATCAACCTCAGCGGGCTGTGGTGAGGTCAGGAGCTAATAGATCAACCTTCAGGGCAGAGTTTGGTACAGAGTCAATGCTGAAGAAGGAGGTAGCATCATCGTTATTTTTCCTTGGGTTGATTCCCTACCCCCAATGGGTGGTGGGCATTCAAGGGGTTAATTTGGGGCGGGCAAGGGAGGTTGTGGGTTTGGGGCAGGGTAGCGCGCTACCGAATGTATCCACCAGAGGGAGTAGCTGGACTTGAGCTGGTCCCTGCAAGCCTGGTGATGGCGCCCGCCCACCACACCCTCCTGGAGCCAGGGGAGGGGGCTGTCTGGGAGTGGCCAGGGCGGCTCCAGCCCTCAGTGGTCTCTCTTCCCACCCTCCTCCTGCCTGCAGATCCATCCGGTCCCCACCCTGGTGACATCCTCCTCACACTCCCTGAGTGGGGAATCTGGGCAGGGGGCTGGCAGGGAGTGGCCAAGGCAGCTCCAGCCCTCGGTGGCCCCTCCCCTCCCATGGGGCCATCCAGTCCTTTCCCCAGGGCTGCTCTTCTTATGGCCTCTGACCCTCTCTTCTTTCTTACCCGGCTTTGCTGGGCACACCCGGTGCCCAGTGAGTCCCTTTCCCAAACTTCCAGGGAGAAGGGGCGTGGGAGGAGGGGAAGGGAGATTAAAAAAAAAATAAGACAGAGGGAGACACACACACACACACACACACACACACACGCTCACACACACAGAGAGGCCAACAGAGACTGAGAGACACAGAGACAGAAAAAGAGACAAAGACAGAAATAAAGAGAGGCAGAGATAGAAAGTAGGAAACAGACTAACTCACTCACTGAGTCAGAGAGTCAGAGAGAGAGAGAGAGAGAGAGAGAGAGAGAGAGAGAGAGAGAAACAGAAAATTAAACGCCAAAGAGATATAGGAAGAAAGACAGACTGAAAGAGAGAACAGAAAGAGGAGAGAGAAGCCAGGGCAGAGCGTGCCAGCTGGCGGAATGGAGGGTCGCCTGGCATGGGAGATGTAGTGGCCACAGGCTGGGCAGAGCTGGGTGGGCAGAGAGGAGCTGGTGCCTCAGCAGGGGTGAGGGGGCATGGGAGGGGCAGGCATTCTGCTGCTTCTGCTGCTGGCTGAGGCAGGGGCTGGGGTGGCCTGGAGACCCCCAAAGGGAAAGTGTCCTCTGAGCTGCTCCTGCTCCAAAGACAGTGCCCTGTGTGAAGGTTCCCCGGACCTGCCCGAGAGCTTCTCCCCGACCCTGCTGTCACTGTGAGTGTAAGGGTGGGCATGGGAGTCCAGGGACCCCAGGGGTTGGGGGGCAGGATGCTGGGGTCCTCAAGGAAACAAGGGCCTGTCAGGATCATGGGAGGTGGGCAGCAAAGGATGTTGGGATTCCCAAAAGGGGGCTGCTGGGATTTGGAAGGGAGGGGAAGGGAACTTCCAAAGGGCAGGGGCAGTATTAGGGGCCCCTGAGGAAGGATAGGGGGGTGGGCTAAGTGTTCCCAGGACACTCACCAAGGGAGGAAGGCAAATGCTTGTCTCCCTGAGATGCAGGGGAAATACACCCAGGGCAGAGTGGCATGCCAGGGCCCCCCAGACAGGACATGGCTCTGGGATGGGACTGGAGTATTGGAGTAGTTTTCTTCTCACCCACGATTACCCATGTCCCCAGCTCGCTCGTAAGGACTGGAGTCACCCAGCTGAAGGCCGGCAGCTTCCTGAGGGTACCATCACTGCACCTGCTGTGAGTGGGACCCAGCTGAGCCAACAGCAAGCTCAAGGGAGTGGGTGTTCACGCACATGCATGTGGGGGAGGGCGCACATATGGATATGTGTGTGTCTGTGAAAACATCTGTGTCCACGCACATACTCACATTGCATGCATGTGTGTGTGTGACCATGCCCATGTGGGCTGAGGGTGGGGCCAAGGTTAAAATGTCAGATAAGGGGAAGCAACTCTGGAAAATTTTCTTTCTTGCTCCCTTGCCAGCCTCTTCACATCCAACTACTTCTCCGTGATTGAGGATGACGCATTTGCTGGCCTGTCCCACCTGCAATACCTGTGAGTGAAGCCAGGGGATGGGGCAGGAATGGGGGCCTAGGAGAGGAAGGAGGGGCCCCTCTGTGACTCCCAGTGTATGGGGAAGTAGGGGCTTATTGCCTTGGGGAGGAAGTGTCTGGACAAGTCTCTTCTTGAGGGACAAGGGGCCTGACCTCTTGGGTGGGGTCAGGGCTCCTGCTCAGCTCTGTAATCTCAGCCTGCTCACCTCACCTCTCTGTGCTTGGAGAGCCACAAAAGAACTGGATAACCCAAGACTGTTTGTGGCCCTACCTGACTTATGGGAGCCCAGGGCAGGTGCAAAGAGGCCAGAGACAGGAAATGTTTCAAATTAACAAGAAACAACCCTGAGTTAGGTGGGGATGTTGACAATGGTGGCGGTGGTGACGACAGTGTGGCAATGCTGGCATTGGTCTTGATGAGAATAATGGTGGTGGTCTTGTTGCTGCTGCTCATGAGGAAATAATGGCACTATTGAGGATGATGGAGTGCAGATGATGTTGATAAAAATGGCAGACCCCCCGGTAATGATGTTGTTGGTGTGCTGATGATGAAGTTTGAGAGGTTGGTACCAGAGATAATGATCAGTATAGTGGACGTTGGTAATTCTGGTATTGGTGTTAGTGCTGATGCGGGAGATGGCTGTGGGTAGAATGTTGGTGTTGGTGTAATGGAAATATTGTTGGTATTGGATTTGGTGGTAATGGTGGCGGTGTTGGTATGTATGCAAATTGTGGCAGTGATGGGGCTGGTGGTGAGAGAGGAGGTGAGTGATGGGGATAATGGTGACCTCATTGGTGTTGGCAATGCTGGTGCTAGTGCTGATGCTTGTGATAATGGTGGTGGTGTTGGTGATGATGGTGGCAGTCATTTTGGTGTTGATTGTGAAGGCTGTGTCGTTGTGATGCTTTTAGGATTGCTGGTGTGGGGGTTGGTAATGATGGTATTGGTGTTGGTGTTGGTGATGGGAGTGATGTTGGTGGTAGTGATGGTGTTGGTGATGATGGTGGCAGTGTTGGTGACAATGGTGGCATGATACAGTGTTGGTGACAATGGTGGCATGATACAGTGTTGGTGATAATGGCAGTTATTGGCACCGGGGTTGATGACAATGGTAGAGGCATGGGTGTTGGTCATAATGGATGATGGTGGAGGTATTGTTGGTGATAATGGTGCTAGAGCTGGTATTGGTGACCATAGTGGCAGTGGTGGTGATGGTGGTGACAGGGTTCACTATAAGGCTGGCAATGACCAGATGGGTCAGGTTCCTGGGATTGTAGGCTGGGATCTTGATGAGAAGAGGTTTCTGGGGAGGCTTTCTCTGGGGTTATACCAAGTGTTGGGGGAGAATTCAACACATTCCAGTGGCCTATGGCTTCCATGGGGTGAGTTCCCCTAAAAACTATGGGGCCACAGCAGGAAACCGAGGGTCTCCTCCTCACCCCCCATTCCTTCCACAGCTTCATCGAGGACAACGAGATTGGCTCCATTTCTAAGAATGCTCTCAGAGGACTTCGCTCACTCACACACCTGTGCGTGCCTCCGAGGCCTCACCCCTCCACCACCCCAGCCCGCCCTGACAGGCACCCCACACCCCATCACCCAGGGACACAGGGGCTGATGACCCCTCCTCCTCTCTCCCTCCACCAGAAGCCTGGCCAATAACCATCTTGAGACCCTTCCCAGATTCCTGTTTCGAGGCCTGGAGACCCTGACTCATGTGTGAGGCTCAGGGGGCTGGGTGGGTGGGGATGGATGGGATTATTTGAGAGGGGAGGGGATATCTGTGCCCACAATGTGTGCAGCTGCGATAGTACTTACATATTTTCACACCACTTGTGGGGCCCCATCCTGAACCCTCGCCTGGGGAGGGGGTGGGGAGTGTGGCCTCCAGCGGGTGGAAGCCGGGTCGCAGCCCCTCCCCGGCCTCTTGCCCCAGGGACCTCCGAGGGAACCAGTTCCAGTGTGACTGCCGTGTCCTCTGGCTGCTGCAGTGGATGCCCACCGTGAACGCCAGCGTGGGGGCTGGGGCCTGCGCCGGCCCCACCGCCCTGGCCCACATGCAGCTCCGCCACCTGGACCCCAAGACGTTCAAGTGCAGAGCCATAGGTGGGGGCTTTCCTGGCTGGGTGGGAGGGACAGCCGGGGTTCCCAGAAGAAGGCGGGAGATCAGGGGGACAGTGGCCAGGGCTGAAGGATTGACCTCACTTCCAACTCTGCCATTTTCTGGCTGTGAGACTCTGAGCAAGCAGCATCACCTCCTTGAGCCTCAGTTTTCTCATCTATAGAATGGAGGCAATAAACAGTGACATAGGATTGCTGTTGAGAGTTCAGTGATGCGTCCACACCTGCATAGCATTTGGCACAAGGCCTAGGATGGGAGGCCTTTATAAGTGTTCGCCCTCTTCATGGTATTAATATAAAAATGACCACTTCTAAAATACTTCCTATGATCATTTTGGTACCGTTATGGGTACTGGACAATGCAGAGAGCATGGCAGTGATGAAGACAGCCCTGGGTCTTGCCTTCACAGAGCCCACAGACCAGAGGACGGCAAAGATAGCCCAGAATGATCAGGGCCAGTGTTGGGGAAGCACAGAGTTGTCAGGGCTGGAAGTGGGGAGCCTACAGGGCTGCAGAAGCCCAGAACCAGAGTGAGGGCCAGACATTGCTAGAGGGTCCGGAAGGGCTTCCTGAAGGAGTGGCCATTTGAGTTCCAATCTGAAAGCTGTTAATCTGATAATAGCTATCATCATCATCGCCATCGAAGTGTAAGACATGTTTTAGGTCTGTGGGACTCAGAGAAAAGAAAATTTAACTTAAAGGTTCTCTTTATTCAGTTATTCAACAAACATTCACCAAGGTTCTCTCTGTGCCCAGCCCTGGGAGAGGCAATGGGCACACTGTGGTGATGAAGGTAGCCCTGAGCCCTGGCCTCACAGTCCTGGGGAGTGGGGAGACCGCTATTGCATAAAACATTGCACAAATAAATGTATGCTATATGTTGTGATAAACACAGGGAGCGATGAGGGACATTAAGGGAGGGTCTTACGTTACATGGAGCATCTGAGAGGGCTTCTCTGAAGAGATGGCATTAGGTCTGGATGCAGCTAAGTAAAATACAGAGGGGGGCACTGTAAAGAAAAGAGATTGCATGTGCAATGGCCCTGAGGCAGCATAGAGCTTATCCTGTTTGAGGATCAAAGGAAAGTAGGTCTGGCTTGGGAGAGTGAGTGAAGGGAAAGATACAGATGAGGTCAAAGGCACAGGGGCCTCACTGTACAGGACTTTGGAAGCCACAGAATGGAGAGCGGATTTTACCGAGGGCTGTTGGACGCCATGGTGGGTTTTGAGCAGAGGATGATAATTTGCTGGACAGTTTTAAAAGATCCCTCTTTGGGTGGGTATCCTTGGTAGTTCAACCCTGGCACCTAGAAATGGCCTGGCACATAGAGTGAAGTACTATGACTTGGATTCAGCTGCCCAACTCTACCACCACCACGCTGGGCAACCTGGGTGAATCGTTACCATAAAAGCTAAGTTGCTATAACAAAGAGCCTCAAAATACTATGAATTACAGAGGCAGAAGGAGGTCTGAGGTGAGCAGTTCAGGAGAGTGGGGCTGCCCCTGGGTGTTGTCCTGGTTTTCATGGTTGACACTGAGTTGTGGCACGTCCATCTGCCAGTTCATGGGGAGAAAGGGAAGAAGACCAAGTCCAGGGCGAACCGTCTTCATACAAGAGAGGTGAGCATTATGGCCACCACTCTGCCCTTGTTCTGTTGGGAACTTTGTCTGAACATGGCCACACCTAACTTCCGGAAAGGTGCTGGAAGAGTGCTGGGATAATTTAGCCTCTAGCTAGGCAGCTTTGTGCCCAGCTCCAATCCTGTTTCATGGAAGATGGGAAGGATGGATTTTACTGGACAACTGGCTGCCTGTGTCTCTCAGCCTTAGTTTCCTCACTGTAAAGTGGATATACTAACAGGCTGGACCTCATAGGGACTTTGTGAAACTAAAATAATTGTTGCACGTGCTGTTTCTAAGCAACTATTTGATGATGCCGTGAAGCTTAGAAAATAAAGTATTACCATGTTGTTGTGAGTTGATGCAGCTATAGATGAAAAGATTCCACTCTGTCCCTATGAGATGAATACCATGATGGTCCTCGTTTCAGAGACGCGCAAACCAAGGCTCAGCGATGAGGACCCTTGGGGTCTCCCCGAGCCTGCCTGACTCTCTCCTGCTACCCCCAGAGCTGTCCTGGTTCCAGACAGTTGGAGAGTCAGCACTGGGCGTGGAGTCTTTCTCCTACCAGGGGGAACCCCACATCATCTTGGCACAGCCCTTCGCCGGCCGCTGCCTGATTCTCACCTGGGACTACAGCCTGCAGCGCTTCCGGCCCGAGGAAGAGCTGTCCGGTGAGCCCCTTCCCATCTTCCTGTCTGCCCCTGCAGCCTGCCTGGTGGGCCTGCCCTGCCCAACCGGCCTGACCTGCGCCTTGCTCCCTGACTCCCTCACAGCGCCCTCGGTGGTGTCCTGCAAGCCGCTGGTGCTGGGCCTGCGCCTCTTTGTGTTGGCCGCCCGCCTGTGGGGAGGCTCACAGTTGTGGTCCAGGCCCAGCCCGGGCCTGCGCCTGACCCCCACGCAAGCCCTGGCCCCACGGCGGCTGCTGCGGCCCAATGACGCCGAACTCCTGTGGCTGGACGGGGAGCCCTGCTTCGTGGTGGCTGATGCATCCAAAGCAGGCAGCACCACACTGCTGTGCCGGGATGGGCCCGGCTTCTACCCGCGCCAGAGCCTGCACGCCTGGCACCGGGACACGGATGCTGAGGTCCTCGAGCTGGACGGCCGGCCCCACCTGCTGCTGGCCTCCGCCTCCCAGCGGCCCGTGCTCTTCCACTGGTCTGGAGGTCGCTTTGAGCGGCGCACAGACATCCCCGAGGCTGAGGACGTCTATGCCACACGCCACTTCCAGGCCAGTGGGGATGTGTTCCTGTGCCTGACACGCTACATCGGGGACTCCATGGTGAGCCCAGACCCAGTCAGGTGGGGCGGGCAGCAGAGGCCTCAAACCCAGACTGACCCGCAGCTGACTCCCACTCAGGGCTGGCTTTTCAGCGCTGACTACGCAATGTGGGCTAAGTCGTTCAGCACTGACCCCACCTTGCACACTGGCCTCTAAATTCTGACCCAGTCTCACAGAGTGACCTTCAAACTCCAACCCCATTTAATGTGCTGCACTTTGACCTCTGACCCCATCTCAACACTGACTCCAAGTCTGTGAACCCTCAAGGATATTGACTCTAAACCACTCCTCATCCCCCAACACTGACACTGGCCCCGAGATTCTGATTCTACCCTCAACCTGCGGCTCTGCTCTGACTCACGCCAGTACTTACATTTAACTCCAACACCACACCCTGAAGCCCCAAGGCTGACGCCCACCTCCTCCAACACTCTCCTTCCAGAGTGAGGTATAGCCAGGGGGAGAGTCCAAGCCTAGAAGGTGTTCATAGGGTGTCTATGTGGAGAGCACACTAGAGTTCCAAGGACAGGAGTAGGGAGACCAGGGAGGAGGTGACTGTGGCTGGGTTGGAGTGCGGCCAGAGGAGACTTGAGAAACATACACCATAGTACGTAAAACTGACAGATTCCACTGCTGATGGATTCTGTGTTGTACGGTGTGTGGGAGAGAAGGGCCAAGAATGACGACTCTAAGTTTGTGGCCTGAGCAGCTGGGTGGTGACATTTATGAAGATAAGAAAGCTGCAGGAGTTTGGGGACCTATAGGCCTCTGTTTACAGGCTGTTCCAAGTCCTCCAAAGCCTAGAGGACTGCTAACAGGCATGGCCTTTCTGGACGCCAGGCTCTAACTAGTGGCCACACTTCATAGGTCATGCGCTGGGATGGCTCCATGTTTCGCCTGCTGCAGCAACTTCCCTCACGTGGTGCCCACGTCTTCCAGCCACTGCTCATCGCCAGGGACCAGCTGGCTATCCTGGGCAGCGACTTCGCCTTCAGCCAGGTCTTCCACCTTGAGCCTGATAAGGGGCTGCTGGAACCGCTGCAGGAGCTGGGGCCCCCGGCCTTGGTGGCCCCCAGGGCCTTTGCCCACATCACTATGGCCAGCAGACGCTTCCTGTTTGCTGCTTGCTTCAAGGGCCCCACACAGATCTACCAGGTTCACGAGTTAGACCTCAGTGCCTAACACCAGTCAGGACCCTGGACATGGCTGGGGCTGGGGGTGGGAGATGGGGGTGGGGCATGGGGAGTCTTAGGCCTCTGGACATCCCATTGACTGGCCTCTTGGCCCCACTTGGAATTATGGCTGGTTCTGTGAGATACTGGCCACAGGGCAAGTTTAAGGCAAAAGCTGCCTTCCCTCTTAGTAACATCTTGGCTGGGGGCAAATGCTCCCCACCAAAGGTGACGTGGGGGCTCAGGCAGGGGCATAGAGGCAGAATACAGAAGTCATGGTGGGAGTAATGTGCAGAGCTCCATGAGGTCTGGAAGCACCCCTTCCCGCCCCCCCCTCCCCCCCCATTCAACCCACCCTCACCTCTCCTGCTCCCTGTGAAAATACTCAGGAGGAAATAGCTTTCCTTTCTCCTCTAAACTCAATCTGGCCAATCGCTTTTAGTGCACGCCTCCATGACATCATCAGTTGCTGGGCTGGTTTTACTGCCAGGCTTGCTAACTTCCTCTGCTGCTTGTGCCCACGCCTGCTGTGGCGGAAGCCCAGCATGTCCTCCCTCTTGCTCTTGGCCTGGGAATAGGTGGGAAAGCGAGAGCTGTTACGGCCGGCCGAGCCCCGGTTACCTCTCCCAAGTGGGTGACAGGGCTGAGGGCAGAAGGTATATGAGCTCAATAAACGCTGTGCATCTGCCCTACCTGTTGTTGTGGGATCACTGGGAGAGGGTGTCTCCTGAGGGGCATGGGTGGGGGGCAGTGTCCAGGGAGCAGTGCTATAGAGGGGGAGATCCCAGGGGTGCATTTGGCTGCCAATAATGAGCTTTTGGAGGTCTCTAAGGAGTGTAGACTCATGATTATGGGGGGCTCATGGGATGTTTGAGAGATATAAGGACATCATCAGGGGACAGGTCACAGGTTTATTGTGGGTGTCTTCTTGGGGTTATATCTTAGAGCACTGTAGATGTTGGAAGTGTTTTGAGGGGTTTTAGGAATTTTGGGGGTGGCTTTTGGGGACATTTTGGAGGTCTTATTGAGTACTGGGGAGCCTCAAGGGAGTTTGGGGCTCATTGGAAGTTCTCTCACCATATGGTGAGATATTATCAGGATTATCATGAGGAATTATGTAAAGATCTCACAGGGCCATTAGGAAGGGTCTCCTGTAATAAAGTGGGGTGTCAGGGGCGAATGGCAGGGCCATAGGGGTCTGACTGTTATAATCGTAAACTATTTGCGTACTCATGTCATGGCAGGATGACCCCAGTGTCCAGCATTTGATCTGGTTAGCACTCCCTTTCAGTCTCAAAAATGTCCCCCATTTGACTACTAGACAATTTTACATTGCACACGTAGCTCCCATGGGCATGGAGGGAGAGATAAGACCCCATGCCATTCACCAGGTCATGAGGGAATAGGCCTCTGGGCTTTTTCCCAACAAAGAGATTCAACTTCCAGCTTCTGTGGCAGCCCCCAGTCTGTATTTACCTTCTCCTGGCCCCCAACCCCGCCCCCAATGCGTACATAGGGAGTCTCGACTACTTAGGCAGGAGGCACAATCATTTTAGATTAAAAATTGAACAAAGAGACCCCTCCAGTGAGAGGTGAGATGAGGCCTAGCACGGCGGTCTGAGGAGAGGAGGGAGAATGCCATCGTGGGGTGCAGGTCCTGTGCAGAGCCAGAACTTGGGGAAAGAGAGGCCTCCATGCTCTTTCAGCTGATCTGTCCTCAACAGTTACGGGCAGAGCCTGGGAGAGGAGATGGGGTCAGCTTGTGAGAGTGGTTGGAGTGCTTTCTCCCCAGGGCACACACACACACACACACACACACACAGCCCTCATGTCTCATGTTCTCCTCAGCCTCATCTGTGTCTGTGTCTGTCTTACCTGGAGTGATGAGAGGCGGGGCGTCCCCTGGCCGGTGGCTAGGAAAAGAAAAGGGGTGAGGTCTGTACCCACCCGTTTTGTCCTCTCCCTCAAGACTAGAAGATTCTCAACCTCCCCTCCACTTCCTGTCTATTTTTCCATCGGAGGGTTGTACCATCCCAGGGATCAAAACATTTCAGGCTTTGGGCTCTCTGAGCATTATCAGGTCTGAGGAATAAACCTGGAAAATTTTAGTGACAGGAATTCTCCAGGGCAGACCCTGGAGGCCTGACCTCTTTCTGTGAGATTTAATTCTTTCACCCCTGAAAGGTGTCTGTCCAGTATGAAGTAGACACACACTGGGAACCCATCTCACCTGGTCTTCTGGCTGAACTTGCATTTGCATTTCCCACCTGTTGGGGAGAGAGGAATGGTCAGGAGAGGAGACCCACAGCCCTGCCCTGCCCACTCCCCTGCCAGCTCCTCCACTCACTCATGAGGACGATGATGCCAACGGCGCACAGAACCCCTGCACAGATGAGCCCACCGACCCGCAGGCTGTACCAATCTAGGAGAAACCCAGAAGGGGCCCTCAATGCCGGCTGATGTCCTCCCCATCCCAGCCACTTGACAAAGATGCATTGAGCACCTATGATATACAGGGTGCTAGGAATACAGCAGTGCAAAAAACAACCTCAGCCCTTCTGTGTTCACATTCTAATTAACACAGAAGAAAGTGACAAGAGATTTAATGTAGGGTCAGGTGGAGAGCAGCGGTCTAAAGGCATATAAACAGGGCCAGGGGACAGAAAGTTAGAGGGTAGCACTTTTAGGGAGAGTGATCAGGGAAGGTCGGTCTGAGGGGTCCCCTCTGAGCAGAGACCTGAGGAGGAGAGGGAGGGAGCCATGGGACAATATAGAAGAAAGTGTTCCAAGCAGAGGGATCTGAAGACGCGAAGGTCCAGAGACTGGGAGTCTGTCTGCTCAGTCTGAGCAACAGCAGAGAGGCCATTATGGCCTGAGCAGATGCAGTGGGGGGCTGGGGGGGGGGAGTAAGGACAGAGGGGTGCCAGAGAGCAGATCAACTGGACCCTGGAGGCCACAGGAGGATTTGGGCCAAATAGCTCAGCACCTCCAGACAGTTTTCTCAAGTCAACCCTTCTTCCAGGAGACTTGATTTGAACCATAGCAACAGCTTCTTGTGCACTGTCCTCACTTCCTGTGTGTGTCTAACTGTCTTACCTGATAGTCATGCATGTTCCTGAGGACCAGGCTGGTATGTCTTGTTCTCTGAATCCACTGTGTTTACTGGTCCATGCCCCAGTCCAAGCCCCTTCTTATCCTTGCGTCTTTTCATGTACATCAGACCCTCACCCAACCCTGTGTGGGAACTTAGGCACAAAACAGTAAGACGGGTGGGGGTATTGAGGGTGAAGGGAGGGGCACCAGCTCTTACCATAGTAGAAAGGACTGTTTTTATCTAAAAGGAAAGAAAAAAGGAATATGAATTCAGGACAATAGCCAGGATGCAGGGGTCCCAGGGGAGAATTTGGGGTGGGACTGGTAGATGAGTACAGTCTGACTCACCTTCCGGGTCGTTGGCGTCCAGGGCAGGAAGGCCTGGTGAGAGAAGTGGGGAAGGAGAGGAGATGGTGGCGCTGGGTTCAGTGACGCTGGCAAGCAGAGCCACTGGGCCTCAAGGACCTCAGAATAAGGTCCCCTGACGGATAGTTCCCTGCCTCCTGAGAGTGCAGGGGTCCAGCCCCAAACTAGCATGTCCCATCTTGAGATATGGACCCTCCACTCAGCCCCACACCAGCATTTTGCCTCCTGAAATAGGTTTTAATCTGGGTGGCTTTTGGCCACCTTTTGGCCTGATGTTTCCAGATACCTGGCTAATCCACGCCTCCTCCAGAAACGGAACAATGTTCTTGTCTACATGGCAGATGGCATCAGTCCCCAGCCATTCTCAGAGCTGATCTCCCCATTCTGCCACATCCACACCCCACCTGTTCCGATGTTTGCTCACCATTCCCTTTTAAAGCAACTTACTCATTATGAACTTAGTAACTTTATGTAAAAATGCAACTTGCCATCACTATCCTGAATGGAATACCAGTCTTGCTCCATGTAACAGAAAAACAAATACAATGAAAGCACAGGCCTAGGATTAAATTCTGGCGAGAAGCACTGAGCTGCTTTAGCTCTGGGCCTAAACTCTGTTATTCCTTTGTTAAAGGGAGATTAATAATTTTTAATTATATTTAAAGCACAAACACGTAGTGCTTACTGTGTACGAGGCACTGTTCTAAGTACCTCTCAAGTACTAACTCATTCAATCCTCACAATGACTCTGTAAGTAGGTGCAATCATTGTCCTCATTTTTACCAATGGGGAAACTGAGGCACAATCAGTAACTTACTACATACCCACTAAGTTCCCAGTCACCCCTCATAATAAAGTGTCAGGGAGGTGTGAAAGACAGTAGCACAAGGCTGAGTCTTCTCCTTGCTGTCATCAACGAGGCATCAAGACGGTGCCCATGGAGCTGTGTGAGCTGCTGCTATGAGAAGTCCTGTCTTTGTGTTCTCTTGAAACCACCAGTGCAACACCTTTTCCCTCAGAGACCTGACAGTCACCACCTCACAGGGGAGGCAGAAAGCCTGGGAAAGACACATGAGGTTTCAGGGGAAAGGCAGTTCAGGGATGGTACTCACCCGCCAGGACAAGGAACAGGCTCAGGACCACTTGTTGCATGATGGAGCGCTGGCCTGGAGAGTGGGGGGGGCAGAGGGGGGGCCAGCTTTAGCAGGGCCACCAGGATGCCACCAGGGCCTCTGGTTCCCAATCCCCTCCTACTCCCCTCCTCACCCAGGGTACACAGCTCACCCCCGGGGGCAGACAGGCTGGCACTGAAGACTTAGAGATAAGAAGGAGCCGAAAAGTGCAGTGAGGGCTGGCTGAGAGATCAGACCTGATGAGGGAGCAGCAACAACAACTCACTGGACATGGACTTGAGGCTTTAAGTGAATCACCCTGGCAACCAAATGAGGGAGAAGTTGCCTATGGTTATCCCCATCTTACAGATTGGGAAACTGAGGCTCTGAGAGATGGAAGTGGGTGACCAGGGTCTCCTTGCCAGGAGGCCGGATTTAAACCAGGCCTGGCTCTGCAGGAGCCAGGGATACCTAATTCAGGACTCTCAGAGCCTCAGGGTGTTTTGGAAAATGGAGTATTAAAAGCCAGGTGGCAGGAGGCCCGGTTCCGGGAGTGTCTTCTTTAGACAGCTCGGAGCCTGCCCACCCATGCCCAGACTTTGCTGCCGCCCAGGGCAGGGTGTGGAGGAGAGAACACAAGACTGGGGTGAGGGCAGGGGCAGACTTGGGAAAAGAATTGACCTGGCTGCAGCCCCAGCCTCATCTTCTGTGCCACCCTGACCCCTGACCCCCGCTTCTGCCCCAATCCTACCCATCCCACCCCAGTCCCTGGTCCTGTCTCTATCCCAGTCCAAGCCCCAGCCCCAGCTCCTACCCCAGCCCGTGCCAGCAAGCTCCTCCTGGCAGCAAACTTCCTCCTCCTCCAGGGAGGCCTGCCCAACATGGAGAGGACCCTTCTGTCTCCTCCTGGTCTGGGGTTAGTCCATCCTCCCACCATCCTGTGTGCCTGTGATAAGCCCCCAGTCTCTGGGCGTTGTCCCCCTGCCCTCTAACTGCCCCTGCCCCACAGTCACAAGCATATGTTGTATAACTTTGATAGCAAGAGCTTAAACTTATTTTGATCTACCCTGCACGGGGCACTGACAAATGACCCTGCTGGGTTTTCACTTATTTATTCCCCAACCACCCTGAAGGTCATCTTTTATGTATCCCATTTCATGACGGGAAAACACATATCCTCTCCAAGCCCAGTAACAAGCCCATTTAACAGTTCCTGCTCTGTTCCTGTTCACAGCTGGAGAGAGCGCCCCCTTCTCTCTCTCTCTCTCTGTTGCCCTCATCTAACCCCCGTCCCAGTTGCTTTCTCGTTTCCTGCTCTTTCTCAGACCCCACCCTCTCCCTGTGCCACTAGGTCCTGGGAATCCGCTTAGCTTCTTGTTAATCCCACATGCGGGATTCATAATTGTATTTTGAGCATCGTTTTTCCAGGAAGTGGCCCTGTAGCTTTGGGGAGCATTACTAAGGCATTTAGGAACCCAAAATGTTTTGGGGAGAGCTGGAATGGGTGTGTAGGCAGGACAGCCCAGTGATTCTGGGATCAGGTCTCTAGATGGTTGGCTGTTGTCTAAAGCTACCTAGGAGGCTTTGTCGCTCTGACTATACTGTTACTAGTAACAAGAGCGTGCGTTTATAGAGTACTCATTCCATGGCAGGCGCTGTTCTCAGTTCTGTGCACTTATTCATGCGTATAATCTTCGCAGCTTAATGAAATTGGCACTATGATTATCCCACGTTGCTGTTGCTACCCTGTAACCCCTACGAACTCAGCTTAATGCTGTATACTCTGTCACCTGGGACTCCGAGTCTCAGCCCTTAAGCCTCTTTCCATGGATCCCTGCCCCACTGTGAGGCCTCCCCAGGTCAGGGGAGACTGATGGTGACCTCAGCTGTGCCCCAGCCCCTGCACAACATTTCCAGCCTGGCTCTCCCATGGTAGGCCACTGGGAGCTGTTGTGTGGGGGTCTGCTGTCCTCTTCCCAGGTCAGGCCATTGTTGGAAGAGTCCCTGAGCTGCTCCTGAAATGCCTGCTGTTGGTGTGAGGCTTGGAGAGGAATGCGGCCTGCAGATGGAGGCTCTGCCCACCCCTCTCAGCTTCTTCCCGGCCCCAGAGGTCCTGTCTCTGCTCTCTGCTCTCCCCTTTTCTTCCATGATGGTGGCCAGGCCATTCAGGCATGCAGAATGATTCCCTGTGTCCCTGAAATCTTCTACCCAACTCCCCATTTTACAGCTCCTCAGGAAACATTACCTTCTTTTCCTAGATCCATAGGACCCCAATCTTTAGTCTAGCTAGTAACCCCCCATCCACTCTGATACCCCCAGCCACCCCTAGACCACTTAGAGACCCCCATCCAGGCACCCCCAACCCACCCCTGGCCACCTAGACACCGCTGATACTCCAGATACTTCTGATCCACTCAGACACCCCTGATCTTCCCAGACACCCCAATCCTACCTGTGGGCCTTCTCCTCACCCCAGCTGGCTCACCCAGCCCCTGAGAGGAGAACAATGGAGGGGACAATCTCATTAGGGGAGGGAGGCTTTCTCTAATCCCCTATCCTTCCAGAAAAGCACCTGGAAGGAGGAAGGTTCTAGGGTCTTTAACAGAGAGTAGAGAGGGGAGGGGCTGATAGTTTGGGGGTAGAACCAAGAGGGGGTTGGAGAGAGGGTACCCCAGTCGCTCACCTGTGTGGCTCCCTAGGCTGCTTGTAGGTTCCAGGTTCAGCCCGAGTCCTGCCTTTATCTGCAGCTGCCACGCCCTAAGCAAACCTGGGCAAAGCTGGGCAGGTAGAGAACAAGTCAGACTCCCTAAAGCACAGGGGCTCTCACCCCATTCCTGCTCTTAAAGAGACAGTTCCCTGCTGCTGTCCCCACTAGTGACAGGGAGTTCCCTGGGGTCTAAGATCATAGCAGCCTCAGGTGAGGTGTAGAGATAATAGGATGGGCTGGAACTCTGCCCCACACATTAGAGGAGCGGGCTTTCTTCAATCTCCTGCCCCTCAGAAAAGGACCTGGAAGGAAGAAAGTCCAGGGTCTTTAACAGTAGGGCTTCTGTCTGGTGGCATGGTGGGGGAGGGAACTATAGGGGTAAAACAGTTTAATTTCTTTTACTTAGACTGTGTGTTGAGCTTGGAGAAGGGATTGGTGATGATTATGGGAGACCTAATGTCCCCTTCCAAGTCACTTGTTGCTCTTGACTTGGTTTGAGGATCAGCAGAAGATGCTGAGATGACCAAGGTCATAAGGTGGTGTGGGATGCACAAAGGGTAGGGGCGGGGTGGGGCTGTTGGGCCTTAGACCATGACCCCTCCCTCATTGTGCCATCATGCCCTAAAGAGATTGGGAACTGACTCCTGAGCACTAAGCCAGAACTTCCTCGCCCAGGCTTTTCCTAAGAGTGTTGGGAGCCTGGGTCTACACAGTGGGCGTTGAGATGGGGGGCTGTGTCCCACTCCGGATAAGGCCCGCTGCATTGGGCAACTCTCCCTTCCTCTCTCTTCTCCCTCTCCTGTTCCTCCTCCTCAATGCATTCCTTCCGGCTGGGGTCTGTGCAGGCCCCCGCATGGTCCCCGTTGGGGTGCCCCCTCCCCCCAATTCAGCCTTTTTAGACAGAAGGACTTTTGTCTGGGGGCTGGATGGAGAACAAGGCGCCTTTGAGTGGCTGGCGGAGGATTGGGGTCACGGGGAGGGGCAGGGCCAGGAAAGGGGTGGCTCTATGCTGGCCACCAGCTGGACTCCAGGCGACCCCCAACAGCACCACAAGGGGTGGGGAGGAGGGCTGCAGGAGCCAGGCCAGGGAGAGTGTACTATTGGGAGGGTGGAGTGAAGGACAGGAAAAGGGGGTTTGGAAGATCAAGGATCTGTCTTCTGTGGACTGTCTTCTGGGGGCAGGGAAAATGGACCCCCCACTTCTCAGCAGGGAGGGACAGGGAAGCAGGATTGCTCGCCCAGCTGCATGCCTCCTTTATGTGGTTCCCCCAGGCAATTTCTTAATCCCAGACCCTAGACTAAGACAAGCCCTCCCTGACCCCCAGTCAGGAGGGGCCAGTCCCTGCAAGGAATGGAGGGAGCACTCAGGAAGGGTGGGGCTTTGTCACAGTGGGAAATTCAGGGGGGAATAGAAACAGAGGAAGGGGAGGCCGTGCGGGGATTCCAGTCCAGCTAAAGGGTCTTTGTGTCTGGGCAGATAGCATCTCTTGCCTAGACATTTCAAGATTGTAATATCCCTGGGGAGACCCCTTAGGTGGTCTTGGGAGTGGAGTTGTTTCTCCCTCTGCCGGGAAGTCCGGGAACTGCAGGCATCAGAGAGCGGGAGGGGCTGAACGCTCCTTTGCGGAGAAGGAGGCTTGATTTGCCCACCTGTGCCAGAGTCTGCAAACTCAGATGCCAAAGGGGCCAGGCAAGAATCATGAACAAGTGCAGCAGGACAGGCGTGAGATTATGAAGTACGGTGGCAACTGGGCAAACAGGAGAACTATTGTCCTGTCTAAAGGGTAGCCACCAAAAAGACTGGAGCAAGCTCACGTGGACAGATAAAGAAGTACTTCCCAGATAATTTGCTAAGGGAAAAAAGCAAGATGTAGAGAAGTATGTTACCATTTGTGAGGGGAAAAATAATGTATGTGTATATTCTTGTGTATGAATAAAATATTGCTGCTTTGGGGAGGGGAACAGGGAGGGGCAGTGGGAGGCTGCAGAATGGGGTGGAAGAGACACTCACTTATCATCATATGCCCTTCTGTACTTTTGAATTTTATATCCTGAAAATGTACGACCTTGGGAAAAAAAAGTTTAATTTAAAAAACGAAAGGGTAGCCTCTACACAGTTCCAGCCAATTGCTACTATGTGTTCAATAGATATCAGAAACCCGAATCTTTAGGTGGGATTTCCAGTATTAAAAATTGGATCAGATTTTTTTTTTTAATTATGCAGGTCAAACAGAACACATCGAAGAGCTGATTTCAGCCTGGTGGACCACCACCTAGAGACTTTTGCCATCATCATTTCCTGAATCTTTGGATATCCAGACATTTATGGGCTTATGCCGAACCCAGGCCAACCATAGCTTCCTCCAAGGGCTGGCCCTGAACATGCCACATCCAAGAGTGAGTTGGGGCTGGGGCTGGGGCTTATGGCAGGGAGGGGTAGGACCCGAGACCCCCTGTGGATGTGTGGATGGGTAAAGTTGTGCACACTGGGACCCTGGGGGGCATGCAGCCTCTTATTGGAGGTTGACTCTCTTTTGGGATGAGTCTTCCAGGCCAATTTGACTTTAGTCACATTTAAAGTGTATATATATATATATATATATATATATATATATATATATATATAATAAAATCATTTGAAATATTACCCCTTCATTCTGCCTTTGAAACCATTTGGCCCTGAAAACCCTGTTGAAGCTGTGATTGGCTGCTATTTCTCAGCATCCTGGGAATTCTTGCCAATGAGAAAAACCAAGCCTATAAATAGTTTCTGTCATCTCCCATCTCAGACCCACTGTCCACCTACGTGGCCACCATCACAGCACAGACTCTGGGGAATGTATCAGGGTAGGGTGTATGCAGAAAACATCCCCAGGACTGTCACCCCAAGCCTGCCCATGGCCAGAGGAAAAGGCACAATTGAGGAAAAGCTTGGTCATGTTTTGTGACTCCCTTTTGAAAAGACTTTGATGAACAACTAACAGTGGAGGAGACTGTCTTTGGAAATGTCTACACAAAGAAGGGCAGGACACTTCTGAGATGCAAGAAACACCGAAGAAAACTAAGTAAACATAGACACAGGTAGAGAGAGATGAAGTAAATGAGGCAGAACACTAAGAACTGGTGAATCTCTGCAAAGGTTATTTAGCTTCATTGCACTGTACTGTTTATGTAACTTTTCTGTAACTGAAAAAATTCAAAATGAAAGTTGGGAAAACATCAATAAAAATCTTAAAATTAAAGTTAACACAAAATAATAAATCACAAGACTAAAAAACAAGAGCAAAAGAATGGAAGAAAAAGGAAATTTAGGATTGGGTAACCTAAAAGTCAAATAATTTAATTGAACTTAGGTAGTAATATATTTATGTATAGATTGTATATTAAATATATTACATATAATTTTTTCCTTTTAGATAAAAGCCTGTGTTCTTTTTTGCCCTCCCACAATGTCTTCCTTTTCCTTCTCTTGGATCAGTTCCCCGTCTGTGACCCCTCATTACTCAGCTCTGCACCTCCCTAGTGGTGGGCGTCTTCCCCCCTCCTGGCTGCTCAGCTCTGGCCTGGCAGTGGTGGGTGGCTGAGGCTCTGTGGCTGGCGCTAGGGCTGGCAGGCTGCTGCCTGGCTGCAGAGGCAGGGAGATGAGTCTGCAGTCCTAAGAACTTGGCTAGCACTGGAGGCCATGGGGAGGTACTGACCCAGCAGCCTGCTGGCAGCGGGACCCCTGACATCTCAGCATTCCCATCCCCCTTCCCCTGCACCTCAGTATCCAAAAAGGTGATGCTGTGCCCAGCGAGAGCCAGCTCCAGAGCCCTGCACATCCCTGAGTCATTTGCCTACTATTGCTAACCGTCTCTATTTTCAACGAACAATCCTGACGCATGCACGCAGCTGCAGGACTTACTGCTAGGCAGGCATAATTCTCCCAGTGGAGGAAGCTGTGACACAGAGGAGTTCAGTCACTTAGCAGCAGTCACACAGTTAATTAAGTGTCAAAGCTGTGATTGCAAGCTAGGTTGTCTGACTCCACAGCGTGTGTGTGTGTGTGTGTGTGTGTGTGTGTGTGTGTGTGTGTGTGTGTGTGTGTGTGTGTGTGTGTGTGTGTGGTGACAAATGAAAACAGGGCGCCACAAACCTTTGAGGGTCCCAAGAACAGACAGCATGGTGGGAAGAAAGAATAAGACTGCAGAGAATATTTTCAGAACCCACCATCCCCCACCTCCATTGCCCCATCCTGACCCAGCCTCCATCCTCTCCCTACAGGGAGGAGCTGTCTCCTCCCTGGTCTTCTGCTCCCGCCCCTCCCCCACAGTCTGCTGGCCACACACAGTGGGATGGAACCTATGAACCCCTGAGTCAGGTCAGGGTCCTCCTGATTGGGACCTCCTTAACTACACCTCATTCACAATAAAAGCAGTGTCTTCACCGCGACCCATAAGCCCCCTCCAACTGGTTCCCTGTCACCTCTCTGATCTCATCTCCTCCTCCCCATAAGCCCTTCACTCACTCACTACTCCCTGCTATTCCTCTAACACCCCAGGTACCTTACTGGCCTCCAGGTATTTGCACTTGCTTTTCCGTCTGGGGATTCACTCCTCCTGCAGATGTGCGCATGAGTTCCTTCTCATCTCCTTTCTTCAGGGCTTTGCTCAAACATCACCTTCTTGATGAGGCTTTCCTTGGCCACTCTATTTAAAACCACAGCTTCCACCTGGAAACCACCGCCCCTCCGCCCTCCAACCTGTTCTCGCCCTTATTTTTTCCTGTGGCACTGGCACGTATCACCTTTTTTTTTTTTTTTTTTTAAGGAGGGCGCAGCTCACAGTGGCCCATGTAGGGATTGAACCGGCAACCTTGGTGTTATTAGCACCACGCTCTAACCAACTGAGCTAACCGGCCGCCCCACTGCCTTCTGATATACTGTATAATTAATTATACACCTCTTGGCTATGTTTGTCTCTCTCCCCTCTGGAATGTCAGCTCGGTGAGTGAGGGACATTGTCTATTCTATTCCCTCTGTGTCTCCAACACTGAGCACAGGGTCTGGCCCATAGTAGGTGCTCCGGAAATATTTGTTCAGTGAATTAATGAAATCCATTCTTGATAGTTACTATATCACGGGCCCATAACAGATGAATGAGGTAACCCATTCTCCTTAAGTAGATTACACTTTGGGGGCACACAATAGGCCCACAGGTGGAGAGGGAAGGAACTCAGAGCTAGAAAGCCTAGGTCCAAATCCTAGCTCCACTTTCTTCTTATTGTGTGACCTCAGGCAAGGAAGTCTCCCTCCAGGGCCTTGGTTTCCCCATCTGTAAAATGGGGATAAGAATAACACTCACCCTGCAGGGTTGCCCTTTGGATTAAACAGCATTGTTGTGTGGAATGTTGATAGCGTGACTAATTCTGAAAGCTGTTCCCTTCCTGGAACGGGTGGGGTGGAAGGGGCACCGGCTGTGTGTATTCCAACAGCCAACAATGGAACTCTTGTAGGCGGGGGACCTCAGGCGTGGAAAACACATTCACCCCTGTGGTTTCCAGACCGAAGGCTTAGGTCTCAGAAGGCAGGTCTTTCTGGGCATTTACATTCTTTGAGGATTGTTGCAACAAGAAATACTGGTTTGGGAATGTGAGCCCACAGAGGTGTATTCCCATTGTATCCTTGTCCCTGGAACAGCAGTTGTGAGGGTTGGGGGGATCTCTCCCATCTGTAGCTCCTGAGGCTAGGACTAGATTTGCCTAAGGCAAGCTCTGGGCCACAATGATTGGTTCAGTAGGGTCCAATCAAAGTGAAACCCGGGGATTTGTTTAGTAATTGGGGGAAGAAAAGATATGGGGTTTGGATGGTGGGGAATGTGCATTGGAGGCCTGGGAATTGCAGTATTTTGCCACCACAAGAAAAGTCAGCCTGAGGACAAAACTAACACCATAGAGGACCACAGACTAAGAGAAAAGGTGAGAAACAGCCTCAGCACCCTGATCAAACCATGCCTGATCTCACCATGGAATTTTCAGTTATGTGGTCTAAAATTTTGACTTGTTTAAGGGAGTTTTAATGGGGTTTCTTGTTATTTGTAACCAAGAACAGCCAAACTGGCATACAAAGAAATTCCGTGAACCCAGAATCACAGCACTTTCACTGGGATATGTCACATGGCTTTTACTTAGTTTGAGCCAATGCATTTCTTTTAGCTTCAATCAGTTAATTGAAGTGACTCATATGGCAGAGTCACTTATAGCCACTTTATGCCCACAGGCTTCCCCATTCCAGGCCCCCTTGCCGATGGGTGGGACCATGACTAATGCTGGCCAAAGTGCTATGAATTATGAATGTGACTTCCAAGGTGAAGGACTGAAGAGTGGGGGTGCACATATTACGAGGGTGGCATCACAGGATGGAAGTGAACTTGAATGGTGTCCTGGAGAATACTGTGGAATGCGTAAGAAGAGAGAATAGTCCTTGGTCATGTCGGGCCAGGGAGATATCAGGTTAGTTTGCTACTACAGATAGTCTCCTAACCTAGATGATCCTGGCTGACTTGATAGCACTCAATGTCAGCTGTCATTATTACTGAAGTCTTTTCATCAGGGAGGGTCGTCAGGGAAGACAGTTATCCAGCAGGGTGTGCAGTCACGCAGCTTGGGTGGTATTGACCTAGGAAAACATCATGGAGGTGGCATTGAGACAACTGGTGAGATCAAGATGAGAAAGACCCTCTCCTGGCAACACCCACTCACCACAGGCCACCAGGTGTCTCTAGGGCCGCACAGGGAGGCCATGTCACTGGCATTCCTGGACAGAGCTCCCCATCACCACATGGAAAGTGTCCCTTGAGCCCCCGGTGGCACAGAGGTAGTGGACACAGTTCTCCACGTGGACCCAAGGCTCCACAGCCTCATTGCAGGCCTGGTGGGGCCCATCACAGCATCCAGCCATCCACAGAAAGCCCGGTATAAGACTGCCTACGCCTGTGGTTGAGCCATGGGCATCAGAGAGCCACATGTTGTTGGAACCACTGAAGTTATCCCGAGCACCCATGTGAAAGTCCCCATTCAGGCCACAGAGGGTGCTAGCGCAGGTCTCGGGCACTGTTACCCAGAGGGCAGGAGATTCACGAAAGGCCATGGAGAGGACAGAGGTCACCTGGACTGTGATGGCCAAGTACATGAAGAAGGTCCAGCCAAGGCAGGCTGGTCTGGGATCCATTCACCTGGAACACGGGTACATGGGGTGTCAGGCAGTCCTGCCCAGATACCAGCCCCTTTGGGCTCCCCTGCTTCTGCCCCTGTGATCCACTTTCCACGTGCATCTGAAGAGTCCTTCAAAATCACAAATCAGATCCTGTCCCTCCCTTGCTCAGAACCCTTCCGTGGTTCCCTAGCACACTCAGATAAAATCCAAACTCCTTACCATGGCCTGTGCAACCCTACGAAACAGGCCTTTGTCACCTCTTTGTTCTCATGTCCTCTCACTCAGTCCTTCTGCTCCAGCGACACGCCAGGCACCATTCCAACCTGTGGACCTTTATATTGGCTGTCCCCTCTGCCTGGATACTCTCTCTCCTGTGTCTACATGACTCCCACTGTCATCTTCTTCAGGTCTCTGCCCGACTGCTTCCTCGCCCGCCCTGTCTTAAAGCATAACAGCCCACTGCACTCTCTTGCCAGCTTTATTTTCCTCCAGAAAAAAAACCTGTATTACCTTCCGACGTCCGGAAGTTATGTACATTATTACAGGTAAGTTATTATTGCATCTCATTATAATGCTTAAGTCTTTCTCCAGGGATTTTTATCTATTTTTCAACAAAATAAACAAAGTCTCTGCCCTTGGAGAACTTCTATTCTGTCAAGAGGAAGACAGACAGGAAATAAAGAAATGATTAATAGAAAAGATGATGTAAGATACTGGCAAATACTTTGGAAAAAAAATGAAAATGGGGGATTATAAAAAAGAGAGACTTGGAGAGGTGGGTCCTTTCATGGGGGTGGTCAGGAAGGACTTCTCAGAGGAGGTGACATTTGAGCTGAAACTTCAAGGATGAGAGTGCATCAGCTACGTGAGCATCTCAAGGAACAGTGTTTCAGAGAGAGGGAACAGCCACTGCCAAGGCCCTGATTTGGGGGCCTGGCTGGAGTGTCGGAGGGACAGCAGAGAGGTGATCGCGGCTGGAGAAGAGTGAGTGAGGGGCAAGTGGCAGGAGATGAGGGCAGCGAGGTGATAGAGGCCAGTTTTGTGGGGTCACATAGGCCACAGTTTTGCTCCTGAGGAAGATGGAGCCATGGGAGGGCTTTGAGATAAGATCTATGTGACCTGATTCAGAATTTGAGAGATTGCTGCTTTACTCCCTGCCATGGGGGGCAGGGCACTGCTTAGAAAGCCGGTGTGACTTCGCAGTTATATGTTTTCTTTAGCACACAGCTCCTAAAACCCTTGCAATTACCTGAGCGATGATCGGAGTGCTAGAAGCATCTTCTATTCTGATAGTTGGTCTTTGCCCCTAGCTCCTGATGCAGAGCTCCTAAATCTCTTGGAATTTTCTGGATGACAGGAGTGTCTTTTATTCTAATGAGGCAACATTTGGTGGGCCCCATCCTCATCCTCTGAGGAGAGGAGAGGGGTTAGGCATTGAGTTAATAACTGATCGTGCCTATGTGATGAAACCTCCATAAAAATCCCTGAAGTATGGGGTTCAGAGAGCTTCCGTGTTGGTGAACACATTCATGTGCTGGAAGATGCATAGGGACAGAAGCGCTTGCGTTTGGGACCCTTCTGGACCTCACCCTGTGTACCTCTCCATCTGGCTGTTCATCAGTACCCTTTGTAACAAACAACCTTTATAATAAACCGGTAAACGTGTTTCCTTGAGTTCTGTGAGCTGTTATAGCAAATTATCAGAAATGAGGAGAGGGTTGTGAGAACCCCAATTTGTAGCCAAGTCAGACAGAAGTGTGGTTAACTTGGGGACCCACCACTTGTGATTGCTGTCTGAGGTAGGGGGCAGTCTCGCCAGACTGAATCCTTATCCTATGGAGTCTGACGCTATCTCCAGGTAGATAGAGTCAGAATTGAGCTGAACTGTAGGGCATCCAGCTGGTGTCACAGAGAATTGCTTGGTGTGGAAAACCCACACATCTACTCACAGAAGTGTTCTGTGTGAGCAGAGAATAGTACCATTAGCTCCCATTTTATAGATGGGGAAGCCAAGGCACAGGTAGGTGAAGCCACCAGGCCAAGGTCAATAGCTAACGAATGGCACAGTGGGATTCAAACCCAGGCTTCTGAGCCCAGTACCAGCACTTCACTGCCTCACCACATTGTCTACTAGAGCTAACACCCTGGTAGGTCCCCATCCATTTGTCCTCTACTTGTGGGGTCCAGAATGAGAGTATCAACAGAAGCTCACTTTTCATATGTCTTCAAGCTGCCAAACAGTTAAATGACATATGTTTTATCTTCCTGCGTGACACATGACCTTCCTAATTCCCTGGACACCGGCTGTGAATTTAGGGTTTTTGACTCCTCAGAGCACCAAGGAGAGGCTGCCCCAGGGCCTCCTCCTGTCTTCCCAACCTTGGCTTTGGCTCACACTGCAGGGAGTCTTACATACTCATACCACCCAGCTTGTGCTCCTCAGCCCAGCTTGGTCCCCTCACCTTCTGCGATGGGACCTTAATGTGTGCACATTGGCTGCATGGGCCACTGTCGTAAGGACGGTCAATGAGGGCCCTGGAATGGGCTGTGAGCCTTTTATGCAGGGAATTCTGGCTCCTGGAGCGTGGTCTAGAAGGGGGTTGGCAGGAGGCATGGACTCCAAGGGCCACTGCCCAGAGGTCCTTGGAACCTGCTGCCCCTGGGGAAGGGTGCAGTCAGAGGAGGCCAGAGCAGGCCCTCTGAACTGTAGGGCTGGGGCAGGGACCCTCTGCCCAGTTCTAAGGTCACCTCTCCCTCTCCAAAGTGGATGCCACTGGGCTACCGTCTCATCAGCCTATTATTTATGTTCATTAGTCATCACGGTTCTCTGAGACCCAGGAGCAGACTTAGGTGAGACTTACCTGGACCACCTCAAACTGTCCTCCCCGCAGTGACAGCCGCCATCCTGCCATGTTCACGTCCACCTGACAGGCCCATGTGGCACCCGACCTCCGCCAGCTGGTGAAGGAGGTGTGGTGGGATCAGCATATTCTGTTAACACCTCCTGGCCAGGCCCTTGAAACCGGTGGTGGGTCCACTGAAGGTGTGCAGGTGGGGGTCTCCAGAGAGCCAGTGTCTCGTAGCGCAGGGGGTGACAACCCCAAACACCCCTGTGCTGGCAGCACAGCTCGTGGGGCCCACAAGCATGAGGGTGGCACTCAGGCAGGTGTCCAGACCCATAGCACATGTACTTCTGGTCACAAGTGGCTGTAGGCAACACCTCAGTGCTCAGAAGGATGTAGTGGCCCTGCAGGTGGCAGCTGCATCGAGTGTGTGGCATGCAGATGCCGTTTCCAGGGCAAAGACCTCATGGCAGAAACAGCTGGCCGTGCACTGGCGGGTGCAGGTTGCTGAGGAGTTAAGGCTGGTACATGTGTATGGGCAGGTGGTCCACAGAAGTAGTAGTAGCTGTTGACGGGACATGTCTCACCTGGGGGAGGGAATAGATGGCCTGGGGCCACCACCCTGAAACCCTGGGTGCTTCAGTCAGGGGGAGAAAAACCTAGGATGGGTGCAGGGCAGGGAGGGGTCAGGGATGGACCACAGGACGCTTCCCAAATCACCATTGTGCCTGGTTAATGCTTTCCCTCCATGTGTTTTATTAATATCATGTCCGTGGGTCACTTAAAAATTGTGGCATGTGATGAACAATGAAGACAACTCAGGATCAAGTGCAGGGAGGTGGAAGGTAGATTCAAAAAGGGCTGAGAGGGGCCCTGGTTCTGGTGTGAGATTTGGGTCACCATATCCAGGAGCAGGTCTTGGGGTCTCCCTAGGAATGAGGGGTTCCAATCAGCCGGGGAAGATGGTATACTAGCTGGCCAAAAGGGTGAGGGCCTCGTCAGAAGGTGAAGGGGCACTTACTGAGTCCCAGGCTGGCTCGCCACTCCAGCAGGCAGACCACACGCAGAGCTCGGCGTAGGCCTCCAGCGTGATACACCGCATGTGGTTGCCCGAGCCGTAGTAGCAGAGGTCGAAGACACAGGCCTTTGTGTAGGACACAGGGTCCTTGTGCCAGTGGCACTCGGCAAAGGGCCTGGAACAGTTCACCAGAACTCTGCAGAGCTGCTCCACACGGGGCCAGTCCTGGCAAGGCTTGATGCCCCCAGTGTCCTGCCAGCAGCTGGGGGATCCTGGGGACGCAGCATGGCCACCTCCAAGCCTCGTGTCCTGCCGCCCTGCCTGGCCAACCCTGCCAGGCCTCCTCCTCCAGCCACCCGACCATCTCTCTCTTTCAGCCCCTGACAGCTCCTGGCACAGTTTTACAAACTTAAAAACCCCAACCCACAGTAGCAAGTGACTTTCATACTGTTGCTCAGCAGAGTAGTTGTTGGAACACGGATTCTGGAATCAGCCTCGTTGGCTTCAAATCCCAGCTCTGCCACTTGGACAAATCTCTAAATCTGTGCCATCCAATACAGTAGTCACCAGCCACCTGTGGCCATTGAACACTTGAAATGCAACTAGTGTGACCAAGGAACGAGATGTTTATTTTAAATTAATGTACATTTAAACTTAAATAGTATGTGAGGTTAGTGGCTGCTGCATTGGCCATCTCTGGACTAAAGTTTCAGTAAGGGGGTAGTTTTTCCAGCCTCTTCTTTGGGAGATGGTAGAGTGGAGTATTTAAGATCACAGGCTCTGGAGCCAGGCTGCCTGGGTTCCAATCCCTGTTCCACCCTTTCTTCTGTGGAAACTGGGGCAAATACTGATCCTTCTGTGCCATGGTTTCCCCACCTGCACTAAGGAGCCCCGCATGTTTGCTATTAGTGGCCTGTTTCAGCCTATCTGTCTTTGAGGCACTGCCTGTTTGCCCACTCTGTGCCCCCAGCCCAGTCTTTCCCCCAACCCAGGCCCCTCGGCCCATTGTGGCCACTCACCCAGACCAGCTGTCCTGGGTCTGCCAGACATTGCTGAAGTTGGCATCACTGGGGACGGGTGCCCTGCTGGGGAATAACTTGTTATTGCTGGAGTCACTATTGAAGTTGCCACAGAGTCTGCAGAGGCAACCGGGTACTCAGGCCCCACCTGCAGGAAGAGTGCGTTGCAGCTATTGAAACACACCTGGAGCTGGGCGCCCACCTGCAGTAGCACCAGGTTCACCTCCCACCACATGTGGGTCTCAGGGCCCAGCTGCTCCGGGAGACTCACCACCTGGCTGTCCACCCGGGGGTGGGGGAGCTCATGGTCTGTCTCCTCCTAATACCTCCTGTCCCTGCCCAATACCAGCCACACACCCCTTCATGACCCCCATAACATGTATGAAGGGAGGGAGGAAGCGCTAAGAGACATGTCCAAGTTCACCATCCAAATCTGAGCTCCCGTCTTACCCCAAATCCCGTCCCCCCACCTTTTCCATCTCAAGCCAAAACCAGGTCATCCTGGAAACCACCCTCTTTCTCACCCCACATCTGATCCTTTCAAAATATTTCAGAATCCCACCACTTCTCCCGGCCCCTACTACCCTCTCCCTGATTCCAACCACTGGCCTTTCCCTCTTGGACTATTGAATCAATCTACCTGCATCCCCAGGCCCCTAATAGTCTGTTCCCCCACAAAGCCAGAGAGAACCTTGCCGCATTTAAGATTATAACCCTCACCCCATACACACATGCTCTCCCAATCTTCTTTTCATGTTTTATTTTTCTGGGACTTACTACCATCTAATATATATTTATTTGTCACTATCTCTTTCTCCCACTATTATATTGTGAGCTCCAGGAAGGAAGGGACCTGTTTTGTTCTTGGCTGTGCCCCCAGAATGTAGAAAAGGGCTTGACACAAAATTAATGTTCAGTAAAGTTTTGCTAAATGGATGGATGATGGATGGGAGGATGGATGGATGGATGGATGGATGGATGGATGGATGGATAGATGGATCAATGGTGTGCTATATTATTGGGGATGATTTGATACAGGGAGTTTTAATGAAGGGGTGGGTTGATGGAGGGGTAGATCAATTGAGGAGTAGAAGGATGGAGATGGAGAGGTAGAGGGATGGATGGATGGATCAATGAATAGACGGAAAGGTGGATGGAGGGATTGAAGGATGGAGGGATGGATGGATAATTAAACGGAAGGATGGTTGTAGGGATTGATGGATGGATGCAGCATGGGCTTAAATGGATGAGGGTAAGATGAGGGATTGACCTGGACAGGGCTGAGAGTAGGGCTTACCCTACTACCTTCTCACCTGAACTTGCTGCCTTTGTTCCAGGATCACACGGGTTTTCAGTGCTGAGTGCCACCTCCACGCAGTACAAGCAGGACATGTGCTGGCTAAGGACGTGCCTGTTGGAAGCCTCCACACTAAAGAGGATCCCCCAGGGATGGAGCCAGCCCACAGGAGTGGGCCAGGTGGTAGGTGCAGGTGCCTTGGAAGTGAGCCACGGCCCCATCAAAAGTGAAGAAATGAGATCCTCCAGTGGCCATGCAGATGCCGAGGGGGCTCTGGCAGCCCAGCTGGCCACCCCACAGACCACAGACCTTCCCAGCAGGGCATCAAGCTGGCTGCAGCACAACCGCCCTGATCTGCCACAGCTGCAGTGGCGGGGGCATCGGTTCAGCCAGACCAGGTGCTGCACCAAGGGAGGGAGGCCCGACCTGGATACGTAGTAGAGGCTTGGGTCGGGCAGAAGTCTGGGCCTGGCAGCTGGACTGGAGAGAGCAGAGGCCGAGGCGCTGGCTCAGCATGAGGATGGGCATGAAGATGATGCTCAGAGTCAACAACAGGGGTGCCTGATGCTCACGCACAGTGACACCTGCCTCCCTCAGCGGAAAGCCCAACCCACTGTTAAGGGCACAGTTGGGGGTCGATCTGGAGTCCAGATCTGGCTCTGTCTCTTGAGAGCTGTCATCTGGTATTCTGTTTCCTCCTCTGTCCAGTAGGGGTGACAAAGGGCTGTTGGAGGCTCAGTGTAACTGTGTCCATGAGACACTTTGCACCCAGGTGGCCCACAGTAAGCTGCTGACATACATTAACTATAATTATTATTAAGAACATGCTGGTTCAGTGCTTAACACACAGTGAGAGCTCAGAAAATTGTACCTGTTATTACGAAGACAGGATTACACACACAGTAAATGACCAAAACATGTTAGCCACTGTTATTCCCATATATTGTTAAATACTTAGCACAGGTACAGAGCAAATGCCCCGTCCATATTGGCCATTATTATCATCATCATCATCATTATTTTAGTATGCTTCCACACAGATAGGCACATCGTACGTGCCCAAATATATTGGCCATTGTTGTTGTTGCTGTTATAATTATTCTTATTACAGTGTTTAGTCCCGGCATGGACACAAACTAAATACCCAATACATTTTCATTATTAGCAGTAGTAACATGGGAAAGACATATAGTCAGGACTTAAATGTTGATCATTAAAATAACACTAAAAACAATAATAAAGCATACAGAATCTTGTACTTATTGATGCTAAGTAATTGTACCTGTTGTGATTATGGGTTTTTTATTATTGTTATCATTGTCATTATTATTATCAAAATGGCTCATTGGGCCGAGCACTCCATAAATGATGGCTGAAAAAAAACAATACTACTAACAGCAACAACAACACTAATAAGCATTTAGCACACATTCCTGAGCACAGGGAATGGCTTTAGTAAAAATCTGTAATTAGTATTGGAATCATCAATAATATAGATGTGAATTGTAACATATTGTCAATCCCCAATCTGCCAACCACACTAGTTGAATATGGGTGTCCTGGATTGGAGGCCCATACCTGGCCTGTTTTGGGTGTTCCTGACCCTCAAGATGCCCGGGCCTCCCTCACAGGAGCAAGGTCCAGCCCTCCACTCACCTGTTAAGAGCAAATGCTGTGCAAGCAGCCGCACTTCTGGGGCACATGTACCAGTCTGGGGCCCACAGGTGCCGGTTGTTGTTCCAGCACAGCCCTTGGCCCAGCAGGGCCACCACTGGGCTGGTGCTGATGGGTGGGCCCAGGCAGGGCCACCGCTGGGCTGGTGCTGATGGGCGGGGACTGAGAGACGCAGGTCGTGGGATTCCAGGCAGAGCTGGCAGCCACTGTGCTTGGGGCACGTCGCGGCTGAGCAAGGAGGGGAAAACATCGGGGCTAAGGTGGCCTAGGATCTGCACACCCGGTGCCCCAGCTCCCTGTCTGAGTACTTCCAATCCCAGCCCTGTTGCCACCAGGGTCCAGTTGCCTCACCTCTCTAGGACCCAGCAGTGCCAGCCGCCCCCCATCTCTAAAATGAGTTCTTTAGTACTGGCCTCAGACTCGTTTTGAGGATGAAGCAAGTAAAACAAATTGTGACAGTGGCCTGGCATATCCTGAGCCCAGGAAAAATGTACACTATTATTCTAGAAACAACCCCTAGTTGGCCTACCTTTCCCACTCCATGAACACTGACCTGACCCTCTCCCCTACTCCAAAGCTTTTGAGGGCTCCCTACTGCCTGTGTGTGTGTGACGGGGAGACAGGAGGTCAGAGAGCAGGGCATGGTTTTAGAGGTGTCTTGACCCCCAGGATGGCCTCCTGGGTTCTTTTGGTGCCTTTTGGTTGGACAAGGGAGTAGTGCCCCCGCAGAGAATGTGCCTTGCCCCTATTGCAACTCTAATGTTCAAACCAATGACATCCAAGAAGTAGAGAGCCAGCAAAACTGCAGTACAGGGCAGGAGAGCAGGGTGTTTCAGGGATGAGCAGAAAGATCTGAATATGGGCTAGGTTTTTCATGATATCAGAAAATTACTGTTCATTTTGTTACGTATGAGCAAATCATGGCTTTCCCCCCCCCCCCAATCTATTAGAGAATCATGCTGAAGTATTTACAGGTTTACACGCTATCTGGGATTTGCTTTACAGAACGTAAATGAATAAGGTGAGGAGTGGGTGCGTAAACAAGGTTGGCCACAACTTGGCCGTAGTTGAGCTGCCTCATGGATTCAGGAGCATTCTATACTATTATCATATTCTACTCTTCTCTCTACTTCTGTTTACGTTTGAAAAATTCTATAGTATAGAATGAAGTAAATTAAAAAAAAAAAAAGAATTGGGGGATGTTGTTATAATAACATTTCTTCCATCCCTGGAGAAAATCTTGGATTTAAATCTCAACAGTGTCCTTTGCTAGCTGTGGATGAGTGACTTTTCCTCTGTGAGCCTCAGTTTTCCCAACTTTAAGATGGGGATAAAAACAGTCATTGTCTGTCACTTACAGGGTGTTTCTGAGGAGGTGAGAGCAACAAGTGCATGGAGCCCTGAGCCCCGTGCCTGGGACAATGAGGGTCAGTATCAGCAGTTGTTGGGATTGTTACCTTGGTATCTCTGGGAGGAAGGTGGGCCTCACAGGTCAGGCTTTCTAATGGTGGAAAAGGATACCCAGTCCACTTGACAGGGAGTCAGGGAAGGGCACCGGTTCATAGAGTGAGCCAGGGGTGTTAGTAAAGTATACAGCATTCGATAGCATACAGGCTCTGTACCAATCAGCGTGTGGATGAGTTCCCGCCCTGCTCAATCATGACTCATCACAGGAGGAATTCCTCTAGTGCCTGAGAGTGATGTCTGCACCCTGGCCGACTGTGGCCAAGTCTACAGGGCCAAGCAGAGGATGCAGACACTGACTCCAGCAAGACACAGATCGCCGACACCGCTGGATATATATGAATCTGGATTGATTTCATTTTGGCAGGGGGCAAAGTCAGTAGTGCCTCCTGGCTGACACAATCTGTGCCGCGTCACTACAGACCACACAGGCAGCCAGCCCCACGGTCATTCCTACAAGCCTTGTTCATCTCCAAGGTAATGCGGCCCTCAGTACCATCACTGGAGTCGCCACTGAAGTGGCTGCAGAGCCCACCAGTGTGACCCCCCCATAAGGCTGCGGCAGGATGAGGATGAGGCTTTAGGTGAGGTCTGTGCTGAGCCGTAGGCCAAAGCCATACTACAGAGTGGAGAAGAAGCTGTTCTAGTCCATGATAAGCCTGCACCCATTCAAGCTGGCAGGGAGGGTGACGGTCCACCATTCACCTAAGGAACAGATAGATAAAGGAAGGTTCAGAACAAGACCATGTTGGTTTTGTTCAGTGTTGCTTGTCACGTAGGAGGTGCTCAAATACATGTAAAATATTTCAATGTGAAGAAGCAAACACAGAACTATAATAGTGAACATTTCTTGTTTTATCCTGCTCAGCGTTCTTTACTCCTTTCTGCGGATTTCCTTGGGAAGCCACCCCTCCAATCTCTGACTGTGTAGGTCACAGGGAGTTAATGCCACACTAACTTTAACACATTACCCAAACCCAGCCAATCAGCTGGTCCACATGACTGGTTCAGAGATGGTCACATGACTCAAGCTGGGCCAATGAGGCACAGCCCTGAGACTTTTCAGAAAGATGTCCTCCTTGTCCGTGGCATTTAGCAAACTGGCAGCCATCTTTGTCCTCACAATGTGGGGCAGCACATGCCTAGAAAGGAAGCCACTACAGAGGAAAGTAGAACCCAGAAATGGAGACAAATTCTGGACATGTTGTCTGAGTGCTTGGATGCAGCGATGCCTGCAGCCAGAGACCGGTAGACATTTTTTCAGTTATGTAAACCAAGGAATTTTTTTCTTTCTTAAACTGGACTGAGGGGTTTTCTGTTATTTTCAACTGATGCATTCTGACAGATGTAGATAGAAAAGTGAGTATAATCAGAGCATAGAAGTAAAAATTGGAAACATTGGAGGGAAAATAATTTTTTCCCTTGAAACTGTGGATTTTGTGATTGGCATCCAAAGTGAGGATGGTCCTATGGGACTGAGGCCTTACACCTGTAGAGTCTGATACTTTAACCCTGGGTAGTTAATGTCAGAATTGAATTGAATTGGAGGACACTAGCTGATGTGCAAAGAGCTGGAGAACTGGTTGATGTGAAGGAAAAAAACCCACACATTTGGCATCAGAAGTGTGAGTAAAAAACAGCTCAGAATCCTTTTTTTTTAATGGTTGGTAAAAACATTTTGTGAGGCGTGAAAATTATGTAAAATTCAAATCTCAGTGTCCATAAATAACATTTTAATGTAACCCAGCTCATTTGTTTATATATTGTCTAGGGCTGCTCTTGCACTACAACAGAAAAGTTAAGTAGTTGTAGAAAAGTGTGGCCCAGAAAGCCTAAAATATTTATTATCTGGTCCTTTACAGTAAAATTAGTAACAAATAAAAGAAGATAACTTCAGATTGAGAAACTGGGCTGAGTAACAAACAGTGGCTGAGCCCTATGGGCTGCTTTGAGTATGATGGACAGAAAGACCTCTCTGCCGAGGTAACATTTGAGCTAAGACCTGAATGATGGGAAGGAGCCAGACATATGATATCTAGGGAAGAGCTTTCTAGGAGAGGGAACAGCAAATACAATGGCCCTGAGGTAGGAATGATCTGACATGTTCCAGGAACAGCAGAGAGGCCAGTGAGGCGGGAGCCCAGTAAGATAGAAGGAGAGGGACTACAGGAGGGGAGGGGAGTTGTCAAACAAGGAGAGGCAGCACGTGAGGGTCTCTTAGGAAGATGCGTGAAGGTCAAATTTTATTTCAAGAGCAATGGAGAACCATGGATGGTTTTAACCAAGGATTTGATGAGATCAAATTTATACTTTTAAAGACTTCATGCCAGGTTGCTGGTGACACAGTGGTGACTAAGACAGATCCTATCCCTGAAGATAGACCCTATCCCTCTCTTTGGGGGTTTCAAAGATCAAGGGAAAGACAGATATTGAAGGAGAGATTACTGAGTGTGTGTGTGTGTGTGGTGTGTGTGTGTGTGTGTGTGTGTGTGTGTGTGTGTTTGGGAGGGGAAAGGGTGTCTCTCAGTCTCATAATTAATAAAGGAAGTCAGGGAAGAAGAAATGCTGTGGAATGGGACAGGGGAGTTTTTTTCAGCTCAAAGTTTATCTTATTTGGGCACCCAGAGTCCTGGGGAGAGGGGAGTACCTGCACCCTTCCTGGGCCATGTTCCTGGGTTCCCTCTGCCTTGAAATCTCCTCCTCAGTCAAGTGACCCCCTCCTTTCACTCTCATGGTACTTCCCACACACCCAGGCCATCCCTGACTCTAATATTTAATACTGTCGACCCTTCCCCAGCACTTCCCAGCCCCCACCCTGCCTCATTTTGCTGACATACAGTCCAATCTATGTATTTATCTGCGTTCTGTTTTCTCCACTGGAAAGTCAGCCCCATTAGGGCAGGGTTTTTGTCCGTTTTGCTTACTACTGTGTCCCCAGCCGAAAACACTGCTTGGCACTTAGTAGGTATTCAATTAACATTAGTTATTGTTACTGTGAAATGAGTAATGACCCTAGAGCTAGTCTCTGGCTTTGTTTGAGAGACCTTGTACTCTCTTCCTGTCCTAAGAGGTGCATAGGACTGGGGTAAGGGAAGGGAGTCCCTGGCCTGGGTATCCCAAGCCACCAGAAAAAGTCATCACTCCATGCCTGTCACTCAAGGCCCTACAGGCCCAGCCCTGGCCCATGTCCAGCCTCAGCCTTCTCCAGGCTCCCTTCACCCTCTGGCTCCTCTGTGGGGGCCCCCTGTGCTTTCTTCAACTTTTTTTTTCTGGGCTCAAAACAGTCCTTGTTCTTGTTTACCTGCCTGACTTTGACTTGTCATTCAGGCCTCAGCTCAGATGGCCCCTCTTCTGAGAAACTTTCCCTAACTTCCCAGGATGGCCCGCACACCTCCCCGGGGCTCCCACAGATCCCGAAGCATCCCTCATCTGAGCTCAGATCACTCAGCCTGAGCTTCCCCCTCGAGGCCCCCACCACCCTGGGTTGTTGCCATCTGAGCACAGCTCAATCTACCCCAACAGAGTATGGGCTCCATGGGACAGAGTCTGGGCCTTTCTCAGTCACTGCTGTGTCCCCGTCAGAGTCTGGGCAGGGCCAACTCCATGTCCTCACCAGGACAGCCTAACTCAGGGCTCTGAAATAACATCTGTCACCAGATGCAGAGCCCTGCCGTTCTGATCTGGGGGCGGAGTGACATCAGAGCAGTGTCTTTCCCTAATGTGAAGATTATAAATCAATTGAGTAATGACAGCTAATGCTTGACAGCGTTCACTGTATTGAGAACTATTCATCTATTCGATTCACAACCCTAAAGCTATATACTATGATCATCATTTGTTTTCATTAAAGGGGAACCTGAAGCACAGAGAGACGTTCAGCAACTTCCCAAGAGCCCACAGCTAGGAAGTGGTGTTGCTGGCACTCTCACCAGGGCAGGCTGACTTCGGGGGTCTATGTTCTCAACCTCAAGACTATATGGGTAAATTGGGCAATCCCTGCTTTTAAAAAACTGAAATAGAATAGAAAAAAAAATGGAATGGGAAGTATTTGAGTGCACAATCGTACCTTGTGACACTTTGTATGTGTGTATGCATATGTTGATGTGGCCAAATAATGTTCTAATCCCTGGATCCTGTGAATATGTTATATCACAAAAGGGACTTTACAGATGGGATGAAGGTTATGGACCTTGAGATGGCTGAGATTAGCCTGGGTTACCCAGATGGGCCCAGTTGAATCACACGGGCTCTTCAGAGTGGAAGAGGGAGGCAGAAATGTTAGTCAGAAAGAGGCAGGAGACATGAGAAGCATGAGAGGGACTAGACCCGCTGTTGGAGACTTTGAAGATGGAGGAAGGGGCCACAGCCAAGAAGTGTGGGTGGCCTCTAGAAGCTAAGAACGGCCCTCAGATTACAGCCAGCAAAGATATAAGGACCTCAGTCCTTCAAATGCCAGGAACTGAATCGGCCAACGATCTGAATAAGCGAAGAAATGATTCTCCCCTGAGCCTCCAGAAAGGCCTGCAGCCCTGCAGACACCTTGATTTTAACCTGATGAGAACTGTGTCAGACTTCTGACCTACAGAACTGTAAGATCATAAAGTTCTGTTGTTTTAAGATTCCTAGTTTGTGGCAATTTGCTATAGTAGCAATAAAAAACTAATAGAATTGGGTCCCCAAACTAACTGTAATTTTATACTGTGGATATCCATCAGAAACATTTGAAAGGCTGCTTAATGCCCAGTGGCATAATGGTCACAGGCACAGCTCTCCATGTAGACTTCGGCCTTGGCTGGGCTCATCACAGGCCCAGAAGGGCCTGTCACAGGCACTCAGTAGCCCACTGAAGGCCAAGGACTTGTACCGGCCCTCCCTGTTGTGTGGGCACAGAAGGTCAGGCTTCGTGATGGAGCAGCTAGCTGGGGAGCTCAGGGCCTTCCAGCTGAGTGCAAAGGCTTCCGTGTCAGACAGCAGGGAGACGATGGGGCCACAGAAGTCATCCTGGGGGTTCCCCATTGAATTCCCCACCCAGGCCGCTGAGGGCACCAGAGTAGGTCTCAGGCACCATGAAGGATATGTGGTGGCAGCGTCGGCCTGCAGGACTGCCCCGGAACCACTGACGTAGACACACACGGCCGCTGGCTAGGGGGAGGGGCAGATGGAACTGCGTCCCATTAACATAGATGGATCCATGTCCATGTCAGACACCCCCAGGTTGGCCCTGACCCCCCCAAAACCCTTGGGATGGGGCCCTGTCCCTGCCTCTGCCCATGCTTACCTGTACTCTCCTGGAAATCTGAGCCTCCATCATCACCTTCACACTGTGGACATCCACCTCAATCCACTGTGCTCCAGTCACGCTGGGTGGGGCTAAGGTGCTCATTGTCCACCCATATTGTAAATGCCAGTGCCCCAGGGCGGGCTAAAGGTGCAGCTCAGTAAGCAGCAGCAGGTGCCCTGGGTTGTAAAGGCTGCTCCATCAAAGATGTGCTAATGAGGGTACCTGACACCCAGCTGCTGTCTTTTGGGCCCCCATAGTGCCAGGTCCCAGGATGCAGGAAGCGTGCTGCCTCCTTGCACTCACACAGCTCATGGCAATTGGGGCTCAGAGGTCTCAAGCCCCCAGGGGCAGGACATGGTTCTGCCAGGAGCAGCCACAGAGGGCCGGGTTCACCGCTGAACAAGTAGCCAGTATGACACGCGCAGCCCTCACAACATGGGCTGTGGCAGGCCAGAGGCACCTGCTCTTATGGGCAGTTGGGCCCGCAGATAACGGCACATGTCTGGTTGTTGTTCTGGAAGAAGGAAGGAAGAGAGAGAGAGAGAGAGAGAGAGAGAGAGAGAGAGAGAGAGAGAGAGAGAGAGAGATCAGCACCAAGTATTGGATTCAAGACAATCCCTTCACACCCCCCACACCTCCACTCAGGTCAGGTTCGTGACCCCGCAGAGCCCCAGAATTGTGTTTTCCTCAGAAACCCTGCCTCCGCCACACACACACACACACACACACACACACACACAGGGTAGAGCTATGTCCTCTCAGACCCCAGGTCATGGTCACATGTTTTCGTGCATTTCACAGCCTGTGCTACTGTACACAGGTGCCTTGGACCCAGCTCCCACCCTCTTTTTTTCTTTTTTTTACCGGAATTTTTTTTACAGGACTTTGTTGGGGAACAGTGTGTACTTCCAGGACTTTTTTCAAGTCAAGCTGTTGTCTTCAATCTTAGTTATGGAGGGCACAACTCAGCTCCAGGTCTAGTTGCCGTTGTTAGTTGCAGGGGGCGCAGACCACCATCCCTTGCGGGAGTTGAGGAGTCAAGCCGGCAACCTTGTGGTTGAGAGCCTGCGCTCCAACCAACTGAGCCATCTGGCACTGGCCCATGTGGAAATCAAACCGACAGCCTTCGGCATTAGGAGCACGCAGCTCCAATCGCCTGAGCCACGGGCCGGCCCTGGCCCCTCCCACCCTCCCCTTTACTAGCTCCTTCTAGCTCACCACAGAAGCCAGGACTATGCCAGGTGCCCACAGGGATGTCAATAGCTTTACCGGCCTGGGCAAAGGCTGCCAGGGCCTGACAGAAGACAACTGGGCTCCCAGACACCTCCTAAACACAGCTGTTCACGAATGGGCCTAGAGGGAGGGTCCAGGTACAGGCCGCAAAGGGTCCTGTCAGCTCTGAAAGCCACCCACAGACCTTGGGACCTACATACCTGGCCCTCAGGTGAACTAAGCAGACTGACCATTCTGAGCTGCAGGGCCCTGGCCCCTGCCAGCTGACCTGGAATGGCCCAGGCTCCAGCTGGGGTGATCCCAGAGGGGTCAGGGCCTTGGGACCATATAAGTCCTTGGTGACAGTGACTTTAGCTTCCAGTAGCATGAATTCCAGATGCCCATCCTAGATCCACAGTTCAAGGCCTGTGAACATGGTCAGATGGATGACTGAGTCCTGTTTGTGGACAGGAAGCCCAGCCTCAGGGATAGAGAGGGCCAGAGGAAGCAGATGCCCATTCACCTGTGGGGACAGGAGAAAGCATTAGGGGCAGGGGAGGTGCCTAGTGGGAGGCATGGGGTAGAAATGCACGTGTCAGGAAGAAGGGGGTAAGGCTCAGGTGATGGATAACACTCTTGAGGGGAAAGGGGGCAGTAGATAGGGGCATTTACAGCAGAAAATCTGGAAGAGACACTCAAGGGAATGGTTGAAGATGGGGAAGAGGAGGGCAGGCTGAGCCCTTGGGCACTCAGTGGCCAGGGTGGGGGCTGATGGAGGCCTCGCTAGAGATTTGGGAGGAAAACCAGGTGCGTGGGGACTTGGCAGCGGGAATAAAGTGCTGCATGGAGGAGGAAGGGGTCGGGAAGTGTCTAAAGCCACGGATGGTCAAGTAGGACATGGAATGAGGATTGACCACTGCACTGGGGGACCTGCAAGAGTGGTTTTAGCGGCAAGAAGTTGAAGGGGGACAGGAGATGGAAAGAGCACAGGAAGAATGGCAGGGGGGCTGAGCCAGGAGCACATCCCATCTTCGGTCCCAGCAGCCTGGAAGGCAGAGGGGCTGGGCAGAGTTGCAGGCAGGGTAGAGGGAGTTCCTGCTGAAGTTTCCCAGTGATATAGGAAGTGAGATCATTGCAGCCAAGAGTGAGGTTTGGTCTGAGGGACGAGGAGGAGTGAACTGGTCATCAGGGAGAGGGGGCAAGTAAAACTACCAGGGAGTGAGTAAAATGGCCCTTCAGGTGCGTGAGCACGGGTCTGAAGCTGGCCCAGGGGTCAGCTGCTGAAGTGCAGGTATGAGGGCAAGAGGAGAGGGGAGCTTTCTGAAGTGGAGTTGCCTAGTGAGTGGGAGAGAAGGCACAGGCGGTGAGGATGCAGGCTAGGAGGAATTACAGAGGGAGCCTGAAATCCGAGGAGGAAAAGTCTGGGGAAGAAGCAGGAGGGTCAGTGGGCCAGCAGTGTGGATGGCCAGTGAGGTCGCAACCAGTGTCTGGAGGCAAGTGTGGGAGCCAGAGACTCGGTTGTGTGACAAGGGGGGGGCAGTGGGGGAGGGTGCCAAGGCCGAGGACGACCGCCCTGAGGGGCAATGAGGCCTGTGGTGAAGAGCAGGCTCAGGGAGGCTGCATCTCTCCTGTGACCATCTGTCTGCCTCAGGCGAGTCCACCACGTGACTCACCATCTGTCCACCATTTGTCCACCTGCCCATCTGTCTCCCTGACTTCTGTCATGCCACCTCTTCTGTTCATCCCAATAACATTCTGGTTTTCTGTTTTTCCACTAACCCGACGCTCTCTGTCCTTCTGCCTAACCATCCTTTCTTTCTGTTCATGTGTGTCCATCTGCCTGATGGTCTAATTTCTTATCTATCTTTCTGTCTGTCAGTCTGTCCATCTGCCTGTCCATTGTCCATCTGCTGTTTGATTCTCCGTCTGCCAGTCTCTGTGACAATCTCTGTGACAGCCCACTTATCTGATTGTACCTATCAATCCATGGGCGCCCCATCCCTGCTCTACCCTCTAGCCTAGCCCCCAGTCTCACTCCCCAGCAGGTGTCCTGCTGGGCCTGCCAATCTCACCACCACGTCCTGGCTGTGGACCACCAGCTGCATTAGGGCCTCTGGCATCGGGGCTCCCCAGCCCTGCTCCACCTCCACGCAGACACCAGGAAGCAAGGCCAGGACAAAGTGGCAAGGCTGGAGCTGTAGCTGCCATCCCAAGAGTGTGTACAGATGGCTCTGGGGGCCCCACAGCAGGAGGGCCCATGAGGGGCCTGGCAGCGTGGGAAGCGGTGTGCAGGTGCACACTGCTGACCCACCGGGCAGCCCTCCAGTCAGCAGGGCACCTGGCCTTGCGGCCCACAGTGGAACCGGTGGCTACAGGCACTGCTCTTCCAGAAAGAGGACCCAAAGGACAGGAACTGGGCTGTAGGAGAGAGTGGGGCTGGCGTGGGGGTGCCTGAGGCTGGGGCTTGGACTCCTGCGTCCGAGGATGGAATGGGATGGGGGCCCAGTCCCCATGATCCTGGAGGAAGAGAGGGCTGGGACCTTGGGCTCCTGGTCTTGTGGGCTTGGACCTGGAAGCAGGCAGGTCTGGGGTAGGGCCCCCACCGCCTCACCATTGTAGGCACAGCCATGGGCAACCACAAAGGTGTCAGTGCAGAACGCTCAGTACCCTGGGATGCCCACGTTGCTGGTGTCTGCCACACACAGGGTGTCGGGGGTCCTAGAGCCAGGGAGGGTGAAGTAGTCCCTCTGCTGGCTGCTGTTGAAGCCCGTCCGGCGTGTGATTGAGGACAGGGCCAGCCAGGCCATCTCCTCACCCTCCTGAGAACTGGGCAGCCTCTGCTGGTTCCCCACTCACCTGTGCCATGATGTCCCCAGCCCATTGTGGGGGTCCTGCCACTGGCTATGACCATGGTCCACTGGGTGTCCTTGTAGAGAAAGAGTGTCCAGGATGTGCCCTTGGTCATGGCCAACAACACCTGGAAGGAGGAGAGTGCAGCGGGAGCTGGTGCATTATGGGCTGGTCCAGGAGTATCATGCCCCCTCATGCCCACTCCTCAGCTGGGCTCCACCTGCTCCATCAGGCTGGCTTCTCCCCAGTCCCCTGTCCAGGTCCACTTCCATCAGGGCCTGTGGCAGCCTCCCTCTCTATTCGGTCTCTATTTTCCTATTTGTCTTTTTCTGCCTCTCCCCTCCAACCCTCCACCCTCTTTCCTTTTCTTTCTGTTTTTCTGTCTTTCTCCATCTGATCGTCTTGCTCCCCTTGCTATCCTCTGTCTTTCCTCTCTCTATTTCTCATTGTCTCTCTGTCTTTCCTTCTTCATCTTGCTCCTGGTCTCTTTCCCTCTTTCTGTGTCACCCATGTTCTCTGTCACTGTGTCTCTATGTTCCCTTCTGTCTTTCCATGTCTCGTCCTTGTTTCTCTCTCTCTCTCTCTCTCTCTCTCTCTCTCTCTCTCTCTCTCTCTTTCTCCCTCCCTCCCTCATTGTGTCTCCCACTTGCTCCGGAAGCAAATCTTTCTTCCCCAGGGGCTGGGCCACAGAGCCCCAACCTGGGCCCTTCTCCACCATCCCTTCCTCACCTGGGGCCAAAGAACCCCAGAAAGGGAATTTGATCCCAAGTGGTCATGAGCAGGCTCAGAGAGTTTGGAGGGGTGTGGGGGAAAGCATAGACCAGATCATGGGCCCCCCTCTGCAGCAGCTCAGGCTGGTGACTGCTAGCACCACATGTAGCCCCCCTCAGTGTGGACCAATCCACCCAGATCAGGGCTGCAAAGGCCTGGCCCATCTCCAGGGGAAATGCCTCGTGTCTAAATAGGGACACAGGCTCCCCAAAGAACACCAGCCCATTGCTGCAGATCTGGGGGAGATGGGGAAGAAAGAAATAGGCTGAGCGTGTCATCAGATCAGGGATGGGGGTGAGGGAGACAGCTCCCAGAGACCTCTGGTCAAGGGTCGGGCCATGCTGTGCATGACTTCAGAGTGTAAAAGGGCTCCAGCAACTGTAGCTCCTCAGAGCAGCCATTGTCCTTGGCAGGGGGGCCTCATCCCCAGGCTCCAGCCCATAGGGGTACAGGAGTGAGGCTGAGGACACTGAGACCACTGAGGCTCCCCCAGCCCCACCAGGGCCAAGCTGCATCTTCTCAGACCCCCCAAGGAGAGGTTATGTCCCCTCAGTCCCCAAAGGCAGGGTCAGGTCCCCATAGGTCTCAGGATGGGGACATGTACCCTCAGACATCCCCCACGTCCTGTCCCCTCAACAGGTTAAGGGAGCATGTCCAGCCTCACCTCTGATCCCTTCACTCCAGGTCACTTTGTTCTGCAGAACTGAGGGGAGGGGGTGTCAGCTAAGGGCTGGGGTCCACTCACCACAGCTGACCCCCTTCCAGAACCCCCCTCCCTTTTCACGCACCAGCAGTACCCAGATCATCCCCATGATGGCCCCATGTACTGGGTGGCTGGACTGGCTTATTTCTGGAGCTGACGTGGGGGCACAAGAAGGGGCCAAGGTGGGGACTGGGGCTGGCCTGTCACTCAGCTCCCCCAACCCATTGCTCGTGGATCCAGGGGGCCTAGGAAGCTCCCAGGGATCCTGGTTCTCATCTGGCCTGGCTGAGGCTGGGCCAGGCCTGTGGGTGGAGGGTGGAGCAAGGAGGGAGAAAGAAGAAAATGGCATCCAGGGCTTTCCCAGTGGGCAGGGTTACCATACGCTCCCAGGACCCAGGAGGGACTCCCCACTTCATTAGCAGGCCTGAGCCTGGGTCAAACAATACATAGATGGAGAAACTGGAGTTCTGCTGCTGCTGGAGAGCTGACAGTGCAGCATACCTCTCCTTCTAGGGACCCTGCTGGTTCTCTCCCCAGTAGGTTGAAGACTGACTCACAGCCTCCTGGAACTCGAATGAGCATGAGCTGAGGGGGGGCTCAAGATGTACACCTAGGGAGATTAAGGAGCCACAGGCCCGCTGAGGGGCCCAGAGGGGCATCTACAGAGAATGATGGGAGATTCTGTGGTAGAAACTCCCACATTTGGGCCTGTCAGAGTCACAGGGTTGTAAAGTACAGCATAGGGAATAGAGTCAATAATATTGTAATAACTATATATAGTGTGAGGTGGGTGCAAGAGTTAGCAGGGTGATCACTTCGCAAGTTGTATAAATGTCTAATCACTATGTTGTACACCTGAAACTAATATAACATTGAATAATAAAAAATGAAAATTAAAAAGATGCCCAAAGCTGAATATCACCATCTAAGAATGAATTTCTGAGATACAAAAACAAATCTGAAAATGTATTAAACATGTATTAGTGTCAGAATTTTATTATCCACATTATAGCAGACAAATCTTTCAGGTTGAACACTTTAGTGAAGATAATTTCTCCACTTTGTCAGACGCCAATGTGTTTCTACAGTCAGTGAGTTCCTGTGGCTGTTCTAAAACAAGGCCCTGAATTTTTCTGACAGACCAAGAGGTGGGGTCTGTCTCTATCTCCTCTCCTCGGGTCTGGGCAGATTTGTGACTGTTTCAATCAACAGAGCAGAGCAGAAGTGAGGCTGGGTGTAAAAGGCAGCATTTGCTGGAACGCTCACTCTAGAGCCCTGAGCCATGTGAGAAGTCCAAATGTCCGGAGGCAGACATGCTGGCAGGATGGCCAAGCTACTGAGACAGACATTGAATTGACAGTCCCTGCTGAGCCCAGTCTCTGAGCCATTCCAGCCCAGGCACCAGGCTTGTGAGTAAACAAGCTCACCATCTCAGTCCCTTTTCACTGAGTCACTCCATCCTTTAGGTCTTCTAGCTGAGGACCTGGACATTACAGAGCAAAGACAAGCTGTCCCTGCTGCTCCTTGTCTGAATTTCTGAGCCACAGAATCCATGAGCATAATAAATGGTTGCTATTTTGCACCACTGAGCTTGGGAAGGTTTGTTATGTGGCAATGGAACTGGAACAGCTGCTCACTTAATAACTGCAGTATTTAAATAGTATTACTTTTCTGAAGAAACTAAAATCCATTCCCCACTTATACCACTGAACATTCACGATAATGATTTCTGAATATAAAATTAATGGCCATCAAAATCATCGTTAATCATGGTGCCATTTTACTTGCAGAATAACTGTTGTGAAAGAATAATTGTACATTTCTCCTTTAACTTGACTGGAGAATGCCAACTTATAAACCACATATGGAGCTTTCCATTCCCAGTTACATCCAGAAGGCTGTTCTATATTTGAAAGTGAATATTCAGATATAAACACTAACTATGAATGCCGAGCCTTGCTTGTGTTCCTGATGTGGTACATTAATTAGATAAGACGCCAGATACTTCTGGCTCAGAGATGCGCAGCCACGTCAGAGAAGTAAGAGTTTCGATATTCAGCTCTTCTGAAGAAGACCAGCATCCCCGCAGAACTTCAAAGTAATCCTGTGAATGTTATTATTTTTCTCATCTCTGTGTGGCTTCATGGGGAAAGCAGCAAGGTTGGTGGGAACAAAAGGAGAAACTGAGGCTCACTGACCTCTAGCGTACAAAGGAAACTGGTGAATGGCTGTTGAGTGAATCACAATCTCCCCACCCCTGCCCCCCTCAAAGACAGCACTGATACTGACAGAACCCAGAGGCCCCCCTCCTCATTGACATTTTCCCAATAGACTGCCTATTGACTTTTAATGCCCAGACTTCTGCCAGATACCCTAGAATAGGGCCACATCCCCTCAGAATCCCCAGGGCAGGGTCATGCCCTCTTCAGCCCCCCACAAAGCAGTGTCACATCTGCTCAGATCAGCCCTCTCCTGGCCAGCTGTGGCCCCTCAGACCCTCCAGGACATGGTAGCGTTTACTCAGAACCCCCAGGGTGGGCCGTGGTCTCTGAGACCCAGAACATCATAAAAACACATGTACAGTCCATTTTTCAGCTGACATTACAAAGGAAAATTTACAGTCACAGCTCCGTAACTCAATATATTTCTAACAAAGCCATGCGTGAGTCAAGTTTCCAATTATATCTCAAACAGGATGGGTAGGACAGTGCAGCCACAGGCAGACGTTTGGAAAACATGGAGCCCTGCAAAAGAGAAGTTGGGCTGGGGTGCTCCTGAAAGACAAAGCAATGGTGGGGATCAACCACGTTCGCAGTTTGGTGTCCAGGGAGTGATGCGTGGAACATTTTCCAAATGCACAGATAGTAAGTTATTCAAAGGCACTTTCCTGTGTCTATTTACATTTTAGGAAATTGCTTCAGGGCCTGTAGTTGATGGGCAGAACGTTATCATTTTTGTCGTTGAAAGTTATGAAAAACAGGCACCGGTGAGCGATTTTCTGCAGTCTCTGGTTTTCAACAACACGTGGACAAGACTAGGCAAATAAAAACCTTAATTTCTCACAGTTTCGGGGGCAACAGCGCCCCCTGGTGGCCATCAGGGGCCCATAAGATCCGCAGATGTTCTCAGAAGCTGGGACCTAACCTCCAGCCTGGATGAAGAGGTGTGGGTCTCAGGCTGTGCTCTCACAGGGCCTGGTGTTCCTGTCTCCATCCTACAGGACCCTGTTTCCTGTGTTGGTCCATGGTGGATGTATTTTTTCTTTATTGGGCATATATATCCCCTTTTTTTTCTGGAAATAGCACTCTAGTTTCCTTTGGGGAATCCTCCCGCCACCACACACACACACACACACACTCATGCAGGTCTTGAGAGTCAAACCTCCCCTCAGTCCCATGCGTCAGGTGTACAGTGATTTGATGAGCGATGAGCATAAGACCCAAATCTGTCCAGTGAAAGCCAGGCCTGGGGCTTTTATGTTGTAGCTATTGAGAAAGAAGCATTCCCTTTCCACTGGGGCTGCTAAGTGGTCCGTGGCATATAAGCCTAGAGTTTGGGTGAATGGGGGGGACAGCTCTGTCTCTGGTTGTAGGAGAGGCTGTTTGGAAGTGAAGCTGACCCAGAGAAAAGCAGATCTGAGAGGAAATGAGGTACAGTCCTGACGAAAATTATTTGAGTAACTATATCCAGCAGTACCTGAAGCCAGATGCTGCAGGGCATGGCCAGTTAAGTGAACCAATTAAAATCTTCTCTTAAGCCAGTGGGAGTTGGAGGATCACGGTCCCTGCCTGATTTGTGCCAGGCTCCACTTCCTCTCTTCCCTCCCCGCAAAATGTCCTTATTGCTGCTTACATTTGCAAACTCAGAGGCCATATTAATCAAAACCATCTTTATTATTTAAAGAGCAGCCTGTCATCAGGGGCACCTAGGTGGGGGCCCCCAGATGGCAGAACAATATTTACATGGGGGTCAGGAAGGTGAGGCTCGGGTGGGTGGGTCAGGGTGGGTGAGGCCAGGGTTGAGTGGGCCCGCCACTGAGGAAGACAGGACACTGGACGGAGGGTATCCTTGGATCTGTGGGCGGGGCCCAAGAAGAAAAATGTTCCATCCTAGGCCCAGGGTGGACCCCACCTTGTGGGGCTGGGGCCACCTAGATCAACTTGAGCCCTAGAGGCACACGAAGCAAGGAGAAGCCACAGGTCAGAGCTGAGTCACCATGCCGCTGGCTTCGGAGTGAGTCTGGGGAAAGACAATTGGGGGCTTCTGAGGTCTGAGAGACTTCCCAAAAAGTCCCATAACTAACCTCCCCTCCCAAGAAGCCCTCTGAAATCCACTTGTACCATAGGGTGCCTCTTCCAGGCCTGAGCACAGGTCTCAGGAAAACTTTGGCCTCCCCTTCCCCCATGAGAGTCCCGCCCAGACAATCCCACCCTCTGGCTCTGTATGGGCCCAGCTTTCACCTTTATGGCCTGGAAGATCCACTCCCGGAAGTCACTGACTTTGGTGTAGACGCCTGGCTTCTGGGCCAGGGCACAACCGGTACCCCAGCTCACTATGCCACACAGCCGCCAACGCGGCGTCCGAGAGATGCTGTCCTCACACACAAAGGGACCACCACTGTCGCCCTGGTGGGGGAAGGGGAGGCCTGGCTGGAGGCCCTCTCAGATGGCAGTAGGCTGTGGTCAGAGCCCTCCGGCCCTGAGATAGGGAGCCCCACCACCCACTGCCTTGTGCCTCCATCCCTGGAATGGCAGGGCCAGGGGCTGCCCCGTACGGTCCCTCACCTGGCAGGCATCAATGCCACCCTCAAGGTAGCCGGCACAGAACATCTTGGGCTTGATCTGGTTCCCATAGAAGTCAGGACCATTGCAGACATCATTGCTGATTATGGGAACTCGAGCCTCCTGGAGGACCCCAGCCTGTTGGCCTGGGGGTATGCGGGCAAGGCTGGCCAGAGCTGGGGAGCATGCATACCCCTCTTCCCTCCTGGTACCCACCCCAGGCTCCTCAGCACCCCTACGCCCCAGGGCCAAGGGGCACTCAACCTGCCAGACTGCCCTTCCCTGGCCCAGGTCAGTCTCCCTAATGGTGGCTTCCCAGGCAGGGAAGGGACTCACCGTAGTACTGTGTGTTGCCCCAGCCAGTCACTGTACAGATCTTGCCATCCACCAGGGCCTGGCCAGCAGCTGGGAGGCACACGGGCTGGATGTATTCTGTGAGAGACATGACGCCAGTCCAGCCCCACCTGGTACCAACCTCTGTTTAGCTGCCGCCAATGCTCCCGACACAACTTTTCCTCTGTTCTTTTATAGCAACCACCATAGAAGTTGCCCTCCACTGGGAGCTCATGGATTAGGCACCTTCCTGTGTCAGTTCCGTTAATTTTCCATCAGCCCAGGGACGTTGGAGCGACTATTACCCCATTTTACAGAGGGGAAAATGAGGCCAAGTCACTTGTCCAAAACTTCATGAGTCAATGGCGGAGCCAGATTTCGAACCCAGGTGGCCCAATTTGCAAGCCTTAACCATGGCCCATGGGGCCACAACCCACCTACTAGAGGGTGCCTTTGTGAGAAATAGAAAAATGCACCCATCTTAAGATATGTGACTTCCACCTGTCAGAAAATCATAATAATAAATACACGAGTCTATACCAGCCACAGTGTGAATGGCACCCCTGAGATGTGAGGTCCTTGTGCAGTGCACAACCCACATAGCAGTCCTGGCAGCCCTGCCTGTTGCCTGTTGGTGACTTCACCTGCCTGAGCCTCAGAGCTCTCCGGTGCAAAATGGAAAAAATAATTGTTTCCCCCAGAAGTTGTAGCGAGAAATTGGTGAAGCATTGAGTAGCATGCCTGGCAGTAGGAAATGCTTACATATCTAGTAATAGTAATAAACAACAAAAGCAATGACTGCTAACATTAACTGAGGGCTCACTATGTGCTGGCATCGCTCTAAGCTCTTTACTCATGTTCACCTTTTTAATCATCTCAATAACCCTAGGAAGTCATTTTACAGCTGGGGAAAACTGAGGCACAGAGCGGTGAAGCTATGTGCCTGAGGTCACACAGCTGGCAAGTGCCTGCACCTGCCCCCGAGGCTATTGCCCCCGAGGCTATTACCCCTTCCGCCATTGTGTCTCAAACCCAAGCTGCTCCCACCTTGCGCCCACGGATGACACTTCCTTACTTCAATGTTGTTAACCCCACACTCTTTTCACTAAAGAAGAGGCTTTGTTTTGCTTTAAAGAAAAAACAGAGATCACTCCCTTAAGTGAAAAACCAGTATCACTGACCTTTAAAAAGTAAATAACCATAACAATAAGTATAATGCAAACCACAAAATGGTCCTGACTTCCCTGGCAGCACAGCCTGGGGGTTATGGGCACGGATTCCAGCGCCAGGTGGCCTGGGCTCAAATCTCTGCCATTTGCCAACAGCAAGAATTTGAGGCCTTATTTACTTTCTCGATGTTGGAACCTTTCCCCACGTGGAAAGCAGGGTCATAAAAGGACCCACCCTTCCGGGCTCAGTAAACACTAAATGAGTGTGTGCTCAGGACCCTGAGAATAGTGCCTGGTACACAGGTGGCGCCACACAAGTGTTGGTGGTCATTACTCTTGTCACCATGATATTATTTTTTTGAATTATTTCATTATTAGCAGCAGATGTTGCCTGCTGGAGGCTGATCATCATCACTATTATGACTCTGGAACCATCATTATCACCAGGATTTTTATTATGACAATCCTGGCCTGCCAAAAGCGGAAGCCCAAGGCCTGCTCTCAGCACCCCAGGCACACCTGGAGAAGTGCCAGAGACACGCTGGCACCCCCGTGAGTCTGTCTGCGAGCAAGGAAGTGAGCTGTAGAGGGGGAAATGCCTCACTGCCTCTCTGATTCATTGATTTAATTAAAATATTTTTTTCATTTCATTTAATTATTTGTTTTGATAACAGTTTTTGAGATATAATTCATATACCATACAATTCACCTACTTAGGGTGTACAAGTCAAGGGTTTTTAGTGGGTTCACAGATTGATGCTGAGTCGGGTGCCGGGCAATAGGAAGGTGAATCCACCACCACAATCAGTTTTAGAACATTCTCATCACCCCAAAAGGTATCCTTTACCTATCACCTCCCAATCTCCCCATCCCCATCCCTAACCCTGGCAACCACTCATCTGCTTTCTCTCCCTATAGATGTGCCTACTGGGGACAGTCCATATACATGGAATCATGTAGTGGCTCCTTTCTGACCATATTGTTTTCCAGAGTCATCCATTGCGTATCATAAATCGGTACTTCATTCCTTTTTATGGCCAAATATTATTCTACTGTATGGCTTGACCACATTTTTATCCATTTACCAGATAGGCATCTGGGTGGTTTCCACCTTTTGATGACTGTGTATAACGCTGTTGTGAACGTTTGTTTACAAGTTTCTGTGTGGACACATGTTTTCATTTCTCTGGAGCATATCCTGTCGGAGTGGAATTGCTGGGTCACAAGGCAATTCCATGTTTCCCTTTTTGAGGAACTGCCAGACTTTTCTGAAGCAGCTGCATCAATCATTTCTACTTGATGGACTCTCAGTTTTGCCCCCTCAAGAGCGTTTCCCTTCACACCATGGACTCCTAGACCCCTGGCCCCGCCTCTGTCCTCCGGCCTCTAGAGTCCCCAGGCCACGGCTCAGCCCCTAGACTTACCTGTGAAGGGCAGGGGGCTGGAGAGGTGAACCAGGGCGATATCATTGCTGTTCTCTTCGCTGTTGGGGTCTCGAAAGGGGAGATAACCCTTGTGGTAGACTACTGCCTGCACCCCCAGCTGCAGGCCATGGGGTGAGGCCTGGGCCACAGCGCCAGCAAACACTCGCCATCGAGACAGGACCCGGTTCCGCCTACCAGGGAAAAGGAAGGGAGGGTGGCAGCCTGCGTGGGCACAGCCTCTCCACTTCGCCACCGCCCGCTGCCCCCCTCGGCACTGTGGAGGTCACTCACTCAGGGAAGCAGTGGGCAGCTGTCAGCACCCAGTCTCCAGAGAGCAAGGAGCCCCCACAGAGGTGCGCTCCGTCGTAGCGAAGACTGACTTGCCACGGCCACCTGCCCAGGCTGGTGTCCTGGCCTCCCACAATGCGGTCTACGGGAGTCTTCCTACGGCCACAGTCTGTGGGAGATGGGCAGTTAGGGGCAGCAAGGAGGCCTGGAGCCCTAGGAGCCAGCCCTGTCCTAGGGGTCTGAGAGAGCATGCCCGCCTGGGGCATGTGAGGGGAGAAACCCAGACCTGGTCTGAGGGTGCATGGGCCCACCCTGGGGGGGCCTGAGATGACACAGTCCTGTGGGGCCCGGAGGGGACATGGCCCTGCCATGGGGGGGTCTGATGGGGCATGGTCCTGCCCTGGGGTGGGGAGGGGTCTAAGGAAAAGGGTTCTGAGTTTCAGGGTCTCACCTTGGCAGATCGTAGCCAGGAAGCGGCCCCTGGGACAGTCACTGTGAGAGAGACAGGGAAGGAGACAGAGAGAAACAAAAGGAGCAGCCAATTGAGACAGATGGAAGGAAGATGAGGAAGAGCTGGGGCCTTGGGGCCTGTGGCACCCGGGTGTGTGCCCCCACCTGCCCGCTGCCCTCCTCACCACACGGAGATGACCTCCAGCAGCCTCTGGGCGTAGGGCAGCCTTCCCTCGTCCACGCAGAAGAAGCCCGATGTGCCATTGGCGCCTGCCGTCCGCACGTCCAGCTCCGAGTGGGCGAGTGCCCTGGGCAGGGCAGGGGTCAGACCTGCTCCTCCCACCCTCCCACTGCCATCCTTCCAAGCAGCACCCCCAGTACCTGAGGAAGCCCATCTCCTCACAGCTGAGTCCCGCCACCCTGGCGTTGGAGCGTGAGGAGCACAGCAGCCGCCACGTCCCCTCTGTCTCGTCAAACACCGTGAGCCGGGCGTCTGCTGGACTGACCTGCACTGCATGGCGACAGGACAGGCCACCTGGGTCACCTTCCCTCTCCAGCCCCTCCTGGCCTGTTCTCCGGCCACATGGTTCTAGTCCTGAGTCCCCGCAGGACTGATCGGGGCACCCCCATGCCCCCCATACTCATGATTGCGTGAGGAAGGGCACGTGCCTCAAGGAATGGCGGTGGCACTGGGACTTTGGCTGGCCCTGCTGAGAATTGCCTCTTTCTGGGATTCCTAAGCTGGTTGTTCATGCGTTGTAAGTATGGAACTTTACTGAAACATTTGGAAAGAGGGAAATTCTTTCAACCAATCTCCCAAGAAAATGGTGTGGGAGACTGGATCTACTGGGGCCATATTTATCCCTTGAAGGGAAAAATAAGCCAACGTGGAGAAAAGCCAAGAGATTATAGTTGTAAAGCTGATAATAATTGTAAAGCCCCTTGATGGTGCCAGGCTTTAAGAACCCCCAGAATTGTTGGTTAAGTGAGTTAATCATTTCTTTTTTCATTTAGCCAGTTCCTTTATTTTTTTCTTGTCTTTTGCTGTCTGAAGACCCTTGACTAACACATCATACTTCTAAAATATTTAAATAGATATCCTATAGTCTAAAAAAAGGGAAAGAATAGCTATGTTTTCTGCAGAAGTTGTCAGAGCCTTGATTATACTACGGTACATGATAGTTCTCCAAGCAGAGGATGTAGCAGTCATTCATTCATTCATTCATTCATTCATTCAACAAATGTTAACTAAGTGTTAATTAGACACATACTCCATGCCCAGTCCTGTGAGGGGTGATACTGGGTACACAAAGATGCCTGAGGTAGCCTTCATCAAGCTAAAGTCTGGGATGGGGGAGACAAACAATAAAAAAATCACCCAACCAAACACATCCTCACAAATTGAGAAGGGGCAGGGTGACAATATACAGGAAGGCTGGAGAGAGCTTAGGGGGGCATCCTCAGGTCTGGGGCTGGGGGTGCTGGAAGTGATGTCCCCTCAGCCCCTCACAGGCTGCTCCCTACACATGGCCAGAGGACCCTGTTCACACCTAAGCCAGGTCACAGCCCTTAAGCATATTTATTTACATTCACCAAACACTCGTACATGCAGGGTCTAGTTTAGGCAATGAACAAATCAGACAAAACTCCTGCTCTGTGGAGCTCAAAGGCCAATATGTGAGATGGATAATGAAAGGGATGAATAAGGATAATAGATCGTGTGTCACAAAAGAAGAGGCCAGGGAGACAAATCAAGCTTGATGGAGGCAGGGGTGCCGGGGTGCAAGGTGAGGTTGCGATTTTCAGTAGGTGGGAAGAGAAAGCTTCACTGAGAAGGTGGGGAGTGAACAAAGAGCGAAAGGAAGTGAGAAAGAGAGTTGTGAAGACAGGTGAGGGAACAGAGAATAGGCCAAGGACACTGCCAAGTGCAAAGATCCCAAGGCGGGGGTGGGGTGTTGGGGGGTTGAGAAACAGCAAGGAGGCTGGAGCAGAGTGAGCGAGGGGAGATGAGGCGGGAGATTGACTGGATCAACACTAGCTAGGACTTTGCTTTGAGCTGAAATGAGGTGCCGCTCGGGAGGCTCTGAGCCAGGAGGGCTCTGGCCTGACTCAGGGGTTCACAGGCTCCTCAGCCTGTGTGTGGGGAGCAGTCTGTGGGGACAGGAGCAGGAGACCAGGGAGGAGGTGACTGTGAGGCCCAGGAGGGAGAGGATGGAGGCTGGGACAGCGGAGGGGGAGGGGTGTGAGGGGGCTTAGATTCTGGACAGATTTTGTGGGTGGAACCCACAGGCTTTTTGAACAGATTGGATATGGGTGTGAGGGAAAGAGGGGGGTCAAGGGCAATTCTAAGGTGTTTGGCCTGAGCCACCAGAAGGACAAAGCTGCCATTGAGCAGAATGGGGAAGTTGGGGAAGGAAGGTTTGGGGGAAGATGAGCTGTGAGTCTCTTGTCTTTTCTCCTGAGCCTCCTGCTTGGCTGGTGTTCTGAGAGCACATTCTGGGAAACTGAATCTGGTGCAGTCACTTCTGCATCCTCTCAGGAGGAACCTGGCGAGGCCACACCCAAGCTGAGCAGTCTTCTGGACACGGGGAGGCAGGACTTCCAGGGAGAACCCTGTCATGAGGAGGACCGGCTGTGTGCCAGCCAGCGCGGTGCTACATGCTCTCCCTGCCTCCATCAACCAAGGCCTCACCATATCTCCGAGGCCACAAAGATCATCCTCATTTTCCAGATGGGGCAGCTAAAGCTTAGAGACGTGCAGTGACTTGCCCAACATTGCCCACTGAGTGAGAGGCAGACAGAGGATTTGCATTCAGGCCTGAGTGACTCCAAACCCCACGCTTTTAACAGCCTCTCGAGTGACTTCCCCTCCTGAGGGTTAAACAATAATAGCACAGTAATAATAATACTGGCTACCTTTCCTGGGGATGTCAGTGGGCTGGCCTCATGCCATATGTCATATCTAGGGGGTTCTTTGAATCTCGCAATCATTATGGAAGGAGAGACCATTTCTACGCCCATCTTACAGATGGAGAAACTGAGCCTCAGAAAGGATGTACTTGCCCAGGGGCATTCAGCTAAGAACTAGCAAACTCAGGATTTGAACCCAGACCTGCCGACCTGCATATTTCCTCCTCCTGTGGGTCTCACAGAGACACTTCCTTACTTGTCCCCACCCCAAATACATTCACTTACAGCCCAGACTAAGACCTTCCTGGCTGGCTTGGCTTAATCATGACCACCTGCTCTGGGGAGAGGGCAGGGGGTTCCTGACACCACTGAAGGGTACTGACCACTACCCTAAGTTCCAAGATCAAGACTTGGGGTTTGAAACACCAAGTGGGGTGGGGGTGAATTCTTATTTTGAAATGACTTCTAAGTGCTCCAGAAATGTAATTTCCAGAAAGTATGAGGCTTTAGGAATACATTATCATTTTATGGATGTGTGTTCAAGAAGATGGAAGGGGGAGGGAATATAAAATGCCCCCTCCAATTATTTTTAAAGCCACATTCTGTGCCACTGTTTCCCACTTTTAAATACTTTATTCTCTCGTTTGTATTATTTTAAGCAACGCACACTGTGTTCTGGCTTGCCTGGTTGCTTACGAAATTGTCTGATATATTTGGAAGTGTGACAATCCCAGAAAAATGAGGTGAGGATACAGTTTGGGGGGTTGTTTTTGTTTGTTCTGTAATTTCCAAATGCTTTTGAAAACCCCAGGTATAGTTGAAGGGTAAGAGTGCTAGCATTGACCAGAGCCAGGTCTGAGTTGGTGCCTGGTGACCTTCCTTCCAGCTGGAGGTCCAGGACAAGCTAGTTAATCTCAGCAATTTATCTTCCTGCTTATTCATTAAAGCAAAGATTTCCTGAGCACCTACCATGTGCAGGACACTTTGGAGCAGTAAACAAAATGCCCCTGCCCTCCTGAAATTCACCAGGAGTCAATAACCCACTACGAATGTGAGAGCTTTAGCCGGGGCAGTGGGGATGGCCATGGGCTGGGGGGAAGCATGGAGTCTGGGGTTGCAGGAAGGCCTTGCTCAGGGAAGTTCAAGCCTGAAGGGTGAGACACAAAAGCCAACATTTACCAAGTTGGCTAAGAGCCAAGCCCTGCGTGGATCATCATGTCCTTTAATTCTCACCCCCAGCTTACAGATGAGGACATCGAGACACAGAGAGGGAAGGACGGGTGAGGTCCAATTGCCCACAGTGACACTGCAGAACCCTGAAACCTGCCTCTAGGTGTGAGCTAGAAAGAGGTGGGTGAAAATAGGCGGTGGTGCCAGGAGGGTCTGCCGAGGGTGTGAGTGCCAGGAGCACGCGTGAGGTGAGGGTGGAGCGGGCCCACACCTGGGGAGACCTGGCACTTGCAAGCCTTTGGGATTTTAGCCCAGTGGTAGTGGGGAGCCATGGACAGGCTTTTGGCAGGGGCATGACCTCTCTACCCTGCCACTTATGCCATGTGTGGTCTTGGGCAAGTCAGTTCACTTCACTGGGCCTCAGCTTCCCCCATTGGCACAACAGGAGTGATGATAATAGCCCCAACTTCACAGGGCTATTATGCAAAGGCTGTAGCCAGGCATATGCAAGCCCTCACCTATGGCAACTCACCTGGCTGTTTCTTGAGAAACAGTAGCGTATAGTAGTTAGTTCTACACAAGAGCTGGATCCAGGCTGCCTGGGTTCAGATCCCAGACCTGCCACTTACTAGCTCTGTGACCTTCCGTAAGTCACTTGGCCCTTCTGTGCCTCAGTTTCCCCATATTAGAAAGGGCTGTTGTGAGGATTTAATGAATTAATACGTGTAAAGCCCAAGGCCAGTGCCTGGCACGTGTAAATGCTCTCTAAGTGCTTGCTGGCTATGATGACTACCACTGATGTTGGCTTTCCTCGTCTGGATTTCCATTTCTTCTCTTAATGTGCGCTGAGTCCTTTATGGAACTAGATGAGGTTCATGGGAGTGAAAAATACATCCCATCACCCAACTTCCTCTTTCTTCCTGCTGCCCTGGGCCATGGGATGGTGGCTTGGAGTCGGCATTTGGGATGATTCGTTCATTCATTCCCCAATGAGCCTCTGTGTTTATTTATCAACATGGCTATTCTTTCCTACAGCAGACACATCCCTACCAGGCAAGTCTAAGAGCTATTCCTGGCCTCATCATTCATCAGCTGTGTATACTCTCTGGTCCTCACTTTCCACATCTGTGAATGGGAATAATAGCAGCTACCTCCCAGGTAACTGTTAATATAAGGGTTTGCTGGTTTCATATGGCACCTCTCAGACATGTTTTGACTGTGCCCTGTAGTGAGAAACACCGTTTTCCACTATGATGTGGTCCTGAACTTCTGTTTTCTGAGGCAAACCATCCTATTGCTCTGAGCCTCAGTTTTCCCATCTCTAAAATGGAGAAAATAACAGTCCCACCCTTATAAAACCAAAAGATTAACAAGACTTTTTCTTACTGAGAGGGATGCATGCAAATATTTTCTAATCTAATCTATTTCATACTTTTAAAAGGTTTTTAAAAACCTTTCAACTCACTAATTTAATTGTATGATACATTAATGGGTCACACATTTAGAGCCTGAAAAATACTGGGTTAGCAAGTGAAGTGCTTAGAATAGCACCTGGTCCAGAGCAGGCTCACAATACGAGTGCACTACTATTAATTGCATTTCTTCATGCATTTGTGCATTCATTCAAAAAGTCCTTCCATTGAGCTCGCACCAGATACAGGTTATTTGCAGGGCTCCCCAGGAGTTCGCAGCCTGCTTTACTCACCCGGATACAGCGGCTCCTGATCACTCCTGAGTAGAACGGTCACTGCAGAGAAGGCAGAGGTGAGGGCAGGCATGCCGGGGCCACAGGGGGCAGGGGAGGGCAGAGGCGCAGGGAGCCACTCTCACCAATGGCCCAGGATGCTGCCCCAATGCCTGTCAGGAGCAGCAGGGTCCCCGCAGTGAGAGCTGCCACCTTGGGTCCAGAGCAGCATGGCACAGTCCGGCCACCTGCAATAGACACCATGCTGGGGCCACTGCCAGGCCTGTCCTCATAGGGGCAGGGTCTGAGCACGGGGCCAGCTCTGCCCTGCCCCCAAAGCTAACTTAGCATGCCTGAGCCTGCCAGGCCCTGCTCTTAGTTTCCTGGGGCAGAGAAGTTGGCAGAGTTGTCCCTCCCCTCCTGAGAGAACAACCAGGTGTCCAGCTCCCCAGGGGTTCCAGCTGGGAAGGGGTGTGGCTAGGATGGTGGCCACGTTCCCTGCCTGCACTCCCAACACTTAGGAGGTATCTCCTCCTCAGTGACACTGCACTTCTCTAGCTCCCTCATCACATCCGGTCATCTCTTCTTGGATCTCTCACTTCTGCTAACTTTCCCAAAGGTTCTTGGAGCCTCTTAGGGGCTGTGACCCCTAACCTTTGCCCCCTTGGCAGCTCTCTTCCCTGCTGTTTGGCATTTCCTCACTGCTTCACTTCTCTTTGCTGTTCCAGATCCTCTGTCCCTGGGTACCCCCCAAAACCAGACCTCTCCCACAGGACCCAGCTCCAAGGTCAAGTTTGCCCCTGGAGGTTGAGAACTTAAGTTTGGAAACTTGCCAGCCTCACTTAAAAATACTGGCCTTCCCTCCTCTTAGCTGGGACCTTGAGCAGGTGACGTCACCTCTTTGAGCCTCAGCTTCCTCATCTATTTAATGGGTATCCACCTAGCATTCACCTCTAAAAATAATACTTTAAAGTTATTTCTAATAATAATACTAACAATAATAGCCAAATTCTTATCAGATGCTTACTATGTACCAAGCATCGCTCTAAATGCATTAACTTATTCAGTTCTTATCTCAGTTATGATTCCCATTTTTCAGACAGGAAAAACTGAAGCTCGGAGAAAGTCACATGCCCGAAGTGATTCAGCCAGGAAGAAGCAGTGGGCAGATACGGTGCTGGAGCCCAAATGTATAATCGTTAAGCCACGCTACCCCTCCCTGTACTGTAGTCCCTGGCATACAGCAAGTTCTCAACAAAGGCTTTTAAATCATTAAAGCTGTGTGGTCCTGGGCCACTCCCTTCACCTCTCTGGGCCTCAGTCTTCTCATTGGTAAAATGGAGTTTTAGTCATTCATTATCCTCTTGAGCGTTTGCTATGTACCTGGTGCCACTCTAGGCTCTGGGGACATATCCCAAAACAAGACAGATGAGATGCTGGCTCTCATGGGGTTTACATTCTCATGTGTGTAACGTGAGAGGGATAAGTAAACAAGTAAATGCACTTGATAATTTCCAGATCGTGGCAAAGTCTATGTAGAAAATAACAGAGGTCGGGGCAGTAGATGGCTTCTCTAGGGTGCTCTGGGAGGGCCTCCCGAAGAAGTGACTTTTGAGCTGAGACACGAAGGTTGAGGCCAGCGATGCAAACACCTCAAGCAAGAGCACTGTGGGCAGAGAGGACAGCACTGGCAAAGGCCTTGAGGCGAGACTAACGTGATCCGTTAGAGGGCAAGACAGGGCACTGATGCGGCCAGAACTGCACGAACTTGGGGAAGGCAGTGGGGCCAAGGCTGGGGCCAGCTAGGGAGCCTGGTGCCCTGAGGAGAAGAGGGACTTTATTCCCAATGCTACAGGGGCCCTGGGGATTAAAAGCCAGCCCGTTTCCTAGGGATTGCAGGAGGACCAAAGAGAAAAGGCTGCTAAAAGCCTTCCGCTGGGCCTGGCGTGCAGCCGACTGCCCTTGGCATCTGTGAGGCACTCCCAGGGCTGCAGGAGAATCCAGCTCTCCCATCTGTGTCATGGTGGTGAGGCCGATAGGCACAGGGCTAGGCAAGCACCCAGAACAGAGTGGGGAGTGGTCCAGGACCTCCCTGGGGTGGTCACTGTCTGGGGGTCTTAAGAATTTGAGAGCCCACAGTACCCATCAAGGCATAAGAGAACACTCTCTCCCTCCAAAGAGGCCCCAGTGGGCCAGGCCAGCTCTACCCCAGTTGGCTGACCCCTCCCTGTCTCAAGAGGGCCTCTCAGGCCCGCCCCCCAACTCTGTACCAACCTTCTTCCTGGTTCTAGTGGGAGGTCTTGGCTCCCTGCAGCCATCAGGCTGGTGCTGGTTCCTTCGTTTTCAGATGTGTTCTGACACTCAGAGCCCAGCCTAGAGGCTCTGGTATGTCTGTTGGAGCAGGCAGCATTGCCACCCATATCTCTTAGGGACGAGAAAGAACCTCCTTCCGTGCCCTCTGTTTCAGGGGACTTAGGACAACCTCAAAACAGGTGCTTCCGGTGGACAGGACACATCCTTACTCTGCGAGAGGACCATCCTTGTCATGATTCTCCGGGAGCTATACGGCCTTTGCGATCAGTAAGCCAGCTCCCCGCCCCCCCAACTTCTCCCAGAGGCTCTGCTCTCTGTTCCTCCATGGACAGTTCTTCTGCCCCCATTTGGCTGCAAAACTCTCACAAGTGACATCTCTCTGGGTTGGCCCGGTGGCTCAGGTGGTTGGAGCGCCGTGCTCCTAAGCGGAGGTGGCCAGTTCGATTCCCACATGGGCCAGTGAGCTGCGCCCTCTACAGCTAAGATTGTGAACAACAGCTCTCTCTGGAGCTGAGCTGCCATGAGGAGTGCTGCCATGAGCGGCTGGTGGCCAATGTGAGTGGGTGAGTGGCCGGCAGCCAGCGTGAGTGGCCGGCAGCCGGCGAGAGAGGCAGTGAACTGCTGTGAGCGGCCAACAGATAACTGGCAACTGACTGCCTCAGCTGGGGCAGACACAAGCCTCATAATGCCAGCATAGGCCAGGGAGCTGTGTCCTACACAACTAGAGTGAGTAACAACGGCTTGAACTGGAGTGAAGTGTGGGGGAGGCAGAAAAAGGGGGGGGGGAACAAGTGACATCTCTGGCTCCTTGTCTCTAAAACAGGGGTGTCCAAACTGCGGCCCGCGGGCCAACTGTGGCCCGCGATCCATTTTTTATTGGCCCGCAGCAAATTCCAAAAATATATTTAGTTTACTTAAATAAACCAGGTGAGGCAATACGTACTTTACCTCGAGTGAGTGGCCCGGCTGTTTGTGTATTTTACCGCATATGGCCCTAGATGAAAATCGTTGAAAAAAGTTTGGACACCCCTGGTCTAAAACCATTCAACTGATAGGTCTGTGTCTTAGTCCTCTTCAGACCCAACTCCAACTTCCGGAATGAAAGCCCCCTCATTTAACTTCCGGACAGCACAGGCACCTGACTTTCCTTCTACTTCCCTGATGGTGCCTTCTCCATCTCCTGACCTGCTATCCACTTCCTGAGGTCTGGAGTTCATAGGGCGGGCCAAGACCTCCTCCCACTCATGTCTCCTTGGTTCCAAATCTGTCTCACCCACCTCTACAGCCTCAGTTTCCCTTTTCTGTCCCAAGCCCTGGACTCTCCTTAGTCCCAGATCAAGGGTCCTGCAGCCTCTTAGATGCCTCCCCTGAAATTCCTCAGGTCCTTCACACCTCCCAGGTCCCATACTGGCCTCCATGTCTCCCCAAATCCCCAGGTACCGTCTCATGGGCCCTCACCCTTAGCACTGTCCCGCCTCTGCAGGATGCCTCCTTCCCTTCAGAGCTTGCCAGCTCCACAGCCTGCAGGCTTCCCAAGTGTCTCCTGTCCGTCCTCGCCTTCCCTGCCCCCAGCCCCATTCAACCCCTGGCTCAGGCTCCCCCTCTGGTCCAGCCTCCATGTGGAAGCCTAGGGCTCTTCCTAAATATCAAATGCAACCTGTCTCTTCTTTACCTAGAGCCTCCATGACTCCCAGTGTCCCCCAGGACAGAGTCTAAGGCCCTTAGGCCTGTGGTGCCAGCCCCTCTAGGATACAAGCACGACTGTTAGATATTTAAGGGTTGAATATTTCTCCCAATCTTCAGACAGCCACATAGTCATTATGAGACACCTGAAAGTTTCCAAAAAGAAAACGAAACCATAGAAATTATAAATTACAAGTTAGAAAAGAGAAACAAAGAATAACCTCCATGCCATCTTGTGGAAAGGCCCAACACTGCCAAGGTATTGCCCTGCCCTTCATCAAAAACAGTCTGAACAGAGCTTGGTCCAGTTGGCACACCTTGTCACCTTCCAGCTCCAATTCCAACTTTACCTCCAGAAACACCCAAAATAGCTACGTGCTACTGCACCCCCAGTCGTTTGTCACCCCCCAGCATTTAGCTAGGCTCTTCCCTCTGCCTAACACACCCTACGTACTCCCTCCTCATCCTGAATGTCAACTCAGATATCACCTCCTCCAAGTCTAAGGCCCCAGGGAGCACAAGACCCTTGGCCTTGGGTGTACTTCAGCCCAGAATGGTAACACAAACGCGAGCAGCCATGGCAGCAGGAATGGCTCTCAAATCGCACAACGACTCATGGCCCTGTCCGAACCGTCCTGTAGTTTCCTTAAGTCCTTACAAACTCTTCATATGGAAAGTGTCATTGTCATCATCCCTGGTTTATAAATGAGGAAAGGAGGTCCAGAGAGGTGCAGCCACCTACCCGGGGTCACCCAGCAAGTAAGCACAGCACCAGAACCTTCTGGCATCTGTGTCCAGGTTTGACTACCCCCTCCAACCCCAACAGTCTGACTGCCCTCCAAGGCCAGAATGAGCTGCCTGGGAATGCACTGGAGCCCACTCTGCCTTGGTTATCTCTGTACACAGACCTATCTCTGGCCATCCTTCCCAGGACGCTCTGCTTTTCTTCCCTGGTTCATTCACCCATAGGCCCCAGCCCTGGTAACTCCCTTCAGTCGGCTCCAGGAAGGAATCCTCCAGAAGGTATGGGGCTCTACTGTCTATTTGCTCAGCAAAGACGCAGGGCCTTCTCCTGAGCCACTGGGAGCCTGGCTGCACTCTGGGCCATAGCTGAATGGTTGGGGAGTCTGAGTGCTTAACTGTGCTGAGACCCAAGGAGGCCAGTGATCCACACTGATCATTTCATATGACATACTCAGCACTTCCTGCATTTAAATCCTCACAACACCCTGTGAGGTGTGCACTGGTACCAGCTCCATTTTACAGATGAAGAAACTGAGGCTCAGAGAGGGTAAGCTGCTTGCTTAGGGCCTCACAGCTAGAAAGTGCTACCGCCTAGGACTGAACCCAGCTAGCCTGGTTCCAGGAAGAAGAGAGGGAGTCAGCCCAGCTGGGGAGGGCAGGAAGAGGGCTACCAGTCCTCGGCCCCTCCAACTGGCTCCCAAGTATGGGAGAGATTGAGAGGAATCTAGGCTGTAGGAAGCCCTGGCTAGTGGCTGCCAAGAGCCCTTGAGTGCCGGCCACTTAGCGGTGGCTTCTCTATGTCATCCTGGAATGGTTTCTCTGCTCTCTCTCCCAGCTCCATCCATCCGGCCGAGTCCAAAGTCCTCCCTCTGCTCTTTTGCCCACAATGCCAGGAGGTGGGAGGAATGTCTGGAATCGGTGGGGGTCTTGAATCCCTTGGACTCCAAGTCTGCTGACCTCTATCATGACGGCTTTGGTTCACAGCGTGTGTCCGACATGCTAAGCCCCCTGCTGGTGTCCCTGCTCCCAACAACCTCATATAGGTAGGTAGGTAGCATTAGGATCTATGCTTGACCCAGGTGGGAACTGAAGCCCAGAGAAATGATGCCATCTGCACAAGATCACACAGCAAAAAAGTGGCAGAAGCAGATTCAAACACAGGCCAGTGCATTCAACTTCAGTGTCTGTGTCCTTAACCGTGACAGCTAGTCTCCCCACTGTAGCCCCAAGTAGAGGGCAGGTGCAGAGTCAGCTGAGGAATTGCTGGGAGGGTGAGGGGAAACTGAGGCAAGGAGCCAGGAAGGTCGTACGGGGTAGCAGGGAGGCAGGTGGTGGCACAGCCCCACAGAAAATTTGGTTAATAGTTAATCAGGTGGAGAAGGCTTCAGAAAGCATTGGGGATGGGCCCAGGAGGGGTGCCAAAGAGAGGGGGCTCTGAGGGGGGCGGAGGATTGGGAAGAGAGCACAGAGGGAGGGAGGGGTGCCAGACAGAGCCGAAGTCAGGCCCGAGGAAAGGGGGACTCACCCTCCTTTTCCGCCATGTCACGGCCTCTCGTTAATGATTCCCCGGCTGACCTCTTGGGCCGGGGCAGGACCTGTGGGGAGATGAACAGGGAGGCAGGGCCTGGGGGAGCCCAGCCCAGCCCCGGTGCCCCCAGTCCCAGGCGCCTATCCAGGGAGGCTGGAGGAACTGGGCGCTGGCCAGAGCACGCCATGATCACGAACACAGATTGGTCTAGGTTCAAGGATGGGGTCAGTGTCTGACCAGTGACCGGGGGACACCTGGATTTGCAGGGCTAGGGGCTCCCATGCCTGGGCCTGGAGGGGAGAGGACTGAGGGTCTGGACTGCTGGGTCTGAGGAAGGAGAGAGCAGGGGCCTGACATTTTGGGTCCTGGGGAAAGAGGGCAGAGGGGTGTAGGGGCCCGGACTCCTGGGTTTGAGGGAGGAGGAGACGGAGCCCCAATCTCTGAGTCTGAAGAAGAGAGGGCTGGAGCTCCGAGGTCCTTGGAGGGAAGTCAGAGAACCCACTCTTGGCGTCCCTGGGAATCCCTCTACTGGGAGGTGGGCATTAGGTTGAGTGGGGGCGAGGGGACCCATGTCTTGGGGACTGGAACTGAGGGCCCTGGTCCTTACCCTGGGGTCCGGCAGGTTGGGACGGAGCTGAGAGATGGTGCTGGTTGAGGGTCAGTCTCCAGGCCTGGGCAGGAGCATGGTGGCCCCGCAGCAGCGGCAGCCAGGAGGCAGAGGCAGCGGCGTGGGGCCTGCTAGGCCTGGCTGCCTCACCTGAGGAGGAGGGGGCTGGGCAGGAGGCGGGGATAGGGGCGGGGAGGGGCCGGGCACAGGGATTGGCAGCGCCAGAGGCCACCTGGCTGGTGGGGCAGGGTTTGCAGGGGCTGGAGCTGGTCAGCCCAGCCACCTGCCTCCCTCCCGCCTGGGAGGTGGGCCCAGGTGTGCCAGTCTGAGGGGAGGTGGGAACAGGGACAAGCTTGGCCTGAGGACTGAGGGTTTGGGGAGACAGAGCAGGCTGGGTGTGCTTACAAGGACTAAAGGATGGGAATATGAATTAGAAGGAATCAGAGTGCCCCAACTGCCCCAAGCCCACCCTGCCCCTGCTGCTTCTGCCTCCTGCCCAGCCCCTGCCCTGCCGGACCTCAGGCCTAACTCTGTTCCTGTCCACCCCTGCCCCTTCCAGCACCCCCTGTCCAACTCCTGAACAAGGCAGTTCCTGTTTCTGCCCCAGTTCCAGACCCTGCTCCAGACCTCTCCCCACAACCTCCTCCCCTGCCCCAACTCTTGCTCCAGCCTCTGCCCCTTCCCATGTCCCCAGCCCAACCCCTGTCTGCTTTTCCCTGTTCACCCTACCCCCCCTCAGCCCCCTCCCCCCAGTTGCTTTCCTACAAGTCACGGGGGCTGGTTTGCTTTGGCAGCCTCTCTGCAGCCTGCAGCAATGACCTCTGGAGCCAGGAAAGTCCTAGATAGGGGGAAGGGGGCTTGGCCCGGAAAAGCCAGCGCCGAGTGTGGAGGCCCTCGCCAAGTGGCCGGAAGTGTCCAGAGGCAAATACACACTGTCCCGCCAGCAGTCAAGAGTGATCCACGTCACACCCCAGGACCAGATAAACACCCAGACACACAAGGGTCACCATCAGACACCTGCCTGTGGACAGCCACACAAACACAGACTACAGCAGCTCACCCCAAATAGGCTGTCCCCAGACAATTGGACCCACCTGCTCGCCCCATGTACCCCCTTCACTCAGAGCCACAGCCTCCCACAGGGGACAAATTGGGGTAGAAATGGGGCTGCCCATCCCCTAGTCTCTCACTATCTCTCCATGTTCTTCTCTCTCCTTCCCTCTCTCCAACTCCTACCACTCCAGAGAGACCCATACTGCTGAGGAAAGAGTGAAGAAATAAAATGGAGTCACTATAGTCAAGCTGCTAAATTACTGAAATCAAGCAGGTTGAGGTACGAGGAAACAATTTTATTCTTGCTTTAACTAGCCTGGGAACTTAAACTTTTGAACTTTTCAATCATGCATCAATGCCTGGAGATACAGATAACCCCTATAGATAACCGTCTGCAGAACTTAGGAAAGAATGTTCATATATCCAGACCCCTGACATCTCGAAGATCACCCTCTCAGACCAATACAGAAGCTAAGAATGCAACTGATTTTTCTTTTCCCCTCAAGAATGTCCTTTTTACTATAAGAGCTCTCAATTTTTCTCTTTTCTTTGGAACACTCTGGATGTTACCCGGTAGTGTTTCTGGGTTGGAAAGCCCAAGTCCCTTGAATAAAATTTTGCCATTTTCAGTTTTAACAAAGCCTCCTGATTCATTTATGTTCGGTCACCTGGTCGACACTGCTAGCCTGGAACACAGCAAACCCCACAGAACTGTTGCCTTGCCTCTTTTCTCCAGAGCAGCACCCCCCTTCCCGGGCTGTCTCCTTGGCTCCAACCAGACCTCCCTCCTACTCATGGTCCCCACTAAACTAATGACCCTCTCAATCCCACATTAATTAAGTACCAAGTGGCTGCATCTGCTGGGTCCTCAGGCAGGTGCTGAGTCTGAGATGCTGCACCCACCTGTTCCTTACCCATCCTTATACCTGATTGTGTGCAGAGGCCCCGCTGCCTGCCTGGGAGGGCACGTCCTCAGAAAAACTGAGGCTCATGGATTTGGGGTCTAGAGGGTAACTGGGTTCACAAGAGAGAATATGAATCAAGTCCAAGAATCTTTATTTCATGAACAAAACTATTTGTGTAAAGAGAGACGAGGCTGAATGGGCCCCTTTCTAAGTGGCCACAATCCAACGCTGGTGAAAGAAGGCGGGGTTGGGCCGGGCAAGAGTGCATCACAGGAGAGGGGACCCCAGGTCCAGCCAGAGGAAGCAGGAGGGGAAACGTCACTGAGGGTTGAAGTGAGCCCCAGAACCCCCTGCCCCAAACTGTTCCAGCCTATGACAACCCACTCTGGGCAAGGAGGGGCTGGGCCCCAGTAGTGCGTGTCTGAAGCGGCCAATGTGTGCAAATCAGCAAGAAGAAGGGGTGCAGAGCCACCACCCCACCTCACCGCCCCCCCTCCCCCGCAAACAGGCAGCAGAAGCAGAGGTGGGAGCAGCGTTAGTATTGCTTTACCCGTCATGCATGGTGAAGGTGGGTGAGGGGGCAGGAGGAAGAAGGCTGGATTAGGGGTGTGAGCCAAGTCCCCTGCCCTCTCCCACCCTGGCGGCTCCGCTGGCAGGACTCTGAGGCTGTGGAGGCCCAGGAATGGCCAACCCCCATTGGGGGCAGGCTGTGCCCAGATGTTCCCCACTAGGGCTGGCTCTTCCTTGAGGCGGAGCCCAGGGCCTAAAGGTGAGGAAAAGACAGGGGATCAGGGACCTAGTGAGCTGACACCCTCCCAGGCCCACCAGCCCCTGCCCACCCACCCACCTTACCAGGGTTATTCGGCCACTTGGACGCCTGTACAGTTCTCTTTGCTTTCTGAGGTGATGGCCAGGTATTCCGAGCTGTGGGGGCAAAGGCCAGATGGACAGTGACCCCATCATTAGTCTGGCCCACCCCCAGGAGACTGAAGAGGGTTGTGGTCTCTGCCCCAGGTACACAGGGCTCTGGAGTTAGAGAAGGGGTGGGAGGGTGGCTGTGAGCTGTACTCCTAGGGACCCACAAGAAGTGCAGGCTGGGGGCCTGGATTCCTGAGTCTGAGGTAGAGGGAACTGTGGCTCAGACTCCTGGGTCCTGGGGAGGAAAGGGGCTGGCGCTTGGACTCCAGTATCTTTGTGGGACAAGATGCTGGCCTGAACCCTGGGTCCTGAGAGCTGGGACCTGAGCATGGCCTTATCCCATCTCTGACAACAAATGCCCCCCACCCAGGGAGAACTGGCAGATGGCACCCTGGGTTGCTCCCTTGCCCCCTCCCCACTCAGTTCATGCTCCCCTTTGGGAAATCCTGGGTGTCCTGGGATGCCTTAACCCTCCTCACCGAACCCACTTACGCATTTTCTTGTGCAGCAGCCTCTGTAGCAGCAGCGATCTTCTTGTAGCAGTAAACCATCTCCGCCACGAGCCATATGGTCAACACCACGATGAGCACATACATCATGATCTCAGATACGATGGACGCCATGTCTCTGTTGGCTGCAGGGGCCAGGAGGGTTACGTGGCAGCCGAGGCCAAGCTCAGGAGGTAGGACAGCCTGAGTGTGCCTCGACCTTGTTGTGCCAGCTTGGGCAAATGGCTCAACCTCGCTGGGCCTGGTCTGCAAATGGGAACGTGCTGCTTCCCTAAAGTCATAGCTGTTACTGTGATTCTTAACCAGCTGAGGATGGACTCACCCTGCCTCCCTGTGTAACTCAAGGGTGCATCTGTGTCAGGCAAGTGGCTGTAGGTACCCAAGAACTATAGCTCTGCAACCAGAAGGCTCAGGTTCAAACCCCAGCTCTGCCACTTGTAACTGTGTGACTTTGGGCAAGTGACTCAGCCTCTCTGGGTCTGTTTCCCCAACTGTAAAAAGTTGATCATCACAATATCTCCTTCATGAGAGTGTTGTGAGAATTAAATAAGCTTTAAAAATCCTTAGAATAGTGTTTGACTTATAGTGACAACTCAGTAAATGTTTGCTATTATTATTATTACTGTTATTATTGGGGCAGTACAGCATAGTAGCTAAGAGCAGGGCCTCTGTGGCCAGACTGCCAGGTTCAAATCCTGGCTCTGCCTCTTAGTAGGTGTGTGACCTTAGGCAAATGACTCCCCCTCTCTGGGCCTTGATTCCCCTCTGCAAAATGGGGGTAATACTCATAACTTCTCACAGAGTTGCTGGGAAGAAGAAATGCCAGTTAACATCCCTCTCATGCTTGGATGCACTCACAGGCAGCACTGCCTAAGTGTTGGCTACTGGGAGCCGTTTTCCGGAAACCTCTATCCTTCTGCAGCATTGGCTCTTGCCACCACCAGTTTCCTTTCATTGAGCCTAAATTTAAACTGTTAACAGGAGAGCACTTAGCCAGGGAACCAGAGTTGAAGGCCACTGTGTCATCCTGGGCCAGATTTCGCAGGTGTCCACTCTGCATCTCCGGCCCCTCCTTCTGGCTGGCCAGGATCTCATCTTCCCTGCTGTCCCCACATGGTCTTCCTGTCAGTGGGCACTTACTGCTGCTCACCCATGCAGATGGCATCAATGCTTTCTGGGCCAGAGCAAGTGAGGGTGCAGGGCTGGATGCTTCTCCCCTACTTTTCCACAGGAGGAGCTGGGGACAGGTTCCGTACCTCATTCACTCATTGATTCATTCGTTTTTCATTCACTCACTCAAAAGATCTCATGAATGCATCTCATGCAGTGAAAACATGCTCATAGCCAGGCTCTGTGCTGAGTTCTTTATCTAAGCATCCCTTGTCTCTTTAAAACAACCCCAAGTATAGAGACAGTCCTAGTTTCCCATGTCAGCTGACCTCAGGAAGTACACTGAGTTGGATATGTGTTGGATAAAGCTCACGTCATTGGAATTCTCAGCCCTGCACCTGGAACTCAATGCCCAAACAGATTTAAGTAATCCGGTATCTCCTGCTCTCTGAATATGATAAGGACAGTGACAGGCTTGGCTCTGTAGCCCATTTCCAGACAAGGAAACTGAGGCGCAGAGAGGGGGAAGGTGCTAGGCAAGGATGCACAGCCAGAATTGCATTCAGAGCCAGGATTCAACTCCAACTATAAGTGACTACAGGGTCCGAGCTCTTGTCTGATCTGGAAAGCTTCCACAGCCAAAGAAAGACTTGGTAATAGCTGCTGTACAGCGAGTGCCATCTCCATCAACCCACACAGACATCTCAGGAGGTAAGACTGTGATTCACCTACATTACAGATGGGGAACTGAGGCAGAGAGGTCACAGAGAGGGTCAGAGGCACCTTCTCTGGGAGACCTTTGATTTCTTCAAAAACTCCCAGTCTTCCAAGAACTTCCCCTGCCTGCCCACACAGGCAGCCCCCAGACCTGAAGCCCCAGCCTGCACCTCTGCAGGCCGGACTTCTCACCAGCCTCAGACTGCTTCACCTCAAGACATTCTTCACTCATACTGGGAACATCGGAGGAAAGGAGTGAAGAAATAAAATGGAGTCACTGTAGTCAGGCTGCTAAATTACTAAAATCAAGTAGGCTGAGGCAGAGGAAATGATTCTATTCTTGCTTTATCTTTCCTGGGAACTTAAACTTTTTAAACTCCAGTTATGAATATATACATTTTTATCTCTCCAGTTATGAATATATACATATATATATATATATATATGTATGTATTCATTTTATATATATATAGAATTCTGCTAGGTCATTATATATACCGTGTTTCCCCGAAAATAAGACCTAGCTGGACCATCAGCTCTAATGCATCTTTTGGAGCAAAAGTTAACTTAAGACCCAGTATTATATTATATATATTATATTATATTATATTATATTATATTATATTATATTATATTATATTATACCGGGTCTTATGTTGTATTAAATTAAGACTGGGTCTTACATTAATTTTTGCTTCAAAAGACGCATTAGAGCTTATGGTCCGGCCAGGTCTTATTTTGGGGGAAACACAGTATATATGATCTAACGGATAACCCTCTGATTACTCTAAGGAGTTAGAAAGAATGTCCACGTGTCCAGACCGACTGACATCCATTATCTAGACCACCGGATACCTAGAAGATTATCATCTCGTTTTAATCCAGTGTCTAAGAATGCAAGACTGATTTCTCTCAAGAACGCACTTCTTATTGTAAGAACGCTTAGCTTTTCTTTCTTCTTCAGAACACTATCCAAAATAGAATAAGCCCTCATCCCCATTTGCCAGCCCCACTCCTGGTGGGGGACCCCAGGTGCTTCCTACCATCTTCTGCACCTCTGCCAGGCCAGTAAAGGTCTCACCAACAATACCCACTGTTCCTCCTTTGGAAATGACTCAGTTCCTTCCTTACCAGTTATTACCAGGAGGCAATATAGGCTGATGGGTAATGTTAAAACTGCAGTAGGACAGTGGACTATAATAAAACAAGTGTATGGCATGGCTGACAATGCTAATACTACAATAACATGGGTGTGAAACAAATACTGTAATGTGATACGCAATGATAAAAAACTAGAGTACGGTAGGTGATGAATGTATTATACCGTGTTTCCCCGAAAATAAGACCTAGCCAGACAATCAGCTCTAATGTGTCTTTTGGAGCAAAAATTAATATAAGACCCAGTCTTATTTTACTATAATATAAAGACTGGGTATAATATAATATAATATAATATAATATAATATAATATAATATAATATAATATAATATAATATAATATAATATAATACCGGGTCTTATATTAATTTTTGCTCCAAAAGACGCATTAGAGCTGATTGTCCCGCTAGGTTGTATCTTCGGGGAAACACAGTATGTTGGTAATTTTAAAATAGCATAGTATACATCAAAGTATAAAATATTATAGTACAGTGGGCAATGTTAGAAAGGCAATACTATAATGTGGTATAGAAAACACTAGAGAATGGTGGATAATGCTGAAACCACAGGCTCTGGGAAGACAACATAAGGAGCTCTATATTATGGAACTGTTGTTAAGAACACAGGCCCTGGGAGGTATCGTAGATAATGTTTAAAAAGAGAGGCCCTACTGGGTCACGGGCATGCCTGAGCCCCAGCCTCCACCACAGCCTGAGCCAGGCCCAACCACAAGATGGAAAGAACCTGGGTGTCTGAAGGGCTCACAGAGCCTCCCTGGCCTCCTGACTCTTCACCTCAGCACTGATTTGGGAGACAGGATTGACACGGATTTCATTAAGCCACAATATTTGGGGACGTCTGTCACGGCCATCCCACTTTGCCCCCACTCACACAGGTGGGGCTCCATCTTCTATGTACATGGGTGGCTACCCACCCAGCATCATGTCCTACACCAAAGAGTTGCTCAGACATGTCTCCTGCATTGAATTCTGCTAGGTCACTTGGATAATAAATATAAAAATGCTAATTATCAAAAGAAACCCACTGGCTCTGGCTGCCAGCAGAGGACAGTGAATCATGCCAAGAACAGGAAATGACAGTCACACAGGTTTGGTTGGCTTCCAATTCAGGTCCCAGCTCTGTGACCTTGGCCATATACTCTTACCTCCCTGAGTCTGGGCTTCCCCATCTGTAAAATAGGGCAGTAAGAACCGCAGCCCAGAGGGTCAGTGAAAGATTCACTGAGGGACTCCTATCTCAAGGGAAGGAAGGACAATGCATGTTGCCCATGATTAGGTGTGTGCTGCAGGCCCCAAGGGATGCCTTGCCACAGTTCTTTGGTGGCCCAAGTTCTGGGCTATCTCTCTGACTTTCTATGGGCCATAGAACCCAATTTATACCCATCAGAAGATGGTTCAGAGAAGAGGTCCAAGGCAGCTGAAGCCAAAATGATGAAACAGTTCAAAAACACTTTAGATCCTACTGTTTACTGTAGCCCCAGGCCTGCAGTGCTGGCCTTGCCTGAGAGCTTGTCAGAAATGAACCCTAGGCCCACCCAGCTCTGCCGTCAGGATCTACACATTAGCAAGACTCCCGGGGGGCTGTGTGCACAGACTGTGAGGAGCGCTACTCTAGGTGACACACTCATATCTCTTCCTCCACTGTGACAGAGGGAGGTAGGGCTCAGGCACTTGACAAGCAGAACTGCCACCATCACCCCCACATACAGAGGCCTTGCTGTGAGCCAGGCACGCCAGCAGCTGATACCCAAGCATATCACTCAATCCTCACAACCTCCCTGGAACATAGGAATGGTTCAACTAACACCTTGGAGGTAGATACTATTATCATCCTGTTTCCTACGGGACCCTTCAGCTCAGAGACAGGAACACACCTGCCAGAGGTCACACTGCACAGGCAGCAGAGGTTTTATACCCAGAATTTTCATGGGAGATGCCTGTTATGCCCCCTCTGTGGGTTGAAGGGAAATGGAGGCAACAGCTGGCGCTGGAAAAAAGGTGCAGCTGCCCCTGCTGCCGTGGGCGGTTGGCTGGCCCAGAAGTGGAGCCAGCTTGTCCCTTACCTGCCATCTGTCCCTCCATCTGGCTGCCAGGGGGCAACAGGAACAAGGGGGCAGGCGGGGCCTGACTCACCTTTGTCCACCACCTCAAGGTGGATCTTTTTGACGACGGTGGTGTTGTGCTCGTAGTTCTCGAAGAAGAGCAGGCGGTAGACGTGGCACTCGTAGTCGCCCGAGTGGTTGTAGGTGACATTGGTGATGAAGATGGACAGATCCTGCAGGTCCTTGGTGCCCCGGCTGCCGTTCCACACTACACGGCCCTCAAAACGCTCGTCCTCCTCCAGCTGTAGCATCTCGTTCTCATACCGCAGGATCTGGGGGCAGCCAGTACAGGCTCACTGCCTGGGCCCATGTCCCCCACCTAGACCTCTATTCCATCCCTTGCTCTGACACACAGAGAGACAGATGGACACACACATGGGCTCAGGCACCATGACCTCAGGCAGGAAGGACACAGTGGGATGAAGATCACCCCTGGGCCTGCCCTAGACCCTGATTGTGCCCCGGGTCCTGAGACACACACACACATTCCTCATCATCCCTGAGCCCTCATTTGGACTTCCTGGCCTTCATTCTCTACAAGTCTGTCCTGGCCACCAGACAAACTCCTCATGCAGAGACAGAGGCAGCCTGACCCAGCCACTATACACCCCAATTCTCCAGCGGGCCCTAAAAGTGTATGGTGCCTCCTCAGATGTCATTAAAAATACACATAGTGTAAAGGAGGTCCAAAAAGTTCTGCTTCTCCTCCATGACGACCATCCGAGATGCTGTTGCTGGTACTACCTAGTTCTGATAACACTGACTTGTGCCAGCCATGGGCCAGAGGCATCAATTCCATCAGTCCTCACACAGACCTTTGAGCTAGAGACCATGACCACCCCATCTTTACACAGGAGAAAACTGAGGCTCGGACAGGCTCAGGGACTGGCTCAAGGTCACCAGCTGGTCAGTGGTGGAGCCGAAATTTGAATACAGGTCATCAATAATAGCACATTATTGAAAACAAACAACCCTTCCCTCGAATCCCACTCCCACTTGCACACTGACGTCCATCCTCCCACTTGGACACCGACGTCCATCCTCCCACACCCAGGCTGGGCACCCACACACCTTGACAAAATCCTCAGTGCCCTTCTGGCGGAAGGTCCACTCTGTGAAGGTCTCAGCGGTGGTCTCACTGCGGCGCTTGCAGGAGATGCACAGAATTTTGAAGGCCATCCCGTACACAGCCTCGGTTTCTGAGTCCACCTCCACACAGCCCGCCCAGGCTGAGGACACTGCAGGGGCAGCAGGGCACTCATCACCCTAGGCCCTGCCAGGCTCGCTGGTTATTGGCCCTCGGGCCCCTTAGAAGCCATCTGTTTCCCCTCAATAAGGATAATGAATGGACAGAACCAGACACTGAGCCTGGCCCTGCCACTTGCTGCATGCCCTTGGCAGGTCACTCATCTTCTCTGAGTCTCAGTTTCCCTCTGTGAATGATGAGGGAAGCAATCATCTTTGCTTCTGGAGTTTGCTGAGCAGATTCCATAAGTTAGGTAAGACCCCAGCAGGGGGCTGGCACACAGAAGGCCCCCGATCAATAAGGCTGTTACTGGGGTAAGTATTAATAACTCCAAGTCTGTGCTACCCAAGTACCCCTTCCGCAGAAGGCCACTTGTCTGAGGTACTGCAGCATCTAGGTGGTGGGTCTAGAACTCCTGCTGCATTATAAGTTCAAGGTGGCAAAGTCATTTCCACCATTATTGTTCTGCAAAACCAGGCAGTCTGGGGACACATGGGTTGGGAGAAGGCAAGACCTTAGAGGGGACGATGAGCACTGGAACCAGGGCAGACCCACACTCCAACCCTGCTCCCCAGTCCCACAAGTCCCTGTGTCATCCACCCCCACTCCAACTTCTGCCTCTGTTCCCAGGCTTCCACCTCCGATCAGCCTGTCAAAACTCACCAAGCCTTTCCCTGCCTCAGGGCCTTTGTAACTCCACTGGATACCAGTCCCTTTGGGTCCCTCCTCCACATTCTTACCTGCCACCTCCTTCCTGCCCCCCAAAGCTCACTAGCCAATGCTGTGTCTCTCCAGCTCCAGCTCTGGGTCTTTTTCTTTGTCCCCGAGTCTCTTCCTTTATTAATTTTGGGGTCTTCTGTCCTCCTCCTCTGTTGTCTCTTTCCCTCTCCCGGAGCATATCTGTCTCTGTCTCCCTCTCTTTATATTTCGTAGGGGTCTCTCTGAAGGTCCCACCACTTTGTATCCTCTTTGCAGGTTCAGACACCCTCTCCCTGTATGGGTCTCTCTCTCCACCTTTCCCTGTCCCCTTTTACACTCCATTTATCTGTGAGTCTACCAGTGTCTATCTCTGCTTCTCTCAAGTTTCTCTCTGCAGCTCAGATTAACTCTCTGTCCTCAACCCCTCTCTTTCTGGCAAACTCAGTGCCTCTCCTATCTCCGAGCCCTTTCCTTCCAACTCCCCAGGCTCCCAGAGGAGCACTCAGGAGTACTCCGGGTCCTTCTGCGTCTCTCACCCCTTCCCTCCCGTCACCATTTCTCCCAGCCTCTCCTTCTCTCTTGTCCCACTCACCGAGCACCACCTCCCTCCTTCCTCCCCCCGCCTCCCCGCCCCCCCTCGCGCCTCCCGCGGCTGTGGGTGTCACATTGCAGCCTGCGGGGTTCCGAGAGCAGCTGACTCCGCGTTTCCTCGCCCCCGGCTGAGCGCCCGCAGCCGCGAAGCTGTGCCAGCCGGGCCCCCGCCGGCTCTGGCCCACCCGCACTTCCACCGCCCCTCCAGACCCGCGCGCACAACTTCTGAAGGGACTCAGCGGGGCCGGGGGATGGGCGAGGGCGGCCCTCGCCCCGCTCTCCCGGGTCCCGAGCACGAACCCGCCGCCCGGCGGTACCCTGCTGTGTCCCCCGCCGCGCGTCCCCTGCGTACTCACCCAACGCTGCCCCAACCACGAAAGCCAGCAGTGTCTCCATGACTGCTCTGCGCGCGCTGCGACCCCGTTCCCGGCCGCCGGTATTAATAGAGGGGCGAGAGGCGGCGGGACCCAGCGGCGGTTAGAATGTCCCCGGAGCGCGCGGGCGCAGCAGCTGCGGCTCTGGGACCGGCGAGGGGGGAGGAAAGGGGGGGCGCGGCCCCCCCGCTCCGGTTACCGCCGGGGGCCCAGCCCCGGGGCCCGGCGTCCGGGCATCCCCGCCGCGCGGGCGGCAGCCGCTACCCTGGCTGCTGCGCGGGCGCACGCAGCGGGGCGCATCCACCAGACGCCCCGACCCCGGCCCCCTCCGGCTCTGGCTCTCCCGCGCGGGCAGCGCTCTCCTGCGCACTGCAGCGGCGGTGGCGGTGGCGGCGGCCCGGGAAGGAGGAGGGAGAGGGAGAGGGCGGGATGAATCACCGCGGGGGGAGGGCGCGGCCGCCCAGCGTTTGCCGCAGCGGCCCGGGAGGCGCCCGCTGCACCGGCCTCTCCCGGTGGCGCAGGGACCGCGGCTTACGGGCATGGGCACATGGTCTGGGTGTCCGACCTCTCCAGACGCTGGGGACCCTCAGCATCAGAATCTGGGAAAGGTCACCCCCAGAGTCACAAGGGAGTTGAGAGGGGGGTTTGGGGTACAGGGCTTCAGACTTCAAATTATAGAAGAGAGATCATGCTCAATGGGATTAGGGGTACTTGCTGGGACCTCCAAGTGACCTCCCGCTCATATCCCTGGCATCGGGGGAACCCAAGTGGGCATGGAGGGGAGGTGTCAGGCTACCGTTACTGATAATACTCCAGACCCCTCCCAAGCAGGAGGGACACCGTGGATCCAAACCAGACAGGCTGCCCTGGGGGGCTGGGTGCCATCTTTCAGGAGGAGGGCTCTTCTTGATGCCGCCTCCTCGTCTCTGATGTCATCTTCTACTCCTCTCTGCCCCCACTCCCAGCTGGCTGTCCAGGTCCCTGCTGTTCCCAACACACCAAACCCATTTCTGCCTCAGGACCTTTGTCCTTGTTCTTCCCTCTGCCTGGACCCTTTTTCTGCAGGTGACCAAAGAGCTCACTCCAGCTCCTACGGCAGCTCTTGGCTTCAACGTCACCTTTGGTCTTCTGTTCATTCCAGGGAAACTGTTTCCCGGTCCTTTACTTGACCTCCTTTACTTGCTTCAGATTTTTTTTTTCCCCCACAGCAGTTGTCACCAGACATTATACTCTTCCTTTATATAGTTTCTCTGTTCACTGCCTGTCCCTCCAACCCTGGAACATAAACGCCCCCAAGGTGACAACATCGTCCTGTGCACCAGTGTCTCCAGCATCTTAAACTGTGCCTGGTACATTGTAGGTTTCACACTTGTACGGATGAATAAATGCCAATGCTAGAGCCCTTGTGATATGCTGAATCCTCGTCTACCTCCCTAAACAGTTGCAAGTTCTATTATCCCCATTTCACAGAATAGGAAAACTGAGGCCGAGTCACTCCCTTGCCTAGGGTCATGCCCCTGGCCTCAGGTGAAATCCTATCCTGTGATGGCAGGTGGCCTGTCTTATCAGTAGGTTTTGCCAAATGAAGAGGATGGGGGTGGGGGCTCTGGGCTATCAGACCTCCAGCAGGGTTTGCTGTTCAGGTCCGGGCCACCAGGTCTGGGTGAAGTTCCAGAATCCCCCTGGCCTAGCCCTGCCAGGCAAGAGGAACCAGGGGGTGGGGCAGGCCTAGGGCAGAGATACAGGAAGCCAGGGATACCAGACACCATTGTGGTCTGGGCCTCTGTGCCAGCACCTCCTGGGCTGTGAAACTCCTCTGCAGAAAATAACTTTCTTGCTGTTCTGAGCCCTCCCTCTGGCAGGGGTGGCAGGCAGCACAATGGGGACAGGCCTCCGGCACCAGGCAGGGGTACCTCCTGACAGCCCCACAAGCTGATGTTCCCTGAGCACCTGCTATGGACTTGGTGCTGCTCTATGCACTTTACTCACATTAACTCACCTAATTCTCCCTACAAGGTAAGTATTACCATTATGCCTACTTTACAAGTATGGGAAACTGAGGCTCAGGGTGGGTAATTTGCCATGCCCACATAGCTACAGGATTGGAGAGGCTGGCTCTGCTCTTCACCACCTGTGGTCCATCCTGCCTTTATCCAACCTCTCGTCCAGTCCTCTGCCCCAAGCCATCAACTACGAAGATTCTTACAGCCGGTGACATATAGAAAGTCTCTATCCCTCACTCACTGGGGAACAGCACAGGGTTTGAGTGGACAGATCTAGGTTCTACCCAGACCACAGACTTCGTGTCGAAGCCTATTTCCTCATTAGTAACACGGGTCCAGATGGCCTCAACCTGAATGGACCGTTGTGGGGTCCTGAAGGGATTAGGACCTCGCATCTAAATATAGAGCCACCAGGGGCCAGGCCTATAGCCCTTGCCTCCCTGCTGAGGGGCCTCAGGCATGTACTATTGTCTCCAGCTCATGGAGCCACTGTGAGAATTAAATGAACATCAGACCATGGCACCTTAGCCTGCGAGTACAGGCTCACTACAAAGTTACTAGTCTCACTCAGTTTTTATGCATTAAGAGTAACATTATTGAATATTTATTCTGTGTTGCGCTGTTATACGGAGCCACATTAACTCCTTGCATCCTCACAAAGAGGTTCTCAAAGTGGGGTCTGGCCAAGTCTCGTCAGCACCACCTAAGAACTTGTGAGAAATGCAGGCTGTTGGCCCATCCCAGACCTGCTGAGTCAGAAACTCCGCAAGTAGGTCTGGCGGTCTGCCTTTGAACAAACCCTTTGGTAGATTCTGATGCAGCTCAAGTTTGAGAACGACTCACTTCTAACAACCCTGGGATACTGGTGCTATTCTTATGCTCGCTGAACAGAAGAGGAACCTGAAGCTGGGAGAAAAATGACAGCTCCAGATTATATGCCTGCTAAGTGTCAGAGGAAGGATGTGAACCCAGGCCACAAGGCATTTGTGTGTGTCCTGGGAGCCCCTGCACTGGACCCTGATGATGCAAAGCTTGTGTAAGATGCTGGGGAATTCCAGGTGACATCAGTGACTATGGCCCCAGAAAATGGACAGACCCCCCCCCCCCACTCCTGCAATGGGATCTGAGTGCCAACAGGGGGCCACCTTCTCTCAGGGCCCCAGAGGTACAGCCACAGCCATTTCCAACCCTTTATTGGGGCTCTGTCAGCCCCAAATAAATATAATACATTAAACCCAGAGCTGAGGAAATCGTGCACCCCGGGAGGCGCCCTCCACAACCCCAGCCCGGCAAAATAAGTTAGCAGGAGGCCTGCTGAAGGCCAGGCCAGCTCCCTGGCTGGACAGGCAATGGCAGCTGGACTCGCACACGCTGGTCTAAAGTGCATCTCGGTTCTGTGGTCCCCATGTCTGCGTGGCCCCTGGCTGGGCCACTGGGAGGGGTGGGCAGGAAGCTCCCGGCGCTCGCACCGTGCCAGCAGTGGCTACCGAGGCTCTGTGTCCGTCTGTCCATTTGGGGGGTCGGCTATGTGGCCTGGCGTCCTCAGGAAAAGCTGTCATCGGGCTGTGGCTGGGAGTCGAAGGGAGGGTCTGAGACAGCGATGCCTTGATGCAGCTTCTCCAGCGAGAACTTCATCTGGGGGAAGAGGTGGGCAGGGTGGGGGGTGAGCGCTGGGAGGGGTAATGTCGCCCCCCCCCCATCCTGCAGTTGAGAAACTGGGGAAGGTCCAGAGAGGCCATGTCCCCTGCCAAAGTCACAAGAGCAGACATACTGGACCCCGTATAACTTCTCACAGGCCGCAGATTAAAGGGGCCCAGATGGCCTGGGCTCAAGTCCCAGCTCTGCTACTTACTGGGTAACCTTGGGCAAGCCCCTTACCTGTCCCAGGTGCCTCAGCTGAAAGATGGGTCAGCTTCACCAGGTTATTTCAAAGATCTAATGGTGACCACCTAGGACCTGGCACACAGGAGGTGCTCAATGCATATTAGCTATTCTTATTCCCTGCTGTACAACCTTGGGCAAGTCTGAACGCCTCATAGCTCAGCACCCCTGTGTTAGATGGGGGGACAACAAGAGTATCTATCCCCCTTATAGGCTGGCCATGAGATGCAAAGCAGTTGTCATTTTAGTACTTAAAACAGCCCTGCTGAATCGGTATCTGCTATTAGCATTCATTTGAGAAGTCAATTCTGTGCCCATGGCAATTTGAGAGGGAAAAAACAAGAATTTAACTCAGGATGGGGAAGCTCTGCCCTCCCTCGCGCTAAGCAATGGGGTCCCAGCCTCAACACCCCTCCACACTGTCCTGCACAGCTCTTCCCGGCATAAGTGTCTCCATCCAAACATTTCAGGGTACAATAAGGCCCCAAAGGTGACCCTCAGCATTATGGCCCATAGTGACCAGACACGATTTTCACTGTCACCCACCACCTTGGGCTCTGATATCCTTGGGTGCCCAGCCAATGCCAGCTGCTCCCCAACTTCTCACACCTGCTCCCCACCATAAGCACTTACCCCAGTATCTGACATTTGTGTTGACCCACCACATTTACTGAGCACCTGCTGTGTGCCTGGCACTGGGCTCACTCTACTACCAGCAAAAACATACACAGTGTTTACTGTGAGCTTGGCACCATTCCAATGCGAACTCCATTAATCCTCACAATAGTCTTTGAGGTACTGTCAATCACTACCCCATTTACAGAGAAGGAAGTCAAGGCCCCAAGTCATTTGCACAAGGTCAGGTGCCAGAAACTTGAACCTGGCCTTTAGAATAGATGCTGCCTCTGAACTACAGGGGTGTCTGGGGCAAACCTTCTGGAGATGAGACCCCAATACCCTTTGGAGAACCTATCTCCCACCCTTATATGAACCCTTAGTTACCCCAAACGGGGCAGAGGCTCAGGAACCTGCTTCAGGGATGGGCATTGACCTCAGTAGCTATTAAGAGTGAGCTCTTTCCTCTGGATGCCAGCCTAGAGCTGCAGGTACCACCTTGGTCATCCTGTGGGAAAGGATGCCCCAAAATTAAGCCAACCCTGGGGATGGCAGGATCAAGAGATGGTACCAGAGACCAATTCTTACTACCAATGAATGGCTAGATCCAGCTATGCCTTAAGTCAGACACTCCTGGACTTTTCCCTAGGATAAGAGCCAATAAATTCTTTCCTCCGTTTGCTGATTTTTCCGGCAACCCTAGGGGGTTGGGACTATGAATGGCTTTCCCATTTGAACCCTAAGAGCAAAGTCAGGGCTCAAACCCAGGCCTGTGTGAGGCCCAGAGGCTTCTGCCCCATCTTGCCATTTGGATGCAGGTCCCGCAGCCCCGGGCCGCACCTCGTCCAGGAGCTCCACAGAAGCCCGCAGGATCTGCCTCCACTTGTGCACCTCGACGCTGTGGAACTGCTTCTGCAGGGCCAGGATCTCGGCCCACTCGGCGGCCGTCTGGGGGAACTTGCTGTGGGGGATGCAGGGCCTCAGTGTAGCCTTGGTCTCCCCCGACCTGCCCAACTCCCAACCCCCTCAGGACACCCACTCACCCCTTGGTCAGGGCCAGACTGTGCCAGGACTCGAACGTGTGGGCCGTCCGCTCCAGGGACCAGAGGCGGTAAAAGAGGAGGACGTTGAGGGCGATAAGGATGATGAGGCTAGGGGCAGGGGTCAGAGGTCAGGAGTTGGGCTGTGATGCTGCCACAAGCCAGGCACACACACAGCCACACCTTGATGGGACACCTACGATTACCTCTTCTTCAGAGGAAGAAGCTAAGACTCAGAGAAGGGGAGAGACATGCATAGGGTCACACGGTCCATAAGCAGCAACGTTGGGGTTCAAACCCTGGCTTGTCTAATCCCCACGCCCTTAACCGCTACGCCAGACAACCTTACTGGGAGAGCCGAGGGCATGGAGTAGAGAAGGGGCTGCAGCCAGGGATGAGACATGAGGTAAGGGGAGGTACAGGACGCAGGACCCTACCTCACACAGATCCTGAGTAGGCAGTGAGGAGAAGACAAAGAAATGAGAGCTACCCAGCCCATCCTAGCCACCCCACCCCGCAAACCCAGCTCCCGGCAGAGCATGCCACACAGCCTCTCACTGGACTGCTGCTGTCGGGAAACTGAGGCCGGACCAGGGAGGCTGAGTGTATGGCTGATCTGACTCACACCTCCCAGGGTCGGCTGGAAGCACAGATCTCACTTCCATACCCTCAGAGCGTCCTGCCCCTTCACACCTCCAAGCCTTTACACAGGTGGGTCTCCTGCCTAACCCTCACGTGTCTCAGCTCAGGAGTCCTCTGCTTTCCCCGGAAGCCATCCGTGACTGCCCCCGTCTCACCTGGAGGAAGCCTTTGGTAGCCTCCCATGGCTTCCCTATCCAGGCCCTGTCCCCTCTGCGTATGTTTCCCCCATCACAACAGCCATCATTCCGGTCAGTGCCAATCTGTCTCCCCACAGAGCGGTTTGTCACTACTGTGGCCCCATATCACCCAGCTTAGGGACAGGCACAGAAAACATTAATGAAATGTCTAAATGAAATTGCTTCTTTTACATACCTCTCCCGATTCACCTAATCTTGCCTCCTTTGGGTGTCTGCTCCTCCAGAAAGCCCACCCTGCCCCGGGGCAAGGTCAGGCCCCTCTAACCTCCCAGAGCCCCAGGGCATCCCTCTCCCAGCAGGAAGACTTCTCCACCATGAACTGAGCAGTACACTGTGCACGGAGCTCTGCTGGGAACACCCCAAACATCGGCTCCTTTAAGCCTTGCTAGGAGCTAAGCCCACGCTCCCACTTAAGCAGAGGCCCAGAGAGGCCAAGGACTCGTTCGAGGTCACACAGCCAAGATGTAGATCCAGGCCTGTCTGATCCCGAAGCCTGGCCCTCTTACTCACACAATGCTGATGAGCACCAGGGCGCTGGGGATGCCTGCCCCGGGGCCCTGGTCCACGGCCGGTTCTGAGAAGCGGGAGCTGAGGGAGCCTGCAACAGAGCAACTCAGAGTCAGACCCATCCAGCCCACTCCACCGGGCCCTGCTCCTCTGCTTGCCCTGCCCAAACCTGACAGACGCACCCGAAGTATGCATGCCAGCCCGGGCACAGGGGTCAGGGTCTGGGTGCTGGGGCCCGTCACCGTGACCCCTCCAGCTCAGGGGCCGCTTCCGCCTCCGAAGGCCTGACAGCAGTCCCCGGGCATCCTTCCCGCTTTCCTCCAGGGACAGCTTCTCGGCCTTGGCGAGCTCTCGCTCTGCGGACACAAGAGAGGGCTCTGTGTGTCTGCACCCACCAGGCCACAACCCCACCTCACCCTGGCCTCACTCAGTCCCCTACCCAGGTGATGGAAGTAATCTTCAATGCCACTCCACGAGTTCTTCTCAATGAGAGACTTCACGAGGCTCCAGGGCTGCTTCCGGTAGCGGATCTCAGAGGACACTCTGGGGTTGGGGGAAAAGAGGGAGGGGGTCAGGGTCTGATTCCAGCCCCGCCCCAGTCCTAGGGGGTGCTTTCCTTCCCCTAATTCAGAGAGGGCCCTGTGTCACCCACACACAAAACAGATGCACTCTCCCCACCCACCCATGGCTACTCTACGATCCCCACTCACCCCAAGTGCCAGCCAGTCAGCCCACAGCCCCTCTGTGTCCACACCCACTACCTTGGCACGTCTCCCAGCCATAAGTGCTGCCTGGGCACTGCCCACCCAAACTGGTGGCTTAGTCATACCTGGGGCCGGAACCCCTTCATCTTGCTGCTGCGCCCAACTCCATACGGAGGTCTAAGAGGCAGCCCCACACATCCCCAGCTGAGCTCCTCGACTTCCCCCAAACCTACTCCTCCCCGTCAGCTCCCTCCCAGTCAGTGGAAGCCCCGACCTGCTAGAGGCTCTGGCCACACACCTCCGGGTGTTCCTGGTCCCTCAGGGACCCAAACTTCTGCTCGCCAGCCAGGGTGGCACCCAACATCCTGCTGCTAACTTGGGCTGGGGAGCATGGGACGGGGGCCCCGGGACCACCAAGGCGTCAGGTGCTCACCGGAGACGGGCCTTGTTCCGGGCAAGGCCCAGGATGCAGTAGCGGTGGGCGGTGTAGAAGTAGTCCTGGTAAGGGATGCCCTGTGTCAGCACTTCCGAGTCCACGACACACCCGCCTGCCTGGGGACTGCGCCGGAACAGTGTCTGCAGGGACAAGGGAGGAGGGAGTCAGGGCCACCCCATCCGGCCGCCCCACCTGGCGGGCCACCCTGCCTGGCTTACCTGTGTCTCTACCACGGAGGCGCTCTTGGGACCCAGCGGATTGCTGATGGGAATGGTGTAGGTCAGCACTCGGCGCTGATGGCACTTGCTGTCCCCAGTCCAGGGGCTCAAGGACACATCTGGGGGAAAGAAAAGCAGAATGAGACCATTCTCTAGCGCTTTGCCCACAGGCCGTGGGACTCAGCCTCTTTGGAAGGCTCCAGTTCTCTGGGAACTTGCCCCCAAACCCACCCCTTCTCCATGTTCCCATCTTGGTGTCTGCCCCACCTTCCTCTGGACACCTAAAATTTTAGATGCTGACGATACTCCAGAGCTAGGACCTTTCCCCTTCCTATACTTCTCACCCCTCCTGGGGCCATCGCATCCACTTCTGCAGCTTGTTTCCCTCTGAGCCTCAGACCTAGGTTTCCTGCGACTTCCTGAACACCTTCCCCAGGAAGTCCCCTGAGCCTCTCATACCCACTGAGCTCCACAAGGGACTCCGCATCTCCTCAAACCTGCCCCTCCTCTCGGGGCCTCATCTCAGGGGTGGCCCCACTGTCCTCCAGGCTCCCCCTTGAGCCCCCGGCCTGGACACTCCCTCCCTCCCCCGTCTGTTCACTCCACCTCCTAGGCATCACTGCTGGTTCAGGAAGTCCCTGCCTGCCCAGGGCCCTCTCCAATCTCCCCCAGCTCCTGTTCTCAATCTCCACCTCTGGTCCAGGGATAGCTTCTTCAAGGCTAGCCGGACCCTGCCCTTTACCTGCCTAGAATACTCCATGGCTCCCCAATGCCCTCATACCGTCTGAGTTCCTCCGTCTGATGTGCTAGCCTCGCCAGCATGTAAGCATAGTTTGGGGAGACTTGTAGGCCCCCAACATAAGGCACAATCTTACTCATTCTGAAGGTTTTCATTAATATAGAAAAAAGAAACAGAAAAACTACCATCTGACTAGCCACTTCCCTACCTGAATCTCTTTCACGGCCTCCTGAGCGCCTCTGCGGTCCCCCGTCAACCCTTCTGCCTCACCTGGCGCTGTGGCGTCCTCTCCCCACACCTGGCTGCAGAGGCCCAACCTCAAGGGATTTCTCATAGTGCCTGCCTCCAGCCTCAGGGCCTATGCAGGTACCGAGCAGCCCTCCTGGGATTCCACCCCCCCCCCACCCCACACACACACACACTTCTCCCCTTTCTCTGGAAAAGTTCCTCCTTCAGGCCTTGGATTCAATTTCACATCCTTCCAGCAGCCTTTTCTGATCTGATACCTCTCAGATCACAGCTACCCCTGTGACACTCACTTGTTTGTGTGAGAACCTACCCTCGTTCTCACTAGATCCTGGGGCCTATCTGTCCTGGGCTCTGCACGGGCCTGACAGAGCGGGCACTACACGTGTGATCATTAACTTGCCTTTATGACTTGCTTACTATATGCTGCTGTTCTGGGCACTCTTCTAGTATTAACACATTTCGTTCTCCTGAGACCCTGACAAGGCAGGTACTATTATCACACCCCCGCTATGAAGAAGAAGAAACATTAAAAGGGGCTGGACCCCTGCCCAAGGCCCCTCAGCTAATAAGAGGCAGAGCACTCTGGTCTCATAGATGCTGCTTTTAAGCCCCACGTCCAGCCACACTTAATGTGCACAGCACTGCCTGTCTGCCTCCCACCCCCAACCCCACCCAGTGCCTGGGGAACCTCAGCCCCTGACCTGTGAACTTGCACTGCTCCAGGAAGCCCTGCAGGAAAGGCGAGTCCGAAAAGAGCATTTGCTGGAGTCGCTCGGCACCCATGTGGAAGACGGAGTTGATGAGGAGACGGCCGGAGAGGTCAGGAAGCAGTGCGGCCAGGTCCGCTGGGCAACAGAGAAGGGCAGCAGATGAGGCCACCTGCACTTGCCCCTCCTCAGATTGGTTCCTCAGTTTCCCTCTGGGTGACAGCTCCTCCCCATTCCCAGACTTGTGGGGTAGATGGGCAAACCTATCCTCCTAGACTGGACACTGACACAGCGCACTACTCGGCCCCCTCTGCCACTGGGTGGCTTCAGGGTGGCATGTGCCCCAGGACCAGACAATCAAAGCCACCACGATCAGCTCAGGATGGAGCACACACGGAGGCCCAGCCAACTGCAGTCCCAGTGATCACAGGGTGGGCACAGGCTCCCAGGCTCCTCAGCCTATGGCTCTTGCCCAGTAATTGGTTCTGGGATATACGTGTGACCTAGGCCAGGCAAGGCAGCCAGTGACTGGTTCAGGAGTTGGCTCGTTCTCTAATCAGAGCCAACCCTAGAGCTTTTGGTGCAGCCTCTGGGAGAAGCATGTTTTCTCTCTGCCAAGCTTGTCTAGGGCAGGGTGGGGGCTCTCTGCCCCAACAAAAGGAGAAGCTACCTGAGAATGAAACTGGCACAGAGAAATGGAGATGATGATGATAATGAAAAGAACAGCCAACCTTTACTGACTGGCCCCAGAACTTTACATACATTAACTCATTTAATTCTGAACAACAACCCTATGAGGTGAGTACGATTGCTAACCCTATTTTTCAGATAAAGAACATGAGGCTCCCAGAGGTTGAATAATTTGCCCAGGTTACACAGCAAGGAACCACTGTGGCCAGGATTTGAACCCTGCTGATCTGGCTTCAGAGTCTGTGGTCCCACCCACCCTGCCGTGCTATCTTTAAAGGAGAGCTAAAGACAGATGCCTAACAGCACCATGTGAATGTTTAACCTGCCCACCCCCTAGGTTTTTTAGCCCAGTGAGCCAGTAAATCCCTGATTTAAGCCAGTCTGAATAAGGTTTGTCATGTGCAACCGAAGCAAATGACTGGAGCCATCTGCCTCACCTTCCTCCCCCGTGGATGAGGAAGAGTTACTTGTGTCTGTCAATAGTTCCTCACTGGGCAGCAGGTCCAAGGGGCCCAGGGAAGTGGGCCCATCAGATGGGGTGGGCTCTGCACTCGGAGGTCCAGCCACCGCAGTCACTGTCTGGCTGGAGGAGGCATCCAGCTGGTTGTCTGTCTGCTCTTCCTTCTCCTCCTCTGCCTGCAGAGAACAGCTTAATCCAACCTTGTCCCACCTCCATCCCAGCCTGAGGGCCCCCTGGGGGCCCCCACTGTGGCCACAAGGATTTGAGACTGTAAGAAAACCAATGCTGGGAGGTCATGCGGGTATGTAGGGTTTACAGCTGAGGTACGAGGGGCTCTGGGGCTGCCCAGACAAGGGCTTCTCTCAGCCCTTCCAGGACTGTCTTGGATACCTGGGCCCTAAGGTTTCTTATGCCTGTCCTGTCCATCTGTCTGTCCTACCCATGCCTTGCCTGTCTCCTCCTCATCCATCCCCCCATCTCTTGCCTCTTCTGTCTCTCATTCTTTCTCTCTATCTCCGCTTTGCCTGTCTCTCTCATTCCCTATTTTCCTTGCCCATCTTCCCAGCTCCGTCCTATCCCTCCATCCACCTTTCTCATCCCCCCTTGTCCCCCCAACCTGTCCATCAGTCCCTCTCCCCGATACCACCCCCAGCCTTCCTCGGTCTCTTCCACTCAGAACCTCCTCTCTCTTCCACCTTCCTGCTCACCCCATGGTCTGCATCGCTGCTGGCCCGGGAAAGGTTGGGAGTGATGTGGCCACGGCGTGAACCCACTGGGCTGGGCTCCTGGCTGTGGTCAGCTGCCCCCGAGGGGGTGATGTCACTCAGGGCGATCACATCTCCCACGTCCTTGGGGCTCCTACGGGCAAAGAGAGGGTATGGGAACGCTGTATCCTGGAGACCCCACACACCCTCCTGGTCTCCCAGACTTTGTTCACCAACCTCAGTCCACCCAGGAGTCCAAGAGCGCTGCCAACAGCCCCTCCTGTCTCCCCCAACCCAGGAACCAGCCGCCAACCTCCGACTCACCCCAGACCGTTCAGCTGCAAGGGGCAGACATAGTCCTCGTCCTCACTGGTAAGGCCCAGCTCTGAGCCGTAGCACTGATGTACCAGGTGCCAGAGCTCACGGGGACTCAGCGTCTGGGCAGGCAGGACGTGGGGTTGGCCTCCAGCTCACCAGGGCCAGAACCCTTCCCACCCCATCCCCACCAGCCCTCAGCCTCAACAGTTTCCCCAGTGTCCACACGGGGGCAGCATGGTCTCCATCCCAAATGTCACATCCCATCACAGCCCAGTGGGAAGAAGCTCAGGACTTTCCCCTCAGGTCCTCACAGTACTCCCATAGTTGCAAGTTTATGGTCCCAATTTTACAGAAGAGAATATGAGGCCCTAGATGGGGAGGTCACACAGGTGACAAGAGGCAACTCAGGGATTCAAACCAGCCCCCAGAACCTCTGCTGCCACACCCCATGCTGTCCCGTCCCCCACTATTTCCCAAGAGTTCTCAGGAGCCCTGGGCTTTCAGCTACCCACGGCCAGAAGGGGTGAATGACAATGATGAAATAGTAATAACGACAGTAATAATGTTACCATGTACCAGGCATTCTTCTAACCCCTGCACATGAGCTAACTCACTGAGTCTTCAAAAAAATTCTGTCAAGTCAGGGCTAATGTAATCATTTGCAGACAATGACACGGACAGAGAGGTGCCCAAGTGGCAGTGCTGAGATGTGAGCCGAGGGGCCAGGAGAGCATCCAGAGCTAACCACTGGGCAACCCTGCCTCACAGAAGAGCTGAGAACTTACTCTGGGCCCAGCTCTGGCTGCTATGAAGCAGGGACAGTCCCCACCTGACCAATAGGGTCCAACGACTTGCCCCAGGTCACTCAGCTCCTCAGTGATGGGGCTGGAATTCAAACCCTGGCAATCTGGCTTAGGGCCTGAGCTCTGAACCCTCCTCTGCCCTCACGCTCCTTGCAGACTTAGACGCAGCACTGTTCCCTCTCTCAGGCTCCTGCTCCCCACTCTTGCCCCCAGTGGCCATAGCTGGCACTGCCCCTGAGAGGACAGGACGTGACACAGCAGCGCTGCTAGAAGAGCGGGTTTGGGCCTTGTGAGGTGCTGCAGGCCCTCAGCGGCAGACACTGTGCCATGCCTACCCGACATCTAGCCACCTTCCCTCCCTGCCAGCAGAACCCTCATCTGGGGGTAAAAGTCTTCTCCAGCTGCAGGGATGAATTATGATTGGTTTACACAGATTCATCTTTCCTTTGCCACATACCCAGCTTCCTTTGCAACCAAGGTAGTCATGTGACTGAGTACTAGCCAAAGAAATGCAAAGACAAGTCTGCTAAAGAAGGCTTTTCTTCCCTGATAAAGGGAAGTCCACTTTCTATACGTACCTTTCCTCCTTCATGTTTGGGACACTTATGTGAGGGTATGACACCTGGAGTTGGAGCAGCCATCTTGTAACCACAAGGCAACAAGCATGTGCACAAAATATCAACATGCAGAGGGATGACCGTGTGCAAAAAGGGACAAGAGTTTGAGTCCTTGACGACACAGGGGAGCCTTCAAACCCAACTTGGACCGCCTGCCTCCAGACCTCTCGTTACATGAGTGTCAGTGTGACAGAGGTCGAGGGGACTCCAGAACCTGACTACAACGGGTCAGAACCCCAGCTCAGCCACATCAAAGCCCATGTGACCGGGGACAAGTCTATCCCTCCGTGCCTCATTAGCGAAATAAAAATAATAACCATATTACCTCGTAGAGCGGTTGTGAAGATTAAATGAGTTAATTCATGTAATGCTCAGATCAGTGCCTGGCACCCAGTAGCACCATAAGTATTAGCTATTATTAATACCTTATGAAACAATTCAATTATCTGTTTGCTTAAACCATTGTTTGGCTGGGTTTTCAGTCATTTGTAGCTGAATGCATCCTACGTAAAATCATGCAACCATAGTGGGCATCCCAGGAGAGCCCGCTCAGGACTGGCACTCAATAGACTATCAGATTGTGGTAAATAAAAATCTAAAATAAAATCCCTTCCTCAGAACCCTTGGGGCAAAACATGATTCAAATTAAGATGTGGGATTTAAGAAAAACAATACAGTGCTAATACCATATTCTGCAATACAGCACCTATGATAATAAATGTATTGTATGCAGTATCCAGTGCAATGTACACCAGAGGTTCTCGGGGTGGTCCAAGGATTTCTGGGGGTCCCCTAGACCCTTTCATGAGGTCCATGAGGCAAAAACTATTTTCCTAAGTATGATAAGTGTTACCAGTAGTATAAGATGTTACTTGCCCTTTTCACTGTTATCACTCATGAGCACGCAGTGGAGTTTTCCAGGGGCTCTGTGAACAGGCAATGCTGCAATGTGTGCTTGTGTATTTTTGTGTTTACAACTTTCCCAGTTTCAATTTCTAATACGGTAAATACCGACAGATATAACCCACTTACACAAACACTCTTTGGCGTCTACAATTATGTTAAGGAATGTAAAGGGTTCCTGAAACTACAAAGTTGGAGAATCACTGGAATATTCTATATTGGATACTATAATTTTATATTGAATTACAATTATACCTAAGATTTACACATACACATTAATAACTTTTTGTCCTGAAACACATGAATAGTCACATTAATTGGACTCAATATAGACCTGGGCTATGCAAGAAGCATGAATGTCCATTTAAGTCAACTAAAATTAAATTAAAAATGCAGCTCCTCAGTCACACTAGCTACTTTTCCAGAGTTCAATAGGCACGTGTAGCCAGTGGCTACTGCACTGGACAGCACGGATACAGAACACGTCCGTCACAGCAGAAAGTTCTATTAGATAGTGGTGATATACACGATAAAAATAACTCTGTTACCTCTGATCAGAACTTGCTACCACACATACAAAACAAAAAAGCCTCTACATTTTCAGAGCATTTTTCATTTGTAGATGGTGAGTAAAGGGCCATGGATACACATTTCTAGTGGGCAGGGTCTGGCACTGGCTTGTGCTGGCCTCAGATGCAGCCTTAGGAGGAAGCAGCCAGTACACTGAGCCAGGTGTCCATGGAAAAGAGCTGCAGGGTCCTCGTCCCTAACTTCTGGCATCCCTGGCCCCATGCTCTCCCCTGGCCCACCCCCTAACTCCCCTCGCCAGGTCTCACCCAGGCTCACCTTTTCAAGCAGCGCATTCTGCCAAAGGCGAAAGATGAGAAGGAAGCAGCGGTCCCGGGCCCCAAAGGAGGTGAAGAAATGCTGCAGGAGAGAGAGGGAGGGGTGTCAGGGGGTGGGGGAAAGACAGGGCCAGAGGGAGGGGAAGCTCCACCCCCATCCATACTCTGTTCCTGATCTCCATCCTGATGTATCCCTTCATTCATCCCTTCACTCATTCCACAAAACATTTATCTTGGGTCCAGCCCTGCACTGGACCCTGGAGTCACCGTGATAAGGAGGTGTCCCCTGTCCCTGTTCCCAGAGCTCACAGTTCAAGGTGGGAGACAGGCACATCTCCAGATGGGGTCAGCCCAGAGTAACTAGGCTGTGAGGGAAGAAACTTAGGGCATTTTCCCAGTCTCCTTTGCCCACTAGAGGTGGTCAACTGATCTTCTTCTGGCCAATAAAACAGAAAGGGAAGTCGACTATGAAGTATCACGCACATGTGTGTGTGTGTGTGTATGTGCGTGCGCATGTGAGTCTGGCCCCAATCCCTTCTCCCTTCCTGTCTGGGCCATTGTTGTGAGGCAGCCATCTTGGGACCACGAGGCAACCATCATGAGGACAGAATGAAGAGAGCCAGGGAAGGCTTCCAAGGAGAGGGGACGTCTGAGTTGCAGATACATGGGAGGGAAGACTTTTACTGTTAATATTATCTCTGAGCAGCTGTGTGAGAGGACAAACTGCAGGGACTGAGACAGGAGGTTAGTGTGGAGATCCAGGTCAGAGATGATGGGAGCCTGGGCCAGGGCAGGGGCAGGAAGAACAAAGAGAAAGCGACAAACTAAGAGCAGTTCAGGGTGCAGAATAAACAGGGCTTTGGTGGGCGGAGGAAAGAGGAGCCGGCTAAGATCGGTGACCACGTGGCCCGTCAGCAGGCGCCCTTGCTCACCTTCTCGCTCTCCGTGCAGATCTGGATGGCATTGGGAATGAGCTTAGCCGTCTTTTCCTTCTTCAGGCACGTCACTTCTTTCAACTGGATGGAAATCTAAGGAGGACAGGCGGGTCAGGAGCGGCTACGGTCCTGCCTGCACTGGGGCCCCTCCTTCTCCCCACGTCTCCGCGTCGGCTCACTGTTGTCTCCCAGCGAAAGATGTTGCTGTAAAAGCAGATCCAGTTCTCGGAGAGATAGAGACGGCCCTGGAGGAGGATCTCACGCTGCAAGGCACAGGAGTAATCTGAGGCGGCCGGGGAGAGACAGGCGGACACCCGAGTCACACGGCTGGCCCGGCCAGCACCCAGGCGGGGAGGGCTGGGAGGGCAGAGCTGGGAGCTCGGGGTCGGGTCCAGGACAGGGTGGGCATCAGGACTCACCCACAATGAGGCGTTCGGCTTCAGGGAGTTTGCTAAACAGTTTCCGGAAGTCCTCGTTCCGCTGTTTGTATGTGGGGCTCAGCATCTGGGGGAAGTTTAGGAGGTGAGAACCCAGATGGGGATTCACACCCCTAATTCTGCCTCACAGAGCTCCCAGAAGCCCCTCAGTCTCCTCCGCCCCCGACAGGCTCTCTGAGGCTTCAAGTCTAGCTTACTGTGGCTTCCACTGCCGGTAACATGAGGGTAGTCATGATGAGAGCTCCCATTTACTGATTTCTACTTAAGTCAGGCCCTGTGTCACGTACCTACCACCATCACTGATTCTTAATGAAAGTTCCCTTCAGCCTTGTAATGTTGGGACTGTTTCTCAAGAGAGGCCCAGAGAGAGGAAGCAACTCACTTAAGGTCACACAGCACATACGCAGCAGCACAGGATGTGACCCTAGGTCTACTGACCCTAGCACCCACTCCTTAATTGCTGTCCCCTCCATCCCACCCCTCCAGCAAGCCCCCCTGCCCAATACTTACACTGTACCAGCTCTGCATCTTCTGCAAGAGAAAGAAGTAGAGTCAGTACAAGCCCCCGATCCCTCCGCCTCACACCCTTCTCTCCACCCTTCTAGGCTTGCACCAACCTTGCTGTTGCGGATGAAGTTCCGGCTGCCCAGGCTCTGGGTACTGGGTGTTCCAGACACCCCACCCTTCTCTGAGGAGCTATCTGACCCCTTCTCCACCATGGTGCTCAGTTCTGGCTCAGGCGGTGGTCGGCTTGGGGGCAAGAGCTGCAGCCGCTTACGGAGAGATGGGGAGCTGCTTGGCGTGCTCCGCCCAGAGTGGGGGGTGGTACTGATTATGGGGGAAGAGAAAGAAGGGAGTTATGGGGAAAAACAAGTCAGGGTGTGGGAACAGGCCTGTTTTGGGAGGCTCACCCATCAGCCTATTGACCCCACCCATCCATTCGACTCCACTTCCTAGAAGTGTGGCCCAAAGCAGGTTCCCAAACTCCGTTACCTCTGTTACTTCATCTGTGATCCAGGGGTGAAAACTACATGTCCTCATCTGGTTCTTTGAGCGTTAAATGAATCAGTACATGTACAGTGCTTCTAACAGAGCCTGGCATACCGTGAGCTCTCAATAAGCCTGCTATTTTTTGAATTAACTTATTCATTCATACAGTAAATATTTACTGAGCAGCCACTTCCCACTTAGTTGCTTGAGCTCAACACCTAAGCGTCTTTTCTTTCTTGCTTATCCCTCATTTCTAATCTATTAGCAAATCCCACCTGGTCCACCTCCAAAATCTATATCCATTATTTTTATTCTACCCACTTCCCCTGCTCCACTGCTTTGACCCAGCCTCCACCCTCTGCCTCCTGCATACCAGGTACCCCCTCCCTCCCCCGCCCCCCCCACACACACTTTGCTTCCTCCACGCAGCCAGGGGGAGCCTATGAATCTCCAAGTCAGGTCAGGGCCTTCCTGGTTGAGCCATCCCCCCTCTGCACCTCACTCGAGCTAAGAGCAAAATCCTTATCTTGGTGCCCAAGGCCTTAGTGTGGTCCCTGCCACTCTCTTCATCCCAGCCATCCCAGCCCCTAAGTCCACTAAGCTCGCCAATTGTATTCCCAAGTCAGGGCCTCTGCACTGCTGTTCCCTGTGCCTGGAATGTCCTTCCACAGCCCCAGCATACGTGGCTCTGTCTTCTTCCACTCAAATACTCCTCCCCTGGTGGCCTGACCTGAAGTAGCGCCCAGCTCCCAGACCCAGTCGTACCATCTCTGCTCATCCTGATGGCTTATTTGGTTTGCTCATAGTCTGCCCAGACTGTGAACTTCAGGAGGTCCTGACTGGCACTGTGCTTCCAGCACCCAACTGTCACCAGCCCATAGTGAACTCTGAATACAGGTTGGTGACTACATGAATAATCTGAATAATCTGCGCGCTGCCTGCAGCGAGGAGCAGCCAGACCACCAGACAGGGGGGCTCCTGCCTAGGGGAATGAGCCTCTTGCTGGGAGGCAGCCCCTGAGCATACAGCGCTCAGAGGACTGAATAAACACAAACTGTCATAGGGCTGTGGCGTCAATCGGGGGAACTTGAAAAGGGACACTTTTGTTCACTGTGTTATCAGGAACGTGGCAAGCTCTGCATATGATGAATTGCAAGGTTCCTCACACAAACTATGCATTTGATACTGTTATTCACAGCGGAACAGGTTCAAAGCAGCAAAACCAACCAAACCTCTAGTCCAAGGACACATAGCTGGTTTAATTCAGGGAGAGATTCCAATGTGGGGTCCTTAATCTCCCCTGGGGAGGTGGGAGACCCTCTACCACTTGGGGCTCCTCAAACGTTTCTCCCCTGCCTCCAAGCTTTAGCACCGTTCCCTGTCCAGACTGCCCTTTCTCCTTTGACTAGCAAACTCTTATGCAACCTTCAGGACTCTTGCTCACAAACCCCCTTCCTCCTGGATGCTGCCTCCCTTCTGTGGGTCTCCACAGCTCCCATCCCAGCCCAGACCACTCTGCCTATGCTTCCCTCATCCCAGCCCTGACTACTCTGTGCTGTCACTGATGACAGCTCTTTTCCCCACAGGTCTGTGAGCTCCCTGATGGAAAATCTTGGTCATTGCTGTCCCCAGTATTGCTCAGGACAAGGCCCAAGGAAGGCATTTGTGAAACGAATTTGTGGAATAAAATAAATAAATGAAAAATGGTGACCTGGGCCACCGCCACTCCTTCTGCACTATTGAAGCCACCTTCTCTCAAGGTCTCCCTGCTCCAACCCTGTGCCCCCACATGCAGAGGGAACCTGTGAACCTGAGCCAGCTTAGGGCCCTCCTGGTGCGCTCTCTCCTGGCTGCACACCTCACTCCAGCTAAACGCCCAGGGCTGGACCCTCTCATCACCCCCAGCTCCTGCCTTGATTGTTCCTTCTGCCCAAATGCCCTTCCTCCCAGATGTCTGCAGGGCTCCCTTACCTCTTTCAGATCTCTTCTCAATGGACATTTCTTTAAGATACCTTCCCTCACCAATTTAAACCACACGCCCCATTTCCCGACCCCATCCCTCTTCATCTCTCTCCTCAGCACTTCCCCCACTTAACCTTCTATATTTTCCCTTGTTTCTGATCCACACAGGAGGTGCACTCCAAGGGGAAGGCTGTTTTGCTCCTAGAATGAGGCCTGATGCATGGTGGGTGCTCCTTGAGCACCTGCTCTTGTGGATGGAATGAATGACCCTCCACCCCCTCCTCACAGAACTTGGATTCAACCAGGTGTGCGGCTTGCCCAACCCTCCACAGGCTGAGGCTGTGCCAGGTCTCAGTTTGGCTACTTCCCTGTGTGACCTTGGGCAAGTGTCTGAACCTCTCTGTGCCTCAGTTTCTTCTTAAGTATAGAGGGAATACAATAGTATCCACCTCACAGGGTTGTCTGGAGGAGGCCATACATACATACAGCCCACCACAGGGAAGGCACTCTAGTGTGATCATCTGGCACTGTCAGACCAAAATGGAGTACAGGGCCCTGCCACCACCCGCGTGCACCTGTGTCCAAGATGCTATGCTGACCCTGACAGGTATGGCACAAACACCTCAGCCTGGCACGCGGAGCCCAAACTGACCCCAAACTGCAGTCATTCACTCTCTGAGTACGCACTGACCACCTGCCCTGTACCAGGCACTAAGCATACACAGTGAGCAAATCCCTGTCCGCAGGGCCTGACATTCTGGTTGGGGAATGGACTATCAATAAGGAAACACATAAACGAGGGTGATAATCTCATTGACACCAGTCAGACCAACAGCACTAGTAGCACCTACAAGTTGTGAAAAGTGCAGGTTCAGGGGCCCACTGCAGACCTCCTGAATCAGAGCTGGGGGGGCCTCAGGAGGCTGCAGCATGTTCAAGTAGGAGGACCGCAGTGATAAAGGAGGACAAGTGGGTGGGTGGGACGGTGGGGTACAGGGTACACTTGAGCTGAGCCCCAAGGACAAAGAACAGATCTGGCAAAGGGCAAAAGAAGGCTGTTTTCAGGGCAGGAACAGCGAGTTCAGGAACAGGGCTGAGCTTGGCAGGTCTGAGGAGCGTGGTGGCCAGTAGGGGTGAGGGAGGAGGACAGGAGGACACACGCCCACCCGCAGGCTCTGGTCAGGAGTCTGGGCTTCACCCTGATGGCACTGCTGAGCTATGGCGAGTTCTGAAGAAGGGGTGACACATTCCTCCCTTCTCATCTTCTCCCCTCTAGTCTGAACTGCGGACCCCCTCCTCCACTTGTGCCAGTCTCCCGCAGCCACAGGTCTTGGGGAGGGCATCGAAAGACAGGTACAACATACAGACAGAGTAGGGCATGGCCCGCACCCCCAGATCTTGCTCCTTGGCAGGAGGAACAGGAAGTGCCCAAGGGCAGGCCCAGCCCTGAGCTGTCCAACCAAGCAGGCTGAAGCAGAGGGAAGGGAGGAGCCCCACATGTCTGGAGGACCGTTATGGGGGGGAGGGGACTCAGAAGAAAAATAGGGTTTTGCCCACTGCAGTCAGATATCTCACCACCAGTCTTCCTCAGCCCAAAGAAGGGCAGATGCATACACAGATGTGCATACAAGGGAAACTTGACAGCCAGTATCACAGGCAAACTCTTGTTCTCCTCAGTTGCAATTAGTCTCCCTCTCTTCCCCACTCCCAGCAGTATCATAGGTATGTTAGTTACACATAGACCCACTGTCCCAGCATACACACAGGCAGCATTACAAGTATAATACAGCCACAAAGTCCCAGAAGTTACACACATAGCATGTGCATGCACACACACACACACACACACAGCTGCAGAGGGTCACAGAAACACAGGAAACCACAGAAAGCCTCAGATAAATTATATTCATACAGCCATTGGAACATCTCAGAGAAGAGCTGAAAACAAACAACATTCCTATAGTTAGAGAGTCACGCAGTGAGAGAACAGTCACATAAGATCCCAGCTAACACATGTACAACCCAGGGAAATTAAGTCACAGGGTCAGTTCAGTTCCCATATGGTGCACCATCAGGCGGGGAAGACAAAGCAAAGGCCTGCTCGAATTGGCAAGGGATGGAGGTATTAGCTGCTGTCACAGGCAGAGAACCCTGACACTCACACTACCATGGACTCAGAATAACACAGCCCCAGGGATTATGGACACATCTCAACAACAGAGCAGCCAGGTATTGAAATAATGCATGGCACATGCTTTATAAACTATAATGGGAACAATGTCAGTTATGATTTTTGCTCCAGAGAGTCAAGGGTACACCCAAGGTCCCAAGCCCACTAAGAGGCACAAAGAGTCTCTCTTTTCCTTGCTCTTCACACACAAAGCTCCAAAGGGTCTGAGGTACACACATGGAAGCCCAGACACACATAACAGTGTCACAAATGGACACACATAGGAACTTTCACACAAAGATGGAATCTCAGGTAAATTATAGGCACAACCCCAGAGGATCTGTCATACACGCCTGGCCCTAGATGCACAACTGTGTCACACATGGACACACAGGTAACTGACATTTGCACACAGAGCTAATAGTTTCAGAGGTAAATTGTAGGCACATACAGAGGGTTGGGCAGAGGGTTGCAGCAGCAACCACAGAGCCCCAGATACATATGGACACACACTACAAGTCACAATTGGACACACAGGCAACTTACAGTGACACTCGGAGCCACAGAAGTAAATACACACACACACACACACACACACACACACACACACACAGAGCCTGGGAAGATCACAGCTGTGTGCAAACTAGGAGACCTAGACACGTGTACACACACTCCAAAGCCCCAATCAGACAGCAGAGGTCTGATGTGATGAGATACGTCATACACATACAACCACAGAAGGTCGCAGTCACACAAGCAGAGCCCCAGACACATACTACAGTCACAATCCGACACACACAGGGAACTTACAGTAACAATGGAATTCGAGGTAAATTACAACACAGCCAAAGAGGATCACAGCTGCTGCCTGCACATAGGAACACAGACACGCATACACACTTCCAAGACACCTACAATTCATAATCGGAAACATACGGGGCCCAGACAGGGTGCAGGAGAACTTCAGAGGGGTCAGGACGCGGTCGGCGGGGCACGCGGAAGCCCCCATCCCCATTAGCCCCCAGACTCACAACAGACAAGGACGGTAGGAGGAGGCCCAGCCCCGAGGGGCTGCTCCCGGGCCTGCCCCAGGGTCCGCGGCCTGTGAGCCCGCCCTGCCTCCACCCCAAGTCCAAAGACCCGATTAGCGTCGCGCCCACCCTTCCACTCCCCTCCCCTCCCAGACAGGGGCGATCCAGGCCGGGGGCCCACCCCGCAGGCAGCGCTTCCCGCGGTATGAGCCCGGGACGCCCTGGTGAAAGCCCCGCCAACCCGGCGCATCGCGCCACGGCAGCGACCAGTCAGGCCGGGGCCTCTCCAGCGTCTGCGCTCAGCCCCCTTTTGCACTCCTGAAACCCCCCCAGGCCTCCTTCCCCACCCCCGGCCCGGCCCACGTGCACGGGCTCCCGGACCGCGGCTGCAGCCGCACTGCCGCCCGGGTCCCCCCATCTTCTCCCCCGCCCCCCGCACGGTCCTTACTCGAACATGGATGCGGCGGCGGGCGCGCCCAGCCGCAGGGCAGGGCCGGGCCGGCTGAACGGGGCTGGGCCAAGCTGGGCGTCCCCAAAGGGCACCCGCCGCGCCTTCCGCGGCCGCCGCCCCACGGACCCAGCCACCCGCCGCCGGCACAAAAGGCCGGAGCCGCCGAAGGCCGCGGGAGGCCGCCGCAGCGTCACGCACCCTCTTCCTGCCCCCGCCCCCGCGCGTCACGGCGCCGCCCCCCGCCCGTGAGGGGTGAGGGGGAGGGACCCGCCCGGGCGGGGGGGGGGTAGGACGGCGGGCCTAGGTGCAGGAGGCAGAGAAGGAGCCAGGGAGAGAGAGGGAGACCCCGGGGGGCTGGTTCCTGCGGAGGAGGAACTGGGGGACTTGGCGCAGGGGGAGGAAGAGCGAGGTGGAGAAATCGAGAGGGGTGACTGGGACGCCGGAGATAGAGGGAGAGAGGAAGATAAAGACAGACGGAGACAAATACAGAAGCCGACTTGATTAAAACAAAACACCGCCAGGGCAGCTGCATTGGTACAGGCTACCATCCTCTCCCCTCGTCCCCGGAAAGGGGTCCTCCGCGGCAATGGTGCCCCTGGCCCGGAGCTCTCCGCTTTTCCCAGGGCGGAATCTGAGAGGCGGGGCGGAGCTGGGGATGGATGGAGATGCTGAGACACCCAGGTGTTGGGGCGGCTTGCGCTGGGGGGATCGCAGTTGCGGGAGGGGCGCGGGATCCCTGGGCCTCCAACCTCCCCCAGCCGATCCCAGTGTCCGAGCCCCCGATGTTGGTCCCAGGCGGTCCCAGCACCTCGGTCTCCGGGGACCCCTCTCGGTCCCAGTCCCCGTCATCCAGACCAAGTTAGAATCCAGCCTTCCTAGCGCTTATCTCTGCTGTGACCTGGGGCAAGTCAGCCCAGTTTGGGGGATTCCACTACCTGTGTGGTAAGGGCTTTCCCATGGGACAGCGCGGAGAAGGGCAGCAGCAGCCCTTTCACAGAAGGGGAAGCCCTACCTCAAAAATGGGAAGTGACTGGCTGAGGTCACCTAGCGGGTAGGCTGCAGAGCAGGACGCAACCCTGCACCTATCTCTGCCCGCTGCCTGAGTACTTTGGTCCTGGACTCTGCCCGAGAACACAGAATGTGCATCCCACCTTACAGGCGGTGGCCAGAGGAGCCCCCACACAGAGACTTGCTCCCCACCCCTCTGCAAGATATGCTGTTCCTACGTCTTGAAAAAAAGTCCATTCCCATCCCTGGCCCCACCCTCCAAACAACCCAACTTGACCTACCCATTTATAGATGGCAGGCCCCGAACTTCAGTCTTTCCTGACTCCTCTTTTCCCCTCACACCCACTCTAGTCTTTCAGCAAACCCTGGGAGCTCCAGCTACACAATCTATCCAGAATTTAAACTCTTCTTCCCCTCCACTGCCCCACCCCCAGCCTCCTGGACCTCATAGCCACCTCCTCCCTGGTCTCCTGCTCCGGTTCAGGTCCTCACAGTCAGCTTCCAACACGCAGTCGCCCGAGTCAGGTCAGGAGCCTCTGGGCTCTGAGCCCTCCTGTGGCTCCACCTCACTACAGCTAAAAGCAAAGCCCTCATCTGGGTGCCCTAGGGACCACTCTGACTTCTCCGCTGTCTAGCCCCAGCTCCCTCCCTCCAGCCATCCAGCCTCTCTACAGTTCCTCTAACTCACCAGGCACATTCCTGCCCTGGGGCCTTTGCACGTGCTGTTCTGTTCTCTCTACTTGGAAGCTCTTCCTGCAGTTCTTTCCTTGACTGCCTCTCACTGTCAGATCTCAGAGAGTCCCTCCTTCCACCATCTCCCTCTGTCTCACTGCTTTCTTTCATTGTATTTCTCTCTGCCTGTTTCTTCTTTTGAAATACTTTTAAATTTTTAATTAGGGAATATTTATTTCAAACAGGAAAAAATGGTCATCTATGTCCCCACCACACATATATAATTGATATGGATATTTTGCCATTTTTGCTTCAGATCTTTTTTTGTTTTTTCAAAGAAATAAATTATTACAGTTACAACCAAAGGCCCAACTCCCATCCCTGCTTTCTCTGCCTCTGCCCCCCAAGGTACCCACTGCCCCGAAGTTGATGTATATTCTTCCTGTGCACTTTTCCAAACGTTTTCTAACATCGGGATGCATCCACCAACAATATGTCCTATTGTTCAAGGTATTTAAAAAAGATACACAATTAGGCTCCCACTGTATCATCACGCAACCTTTCTCCAACATCATTTCTGAGATTTCACCACATTGATACACAGAGCTCTGCTTCATAAACTTGAACTCTATCGAGTGTTCATTGTTGGAAGAAACCACAGTGAAGATTTCTCTTCAGGGCCAATGTAGTTCTTTCCTCTTTTCACCTGTAACCTTGAACCCCCAGTTTTTGTCTCTTTCTGCCAGAGGTAGGGTTTCTTTGCAGAAGTTTTGTTAAACTTTTTCTTTGCCCGTGAGCTGCAGCAGGAATAACCTTTTACATTGGCTTCCAGTACACACTTAGAAATATATATAATGTTACAAAAGTTGCAGGAAACCACACTTACTATGCCTCATATGCTGTGTTATTTTTTATTCTATCCTAGTTCTGTTTAGAAAAAAGTGCTGATTGCAATGTACTACATTGGTTTCATGGCCCTTATAGGGGTCATGACCCACAGTTTGAAAAACACTGGCCACAGTTTGAAAAACACTGGGTGGGTAGAAGCGGGTGTCCACCTCCAGTCTTAGCAAGTAGTGATCCACTGAGCTCAGAGCCGGTTGTCCCAGTTGCCTGTTTTTGTTTGTGCGTCTATTTTACAACTTCCAGTCAGGCCCCTGTGGGGCTAAGGCCACATGCTTTCTCACCTTCAGCCCCCCACCTGGACAGTGACAGCCACAGGAAACCCACTCTGGAGCATGAGTTCCTAGAGAGAGAGAATCCCTTTCCTGTCCCACCGCCCAGGTCTCACCTGTCCTGGGGCAGACTCTCCAGGTCTGGGGTCCTCAGCAGCTGCAGGCACTGGGGTGTTGGGATGCAGTGGGGTGACTCCCCATCACTGGATGGCATTATCTGAATGGAGGGCACCTCCGGGAGCTTCCAGGGCTCGGAGGCCAGGCCCTCAGCCCTGCTATCCTGTAGCTGCTGGCTCTGCCAGTCGGCTGGGAGGACAGGTGGGTCCTGGGCAGCACCCTGGGTCAGCAGGGGTGCCCCAGGCAGCAAGGGCAGGAGCTCGGCCATGGGGAAGTCTCTGCTTGCCCAGTTGGGGACCTTGGACAGCTGTGTAGTCTCTGGAGTAGAAAAACGAGAGGTGAAGGGGAGATCTCCTGTCTAAGCCCTACCCCACCCACCCTCCCCATGCTGTTCCACTAAGAAGGGAGCTGAGCTGAGGGGTCAAAGAGGTTTGGGTGGGATTCCAACCTCTGCCAACATCCTCCCTTCATGACCCTGAGCTTCAGTTTCCTCAGAAACTGAAGGTCCTGATGCTGACATCCTAGGGTGGCTGAGCAGTGTCAGAGAGCTCTGACATGTAGCACACCCAGCCCCGGGCCCGGCACACAGTAAGTGGTCAGTGAATGTCTGTTCATGAAACCTGTTCAGGGCTGGGGTTTATTTTTTCTAAGCATTCACCAAGGCCCAGCCCTGGGTTTTCTTTATACCCACCAGCCAGCTCCCTTCCACACACAGGGCCAGGAAGGAGCCAGGCCTGAGGGGACCCCAGAGGCCTCAGGCCTGAGTAGCGGCTGATCAAGAGAGGCAGAATCCAGGATTTCCCTTCCCTGTTTGCTCAGCTCAGCAATTGCCCCTCCCAAGACAAACAAAGGGAGGGTGGCCCAGGCTGGACTGCGGCCTCCTCAGATGGGAGGAAGCCAGGCCAGTTCCTCCGGCTGCGGCTGTGATATTGGAGGCCGCCTGGGTCTGGGGAGATCAGATCAGTGTCTATCCTCACAGCAAGGGCTTTTTGGCACCCAGCGGCCAGAGAATAGGGAAAGAGGCCTGTGGAAACCAGAGAAAGTTTCCCTGGTTCAGGGAAGACCCTGACTCATAGGGCAGGCCTGGACCCCAGGGTCCTTCCCAAGTACCCCAATACTCCTACCTGACACTTCTATCTCCTTCTGTCCTCATAGGGTTTGGACTTCCAGGGTAAGGCCAGGAGAAACAGGCCCTTCCCTCCCCCTAGGAGTCCTGTCTTGGCCAGAGAGTCGTGACCTTGCCAGCTGGAATAGCATGTCTGGTGGAGTCATGTTCCCCTCCAGCCAGCTGGGAGAAAGGACAGAGTGGGGGTGGGGCTGTGCATATCATGGAGGAGGCTGAAGTCGTCTGTCTCACCTTTCCCTCCTGACAGCCCCATTGAGGAAGGGGCTGTCTGCTCCCTAGGCCTCTGCTGGTCCATCCTCCCGTTGGCCAGCAGCCAGCCACAATGTAGCTTCTGTCCCCACTGCTCCCCCAGAACTGCTCCTTCAAGCCCAGAGATCCTCCAGGGGGTCAAGTCCAAGATATTTTCCACTCCTCATCTTCCCGCCCTGTTCTTACAAGCCGGAAACTGGGAGACCCCCTCTTCCTTCTGGGAGGTTCTCACAGCCTCCAAAATGCCGCAGTTTCTGGCTCTCCTCCCATCTCACGTTTGTGCACAGTTCTGTCTCTTCTACCTGATCTGTAAAAGCTGGTATTCCCCATGGCTTAGGTCCAGACACTTTTCTCTGACTTTTCCATTTTTATTACATAATAATCAATACATACTAAAGTCTGCCTGTACTGTAGATGTGAGTTACAAAGTATAACAATAAAATAAAGCCCATAACCCCCATCCACCATCCAATGTGAGAAACAGCATATCACTGGTGAGTGCCCCCACCCCACTCATGGCTGCTTTAGGTCCCTTCCCCTATCCCACCTCTGCCTCCCTCCATCATCCCTCATTTGTCAGATATCATGCCCTCATAGTTTTAAATAGTTTTCTGTCACATTGGTATGCATCCCTAAACAATATATTTCTTAGTGTTACTTGCTTTTGAGCTTTATAAAATGGAATCATACTATGTGTCATCTTCTGTGACTTGCGTTTCTCACTCAGCATTATTTCTAAGAATCATCCATACGGGTGCAGGGAATTACACTTTATCTATTTTGCCGGGGCACTATATTTCATTTTTGGAATACACCACACTTTATTTATCTATGTTTCCTGCCCATGGACCCTGGGTTGTTTCTGATTCTCTGCTCTGATGACCGAAGCAGCCCTGAATGTTTCTGGGTGTGCTTCTTGGGTAACTCCTGGGTGGGTAACTCCCATCCATGACTTACCTGTGCAGGTCTGTCTCTGAGTGCTCAGGTGGGTTCCATGGATCTCTCTAGCTCTGAGTCTATAAGATATTACCTCAATTACTTTAGCTTTAAAGTAAGTCTTGATATCTGGTCAAGCAAGTCTTCCTGTCTTGTTCCTCTTCCACCAGAGTGAGCTTGTCAAGTTCCAAGGCGGGGAAATCAACGTAGGGTTTTAATATAACCTGTTGGTTATATCATGCTATAACTAACAACTGATATATTTACACTACCTGTAACAGTGACCCTATATCTTCTATTTTTGAAATTTAAAACTCTGATGTAATTGTATTTGACTGAGGTTTGGCTTGGGACTTTTGAAAATATTTTTCTTTGCTTCTCTGACTTCCCTCCAAACCTTAATAACTCTGTTTGCTATACATTTACTGTGCAAACCAGTTGCAATGGTTCTGTGTACTTCTGGCCGGTGTGCACACCTGGCCAGATTAGTTGGGAGGGGATTTTTGCATCTGTATGGGATTCACTCCTAACCCTGGGGCAGACCAACCTCTAGGAAGCACTTTTTCCTAGAGTTGCCCAGCCAACTTCTCCTTCCTTTTTTCTGCCCCTCCTCGTGTGCCTATAAAACCTTTTGGCAGTATTAAGAGGAAAAGGGCAGTCTTTGTGACAGGGAGTCCACTGTCTTCCCTTAATGCTGGCAATTTAGAATAACCTGCTTTTCTTTCCACCACTCTCACCTCTCGAGTGTTGGCTTTCTTTCAGCAAGCAGCCGGGCCCTTTGCATGGTAACATACTGAGTTTTCCAAAATGTACACATGGAGTCACTCTCCCTGAATTTAGGTATGTTTTAATGTCGCTCTCTGTGTGTTTAGGAATTTTTTTTAAATTGTGGTAGAATGCACATAGCATAAAAGTTACAACCAGGGGCCGGCCCAGTGGCTCAGGCGGTCAGAGCTCCGTGCTCCTAACTCCGAAGGCTGCCAGTTCGATTCCCACATGGGCCAGTGGGCTCTCAACCACAAGGTTGCCGGTTCAACTCCTCGAGTCCCGCAAGGGATGGTGGGCAGCGCCCCCTGCAACTAAAATTGAACACGGCATCTTGAGCTGAGTTGCCACTGAGCTCCCAGATGGCTCAGTTGGTTGGAGTGTGTCCTCTCAACCACAAGGTTGCAGGTTCGACTCCCGCAAGGGATGGTGGGCTGTGCCCCCTGCAACTAGCAACGGCAACTGGACCTGGAGCTGAGTTACGCCCTCCACAACTAAGACTGAAAGGACAACATCTTGAAGCTGAACAGCACCCTCCACAACTAAGATTGAAAGAACAACAACTTGACTTGGAAAAAAAAAAAAAAGTCCTGGAAGTACACACTGTTCCCCCATAAAAAGTTACACCCATAACCATTTTTAAGTGTACAGTTCAGTAGCGATAAGTACATTCACATTGTTGTGCAATCATCACCACCAGGTGTTTCAGGTACTTTTGAAAAATAAAGTTTCTTATAAAATCCTTTCGTATTTTTGCCAGTTTTTTTTTTCCTTTGGTATTTTATGTTTATACAAACTTTTCTGTATCCGATAATTCACACAAGAAAGGGCATAAAATATAAATGTAAAGCTAAATGTATGTTTATAAAGGAAACACCCATGGACCCACCATCCAGGTCAAGAAAAAGCATCCAGGTCAGCAGCCTAGAAGCCACAACCAAACCTTCCTGCCCTCTAAAGACAAATACACCCTGACTTCTGTGATAACCCCTTCCTTTGCTTTTCTTTAGAGTTTTACTACTGGAGTACACAGTTTAGTTTTGCCTCTTTCTGAACTTCATTCACATAAATAGAAGAGCACACTTTGAATTCTTTCATATTTGACTTTTTCCATTTAACAATATATTTGTGAATCATCCACCTTATTGTGCATAGCTGAGATTTGTTGATTTTTAATATTGTATAGTATTCCACCGATAAAATAAATTGTAGATAAACACCACTATATACGTACTGATTATGTTGATGGACATTTGAGGGCTTTCCAGTCTAGAATCTTAAAAATAGTGCTGCTAGGAACATTCTTTTACATGTCTCCTTGTGTTTCTGTTACACGTCAAGTATCCATCCATCCATCCACCCATTTGTCTCTCCCTGTGCAAAACCACACTATCCTAATTAAATATACCTAATTTTCCTGTATGTGTATATACAGTGTATGTATATATACAGTCCTTGCCTGTCTGTTCATATTTAGAAGTGGGGCCCAGCACAAAGCTTAGCCTTCCAACTACAGGGGCAGTAGAAGACTGAAAGAAGAAAATGGTTTGCAGAAAAACATCAGAGCTCTATTTAGAAAAACTTGTTGGAGATGCCTGTGGAAACTCCAGATGGAAAGGTCCAGCAGGCAGCTGGCCAAGCAAAGAGCAGGACTGGCTCTGGGTGTCCTCAGTATACTGATAGTGATCATGTGCCCCAAGGTGTCCAGCTGTCAAGATGTCCCTCACCTCACATCTTTGCTGAGAACCCACCCTCCGCTCCCTGCACAGGATGATTGTCTTCCAGAAACACTGAGGTTGACTCGTGATTCTTACTTAGGGGGTTGAGCTATGTGGGGACCTGGGCTTATAGTTAGTGCTGTCTTTACCTTTGCTGTTCTTTGCCTTACAGACAGATTTCTGAGTAAAGTTCATGGTTGGCATTAGGGCTGTGGAGAGAAGGAAACTGATGTCCTTGGAAACACGGGAGAGGTTGGTGTGTGGAAATGAAGCCTCAAACAGAGCAGAGCTCCCTAAGAACAACCATGAGAGGATTCCACATGAAGGCCCCCATGTTTCCTATCCTAACAGCTCTATGTGTTGAAAACCACCTGCCTCTTATTCCATTCTTTCTGCCTTCCCCATATTCAGGGGAGTCGCAGTGTCATGGGACTGCGCACTGGAGTCTCCTCCCAGCTGGGGTTGGTGTGGTAGGTTGAGGGGTCCAGATTTGGTGCGATTCCCACAGCATTCTTCCACATGGAGAGTTGATGCACAGGTAGCGTCAATGCTGACTTCCATTTTCCACTCCTATGGGGTGATCAAGAGAGTGTGGGCTTATGTATTTCTGGCAAATAATAACCAATAATGTGATATTTGCACTCCCCAGATACTTCAAGTTTTCCTATGTGTCTATCAGTTTCCAGTGAACTGTTACTTCTGGTTTCTTCTCTATGCCCATGTGGGTTTGGGAAGTTGACTTCTTACCCACTCTCACCCACACTGTCTACGTATGTAAGGTCTTAGTCAAGTGTGTCTGATTTTAAGAAATCCTTCCCACACTCTCTACCCTGGAAAGTCCCACATTCTCTGATGTCCTCTCCTTCAGTTGTCTCTTTACCTCCTGAGATTTCTCCCTCCTGGTGAGACTGAGCTCCATTCCTACAAAACTGATGAGTTCCCAGGTACTAACTGGCTGTTCGTGGGGCGAGCTGAACCGTTCCCTCCCTGTCACCTGCTGCCTTGACCTCGCCGACAGTATTGCTGGGGATCTCTGTTCCTCATGAACTGCTGCTCTGTCACTCCAGTATCTTGGATCCAAATGTTGGTGCTTCTGCTCTCAGAGCAAAGATACCCTGGTCCAAGACCATTTCTTGCCCTTAAACTGGGAGGAAGCTTGGTGTACCTTGACAAGGACAGGGCAGGAAGGATAAAGATGGATGTTTTGCATCTTGTCAACCAGAGGATTAAAGATGAGGCCTCCCAAGGGTTTCTTTCTTCTCCCCCGCTTCCTTCCTAGAACCGTTTTTTTCTGTTTTGCCTTCTCATTTTATATATTTTTTCCGACCCTAAAAACTGCAAGAAGGGGTGCAGATACAGTCTAAGAAAGGATGGCCTGTTCTACTTCTCAAAACCTACAGAATCGCATTTTTTTCATGATCATTTGGGTTCATTTCTGCAGGAGCCTGACAGGACCAAATATAACATTTTCTGTAGAAAATAACTGCTTTGGAGGGATCAATAATGCCCCAGGGAACTTTCATTCAGTATTTCGCCTAGACTGAACTCTTCAAGGTTACTTCTGATATTGGAGCCTTCATTTCAGCAGTGACAATGGGGAGCCTTTTGATAAACTGTAATGATTTCCTATTGCCTCCCATGGACATACCGTGTCGCCCCAAAAATAAGACCCAGCCAATCAGCTCTATGCGTCTTTTGGAGCAAAAATTAATATAAGACCCAGCATTATATTATATTATATTATATTATATTATATTATATTATATTATATTATATTATATTATATTACATTCCCGGTCTTATTTTACTATAAGACCAGGTCTTACATTAATTTTTGTTCCAAAAGACACAGTAGAGCTGATTGTCTGGCTAGGTCTTATTTTTGGGGAAACACAGTACTTGTCAGCTCCTCTTCTAGAAAATGAGAATTAAACTACAGGCAGATGGACCCAGTCCTGGTAATCAATGAGCTTACAGCCCTCATCTGTGAAGTGTGGAAAATGTTATTACCCACCTCAGGGGGTGTTGAGACCATCTAATGAGACAATAGAAGAGAAGTGCTTAGCCTGGGCTTGGGCACACTGTGAGTGCTCAATCACTGTTTTAGCTATTATTACATATTCGGGGTGGGGGGCTGGGAGGAGTATTTAAATGAGCATCCATGGATCGTGATTTCAACAACCATGCTGTATACGATGCTGGAAATAAAAATTCTAGAATGCTTGTCATGTCCCCATGTTGGTTTTGTTTAGCCCTGGGTGTTTTTACACACCACTTATTAGGCAAATTCTCAAAACGGAAGGTGATACACACTTGCTTGCAAAGAGACTAAAGAAGGGAGGAACTGGAAGGATTTCATTTTGCTGCATAGTCAGACTTGTGAGGAGGGGAACCCTGCAAACAGGGCAGGTTTTGTATGGCTTTTTTTTTTTCTTTTCTATTTTTTGAATTGGTACTATGCATATTTTTTGCTTTTACTTTAAAAAAAATTTTTAATGGAAGTATGGCTAATTTTAATAGGAAACAACTACCCTCACCCCTGAAAGCCTGAGAAGAGGAAGGGCAGGAGTAGGGAAACTGGCCACGCAAGCAGAGGAGGCACAGACCACTTAAGGAATAGACACCTTGAGATGGAACATGGCTTTCAAAGTGGCTCACACTGCAGTGGATAAGGTTGGCAGATCCACACTGACAAGCCTGTTGGGACCACTCTCAACTCTACTGTACTTGCAACAAAACACTACCTGTTCTCAGAAACGGGAGGAAAAGTCTGGCTACCCACCACTACATCACCCAAAAGAAGAGACTGTAAAGCTCCATTAAAAGAAATGTATGAGGATGATAACAGCAACTTTATTCACAGTCGCCCAAAACTTGAAACGACCCAAATGTCTATCCACAATAGAATGATTAAATAAATTGTGATATAGTCATGATATAGAATACTACATGGCAAAGAAAATGAGCAAACTATTGCTACAAGCATCAACATGGATACATTTCCATTAATATGAAGTTCAAGAACAGGTAAAACTAATCCACGATGCCAGAGGTTAGCATAGTGCTTACCCTGTAGGGGGTTATGACTGGGAGGGACTATTGGAGCTTCTGAGACATGGGACTATTCTATATTTTAATATGCGTGGTTACAGTATATACCAGGGGTGCCAAAAAATGTATACACATGACTTGTATTCATCTTTTGTTATCAGTATATATTGAGTATTACAATTTTAATGCAGTGTTTTCCTTTCTTAAAATGTGTATACATTTTGGCACCCTCTGTATATATGAAAATTTAATTATGCTGTGTATTTAAGGTTTATGCACATTACCATATGTGTGTTATACCTCAATAAATAGTTACAAAATGAAATTTTATGTAAAGTTGCTATATATCAACATTAAAACGATTTTAACAGCTTTACTAAAGCATAATTAATATATAAGAAAGTGCACATATTTCAAGCATACAATTTGATTTTTGACATTGGTATATATATATATATATATATATATATATATATATATATATATCCATGAAACCATCCCCACAATCACGCTAACCAGCATATCCACCACCCTCAGTTTACTTCTGGCCTCTCCACATGGCCTCCATCACCATAACATTGACATTTGTATGTTAAAATGTTTCACAAATAAAATCTCTGCTGAATGTTTTCTTTCAGGAATTACACCAAACCAGCAAAGAGAACTTAGACACATAAATTCACTCTCCACTTCTGTGATAACTAGAGGGTGTTTGAAAGACAAGACCGTGGCCTGGGAGGAAGGGCTGCCAATACAACGAAAGCCAAATGAGTCTAGGCCAAGGCCGACAGAATGCCTTTGGTTATGACCTCGGGCAGAGCCCGCAAAGCACAAGAGGTTCCTCCCCACGGGCAACCAGCAGTCACTTGACTGGGATACAAGAATGAGCCTGGCAGCTGAATCTTTGCTGGAACTGCTTGGCAGGTGAGATTGTGAGGTGCACTGTAAGGACCTTCCTGCTGTCACTCCTGGCCTGCTGGGGCACAGGCAGGTTAAACAGCTCCACTTGCACACAGCCCTCTGAATTCGGAACTTCAGAAGTTGGAACACAGGGAGAGTTCCTGCTTGGCAGAAACAAAACCTTCCCCTCCCCCACAGAAACCTCTTCAGTCAGTGGCATGAGGAGCACTGCTCCCTCCTGGTTCAGAGCTAGGTAATTAGAAGAAGAGTGCAGAGCTGATGGATTTAGAGGCAGACTTGATGCCTGCAATTTACTTTTTTTCCCCCCTAAGGTTGACAAACTGGGAAATGGGTGGAGTCTATTTATTTATTTTTAAAATATTTTAATTTTTTAATTATAGTTGACATACTGTATTAGTTTCAGGTGTACAACACAGTGATTAGATGTTTATATAACTTCTATGATCAGCTCAATAAATCCAGTACTCATCTGACACCATTCATAGTTATCACAACTGACTATATTCCCTATGCTATACTCTACATCTCCATGACTGTTTTGTAACTACCAATTTGTACCTCTTAACCCCCTTCAATCCCCTGCCTCAACTCTAGCAACCATATAAATGCCCTCTTTATCTATGGGCTTGTTTCTGTTTTGTTTGTTCATCCTGTTCTGCAAATTCCACCTGTAAGTGAAATCACAGGACATGTCTTTGTCTGTCTGACTTACTTCACTCAGCACAATACCCTCTACGTCCATCCGTGTTGTTGCAGATAGCAAGATTTCCTTGTTTTTTAAATCTGAGTAATATTCCATTGTATGATTGTACCACCTCTTCTTTATCCATTCATCCATTGATGGACACCCAGATTGCCTCCATTCCTTGGCTATTGTAAATAATGCTGTAATGAACATATGGATGCACATATCCCTTTGAAGTAGTGTTTTGGGTTTCTTTGAATAAATAACCCAGAAGTGGGACTAGCGAATCCTTCTTTGTCTCTTTTTATAGCCTTTGTTTTAAAGTCTATTTTATCTAGTATAAGTATTGCTACCCCAGCTTTTGTTTGTTTGTTTGTTTGTTTGTTTCCATTTTCATGAAATATCTTTTTCCATCACTTTACTTTCAGTCTGTGTGTGTCTTTCGATCTTAAGTGAGTCTCTTGTAGGCAGCATATGTAAGTTTTGTTTTCTTATCCATTCAGCCACCCTATTTGTTTTGTTTGGAGCATTTAATCCATCTACGTTTAAAGTAATGATTGATAGATATGTAGTTATTGCCATTTTATTAGTCATATTTTATATCTCTTGTTTTCTTCTTCTTCTTAAAGAAGTCCCTTTAATATTTCTTTAATAGTGGTTTGGTGATGATGAACTCTGTTAGGTTTTTCTTGTCTAGGAAGCTCTTTATCTCTCCTTTGATTCTAAAGAATAGCTTTGCTGGGTAGAATAATCTTGTTTGTAGATTCTTGCTGGTCATCATTTTGAATATTTTGTGCCGGTCCCTACTGGCCTACAAAGTTTCTGTTGAGAAATCATCTGACAGTCTCTTGGGACTCCCTTGTAGGTAACTAACTGCTTCTCTCTTGCTGCTTTTAAGATTCTTTTTGTCTTTAAACTTTTGAATTTTAATTATGATCTGCCTTGGTGTGGGTCTCTTTGGGCTGATTGGAATTAGTGTTCTAAAGTCCTCATGTTGTTCAAGGAGAATAAAGATACTGATAAGAAACTTTGATACATTACACGTGCATCTAAAATAATACAAAGAGAATATATAACATCTAAACTGGTAGCGGGAAGAAAATGAAAAAGGAAAACCCTCAATCCAAAATAAAGCACAAAAGATGAGATAAGAAGCATGAAATTGTGGGATAAAGAGAAAGTGCACAAAATATTATGGCTGAAATATAGTAAACATATCAATAATTATAATACAAGTAAAAAGACTAACTGCCCAGTTAAAAGACAAACATTGCCAAAGTAGACCAAGAAAAAATTTGGCTACATGCTGTTTACCAGACAAACAACTGACAGGTAAGGACAAAGAAGGGTTGAAAGTAAAAGGATGGGAAAAGATTTATCAGGAAAATACTAACCAACAGAAAAACAGCGTTGCTATAATAATGCCAGGCAAAAAAATATTAAAGCAAAAGCCATTTTTAGAGGTAAAAACACCAATGACCTAACAACATAAAAGGTCAGTTCACTAGGAAAATATAACAGTTCTAAGCTTGGATGCACTAATGAATAATAAGGAAAGAATATACTTTCTTTTTAAGCACACATGGAATATTTACAAAATTTCATCACAGTCTAGGTCATAAAGAAAGTGTCAATGCATTGCTAAAGGTCTTGATGGCAAACAAATGCAATCTCTGATCATAATAAAATTAAGTCAGAAATTAATACAAAAAGATTATTTGAAAAACTCATATTTTGAAATTAAGAAACACACTTCTAATTAACTCATGAGTCAAAAAAACAAACCATAATAGAAATTAGAAAATATATGGAATTAATAATTAAAATGCCACCTATGAAAACTTGAAGGAAAATGATAGCCTTAAATGCCATTTAATGAAATAAGCAACCAAATTAGAAAGATAGAAAAGAGATTCTGAGAATAATAAAAGTTGGTTCTTGGAAAAAATTAATTAACAAAACTTTGGAAAGATTAATCAAGGGAAAAAACAGAGTGAAGTCACAAAAAATTTTTAAAAATGAATAAAAGGGACAAAGATACAGATGCTACAGATATTAAAATGACATTTAGAGAATATTATGATCAACTTTTTGTCAATATATTTGGAAACTTAGATACAATGGACCAATTAATTCCTAGAGATAAACATATATAATTTGCCAAAACAAATTCAAGAATAAATGCAAAATATAAATGGTCATGTAGCAAATAAATTAAATAGGTTGAATTACTGGTTTAAAATCCTGCAAAAATCCTAAACAAAATATTAGTGGACTGAATCTTGCAGTTGGGTTTATGCCAGAAATGCAAGGATGGTTTAACATAGAAAATCAATAAATGTAATTCAATGCATTAACAGATCCAAAGATGCAAAAAAAATTCAAGATTGTTTTTTGATTAAAACTTCTTAGCAAACTGAAAATAAAAGAGTACTTTAACTGATAAATTGTATATGCACTAAAAGTGTTAAACTAAAAGGACAACTCCTAGAAAGTAGAATATAAAACAAAATGAATAATAAGAGAAAACAAAAGAAAATTAGAGGATAAACTCAGAAATCCCCAAAAAGACAAAACTGAAAATACAGTAGTGAAGAAAGAAATATTACAAGAAAAATCCCCACAAGTGAAAGAAATTAGAAGGGTCCATCACAGGTGTTAAAAATATGGTAATGATACTTCAGAACATCAGTTTAAAAAGTTTCCAGAGAGGAAAAAAAAAGATTATGCTAAAGAGTCATAGTTGGAAGCTCACTGGAAGGTCTGGGGAAAAGGCTATTTAACCTAGATTTTATCAAACTATCAATCAAGTGGATACAGGATTAGACATTTTCAGACATACAATGTCTCAAAAAATGCCTCCCAAGCAATTGAGAAGGTTAAAACTCTTTCTCAGGAAGCTTCTGGAAGATATTTCCACCAAAAATATGAGGGAGTAAATGAGGAAAGAGAAAATGGGACAATCAACATACAAGATGGTAAAGGGATGTCCCAGCATGAGAATTCAGCAGCTGGTTTTAAGAGCAGCCAGTCCAGGGGTGGCTTGTTAGCTCATATGATTAGAGTGTGGTGCTAATAACACCAAAGTTGCCAGTTTAATCCCTGCATGGGCCACTGGTGAGCTGCGCCCTCCTTGAAAGGGAGAGAGCAGCCAGTCCAGCTTGGAACAGAACAGAGATATTAGAGGTAAAACTATTCAAAGGGGAAAAACAGGCAAATATTAGCTCGAGTTGTAAAGAAAAACCAAAGTTTACATGAGAACAAAATGTAAACCACAGCACACTACACAGCTCAACTTTAACAATTTCCTAATCATCATAATATAATCACTGAACTTGACTTAATAAAAATCTTGAAATAACAATTTTTAGGGGATGGATGGAGGGGAAGGAAATATGTGTGAGGGAGAGGAGTGGTTAAGATCTAATTCATCATCATCTAGTGAAAAGTAAATTGGTAATAGTATATAAAGCTGAAAAATCAAGGCTACATATAAACTTACTGTTTGTAAACATGAAGATTAAAATAGAAGTATCCACAAAAGAGAATGGATGATTCTGGAGAGCAGACTCAGGATGAGAAGACCTGGGGTGGAGAAGATGACTGCCTGTTGAGTTATTTCATCTTTTCTATTATGTATGTGTACAACTTTGATCAAAATGAAAATTTAAAGTTTGTATTTATTAGGCCCAACAATTTTAATTCTAAGAATCCAAGTGATAGAAATACTTGTAATATACCTAAACATTTTTGTACAGGGATGTTCAATGCAACATAGTTTGCAATGGAGACAAAGAAATAAGGCATTGTGTGTGATATTTACAAGATATCATTAACAAGGCATTATAATTAATTGTTTTACTTCCCATGTTACCAATATGCCTGTGTAAAAATGCTAAGCTAATATATGAAAGACTTACTTGTAATGTACTTAGGGCATTGTAAATATTTAATGAACATGAATGCAATGAACGTATTACTAAAAAAACAAGTAACAAAAAAGAAGAGGTGCATTTTATTGTATATAAATTATCCTTCAACAATATTAAAATGCAAAAAAGATATCAGAATATGAAAATTATACAGCAACATGGAGCAATGTCAGAAGAGCTAAAAGATGAAAGTGATTGCTTACAGGAAGTGGCTGGAGGGCAGGGGATGGTTGTTTATTTATATATTTTTAACATTATATGATGCTGTGGGGACAGAGCCCCAGAGAGCAGTTTCCAGGCTCTCGGCCTCATGTGGAAAGGTGCTGGCTCAGGTAGTAGATAGCCGTCAGCTGTGGCTAGTTGGTCATCAGCTGTAACCATTTAGCCATTGGCCACTAATACAACTGCTGCCGCTACGTTGGGGAGTTGAGGAGAGTCGAGGAGAGTCGGTCAGTTGGCAGCAAAGCGGACAGCAGGTCGCACGTCGTGTGAACCCAGCCTCCAGTGAGACCACAGTGGTATGACTCCCCTACCTATGCCTCCGTGGGTGTTCCTTTTTGGCCTCACCATGTCCTGCATTCTTATGTGGGGAGCGGGAGCAGAGACCCGGAGGCCTCCCCGTGTGACAGATGCTTAAATGTTAAATATGTCTTTTAATTTTACTGTATATGTATCTAGAGTTTGAAAGGCACATAAAAATATAGCACTTAATATTTCAAGCAATTGTTTTGAGAAGATTAGAATTTTGTCAATTCATTTCATAGTGGATGACATTATTGTCTTTCTTTTCTATAGCTGTCAATTCCATGCACCACGTCCAGCAGGGCATGAACTGCTGTGGGGTGTTTGTTATAAGCAGGGACATGTGAAACTTACTGCCTGTGGTTCAAGCAGGAGAACCTGAAGATTCTTTCACAAAGAAAGATGTAAACTGGATTATGCTTTCATCATCATGCTGTGAGCTTTCTCCACTTGATGCTAAGCTCCTGGTCACATTCATTTCCAGCCAGATGAAGTGTCCTGGCCAGGCTTGAGCCTCAGCAAATTTGATAGAAGACTCATCTTGGCAGTAAAATGCCACCAGATTCTGCTCTTCCACAGGCCTAAAGTTGAGGTGGGGAGAGGAAACCACAACTGGCAGTGAGTTCCTACTGTCGGGGATTGCTCTGTTTACTTGAAAAAGAAAATACCTACCAAAAAAGGATCGTGGTGGTTAATTGGGCTGACATTTAAAAATAGAGCCTAGCAGCCATTGTTGAACAGGGGCCTCTCACACAAGTCACACTTCAGGAACAAGCCTGCATTAATCTGCCTGTACTGTGTTTCTGCTGGCTGAGCCAACTCTTATAAAGGAGTTCCTGAAATTCTATTCCACTAGGAGGAGGCTTTCCCATCCAATTGGAGCCACGTATCTATATCCTCATTTGCATCTTCACCGACCCACCAGAGCAGCTCCATTCCAACCAATCAGGAGAGTGCTTTTTGAACCAATCAAACTGAGATTTGGAGCCCTTATTTGCATGGAATGAACCAATCAGGGACCAGAGGCAGGGACTTATCTTTCTGTAGGTTGGCACCCCTTGGGCTCTGTGTTTACCTTACTGGAGCTATAACACCAAAGTTGTCTTGCTGGACCAAGCAGAGGGCTAGAGCAGAGTGGAGCTGTCTCCGTGGACTGCAGCCATCTCTCTGGAGAAGGGCCAAACTGCCACACTGGGGCTGAGCTGCCTTTTGCCCAGGGCTGCCTCAGCTTCACCGCCATGATATTCCACAGCCATGCCGTATCATAATTGAGCTGTATCACAATTGAGCTATTTGCACTGAATAAAGTCTCCCCCATGACTGTACCCCCAATTGGAGACTCTTGTTGATGCTGAACTGGTACCAATGACATCACTTGACCCTCCAACCTCCTCAGCTTGGCATTCAAGAACCCCATCCTGACCCCATCTGACTTAAATGCTGGACCATATCTCCCACTGCATCTCAGAGGTCACCCTCAGATCAAGTCCCATGATCTCCCACACACATCCTAGGAAATATCCCCCTCCAAACTCATGTTACCAGGCTGCATGGAATATTCTTTCTCCCTGTATAAATCTGCCCACTTTTCAAAATCCAGTTTCAAGCTTATATCTTCCTTCTGGATCATCTCTAGACACACTATTCACTCAGTTTTTTGACTTGCTGGAGCATTTCTGCTTCATGCATACCCTTTGGCCTACCTGGTGAATACACACTGTGCTTTAACACTCAGTTTGCTGGCAACTTTCACTGTAAACACGTTAGCAGTAATCCTCTCCAAGAAATATTTCTCATCTTGGTCCCCAAAGACATGAATGATTTTGTCAGAGTACTTATCAAAGTACCTTGAATCAAAGTATTCACCGCCATTTGAAATCTCCTGATAGAATAAGAATCCCCAAAGGGAAAGTACTAGGTGTTAGTCACACATCATTGATTCCATAAAAGTTTGCTGAATTAATATGCTTCTGTAGTATTTTTCTCTCTCATGTTCATCCTTTAGCACCCAGTTTAACTATCACCTCTTCTAGAGAGCCTTTCTGATTGCCTAGAGTCAGATGGGTCCTTCTATAACAGCTCATGGCATCGTACTCTTTATATGGATTTTGAAAGTCATAATTTATCTGGGTGATTATTTGAATGCCCAAGGCAGGGACAGGGCATGACTGGGTCATCAGATTCCCAGTGGCAATGTTTGGCACACAGTTGAGGCTCAAAGAATTGCTTGTGAAATGGGAGAATTCAAGCATGACTTTGCTTCCTTGAACTAAGTCTAGCACAAAGAGTACATCTTTTTTTGTTGTTTTTACATTTTATTATGGAAATTTTCAAATTTTCCCAGAAGTAGAGAGAAAAACATAATGAACTGTGACGTGTATATCATCCAGCTTTGACAGTTATCAATATGCTTGCCAATCTTAAAAATAATTAACTTACTGGGATAAAATTTACACACAATAAAATGTACTTGTTTTGAGTGTACACTTCAATGGTTTGGCAAATATATGTACTCATGAGCCCCAGAAGTTCCTTCGTGGCACAGAGTTTTGGGGATAAAAATTCTTAATAAATGTCTGCTACCTCATTCAGATGTGATCCAAGACAAGCTGAGGGAGAGGGATTGGGTCTTGCAGAAACAGGAAATTCTAAATACCCTGCAGGCAACATGAAGGGAAAGATTTGGGCTTTTAGGGCCTCTTCACTTTCCTGGGATCCAACCCCAAATCAGCCTCAACTTATCCAGTCATAATATTCTTTCTTTTTATCCACACACTCATGTAAGTTTTTCCCTTGTGATATGGAGAAACAAAGTTTTTCTTTACCCTGGGATGCTGTTCCTGAAGCACTCTAACCAGGTACCATCACTGTTCCCTCAGCCTGCCTATTGTCAGTCTCAGGTGTCCACTGGTGGTAGCCTCTTCACCCACCATTACCTGCCCTTCATGAGACCCTAAATATGGACCAAGAGCAAACAGAGGCCTCCTGCACCATGGATGCCAGACAATGATTCTTGGTACCAAGGGCAGAGTGGGCAGAGCAGGAGCCATGCCCCTTGGCCACAGCCCCACCCTGCACGGGCACTTCAGATCCTTGGAGGGCCAGGTCTCAAGGAAGAAAGTGGGAGATGGTGGGAGACAAGCCATGAGAGAAGGGAAAGGTTAGTCATTCAAGAAGGGGTGGGCTTGAGATGGGGCCTCATTTTGATGGGCAGAAACCCATCATTTCACATCCTTTCTACATCTCAGATGTCTGGGGAGGAGAGTTGTTTAGGGCCCCAAGAAGAAGTGTTTCTGAGACGAGAGGAGTAAGAGCACTTGACAGAAGAAAGGGAGAGAGCAGGAAGGCCCAGATTAAAAGAGTCAACATCCGGAAGTTCACTGAATTCTTAAAAGAACAATACAGCATTTCATTTGTGTAGAAAATATAGACTTTAACTTCCTTTTTCTGCACCATGTGATGCAGGGGAGTGGGCCGTTATTTTAGAAAACCAAATCCCTCCCCGTGGTGCTGACAGTATTTCTACATACCCTATCTTTCACAGCTTTTGGTTCAGAGGTCAGAACCCTGCCCACCCCACCACCTGCTGCTGGAATAGTCTTCTGTGTCTCTCTCAGACTTAACTTCACAAATTCATTCACTTTGCTCATATTTGTGATTCACTCATTCCGCAAATATTTTGTTAAAGTGCTAGAGACACAGCGGGAAATAAATTCCTTGCATTCAAGAAATCTGTAATATGATAAAATATTATCATTATTGCTAGCACATTTTGAGAATTTACTCCACATCTGGTGACTCTTCTATTGAAAATGAGAAATATATGGCAGCAGACATTTGGTAGGAGACTGAGAACTCCAGAATGACAAAACAAACCCTCAACGTGGGGAAGAGAATGGAGAAGGAAGAGCAAAGACAAAATCCCTAGAAATGCCCTCAAGCAGTGAGGATAGAGCAGCCAGACGTGGGATATTGCTCCCTCCTGGACATAGCGCTTAGAAACTCAGGAAATTGAGGAAAGCAATTTCTAGTTCTAATTCTGCTTGACTCCTCCTGCAAATTTCTGCATGACCATTTATCTCTCTGTCACTCACTTCTTCATATCTCTACCAATCTAACCTGCTGCAGACAGGTATCATGAGATAATGCACATAAAAGTGCATTGAGAACTGCAAAGTGCTGTATCAATGGGAAGGGATAAATCTTTTTAAAGTCCTTCCTGACACTGCTGAGTTTCTCTGTCCTCCAGGTACCTTCTTTCTTTCTTTTTTTTTTTTTTAATTTTATTAGTTTCAGGTGCACAAGACAAAGCAAAACTTAGACGTTTATCATTTATATCCCTCACACTGTGTGAACCTCCCATCCACTATCCCTCTGACCTCGCACAGAGCCAATACATTTCCACTGTCTCTATTCCTAATGCTGTACTCCGCTTCCTGTAACAATATACATACAAATATATAAATATACATACATATATATATTTATATAAAATTATAGTTGGCATTCAGTATTGTTCAGCTTCAGGTGTACTGTGCAGAGATCAGGCATCTACATCATCCCTGAGGTGGTCTCCCAAATGGGACACATGTCCATCGGAAGGTACCTTGTTTCCTGAGGTTCAGCTCACCAGGTCCAACACCAGCTGGGGTCAGCCCAGGTCACGTGGCAGTGGCGGAGGGTTGAGGAAATTGTTGAGGAAACTGCTTCACTGAACAGTCTGCAGAGGAGAACCAACATATTCCCTGCTCTCAAGCAGCGTGAGGTAGAAGTCAGGAGGCACCGTCACTGATCAGAGAGCACCCATCAGGGAGCACCATCACTGAGCACCTGCCCAGGGAACTACAATTTCTGTCTGAGAGTTGGCGTTTGATGTGGGTCTTCAAAGCATTTGGAATGCGAGATAACACTTCCTCAGTGTTTCACATTTTCACATTGGCCCTGACTTCACTATTACCTAGAGGCCCCTGAGGCCTGGGGTCTTGCATTCCAGGAGACCCCTGGGCGTGGGCTCTATGTCCTTCTCTGTCCCCACCAGGTGGTGTGGCACCGTACACAGCACAGCTCTGTTCACACACAAGGTTCTTACAGTGTGGAATGAGCTGGCCTCAGCGATTCTCAACCTTGGCTGCACATAAAATCCTCAAGGGAGCCTTTAAGAATCCAGCCACAAGGAATGTTAAAATCAGAATCTCGGGGAGTGGGGGTGGGGAGAAGGCTGTCTTGTATCAGAAATTTTTAAAGCTCCTAGGATGATTCTACCTACCAACAAAGGTTGAGAACCACTAATCCAGAGGGCCCCTTGAACTTCAGTGTGTACACGAATAGCCTGGGGTCTTGACAAAATGTAGATTTTAATTCAGCAGGTCTGGGACTGGGGCCCGAGATTCTGCTTTTCTAACATGTTCCCAGGTGATGCTGATGCTGCTGGTAACTGGACCACAGTGGCAGAAAGGAGCTGGAACTCAGGCGACGCTCACATGCGACAGGGACTGTGGTTCTTGCGCCCTCTGGTGGTCAAAATCTCCCTAGCCGCATCTAGCAGAGAAGAACTGATGTTAGAAGCCTCCTCTAATAAATATAATTTCTGGGATATTTACAGATTCTTCCCCAGAGCCCAGCCACCAACATCTTCACTTCAGCCTGAGCAGAGCCCAGCCAAACCTTCCTGGATTCCTGACCTATAAAACTGTGAAGTAATAAATGAGTATTGTTTAAGCTGATAAATTTGTAGGAAATTGTTTTGTAGCAATAGAAAACACAGAGAGTTTTATAGGCTTCACAATAACAGGATAATGAGAATCCCAAGCCTATAGGCTTGGCCAGTGACCCTGCATCATGCCTCTTCTCTAGTCCATGCGGACGGATTGGTTCCCAGCCTCCTGTCCCAGTAGGAGAAGCGGCAGAAAGGATTGCACTTTCATGTATCAAGATTATACCTGCTGCCTCTTTCTCCATGACTGCACATTTCTTTTAATCTTATGGTGTTTGTTGTCAGTGACACTTGTGAAAGCTCAAGGATGGGCCAGGGGGCTATTTTGCTCTCTGTGGCAGATTGTATTTTCCAAAACTGAATCCCATCCCACATGCCCTTCTTACCATGTGACCTGGAGACTCCTCCATCAAGATATGGGGTCTATGTTCCCTGCCCTGGAATCTAGAAGTGAGACTACAGTGGGTGTGGCGCTAGGTGACTTTTGAGGCTAAATCATAAAAGGTGATACACCCTGCCTGATTTTCTCTCTCAGAATACACCTCCTTGGAACCCAGGCACCATGCTATGAGGAAGCCCAAGCAGCCACACAGCAGGGCCACAGCTCCAGCTGACAGCCAGCATCAATTGCAGACATGTGAGTGAGACAGCCTTTAGAAGATTCTGGTTCCCTGTCTTCAACTGCCCCAGCTAATGCCGAGTGGAGCAGACATCGGCTGTTCCCACTGAGCCCTGTCTAAGTTGCAGATTTGTAAGCAAAATAAATGCTGTTTTAAGCCACTAAACTGTGGAGTGATTTGTTATGTGGCAATGGGCAACTGGAACACTCTCACACTCTCCCGAGGAAAATACACTGAATTTGACAGTGGCTGGGGGTGGAGGTGAGGAAACTCTGGTTTTGATTAATTACAGGTGAGTGGCCTATTTTTCATTAATTACTTTTTTTTTAATAAGGGTCACAAAGCCCTTTCTCTTTTTCCCCCCCTTCTTCCGCCTTCCCTCCCCCAACTCTGATTCAAGCCGTTGTTTCTCACTCTAGTTGAGTAGGACACAGCTCCCTGGCCCATGCTGGTATTATGAGCCTTGCACTCCCCCAGGATGAGGCAGTTGGCTGCCAGTCGTAGGTTGGCCGCTCACAGCAACTCATGGGAGCTCTCGCCAGCATGCGGGCCACTCATGCCAGCACACGGTAGCCTGTGGCAGCTGGCGGCAGCCCAGCTCCAGGGAGAGCTGTTGTTCACAATCTTAGTTGTAGAGGGCACAGCTCACTGGCCCATGTGGGAATCAAACCAGCGACCTTGGCGTTAGGAGCACTGCGCTCCAACCACCTTAGCCACCAGGCCAGCCCTAATTGATATTTTTAAAAGACAGTCTCCTTAGAGATTAAGTCCAATGCTTATAAACTATTAGGAAATCAGCCCTAAAATGTTTTATAAAGGCTGGCATTTTTATAACTTCTTCTTTGCCATTTAACTCATTGAAATAGTTCTCAAGAACAGTGTAGACCAGAGGGAAGTGTAGCTTTAAGCATTTTTCTCCAGGTATCTTCCCATCTGTGGGAGGCAGACTTCCAAGGGGGCCTCCAGTGATCCCTACCCCGTTACTGGTGCCCTTGTGTGATTTCCTTCCCTTCAGTGCGGCTCTGACTTCCTGACTTGCTTCTAACCAATAGAATATGGCAGAGGGAAGATGTCACTTCCATGATTTGGCCACAAAAGATTGTGGCTTCTGTCTGCTACCAGACTCTCTCAGTTGTTTTCTTGGCTTGCACACTTTGCTGACACAAGCTGCCATTTGGAGAAGAGGACTTGAAGGCAGCCTCTGGCCAACAGCCAGTGAAGAACTGAGGCCCTTAGTTCAACATTCTGCGAGAAACAGAAAGAACTTGGAAGCAGCTCCTTCTCAGTTGAGCCATAAGAAGAGACATCAGCCCTGGCTAGCACCTCGGGAGAGACCCTGAGCAGGGGAGCCAGCTCAGCTGTGCCTGGACTCCTGACCCACAGACACTGGGAGATAATGCGAATAACTGTGTGTTGTTCTAAGCCACTAAGTTTGGGGACAATTTGTTACGCAGTAATACTGGGAGTACCCAAAAACTGTACACATTTTAAGAGATGTTATCTATGTTATTACTTTTCAAAGTTGAATTGAATTACGGTAGCAATGTGTCCTATGATGTTCGCTCAAAAGGTGGCGTTAATCAAATGAATACTAGCGTCATTCATTGTATTACAATTTAATACAGTTTTTTCCTTTCTTACAATGTGTATACATTTTGTTGGCACCCTTTGTAAATAACTGATACACTACCCTTCCCTTGGCTGCCCCTGTGTCATTTCTTTATCAGAATCCCCAATCACACTCCAGCTAAACATATGCCCACACCCACCAGCATTCTCACCCGAGCGTGCCAGCCAATGTCTAAATGAAGGAAGCAGTTCAGTGCCACATGCCCGCTGCCTTCTTTCCCTGGTGTCTGTGCCTGTGTTTGTTGGGCCGATCTTGGAACACTTGACTCCGTGCCTCACCCCCATAAATCTTCTCCCCTGGTGCCTGTGTCACATTCTGTCTGATCAGGTAAAGCCTCAGGCACACACTTCACCCCTGAATATTGCAAATTCATGTACTCTCCCTCCGGGCCAGGTAGGCTCTGGCTCTGCACAAGTGGCTTCCTCAGGATGTACTGTCTCTTCCTGTGGCCGGAAGAACCATTTCCTCCAACTCATGAACTCTCTCTCATTTGAGCTCCTGCCTTTCCTTCTCTGGCAGATCTGGAACCCGGTCAGAAGCCACCTATGCTCTCCATGTTGAAATCTGAGAAGACTTGCCCAGTGTGACTGATGGAGGAATTCTCCATGTGAGCAGACCAGAAGACGAGAGGAACAGAAGTGGAATTCTGGGCTGAGTTTTATTGGATGAAGAACAATTTGGAAGCAGGACAGTGAAAGCTGAGGCCACCTGGGTATTTCTGCTTGGTCTCCCTGCCGCCCCTCTCTGCTCCCACATCTACTCACTTATATTATGTGACAACATAAGTTGTTTCCCCCACAAAGGTTGCCTTCATACCCTCAATCTTTCCTTTTGTCTTCACACATTACAGCCTTAATTTACATTCTATTAACCAGAACCAAGCACTGTACACCAAGGAAAATGGACCTGCTTTGGTTCTCAATTACTAGAGAAAAGAGCATTTTCCCAGGACTTTTTGTATTCACATCTGCAATGGTTTTCAGGGCCAGAAATAGAAGAGGATGTTTTCTATATTCTGGAGCTAGGCGTACTGTAGTTATGACCTAGTTGCCACCCCACATTATGAGAAAGGATTCAGCAAGACTAGTTAGGTAAGCACCATACAGAGACCAATACTGCAGACAGCTATAAGCAGAGCCACGTTGGTCTTCCCTGCCTAGGCCCTCACCTGGAGAGAGAACGCTGGTAGTTTTCTCAACTTCTGAGAAACATCAGTGCACATTGCTCTGTGGGGACATGGTCTAAGTGAGATCTCCTGTGAGAGATAAGGAAAATTGGAGGCATGCAGTACGGAGGTCCCTGCAATACAATAAAGCACCACAGGCAACAGAAAATAATGGTTTCAGGAGACATGTGTTAGCAGGCCTGCACGCTAACTTTTTCATCCATTTGACAAATACTTATTGAGTATCTACTAGGTTCCAGACACTGTCTTTGGAACTAGTGCTATAGAGGAGGAGGATAAGACATATAGACCTATAGGGGTTCAGAATGAGTCACCCCAAGATTTGTCTCTGTGGTACGTGAATTATTTTGAGCTATAAGCAACAAGATGTTGCAGGCTCAAGAGAAACTTCTGCATCCACCCCTCCTAACTACGCAGAAGAATTTAATTAGGGGCTTTGCCCATAAAAAGAGTTATTACCAGAAATAAGTTTTTTATTACCCATCGATAGGGTAGGTCAAACTACTGATTACTGAACATCTGTGCTTTTTATCATCCTGCAATGACCTTCTTCCCTTCTGAAGCTCCAACGTGCCTTACCTCATCCTTGGCTCACAATGCCATATACACCTTATTTTAACTTTTGTCTCTGAACCTCTCATGTATACAGGGTCCCTGACTCTCTCATGTATGTGAGGTTCCCATTTATGACAATTTTCTTTTGTCAATCTGTCTCATGTTGATTTCATTATCAACCAGCCAAAAGAACCAGAGGAAGAAAGGGGAATTTTTTTCCTTTCCCCACAAAGCCAACATCCTAAATTGGGATCCATTCCAAATGGTGCAAAGATGTAACCATCAAGCCCCAAAACCATAAAATACTATAAGTAAATATGAAGAGCATTTTTAAAACTCAGCTTTGGGGTGGCCTTTCTATGTATGATGTCATAGAAATTAAAAAATGTCCACATTAACATAATGCCATAAAAAAATAAAATGCAAACGAGATACTGATAAAAATCACTGCTAGTCATATAACAGAGTTAATTTTCCACATATATAAAGAGCTCTTCAAATCAATAAGAAAAAACCAGCAATCCAGTTTAAACAATGGGCAAAGAATATGAAGAGATAGTTCATAGACAAGGAAAATCTAAGCCCTCTTAAACATAAGAAAAGCCACTCAACTTCACTCATCTTAAGAGAAATGCAAATGAAAACTACAAGGAAGCATAATTCTTCATGTATCAGATCGGCTATGACAAAAAAAGTTTGATAACACTGTGCTGGTGATGATATGGGCAAACAGGCATCATCATACATTGCTGGTAGGAACATAAATTGACATCACCTCTATAGAAAGCTATTTGGAAATATTTATTAAAATTACAAATGCACCTCCCTTTTAACTAGGAATTACGGTGCTAGAAATTTTCCTACAGATATATGCACACATATGAGGTATGACATAGATATTAAATTATTCACTTCAGCATTTTTTTTTCCCTTTCCATTTTCCTCCCATTTTTTTCCCCAGAAAGATTGGAAAACAATTAAAGGTTCAGTGATGGGGGACTAATTAAGTGAATTCCGGTGCATGTAGTGGTATGCTGGTAAATATTTACCAACAGCTCCCTGTTCACGGAAAAAAAACATTGATTTGTAGCATTTGGATTCTCTATGCATATATAAGCAAATATGAATCTAGATTCTTATTTTCTAAAGCACAAAATGCATCCTGTGTTTAAATAGTATTATTCTTTAGGGCTTAGTCTGGCCCCTCCTGCTCCTCTCTCTGTCCACCCTCTCTGTTCCTCACTCTCACTCGCTGGGTGTTAATTATTCCCTGGAGACCAATGAGTCTCAAATCTCCATCTTCAGCCCGGTCCTCAGATCTCCAGAACCCACCTGATTCCTGGGTGGCTTCACCACATTTCTTGCTTATTGTTGACTTTCAACACCTCTTGGACAGATTTTCTTATGACCCTTCAACTGCCCCCATCAATCCCATTTCAGGTGACACCACCAATCCTTCCCACATTTTCCTGAAATGTTCTATTCCTGCATCTGTCTTTTGTAACTTTTTGTTTCGAAATAATTTTAGATTTATAGAAGGGGAATGAAAACAACTCTCAGAGTTTCCATATACCAGGTATACTCAAACTCCCCTAATGCTAACATCTTGCATAACTATAATACAATAATCAAAATGAAAGAATACTGGTGCAATACTGTTGACTAAACTCTAGACTTTTTGGGGATTTCACCAGGTAATATACTCTCCTTACTCCGGGATCCAATCTAATATCCCACATTGCCTTTTGTTGTCATTGTTGCCTTCGTCTCCTCCAATCTGTGATAAGTCCTCAATCTATCCTTGTTTTTCATGACCTTGACACTTTTGATGAGTCAAGTTATAATATTGTGAGAGCAGAGTGGGAGGGAGGGACGAGGCATGAGTGAGGTGCACCTTAGGCAAGAATAATGAGCTCAGGCAGCTGCACAAAAACTCTCGGCCTGCAGGGTATCCCCATAAGAGTGGCACCTGATATTTAAACGTTGATGCTCCTCAGGGATCAGTCCTAGCCAGGAAAGGACTTAACCTGGGGACTCCCATCCCAATACCTGGAATCAGGTTCCCAGACCGTCAGGGTTGTCTTTAGTGTGTCTGGCCCAGGGCTGCTCCTCAATCTGTTATTTTCTGAGGTTCAAAGACTCGATTTGCTCTCTCTCTCTCTCTCTCTCTCTCTCTCTCTCTCTCTCCATACCTCGGTCTCAGACACTACCTTTTCTCACCTCTCTCTTCCTCACTGATGGGAAATACTGGAGAAGGAATAGATTTGGAGGAAAAAAATGTTCACTTTGAGAGGCTGTGAGATATCTATTGGAAATACTGGCCAAGAGTGCAGAGAAGTGAGAGCTGGCTATATATGGTTGACCCTTGGACAACATGGGTTTGAACTGCACAGGTCCACTTATAGGCAGATTTTTTTTCAATTAATATACAGTTAGCCCTTCATGTCTCTGGGTTTTGCATCCATGGATTCAATCAACTGCAGATCAAATACTATATTTTTGATCGGTGGTTGGGAGTCTGTGAGTGTGACAGCCAACTATACACATTGTCCTACACCCATTTTACTTAAGGGATTTGAGCATCCGAAGATTTTGGTATCTGCATGGGGCCTGGAACCAATCCTCTGTGGATACTGAGGGACAAGGGACTACGGTAGTTAAGTGTTGGGAAAGGCAAAAGTTATACATGAATTTTTGACTGCGCAGGGGTTGGCACCCCTAGCCCCCATATTGTTCAAGGGTCAACTGTATACGTTTGGAAATCTGGAGGAAATGTACAGTATTCAGGGGGAATGAAAACGTGGTCTTCAGAGACTCATCTCCACTGCACAGGAAGTTGAGCATTTGGAGAAGACAATGAGAAGTTATGTGATGCCGGTACATAATTTGGGGGTCAGGTCTGGGGTACCTGTCTTATGTGTGGAGCCAGAACTGATGCCGCTATCATTTGAAACAATTATAGTTGAGAACCTGTATAAAAGAGAAACCTATATTTTGAAAGGAACAACATCAGAAAAACTACTAGCATAAAACAGACAACTTGATTACTAGTAACGTGATTGGTTTTACATACATTTTCTTTTCCATGAAATTGTTTTATTCGTCTTACTTTTGTTTTTTAAATTTTTAAATTATAGTTGACATACAACATTATATAGGTTTCAGGTGTACCACCTGAAACTCATCCTTTGCCTAGTTTGACCAAGAGTCTTCTGGGCCTCTCTCTGGATGAGCGATCTGACCTTTACTGTGTTTCCCCGAAAATAAGACCTACCCCAAAAAATAAGCGCCAGTTAAAATCGTCAGTCAGACGGACTCATTTAGTACGTTATGATGATGTTCCAGAAGAAGATGACATGACTGTATTTGAATAAATGCAGATTGTTGTACATGAAAAAATAAGACACCTCCTGAAAATACGCCCTAATGTATCTTTTGGAGCAAAAATTAATATGAGAGCTGGTCTTATTTTCGGGGAAATACGGTATAAGACCCAGTCTTCTTTTTGGGGAAACACTGTGTATACCTTATGATCTGACCACCACACTAAGTCTAGTACCCATCTGTCACTGTGTGCAAAGTTACTACAATAGCATTGACTATGTTCCCTGTGCTGTACACTACATCTCTGGATACATCTTCTCATTAAACTTCACAGCAGGCTCTTTGGAGCGTTTGTGGATGAGGCATTTAGAGGCTAAGGCAAGCTAATAAGCAGCTGAGCCAGGAATCAAATCTGTGCCTGATTCCAGAGACACCGATATTAACTGTCACTACACTTCATCTCAGATAGCATTACAACAAATTTATTAGAAAACGTACAAAGTTACACTAATACATTAAAATATAGATAACATAAACAATAATCTGGGCACTAGAAGTTATACATAAAAGCTGAAAAGGAGAGGAAACCTAACGAGAGCTATAACCCCCAAAGAAAACTTAAAAGTCATGAAAGTCACTATTTCTTACCCCACACCACAGACACGGGAGCATCAGGCCCAACCACTTTCATTTTCAAGTCCCATAAAAATTTTTAGAAAATTATTTGTTTGGTACTTGAAAAGGGATTTCTAAATTTCAATGGAAAGAATCATTGGGAAGGAATCCTGAGGTTTCAAAATTCCCTTTAAACAACGGTCTGCTTATTTCTTCTCGTGTAAAGTTGAAAACCGACCGTTTCAGTTTAACCTTAATCAGGTCACTCAACAATCTGAGTCTACCTTATCTGAGCTGATCTTTCAAAGATCACATGATTCCCTCCTTCACTCCAACCTGAAAGACACACCCACTTCCCTCCTTTTCCTCTCCTTGCCCACCACTCCTCCCAACTTGTTCCTGCCTCCCACGCCATTATGTTCTGACATTATGTTCTGTATTTACCTGCCTCTCCCTGGACCTGATCCCAGGTTCCTATAGCTATTTGAGACCCCGGTCTTGCTCCCCTAGTATGCAGACGCCAGAGAACAGACGCAAATGTGAAGGACCTCGATTGCCAAACACGTCATTATAAAGCCTTGGTGTCCGTCTGACTTACAAGCTGTAATAATACTTCCCTGACCCATGAAAAAGATAGGAAGGAATTAGTCTCAGATTAGTCTTAGGGGTATGTTCTCCAGGTTTTCAGAACTTTACCCATTAGTCCAACTTCTTCAAGGTCCTGGAAATGCCACCTTATGGTTTAAAAAGGCCAAATGGGTCAGAGACTCTGAAGGTTTACAATGAAATAACAATACACCCACATCCTATCACAGAGGTAAGGAAATTGGAGACAAGCTCTTGGATTCCAACCCTATAGACCATCCATCTAAAATAGACGGTCAAAGATTCAAGAATGCAGGAAACAATGAATTGCTAACTATAGGCGTTGCTTAGAAAAGATCTGGAAGGATTACTTGGGCCTAACCCCAGATGACCATACGTGTCTGCTTTAAGTATTCACTTTGCTAATAGCTTCCATGTGGAACTGAGAGAGGGCTATTCAAAAACATCCTCTTAATTGGCAAAATGCTCTTCTCTCTGAGATCCATGCTTACCGCAGCCCCACCGGGATGCAAAGGCTGGTAAAACTAAATCCGTACAATGTAAACCCGTGGCTCTACAACTTAAATAACTTGACGGAAATTGTCCCAAGTCCTCAGAGGTAGCCACCAAGATCTTTAATAGAGATGCACATGCAGATACTGCAGGGAAAAGGGACATTGGTTTAAAGATTGTCTAATTTTAAAGAAAAGGACAATTACAGGAGTCCCAATGACTGCTCTCTGAGAAATCTGCTCCTGTAGGGCCCTTCCTTTGAATACACTGGGTGGAATTATAATCTCAATGAGCACCAACCCCCTACACCTTTCTGGTAGACACTGGAGCCACCTACTCCACCCTCAACACCTTACAACTCCCCACCATAATTCCTCAGAGAACACAAGTCAACTCTGAAGTGAGGTTAGATAATTTACCACACGATTTATCTCTTTTAAAACCCCATAATGCATCTGACCCCATAATGCCCACCATAGCTTTTATGTTATGCTCCACAACCCCTTTTAAGCTGCTGGGCAGAGATTTAATTTCTAATGATAGTGTTAATATTTTACATTGATCCAAGGGACTAACCTTTGAAGTCTGGACTCCCTGTCCTCCACCCCCCATTTTCCATCTGCCAGCTTTCATAAATTACTCAACTTTTCACGAACCCTCACAGCTCCCCAAGCCCCTGCTACTCCCCACATTCAGGACATGTTCATTCATATTTCTGACTCACTTTGGGATAAAGGAATGACAGATGTAGGACACATCTGGGAAGCAGAGCCTTTAGAGAAGATATAGCTCTCACTATACCTTTCCTTAAACTAACCCAAAACTCTAAAACCTGAGGCAGCTGATGGTATCAGACCTATTATTACTCATGGATTCCTTGACAAGGGCCTTCTTAGCTCCATGTCTTGCCTCATAACACACCTATTCTACCTGTAAAGAAACCTGATGGAAAGGGTTGCCAATTGGTCCACGAATTGTGAGTCATAAATACAATTGTAAAACCCATATTGTTTTTGCTTCCAAATGCCAATACTAGCTTTGCTTTTATACCCTCTGACACAATGAGGATGAAGGTCTTGGTTCTGCTATGGTAGGTTCCGAAACTCACAAACACCCAATAGTTACGAGCAGTTGTGGCTTGCAAGGAACATAAGGTTTCAAGGGTCAAAACAGAACTTTGCTGTCCTTGGGGGCATTATTTAAGACATGATCTTTTCCCCAGGGAAAAACCTTGTCCTCAAAACTATCAAGACCATCCTTAATTATCTTCTACCTCAAAAAAGTCAACTCTGGGACCTCCCAGAACTAACTGGATGTTGTAGGAACTGGATTCCTACTTTTCTGTTGTACATCTTCTTTCTAAGGCACAACTTAGGAAACTGTGTTTGATCTTCTACAATGGAACAACTTACTTTCCAGGATGACATTTGAATCCTTAAAACCTCCCTTTCTCTGCCCCCACCTTAGGACTCCCTCACCATTTCCTTGTCCTGTCCCCTGTTCATTCATGAGAGAGAAGGGCGTGCTTTAGGTGCCCTGTTTCTGAAGAATAACAGACACCAAAGGCCCATTGGGTATTTCAGACTCACTCTAGACCCCATAGCTGAAGCCTCCCCTTCTTATTTTTGAACAGTTACGGCAACAACAAAATTGGTTCAAGCTAACGCAGATCTTGCGCTAGGTCATACCCTGAAATTTATGTTCCCCGTGCTGCCCAAATGCTTCTCCTAACTGAAACACCCAATATTCTTTGACTTCTCATCTTACCTCTCTTGCGGCCTTTTGTTTTCTCTTTCTCCCAATATGATCTCCAGTTGTTCCGGAATCTGCCCTTGCTACTTGTCTTCCTTTCCTAACTGAAGGATAGCCAGCCACCTACACGTTAACCCTTCCTTACCCTGACCTTTTAGAGGCTCCCCTCACAGACCCAGACCTCTCCCTCTTTGCTAATGGATAGTATCGCCGCAGCTCAGAGGAAACATTCTAGGCAACACAGAATATGCCATTACAAATTTCCAAAACCCTGTGGAATATGAGTCTCTGCCTGACACCAAATCATCCCAGATAGCAGAACTTACATTAATTCTCACAAGAGCCTGCACTTTAGTGAAGAATAAAAGAATTAACATCTACTTAAATAGCAGATATGCTTTTGAGTTAGTACATGACTGATATGTTAGAGAAATCCAGGGGATTTGTAACAACAAATGAAATACCAATTAAAGATGGGTAACAGGTGGCTGTCTTCTTAGAGGATTTCTTATTACCAAAAGAGGTGGACATATTTTCAAAAGAAGCTTCTATGGACAATAAGATACTGAGGCAAAGGGGAAACTCATTAGCTGATAACATGCTAAGCGAGCAGCTCGCAAATCTGCCTCAGTTCCACTACAACCAGATAGAATATTAAGTCTCCTCTGCCAACCACCAGATCTCTAAGAGAGGAAATGAAAATCTGTTCAAAGCCCCTAAAATTACAAGGCCCTTTGGAAACAAGCTGGATGTTTTACGCACCTAGATAAAATTTGGAGACACCAGATGGTTATTTCGTCTCGCCTCCATCCCTCGCCTGGAATTCGTCTATGGCTTTCACAAAATGGGAAAGAAAAACTAGATTAGCTCCTCTATTGGCGACAGTGGGAAAGTTTTACTCCTTACCTGGAACAAATTGTATCCTTTTGCCGCATCTGCCAAAAACAGAATCTATAAAGCTGTAAAAGTGGGGCAAGGAAGAAAGCCACCTCCAGAAGGACCCTTTCTTCATTGGAAATTAGATTTTACTCAGTTCCTTATATCTCATGATTATAAATATGTCCTCATCATTATTCACATGTTTTCTTATTGGCTCGAAGCTTTCCCATATAAGACGGCCACTGGTACTACTGTTGCTAAATTTCTGTGAGAGTGATTTTTCTCCACCTGGATAACTCCTCTTGCCCTGTCTGATTGAGTGAGCAAATGGACTATTAAACGTTAAATTGCAAAACTCTCAGAGGAACTTGGCCTTCCATGTTCCAAGTATCAATGTAAAACACTCAAATTTGTAGAGAATTTTTATGAGTTTATTTGAGTCAAACTTACGACATATGACAGTGAGCAAGATCTTAAATGCTCCAGAAATAAGTTTTGCAGCTTCTTTTATGCATTTCAAATTAAAAAGGGAAAGTAAGGACGATTACACAGAGGTGGGAGAAAGCAAGGCAGGGATTGGATTACAGGATATTTATCAAGGTTATGTGCTCTCTTGAGGATGCTTATTTCAAAGGCATGTTAACCTAGATAAACAGAAACAGTGGGCAGGGCTTGCTTAAGGCAAAGATAAGCCTTTTAGTAAGAAAGTTATATGCCTGAGGCGTGACTATCCACCATGACCTGACTACTTAGGAATTTAAGATCCGATCACCCTGTGAGGTTTCTTTCCATAGAACCCCCTTTTTCTCATCCACACAAGGTTTTACCTTTTCCTTTTATAACTCTCTGATTGTCATCTCCAAGGGCACATCAACTCTTCCTCTATGAGATAATTACTGGAAGATCCATGAGAATTTCATACATGGCATGGGTTATAGAAGATTCCAATTTGGACAATTCAGACATCCTCAAATATTTCAATGGACTCATTAACTATACCCATACTTATCAACAGGTTAGCACTATTTTCCCTCCTGTCTTCCCATTTAAATTAGTCCATATGTAGAAACTGGAGATTTGGTTCTCTGTAAATGACATTAGCAAAAGATTAACCTTGAACTTCATCAGAAGAGTTCATATCTGCAAGTCCCAATTCCCCTATCTGGAAACAACAGCAATATAGATCTACTTTTATACTTCCACACTTTTCTTGGAATATCCTTTATCCACAATCACATTTGTAAACTCCAGGAGAGCCCTTATTTTTTCATTAATATTAGACTTTACTTTTTTAGACTAGTTTTAGATTTACGGAAAAATGAGTAGCTAGTACAGAGGGTTGCTATATACTGTGTTTCCCCAAAAATAAGACCTAGCCAGACAATCAGCTCTAATGCGTCTTTTGGAGCAAAAACTAATATAAGAATCAGTCTTATTTTACTATAATATAAGACCTAGTCTTATATAATATAATATAATACCGGGTCTTATGTTAATTTTTGCTCCAAAAGACGCATTAGAGCTGATTGCCCAGCTAGGTCTTATTTTCAGGGAAACAAGGTACCTCTCCCATACACACATAACATCATTAAGGAAAAACAGTCCAAACCTATAGAAAAATTGTGTAAGAGATTACTTGAGCCAAATCTGAGGACATGCGCAGAAGCAAGATCACAACAGATTGAGAAAACACTCTTGAAAATGACAGTGTTGCAGTTCTTTTTATGCATTTAGAATCAAAGGCGAGAGATAAGGAAGGTTACATGAAATCTATTGGTGGTAGATTAAGGAGGCGGGAGAAAGCAAAGGAGGGAAACTTTCTGGGACTGGATAAAAAGTAAAATGGAGAGCTACATACTTTTTTTATGTTGGTGGATATAGGCTATTTAACATTTAACAACAATAAATAGAGATAGCATGCGGGCAACAAGATAACAATGAGGAGTGTGGATTCTGTAATAAAACTGACAAGACCAGTGACAGAAAGTGGGGCAAGAGTAATCTGATCATAAATTCCTAACTAGGCAGGTCATGGTGGATAGTCACACCTCATGCCTATAATTTCTTTAGTGAAAGGTTTTAAGCAAGCCCTGTCCATTGTTCTTGGGCTTCTAGATTAACATACCTTTGAAATACAGACCCCTCAAGGCATAACCACCTCAAGGGAGCAGCATATAATCCTGTAATTAACCTGTACCTTACCTTCTCCCACCTTCACATAATCTTCCTTACATTCCCTCCTTAATTCCACATGTATAAAAGAAACTGCAAAATTGTCCTCCGGAGCATTTAAGACCTTGCTTCTCAGCCATCTCATCAATTTGAATCAAATAAATTCTTATAAAAATTCTCTACAGGTTTGGATATACTTACATTTACACACTACAAGCTTCTACTTCAGTGGTCCCTATATATATCACAATAGTGCCCCTGAATAGTCTGCCTTGCTATTGTTTAACAAATATCTTGAGTAACTTTTTCTTTAAGGCCTGAGAATTAGAGCTGAGTTATCTTCTGTCACAAACTTGAAACCAGGTCAACTCCACTGTCCACTTATGACTGAGGGCATTTAGCCCTGATTTCTCAAATGTTGAATCAGATAGCTGTAAAACTCTGTCCCTTGGGCAATAAGCCCAACTATAGTTTATGAAGCTCTCCTGCATGATGTGTTTTAAATAATAAAATAGCCACATGGTAAAAGGTGTGCTTTCATGTAAAAAAAATGATCATCATTACCTATGCAGCTACTTGCTGAATTCGAGAGTCATTGTATATTTGTGTTTTGACAAACACCCCTAATTACCCTGTAGAGAAGTGTCTCTGACTTTTCCTCCCACAGCAGCCTTTGTGACTTGTGATGGTAATAGTAACAACAGCTCTAAATATCAAGTAGTAACCATGCCTAAGACTCTGTTATCTACCATGAGATACATAGCATTATTTTTCCCATTTTATTTACTGGGTTTAATGAGAGTCCCTTTTCTCAATCTGCAGTCCCCTGGAGCCCTTGTTGACACACAGAAAGTTGAGCCCCACCACCAGAATTTCAGAATCTCTTTTGGGTTGTTGCCCAAGAACTTGCATTTTAAATAAATTCCCAGATGATGCTGAAGTTACTGGTTTGAGAAGCTTCGAGGGTGGGCAGGACTTGGCCCCAGGCTGTCACAGAAGTCTGGGGGCAGCCCCTTTAAGAGGAAAAACTCTCGCTGCAGCTCGGCCAATGTCACCGAGAACTAACGAGGTCCGCTCTTTCCGGGCGCTTCCTCCCCGCCGCCCCCCACCGCCTGGCCGGATGCAGGACGCAAAGCACACAATCCAGGAGGCTGTGCCTGTGCGTCACCGGCTGGCGCTAGGCCAATGACAGCCCAAGAGAGTGGCGTTTCTTCGGGCCGGGGAGGTGGGGGCCGGAACTTCCTGCGTTTCAGCCCCGCAAGTTATTTCCCTGGCGGGTCTGTGCGCCCTGGCTGTGGGCGCTTCCCAGGCGTCTTTTCTGGACCGAGTGGGGAAGGACAGCGAGGCCAGGACCCTCCTCCACGCCTTCGAATGAGCGGTGACAGCCGTGACGAGGAGTCCACCAGGGCCCAGACCGGCCGCGCGCTCTCCGCGGGGCGAGAAGGGGAGCCCCTAGCCCCGTGAGCCTTTTACACCGGGAGACGGAGGCTAGCAGTGTGACCCCAGTCCAGATCACACCTAGCCCAGGGCAAGGCAAAGCGGGAGATAGGCTGAGCCCGCGACACCAGCCTCGGTCACCCACCTCGATGGCGGCGGCGACTCTGAGCGACCCGGCGCAGGTGAGTATACCGGCTTCAGGCCCTCGGCTGCTCAGACTCCCACCCGCAGGCGCCCCGCGCAGGGATAGAAAAGGTGGGCGTGGTCTACGGCTTTCCACCTTTCCCGTCGCTCTGCTTTTGAGTCTGGGGGCCTGGCGGGGAGTCACTCCCAACCTCGGGTATTGAATCCAGACCAAGGATTACATAGAGCGGTTCCCATTTCTGAAATTTAGTGGGATGAGGTAGGAAAGGGTTTCCTAGGTACAGGGACCAGCCTGTGCAAATGCCTGGCAGTGAGACTCATTTGGGAGTGTCCAGAGAGCAGGTGAGCCCAAGTCAGCTATGGAATTGTGGGCTGAGGAGCTGGGCCTCTATTCTGAGGGTGTTGGGAGCCACAGAAGGTTCAGAGCAGAGGAGAAAGGTGATCTGACTCAGGTCTTATCCCTATGGATGCAGAGTGGAAAACTGCATCCATCGTGAGGCTACTGCACTTGTCCAGGTGAGTAGGGCAGGTGGCTGCAGGTAGAAGTGATTCGATTCTGGGTCTTTTAAGTAAGGCTTACCAGATTTTTTGATGTGGAGGGAAAGAGAAGGGATGACTCCATGGCTTTTAGTTTTAGCAGATGGAAGGATAGATGAACCATCAACTGAGATGGGGAAGTTGGTTGTACAAGGAATTTTCAGTGGCAAACAGAAGTTAGGTTTTAGCCATGTTGAGCTCTGATGTTCCAGAGACCCCTGAGTGAAGATGAAGAGTGGGTAGCTAGACACACAGTTACGGTGTTCTGGGGGGCTGTAATGAGAGACTGAATACCCAAAGGGACAATGGCCACACCATCTATAAAAATAGAACTTTGACCCACAACCTACAGTAACCTGCCCAGGAAACCAACCTCTTTATCTACAATAAACAGCCCGGGAAGCCAGCCTGCTGTAAGTCAGACCTGCAGGAAGTCAGATTACTATCTGTAGTGACAATCCAGGAAGATAAACAATAACCTCTGTAACAACTGGCCCCAAGTGGCCAGGGCTTGATTAATAACTGACAGCCTCTCTAATTTTTGTTTGTCTTTCCAACTTAGAACCTACCAGAGAAAGTCAAACATGCACCCTGACCAATCACATAGGATACCCTGCTTCTAGTTAGCTGCCTACAGCTCCCCCATGTCAACGGGGCCCACTTGAAGCCCTATTTTTGTCCACTCTAAAGTTTCCCCACTCCTCTCAGCCAAAACATACACACCAATGGCCTTTGCTGTAGCAAGCTCGGAATAAATAGCCTTTGCTTTTCTCATTTGGTTGGTCTTCATTTATTTCCACAGAAACATCCAAAATGTGGCATCTGATGTGTAGCTCTGTGTCCAACTTAGGAGGGTGACACTTCAGGTCATGATGGCAGTGACATTAGGAGGAAAGAGGAGGGTGAAGCCTGAGAACTGAGAATGGGGTACCTTGCTTGGGAACCATGATTGGCTTGTTTAGCAGCATATAGACAGATGAGGGAGAGTAGTGGTGGCTGTGGTGGTGGGGGGGCTGTGTAGGGAAAAGGGGGTCTGGCAGGTGGCCACATTTTCCTGGGGGTGTAGTGATGAGAAAAGTGCTGAGGCTTAGTCATAATGGAAATATTACAGTTGGGAGAGCCACTAGACCCAGGGTGGGTAGGAATAGGAGGACCAGAGGAGCTGGCTTTGGAATGAGTGTGACTGATGAAGGCACAGAATGTGGAACAGAGAAGAGGAAGAGGGCCACTGGGATCTGACAGCTGTGTGTTGTTCTGGGGGGTTAGATTGAAGCCAGGAACAGGGCCAGGTGGGCAGGCCTCCAAATCAATGGTGGGTGTTGCCCTTGGCAATGGGAGCTATCACAGGTCTAGGGCAGGATGGGATCATAGTTGTATTGTCCAAGAACTCTCTGGATGCTTTGTGCAGAGTGACAAGTGGGAGTTCATGGAGGTGGCTGTGATGTGGGCCGGGATGTGGAGACGTTGTAGTGACAATGGGGATGCAGTGGTGAGATACAGAGTTTGAGGAAGTTGCAGTTCAAAAAGTGACACGCAGGGAGCAGCCGGATGGCTCAGGTGGTTGGAGCGTGAGCTCTGAACAACAGGGTTGCTGGTTGGATTCCCACATGGGCCAGTGAGCTGCGCCCTCCACAACTGGATTGAAAACAACTAGCTGCCTTCAATCTGTATCCGGAGGGGCAGCCAGATGGCTCAGTTGGTTGGAGCGTGAGCTCTCAACAACAAGGTCGTTGGTTCAATTCCCACAAGGGATGGTGGGCTGTGCCCCCAGCAACTAAAGATTGAAAATGGCGACTGGACTTGGAGCTGAGCTGCGCCCTCCACAACTAGAGGACAACGACTTGGAGCTGACGACGGGCCCTGGAGAAACACACTGTTCCCCAATTTAAAAAACAAAACAAAAAGTGACATGCATTAGGGAGTCAGTGTGAGCTGTTGGCCCCAGGGCCGTGGTACTGGAGATTAAGGGAGAAGACTGAGCCCACGTTTGTACCTGGGAGGTACAATCACATTAGTGACACTAAGGGAGGGGGCCCACAGGAGAGGGAATTGGAACCTGCACTTCAGGCCCAGAGCTTAGCTGGTGTCTCTAGAGCTTAGCTGGTGTCTCTCTGCCACCTGCCTGTTAGTGCTGTGGGCTGACCCAGCAGTGATGTGAGGCCTGAGAAAAGAGCACACACCAATGGAACCAGGGTCTGGGATCTCCTCTGAGATGGGGAGCTGGAGAGGCAGGGTAGCAGGGGACAGATAGGGAGTCCTCAGGAGAGAAGCTGATCATGAAATGAATTGTCCCCATCATGGCAGGACTGTGTGACCTTTGAGGACGTGACCATTTACTTCTCCCAGGAGGAGTGGGGACTCCTTGATGAGGCCCAGAGACTCCTGTACTGTGACGTGATGCTGGAGAACTTTGCACTGATAGCCTCACTGGGTAAGGCCTTTGCCCCCACCCTGGTGTCCTGAGCTCGGCTCTTCCTATCCCCTTTTCCCAAGAGGCAGCACTTTCCTTCCCTCAGCTGGACCATGGGTGCTGCTCCCTTCCTCACTTGCCTGGTATACTCGTGTGTGCTATGGGTTCCAGGGCTGAGCTTTGTGAAGGGTCCCATCCTATTTCTGAGCAGCCCTGATACCTGCTGCCCTGAAGCCTCGTTGGGAAGCAGCCAGGAATGCGGAGTTTTACAGTCAGCCCAGGATCCTGACTTGGCCACTTCCTGCCTGGTTGATCGCCCAGTTCTGTCCTAATCCTTTCCTCTAGCTAACATTTCCTAAGGCCTGATTACCAGGAACTCTGGGCACTGACTTTGTTACTACTTGCTGTGACCACTGGATGTTCCTGCCAGACCTTCCTTGTATGTTCTTTTTGTATTATTTTATTTTCTTTCCTGTGGTCTCTGGTGGAGTAGTTCACTTGGGCAAGTGTTAGCCACTTACCTGGCCTGTCTTTTCCTTAGGACTTACATCTTTCAGGTCCCACGTAGTTGCCCAGCTGGAGATGGGGGCAGAGCCCTGGGTGCCTGACAGAGTGGACATGACTTCAGCCATGGCAAGAGGGGCATATAGAGGGCCTGGCTCTGGTAAGTGGGAGATGGGGGAGCATGTGACATCAGTACTGCCTTACATCATACTTGCAACTTTTCTCATGTTCATCATTGTTTTGGTGCCAAAGCCGATGGCCGTATCTCTCTTCTACCTTTCCTTTCCTATTCTTGACACAGTGCCTACTTGTCATTTCTAGTCTGACTTGGGGCCTCTGGCTGTGCCCCACCTTTCTGGTCTCTGTGTCTCACTCTTTCCACAGCTCCCTCTGTGGCACTCTCCAACATGGGTCTACAATTAATATGTCATGAGATATGCACATTCCCTTTAATAGTCCTTGAACACCAGCTACCCAGTTGCAATCAGATTTTCCTGAGCCTAGACATACCATTGTGCACAGGGCTCGTGTGTTACCAGCAGCCAGAGCCTTGCTGAAAAGCCTTTATAACAAAGTCTGCTTGTCTGCCTGATACTGTACCCCATTCTTGTGCCCTTGGTCCTAGTAAGGCTCCCCTGTTTTATGACCTTGCTAGGCACAGTACTGCAAAGCAGACTGTCCACCCTGTCCTCAGGCCTCTCATCTGGCCAATAGTTCCATGGACTCATGGGTTCGACATACATTTGTGATGGGGCTGTTTTCTTCTATCAGAGTTAACATGAACTTCACCAGCATTTCTCTACTTTCAGATGTTTGCCGTGGAGCAGAGGGTGAGGGGTCACCTTCTGAGCATAGTGATTCTGTAGGAGTGTCACAGCACAGGAATCCAAAGGCAGCTCTATCCACCCAGAAGGACTACTCTTGTGACATGTGTGACCTACACTTGAAAGACACTTTGCACCTGGCTGAACACCAGGCAACATATCCCAGTCAGAAACCATACGTGTATGAGGCAAGTGGGAGACAGTTCGAGTTCAATGCAGACCTTCACCAGCAAACAATACAGCAGAAGTCTATCAGAAGGGAGGAGGGTAGGGCCTCGCTTGGGAAGAGCTGCAGAGGTGACACATCTGAGAAACCTTTCACATTCAGGGAGGGTGGGAAGGACTTTGTGGCCAGATCTGGCTTTCTGCAGCATCAGGTCGTCCATAATGTGGAGGAGCCAAAGCAGGGCACCGAAGGTGTGGGGAATTTTCACACCATGCAAAGCCATAACACCTACAGTGAACCTGGGGACGCTTTCAGTGACAAACCCACACTTGCTCAGCACCAGAGAACCCACACTGGAGAAAGGCCTTATGAGTGCAGCAAATGTGGGATATTCTTTAGCCACACTGCTGGCCTCTTTCAACACCAGAGAGATCACAATAGAGGAAAGCCTTATGAGTGCTGCGAATGTGGGAAATTCTTTAGCCAACACGCCAGTCTCATTAAACATCAGAGGGTTCACACTGGTGAAAGCCCTCACGTGTGCAATGAATGTGGGAAATTCTTTAGCCGAAGCTCCAACCTCATTCAACATAAGAGGGTTCACACTGGAGAAAAGCCTTATAAGTGCAGTGAATGTGGGAAATTTTTTAGCCAGCGTTCCAACCTCATTCATCATAAGAGGGTTCATACTGGTAAAAGTGCTCATGAGTGCAGTGAATGTGGGAAATCTTTCAACTGCAACTCCAGCCTAATTAAACATTGGAGAGTTCACACTGGAGAAAGACCTTATAAATGCAATGAATGTGGGAAATTCTTTAGCCACATTGCCAGTCTCATCCAACATCAGATAGTTCACACTGGTGAACGGCCTTATGGGTGCAGTGAATGTGGGAAAGCCTTCAGCCGAAGCTCCGACCTCATGAAACATCAGAGAGTCCACACTGGTGAACGACCTTATCAGTGCCCTGAATGTGGGAAATCGTTTAGCCAAAGCTCCAGCCTCAATAGTCATCGGAGACTTCACACTGGTGAACGGCCTTATCAGTGCCCTGAATGTGGGAAATTCTTTAACCAAAGCTCTAGTCTCAATAACCATCGGAGACTTCACACCGGTGAGCGGCCTTATGAATGCCTCGAATGTGGGAAAACCTTCAGACAAAGGTCTAATCTGAGGCAGCATCAGAAAGTTCACAAACCAGATAGGCCATATAAGTGCAGTGAATGTGGAAAAGCCTTCAGCCAAAGGCCTACCCTCATTCGACATCAGAAAATTCACACTAGAGAAAGGAGTGCAGAGAATGTGCTCCCTCCTTCAATGAAAGAACACACACTAGAGATAAGCTCTGAGAGTAGTCTTTATGAGGGAGCCATCGGCCAGAAGTTGAACCTCGTTCATCCAAATAGCCACCCTGGGAAAATTCCCTATGAATGCTAGATATGTTGGAAGTTTTCTACAGCTAAGTTGCATTTTCTGACCATGGAGTTTACCAGAGTTTTGTCACTGCTAGTGTTTGTGAAGCCATCTCATCTCTACCCACTGGCACGTCTCCAGACTGTGTGTCAACCACTCCCTGTGCTCAGGGGTGGAAAACCTTTGTTTTCTCTAAGAGGGAATTGTGAAAAGCCTGTGGCCATCAGAGTGCTTCATTCGCTTCTGTTGTGACTGGTTTAGCTGTGCACACGATGCATCTTTGGCTATGAAGACCTGAGCTGGGTTCTGCTGGCAGCTGGCTGAGGTTTCCCTTTTTCAAGGACAATGTTGATCTCATATCATGCTCATGATGAATTTATCCAGCCACCACATTACCCATCCCAGCAACTACCTACCACTTTACAGTGCTCTGGTTTGGGTGATAATAAGGGTCTTATTGATAAAGCCACCTTTAATCTTCTGTGTTCTTATCACTGTGTGAAATGTGTTGAGAACAGAATTAAGGTCTACTGAATTAACGGGGTCTCCAAATTTATTGCATCAGAGGGAACAGCAGGATGGCAGAGAACAGCTCAGTCCAGATTTGGCCTCATTTGCATTGCTACTCAAGGCCTCCTAGGAAAAATTTTAGAGCTTTGGGGGGCTAATGTTGGGGTCTGAATGGCATGAATTTTTGTGGGTCAGCGATTACCTGGAGAAAGGGGCATTTGTGACAAACTCCAGTGCTTCTGAGAGCAGCATGAATTAGGCCCCTTGTTTCCAGGGGATGCCTAATATGGACACTATTGAATGGACACTATTTACCTGACACCTGCTCTGGAGCCATGTACCTTGAAGTCTAACATCTGGTATACAGGTGTCTCTAACTGTAAGACTTACTGGGCCCATGTGGGACCATAATTTGTACAGAAACACTGGGGGATGATAACAGGGAGTAGGTGAGACTGCAGCAAACTAGAAGGAATGTACCTATTCCAAAAACACATCCACAGTGTAGCCGGTTAGCTCAGTTGGTTAGAGCATGGTGCTGATAACACTAAGGTTGCCAGTTCTATCTCCTCATGGGCCACTGTGAGCTGTGCCCTCCTTAAAAAAAAAAAGAAATTAAAAAAAATGCATCCACAGTGTTCTTTTGAATCTGACTATGCAGGATTCAGGCATTGGAGAAAATCTCAAAATATCCAGAACTCTGTCCTATGAGTAAGGTCACTAGCAGAGCAAATAATCTAAAGGTTTTGTGGATTACTGCAGGTTCACTGCACTGTTCATCTCAAGGCCATTGCTGCATTGGCAGAAAAATGGGGACTGAGTGGAGGGAGATCCTGTACTCCAGGGATGTAGCCATTTTTGCTGCCAAGGCAAGGAGATATAGTAGAGTCAGTAGAGGGTTGCCAAATCATCCAGTTTTCTAAAATGAATGGATATCAGATTTTTATGTGCAACAATTTCTTGTACTGCTTTGTTGAGATAAAATTGTCAGGCAATAATTGACTGTACATAATATTTGAGGTGCACTAATTGATAAGCTTTTAAATATGTATATACTCAGGGAACCAACACTATCCTCATGATAATGAACTTATCTAGCACCCACAAAGCTACCTCGTGCTCCTTTATTAGTCCTCTTTGCCTTCCCCCGGAAACCATTCGCCACATCCTAAGGAATTTATATTGATTTACCTTTTTTTTCCCCCACTATAGATTTGTCTTCCCTAGAATTTTATGCAATTGGAATCAAAGTATTTATACTCTATTTTTGGTTTACTTTCTCTCATATAGAGTAAGTATCTTCAGAATTACCCAGGCTGTATGAATAGTTCATTCTTTTTACTGCTGAGTAGTACTCTATTGTATGAATCCCCCACTATTTGCTTATGCTTTAGTTTTTAAATTAAAATTCTGGTAAACACATAACCATGAAGATGGTTAAAATTTAACCATCTTTAAGTGCACAGTTTAGTTGTATTAAGTACATTCATATTGTGCAACCATCACTGCCATTCATCTCCAGATCTCTTTTCATCTTGTAAAATGATAACTCCTAATTCCCCTCTCCCCAAGCCCCTAGAAACCACAATCCTATATTCTGTCTCTGTGAATTTAACTGCTCTAGGTACCTCATATTATGTAGTATTTGTATTTTTGTGTCTGGCTTATTTCACTCAACATAATGTCCTCCAGGTTCATCCATGTTGAAGTGTGGGTCAGAATGCCTTCCTTTTTAAGGCTAAATAATATGTCATTGTATGTATGTGCCATATTTTGTTTATTCATTTATCTGTCAATGGATACTTGGTTTACTTCCACCTTTTGGCTGTTGTCAGTAATGCTATGAACATGAATGTACAAATATCTCTTTGAGGCTCTGCTTTCTATTTTGGGGGGTATATACTTGGAAGTGGAGTTACTGGATCATATGGTAATTATATTTTTAATTTTTTGAGGATCCTCCATACTGTTTTCTACAGTGGCTGTACCATTTTACATTTCCACCAACAGTATCAAAGGGCTTTAGTTTTTTCACATCTTCACTTGTTTTTCTGTTTTTTGGGGGGTGGGGTTATGTGAGGGGAGGGGTTGGGTGATATTGTCTATCCTAATGAGTGTGAAGTGGTATCTCATTGTGATTTTGATTTGCATTTCCCTAATGATTCATGATAATGACCATTTTTTCATGTACTTATTGGTCATTTGTATGTCTTCTGTAGAGAAATGTCTATTCAAGCCCTTTCTCCATTTTTTTTCTCTTTTTTTAATTTTTATTTATTTTTTTAATTAAATTTATTGGGGTGACAATCCTTTCTCCATTTTTAAATTGGGTTTTTTGTTGTTGTTGTTGAGTTTTAGGAGTTCTCTATACATGCTGTATATTAATTCCTTATCAGATGTGTGATTTGCAGATATTTTCTCCCATTCTGTAGGTTGCCTTTCTGCTCTGTTGATAGCGTCTGTTGATGCACAATAGTTTTTAATTGTCATGAGATCCAGTTTGTCAATTTTTTCTTTTGTTGCCTGTGCCTTTGGTGTCATATCCAAGAAATCATTGCCAAGTTCAGTATTATGAAGATTTTGCCATTTTCTTCTAAGAGTTTTATAGTTTTAGGTCTTACGTCTAGGTCTTTGATCTATTTGGAGTTAATTTCTTGTGTATGGTTTAGGTAAGGGTCCAACTACATCAAAGTAAAAAAGTTTTGCACAGAGAAAGAAACTTCAACAAAACAAAAAGATAACCTACCGAATGGGAGAAGATATTCACAAATGACACATCCAATAAGGGATTAATATCCAAATATGTAAGAAATGCATACAACTTAACACCAAAAAAAAACAAACTTCATTCTTTTGCATGTGGGTATCCAGTTTTCCCAATGATTAATCTTAGCACCCTTGTCAAAAATAATTTGTCTTTATAGCAAGGGTTTATTTCTGGGCTCTCTATTCTATCCCATTGGTCTTTATGTCAGTACCTCACTGTTTTCATTAATGTAGCTTTATAGTAAGTTCTGAATTTGAGAAGTGCAAGTCATCCAACATTGATCTTTTTCAAGATTGTTTTAGCTATTCGAGGTCCCTTGATATACCATATGAATTTTAGAATATATTTTTTTTTCTTCAAAAAAAAGTCATTGGGATTTTGATAAGAGACTGCATGAAATCTGTAGATTCTTTGGTCATATCAACATCTTAACAGTATTCAGTCATCCAACTCATGAACATGGATGTATTTCCATTTATTCATGTCTTCTTTATTTCATTTATTTTAGAACTGTTTTATAGTTTTTATAGTACAAGTATTCACCTCCTTGGTTGTTAATTCCTAAGTATTTTATTCTTATTGATGCTACTGTAAAAGGAATTGTTTTCATAATTTTCTACTCAGATTCTTTGTTGTTAGTGTATAGAAATGCAACTGATTTTTCTGTGTTGGTTTTGTATCCTACTTTGAATTCATTTATTCTAACAGTAATTTCATGGATTCTTGAGGGTTTTCTACATATGAGATTATATCATCTGTGAACAAAGATAGTTTTACTTTTTCCTTTCTAGTTTGGATGTCTTTTATTTCTCTTTCTTGCCTAATTCATCTGGGTAGAGCTTAAAGTACTATGTTGAATAGAAGTGGTGAGAGGGCAAGCTTTACTCCTGATTGAAAAGCTTTCAGTCTTTAACCATTGAGTATGATGTTAGTTGTGGGTTTTTCTTGTATGGCTTTTATTATGTTGAAGTAGTTTCTTTCTGTTCCTAGTTTATTGAGTGTTTTTGTTGTGAAATGGAATTGAATTTTGTCAAATACTTTTTCTGCATCAGCTGAGATGATAATTTGTTTTTCCCCTTTATTCTTTTCATGTGGTATATTATATTACATTGATTTTCGTGTTCAACTATCCTTGCATTCTAGGATAAATCCCATTTGAACATGTTGTTTAATTCTCACCAGCACTTGTTATTGGTTGATTTATTGATGATAGCCATTCTGATAGGTGTGAGGTGATATCTCATTGTGGTTTTAATTTGCATTTCCCTGATAGTTAGTGGTATTGAGCATCTTTTCATGTATCTTATGGCATCTGTATGTCCTCTTTGGAGAAATATCTATGCAGGTCCAATGTCCATTTTTTAATTGTGTTGTTTGCCATTCTAACAGGCGTGTAGTAGAATCTCATTGTGGCTTTACCTTGCATTTCTCATGATTATGAGCATTTTTTATGTGTTTATTTGTTACCCATCTTTGGTGAAATGTCCATTCATATCTTTTACCTATTGTTAAAATAAATGTTGGTTGACGTTTCTATTTTCATTAACAAGAATACAGTGACACAGCAAAGAAATTTGTTGGAACTTCAGTCATTCATCAATTACAACAATAGTTTCCTTAATGGGATAATACTTTTTGAATACTGAAGGAATACTTCCTCAAAATTTTGTGCTGTTTCCAGTGGAAAAGTATAGGCACAATACACTTTTAAGTTTAATCTGAATTGTTAACATACTCTTTACTTTCTTAAATCTTCATAGCCAATGAAACAACAAATCAAGCTCTAAGTTGTAGTGTTTACCACACAGCCAATTTCAAGTTACACAATGATGTCTCTAAATTTGAAGCTGCAAAAAGATGTGCAGTAGCACATCACTGTATTCTATTTCCACCATACAGATACAATAGCTGTAAATAACCTGTGAAGGATAGATAATAGTAGAATGTAGTCAAATAATTAGGGAATGATGAGTTTTGAGTATCTATTAACTTAAAAATAAACAGCCTAATTGAAATCTGAACTACATATATTTAAAAATGCAACTTGATACATGTTTATACTTATAAAATTAAGGATTTTCTTATGCCCTTTATAATTTCTCTCTCCCTACCTGCTCATGTTCAGGAAACCACTAATCTGCTTTTTGTCACTATACATTTGTTTACATTTTTTTGAAAATTACATTAATCTGGGAGCAGCTTAGGGAGGTAGTTATGGTTCAAGATCCCCCATGAAATTGTGGTCAAGCTGTCTACTGGGGCTGTAGTCTCTGACAACTTGCCTGAAGCTGGACGATTCAATTTCAAGCTCTTTCCCATAACTGTTAACAGGAGCTTCTATTCCTTGCCACGTGAGTCTCTCTCTACAGAGATGCTCATCACAAAAATTCTCTGAAACCAAGTGATCCAAGAGCAAGAGAGTGCACCCAAGAAGGAAACCACAGTGGCTTTTATAACCTAAAATTGGAGGTGATATGCCCTCACTTTTGCCGTATTACACGGTTCATACAGATGAACTCTGGTAAAATGTGAGAGGGATAGACAAGGGTGAGAATACTGGGAAGTAGGGATTTGGGGGGTGCTATCTTAGAGCCCCCACTACTAGTATGTTTTACCATTTTTTGTCTTTTACTGGTGAGCTATATATTAATTTTCAAATATCAAACCTTGCATTTCTGGTATAAACTAATTTTTCTTGATATGTTATACTTTTTGCGTATTATTGGTTTAGTTTGCTAAAATTTTGTTGAGGTTCTACATGTATGTTAATGAAGGATATTGGTCTGTGGTTTTCTTGTAATGCCTTTGTCTGGTTTTGGTATCAGTATAATGTTAGCATCACGAATGAGTTGGGAAGCATTTCCTACGTTTCAATTTTTTGGAATAGTTTATAATTGGTATGGTTTATTTCCTGAATGTTTGGGAGAATTCGCCACTGAAGCATTTTAGCCTGTTGTTTGCTTTGTGCAAAGGTCTCTACTTCCACATTTAATTAATAGATATAGGGCGGCCCCATCCCACGACCCAGGCTCAGCACCTGTGCCCTATTTGGTCAGTGGGGGGCAGGTGGCAGGAGGGGAGGCATGCGTGGTGGAAGGGGACACAGAGCAGACTCGGATGTGAAAAAGGGCTGCCTTGCTTGTACCACTGCCACCTTGGTTGGGGACCCATGAGGCCTCTGTGCCCTGCTCTCAGAATAATGGGATTTGGCATGCGAGGTGGTTTGGCCGTGTTCATGGTGGGGGCACTACTGGTGCTAGTGCTGTTGAAGGCCATGGTTGACAGTGAAAACTCGGTGGGATCTTCAAGCAGAAATCCTTCCACACGTCTCAAAATCCCCACTACTAACTACTAAACCCACAGGGAATACTCCACATGGTGCCTTTCAGCCATACAAGTGAATCTTCTAAAAGCACTGTGAAACCATCTATAACTCCAGTTTCCTCAGTGACAGTCACCACCTCGAAACCCACAGCAAAACCATCAACAACTCCAGTTTCCTCAGTCTCAAAAAATGTGTCAGTCACCACCTTGAAACCCATAGCAACATCTAAAATGACAACACCAGAGGTCTCAACAAATATGACTTCCATCACCTTAAAAGTCTACACCCAAAATAACAAGTGTGTTTTCACAAAACACAGCCCAGATGTCAACATCCACAATGAACACAACCCACAAATTCGAAAGAAAGGATCAAAATTTGGTATTGGAAACTTTGTTGGTGGTTTTGCATTAACACTGGGAATTTTATCTGTCATTACATTGGATGCAAAATGTACTGTTCAAGAAGGGGCACTTGGTGTAGAACCATTGATAAATGGATGTTATCATTTAAGGAAATCCAAGGAACAATGGAAAGAAGATTGATGTAACCCTATCAATTAGTTTAAGACAATATTCTTTTTTTGAAAATCATATAAACAGGCCTTGAGAACTGAGAATTAGCTCCCCAAAGTGCACTGAGTTCTGCTATTTCCTCTGCTAGACCCTAAATCTCTTGGTAAACGCCCACATTTTTACATTCTGGCACATTAAAGAGCAGAAACATCAGTATAAAATAAAAATGTATGCGTATTGTTCTTTGGGATATTCCAGACAGATGGAGAGGGTGAGGAAATATAGTCATTGTCTCTACTATTTATGTTGTATTCGGGCCTGCGGGTCTGGACTGATGGCTCCATGGCTTTTGTCCTACACAGGCCCAGACCTTCCCATAAGCGAGAGCCACATGAGCCGTCCTGATCCTGATGAGTTTCTTTGTCTCATTTTACTCTCTTCTATTTTGTCTTTTTGCATAGCCCTGATTGTGAACCCAAACTACAGGCTGAAAGACCCCTGCACTTGTGTCTTCAGATTGTGACATTCGGCCCCATTGTGCTCACTAGCAATGACATTCACAGCTCTCGGTTCTACTCTGCCTGCTGAGCAAGGAGAGCATTTTCTCCAAGTACAGCATCTTATCTATACATTCCCATCAGCACATTCAATAATTTATTGAATAACCTCTTTTTTTTATATTTATAAGCCTCATACACCATGCCAGTTTTTCTGCCAGGAATTTGAGATTCAACACTGAAAGAAAAAGATAATAACCCTGACCTAATAGCACGTATAGTAGATGCAAAAACAAACATTGTGTAACTATTCAAAGATGATATTTTAATGTACAATGTTATGACTAGAGACATTCAGGGAATTTCATGATAATGTAATACTGAGATTTTTCAGGATTTGTGAGTTTGGAAGGAGAAACCAGCTGCGAATTTCACTTTAAGCTGACACCCAAAATATTTACTTGTATTTCCTAAGCATAGTGGATGAAGGATATTTCAAGCGGGGAAAAAATGTCCTGAGAATACCCTGAATTGGGAAGACTCATGTGGACTTAATGTCTATAAATATAAAACTTGTAACTAATTGTATAAATAACATTTTAATCCAATATATTTAGGTAATGTGGATGTTATGAATGATAATCATGCAGAAATAAATTTCTTGCCTTTTATAAACCCAGTAGAACCACTATATCTCATGTTAAAACTGTTTTTGCTTTTGTTTTGTTTTCAGGGCAAGTTTATTGCATAATTGATTGAGAACCAGGAATTTTTTTTTATTATTATTGGGGAATGGGAACAAGACTTTATTGGGGAACAATGTGCACTTTCAGGACTTTTCTCCAAGTCAAGTTGTCCTTTCAATCTTAGCTGTGGAGGGTGCTGTTCAGCTTCAAGTTGTTGCTCTTTCAGTCTTAGTTGTGGAGGGCGCAGCTCAGCTCCAGGTCCAGTTGCCATTGCTAGTTGCAGGGGGCACAGCCCACCATCCCTTGCGGGAGTCGAACCGGCAACCTTGTGGTTGAGAGGACGCGCTCCAACCAACTGAGCCATCCGGGAGCTCAGCGGCAACTCAGCTCAAGGTGCCGTGTTCAATTTTAGTTGCAGGGGGCGCTGCCTTGCGGGACTCGAGGAATTGAACTGGCAACCTTATGGTTGAGAGCCCACTGGCCCATGTGGGAATTGAACCGGCAGCCTTTGGAGTTAGGAGCACGGAGCTCTAACCGCCTGAGCCACCGGGCCGGCCCCAGGGATTTTTTTAAGGGTTTTAGTTTGATGTGTTAAAATTCTTCATGGGCTAATGGTTCTTAATGCTTATAAGCACTCAGTGGCTTACCTAAACAGTCCCTTGATGGAGGCTCCATATCCTGAAAGTGTAGAATCTTGTGTCTACAACAAAATTATAAGCTTTAAAATGTTTCCTAGTCTACTCTGAGGTAGATACCGTACCGTCCCCAGCCACAGAAAGAAAACAGGCTCCGAATGACTAATTAACCTGTCCAAATATAGCACTCCCAAATGGCAGAGCCAGCATATGACCCAGGTCCAGCAGACACTAGTGCCACCTTAAGCGCCCACTGATAGCATTGGTGGTGGTGCCTCTGAAAGAATTTGGAGACACAGACCAGCACTATTAAGTCATCCCCATCAGAAACAATTGACCAACTTCCCGACACACAAACCAGAATTCAGGCCAGATTCATTTCTGTACACTGTCCCCTGAACGATCTGGATGGTGGTGGAAATGTTTTCAGTGCCAACCCCAGAGAGAAGAGACTCATGCAGCATCACACAGCAAGTCAGGGACAGAGCCAGGGCTGCAGCCCAAGTTTCCTGATCGCTAGTCCAACATTCTTTCCATTGTGCCAAGTGCTTTCTCTGCTAAATGACATCAGCTCCACTTATCAATTGCATGACCATGTTCTGGAGAATACTAGATGCTTTAAAGAAAGTAACAGTACAAGAATCTATACATGTGATAAAATTTCATTAAACTACACACCAAGAAAAAGTGGCAAAATCCAAAAGAGGTTTACTCTTGAGTTAATATATTGTACTCATGACAGTGGTATATGGAGCTTCCATAAAATTGTCAGCTGATTTCTCAACAGAAACTTCGCAAGCCAGAGGGATTGGTAGGAAATATTCCAACTGATGAAAAGCAAGAATCTACAACCAAGGCTACTCTACCCAGCAAGGCTATCATTTAAAATCTAAGGACAGATAAAGAGCTTCCCAGATAAGAAAAAGCTAAAGAAGTTCATTACCACCAAACCAGTATTACAAGGAATGTTAGAGGGACTTTTTTTTTTCTCTGCCACTTAATTTTAGTACAATATAAAATTACAAAATACTCAATACACTAAGGCAAGAGAGACCTACTGTTAGCGCCCAGGGTGCTTACTTCAGGCTTTGGGCTTTCTTTCCTGACATCTCCATTTCGTACATGGTCTGTAGCCGGCACTTCACAAGCTCAGTGGGGCAGAGCACCAGTGCAGCAAACTCAGAGGCAAAGGAACCAGCAGCTGCATTCTGCAGATCACTCAGCTTTGCATGCTGGTCCAATCCCACCACTTTCTGTACCACCTGTTGGCAGAAGCCGTAGCACATGAAGAGGACAGGGTTCTCGGTGATGTTGGCGATGAGCACTGGGCTGGTCCCCTTATAAAATCCCCGGAAGCCCACCTGGGAGTACGTCTTCAGGCAGCAGTCGGTGAGGCCCCTGTACAGGTCGGGGAATGTCTGCATCTTCACTTTCATCCTGTCGAACGGCTGCCCAGTCAGAACACATGCTGTGCCCCCTGCGGCCCTTGCCGTGAGGTCAATGGCAGCTTGGATGGCATGATTGGACTTCATGCTCGCCCACTCTTCTGCAGAGGGACTTCTTTAAGATGAAAAAAAAAAGATTAAAAATATGAATAATAGGGCTGGCCTTGTGACTCAGGCGGTTGGAGCTCCATGCTCCTAACTCCGAAGGCTGCCGATTCGATTCCTACATGGGCCAGTGGGCTCTCAACCACAAGGTTGCCCGTTGGACTCCCACAAGGGATGGTGGGCTGCGCCCCCTGCAATTAGCAACAGCAACTGGACCTGGAGCTGAGCTGCGCCCTCCATAACTAAGATTGAAAGGACAACAACTTGACTTGGAAAAAAATCCTGGAAGTACAACTGTTCCCCAATAAAGTCCTGTTCCCCTAAAAAAAATATGAATAACAAAATGGCAATAGTTATATATCTATCAACAATTACTTTCAATGTGAATGGATTAAATGATTCGATCAAAAACATAGGGTAGCTGAATGTATAAGAAAATATTCTTACCATGTGATCCAGCAATTGTGCTCCTATGTATTTAAACTATTGATTTGAAAATTTAACTTCACACAAACTCTTGCACATGAATGTGCATTGCAACTTTATTTGTAATTGCCCCAAACTGAAAGCAAAAAAGATATCAATAGCTATATGTGAGTGGGCCAAAAAAAACAAACCAAAACAAAACTGTGGTACATACATAGAGTGGAAATCAGTGATAAAAAGAAATGAGCTATCAAGGCACAAAAGACATGGAACATTTTTACATGCAAGTTGCTAAGTGAAAGAAGCCAGTCTGAAAAGACAATGTATGATTCTAATTATATGTAAAAGACAAAAACTATAGATACAGTTATATCAGTGGTCGCCAGAGGGGTGGAGGAAGGTTGGAGGATGCATATGTAAAGCACAGGGGATTTTTTGTGGCTGGAAAAGAATCTCTGTGATACCGTTATGCATTTGTCAAAACCCATAGAACTGTACAACACAAAGAGTAAGCTTTAATGTATGCAAATTCAAATAATTTAGGAGGGCAAGGGATCCCAGAAAAGAATGCCGACTATGACAAGAGAATCTGTATTGTGAATGTATGAAACAACCTCACTATGAAACAGAGGGAGTGTGGGAAAAGCTGCTGACCTAAGTAAGTAAGTTGGAAATGAATGGAGTCTAAAGACAAAATGAACTGCAAGTACATACTTTACTCTAGTTGAGCAAGTTGTCCCCATGTGGGTATAGGTTAACAATTCTAATACTGCTTTCCATGTATACAGGCACATCTAGTTTTATTGCATTTTGCTTTATTGGGCTTCACAGATGTTGCATTTTTTAGAAATTGAAGGCAAGACCTTCCACCAGCAAAAAGGTTACATCTCACTTTATTGTGATACTTGCTTTATTGCAGCGGTCTGGAACTCAGCTTGCAATATGTCTGAGGTATGCCTGTATCAGGTAAATGGATGGTGGATGGTAGGAGCCAGGTGTCTCACTGTTCGAATGAGAATTTACAGATAAGCAAGGAAAAGAGGCTAGAACGATCCATGTGGTAGTGGATTAGAGTTGGAGACATCAGTAAGAACTTATGTTTAATTTAATATAGATACAGATGGTATTTACACAGGTTAGTACATATACATATGTTTTGTCAGCTGAAAGGGCCTAAAAACCATGACACCCCAGTAGCAATCAGCCCACCCAGTGTCCAGATCTTGATTCTAATACAATTCTCTAATAAAATGTATCCAGGCTCCTTGGAGAAATGGCTGAGTCTAGGACTGGGGCAAGAAATATGCATGCATATACAAGATGATGCATGGAGCATCTTGTAATGCCGGAAAGTAAGGAAGTGCTCAAAAAACAATAATAGGGGCATGTCAAAGACACAGGAACCAACTGAAAGAACTCCCAATGGCCACAGGGGAAATAATTTGAAAAACACAAATATATAAATGGCATTATAACCCACAGTATTAAAATATATGAGTACATACTTACATAAATAGATTATTGAATAAGTTAGGAAAGGGGGAAGAAGAGACAAATCTCCAATGCTGAAGAATTCCAAATAAATTAGTAGATACTCCACCCTAGGGGAGAGGTCATAGTGACTTACTTTCAAAGAGTACAGTGGGGGAAAAGTAAGTTTGTAGTGAAGAATCCTGGCAAACACTACTTCAGCCAAGTAATCAAAGTCAACTTAAACAGTCAGTCATAAATCATACTGATAGTATGTACACTTGATATGATGTGATTAAAAATGACATTCTACTTCTGTGACCTTCCACCCCCAAACCTATAACCCCATGATAAAAGCCCATACTCATGAGAAAAACAGTTAAATTCCAGCAGAGGGGCATCCTACAATATACCTGACTAATACTCCTCAAAATTGTCATGATCATCATAAACAAGCAAAGTCTGACACAGCCAGGAGGAGCCTCAGGAGACATAACTAATGCAGTGTGGTATCCTGGATAGGATCCTAGAACAGAAAAATGACATTAGATAAATACTAAGGTAATCTGAATAAACTGTGGGCTTTAGTTAATAACAATGTACCATACTAATGTAGAATGCTAATGATAGGGGAATTTGGGTGGGGGGTTTACTATGGAACTCTATTATCAGCTGACTTCCTAGAAATCTGAAATTGTTCTAAAAAAGTCTAGTAATAACAACAACAAAAATAGAAATTTCCAAACTCTTACACACACACACACACACACACACACACACACAGTCCTTCTATAAGCCAGCCACTCCAGTGTTGATTTTGAAATGTTTTCTTTTCAATGATCACAACAGCCTGGTGAAGTGGGAAGTATTATTGTATCTATGGGGAAATTGAGGTTCAAAGAAATGTAGTGATTTCCCCTTGGTCATGCACCTGGCAAAGCTTGGTTTCTAGAGCCTGGACTGAAACTTGGGAATCTGGGTCCAGAGCTGACTTTAGACACTTTAACAGAGCATGTGAAGTCCTCAACATGGTGCTGACAGACAGTGAGGCTCAGCTGCTGTTGCTCTTATTGTTGGAATTTTTAATCATATTTTTCCATTCTCTTTGACACACCAGAGCACTTACTGTCAGCACCGTATAGTCCCACGGTGTTGTCCTAATCTTGTGTCATTCTCCAATGGCTCTTCCATTGATGGCTTTTCTCTCTGGCACACTTGCATTACATCCAAAGGCCACACCTGCCTCCACATTGAGCATAGCCCTGAGCTCAGCTCACTAGATATGATTTGGGCCTTGGATTTCTCTGCATCTTTAGCAGTGACCAAGCAACAGGTTCTAATCTCCTTCAACAGTCCCAAGGCCAATGTGGCTGTCTCCATTTGACTTTACAGGTGTTGATGACTTTTAAGTATTTGGCCATGACCTTCACTTGGGAGGAGTGGGGGCAACTGGACTTGGCTCCTCTGAGGACTCTGTATCAGGATGTAATGCTGGAGACCTGTAGGTTCCTGGTTTCACTGGGTAAGCCTCACTTCCCTCCCATGTGGTGAACCCTCAGCCTTTTTCTTCATTTCACCCTCTCACTCCAGAACTGACTGGTGGACGAGGCCTTTGGAGCCCACCCTTCCTCCTAGCCATAACTCCTGCGGTGTTCCTGTCTTGCCTCTTCTTTCCTGTTCTCCCTGTGTCCAAGCGGGTACCATGAGGGGCCAAAACACACAGTAAGTGAAATCAAAAACTAAGCCAAGAATTAAACCAAGCCTACACTCTCACTCCAATATCTAGCATAGGCTGGCCTCTGTCTGAGGTCCTTATTCCAGATTCTCACCAGAGGGAAACTGAGTGGTCAAGCTTTGTTGGGTTAGGTGTCCCCATAACCCAGTGAGCAGGGGCTGGAGGTGAGGGGCCATTCTCTAAAAAGTTCATGAGTCAGGCAGGCCACCCAGCACACCGAAATTACACCATCTCGGTTAGAAGGCTTGTTTTTTCCCTGATACCTACATGACCATCCCTTGCTTCCTAAGGCCTGGGCCACAATTCTTTGATGGTACAGATGATTCTAGAGGGTGTACAGACATATCATCAGCTGACATTGATGGACATCTTGAGAAAGCCGTTCAGTTTTCCTTTCTCTTTCCTGCCTTCTGATTGTTGTCAGGATAGTTTTGCTTTAGAGATAAATTATCGACACCTCTCCCAACTTCGGCTAATGTTCCTTTTCAACAGAAGAAGCAGCCCCTGACTCATAGCGCGGGGCAGGCCACATAAGCTTACTGGAACTTAAAGCATTATTTTGATCTCATTGTTGTTGTATTTTGATGGTAACCTATTTGTGAAAAGTGGAACTTGTATTTGTAACAAATTCCCAGGTAACGCTGATGTGGTCTGTGGGTTGAAAACTACTGATTCTGGGAACATTGACTATATTAAAGATTTATCTTCATTTTTCATTGTAAATCCTAGCTCAGAGAGGTGAAGTGCTCTCGCAGGGGTACATAGGAAAGTTCCAGGCATGGATCTTCTGATATATTTCTTAGCAGAGTCATTGGTGATATTTGTCAAAACGTAAAATTCATGGATCACATGTTAGAGGTCTTTACGGTCAGGAATTTGCCCGAAGTGCTCCGGATATCTGTATGGGTCTCCCTTAAGAGGAAGCGATGCTACGCCCTCTCTTTGTATCCTTAGGGCACGGTTTCCCAGAAAACAGAACGTGGGCTCTCGGGTTCATCAGGATTGTTGGAAACTACATTACCCAAAGGCAGTGCCTAGCACGTCGCAGGCAGACACTAGGACAATGACGGAAACAAAGGGGCGTTTCCTGAGGTGGCGTGGGCGGGACTTCCGGCGTCTTGTTAGGACGTCATTCGGTTGTGGCCGGTGTCCTAACCTACCCTGGTGGCTGGAGCGCTAGGCAGAGGCACCCACCCAGAGCGGTCTTGGAGACCCAGCAAAGGACCGTGAGGAGAATAGTACCCACCTCCACGCTTCTGTCTGAGCCTTGTAGCAGGGGTGACCGCCCAGCGCTCTCCGGAGCTTCGGCACCAGCCGTTCGTCTCCGCAGCTCCGGGACGCGGCGCCCTAGGCCTCGTGCGCGTTCCACACGGCGGACACTGAGGTGCCAGGTCACCCTGCCCAGGGCTGGCGTGAGGGGTCGGCCGAGCAGCCTGGACCGGCTTTTGTCGCCGCCTCTCGCGGTCTCGCTCCCCATGGCGGCGCCGGTGAGTGGAAGGTTCCGCGCCGGGGTCGCCGCATGTACGGTTCCACCCTTTGTGACGTAGGGGATCCCTGGAGTCTTCGCCTTTCCATCTTAATGCTCTTGGATCTAAAGGTCCTGGGGAATGAATGGGGTGTAGGAGTGGCAGGTCTGATCACTTCCGACCCAGGGTTCTGAATCCAGGCCAGGGGGTGTAAGAAGAGGCCGCCATTTCTGGTTGTAACCTTCAGCTTGTCGCTCCTCCGCTCTTGGCCTCCATTCCCTCGGGTCTCAAACTGGAATCTTTTTCTCTCTCAGTTGAGGAATTGGATAGGCTATACGTGGGACCTGCGTCCTTCAGTGCTCAGCACGGCCCAGAGAGCGTCACTATGGATGTGGTTTCTGGAGCGTGAGTCCCCTGGTCCTGCTGTCGTCTTAGGCTCACTCCACGGAGAGTCTGACCCTCAGGCCTCCCTGCCTCAGGCCTTGATCCATCTGAAAACGGGGGATGAGAGCCTGGAGAGGAGAGGTGAAGTGGGAGCAGCGTTTTTGGAAGTGCTGCTCCTCCAACAGAAGTGGACGGTCCAGGACAGGCTGGAAGACAGGACCGACACTGGATTTATCTTTGCAGATGCCATCTGTGTAATACAAGTGAAGTTGGCTTGCCACTTGCAGCGAATCCATTTTCCTGTTTAACACATTTACTTGTGTTTCAAAAGTGAATCCATTACAATATTCATTAGTTACAGCGCATGTGAATGAGTCTCTTGACACGTAAACACGCAACAGGCCCTAAGTTACTCTCCTCGAGCCACCTGTTTGCTCTCATCATATAGGTGTGATCACCTTCGGGGCTTATTCATTTTTCCTCTGCTGGCTTGTTCCCTAACTTCATTCCAGCCCCTTTCCAGAATCCCCTCAGAGAGGTCCCCGGTTGTCCCATCTAAAGTATCCCCCAAATCTTTGTATTCATTTCATTCTCTTTTGTTGTTTTCGGCCTTTAGCATCATATGATTTTATCTTGCGCATTTATTTAGTTTCTTGTCCATCTTTCCCCAATGAGCTCCGCTTTCTACTCTATCCCAGGCCTAGAACAGTGCTGGGCCTGTACCAGGTGCTCATTAAGTGGTTGATGAATGAAAGACTCCACCTCTGGAACACACTTAGATTAAATCTGAAACACCAGAGGGACCTGGGTTCAAATTTTGCCCCTTGCCATTACACATGTAAATCTAAGCGACTTGAGTTTGAGCTTCCGTTTGCTGATTGTGAAGTGGAGACAGTGATGGTATTTACCTCATGGGTTGCAGGACGATTAATCAAATTCTCAAACACATCTAGCACTGACGTGCTGGGCACTGCAGTGTTTGCTTTATGAACGTTTTCTGTCTAATTCCCACAACCACTTGGTGAAGTGGGAACTATTGTGTTGATGTGGAAATTGAGGCTCAAAGAAATTAGCATGTGTTGGTTCAAAAAGCTGGATTTAAACCCTGGGAGTCTAGCTCCAGACCTAGAAACTTTAGTTGCTTTAACACAGCATCTAAAGCTCTCAGGTACAGGCAGTGTCGACCAGTGTTGCTCCTGTTATCATTATTGGAATTATTACTTTGATCCCACTCTCATAACGACCCAGAGCACTTCGTGTCTGCTGCTCACAGTCCGCATGAGATTATTATTGTTTTGTGTCACTGTCCAATGGCTTCCCATATAGGAGGCTTTTCTGTCCCACACCTTTGTATTCTGTCAAAGGCACCATTTACCTGTCTCCTGAGCCCAGCACAGAGCTAGATTCTCAATAGATATTCAGTGATTGAGGCTTTGGGACTCCCTGGATATTTGCCACTAACCAAGCAGTAGGCTGTAATCTCAGTAGGCATACGGCTACCCCACCACCTCTGTTTGACTTTCTAGGCATTGGTATCATTTGAAGATGTGGCTGTGACCTTCACTAGGGAAGAATGGAGACATCTGGACCTAGACCAGAAGACTTTACACCAGGAGGTGATGCTGGAGATTTGTGGACTCCTGGTCTCACTGGGTAAGGCCTCATCTGTCTCCCATGTGGTACCCATATCCTCTTTCATTCCATCCTCTCTCTCTAAGAATGGCTGATTGAGAAGACCTCAGGAACTCACCTTCCCCTCTCCCCACAACCTCAGCATGTTCTGGTATAACCTCCTCTTGCTTGGTTTCCCTGTGTCTGCATCAGGGATTATTGTATAAGAAACAGTTCTTCTCAACACTTTTACCCAAGTGTCCAGCACAAGCTGGCCCCAGTCAGACATTTTTATTCTAGATTCCCATAAGAGGAAAGCTGATTGATTGAGCTTGGTTGAGTTGGATGTCCCCACAGCCCAGTTAGCAGGACCTGTGGGTAACAGGAGGTTCTCCAAGAAGGGGGCGAATCAGACAGACAAGAAGTTATTTGTCATCAGTGCTACTGGCATTTAAGCAACACAATCTCAGCTAAAAGTCTTCTTTGACCTCTGAGACCTGCACAGTTGACCCTTATTTCCTAAGGCCTATGCCTTTCTTTGCTGCTACAGGAGTCAATTTTAGAGGATGCACAGACACATTTTCAAATGGTGGTGATAAGCATCTGCCAAAGCTGTTTCTTTTTCCTTTTTCTTTCCTGCTTCTTTCTTGTTGTTGAGAGAGTCTGGACTTAGTGCTGCATGTGTAATACTCCCATGGCTGTTCGCTCATCTCCCCTTCAGCAGAAAGAACAGCCTTGCAGACTTGAGCAGGCAGCATGAGTTTGCTGGGACCACAATTATTTTGATCTTATCATGTTTTTGTAGTATCCTTTTACTTAGCCCAAGTGAACAAATTATCTTTAAAGTGCTTAGAAATAGAACTGGGAACATAGCAAGTGCTATGTACATATTATATATAATAAATTAATAAATCCCAAATGTTCTTCCACCGAAACTCTAAATGTCCAGTTTACCCAGAAATTGGTCTGAATACAACTTGATGGAGACCTAAGGTCTCCCTTTTCCCAAATGTCCAAATGGTTACGTCTGACAGGGCTTTCCCAGCATTGTGTCTACATAGTGTCTCCCAGGAGATCAGTCATCAATGCAGTAAGTACAGTGTTATTTTCTGACAATTGTGATTAGTGGCTGAAAGGAGAAATATCGGGAATGGTATTCCAGGTGGAGGACCAACACAAGCCAAGTACCTGAGGGGGCAGTGAGCTTAGTCCCTTAGATATAAAGGAAGATCTGATTCACCATTTCACTGTCGCATCACGGAGCTCAGTGCCATGCATATAGCAGACATCAGTGAACATTTGCTAAGTGACGACTGGATGAATTCTGGCTTGCAGTACAGGATTTTCTACTCAAAGTTTCTGTGGGTCCTGGTGCCTAAGTCACTGACTTCTCTCCAGAGTCCTCCTGGTTTTAAACTTTCACATTTGACAAAACGTGTTTGGCTGCATGTACCAGAAAACCACCTCATACTGGTTTCACCCTGAAAAAAGTTTATTACTTCACTTAATGAGAGGTCCTGAGGTGGGGCAGGCTCCTGGGTTGGTAGATGCCAGCCCAGTTTTCTGTCAGCTTTTTCTCCTTGGTCCAGGTCATCAGGCTTGAATCCTTGAAGTCGGCACAGGATGATGCCCCAGCACGTAGGACAGCAGGTCCCCACGTTTTGCCCTATCTTCCCAACCTGGATGAAAGCCTCTTTCTTCAGAATGGGTAGCAGTTTTAGGTCATGAGCTACCTCAGACAACTGACTATCATTAGATGCCATTCCCCAGTTGATTTAGTCCCGTATTTTTAGCCATCCTTGGGCACCAGAATCACTGGGCCACTTTAAAAACTATACCAAGGCTCAGTCCTTATGTCCAGAGATTTGGTTTAATTTGTTCTGTGTTCGAAACGCAGATATCTCTAGGTAGTTCTGATGCCCAGGGAGGTTGAATCCTACTGACTTAATTAGGGAAAACCTTCTGGAAGGAGGAATCCCCTTTCTGGGGTTTCATGGTGGTGTGTTAAAAGTGTATAGTCCTGTATAGTTGAGACTTTTCCTTTCGTCTTTACCTATATATCCCTGCCCCATTTATTTCTACATGCACAGGGCAGCCTGTTCCCAAACCAGAGCTGATCTGCCTCCTGGAGCATGGGCAAGAACTATGGGCAATAAAGAGAGGCCTCTCCAGAAGCATCTGTACAGGTAAGTGGCTGAGAGTCTGGCAGGTGGGTGTCATGAAGTCGGCAGAGGATCACTGTGTCTGAAATTCTGTGGGCGGCTGTTTCTTTTTGTGGCCTTGCTGTGGTCTTCCTAGGTGGTCATGGAGCACTTTGAACTGTGTTTCCTGTCTTCCCACCCCCATCACTCTCTTTGCCATTACCAGGGTTAAAAGGTGGTATGTTAGGTAAGTGACAGGCTGGCAATGTTGAGCCACTCACCAGCCTCATGATCCTGGGACAGTTGTGTGATCTCACTGTGCCTGTGATATACAAGTTAGGCTGAGTTATTGGTACCTGCTTTGAAAGATAAACTGCAAAATCTTGGTGGGTCAACAGATTAAATAAGAGGTTTTTTTTCTCATCATGCCATGTCAAATGTGGGTTAGCAGGGGAATCTGTACGACATAATTATGCAGGGATCTAGGTGCATTCTTTTGTCAATATATGGCTTTAAGGTTGCCCTGGAATCATCCAACTGGCCAAGAAGAACAGGAGAGAAGGAGAGTAGTCATATTATTCACTTGCACACACACGTCACTTCCATTCACATTCCATGGTCAAGAACTGTCCATTAGTGTCCATGTTGTATTACACTGGGAAATTTGGTTTAACTTTGTGCCCAAGGAGAACCCATGGGTATACAGAACATATACTCAGTCTGCTAAACTTGGCCTACGTTTGACAAACATCGTAATGGTAATTCCCAGATCCTTGGATTACTCAGGAATGTAATTAGATAACACAAAACGGCTCATTAGCTCACTGCCTGACCTGAAGTAAGCGGCTCAACAAAAGTTACCTATTAGTAATATTCATGTCTTATTAGTCATAATGAATAATGACATCTCAAACTTCTTTCCAGATTCAGAAAAGACCGTCCTTTCTTCTGCAGATTACTACTTCCAGTTATACTCTGCATCCCACTCTTTTTTTATTTCTCCATCCAATCATTTATTTATATACACGTACATGCATAATCCAAGGATCTGGCCTCTCAACTCAGCAAAAACTTTTCCCACATTATCATGCCCAAGCTTTTGTAACATTTTGCTCTTGTTTCCTCTTCTGACTTGACCTTCTCTGTCATCGTCTTTAATCCCTTCTTCAACATTGGCTTCAGCAAGAATCTGACAGCCCTTACTTTTTATTCTATGCTGTTTATCTTGGTGAACTCACTCATGTTTATACCTTCAACTTCAACCTGAGTGTGTTAGGTCCCATAATATAGACACGATGGCTAACATACACTGCTTACTCAGTGACTGGCATCTTACTAAGTGCTGTATATGTACTCTTTCACTCCATCCTAACAACAGACCTATCAGGGAGGCTAAAGGACTTTGGGTGGCTTGCTAAAGGCCACAGAGCTAGTGTGAGATACTGCTGGAGTTTCAGACGGGGGCCTTTGTCTCAGAGACCCTAAAGAAAACTACAGTAAATAACTGTGTAGGCCCTCTAACTTTTATAATTGTCCCAAGGTGTACAGATTTAGAAAAACCATCAACTGTGATTTATGATACTGTTATCATTAGTCAGTGTATGTCCTGTTTTATTTTATTTCATTGTATTTCAGTATTCATTCATTCCCCTTTAAAACATTGTGATGAACACCTGCAAACCATTGACCTAAGTACTAGAAGGTTATCTACTCCTTACATCTATCAATGTGTTTCTTTCCTTTTCCGTTCCTGTGCTGTCTCTCTCACATAGATAACCACTTTATTTTGGATTTGTTATTCCATTCCTTTTTCTTTAGGAAGGTTTGTTATTCCAAATTTGTTGTTTTAGATAAATATAGGGCTGTTCACATACTCTGTTTTTTCTTGTGTCAGTTTTGGTAATTTGAGCCTTTCAAGGAATTTGTCCACTTCATTTGATTATTCTATCCATTACTTTTTAAGATCGTTTCATCTTAAAGTGGTAAATTTTATGTTACGTATATTTTGCCACAATAAAAAGTGCTAAAAAATAAATTTAAGGTGTACATATCATTTTTATACTGCTATTAACAACTAACATTTTCAATTTTTTTTATATCTATGCCTAAGTCACATTGTCTTGATGTATAAATTCATCATAATCCTACCTTCAAAGGGCAAGCCGTCCTGGCTTTATTCTTCTTCGGAGATATCCTAGTTCCTTTGTTCATTTATGTAAATCCCACAATCAGCTTGTCAGTATTCATGAAAAGCCCTACTGGAATTTTATCTGAAGTTGTATTGAATTTTCAGAAGAATATGAGGAAAATCAGTGACTTTATATTACTTTCATGTAGATCTTTATTAATGCATTAAGTTTTATAATTTCCTTCATCTAGATGTTATCAATTTTGTGTCTGTTCACCAACTTTTTATTCAGACATAGTAGACTCAGTGTGTGCACCGTGGCTTCTCACACTCCCGCACTTTTGCATAGGCCATAATCCTGAGAATGTTCCTCATCTGTCACTGCTGCCTTTCCATCCATATCGCCACCATCTCATCCTCTTATGTGCTTTACTTCACCTGGCATTCAGCATTCTCTCTAGACTCTGAACCTTTGTACTTTCTGTCTGCTATGGTTTTCCTCCTAATTCCTCTGCCTGGGAATTTCTACTCTCCTGTAGAAATAAGCCCACATAGCTTCTTTTCCAAGCAGCATCCACTGACCTCTTTCTGTCTCCCATCTGGGCCAAATTAGGTGCCCCTTCCCTGTGCTGTCATTGCACCATGGGATATCCTCTCTTAGAGCACAGTCATTACATACAGTGTAATCATTACTCTACCCACCTTCCCCCATTCTGGAGATTGAGGAGGAGGAGTCTCCACTTTAGATTCTCTGTGCCCTGCCCCAGCTTTTCCTCCTGGGTTTCCTTTCAGAGATGTCAAGAGTTCAAGGGTTAGTAAAGAAAGAAATTGTAAATCTGGGTTTAAGAGATGTGAAAATGCAGTAAGTGTTAGAAGCATTATTTTCATCTTCATTCGCTCCCTAAAATGGTGATTTTGTTTATTCTTTGTTACTATCACTCATACACACCTTTTTTGTATTGGACTTCCTTCAGGTAAAGAAGCAAAACTTGAAACCACAGAGCCCACTGCTTCTCAGCTGGCCTTGTCTGAGGAAGCCTCTTGTAAGGAAGAAGTGACACAGGGAAACTCAAGGGATTCCAAGTTGGGGCAAGCAAGGGATCAGGAAAAGCTATCAGAAATGCAGGAAGGGAGCTTGAGGCCAGGAACAGACCCCCACAAGGAGATAAACTATAGGAGCCTGAGCCATAAACATGATGATTTGGAGACAGAAGATAGTCTGCGTTTAAGGGGTTTACAGGAGCAAGTCACTACACGAGATGTGCTGCGTGAACATGATTCCCAAGGACCAGGAAACGGCCCTGTGATTGATGGACAAAATAACCTCTACAAATGCAAGGAATGTGGAAAGGGGTTTAGCAAGAATTGGATTCTTGTTCAGCATCAACAGATTCATGCTGGAGTGAAGCCCTATGAATGCAATGAATGTGGGAAAGCCTGTCGCTATATGGCAGACTTCATTCGACATATGAGGTTTCACACTGGGGAACAACCATACAAGTGTATCGAGTGTGGGAAGGCCTTCAAACGCAGGTCTCACCTCACAGAGCACCAGCGTATTCACACTGGAGATAAGCCCTATGAGTGCAAAGAATGTGGTAAAGCTTTCACTCACCGCTCCACTTTCATCCAGCATAGTATGACCCACACGGGAGAAAAACCCTTTCTGTGCAAAGAATGTGGAAAAGGTTTTCGCCTCAACTCATCCTTCACTCAACACATGAGGATTCACACTGGAGAGAAACCTTATGAGTGCAGCGAATGTGGAAAGGCCTTTACTTACCGCTCTACTTTCATCCGGCATAAGAAGACCCATACTGGAGAGAAGCCCTTTGAGTGCAACAAGTGTATCGAGTGTGGGAAGGTCTTCAATTGCAGGTCTCACCTCACAGAGCACCAGCGTATTCACACTGGAGATAAGCCCTATGAGTGCAAAGAATGTGGTAAAGCTTTCACCCACCGCTCCACTTTCATCCAGCATAGTATGACCCACACAGGAGAAAAACCCTTTCTGTGCAAAGAATGTGGAAAAGGTTTTTGCCTCAACTCATCCTTCACTCAACACATGAGGATTCACACTGGAGAGAAACCTTATGAGTGCAGTGAATGTGGAAAGGCCTTTACTTATCGCTCTACTTTCGTCCAGCATAAGAGGACCCATACTGGAGAGAAGCCCTTTGAGTGCAACAAGTGTATCGAGTGTGGGAAGGTCTTCAAACGCAGGTCTCACCTCACAGAGCACCAGCGTATTCACACTGGAGATAAGCCCTATGAGTGCAAAGAATGTGGTAAAGCTTTCACCTACCGCTCCACTTTCATCCAGCATAGTACAACCCACACAGGAGAAAAACCCTTTCTGTGCAAAGAATGTGGAAAAGGTTTTTGCCTCAACTCATCCTTCACTCAACACATGAGGATTCACACTGGAGAGAAACCTTATGAGTGCAGTGAATGTGGAAAGGCCTTTACTTATCGCTCTACTTTCGTCCAGCATAAGAGGACCCATACTGGAGAGAAGCCCTTTGAGTGCAACAAGTGTATCGAGTGTGGGAAGGTCTTCAAACGCAGGTCTCACCTCACAGAGCACCAGCGTATTCACACTGGAGATAAGCCCTATGAGTGCAAAGAATGTGGTAAAGCTTTCACCTACCGCTCCACTTTCATCCAGCATAGTACAACCCACACAGGAGAAAAACCCTTTCTGTGCAAAGAATGTGGAAAAGGTTTTTGCCTCAACTCATCCTTCACTCAACACATGAGGATTCACACTGGAGAGAAACCTTATGAGTGCAGTGAATGTGGAAAGGCCTTTACTTATCGCTCTACTTTCGTCCGGCATAAGAGGACCCATACTGGAGAGAAGCCCCTTGAGTGCAAAGAATGTGGCAAAGCCTTTTGTGACAGTTCTTCCTTAATTCAACACATGAGGATTCACACTAGTGAGAGGCCCTATGAGTCAGGGAATGTGGAAAAGCCTTTACACACCACTCTGTTTTTATCCGACATAATAGGATCCACAGTGGAGAAAAGTCCTTGGAATGTAATGTATGTGCAAAAGTCTTTTACTATAGCTCTTCCTTTACTCGACACATGAGGATTCACACTGGAGAGAAGCCCTATGTATGCAGAGAATGTGGAAAGGCCTTTTCCCAACCTGCAAATTTTGTTCGGCATAATAGGATCCACACTGGAGAAAAACCTTATGAGTGCAAAGAATGTGAAAAGGCCTTTTGTGACAACTTTGCCTTAACTCAACACATGAGAACTCACACTGGAGAGAAACCCTTTGAATGTAGTGAATGTGGAAAGGTCTTCAGCCACAGTTCATCGTTTACTCACCATCGAAAGATTCATACCAGAGTTTAAAAGGAAGTTTTTTGTAGGAAGGTTTTTGCAAGTATGTTCACCTCAGTCGATTTTAGTGAACTCATACTAGTGAAATACCTTTCCTTTTAAATACAACCAATTAAATATACACATTAACTACAATTCTACTTTTGATGGAGCTGCAGGATGTGTGATGGGCCAGTGCACTGTGTGGATAAACCTCTTGGAGCACCTGGCTCAGGTGAACAGAGATGGCACCACTGGGTCCCACAGGACATTTACTGCATAAGGCCACCCTGCCAAAACTGGGAGACGTAGCACATCTACCTAATACACAGAAACAAACCGAGGGAGGCGGCCAAAATGAGGAGCCAAACATGCAGTGTTTAGAAGGTTGAGAAATTCTAACCAAAATGTAAAACACTCAACTAGAACATTTTTAGAAAACAGGAGAAAATCTTTTGTGTTCCTGCTGAACTCTTCTCATGGTTTCATAGAATAATAATTGAATAAAAATGTCCATGGTGCCCTATCTGTGCCTCTGGCCCTGTTACCCCACTCCATCAATTATCCATTGCTGTTCTTTCTGGCCACACTGGCCTTGACCTGGTGCCAGCCAACCTCAGGGCCTTAGATGTGCAGTTCTCTTTTCCGGGACTGCTAGGCCCCACCTTTGAACCTCGGTAGGGCTCCTGCATGTTTCTTGGGTCTGCATATCACTTAGCTTATGTTCCTCAAAGGTAGACAGGACAGTGTTTTGGAATAAAGGGTACTTTTGATAATTGTTGGTAGAGCTACCCTCAATGGTCTAACTTTGGATGTTATAAAAAACACATAAAGGGGGGAAGGCCTTTTTATCCCTCATATCCCAATCCCCCCACCTCAAAATAACCAGTTATAAGCGTGTCAGGGAAATTGGAAAGAAGCCATACACACATTTCCATTTCCTTTCTCTTCTACCTCTCCTTCTTTTAAAATACTCTTCAGATGGATTTATAGTATGAACATGAGATTATTGTATACATTTTTCCTAAATGCATGATAACCACTGAGAGTCTCTCATGGAAAATTCTCAGGTGTAGTGTAAGACTCTAGGCTGGGTCAATTTCTAATATGACCGTTTAGATAACAAGTGATTAATTACCTGCCACAGAAAATTTTCAAAGGGATGACAATTATGTTTCTCTTCAGTATGAATTATCAGATACTGAGAAAGATATTTCTCTGGCCAAAAGATTATCCTGAATAGTTAACCTTCAGTTTTATTTTCTAGGAATTACTTTACAGGACTGTACTGAACAGCATAGTGTGTATGTTCACAGTACTGTGCGGTGTGTCCTATTTTATTGTTTGAGTACTGTACATATGTACTGTTTGTACACATGTATGACTGAGAGTGAAAGCAATACAATAACGAGTACATTACACAAAAGACGTAATTGAAATATTTTTGTTATAATGAAATATTTTTGTTATAATGAAATATTGCATATAATTTATTTATAAGACACATATTAAACAAGGTGCATTTAAACAGAAAAAAACATTCCATAAAAGGTCATGTACTGATTGGTTGTGCTGACCAGAGACTCACAGGAACCTGAACCTGGATTTCCCCTGTGTAGCAGTGGCTCAGTATTTACTAAATCAGCCTTTGGATTATTTTTTAATTTCTTTTTATGTCCTCTTATTGATTTATTAGCTTTTTTGAGTTTAGTGATTGATTTAGAGTTTGTGGTATACATCAGAGGTTGGCAACTTTCTCTCTAATTGGCCAAATAGTAAATATTTTAGGCCAAGAGGCAAAAATAAAGGATGTTATATCAGCACACATATAACAATTGAGAAACAAATTTCTACACATTTTTAATTCTTTATTTAAAATTCAAAATATAATAATGATTGAGTGTATAGTTTTGCAATATTGGTCTACCAGTACAATGTATATTATTATTTTGGGGGGAGCTAACATTTCACTTAATGAGATAAAAGTTAATGTTTATCAAAATAGATGACAAATGTTCATGTGTTAATGCATATCTGGATTTATTTAACCTATTTCATCTTTTTAAAAAAATTAATGAATTTTAATAAAATGCAATATAGCACTAATAAAATGTTCCTATTTCATCTTTTAAAGTGTCTCTACACATGACATCAGTACTGTCAAATATTGACAACATTCCATGACTACAATTTCAGTCGAATATATTTATCACTTGGGTGGCATGTGTAGAATTCCATTGGATTCTTCTCTTGATATTTGCCTTTTGTGCATGTGATTACATTGCAGATTAATCACTTCCAATTCAGGTTATTTCCTAAAGGTGGAAATTTCTCAGTGGCACAGTTAAATGAATTTATACATAAGGAAATTTCCTTTGCAAACTTGCATCAAGTCTGAAAATCCGTGCAGGAATTGTAGTTTGAGCTTGGGAAATGTATCAGATGCAAATGTGTGTTCAGTGAAGCTCTCACTTCTTGTTATAACTATTGTCAGCATGAGAAGTGTATAAGCTTCTTGATATTGACTGAAATAAGGTTGTTTTAAAGATTTTTATTAAAATACAGCTAACATACAATATTATATTAGTTTCAGGTGTACAACTTAGTTATTCAACATTTACATACCTAAAATGATCACTATGGTAAGTCCAACAACCATCTAACACTGTACTATACTATCAAAATATTATTGACTATATTCCCTATGCTGTACGTTACATCCCCATGACTTGTTTTATACTTGGAAATTAGAACCTCTTATTCCCCTTCACCATTGTTTCCCACTTATAAATGTTTCATTTGCAGTTGATATTCAATATTAATTTCAGGTGTACAGCATAGTACTTAGACATTTATATAATTTAAGGAGTGATCTCCCTGACTAGTCTACTACCCACCTGGCACTATACATAGTTATTACCATATTATTGACTATATTCCCTATGTTTTACATCCCCATGACTATTTTGTAACTACCAATTTGTACTTCTTAATCCCTTCACCTTTTTCACCCAGTCCCCCAAACCCCCTCCCATCTGGCAACCATCAAAATGTTCTCTGTATCAATGAGTTTGTTTTGTTTTTTATTTTGTTCTTAAATTCCACATATAAGCAAAATCACCTTGCATCTGTCTTTCGCTGTCTGACATACTCCACTCAGCACAATACCCTCCAGGTCCATCCATGCCACCACAGATGGCAAGAACCCATTTCTTTCCATGGCCGAGCAACATTCCATTGTATTTATGTACCACCTCCTCTTTATCCATTCTTCCATTCAGACACCCAGGCTGCCTCCACATCTTGGCCATTGTAAAAAAGGCTGCAATGAACATATGCACACATTCCCTCGATAAGTAGTGTTTTGGGTTTCTCTGGATAAATACCCTGAAGTGGGATTACTGAATCCTTGTCTCTTGTTACAGCCTTTGTTTTAAAGTCTCTCTTGTCTGGTGTAAGTATTGCTACCCCAGCTTTTGTTTCTTTCCATTATCATGGAATATCTTTTTCCATCGCTGTACTTTCAGTCTGTGTGTGTCTTTCAATCTTAAGTGAGTCTCTAATAGGCAGCATATGTAAGGATCTTACTTTCTTACCCATTTAGCCACCTTATATTTTGATTGGAACATTTAGTCCATTTACATTTAAAGTAATCATTAATAGATATGTACTCATAGGCATTTTATTATTCATATTTTTTATCATATTTTTCTTCTTCTTTGAAAAAATAATGATGTCCAGGCCACACACACATACACAGAGGTTCTGATTTAACTGATGTGGAGTGGGGCCTGGGCACTGGGATTTTCCTCTAACATTCCTTGTAATACTGGTTTGGTGGTGATGAGCTCCTTTAGCTTTTTCTTATCTGGAAAGCTCTTGATCTGTCCTTCTATTCTAAATGATAGCTTTGCTGGGTAGAATACTCTTAGTTGTGGGTCCTTGCTTTTCATCACTTTGAATATTTTATGCCAATTCCTCTGGCCTGCAAAGTTTCTGTTGAGAAATCAGCTGATGGTCTTCCCTTGTAGGGGGAAGAGAAACTGCTTTTCTCATGCTGCTTTTAGGATTTGGCATTTTAATTATAATGTGTCGTGCTGTGGGCCTCTTTGGGTTGATCTTGTTTGGACTCTGTTCTTCCTAGGCTTGTGTGTCTATTTCCTTTGTGAGGTAAGGAAGTTTTCAGTCATTATTTCTTCAAAGAGGTTTTCAATTCCTTGCTCTCTCTCCTCCTGGTACCCCTATGACGTGAATGTTGGTACATTTGATGTTATCCTAGAGGCCCCTTGATGTTGTTATCCTCGTTTTTTGGATTTTTTTTCTTTTTGCTGTTCTGCTTGGGTGTTTTCTGCTACCTTATCTTCCAAATCACTGATTCGTTCCTCCACTTTAATCTGTTGATTCCCTCTAGTGTAGTCTTCATTTCAATTATTGTATTCTTTATTTCTGACTGGTTCCTTTTTTTTTTTTAATCTCCATTTTTATGTTTCCTATCTCTTTGTTGAAGTTCTCACTGAGATCATTGAGCATCCTTATACAAGTGTTTTGAACTTTGCATCTGGTAGATTGCTTGTCTCCACTTTAGTTCTTTCTCTGGAGCTTTGATTTGTTCTTTTATTTGGGACATGTTTGTCTACCCATTTTTGCTGCCTCTCTGTGTTTGTTTCTATGTATTAGGTAGGGCTTCTATGTCTCCCAATCTTAGTAGAGTGGCCTTATGTAGTAGGTGTCCTGTGTGGCCCAGTGGCACAGTATCCCTGGTCACCTAAGCTGGATGCTCCAGGTGTATTCCTTATGTGGGTTGTATATGCCCTCCTGTTGCCTTGAGCCTTGGTTGCTCTTGGCACATCAGTGGATGGGCATGACCCTGAGGCTGACTTGTTGTGAGGACTGGCTGTGACTACAGTGCAGGGGCTGACCCTACAGAGCAGGATTCACTTTAGCAAGGATCTGCTGCCTGCCCAGTCTGCCCATCAGGTGTGTTGTCCTCATAGACAGCAGGTGATGCTCTGGCTGGGTCCGAAGCTGGCCACTGGGTGTTCCAGCCCTGGTGTCTCCTAGAAGGGGTCCCACCACAGGCCAAGTTCAGCTGCATTCTGTATCCAGCCCTGGCATGAGCCACAAAGCAATCCACAGATGGCCACTGCTCACATTGGGCTTGAAGGTGCCTCAAGAAGCCAATCCACAAACCAAGGCTGGCTGTCACTACTGCTGGGCTTAGGGCTGCTCAGCCAGAGGTTCGCTTCAAAGCTAGATGATGCTTGTTTAGGTTTTGTGAACCTTTGGGAGATTTTAGGAAAAGTCCACAGTGTGAGCCAAGATAGGCCATTTGTATGGAGAAGCCACTGGAAGCAGCTTGGGTGGGCCTGAAAGTTGGGGTGGTGGGGTCCCAGGGAATTACCAGGGTGGGCCAACAATTGCTGTTAGGCAGGTTGATGGAAATTCAGATACGGCAGCTGCTTGTGTCTGTAAGCAAGGAGGTGGGAGGGCTCAAAAAAACAATGGCTTCCGCCAACTCCTCCATCCAGGATAAAGCTGCCCCTCCAGGCCTCACCCTGAAGCAGACAATTCAGTACCTCCCCGTATGTCCCTGGTGCTCTTTGAGCTGCTGCCTTAACACTGGAGCTCAGAGTTTTTATGGAAACAAATTTGAATTTCAAGTAATTTTCACGTGTCATGAAATGTTACTCCGCTTGTATTTTTTCTAAAAGGACTACCTCATCTGTGCAGCATCAGTGCTTGGGAGAGCAAAGGAAGGACAGAGAATGGGAGAAACAAAAAGCTACTGACATTATCCCACAACTATCTATAGTGGCCAGTCTATCCATAATTATAATTGCTCTTAATTTTTGATACCATGCCATGTTTCCTTAATTATCTCTCAAATATTCTTCAATATTCCCTAGAATTTCAAAGTAAATCTCATGACTAAAAAAATCAAAGGAAAGCTAAATCTCTGCTTAACATTAAAATTTCAGCATCCCATTCCAAACCACTCTCTCTACTGAGAATTGCTATGGAATGTGACTTCACCTCTTGGCTTTCAGTTAAGATAGCACATGTACTAGAGAATGAGAGTATTTTGTTTAAAGTCAGAAACCCTATCACTCATTCCACACCAGAATTATTATACCAGTGAAACAATATTCCTATTTAAAATAATTTCTTATTTACAATTATCAAATGCCATAGAGAACATAATCCGAAATACAAGCAATATAAACTGCCCTTTATCTGCAACAGTGTCCACACAACCCCAATCATTGATCTGTGTTAATTTTCTAGTCACAAGATAGGAACCATGTGTAAGACTAATCTATTTCTCATCTAAAACTTTGAAGCCATCCTCCTAACAAACTATAATTCTCTGTCAAGTTTCAGTGGAGAAAATAAAAATTCTCTTATGTATACTTCAAGACATATACTGCAGAAAATTAATGCTTTCAAAGCTGGTGAGTTGGGCGGCTGGATGGCTCAGTTGGTGAGAGCGGGAGCCCTTAACAAGGTTGCCGGTTCAATGCTCACATGGGATGGTGGGCTGCGCCCCCTGCAACTAAGATTGAAAACAGCAACTGGACTTGGAGCTGAGCTGCGCCCTCCACAACTAGATTGAAGGACAACGATTTGGAGCTGATGGGCCCTAGAAAAACACACTGTCCCCCAACACTCCCCAATTAAAAAAAAATTCCTCTTGTGTTACAGCTTTGGAAAGAAAAAAACAAAAAACTGGTAGGTGGACTGGAGCAGTAATGGGGACAGCTCCGGACTATTAATTTCAAGGTAAACCCCTGTAACTATGATCCAGGGATAGAGAGATGCTGGCTCTTGTTACTAGTGATGCTGCCAACAGTAATACCTCAAAAACACAAAACCTGAAACTAGACACTGGATCCTGGGAGTCCAGCTGCAGCAAACATGATAGAACTTGCTTATCTGCTCTGCTAGATTGACCCTGAGTGTGTGTGCGTGCACACAGCTACATAATTAGTACTCATCCCTTAGGATTCAGATTAAAAAGCATAGCCACAGTTAAGCCTGCTCTGATTTCTCATAGTATGTTGTTTCTTGGTTATGTTCTCACAGTACTTATAAACATTAACATGGATTAATTAATCCAACTGCAAATGGACTATGGATTATCCTTACCAAAATAATGGTATTTTTAGCACAAAGATCAGGCCATTTTTCTCTAAGTTTGCTAGTCTCCCACTAAAGGCTATAGTAAGGATGAACTTAATTCTTCAAGAGGAAATAGAAAGTTTTGCAAGAAATACCAGTGCCACAGTGAAAGTTTGTTACATAAAACTGATTTTTATTAGAAACCAAGAATTTTATTCACACCACTTTTTACTTCTTTTGCAACTTTAATTTTCAACTTTATAACATTTACTGGAGCCACTGGATGACTAAATATGTTCACATGCCCATTAACTGAAGGTAATTTCTATGTACAACTCAAGTAAAATTGTAAGCTACCTACATAAGAAATGCATATTAATTTATATACTTGTTTGCTCTCCTGTAGAAACATTTACAAGTAGCATCACTGCAAATATTTTAACATAATTCCTACATCCTTCAGGTTGTTCCAGCATTAATTTTCTGACATCTAGGAAAATAAGAACTCTTAGTGAACACTTGAATACATTTTTTACATAAGCTTTCTCTCCAGTTTGAGTTCTTTAATGTAGAAAGAGGGATGTACTTTAACTGAAGGACTATCCACAACTTTTATATTCACATTGCTTCTCTCCTGTACATATTTATACATGTCATATAAGAGATTCATATTGCTAATGTCTTTCCCATATTTGTTACATATATGTAACAGTGGATTTACTTATGTCAGTTAAGGGATTAATACTGCTAAAGGCATACTCACATTTATTGCCTTCATATAGTCCCTCTACAATGTGAAATCTGATGGACAATAAGGCATTGTACTATTGCTAAAGACCTTCCCATATTCATTACATTCATAAGACTTACCTCAAACATAAATTTTCTGATTTCGAATCAGGGAGGACCAATGGCTGAAGTGTATTATGATGAATACTGCATTCATACAGTTTCTCTCTTACATGATTTTTCACATGTATAGTAATTCATACGGCCTAAAGGCTTTTCCACACTTATTGCATTATGTATTCTCTGATGGGCAGTAAGATTTGAGCCTTTGCTAAAAGCTTTCCCACATTCATTACATTTATATGGCTTTTCTCCAGTATGAATTCTCTGATGTACAGTAAGGTTTGAACTACAACTGAAGGTCTTCCCACATTTAATACATTCATAGGGTTTCTCTCCAGTATGAATTCTGTGATGTTGAAGCAGGGATGACCTATGACTGAAGGCTTTCCCACATATACTGCATTCATAAGGTTTCAATCTAGTGTGATTTCTCAAATGCATATTCAGTGATTCAGGTTGGTTGAAGGATTTCCGGCATTTTTGACATTCAAAGGGTTTTTCTTCAGTATGAATACTCTGATGCTGAATAAGAAATGAGAGGCTACTAAAGACTTTTAGACATTTGTTGCATTCGAACTGTTTCTCTATCATGTGAATTCTTTGATGTCGAGTAAGGTGTGAGCTACAGCAAAAGGCTTTTCCACATTCACTACATTCGTAAGGTTTCTCTCCAGTATGAATTTTCTGATGGTGAATGAGAGATGACCTATGAATGAAGGCCTTCCCACATATTCGACACTCATAGAGTTTTTCTTGAGTATGAATTCTCAGATGTTCAATGAGATGTGAAACACGACTGAAAGACTTTCCACAGTGCATACATTCATATGGTTTCTCTCCAGTATGAGTGCTTTGATGATTAGTAAGTGATGAGACATGGCTGAAGGCCTTCCCACATTCAATACATTTGTAAGGTTTCTCTCCACTATGGCTTATCTGATGTCGAGTAAGGGATGAGCCATGGCTAAAAGTCTTCCCACATTCACGACATTCATAGGGTTTCTCTCCTGTATGAATTCTCCAATGGCGATTAAGGATTGATTGTTTGCCAAAGGCTTTCCCACATTCACTGCATGTATAGACCTTCTCTCTATTATAAGTCTGGTGAAGTGTAAGAGATTTGCTCTGGCTGAAGGCTGCCACACTTTCATTAAAATTCAAAAGTTTCTTCCCACCATTGATATCCTCATTTTTTATAAATGACTTTTTCGGTAAGCTCTTCTTAAATATATCATGTTTACGTGATTTCCCTTCAGCAGAAATTCTCTGTGGTTCAGAAAGAACAGACTTTAAATTTAAATGGAAGATGCTTCTAAATGTATATTTGTAAACATTTTCCCCAGTAGAAGTTTCTCTAATAGTGAGAGTCACTGATCTGAAACGTTCTACCTGATTTTCATGCTTCCCCTCCAACTTCTCTATATATTCCCAGTCCTTGTTAAAATTTGAAAATTCATGACTTTGTTTTATAATTTTTTCTGCTATTACCGTTTGGGATGAATCTTCATCATAAATATCCTCCTTTGTTGATAATTCCTTGTTTCCCCATCTTGATTCCCAATCTGAAATATATCAAGAAAGCAAAACACTGCTTTTTCTGTACTTCCTGAAAATAAATTTCTATGATAGAAATAGAATTGGATTAAAAAATAAAGGTCTACCCTGACCTCCCAGAAAACACATGGCTCTGACAACTCTCAAATATTCAATGATTTCTGAACACAGTTCAAGTAGAGCACAGAGAATAATACAGACAGCTCACAGAGGCAGGCACAGAGTGTAATAAAGAACCTGGGTTATATATAAGCAATCAGTATGTGGAAAAAATGCAACTATCAGAAAGACAATGTGGAAGGCATTCTGGAATCCAAACCCAACATTTTGTGCCTATATATTTATGTGAAAGAACACATCTGTCTCACAGCCTTGGTACTCCAACGTTCAATCAATCTCAATTTGCTGTCAGATTAGTATACTTAAAATGCAAAATGTGGGCCAGCCCGGTGGCTCAGGCGGTTAGAGCTCCGTGCTCCTAACTCCGAAGGCTGCCAGTTCGATTCCCACATGGGCCAGTGGGCTCTCAAAGCCAAGGTTGCCGGTTCGACTCCCGCAAGGGATGGTGGGCTGTGCCCCCTGCAACTAGCAACAGCAACTGGACCTGGAGCTGAGCTGCGCCCTCCACAACTAAGACAAAGAACAACAACTTGAAGCTGAACAGAACCCTCCACAACTAAGATTGAAAGGACAACAACTTGACTTGGAAAAAAGTCCTAGAAGTACACCCTGTTCCCCAATAAAGTCCTGTTCCCCTTCCCCAATAAAAAAATCTTAAAAAAAAAAAAAAAAAAGAACTTAAAGACATGAAAAAAAAAATGCAAAATGTATAGTGCTGCATTAAAATTACAATGACAGCAAAATAATCTAAATATACTTTATGGCTCACAAAAATTTAGGCTTTTGTGAGTTTATGGAAGATCTGTGTGAAATCATATTATTTATTGGACATTAGAAAATATTGTTCTTAGAAAACTTCTTATACATTACTTACTTCCTCTAACACTTATGTTTGTATTTAATCTTTGAAGCTCAGCCTTAAGTTGACAAGTGATTTTTCCATCTAATTGACATCTTTCTTAACCTAAAACCACCAGTATATTTTTCCTTAAGTGGACTTAAAAAGAGTAATTTGTCTTATTTTGTTTCAAATAAAGTAACACTTTGAATTATTATAATGGCAAAACCCTCCACTTTTGATTAGATGACATGACTAATACAGAAAATAATTTGGGATGGAGGAATGGTCATTTTGAAATCTAAGCTAAGGATCCCTCAATTTTTGTTACATTTGGGAATCTCTGAAAACAGTCACCCTAAAATATCCTAAAATGCCCCCCCACACATCCTTTCTACAAGCATCTTTAACAAAGACCTGATTTGCTTGATTCACCATGATTTACCTGGAAACATAGCTTTTGTCAGTGTTTTCTCCACCATCCAAGGTTCTTTCCCATCCTCCAATAAAGTGATCACATATGGCTTAGGTATGGAAAGACCTGCTTACAGGAAAAATATGGAACTTGTGTAAGCTGTGGTCCTCAAAGAGGATAAGCCGTCATCACAAAAGGGACCAAAGAAAGGTCTGAAGGATGTCCACTTAAATGGGGATAAGCTTCAGGCACAACAGAGCTACAAACTTCCTTGGGAACATGGAACAGAAATTCAGCCATTTACCCAGGAGAATTTCCATTAATTCAGAGCGGCAAAAGAAAGCTCTCCCCCACTGAGGAAAAGGGGAGATATGCTTACCTAGAGAGACTAGAGTCTCGTAATTCTGAACCATCACATCCTTGTATAAATCCCTCTGAGCAGAATCTAGCCATCCCCACTCTTCATGAGAGAAGTCTATGGCCACATCACTAAATGTTACCTGAAATAATAAACATATTTAGGCTCAACCATAGCCCAGGTCTCTTCTGTCACTGGACAAGGGATAAAATTACCCTGGTTGTAGAAAAAAGGGAACAAGATTCAGCAGTTGTGATAATAATCAGAAATCTGATCTAATTTATGTAATAATTGGATAATTATGTTTTTGGTATTGTACCATAAGCATGAGAGACAAATAGTAAGAGCTTTGCTTCAGGAGAGTTAATTTGTTAGGGAACAGAATTATAAAAATTTTTAAAAATCAGCATTCAACATTAGACAGCACATAGTCAAGTGCTTAGTTATGTTTCTTATAGCTACATGCTAGGTAAATAATAAAAAAATGAAGATCCACCACAGTTCAAAAAAATATCCAATGGGTCAGAAAAAAAACACTTTTATATTAAAGATAGACACACATAACTAATCTATAAACAAAAAAGAAAAGCATTTATGGCATATACTTAAAATATGTATGATAATCAATCTATAATTAAAATAATTTGAGACCCTCTGGCAAGAAAACTAAAGGATGGTTTCATGCGATTGGTAGTCCCTGAATAGGACCTTAAAGTAAGGTTAAAGAATAAAAGGGTCATGCTCGCTTCGGCAGCACATATACTAAGAATAAAAGGGCACACTTCAAGGAAAATATTCTAAGGAAATAGATTTCTTCTCAAGAGTACTCATTCATGGTATTATTTAAAACAGTGAAACTTTAGAAAAAGCTTAAATGTTCAATAACAGCTTACTGGTTAGTCAAATTATAATATGTGCAAAAATGTATGCATTTAAAATGGCATTATTACTATCTTTCATTGGCAAAACAGACATTGTTTGGCTATGGTAAATTTTTCATTCCACAAGTGGTTGATTCAATATCCTATTACTTAATTGGGGTATGTTTACCAGTGACACTGGTCTTTAGTTCCACACTGAGAATTTACCTTTGTCAGGTGTTGGGAAAATAATTAAAAACTGTATCTGTCAAGCAGAAAATCCTCTCTACAATGTAGAAAAGAGACAGGTTTTATTACTGAATAAGCATTAAACCAGACTGTAATGCACGTGATAGGCAATCACTAATGAGATGCCAAAGACAGAAAGAAATCTCACCCTTTCACAAAGCCAGGCAGATACAATCCATTACATACATGCTTTCAAAATAAATGATAACTTGTCTTTCAGTAAGAGGATTTGACAGCATCATTTGCTATACATAGTTCATCCTAAATTTACCTGGTAATAAGAAAAAATAAAACCTCTCTTATCTTTATGATAAGCACATAGTTTCAACTTGGAGCCAGGATCCTAGGCTAAAACTCCCACACAAACAGGTAGTTAAAGGGAGCATCTTACTTCATATTTGCCTTTCAAAGAGATGGATCCAAAGCCCTAAGAAAGACTTTACTGCCTTGGAAAATTGGCAGAGACTTATTTCACTTTGAAAAAGATTTACAAGCCTCTCAAGGGCAGGGGGAAAGGATTTACAATTATAGGTTTTTCTCAAGGAAATACTCTAAGAAAATGGGAAGGGGGAGTCTTTTCCCTTTTGTACCAGGGAAAATTCTTTTTTCCATTCGTATTTACTCTTACCAACACTATGTTAAATGCATAAAACACTAGGTTTTATTTCACCAAGGCAAAGATATTTCATATTTTAAGTTTTGAACGCATTAATGAATGCCACTGTATTAAAAGTCTAAAGAAGAAACCTCATTAACTAACACTCTTTGCTCTTTATTTAGATCACGTTTCTCAACCTTGGCATTATTCACATTTTAGGTTGTATAATCCTCATATTGTGGAGAGCTGTCCTGTGCACTATAGGATGTTTAGCAGCATCCCTAACCTCTATCCGTTAGATGCTAGTAGCAACTCCCCTCCTCGCTAGGGTTGTGACAACCAAAAATTTTCTAAATATCACCAAATGCCCCCTATCGGTAGGGTCAAGAAGGACAAAATCTCCTGTTCGAGAACCACTGCTTTAGAAAATTTTTGCAGTTCCTTGGAAGACTCTCTTAGGCATCTCTACCTGTACTCCGTTCAGTATAACTTCACTTCCACCTCTGCCTCCCAGGTACTATGGGCCACCAAAACCAGTTCCGGCCTTGCTTCCCCAGGGATGCTTCAACTCTTTCTTCCCCGTCAATTGCCTGGGTAACCTGGGATGTTCGTCCATCTTTGTCCACAGGAGAACTTAGGATATTTGTCCTAGCACCTACCATAATTTCTTATGCTTTCTTACTTTTCTACAGGTTCTACACTGCTCAATACAGTAACCACTAGCCACATTTGGCTATATACATTTAAATTAAAAATTAAATAAAATAAAAAATCCAATGTCTCAGTCACTCTAATAATCATAGTTCAAGTACTCAATAGTCACATGGGGCAGGTGGCTACCATGCTAGACAGCACACATTTAGAGTATTTCCACCACTGTAGACAATTCTCTTAGACAGTACTGCACATGAAGTCCTGCATGTCAGTGTGACTCAAACCTAGGGAAGACTCTTCCTAACAGGTACTCCATTAGTGTGTAGGAAATGAATCAATGAATGATTTTGGCAATCAATTCATTTTAGCTTTTACTTCAAAAAACAAAAGTTCTTTCAATTCTAATTATCAAATACTCCCAAGAAACCAGACTTTGCCCAACATGCACATCTGCCACTCATACCTTCTGTGCAAGCTTCACCTTCCACCCCATGATTCTGCCCACCATTTTTTCATCACTCATTCACTCAACAACTATTTCCTAGGCATCTGTTTTTGTGCCAGGTACCACTCTGGGTACTGAAGATAAAACAGCCAACAAAAAAGAAAAAACCTCCCTCCCAGTGGGAGGAGACAAACCATGAGCATATGTATATACTAAACACATACTGTATCAGCTAGTGAGTGATTTAAGTACTATGGAAAACAGCAGAACAGTGATGGAAGGGTGAAAGTGACAGTTGAAAGAAGGTGACTGACAATTTTAAATAGGTGTTTGGGGAAGCTTTACTGAGAAAGCAACCAATGAGCAAAAATATAGAGAAGGTAAGAATACAAGCTTATGCATATATCTGGGGAAAGAATATTCCAAGCAGATGGGACAGCAACTTCCAAGGCCCGGAGGCAGGAGCCAGTGTGGCTGGGGCCTACGGGGAACAAGGAGACAGAGAAGAAAGACGAGATCAGAGAGGTCATAGAGAGCCCAATTGGATAAAGCTTTTTAAGTCACTACAGAACTCTGACTTCTATTCTGAGTTAAGGCAAGCGAAGAGTTTTAAGCTGAGGAATAAGATTGTATATAACAAAAGGATCACTGTGACAGCTGTACTGAGACGAGACTGAAGAGAGTCAAGAGCAGAAGCAGGGAACCCCGCTAGGAGGCTACTGAAATCTAGGTTGGCTTGGATCAGGGTGACAGTGGTGGTGGCAGTGACACGGTAACCAATAGTCAGATTCTGTACATATCCTGTATATATTTTAGAACCAACTATAGTGTCTGAATGTGAGTTATAAGAGAAAGGGAGAAATCAAAATGACTCCAAACGTCTCTTGACTTGAATAACTGAAAGGATTGATATACCACTGAGACCACATGATACAACTTTGACAACCATAAAGCAAATAACCTAAATTCCCAACTTGAATTTTGAACTGTAATTGTATAAAGTTCCGTCCAAGACTCTACAGAGGCTTCTAGCAAGAAACTGGTGGAAAAGATGAGAAACTGAGAAGATAATACTTTGGAGTTCTTCTGCAGGCCCCATCCTTTGTTATAACGAAAGAAATCATGGATCCAGTCCCTAAACGGACATTGTTAAGTGGGAAATGGTAGGAGAAGCAAAGCAAACACTCAAGAGTCCTAATCAGAAGGTGTTTCAGGAAGATTTGGGGACATATTAACTTACCTGGAACATGACTTCGCAATTTCCAATCGTCAACACCGTCGTCTTCCCAGGCTCTTTTCTTACAGAAGGGTACTGTCCTAAGGGAGATCAAGAACAGGAAAAAGCAGTTACGAAAAACCATGCTTATCTTGCAGCTCTGGGCCACAACTGCACTGGAAAAGCACAGTGGGAATCACTTTCTAGGGATCTGATCTTTCTCTGAACTAAGAGAGTGTTCCTTGGGATGATGCAACCGTTTACCGGGTGCCACCCGCGTGTAAATCAGCTTTTATATACATAAGAGACAAATTCATAAAAAAACAGTAATAATGTTAAATGTGCGCTCGTTTAATCTTCACTACTTTACGCAGGTGGGCATTCACATTATTCCAGATTTCCTTTTTAAACGATGAAAAAACTGAAACTTGGCGATACTGAAGCAATTTGTTCAAGGTGATACAACTAGAGAGCCCCCGCTTCATGACTGGATAACAAAAACAATTGTAGATGGCGTTTTCTTTCAGTACGTACTATGTACATTCACTCCCCCACTTTCTTTCCGCGAAGCTTTATGAGGTAAGAGGTAGGGCCATCCTGAGGTCCCTTTTACAAGCGCAGGACAGAGAGGCCCATAAAGCTATGGCCCTGCTTGGGCTCACATGGAGGGTAGACCCTGGGATCAGCAAGAGCTGGCGGCAGTGCCCAGCGCCCAGCACCGTTAGCCTGAGGCCGGCCCGCCGCCCTCCCCGGACCCACACTTGCCCGAATCCTCAGCGGTCCGGAGGCCCGAGCGGGGACGTCCAGGGCTCGCACCTCCGCGTACGGGACGCGCCGGGTCGCTGTGAGCCAACAATGGCCGCCGCCTTCGCGGAAACTGCACTGCCCCGAGTCCTTCCAACTTCCAGGACGGAGAATTCCGCCGCCTGGTCCAAGACTACCGCGTGGTGGACCAAGGACGGAGCGCACACTAGAGCGGCATTTCTCATACTCCTCGGTGTCAGGCACACAAGTTACCGGCGCCTCGCTGGTCGCCTCCTGCAAAACCACATTTCCCAGAAGTCCCCGTGGCAGCGCGTGGTCTCCGAGCACCGCGAGAACTACTGCGTCGGCTTTCTAAGAAACTTCTCCACCTGGAGTTGTCCTGGCAGAGTATCTCATCAGGACATGCACGCAGAGTATGGAGAAGACAACCCTCGCCTGTGTTGAACACTGCTACCCTACACTTGCATTGTAAAGACAATGGCATCTGAACCACGAAACTACACTTCTCAGAAAACTATGTGGGTGAAAGATTTTTGGGTCATTTGTCTGCTGGCACTCATGTTCTCCTGCCTGGAGATGGGCAGTCATTAGCTGGTGGTGGATGAGAACTGGCCTCTACTAAAAAGGACCCCTCATGCACTGTTGGTGGGAGTGTAAATTGGTACAGCCACTATGGAAAACAGTATGGAGGTTCCTTAAAAAATTAAGAATAGAATTACCATGTGACCCAGCAATCCCTCTCCTGGGTTTCTACCACAAAAATCTGAAAATATTTATCCATAAAGATATATGTACTGCGATGTTCATTGCAGCATTATTTATAGTGGCCAAGACATGGAAATAACCAAAGTGTCCTTCAATAGATGATTGGATAAAGGAGATGTGGTATATACACATGATGGAATACTACTCTGCCATAAAAAAGATGAAATACTGCCATTTGCAACAACATGGATGGACCTTGAGATTATTATGCTAAGAAAAAGTCAAGAACCATATGATTTCACTCAAATGTGGGATATAAAACTAAAGGGAACAAAGGAGCAAGACAAACAAAAACTCATAGACACAGACAACAGTTTAGTGGTTACCAAAGGGTAAGGTGAAGGGGGGGTGAGGTGGTAGAAGAGGGTAAAAGGGGTCAAATATATGGTGATGGAAGGAGAACTGACTCTGGGTGGTGAGCACACAATGTGATACATGGATGATGTATTATAAAATTGTACATTTGAAACCTATGTAGTTTTGTTGACCATTGTCACCCCCACAAATTTAATTTTAAAAAAAGAATTAAAATTTTTTCACTATCCACATAATGCACATTTCTTGTCATTATTACTCAAGTTTTTAGTGGACATTTAAAGATGTGAAATAAGTGCAGTTGACCCTCGAACAACACAGCGGATTACAGGTGCCAACCCCCTCACACATATATAGTCAAATATCTGCATATAATTTGACTCCCCAGAAACTTAACTACTAGTAGCCTACTGTTGACCAGAAGTCTAACTAATAACATAAGCAGCCGATTAACACACATTCTGTATGTTATATGTATTATATACTGTGTTCTTATAATAAAGTAAGCTAGAGAAAATGAAATAAAATCATAGAAAGAGAAAATACACTTCCAGTATTTATTTTAAAAATTCGTGTATAACTGGACCCACACAGTTCAAACCCGTGTCATTCAAGGGTCAACTGTATTTTAAATATATTTTCATATGTTTGATGCTAAGATATATAAAGCCTTGATTTTTTAATATATTTTTTGTATTTGGGCATCATATATTCTACTAAATTTTGATTTAATCCTCTTCACTTAAAAAGAAAGGTATTGCATTATCTAAAAATAAAATTGTTTAATGATTTGCTTTACAGTCTTTATATTTTCATTTTCATTATTGTTTGGGGTAGGCTGGAATATTTTTATGGGTTTTTTTCCAGTTTTTTTTGGAGGGGCCTGCAACGTTTTTGAATATTTGCTATGGTAGTGGTCATTATAGCTTGCTCCTCATTGAAATGCAACTGAATCTTCAGCTTCAATATCCTAATACTGAATGGCTCTTACACTTAATAATCTAGTTTGGTTATGGTCGATTATTCTGTTAGTATTATACTCTGACATAGGTCATCCATATTATATCTTGAACACCAGCATTTTCATTCAAATTCATTTATAGACTGTATAAAATATTTAGTCATTAGTGGAACATTTGACCAGAGAGAGTGCAGAAAGATATTCTAGCACAGACAAAACAGAAATGGCATAAGAACAAGATACATATGGATATGGATATTTAAAGAACTGATGTGGGGCCAGCCCAGTGACTCAGGTGGTTGGAGCTCCGTGCTCCTAACTCCAAAGGCTGCCGGTTCGATTCCCACGTGGGCCAGTGGGCTGTCAACCACAAGGTTGCCGGTTCAACTCCTCGAGGCCTGCAAGGGATGGTGGGCTCTGCCCCCTGCAACTAAGATTGAACACAGCACCTTAAGCTGAGCTGCTGCTGAGCTCCTGGATGGTTCAGTTGGTTGGGAGTGCGTCTTCTCAACCACAAGGTTGCTGGTTCGACTCCCACAAGGGATGGTGGGCTGCGCCCCCTGCAACTAGCAACAGCAACTGAACCTGGAGCTGAACTGCACTCTCCACAACTAAGACTGAAAGAACAACTTGAAGCTTGAATGGCACCCTCCACAACTAAGATTGAAAGGACAACAACTTGACTTGGAAAAAAGTCCTGGAAGTACACACTGTTCCCCAAGAAAGTCCTGTTCCCCTTCCCCGATAAATATATTAAAAAAAATAGAACTGATGTATATGCCGAACTGAAACAACACACTTGTTAAGTGTATGTTTTAAACCTAACTGACATTTCATGTTCAATATTTTTTAAAGTTCTTAAGGTAAGGAATGTATTTTATGTACGGCATTTCTGAGTGGGGAAGAATGATTAGCAGTATACAATAGATTTCAATTGCCTTGATAAAGTACACCACTTATGTTCCTTCCTAGGATTTACTGGTCCTGAATAAACCTATTATCCTTTGGCTGGCCCGGTGGATCAGGTGGTTGGAGCTCCGTGCTCCTGACTCCGAGGGCTGCCGGTTCAGTTCCCACATGGGCCAGTGGGCTCTCGGCCACAAGGTTGCCAGTTCAATTCCTCGAGTTCCACAAGGGATGGTGGGCTCTGCCCCCTGCAACTAAGATTGAACATGGCACCTTGAGTTGAGCTGCCTCCCGGATGGCTCAGTTGTTGGTTGGAGCGCGGGCTCTCAACCACAAGGTTGCCAGTTCAATTCCTCGACTCCCACAAGGGATGGTGGGCAGTGCCCCCTGCAACTAAAATTGAACACAGCACCTTGAACTGAGCTACCGCTGAGCTCCCGGATGGCTCAGTTGGTTGAAGCGTGTCCTCTGAACCACAAGGTTGCTGGTTTGACTTCCCGCAAGGGATGGTGGGCTGTGCCCCCTGCAACTAGCAACGGCAACTGGACCTGGAGCTGAGCTGCGCCCTCCACAACTAAGACTGAAAGGACAACAACTTGATTTTAAAATAAATAAATAATTAATTAATTTTAAAAAAACAAACAAAAAAAACCTATTATCCTTTGATTGAATATCATACAGTGCCTTGGCAATGGGGATATTTGTTTCCCAGCCAGCAGGTGGAACACTAGGGAATACTGTACTTCTTTGTTACTACATCTTTATTTATTGTATTGGATGGGGTTAAGGCACACAAATTTGATTTTCAAAAACCTGATATTTGCCAACTGGTTTTTCTCTCTAAACGAATACTTGAGACAATGCAGCTTTCAGAATGAAATATTTCCTGAATATGTGTGCCTACATATTATTCTTTTTATCTTCACAGAATGACCGGAGGGGTGGCCCTTGGCACCACCTCTATCTTGAATGGCTTCCAGGCCATCACAAGTAGCCTCAGCAGCCCTCAGTGAAAGGTCTCAGGGTCAAAGCCCCCAAGTACATTGGCTTTTTAATTAACCTCTGACGGAACCTTCATATGCTGGTAAATTTTATTGTACCTATGTATATTACAGGCACAAGGGAAAGCAAAATCCCCACAGAGAAACAGAATTTGGGGTACTGTTCTGGCATAATTATTGACAGAACTGTGTGCTAATCACATTTAGTGATATTATCCTCCAATGATGTGTTGTTTTGGCTGTGATTTCGGCCACTGGCTCCATGGTGCTCAACGTGATAGACGTGAGGATGTCCTACACACTCACAGCAAAAAACTCTTATCAAAAAAAATGCTCACTAAGAACGAAGCCACATAGAGCATCCTCATCTGTCAGCATACTTGTCTCTTTTTACTCACGACCTTCATTCTTTACCTTTTATGTGTCTCACTTTGATAAACCCAGTTGGTTCCTGATGAATGCCACTCTACTTATTGCTGCAGGTTTCCCCACTCTCAGCCCCTCTGTGCTCAGCTACAGAGACCCCCATGTCTCTAGATTCTGCTTTGCCTTCTGCTCAAGGATCACACATTTCTCTAAGCTGGTCAGAGCACTATACAAGTTAGAGTTTATGCCTTTGAATATTGTTCATTTTAAAATTCATTCTCCCATTTATTTAAGAACTCACTATAATCAAATCAGATTGTGGACAGACTCAGAAACAAGACAGACTGAGCCGACCCCCAAATAATTTGTAACTTAGCAAAAAGCCAGGCATAAAACAAGGTCGGTATTCTCAAATTCATCTTGCGTGTGAGGATTCAATTTGAGAAATCCCAGTGCTCACATCTAACAAGGAGCTGAACAGAACTCAGTGCTTTCCTCTCAATCTTTTTCTTCAGGTATCCTTTTATCATCCGAGCCCTGCTAAATCTCTCCTATTTACCCCTATCTTCTTGAAGACGAGGGGAGGAAAACCTTCTACCGTGCAGAGCAATTTAACTCTTTTCATAGTTATGTATTCCAATTCCTACACTACAGATGCTATTCTAAATGAACATACAATTCTTAAAACTGATAATAATAACAGAAAGAGAAATGAAAAAAATCCCATTTACACACTTCATAGGCTACATAGATGCCTGACCACTGCACTATACACCTAAAGCTGAAGTTGAATAACACTGAATGTCAACTATAATTACATTGAATGTCAACTATGTAGTTGAATAATATTGAATGTCAACTATATATGAGGTGGAGTACAATATAGGGAATACAGTCAATGGAATTGTAACAGCTATATTTGCTGTCAGAGGGGTTGTAGATTGGGGGCGGTTATCACTTTGTGAGGGGTGTAAATGTCTAGCTGTTTGTAACGATGAGTGGGGAAATGAAGAGGAGCCCATGCCAAAGAGGACCCCATCAATTTATTTGGAAATATACAATAGCAAAACACAAAGGCAATCAGAAAATGTGCAATGACAGAAGGTAAAGGCAGTTAAGACTAAACTATACACATTACTAATAATATTATGCCAAAGAAGCTCACCAAACTCCAGTGAGGAGACAACACTGGAAAGGTCGGGAACCAAAGAAAAAGACCTCGCCAGGTCTGCGGCTAAAGACTGAGGGGTCCCCTAGTGCTGCAAGCTGCATGCAAGTTCCAATGCACTGCCAATTGAGGTCTGTCTTATATATTTCTTTAGATGCACGTTAGAGCCAATTTTCTTGTTCCTGCTTCCCCCTCAGGGAATGGCCAGTTCCAGCAGCTAATGTGATAAGGATATTGTTTATGTGGCTGAAGGGCGAGTTCATCTGGACAAACAACCTGCTGTTCCCACCTGGGGCCATCGGCCCAAGGCCATTTAAGGCTTGGCAACGAGTCTGTCATGTCCTCTTATATAACTTGGTTACTTCTCCTCATCTCTCCTCTGCCGGGAATGAGATGAGGGAGAAACAGACAAAAAGAAACAATGGAGTCATATCAGCCAATGAAGGGACATTTCCCTAACATCTTCCCCACATTATTACATTGTTTTGTACACCTGAAACCAAAACAGAAAGAAAAAAATCCATTTATAATTGCAATACATTATTGAAAGAAATTGAATAGGACATAAAGAAGTGGAAAGATATTCTGTGTTCATGGATTGGAAGAATTAACAAACATTGTTAAAATGTCCATATAACCTAAAGAATCTACTGATTCAATACAATCCCTATCAAAACCCCAATGGAATTTTTACAATCATAGAATTTAAATTCCTCAGATTTGTATAGAACCACAAAAGATCCCAAATAGCCAAAACAATCCTGAGAAAAAAGAACAAAGCTGAAGGTATCACACTCCCTGACTTAAAGTTATACTAAAAAGCATAATAATAAAAACAGTATGGTCTTAGCAGAAAAATGGACACACAGACCAATGGAACATAATTGAGAGCCCAGTAATAAACCCACGTGTATTTGGACAACTAATTTTTTACAAAGGAGACAAAAACATACAATAGAGAGAAAAAAAAGCCTCTTCAACAAATGGCACTGGGAAAATTGAAATGCCACACGCAAAAGAATAGAACTAGACTGCTATTTTTCACCATACACCAAAATTTACTCAAAATGAATGAAGGACCTAAATATAAGATCTGAAACAAAAAAATGAGTAGAAGAAAACATAGGTACTAAAAGTATGCACGTTGGTCTTAGAATGAATTTTATGAAATTGACTTCAAAGGCAAAGGAAATAAAAGCAAAAATAAATGAATGAGATTACATCAAACTAAAAGCTTCTGCATGGCAAAAGCTACCATCAACAAAACAAACAAAAAAAAACCAACTGAATGGGAAAAGATATTTGCAAATGATACCTCCAATAAGGGGCTAATATCCAAAATATATAAAGATCTCATACAACTCAACAACAATATAACAAACAATCCAACTTAAAAAATGGGCAGAAGGCCTAAACAGACACATTTGCCCCCACAAAACCATACAAATGGCCAACAGATATATGAAAAGTTGTTCAACTTCACTAGCTATAAGGGAAATGCGAATCAAAACCATAATGAGGTACTACCTCACACCTGTTAGAACAGCTATTGTCAAAAAAGACAACAAATAACAAGTGTTGGAGATAATGTGGGAAAAAAGGAACCATCATACCCTGCTGGTGGAAATGTAAATTGGCACAGCCACTATGGAAAACAATATAAAGAGTCCTCAAAAAAATAAGAATAGAGCTACTGTATGACACAACAATCCCTCTTGTAGATATCTACCTGAAAATTTTGAAAACATTTATCTGTAAAAGTATATGTACCCCTATGTTCAATGTAGCATTATTCATGATAGCCAAGACACAGAAATAACCTAAGTGTCCTTCAATGGATGATTGGATAAAGAAGATGTGATACATACATACAATGAAATACTACTCAGCTATAAGAAAGGAAGAAATACTGCCATTTGCAATGACATGGATTACTCTGGAGAGTATTATGCTAAGTGAAGTAAGTCAGACAGAAAATGACTATTATGCTAAGTGAAGTAAGTCAGACAGAAAATGACAAGAACCCTATGATTTCGTTCATATGTGGAATATGAAACAAAAAGTAACAGAAAAACAAACCTCATGGATAATAAGGACAACAGAATGGTGGTTACCAGAGTGGGTGGGGGTGGGGGGAGTATGAAGAGAATAAAGGGGGTCAAATACATGGTGATGGAAGGAAACTAGGCTTTTGGTGGTGAACATATAATAGAGTATACAGATGTTGTATTATAAAGTTGTACACCTGAAATTTATATAACGTTATTAATATATTACCCCAATAATTTTTAAAAAAATAAAAATCACTACATACAATTCATAAAGAAATATATAAAGAACAAAATTGCCATTTGCCAAAGCCATGCAAGCTAAAGTGGGATGACTTGATATGAACTTCAGAGAAATCACCAGTACAACTCATAGTATATGGACAGTCTTTATGCCTATTGCAGAGAAACCACCAAAGACATTCAAACTGCAGAACAGGAGAATCTATCAGACTGTCACTGCCTGCCTTCACTCCACCTGAAGATGCTTTGGGGGCAGACATCTAGCAATCTCAACTGGCTGCCTTCAAAACTCAGAAACTGAGTTTATAGTCTGCTTCAGTCATTAACCATTATTTTTCTTTTGTTTCTATAGCGACACCTCTTGTTAAATACATAATTGTTTGCACCATAGGCCTAGCTTTGGCAGCCTACCTGCATCTCCGTCTCCTGAAATGAGACACAACTGTTTAACTGAACTACTCAAGACTGAGACTAGTTTAATGAGATATGGAACAATCTATCAAACCAACTTTGGAAATTAAAACTTCTCAGGAAGTTGCAGAGGAGGGGACTGTGGCAGTTCAGAATAAGTCACCCCAAGATGTGCCTCTGTAGTATGCAGATTATTTTGCGCTAAAGGCAACCGAGACCCTATAGGCTGTTGACAAAAGAAAGTCCAAACCTATAGAAAATTTTTATAATTGAGGACTGGCCTGGAAGCAAGATCTCAACAGATTGAGAAAATGCTCCAGAGAATGGCACTTTTGCAGTTCATTTTATAGATACCGGATATATACCGGTAGAAACAAAGGAGAAAGCGTAAGGAAGGTTACATGAAACCCATTGATGGTAGATTAAGGAGGCAGGAGAAAGCAAAACGGGGAAATCTCTAGGGTTGGATAAAAAGTAAATGGAGAGTTACACACCTCTTTTACATTGGTAAGTACAGGATAGTTAATATTTAATATTCACAGTAAATAGGAATGGCATATACGCAACAAGATCATGCGCTCCCTTGCAGGTGGTTACAACATCCAAGGGATTGGAAAAGAGAAATATTCTGGCATTTCAAGGGTGTGTTAACCTAGATACACAAGAACAAATGAAAGGATGTGCTTACTGCAAAGATAAACCTTTTATTAAGGAAGTTATGGGCTTGGTGCGCGAGTACCCACCCTGAACTGCCCAGTCAGGAATTTCTGATCAGATCACCCTGTAAGGTTACTTTGGTCACTAGCTTATCAGATTTACTACATACCCCCTTTTTTGTTCACAGCAGGTACATATTAAATTTGCTTATTTTCCCTTGTTAACTGTCTTTTATAGATTTCATTATTAGATTAGCGGAAAGAACCTTGAGGGTAGAGGAAAGTTTCTTTCTCTCCCACAGGGACATATGAAATCATGTGTCTTTAGTTTCCTGTGATGGGTGACAGATAAATCTGGGTGCTTCCCCCTACTTTCCCCAGAAGTCTGTGCAACGTGGGCCAATAAGGGACCGTGAAAGGGGCGTTTCTTGCGTCCCGTTTGGTTGGGCGGAATTTCCGGTGTTACTGTCCACCTGGTTCTGCAAACCTGGGTGTTCTGTGCACACCGGACTCACCAGGACTGGCGGCCGTTCAGCAACTTGCAGAGAAGCACCGTAAGAAAAGGCAGCCACGTCCGCGCCTTGTAGGACCTGGAGGAAGGTTCGAGTGAGCTCACTAGATCGTGTCTCTCGCTGCTTCTCTTGGCCCCGCTTGATACACGGATTTCGTTGTTGGTGTTATCTCTCATGGACCCAGCGCAGGTAGGAGCTGGTTTTAATCGGGGGTGTCTTCACCTTCCCCCCGCTGTCGTAGGATCTGGGGGTCCTGGCATGGGGGTCACTCGCAGCCCATGGTATGAAATCCAGAATGGGGTTTGCATGGAGAGATTCTCGTTTCTGACACTCACCAGTTTGCGGCGTGGAAGGAGGAAATGTAGCTTCTCAGAATCTCTCCAGCACACGCTGTCCGCGTGGACCTTCCCGCTGGGTGTAAGGTGGGCTGTTAGGTGCAGAGACTCGGTGTGGATTCTGGCCGTTACCCATTCCAGGACTGTGACCTTGTCTTAGTCCACTAATTATCTTTGGCCTACATTTTCTCAGGTATAAAATGAGTGTTACCTATGGTTCCCTCTTGGTTTAGGGAACTGGAAAGGGCCCTGGTGTTATATGTGTCTGTCCCCCAGCACGCCCCTGGAGCATCATTCTGTACTCTTGCCAGAGAGGTGCATTCCTGGGCCGTGTGTTGATCTTAGGGGCTCACCCCAAGAAGAATCTGGCCCTTGGGCCTTCCTGGTTCTGGCCTCTACATAACTGATGAGTGGAGTAGGAGATGGATAGCCTGGGGGGAAAGGTGGGTTTGGAATTGCTGCTGCTCTGCTGGGGCACAAGATTGCAGGTCAGGCTGAGAGCCAAGAAATCCCCTGAATTCATCTTTTGCAATTGCCATCTTGCAAGGGGGGTTGGCTTGCCACTGACAGTAGTGAATCAATCTGCCTGTTTAAGACAGTGTTGGGACGAGGTCCAAGAGAGCAGCAGAGCCAGGCTCTTGGCCCCACATGGAACTGTAGTGGCTCAGTTATGTAACCCGCACATGCGTAGAACGCATCCCTATGTAAAGCGCTTATGTAACCAGTTGGCCATCAGCTATAACCAGTTGGCCTTTAGCCCCTATTGTTCTGAATGCTATAAAGCTGTCGGGGAGCTCGGATGTTGCTTCCTGTGTCTCGATCGGCGACCCTCAAGAATATATTGGTATGAACCCTCTCTCTGTGGCTCCATTGTTTTTCTTCAGCCTCACCATATCCAACATTCACCTGCCAGGAACTGAGCTCCGGCATTACACCTGGCGTTACACGTGGTGTAGTTGGCAGGATACAGTGGAGGCCGAAGGCATGGAGCTGCTCCCCCGGAGGGTGGGATCCCGGAGTGGCCCCCTACCAATATGTAGTTTGCAGTAGCCACATTGTTGGAGACCTGGCCCCCCACCTCAGGAGTAGGAGGCAATGGATGGGTCCCCTAAGGTCTTGAAGGAGGCCTTATTGAAGTTGGAGGACTCTTTTGAAAAGTGCACTACCCGGTGGCTGCAGGTGCCGTGGGCTAGTTCTTTCTCACAGCTTTCCAAAAGGTGGTGGAGCAGTCTCTGCACATGGACACTCCATCACAGGAAACCCGTGAGGAGCTGCACTGGGAGCAGGAAATGCGATCTGCCTAGGAGAAAACTCAGGGTCTTTTAGAAGCAGAGGTACAGTCTTTGAGGGAGAGGACGGAGCAGCTACCCTAGCGTGAGGAGGCCTCTCCCACAGTTGTAGACACCTCTGAGGAAGACAGTAAGGACAAGGAGGGGTTGGTACTCCCTGTTTCCAAGCCAGGCCCATGGTAACACAGAAGGTAAAGATGCAGCAACCCTGTAGGGCCCCAGGACAGTTGCCTCCCCTGCCCCAGGTGAGCAAGTATCAGGTGTTCCGATCGGATACCCAGGCAGAGCTGGTGGACTTGGGGTACCGCTTCCAGCAGAAGCCCCCTGAGTTGCTGGCCACTTGGTTACTGTGGTTACGGGATGTGGGGGTAGACGGTCTACTCCTGATGGGACCAGAGATGGGAAAGTTGGCTTCTGTCACCACCCACCCTACCTTGCAGCAATGGTTACAAAATGCTCATCAAACTTGGGGTAACTACTCCCTCCTGGAATGGGTAATGGCTGTGTCCCGAGCTGCTTGGCCCAATGCCGGTGACCTCCTGGCAACCGGAACCACTGGTTAACTTACACGGACCTCCAGCAAGTATTGCAAGAGCTGGGCATGAAGCATGCTATTTACAATATAGGGACACACAGGCCAGATGAGGAGGTTTTTATGGCCAGTATACTAGACATGATCTTGCAAACAGCTCCCTCTGCCCTCTTCGGTCCCTTGGTGGCCATTTTGGCACCATATGTAGGACAACCAATGAATGTTGTCACTGGCACTGTAGCCAATCTGGGAGAGGCAGAAGCTGTGCACGTATGGAAAGGGGTACATAGCACCACCCAAAAGGGAAAAAGGGGACCCACTCGGGTCACCCAAACCCAAATGTGGGTTAACCTGCTAGAGGCGGGGACCGACAGGGAGAAATTGGATGGAAAGTCTAACAAGATTCTGTTGGAATTGTGGCAGCAATTAAAGCTAGAACAGCCATTCAGATCCCTAAGAGAGAAGGAAAAACCTGCTGCCAAGGCCTCTCCCTGTGTCTGGCGGTTTCGCTACAGGACTACCTTGCCCCAAAACCCAGCACTTCAAGGGCAACAGAGGCTGATGATTGGATCCTTCGTGTTGACTAGGAGAAGGCCCAGAGACCCGCTTGGCGGAGGAAAGCAGGGACCAGAGGCCTTATGTTGAATTAGCTATTTATTGGTTCCCCCTCAGTGTGCAGCGTCCTTGTCCTCGTGGACACAGGTGCGGAATGTTCGCTCCTGCAGGAGAATCCCGAATGCCTTCCTGGGCTGCCGACTGTCATTGACAGCTATGGTGGACAGTCCATCCGGGTGAAAGTGGTCCGTCTGGCCCTGGTGGATTGTGCCCGCACTTTTGCCGGTGTGGCAAATCATTTGGCTAGTTGGGTCTGTACGGAACTGGCCACGAGTTCAACCTCCAGGTTGCTGTGGAAAATTTGGCCAACTGCTCCAAACGGCAACGGCTATATAAATGGACAGTGAGGGACACCCTCTGGGACATGACTTGGACTGGACTGAAAATCTTTCTTGTGGTCCGGATGAAGATGGTCCTCTCTAGCCTCTGGCTGGCGCACTACCCTACTGGCCATAGCAGGTGTCACCTGCTTTTTGGTGGTCTGCTGCTGCAGCCTTTACTGTTCTGTGGCTTGTGGATGCAATGCTCCAGTTTCCTCGCACAGGGTCCCTCATGGAAGACACTTATTGTGTAGATTTGAGGCGAGACCCTGGACGGGTGGAGTGTTGGGGCGAGGTCCAAGAGAGCAGTAGAGCCAGGCTCTCGGCCCGACATGGGAAAGTAGTGGCTCGGTTATGTAACCCGCACATGCACAGGACGCATCCCTATGTAAGCACATATGTAACTGGTTGGCCGTTAGCCACTATTGTTCTGTATGCTATAAAGCTGTCTGGGCTGCTCCAGAGAGCGCAGATGTAGCTTCCTGTGTCTCAACCGACTGCCCTCGAGAATATATCAGTATGACCTTCTCTCTGTGGCACCGTTGTTTTTCTTCGGCCTTACCATATCCAACGTTCATCTGCTGAGAGCTGAGCTCCAGTGTTACACCTGGCGTTACAGACACTCACATGTGAAAAGCAAATCCATCACATATTCAGAGTGGATTTAAAAGGGGTGCTGCAATAAATCTAACTAAAAATAACATCACAGGGTGATCGCGTCCTAAATGCCTAACTGGACAGGTCATGGTGGGAAGTCATGCCCCAGGCCTAAAACTTCTTTAGTTAAAGGTTTATCTGTGCCTTAAGCACAATCTGTCCATTGTTCTTGTACTTCTAGGTTAACACACCTTTGAAAGCCAGCAGTAATCCTCTTTTCCAGACCCTTGGTGTTGTAACCACCCTCAAGGGAGCACATGATCTTGTTAACTGTCCTATACCTTACCTTCTCCCACCTTCACAGAATCTTCCTTACTTTCCCACCTTAATTCCACATGTAAAGAAGTTGCAAAACTCATTCTCTGGAGATCTGAGATCTTGTTTCTGGGCAGTGTTGCCAGTTTGGCTCAAATAAACTCTTATAAAAATTCTCAACAGGTTTGGACGTTTCTTATGTCAACATCAGTAACGATGGTGTGCAGGTCCTTTTTAGACACAAACACACGACAGGCTCTAGATTGCCCTCTAGCATGGCACCCTGTTTACTTTTGTCATAACCCTAATCACTGTCAGGACTTGCCTTATTTGTCCTCCAGGTGGTTCCCTTTCTCACTTCATTTCATGCTCCCTCCTATGTCCCCTCCTTGGAGAGGCCTTCCACACTCACCCCATTTAAAGTCATCCCAATCTCTGATACCCTCACTCTGTTTTGTTGTCTGTAGACTCCTTCTGGCCCTTCGAGATCGTAGTTTTGCATTCCTTTTTGGGTACCTGTCCTCAACCCTGGAACATGGCCTCCTGTTCTCTGCCTTATCCTCAGACCTAGAACAGTACAGGACCTGTAAGTGGGGCTCCATAAGTGGTTAATGAGTGAATAACTCCTCAGGGACTCCTACCATGGGCTACAAGGCCATGCTACATCTGCATCCCCTTCTGCTCTCTCCCGTTCCTCCTTGCTCGCTGCTCTCTAGCTAAGCTGTCTTGAACATTCCAAGCTCTTTCCCACTTTCGGGCCTTTGCCCATGCAATTTCCCCAGCCTGGAAAACTGCCTCCAGATCTCTGCAGGGCTGCCTCCTTCCTCCTTTTCCAGCTCTGCCCCAGTGTCACCTCTTAGAAGGGTCTTTCCCTGGCCTTGCTAGTTCTAGATAAAGCATCCCGTCCCCACCTGCCCATCTTCTGAAATCTTTGTGCACAGAATCTGGTATAGTTACAAAAGCAGACACGAGGGCTTGGCTCATTTTTTTATTCAGAGTGTTCTGGGAGCAAAGAGGAACAATAAGGACTAAAACAACCGTAAGAGCTGGCCTTCGTGTAGCACTTGATCTGTGCTGAGGCAGAGTTATCCCCACCTTACGGTTAGGTTTTTATCATCCCTACTGTATAGAAGAGGAATTTGAGGCCCGCCAAAGGTCACATAGCCCCTAAGTAGCCAAAAGTCAACACGTGGTACACTGACCACCACAGCCAGTGTTCTTAATCACCCTTCCACCCACAGTGGACTAGGGACGCCCGGAGGTTACACCTCGTGTGAACTTTGGAAGGCAGGGAGGTGTCCCTTTGACATGTGGACTTGGGAATGAGGGGGGTGGCAGACTTCCAGCCAGATGGAAGTGTGTATACACAGGCAGGGAGTATCTCTGAGGTGGTCTCAGGAGAGTGAGATTGTGTGATTTTTCACGGAGGCTAAAATTCTGTTTGTGTTCCTGAGACACGTGACTCTGGGTGACTTGCTAGAGCTGCCCGAGCCTCAGGTCACTGGCTGTGCCGTAGAGATGATAATGGTGTTTACATCATAGCTGTGGGTGGGTTAAGGAAAGTAGGGAGAACACCAAGCACTGACATGTGCCAAGCACATGTGTTTGCTTCATGAATATTTTTTCTTGAATTCTCACAGCCACCTAGAGAAGTGGGAACACCTACTGTATTGATGTGGAATAAAGGCTCAGAGAAATAAGTTGACTTCCCCCAGAGTATAGAGCAGGCAAGTATCATTCCCAGTGGGCTAGACTCCAAGTCGGAATCTAGCTCCAGAGCTGGACCGTGGCTGTGAAGCCTCAGCATGGCTCAGCACACAGTGAGGACCAGCAAGCCTCAGCTGCCACTGCTTTTTTCATGTTTGGTACTTTAATCATTGTCATGTCCTCCCTTCTCCTCTTCATTCCCAAAGTGCTTGTTGTCTGTGCCTCTCAGGCTACGTGGCCTTGCCAGCATCTTGTGTCTTTCATGAATGGTTTCGGCATAGAAAGCTTTTGTCTCTAACACAATCACATTCTATCCAACAGCTGTGTCTGACTCTTTGGAACCTGTCACAGAGCTAGTCTCCCAGGAAGTGTTCAGTGATACGGGCCTTGGGGCTCTGTGGTCCTTTACCAATGACTGGGCATCGGGCTCTAATCCCATCTCACTGGCCCTGGACCAATGAAGCTACCTCTGTTTCACTTTTCAGGCATCAATTACCTTCAAGGATGTGGCAGTGATCTTTACCCAGGATGAGTGGGGGCAGCTGAAGCCTGCCCAGAAAACCCTATACAGAGAAGTGATGCTGGATACCTGTAGGCTCCTGGTCTCTCTGGGTAAGGCCTCACTGCTCGTTTCTGTGGGGACCTACAGCCTCCTTCATTCCACTTTTTGTTGAGAAGATTTCTACAGGATGCTCTCTCTCCACCTCGCAACCCTAACATGTATTGGTTTTACCTTCTCCTGCCTTGTCTCCTTGTATCTCCTATAGGGAATTTTGGGCAAGAAACATAGTTCCCTTCAAAATGTCTCAGATACCGAAGGAGAAGGATCTGTAGGAGGCAATGTGGGTTTCTTTTAATATTCAAGGGCAAGATGTCCACTTGGGTACCATGAAAGGCTAACATCAGGAAATAGAAGAAATCTTGATTAGATCTTGGCCTCAGGGACTTCTGATCTTTATGTCTCTTTGTGAGTCTTCTTGTGCCATTCTCAGCAGATTGGCTTTTTCTGCCACCGGTTGTTGATACCAAGAAGTGGCCACCCCTGTCCTCGTTCTAAGAAAACCCCCAATTACTTGTCTCCACCTCTCTCTGTTTTTTTCATTCTCTGTCTTCCTCTCCACCTGGCTTTCTGCACCGATATCCTAGTGGCAGGAAGTAGCCACCTGTGGCCACACTCCCCTTTACCTCTCACTCCAGTGCTTGGCACAGACTGGCCGTAGTCTGTCCGTTGCCCGGATTCCCATAAGATGGAAACTGAGTGGCCAAGCTTGGTTGGTTCATGGCCTGGTCAGCAGGACCCGTGGGTAATGGGATGTTGTTCTGAAACTAAGAGAACAAGGCAGGACACCAGGGGGCATCTTTCTTTACACACAGTTCATGTAAAAGGCTCCTTTGGCCCCTGAGGCCTACCTGCTCATCCCTTGTGTCCTGAAGGCTGGGCCATGAACCTCTCTTGGTATGGGAGACCATTTTAGGGAGTACAAACACGAGAAATGGCACTGATAGACGATCAGAGAAAGCCGTTCCTTTTTCTCTTTCCTGCTTGCTGATTGTTTAGGGAGGAAGTACCTGTTTTGTGCTGTCTTTTTTAATGCCCCTTTGACTATTGGTAATTTCCCTTTGCAACAGAGGGGACAGCCTCAGACTCCCAGCCCTGAGCAGGCAGTGTGAGTTCACGGAGACTTAACAGGGCTAGTTTGATTTTCTTGTAGTAACTTTCCACTTATGACAAATAAAACTCGTTTTTCAATTTCTCACATTGACACAAGATTCCCTTTTTGAAGACATATATCAAAATAAAAAGTGGGTCAGTGTAAAGAAAAGCAGTTAATAGCAATGGTCATAATGAATACTCTATGAGCGCTGGTGCTCGTGGGTCCTGTGACTGCATTTGAACAGTTTGGGGGGTTCTCTAAAATGGAGTTCAAGGGAGATGGATCGGCCTCGACAGCCAGCACTACCTCACTCAGCCTTTAGGACCCAGTGATGGTATTCTTGGCCTTGGTTCCCAGGTCACAGATCAACTTGGACAAGAGCAGCCTTATTCCAAGGTCTCCTCTCTGTCCCGAAATCCCAGACAGCATTGAGACATTTCTTTTTGTCTTCGCTAAAATATGCATATCTTATTTCTTTCTCCATAAACAGGATGTCCAGTTCCCAAATCAGAGCTGATCCACCTACCAGAGCATAGGCAGGAGCTATGGATGCTGAAGAGAGGCCTCTCCCAAAGTGTCTGTCCAGGTGGGTGGCCAAGATTTAGGCAGTGGGTGTCATGGCAGCCTTAACTGTGAGGGGACCACTGCCTCTGGAATTCCGGGGGAAGCTTCTTGTGGTCTCCTTGGGTGCCTGGTTGGGGTAGAGCCCTTTGTTTTGAGGTCCCTCTGCCCTCCCACCTCAACACATTCTTTACTGCTGCCTGTGAAGAACCTGTCCTGGTAGGTAAGAGTGAGGCTCTGGGTTCCAACTGCTTGCTCTTAAAACCTGCCTTTGCCCCTCACCAGCCCTGTGACGATAGGGAAGTGGGGTGGCGTTTTTGTGCCTCCTTTAGCTAAGTTAAGCTAGGTTAATGCTCATGGCAGTAACAGATAACCTCCAAAATCTCAGTGGCTCAACACATGAAAAATATTTTTCTCACTCATGGCAGGGTCCATGTGGGTCAGCGTGGGAGTTCATATCATATCACGCAGTCACTCGTGTGCCTTCTGTCATCCATATGTGGCGTTATGGTTACCCTGGCATCATTCTGCTGGCAGAGGGGAAACGAGAGGAAGGATAGAGTCACACGCAGCTGCACACACACACACATCATTTCCCCTTGCATTCTGTTCGAGAACTCAGCAGTTGGCCATCCCTCTTAGGACGCAGCAGGGATACGAGCTTTAGCTCTGTGCCCAAGGAAAAGAGCAGATGGGTTTGTTCTGCATTGATCCAGTCTGCTGCACTCAGCCTACACTTGAAAAATGAAAGTGGTAATAATTTCTAACTCATTGGGCTGTTTGAAGGTATAATCATTTAAGGCATGAAGTTGCTTAGCACCATGCCTGAGCTCAACTATTAGGATCTTTCATGTAATGATATCAATCACAATGCATAATATCTCACATGTCCTTCTGGACTCAGAAGAGAAAGAGCCATCTTACTATATGTGCCTATACTCTGCATCCCACCTTCCTCCATTCATTTATCCATCTTCCCATTTGTCAGCCAGAAACAATCCCCAGCTCCATTGGCTTCCTATCCCTTCTTTACTATAAAACCTGGTAATGACGAGCAGGGAAAAGAAAGAGGAACATACGTTAGTGTGGGACTAATTAATTTATTTAGCACTATCTAATTAATTTATTTAGTAATATGCAATAGCAAAAGACAAAGGCAATTAATAGAATATGCTAATGACAGAAAGTAAAGGCAGTTAAGACAAAGATATATATACATCTATCTATCTATCTATATAGATATATATATATAACAATGATATGCCAAAGAAGCTCACCAAACCATGGAAAACTATGCTGGTGCTTTGATCTTAGACTCCCCAGCCTCCAGAACTGTGAGAAATAATTTCTGTTGTTTATAAGCTACCCAGTCTGGTATGTTATAGCAACCCAAGTGGACTAAGACATTAATTTAGTCTTCTGAAAAATGCTTTTTTAAAATTCAGCATTATAAGAATCATGGTATGTGAGCCACAGTTTTCTTTCTCAAAATACTCTATCTAGTATATCGCAATGTATTTTTCCATTTTTGTGGACATTTACCTATTTCCATAATTATATCCAAAAAAATCTGACTGCACTAAACTGATCAGTAAATGATTTAAATCCATTATTTTTTTCCCTCTGGTCACCCCCTGCTGCTATGGAGAATCTTATGTATGTGTAGTCATCCACATGTGCAGGAGTTTTAGTTGTAATTTTTTTATGAGTGGAATGACTGGATGATGGAAAACAACTTTACAAGATGTTGCCCAGGGTTTTGTAAAGTGGTTTTACCAATTTATTAACTTCACCAGCAATGAATGAGAGATTCCATGGACCACATCCAGTTCCACATCTGATATTGTCAGGCTCTATAACTGTATTCAATTGAATGAGTGCATAGTGGTTTCTCACTCTGGTCTTTCTTTATATTTACTTTGTTTCTACTGAGGTTGAGCTCATGTGTTTTTTGGCCAATGTATATCTTCTGTGAAATATAAGTTCATGATTTTTTTTTTTTTTTTTGCCTATTTTTCTAGTAAAGGTTTTATACTGCTTTAGATTTTTAAGAATTTTTGTAAATTCCTTATATTAATGTTCCATTAACTGTATATGTAGCAAATGTATTCTAGTTTTTGCTGTATTTTTTCTTTAATCTGTCTGTTATTGACTAGAACTTATTAATAATACTTTTTGACCATATGTGAATTAATTTTATTCAAATATTCAACGTTGGCATCGTCATCATCTAATACAGCACCCATCTCACATTTTCTCCTGTCTATATTGTGTGAAATGAATCGTGATTGATGTTAGAGATTTTATCCCAAATCACAAGTTCCCTTAATACTGTCATTAGAATTGTTTCTTTTATTAAAATATTTTTATAGGTGTAATTGTGATACCATATTTAACAACTTGTTGTATAGCTTTCAAAGGAACCTTCAAAAGTTCATTTTTAAGTAAACTTTTTATTTTCGAATCATTTGAGGTTTATAGAAAAGTTAAATAAATGACACAGTGTTTTGTGTCCTCTTCCTTCACCTATTATTGCTCCTGTGTTAGTATCGTATTAATACATAACTGTGTTACGCATGTTAAGTTTAGTTTATTAACTGAACTCCAGACTTGGAATTTACCAGTTTTAACACCCATGTCCCTTATCTTTTCCTGGATCCAGTCTGGGGTAACATATCTCATTTGATTATGTGCCCTTAGTCTCTTCTGGCCTGTGATGGTTTCTCAGTCTCACCTTATTTTTCATGTTGTTGGCAATTTTGAACCAGAATTCTAGTCAGGCCTGTTGTAGAATGTCCTTCAATTTGGTTTCGGTGCTACATGACTCGTGTTCAGACTGGGGTAATAGGTTTTGGTGAGATTAGCACAGGTGAGTGTCCTTCTCATCAGCTCATGTGAGGGATACATAATATCCACACGTCACTGCTGATGGTGACTTTAATCGCTGGCTTAAGGTTGTATCGACCAGATTTCTTCACTGTGAAGTTATTATTTTTCCCTTCCTGTATTCTCTTCTTTGGAAGTGAGTCTCTAAGTCCAGCTCACACTCAAGGGGAAGAGAAGTACCTGCATATATTACTAGGAATCTTCTATGTATTATGACAACTTGTCTCGTCTCCCACATTTATTTATTTATCCAATTGGTCCTTTGTCAGTGTGGACTCGTGTATATTTGTTTTAGACTTTGGGTTGTAATCCAATATTATATTTATTTGTTTTATTTTGCAAACTCTGGACCTTGGGAGCTCTTTCAGGGTGGCTTCTGTGTCCCTTTGATATGTCCCTATTCTTTAGTTTTTGAGGACTTTCTTATTTTCGGGTACTATGAGAGGCCAGATTTCTCTCTTTTCCCTGTCTCTGCCATGGAATCAGCTGTCTCTCCAAGGATCCCTGCTTCCCTTTCCTAAGTACTATCAAATAGTAGTACTGAGAACCAAGCTCTAGGTACTGGGGGGGCACGTGGCTACAGTGTTGCTTCTAGACCCTCTCAGAACAGAGCTAAGGAATACAGGTGTGTACACTATACTCATTTTCCAACTCTAATCTTGTTGGACATGATTCACTCTAGCCTTCCCTCTTTGCTTTTTTGTAACTTTCTTCTCTGACCATGACAAACCTGGCTTCTATCTGTCTTACCTACCATTTATTGACTTATTTTTTCAACTCAATTATACATGTAAAGTAGTTTCCCTGGGAAACAAATTTACCATCTAGATTAAAATGTTTATGTGTATGTATTTCGGAACCACAGTTGGGAATGAGTTATCTATGCAGAGATACAACTTAAGTTACGCGATTTTCCACTGCACAGGTGAGAGGCACGCTTAACCCCTATGTAGTTCCGGGGTCAACTGTAGTTAGTTTTCTCTTTAGCCTTACATTGTGCATCCAAAGCACCATTTTCCAAAGTTAACTCATGTCGCCTTATTCCACCCACCCTTCAATGAGGTTATGCCTTACATTTATAATTCACTTAGGTTCATTTGTCACAGTGTGCGTTTCATCCTGGGATCCCCTGACGTCCTATTTTGTTGTTGTTTGGTTTGGTTTTAATTTTCACACATTAATATTCACTCTCTGTAATGTACAGTTCTGTGGGTTTTGGCAAATGCGTAGAGGCATGTACCCCCCACCCCAGTACAATACAATACAGTTCCATTACCTACAGGTTTCCCTTGGCATGCCCTCTATAGTCAGCCACTTTCCCTTTCCCCATTCACTAGCAACCCCTGATCTGTTTTCTGTTTCAATCGTTTTACTCTTGCCAGAATGATATGAATGGAACCTGTTACCTTTTGAGTCTGGCTTTTTTCACTTGCAGAATGCATTTACTATTCATCCACGTCATTGGGTGAATCTACAACTCATTCTTTTTTTTTTGCTGAGTAGTATCACAACGTTTGGCTACATCAGTTTGTTTATCTATTCACAGTCTTGGCTGTTTCTGGTATAAACGAACAAACGAATAAACCTGCTGTAATAATTCACATACAGGTTTTTGTGTGAGTATAAAACTTCCGTTCATTTGCAAAAACATTTAGAAATTGGATTGCTGGGTTGACTTCAAAGTGACTTCCAAAGTGGCTCATTCCCACTGGAAATGAGTAAGAAGTCCTGTGATCCATATCTCACCAGCATTTGGTATTGGCAATTTTTTTCTTTAGAATTTTAGCCATTTCTAACATATGTAGAGGTAACTCATTGTGGTTCTAATTTTCATTTCTCTAATGACAAATGATTGTCATTAGACAATCAAATGTCTAATGACATATGCCCCTTTTGCACATGTGTAACTTCTTTTGTGAATTGTCCAGATCTTCTGCTCATTTTGTTGTTACTGTTTTCTTATATTTGAGTTTTAAGGATTCTTTATAGACATGAGTCCTTTATCAGATATATGATTTGCAAACATTTTTCTCCATCTGTAGCTTATTTCATTCTCTTAATAGTATCTTTCATAGAGCAAACATTTTTAATTTTGGTAAAGTCCAATTTATCAATTCTTTTAACAATTGAGTTTTTCTTATCAAAATATTCATTGCTGAACACTATGTCTCACAGATTTTCTCCTATGTGTTTTTCTAGAAGTTTTATATTTTTATGTTTTACATTTAGGTCCATGATCCATTTTGAGTTATTTTTTTCTATAAGAGGTGTCAAGGTATATTTTTCTACCCTTTATGAACATCCAGAGTCATTTATTGAAAAGACTGTCTTTCTCCATTGAATTGACTATGCATCTTTCAAAAAGGAGCTTACTATATTTGAAGGTGGCTATTTCTGTGTTCTCTGTTCTATTCCACAGATCTATGTATGTTTATTCTTTCAGCAACACCACAATTTTGATTACTGTAACTTCATAGTAGGTTTTAAATTGGGTGAGGTATATCCTCTGACTTTGTTCTTTTTCTGAATTATTTTGTCAATTCTACTTCCTTTGCCTTTTCATATAAATTTTATAATTGCCTTTGTAGTATCGTCAAAAAGAACTGGATAGAATTTTCATTGAGATTATGCCTCTATGTAAATATTTATAATTTTCGCTATCTAGATTATATCTGTTTTGTGTCTTTTTACCTGGCTATTCCTCTGGCACAGCAGACTCAATATATCTGCTCGTATTGTGCTCACTTCTACCTTGTAAACTTTGGGGAATAGCAATGACTGTACTCATTGGCACCCCAGTCAAAATCCTGGGAACCTGCTTGCCCTCTGCCTCTGTGTGTTTCTACCTCCATATCTCCAACATCCTCTCATGCCCTGAAATTCTCTAGGCATCTGGGTTTCACTCAAGACTGATTTTGTACATTCTGTCTCCTTTGCCTGCAACACCCCTTTCCACTTCCTCTGTCAGGCAGTTTCTGCCTCTCTATTAGGAAACAACTCCTGGTGCACCTCCTGGGAAACCTCTTATGATTTCTCTCTCTCTCATCTGGACCAGAATTAGTGCATCTTACTTGTGCTTTCCTAGCACGATGATGAGAGGTTCTCTCTTAGAGCCAGCATACTGTATATAATGTCATCATAATTCTGTCCACCCTCCTTGACTCAGGACTATAAGGAAAATTCTTTCACCAGACCTTCTGTCCTCTGCCTCAGCATCCCCTCTTGAGTTTTCCCTGTTTAAACGTCAAGAGCCCAAGGAACAGAAAAGAACAAAATCATAAACCTGGGTTTCAGAAATGTGAAAACATAACATGCTCAGAGGCATTATTTTCCCTCAAAAAGTGGTGATTTTGTTTCTTCTGTGTTGGCGTCACTAATAGGTCACTCTTGTGTACTGAATTCTTTTTCAGGAGCCAGAGCAAAATCAGAGACTACAGAGTCAACCACTTGTCAGCTGCTCTTGTCTGAGGCACCCTCACTTCAGTTATGGCTGAGACAGGGAGCTTCAAGGAACCCCAAGACTGGAGAAAAACCCTTTGTATGCAAAGACTGTGGGAAAGCCTTTTGCTACAGATTTAATTTGAGCCAACACATGCAGATTCACACTGGCGTGAAGCCTTATGAGTGCAGTGACTGTGGGAAAGCTTTTTGTCGCAAGTCACACCTTACGGAGCACAGGCGGATTCACACAGGAGAGAAGCCCTATGAGTGCAGTAAATGTGGAAAATCTTTCTCCTTCCACTCTGGGTTTGTCCAACACAGTTGGATCCACACTGGCGAGAAACCCTTTAAGTGCAAAGAATGTGGGAAAACCTTTTGCTCCAAGTTTAATTTGTGTCAACACATGAATATTCAACACATTGGAGGGAAGCCCCATGCATGCAATAAATGTGGAAAGGCCTTCGCCCAACACTCACCTTGCAGTCATCATATGACTCACACCAGATAAAAACCCTTTGCCCGCAAAGTCTGTGGGAAAGCCTTTTGCTATCATACTGCTCTATTTCAGTAGACACATGATGACTCAGGCTGGAGAGAAGCCCTATGGTGCACCAAGCGTAGGAAAGCTTTCATTCTCAAGTCCCACCTCATAAAACACCAACAGATTCACATGAGATAAGCCAGTAAATGTGGAATTGCTTTCACTTAATATTCATCTTTATCCAGCATAATAGGATCCTCACTGTAGGAAATGGTATTTTTTACTACTTCGTGAATTAACCAAAATGCCTCCTTTGCTCTCATGTTCCCATGGTTGAATCCTCTCATTCCCCTCTGCCTTGCACCACCATGGCCTGTTTTCTCCACGGCTGCTGGCTCCTCACAGGACTGTGAGGTGTTTCCTGCTTAGTGTAGTGCTCTGGAGCCATAACATGTGGTGTCAAATCCCAACTCTGCTGGCTAGAGCTGTATCGCCCTGTGCAGGTTATTAAATTTCCCTCTGCTTCAGTCTCCTCAGTGGTAAAATGGGTAATTTAGTGATGTAGTACTTACTTCACAGGGCTGTTGTGAGAGTAAATGGTTTCATGTATGACAAACCTAAGATAGAATCCGTTGCTGAGTGAGTGTGGATTGGCTGTTGTGACTCCACTGTGTCATGGCTGGATTCAAGATCTTTCTGGAGCAATTTGTGAAGTTTTTGGTTAAACAGCATTGACACCAGAGACAGTCAGACCCAGATTCCCAACTTGGATCAGGTGCTTACCATTTTCACCCATTTCAGTAAATCAAATTATTTTCTTGACCTTCTTTATCTTCCTCTACAAATGGTGCCTTTCAAGGAATCTGCATCATTAGGACCACCTAGACTGAATTATTTCATTCCGTTTTACTTAGGATGTAAAAAGACTCTAAGACATAAAAAGCAACATCAGCAAGGTAGTGGAATAGGAGGTTCCAGCCTTCATTCTGTCACAAACTCCAATTTGACAATGATTCACACACAAAAATGCCTTCTCGAAAGCTCTAGTATCCAGGTGAGAGATTTCAGCACTCAGGTAGAGCAAAGAAATGAGAAAAGATGCATGGTAGATAGGATCAACAGTTTCAGTTCACTTCATCACCTCTACCTAAATCCACTTAGATAAGCACTGAGAGAGAGTCTCTCCACTCAGAAGTTCTCTCATGGAAAAGTGAACTGTTTGACTTTGTAAATCCAGGGTCCAGGCCCGCCCCAGCAGACCTGGGTTCCAGCAGTTTCCAGGGTTACTGCAGCTCCCACCCACCTACCATCCTAGTGGCCTGCACTCAGAGACCCAGGCTTAGTCCTTCCCCAGTGCACCCTGGGGCCGAGGTACTCCCCTCAGACTCAGGTTCCAGAACTATGTGCCCAGTTTCCAGGCCGGGCCCTCTGGACTAGCACCCATGAACACAAGTAGGCCCACCCCAGTTGTTCCTGGCATCAGGTCACCCCCTCAATCTCAGATTCTAGACCCAGCTCTATGGGCCCAGGTTCTATTCTACCCCATATGATGCAGATGCCAGGTCAGCCCTGGGAGACCCAGGCTCCAGGCCTGCCACTTTGGTCCTGGTTACAGGCCAGATCCTGTGCATTTAGGCCCCTGCTGCCAGAGGCTGAGGCTCTAGGCCCACCCCAATGCCAGGTCGAGCCTAGGCTCCTGGCCTGTCCATATGGATAGGCTATGTGGCTAGGTCCTTGACTGGCCCAGTGCCAAGGTCTGGGTGATTGTGTTGGTGTCAGGCCAGCTCCTACAGACCCTGGCACCAGGCCTGTCAACCCAGGACTCTGGTACCAGGCTTTCCTGAGAAATCCACCAGCTGCCTCTCCCAGAATGTCTGCACAATCTGATTGGTAAAAGGCTTTCCATGCTGAAGCCTATCTATCGCTACTGGAAGAGGAACTTCTTTAAATTTGCAGACGCCAATGCAAGGCTGCTGGAATTATGAACAATCAAGAAAACAGTGCCACCAAAGGAATGAAATAAAGCATCAGTAACTGACCCTAAAGGTGTGGAGATCGAAAAAATAATTATCAAGGAAGTTCCATGAGCTCCAAGACAGCTAAGCAGATAGACAGCTAAGCAAAATCAGGATAGCTGTGAACAACACAAGATGTTGAACAATGGGATAGAAATCATAACCAAACACATTATGGGACTGAAGAACAATGACTGACCTAGAAAATTGAATACAGAGCTTCAAAAGTGAACTTGATCAGGCAGAGGGAAGAACCAGCGAGTTCAGAAACAGTCCTGAAAGTACACAGAAACAAAAAGGAAAGAAAGAGCAAAGAAAGTCTACTGGACTCAGAGGACACTAAAATAAGCCCTCACATTTGTTTTTGCTTGTTTGTTTTTATAATACAAGTACCTGACTTAGCTTTGATTGTCAAGGCATTCATTTCAAAGAGGCATCTGCTTCAAAAAGAGCTATCGTGAATCGACACATTGCCAGCCACACAAATAGCTAAAGAGCCAGGCCACCTTCCCCCACGGAGGCTCCTTTGTTTTAGAGGTCTTTGTTGATATTATTAGGTTGGAGCAAAAGTAATTGTGGTTTTTGCAATTATGAACCTTTTAAACTGCAATTACTTTTGCACCAACCTAATAATAACTGACCACTTGGACTACTTGTTTTCTCTTCCAACACTTTAAATTCCCACCCTTATATTTTAAATTCACCAATAAAGAGTGAGCCTGCGAAACCCTAGGCCCCCACCCTCAACCCCAATATAAGTGGAACCCTAAGTGTGCTCCCTCTACCTGCAAATTTGCTGTGTGGCTCCAGGTGTACTGTGTAGTTTCCAGGTCTTGTAAGTAATAAACCTGTATATTTTCAAAGTTTCCTGATGGTTATTGCTAAAGGGTTTCTTGCAATCGTAATAAGAGACACATGGACTGATCTAGCCACAACATTGGTTATTGATAGGCTGAGACCAGTACAAACAGATACCATCAAGCAAACCAATATACAGTCAGCCTTTTGTATCCACAAGTTCTGCATCATTGGGTTCAACCAACCATGGATCAAAGGTATTTGGAAAAAAAGTTACATTGTTGCTGACATGCCATATAGTTAGGCCTATATAGTTCAGTACGATGGTTGCATCTGTACTGAACATGTACACTTTTGTCATTATTCCTTAAATAATATAGAATAGCAACTATTTGTATTAGGCCACCCCCTCAATCCCAGATTCTAGACCCAGCTCTATGGGCCCAGGTTCTAGTCTACCCCATATGACCCAGATGCCAGGTCAGCCCTGGGAGACCCAGGCTCCAGGCCTGCCACGTTGGTTCCTGGTTACAATCTAGAGATGATTTAAGATGATTTAAGGTATGGGCAGGATGTGCTTAGGTTTTATGCAAATACTGTGCCATTTTATATAAGGGACTTGAGCATCTGCAGATTTTGGTATCCACAGGGTGTCCTGGAGCCAATCCCCTGTGGATACCGAGGGATAACTGTACACACGGAAGTTGAAAAAGGGGCAGAAAGCTTACTTAAATAAAAAATGGCTGAAAACTACAAATCTAGTGAGGGAAAAGGATATCCAAATTCAAGAAGCCCAAAAGAGGGCTGGCCGGTTAGCTCAGTTGGTTAGAGTGCGTGCTCTTAACAACAAGGTTGCTGGTTCAATTCCTGCATGGGATGGTGGGCTGCGCCCCCTGCAACTAAGATTAAAAATGGCAACTGGTCTTGTAGCTGAACTGTGCCCTCCACAACTAGACGGAAGGACAACAACTTGACTTGGAGCTGATGGGTCCTGGAAAAAACACACTGTTACCCAATAAAAATTTTTAAAAAGAAGCCCAAAAGATACAGAGAAATTGAACCTAAAGAGGTAGCTAGCTAAGCACATAATTAAGTTGTCAAAAATCAAAGAGAATTTTTAAAGCAGTAAAAGAAAAGTAACAGGTAAAGATACATATATAGACAAATACATAGTAAAGTAAAACTACGGGTGATTCATAAATCATTTTTAACCCTAGTATAAAAATTAAAAGTTAAGAATAACAGTAACCAAAAGATTTTTTTAGTAGATACACAATAGAAAAAAGAAATGAATTCTGACATCAATAATAAAAAGTGTGTCAGGAATAAAAATGTATGTAATTGAAGTTAAGTTGTAATTAGCTTAAAATAGACTGGTACAACAATAAGAGTCTTATGCAAGCCTCATAGTAACCACAAAGAAATGCAAGAAAGAGGAAAAGGATCAAATGAGAGAAAACTCATTAAGAAAAAGTAGGAAGAAAGGAACAAAAGAACTACAAAACAAATGAATTAACACAATTGTGATGGTAAGCCCTTAACTATCAATAATGACTTTAAAAGTAAATGGAAGGAGTGACATAAGCATCATGGTGGACTGAGAAGACCCATTTGTATCTCCTCTTAAATCTATAACTAGTCAGACATCTATAACCCAACAAAGGTTCCTCTGCTCAACACACTAGCACACCTGAGAGAGCCACATATCTGAAGGAGGACATATTGGAACCCAGGGAAAGCAGGATGGGGTAAAGATGGGGTGGTGCCTGCAGACACAGTTCCCTGGCCCCTGCAGCTGAACCTGAGGCCCCAGCTAATATAGTAGTAATGGAGAAGTTGGGGTGTGGCCGCCACACTATGGCCAGGTGGAGGGTAAGAGAGGCAGAAGCATCATGGGAGCCTGAAAATCCTGCACCCACCCCGATTGCAGCAGGACCCGGTAGCTCCAGTGGAGATGCATCTACAGACTCATGGCTATAGAACAGCAGTGCCAGCAGTCGTAGGGAACCAGGTAACAGCCCGGTGGGCTCAGGAACCCAGCCCCTCACTATGGTAGTGGTGCCCCAAAACCCAGGTGACCCAGATGTAGCCGGGACACCCACCACCCCAGTCACCCAGGTGGCAACTTCCACAATTACAACTATGTCCCCCACCATGACCCCAGAGGCGCAAGTAGCACAGGTAAGAGAAAACAAAAACTTACACTATACACCATCTACTAGAAAACAAAAGACCTCTAATTATCAACCCACTGAATTATTAAAATCAAAATGATACCTAAATAAGAAGGGTGTTCACTACTTCAAAGGCACCAACAGAGGAACAACCCATCAAGCACCATGAACAACCAAGGCGACATGATAACAGAAAGAAAATTACAATTCTCCAGAAACCAAATTCAAACTCATGGAAGATTGTGATCTGAATGATAGAGAAGAGTAAAGAACAGTCAAGAAGAAACTCAATGAGATACAAGAAAACTCAGAAAGGCAGTTCATTGAGCTCAGTAATACAATTAATGAACAGAGAACTACTTTACCAAAGAGATTAAAACTATAAAAAAGAACCAAAGAAATTCTGGAGGTAAAGAACTCAATAAATGAGATGAAGAATGTGGTAGACACATTGGAAATAAAACAGACCATATGGAAGAGAGAATTAGAGGACTTGAAGGTAGATATCTAGAAATGATTCTGGTGGACGTTGAGAGAGAAGTTTGTTGTTGTTTTTAAATGAAAGAACTCTATGAGAACTACCTGACTTCATTAGAAAGGGCAGCATGAGGATAATGGGTATCCCAGAAGGACAAAAGAGGGAGACGGGAACACAGTCTATTCAAAGAAATAATTGATGAGAACTTTCTAAACCTAGGGAAGGAACTGCACTTTCACATACAAGAAGCTAACAGAACACCTAATTTTCTCAATACAAAACTTTCCAAGATGCATTATATTAAACCTGTCAAGGGGCTGGTCCAGTGGCTCAGGTGGTTGGAGCTCCATGCTCCTAACACCGAAGGCTGCCAGTTCGATTCCCACGTGGGCAGTGGGCTCTCAACCACAAGGTTGCCGGTTCGACTCCCACAAGGGATGGTGGGCTGCACCCCCTGCAACTAGCAACGGCAACTGGACCTGGAGCTGAGCTGCGCCCTCCACAACTAAGATTGAAAGGACAACGACTTGACTTGGAAAAAAGTCCTGGAAGTACACTCTGTTTCCCAATGAAGTCCTGTTCCCCTTCTCCAATAAATAAATAAATAAATAAATAAATAAATAAATAAATAAATAAATAATAGGGGGGAAAAAGCTTTTAAAAAAGGCAGAGCTGCAGAATGGATTTTAAAAAATAATACTCAACTATATGCTGCTTTCAGCAGACCCATCTCAGCTCCAAAGATAAACATAGACTTTAAGTGAAAGGGTGGAAGATGACACTCCAAGTAAATAGTATCCAGAGTAAAGAAGGTGTAGCCATTCTCATATCAGACAAAATAGATCTCAAGAAAAACAAATAGCAAGAGAGAAATATGGATATTTTATAATGATAAGAAAGACAATACATCAAGAAGACATAACATTTATTAATATATATATGTGCATATACATATACCATGTTTCCCTGAAAATAAGACCTAGATGGACCGTCAACTCTAATGCATCTTTTGAGCAAAAACTAATATATAAGACCCGGTCTTATTTATGTAAGACCCAGTCTTATTTTAATGTAAGACCAGGTCTTATATTAATTTTTGCTCCAAAAGACGCATTAGAGCTGATGGTCCAGCTAGGTCTTATTTTCAGGGAAACACGGTATGCCAAGTGAAATAAGTCAGAAGGGAAAGGACAAAAACTGTATGATTTTCCTCATGTGGAATATAAAACAAAAAATAACAAATGAAATAAAATAAATCAGTAACAAACTCAGATACAAACAATAGAATAGTGGTTACCAGAGCAGAAGAGAGTGAAGAAGGCAAAATAGGCAAAGGGAGGTAAATATATGGTAGCAGGTGGAAACTAGATGTTTGGTAGTGAGCATGCAATAGAGTATACAGATATCAAATTATAATGTTGCACACCTAAAATTTATGTTATTAACCAATATTACCTCAATAAAAAAAATTTTTTTTTTTAAAGGACTTTATTGGGGAACAATGGTCAAATTGTTGTCCTTTCAATCTTAGTTGTGGAGAGTTCTGGTTCAGCTTCAAGTTGTTGTTCTTTCAGTCTTAGTTGTGGAGGGCGCAGCTCAGCTCCAGGTCCAGTTGCCGTTGCTAGTTGCAGGGGGCACAGCCCACCATCCCTTGCGGGAGTTGAACCAGCAACCTTGTGGTTGAGAGGACGCGCTCCAACCAACTGAGCCATCTGGGAGCTCAGCGGCAGCTCAGCTCAAGGTGCCGTGTTCAATCTTAGTTGCAGGGGGCGCTGCCCACCATCCCTTGCGGGAGTCGAGGAATTGAACTGGCAACCTTGTGGTTGAGAGCCCACTGGCCCGTGTGGGAATCGAACTGGCAGCCTCCGGAGTTAGGAGCACAGAGCTCTAACCGCCTGAGCCACCGGGCCGGCCCACAATAAAAAAATTTTAAAGTGCAATACTACAAGATGAAAAGCATTAAGAGAAATTAAATATCTACATATATGGGGAAACATCTATTTTTACGGATAAGGACACTTAATAACGTTGCCAATAATCCCAAATTCATCTGTAGATTCAGTGCAACACTTAACAGAATCCACGCTGACTACTTTGTAGAAATTAAGCTGATTTTATAGTTAATATGGAACTTCAAAGGATCCATAATACTCAAAACAATCTTGAAAAAGAACAATGTTGGGGAAATCACACTTCCCATTTCAAAACTTTTTACAAAGCAACGGTAATCAAGACAATGTGGTACTGGCACAAGAATAGAAATACAGAGCAGTGTAACAGAATAGAGAGCCCCAAAATAAATCTTCACATGTATAGTCAATTGATATTTGACAAAGGTGCCAAGACCATTCAATGGGTAAATAACAGTCTTTTCCACTAATAATGCTGGAACAACTGGATAATGGGACAAATGGTGATGGGACAACATGAAAAGAATGCAGTTGGATCCACACTTCAACTATTAACTCATTTATAAAAGACCTACATGTAAGGGCTAAAACTATAAAACTCTTAGAAGAAAACAGGAAAATATTATTGACATCAGATTTGGCAAAGGATTTTTAGATATGACACAAAAATGCACAAGAAATAAAAAATAATTTGAACGACATCAAAATTAGACACTTTTGTGCTGCAAAAAAACAATATCAAGGAAATGAAAATACAATTAATAGAATGGGATAAAATATTTGTAAATCATATATGTGTCTAGTATCCAGAATATTAAACCTCTTACAACTGAATAATAAGAGGAAAGAGAACAAATAAGGAAAAGGACCCCATTAGAGATTTTTCCAAGATAGACAAATGGCCAATAAGCACGTGAAAAAATGCTAGATATAACTAGTCATCAGGGAAATGCAAGTCAAAACCAAAATGATATACCATGAGGATGGCAGGACTCAAAAAGTCAGATAATAAGTGCTGGCAAGGATATAAAGAAATTAGAACGCTCATATAGTGTTGGTGGGAATGTAAAATGATGCAACAGCTTTGGGGAAAGAGTCCGACAGATGTTCAGTTAGCCATAGAGTTACCACATGACTCAGCAATTTCACTCCTAGGTATATACCCAAGAGACATGAAAACATATCCACACAAGAATTTGTACATGAATATTTATAGCAGCATTCATGACAGCAAAATGGTGAAACAACCCAAATGCTAATCCACTGATGAATGGGGGAAATGCAGTACAGTCATACAATGGAATGTTATTTGCTCATAAAAAGGAATGAAGTATTGTGTTAAGGGAGTGACAGCTAAGGATACAGGATTTATTTTTGAAACAATAAAAATGTTCTATAATTGGCCATGATGGTGGTTGCACAGATCTGTGAATATATGAAAACCCAATGAACTGTACACTTTAAATGGTTATTGTATTTTATGTGAATTATATCTCAATAAAGCTGTTTTAAGAGATGGCTCTATTCATATAGATCTAAAATTTTGAAACTGATCTATAGTGTCAAAAAGCATATCAGTGTTGCCTGTGGCTGATAAAAAAGCGGAGAATGTAGGTTGACAGAAAATAGACACAAGCAAAATTGGAGTTTATCGATGTATTCTGTTTTGATTGTGACGATTATATGGGTGTGCATATTTGTCAAAATTCATTCACCTATACACGTAAATAAATGATTCTATTTGCAAATGTTAAATATTGGAGACATTTATGGAACACAAAATGCATCATTTTTAATAGACTTTATTTTTCAGAGCTGTTTTAGGTTTACAGAAAATTTGAGGGGAAAGTACAGAGAATTCTCATATATCCCCACACCTCCAGTTCCCCTATTGCATCATTGTGGTACATTTGTTAAATTGATGAGCCAATATGTTATATTGTTATTAACTAAAGCCCACAGTTTACAGTTTTATATTGTACATTCTATGGGTTTTGATACATTTAATAACATGTGTCCATTACAGTATTATACAGAATAGCTCCAGAGCCCTAAAAATCCCGTGCTACACCTATTTGTCCCTCTCTGTGTCCCTAAGCCCCAGACAATCACTGATTTTTTTATACTCCATAATTTTGGGTTTTTTTCCGTGTCATATAGTTGGAATCATACATTCTGTAGCATTTTCAAAATGGCTTCTTTCACTTAAAATATATATATTCAAAGTTCCCTCATGACTTTCTGTGGTTGGATAGCTCTTCTATTTTTATCACTTAATAAAATTCCACTGTGTGGATGTACCACAGGTTATTTATACATTTACCTGCTGAATATCATCTTGGTTTGCTTCCAAGTTTTGTCAACTATAAATTAAGCTGCTATAAATATTTGTGTGCATATTTGTTTGTGGACATAAGTTTTCAACTCATTTGGATAAGAACCAAGGAGCACAATTGCTTGAACCCATGGTAAGAGTATGTTTGGCTTTGTAAGAAACAGCAAAGCTGAGAGATCCAAGATGGCAGAGTAGATAAACACTGTGCTTGCGTCTTTCCATGAACACATTAAAATTACAACTAAATTATAGAAAAATCAACCTGGAGAACTATCTGAAGTCTAGCCAAACAAAAGTCCAGTGGCTAAAAGTATAAAAAAGAAGCCACGAGACTGGTAGGATGGGTGGAGACATGAAACAGGGCCCAAAACTCCGTGTGGTGGTTGAGAATCAAGAGGGATATCTTGGCTGCAGAGATTTCCCCTGGAGGAGTGAAGGACCTCAGCCCCCAACACAGGCTCCCAAGCCTGTTGTACTGGTGCTGGGAAGAAAAGCCCCCACATCTGGCTGTGAAAAACAATGGGGATTCTGACTGTCTGAGTGGGACGGAAGGCTACGGGAAACCCAGACATCCTCTTAAATAGCCTGCTCAGACACATTCGCTCGCAGGTACCCACCTTGGGCTCCAGCGGAGGGATGGTGGCTCAGGAGGTGTCGGAGACATACAGGAGGCAGACTGAGGTGTGTGGTTTCAGGGGAAGTGCTGGAGGACAGTTGGCATTTTTCCTGTGTGAGGTCCTTCTTCCCTGCAGCCGGCAGGCAGTCTCCATCTTTCCTGTGTTGAGCCCTCCCCCTATGCTTACGACCAACTCTGAATCTGATTGGTCTGGTGAGCTCCGCTGCTCCATGCTGCTGACTCATTGGGACTCAGCCCTACTCAACTCCCCCAACGCCAGATGCACTTTCTCTGTTAGGAGACAGCTGTGGGGACAGAGTCCCAGAGAGCAGTTTCCAGGCTCTGGGCCTCACATGGAAAGGTGCTGGCTTGGGTAGTAGATGGCCATCAGCTGGGACTAGTTGGCCATCAGCTGTAACCAGTTAGCCATTAGCCACTAATGTAACTGCCGTGGCTACGCTAGAGGGTTGGTTGGTTGGCAGAGAAGTGGACGGTGGCTTGCGGATCATGTGGATCCTGCTTCCTGTGTCTTCAACCCAGTTGCCAGCAAGAATATAGTGGTATGACTCCCCTACCTATGGCTCCGTGGGTGTTCCTTTTTGGCCTCATCATATCCTGCATTCTTATGCAGGGAGCAGGACCAGAGACCCTGCATGACACCAACCCTGCCCACATTGCACTCTTTCCTGAAAAACTAACAGTCTGGCAGGCCTCCAGTGGGTAGCAACTGGCCTCAGTGTGCTCTGAGACTTTTGCTGAGTAGCTTGAGGCTCAGCACTGACACTAAACCAGAATTTACATTAATCTAGTGACCACAATTCTTCTCACTCTAGTGACTCCCTGAGACCCTGCCTCACCCAACTTGCATACCACACGAGGCTCTATCAGCAGCTGATCCTTAAGGGAGCAGGCAGGAGGGAGGGAACAGGCCTTGGGGTGTCCTGGCTTTTTTTCAGAGCTATCCCAGGCCCAGTACTGGTGACAGACATCCTCAGTTCATAGTGTGGCCTTTCCCACGCACCTCAAGATTTAGCACAGGTGGCAAACAACCTCAGATCACTTTGTAGCTCCTACCAGGTAGTTCCCGAATAGTCACAGGCTCCACCTGGGACTGCACTGGAGCCCCTCCCAAGAGGCCCCAGAACAAACATGCTTGGAGGTTGGCCTCAGACTACAGCAGAACACGTGAAGGGTAGTCTCAACAGGCACAAGAAACCACTGAGGCGAGTCCCACTAAGTGGGGTAAGCCCCTTGCACAGCAGTCTGTGAGCTGTGGATGTGACTAAACTCCACAGTCAGTAGCCTAAATGTCAGTCCCACTAACTGACATTCTAAGGCTCAACTACAACAGGAGGGTACACACAAACCCACAACAGACACACTTGGAGCACCGAGAGCAGGTGACCAAGGAGACTATGTCAGGGCCCCACAGGACACCTACTACGTAAGGTCACCTGGCCAAGACTGGGGGACATAGCACATCTACCTAATACATAGAAACAAATACAGACAGGCAGCCAAAATGAGGAAACAAAGAAATGTGTCTCAGATGAAAGAACAGGAGAAAAATCCAGAAAAAGTACTAAATGAAATGGAAGTAATTAACCTACCAGGGACAGAGTTCAAAACAATGGTTATATGGAGGCTTAAGGACTTAGTGAGAACTTCAACAAACAGACAGAAAGCATTAAAAAGGAACATAGAAAACACTTGAAAAAAAAAAAGAAGTGAAGAATACAGTAACTGAAATGAAGAATCCACTAGAAAGAATCAACAGCAGGTTAGATGAAGCAGAGGATCAAATCAGCAATTTGGAAGACAAGGTAGCAGAAAACACCCAATCAGAACAGCAAAAAGAAAAAAGGATTTTTTTAAAAAAGAAGTTTAAGAAACTTCTGGGACAACTTCAAGCATAATGACATTCACACTGTAGGGATACCATAAGGAGAAGAGAGAAAGCAAAGGATTGAGAACCCATTTGAAGAAATAATGACTGAAAACTTTCCAAACCTGGTGAAAGAAATAGATATACAAGGCCAGGAAGCGAAGAGAGTCCCAAACAAGATGAACCCAAACAGGCCCACACCAAGACACACCATAATTAAAATGCCAAAGGATGAAGACAAAGAAAGAATCCTAAAAGCAGCAAGAGAAAAGCAGTTAGTTATCTACAAGGGAAGACCATCAGCTGATCTCTCAACAGAAACTTTACAGGCCAGAAGGGATTGGCACAAAATATTAAAGTGAAAGAAAGTAAGGACCTACAACCAAGAATATTCTACCCAGCAAAGTTATCATTTAGAATCAAAGGACAAATAAAAAACTTCCCAGACAAGAAAAAAACTAAAGGAGTTCATCACCACCAAATCAATATTACAAGGAATCTTAGAGGGACATCTTGAAAAATAAAATAAGATTTAAAATATGAATAATAAAATGGCAATAACTACATATCTATCAACAATTACTTTAAATGTAAATGGATTAAATGCTCCAATCAAAAGATATGTGGGATGAATGGATAAGAAAACAAGACTCTTACATATGCTGCCTACAGGAAACTCACTTCAGACGTGTGTTCGAGAGACACACACAGACTGAAAGTATAGGGATGGAAAAAGATATTCCATGAAAATGGGAACAAATAAAATCTGGGGTAGCAATACTTATACCAGACAAAAGAGACTTTAAAACAAAGAGTATAACAAGAGGCAAAGAAGGACCTACTAACCCTACTTCTGGGTATTTATCTGAAGAAACCCAAAATGCCACTTCGAGGGGATGTGCTTATCCACATATTACATTAATCTAGTGACCACAATTCTTCTCACTCTAGTGACTCCCTGAGACCCTGCCTCACCCAACTTGCATACCACACGAGGCTCTATCAGCAGCTGATCCTTAAGGGAGCAGGCAGGAGGGAGGTAGCAGGCCTTGGGGTGTCCTGGCTTTTTTCAGAGCTATCCCAGGCCCAGTACTGGTGACAGACATCCCCGGTTCATAGTGTGGCCTTTCCCATGCACCTCAAGATTTAGCACAGGTGGCAAACAACCTCAGATCACTTTGTAGCTCCTACCAGGTAGTTCCCGAATAGTCACAGGCTCCACCTGGGACTGCACTGGAGCCCCTCCCAAGAGGCCCCAGAACAAACATACTTGGAGGTTGGCCTCAGACCACAGCAGAACACGTGAAGGGTAGTCTCAACAGGCACAAGAAACCACTGAGGCGAGTCCCACTAAGTGGGGTAAGCCCCTTGCACAGCAGTCTGTGAGCTGTGGATGTGACTAAACTCCACAGTCAGTAGCCTAAATGTCAGTCCCACTAACTGACATTCTAAGGCTCAACTATAACAGGAGGGCACATACAAACCCACAACAGACACACTTGGAGCACCGAGAGCAGGTGACCAAGGAGACTATGTCAGGGCCCCACAGGACACCTACTACGTAAGGTCACCTGGCCAAGACTGGGGGACATAGCACATCTACCTAATACATAGAAACAAATACAGACAGGCAGCTAAAATGAGGAAACAAAGAAATGTGTCCCAGATGAAAGAACAGGAGAAAAATCCAGAAAAAGAACTAAATGAAATGGAAGTAATTAACCTACCAGGGACAGAGTTCAAAACAATGGTTATATGGAGGCTTAAGGACTTAGTGAGAATTTCAACAAAGAGACAGTAAGCATTAAAAAGGAACATAGAAAACATTTGGAAAAAAAAAGAAGTGAAGAATACAGTAACTGAAATGAAACAGTAACCAACTCATAGAGGACATTTTGATGGTTGCCAGATGGGAGGGGGTTGGGGGATTGGGTGAAAAAGGTGAAGGGATTAAGAAGTACAAATTGGTTATTGCAAAGTAGTCATGGGGATGTAGGGTATAGCATAAGGAATACAGTCAATATTGTACTATGTATGGTGTCAGTTGGGTACTAGATTTATCGGGGTGATAGATGGGCAGGGGTTGGGAGCAGGGTGAAAAAGGTGAAGGGATAATACAAATTGGTAATTATAAAATAGTTATGGGGATGTAAAGCATACATAATCAATAATATGGTAATAACTATGTATAGAGCCAGATGGGTACTATTCAGGGGGATCACTCCATAAATTATATAAGTGTCTAACCACTATGTTGTACACCTGACATTAATATGAAATGATATTGAATGTCAACTATAATTGAAAAATTAAAAGGGGGAAAGATAAAAGGGAATAAAAAGATCAAAGTTCCCGGTATAAAACAAATAAGTCATGGGGATGTAATATACAGCATAGGAAATATAGTCAGTAATATTGTGATAGCGCGGTATGGTGTCAGATGGTTGCTGGACTTATCATGGTGATCACTTCTTTAGCATAGGGAATATAATCAGTAATGTGGTAATAACTATGTATACTACCAGGTGGGTACTGTTGAATAACCATGATGTACACCTGAGACTAACATTTTAATAAAAATATTTTTAAAAAAATAAAGGGATGACAGTAAGCACATATAAATATGCTAAATAACATTAGTCATTAGGGAAATACAAAATAAAGTGACAGAAAAATACTACTACAAACCTAAAAAGAATGGCTAAGATTAAAAAGACTGACCATACCAAGTGCTGGTGAAAATACAGAGCAAGCAAAATTCTCATACACTGCTGGTGGTAATGTAAAATGGTATAACCACTTTGGAACAGTTTGTCAGTTCATAAAAAAGATACATACTCACTTACCCTTTGCCTCTGGGTATTCATGTTTTTTATTTTTTGTATTTTTGTTGTTGTTGTTTTGACATCTTAAAAGGCTTGCTGGTCAGAGAGAGACCATCCCTCCGAGGCTATCCTATTCTTGAGATAACAAACGGTTTAGCCAGGAGCATGTCTCTCATATATAAATCAACCAATCCAAGTCTATAGCCCCAACCACTGCTTATCTGTCATGCACCAAACCAATATTTCCCCTGCCCTGAACCATCCCAGGACAAGGTATCAGACAACTAGTGACCAATTCTATCAATCTGAAACCCGCTGTAATTATTCAAAATAGCCAACCCTAAACTGTTTACTCTACCCTGCCTTGCCCTACCATGAAAACCCCAACAAAGGTTGTAGCCTATGCCTTCCCCTCACTCTTTTCAGCCTCCTGACCAACACTGGTGCTCTTCACGTGGCCCTGTGTGACATGGCGTGAACCCCTTCCCTTGGGAAATATAATAAATTCTTCTTTCAATGGTACTGACCTCTCCGTGTTGGCACTTAATCACCTCCATAAATTAAAGTGTCATGGATGCAAATGAGACACTCAAGCCTTTTACTCCTAATTATTCACCCAAGAGAGACTAGTACATGAATGTCCATAGCAGCTTTATTTGTAACAGCTCCAAACTAGAATCAATCCAAATGTCCATTAAAAGATGACTAGGAAAAAAAAGAACTGTGGCATATCCATACAAGTGAGAACTACTCTGTAACAAAAATAAAGTACTCATACATGCAACATGTTGGAATCTGAAAATGATTATGCTGTATGGGGGAAAGGCAAAAAACGAGTAAACATGTCGTTGTTCCATTTATATAAGATTCTAGAAAAGAACGTTTATAGTGAAAGACAGTAAATCAATGATCATTGGAATGAGCCAGGGAGGGAGAGATTGTAAAAGGGGATGAGGTAATTTTGGGGGTGATGGATATATTCAATATCATGATTACAGTAATGGTTTCATGGGCATACACATATCTTATTTTATACTTTAAATGTGCATTGTTTATTGCACGTCAATTATATCTCAATAGAGCTGTTAAAAAATGGTTCCACATAAAACTTCTCTTGAAAAACCAGATTTGACAGACCTGTTGCCTCGACCATAACTACCCTCATCCCTCTGGTGGGGCAGCCCTGCTTCAAGGGAAGTAAAGACTGGCAAGCAATACCGATTGTGAATCACAGCCTTGGACTACAATATTTCTCTATCTCCATTTTCTTGCCTGAGTAACAGCTGCTTTGAGGCAAATAGCCCAAGTAGCCTCAGGAATCCAGAAAACTTTAAGATTATTTGTTTTGCCAGTGACTGTCGCGTCCTGGACGACAAGAGCTGTGGGAAACAAGAAGGGCGGTGCAGGGCTAAGAAAAGACAGTAGTCAAGAGTAGAGTGCAACTGGGGCCAAAGGACTCAAGCCTCAAGGACTGAGCCCCGAATCAGGCCAACGCATAGCTTTTATTAGTTAACTAATGAGGATGTAAAGCTTGTTAAGCTCAAGATCTGTGAGTTTCATGCCTGCTGGCTGTTTTTCCGAAACAGCCAGCATTGTGCTCCAGCACGTACTGCGCCTTCACACACACCCATAACTCCAGGGGATGAAAGGAGAGGGGCCAATATTATTCCATCAGGTCTTAGTCTGCCGAGACTCCCCTCAACGGAGCTTTATCGATATCTTTTCATCAAGTCTCAGTTTGCTGAGGGACTCCCTTGTGAAATCCTGGGAGAGGGGCAGGAAACAAATGGCTCGGCAGCTCTAAGGCAACAGGTGACTCTGTCCATAGGAGAGGTGTAAATCTAGAAGTCCTGAGTATATCTGTACACACTCATCCCTATGGTGACCAGAATATTTCTAGAAGCATTAGAAAAGGGCACATCCTCTCTAGTTTGCTCACCCCAACTCTATATTACTCACACCCACTGTGTGAATGTAATTTTGGTGGACCCCAATAACCTTAGACCACCCTGATGCACGTTTATCAGCTGGTAGAGGTGGGATGGCTTCTGCCACAGGTACTGGCAGTGATTTAACTCAGGCAAGGGCCTTGGGCAGGTCAGAAAGTACAATGCAGGTCCTGAAAGCTTCTCACATACCCAGCACTCACAGGGAATCTCCCCAATGTGGATGTTCGCATATGAGCAATACAACTCTAGGTTGATGACTATATTTATGACTATATCATAAAGGCTAGTCTCAGAACTGGTGTTACTCACTCACCAAGCCGACAGCACACACACACACCCTGCACTCCAAAGGCCTTTCTCCAGTTTGAACTTTCTGGTACCAAATGAGGAAAGGCCATTAGCTTAAGGCTGTCCCACATTCACTGCACTTTGATGCTTTTCGACAATGTGACTTCTCTGTTTATTGAGGCTGCACTTGCGGCTAAAGAATTTCCCACATTTGCTGCACTCATAAGGTCTTTCTCCAGTGTGTATTCTCTGGTGCTGAGCAAGTGTGGATTTAAGACTGAAGGCTTTCCCACATTCACTGCACTCAGAAGGCCTTGCTCCCCACCTCAGGGATGATGTAGATGCCTGATCTCTGCACGGTACACCTGAAGCTGAACAATAATGAATGCCAGCTATAATTTTATGTATATATGTATGTATGTATATCTATGTATATGGTTACAGGAAGTGGAGTACAGCATTAGGAATAGAGACAGTGGAAATGTAAGGCTGAGGAATTGTGCCTCTATTCTGAAAGCACCGGGAGCCATGGAAGTTTTGGCGTAGAAGACAGGAGTGATCTGAGCCAGGTCTTAGTGGACTTTCTCTGGCTACAGAGTGGAGAACAGACAGTAGGGGTGAGGGCGGCTGCTGCAGTGGCCTAGATGAGTGTTGGTGACAGCTGGACCAGGTTGATGGCTAGATCAGGATAGTGGTTGTGGATGTGGGAGCAAACATATGGCTTCTGGATTTATTTATTTTTTTTAAGTAAGTCAGACAAAACTTTCTGATGTGGAGAGTGAGGGAGAAGGGGAGGAATCAGGGATAAACCAAAGGTTTGGCCTTTGCAGCTGGAAGAGATACCATGAATTGAAATGAGGAAGTCAGTCGTGGGAGTAATTTTCAGAGGGCGTCTCAGGAGCTAGGTTTTGGCCATTTAGTCTGAGATGTTGCAGAGACTCCCAAGTGGAGCCATTGAGTAGACAGCAGAGCACACAGGTCTGGAGTTCAGGGGAGGGATTCAGGGGGGACACACTACAAGTTGATGGCCTGTGTGTGGACTGGGATGTAGCTGTGAGTCACATTTAGGAGGGGGAGTCTTCAGGTTATGGTGACAATAATGTTAGAGGGCAAAGGGGAGGGCCAGATTGGAGGACCAGGCCTCTCCAGCACCTGAGTGGCATTAGGGAGCATCACAAAGACAGGGGAGGGGAAGTAGTAGCTGTGGAGAGGTGGGTTTGGTAGGGGACCAAGGCGTCCAAAGGGGAATGGACATGGGATGCATGAGGAAGCATAGCAGTAATGGAGGTGAGACGACAGGGAGGCCAAGGCCAGGGCTTATTCACAGCTCTAAAGGCTCACAGGAGTTTTGTGGTGACGCTTGCTGGGGCCTATGGGGTTTCACTCAGGTTGGCAGATAAGCTCAGGGACAAATGGGTCAGCTGGGCGAGTGGCTAGGCCTGGCCTGGGAAACCGGGGGTGCTGAGTGGTGAATGTGGCTTGGGTGGCAAGAGGCGGGCTGAGGCTGGTGCGACAGCACGTGCAGCACAGTAGAAGAGCTTAAGTATCTGACACCTGCATGTGGTTCTGGGTGGCCTGAAGCAAGGAACAGGATATGGTGCAGAGGCCTTTAAAGTAGGGGTAGGGGTTCCCCCTGCCAGTGTGGGTGATCGGGACTCAGAGGCAATATGGAACTTCCAGCTGCAAAGGCCAAACCTTTGGTTTATCCCTGATTCCTCCCCTTCTCCCTCACTCTCCACATCAGAAAGCTGTCTGACTTACTTTTAAAAAAAAATCCAGAAGCCATATGTTTGCTCCCACATCCACAACGACTATCCTGATCTAGCCATCAACCTGGTCCAGCTGTCACCAACACTCATCTAGGCCACTGCAGCAGCCGCCCTCACCCCTACTGTCTGTTCTCCACTCTGTAGCCAGAGAAAGTCCACTAAGACCTGGCTCAGATCACTCCTGTCTTCTACGCCAAAACTTCCATGGCTCCCGGTGCTTTCAGAATAGAGGCACAATTCCTCAGCCTCACATTTTTCAGGCCTGATTCCTGCATCCCGGCCCTCTGGTCCCACAAGACACAATGGAGAATTTGGGTTGCCACTCACCTCCAAGATTAGCACATAGTGATCCCTATGCCTGTAATATCTTCTACAGGATAGTCTAGTGGTAGCCAGAAATTGGGACCATCCTGTATAACCCCTGGCCTAGATGCAGGATCCTGAGTCTGGGGAGAGGCCTCAGAAACCATGGCAGCAGAGTGGCAGGCAGAGAGTCCCAGAACGAACACATCCCAGAGACCATGAATGGGAGATGGGGAGGGGGAGGGCTTGAGACAATCTTTATTCACCTCTGCATGGCTCCTAAGTGCTTCTGAAGCCATGGAAACCTGTGGGAAAGTGAGACTGTGAGTGAAGGGCACCCATCTGGTTCCCAAGGCCTGACCCAACTCCCTATGCCTGCTCTGTAGCATGGTGACCTCCAGCTGACTGTATTTAACTTCTGGGGCTTCAGTCCTTGGTGCCTTCTCTTAATAGCTGTGTGACCTTGGATTAGGAGTCAATCTCCCTGTGCCTCAGTGTCTTCATCTGTAAAATGGGCATAAGAATAGTACCAACCTCGTAGGGCTGGTGTTAGTATCAAATGCATTAGTGTATATCAAGTGCTACATATGAACTACTCTCCACAGAATTACCGCCTTTGTCAATGTTTTCAGGACGAATGATTTGATGGGTTTTTGAAATTTTAGATGTGTGTTATACTTACTTTTTAAATATTTAAGAAAATTTCGTATTTAAGATTTTTTTTAGTGTCTTAATATAATGCTTTGTGGTATATTAAGGTGTGAACTAAATATTAAGTGCTTGAACAAAGTTAACTTGTGAAATTCATACATTTGAGTGTTTAATTGCCTACCTACATGTACACATTTAGAAGAATCTGATCTCTTAATATTGAAATGAGTGGCTGTTTCATAAACTAAGATAAAAATGGGGGGTGAGGGGTCCTGTGCAGGCTGAGTGGGTGCCAGTTTTCTATCCTTAAAAATCTCCTAATTGGATCCGTTTTCTGCGTTGTGCAGCCACCTCTCCGGTCCAGCACCCATGTAACTCTCATGGAGTCAGCTGAATTAGCGTCCACAGAGTCACTCCATCTCCACTTCAATCAACCCCCTCCCCCCAAGTCTGATCTCCTTTCAGCATCCTTTTAGAATTGGAACTCGAGATCTAGTCTCTCCATTCACAACCCTCCGTGGCTACCAGACACCCTCAGAATACAGGCCCAGCTGCGCAGGGGACTGTCATTCCACACACGGCTGATACGCTCACAATGTTTCCCATACAGAGGAGACTCACACCAGGTTTTCCGAATGCTGCTGAATCGCACCTCCAGGCTTCTGCATTTGCCGGTCCCTCTGCATGTAACGCTGTTCTACTCATCACGTTGGGTGTCAGAAATGGGGACACCACCCAGAAACGTTCCACTGTCCTGAACAAAAGGGACAAACTGAGGTGACCTGGGCCGGCGCCCCTCATTCCGAGCGTTAGGATTCGGAGGTGTGTGTCCGGGCGGGTGACAGCCTGGGGCACTTAGCATCCACACGCGCTGGGTCGCTCAGCGCCGCAGCCTGAGAGCCTGGGGCGGAGCGAAGCGGGGAGTCGCGGGTTCCGCGGGCTCAGCCAAACCTCCACCCCAACCCGTTCTCCCGCACAGTCACCCCAGGCTGCGCCCTCTCCGAGCCACAGACCCGCCTACGTGCGCTCTGGACGACGTGTCCTCGTCCCGTCCCGCTTACTCTATTTAGCTTGGGCGGAACCAAGAGTTAGGAATCTGATCAGGTAAACACACCAAAAAGCCAACAAACACGCCGCCGCCAGGTGGACGCCGGAAGTTCCGCCTCCACGTGTTCCGCCAGGTACGAAAACTTCCTTTCCCTCCACCTTCTTTGGCTCCGCACCGCGGATGCACAGCGCAGAGGCATCTGGACAAGGTAGTGCCCCCCGACCACCGACCTCGGCGAGGTGCGCCCGCTCCAGACCTCAGGGCACAGGCCAAGGCTGCTTCGTGCGGGGGCACTGGAAAGTGGTGCCCCAAAATTCCCAGGAAGAGATGGGGCCTCGCTCTTTGAAAGGGGACGCACGGAGATTCCGTGGAGTGTACTCTGCAACCAATCACAGAAACATTTAGAGACATGCTCAGATGCTTCCCAAAGCGGCAAAATCAAATTACCTGGAAGCTAATGAATATTATCTTATTTCCGGTCAAATACATGTGGACTGAAGTCAATTTTGTGGGCTTCAGTATATTCGGGCAATGACAAGAGAGAGAAAACTACGAATAGGGTCATAATGGGGAAGATGGGAGAGGCATGTTGGGTGAGGAGCCAGTGAGCACGTATGGCGCTCTGCTGCTGGTTCCCACGGTAAATATCCCTGTCTGTGTAATTAGGGATTGTGTCCAACCCAGGAGCAACACGGTTTTTTCCAGATAATGTTTTACTCTGTATCCTGAGATATATTCAATTGATTTTTTAGGAATTTGACATCTATGTGAAAAAGGGAGCCACTTATACCAAGTGACATTTCCTATGGGGGACAGCATCTGTAGTGGTCTCACTTGGAGAACACGTGGACAGAGAGCATTTTATCTCCGAGATAAAGGGTTAGGTAATCTTCTTTGCTAGGAAGTGATTATTATTTCACCAATTGTAGCAAAAATATCTGCATTGGCGGGCGAGAATATCTTAGAGAAACAGTTGTGACATGTCCAATAGCTGAAAGTTATTAATAATTATACATTTATTCAAATTGGCCCATATAATTCTGAAGCAACATATGAGATGTGGAAAAGGTTAGAATCTCAGTATTTTGATCAAGGGATTCTGAAATCTGGGAAATGAAAGAATTAAGCTGATTACACTGGAAGCTTGGCTACCCTAAGGCTTTTGACTTTGTAAAATGTGGTCTTTAAAAAATCATTCTTGAGAACACTGAGCAGTATCAGCTTGAAAGGAGACTAAAAAGGTCATCCAGATAGAGTTGCCAGAATACTAAAAATGAACAGGGAATCGATGATACTGACAATGATTCTTCGTTTGACCAAACTTTAATCAGGCTCCTGACCATTTTCCTGGACCAATCTGTGCACTTCCTATACAATCCAGTTTTAGCAAGAATTTGGCTAAGTCAGGTTATCAAGAACCTTCACCCCCGATGTCTGAGCACGCTTGATTTCTGATCAGGTTCCTCACTCTCCACCATCCCCAGGTGAGGCTGATCACCTTGGCCTGTCTTCTACAAGAATCCTGTTAGATCATTGTAGCCAGATTCCCCCAGGACCTTTGATGTTCCTCTTAGTAATTTTCCATCCACTGACCCCCAGGCCCACCCTGTTCCTCAGCTATAAATTTACACCAGCCCACACTGTGTTTGGAGTTAAGCCCAGTCTCTCTCCCCCACTGCAAAACTCCATTTCAGTGGTCCCTACTCCTATTGCCATGCTCCTGAATAAAGTTTGCTCTACTACCTTTAACAAGTACCATGAATAATTTCTTGTTTAACAATGTCATATTTATTCCCTGCTTAAAGACTATTCATTAAATCCCTACCGTCTATTGTAGGCACAAGGGACACATCAGAATCTAAAGAGACAAAGATCTCTGCCCTCACAGAGCTTACATTCTAGTCAAGGAAGATGGAGAGTAAACATGAACGACAACATAGTAAATTATATTTTATATGTGATACATGTAATTTTAAGGAAAAGAGAATATTAAAGGTGTTAAGAAACGGGGAATGTTTTTGTTTTTTGGATATATTACTACAAGATGTAAAAGAGCATTTAAGGGAATATTAAAGGAGGTAAGGGTGTCGTGCGGGACGGCCTGCGGGGTCTCTGCTCCCACTCCCCATACAAGAACGCAGGACATGGTGAGGCCAAAAAGGAACACCCACGGAGCCACAGGTAGGGGAGTCATACCACTATATTCTCTCTGGCGGCACTATACTCTCACTGGAGGCTGGATCCACACTGTCTGCAAACCACCATCCACACTTGCCAGCCCAGCCGCCATCTTCTTGCTAGCCCCCATTCTTTTTTTCTCTCTCTCTTCCTCTGCTAGCGTAGCCACAGCAGTTATATTGTGGCCAATGGCTCACTGGTTACAGCTGACGGCCAACTAGCCACAGCTGATGGCCATGCAATCACAGTTGGCCATTTACTACCTGAGCCAGCACCTGTCTATGTGAGGCCGAGAGCCCCTGGACACAGCCAGGCTCCCTGGGCACAGCCAGGGTTTCTCAGGGCACCACCAGTGCTTCTGGGCACAGCCAGACTTCCTGGACTTCTTAGGGTACCACCTGGCTTCCCGGACACAGCCAGGGTTTCTCAGGGCACCATTAGGGTACCACCTGTCTTCCCGGACACAGCCAGGGTTTCTCAGGGCACCACCAGTACTCCTGGGCACTGCCAGACTTCCTGGACTTCTTAGGGTACCACCTGTCTTCCCGGACACAGCCAGGGTTTCTCAGGGCACCACCAGTACTCCTGGGCACAGCCAGACTTCCTGGACTTCTTAGGGTACCACTAGTTTCCCCGGACACAGCTAGGATTTCTCAGGGCACTGCCACTTTCTCTGGGAACAGCCACACTTCCTGGACACAGCCAGGGCTTTCAGGGCACTGCCACTCTCTGTGGGCACAGCCACACTTCCTGGACACAGCCAGGGCTCTCAGGGCACTGCCACTCTCTGGGAACAGCCCGACTTCCTGGGCACAGCCAGGGTATCTTCAGGGCTCAGCCAGACTTCCTGGACTCAGCCAGGGCTCTCAGGGCACTGCCACTCTCTCTGTGCCTCTCAGGGTACCCTGCTGGAACAACAGCGACTCACAAGCAAGGTGCTTACATATTCTCAATGGCGGCCAGTCAAGAGACAAAAGCAAATATCCCCAGTTCCACTAACAACAGTTCCCAAACAAACAGTCAAGCGGTCCATTAAATTAGGGATGGAAGGCATAAGTCCTGCATCCGGGCTGCCTGAGCAGGAACTTCCCGGCCCACAGGGCTGCAACAGCAGCTGCATGCTTTTCCTGTGCTGGTGGGAGAACCGTCCCACCCCTCCACGGGGGTCCAGCTCTCCGGCAGCTGCTCCTCCTGGTCTTCCTCAGACTGGGTGTTCACACGCACAAACTGCTCCACCGTCCTTTGGAGAGCTTTGGCTGGCACCATACCCTGCTCGCTGCGCCATTTGTCGTGCAGGGAGACCCTGCTCGCTGCACCATTTGTCGTGCGGGGAGGCCTGCAGGGTCTCTGCTCCCGCTCCCCATACAAGAACGCAGGACATGGTGAGGCCAAAAAGGAACACCCACGGAGCCACAGGTAGGGGAGTCATACCACTATATTCTCTCTGGCGGCACTATACTCTCACTGGAGGCTGGATCCACACTGTCTGCAAACCACCATCCACACTTGCCAGCCCAGCCGCCATCTTCTTGCTAGCCCCCATTCTCTCTCTCTTCCTCTGCTAGCGTAGCCACAGCAGTTATATTAGTGGCCAATGGCTCACTGGTTACAGCTGACGGCCAACTAGCCACAGCTGATGGCCATGCAATCACAGTTGGCCATTTACTACCTGAGCCAGCACCTGTCTATGTGAGGCCGAGAGCCTGGAAACCACTCTCTGGGGCTCCACCCCCACAAAGGGTGTAAACCCTGTGGACCCTGTGAATATCTTGTGAAATAGTTCCAGGCAGAGGATACAAGCATGGCAAAGACCTGAGGTTCAAATAATTTCTGTTCCATTCCAGAAAAAGCATGGAGGCTGGTATGCGTTCAACCAAGCAAGTGAAGAGAAGTGTATAAAGAGATGAGTGACAGAATGTAAGAGATGAGTAACAGGAGCCAGATATGTATAGTATGGCCGGCCACTTTAGACATTTTTCTATATCAATAAGTGAATTGGGAAACCTTGGCAAGAATTTGAACAGAAGAATAGAACCTGTCTATATTGTTAATAAATTATTGTGACTCCTTGTGTTGAGAATTATTAGAAGTAAGGAGACTATTTAGAAGCCTAGTACCAAAATCCAGGTCGCTCTGACCATGGTGGGCACTGGTGGTCATGAAATGTTGTCAAGATTCTTATGTAATTTTCAAGAAAAACCAAAATGATTTCCCTGTTGAACTAGACACGGGGATATAAGGTATGTGGGAAATATATCCAGCAGGACAGTATCCCATTTCCAAATGTCTCCACAAATAATACTAGCAGCATGAAGAAAGTTAGGAGTTTTGGTAGATTGGGGATCAACTAGAACAGGGCTGTGGCTTTTCTTCTCTTCCTAGGAGTAAATTAGTCTTCAGTTAGCCTCTTGAGAGGAGATCTTAAAATAGGCAGAGTTACCTTTTCTGGGGCAAGAAATGGAGCTGGTGCCAATAGAAGCAGGCAAGTGAGGAGTAGAGTGGGAAAAGAGGAAACAGGCCAAGCCGTGTAAGACAGGGAAGACTTTTTATGGATTTCATTTTACACTGAGTGAATTGAGAGCCATGACAGGGATTTAAATTGTAGAGGGACAGGACCTGACTGTATGATTCATAGCTTATATTGGGCCTTGTATTGCAAATGAACATTAACATGAGAAATGAGGACTATGTTTAGAAGAATAATGCAGTGATCCAGGTGAGCAGGAAAGTAGTTCTGACCAGGTAGCAGCTGTGGTAGTGATGAAAATATCCACATTCTTAACATATTTTGAAAAAAATGTCCAACTGGGTTTCTTTTTAGATTGGATGTGGATTATGAGAGAAATTAACTGTTTCAGAAAAGGGTCACACTTGCAAATATCTCTGAAAATTGCAGTTTATTCAATAGAATAATACAAGCATTAAAAAGAATCAAGTGTTTGACCATGTTGTATGTCTCCAATCAGAAGAGGAGTGTGGTCTTTTAGCAATAAATAAAGACTCACTAACTCTTCCAATGACAGATAAAAATAAATTATCTCTTGGTCTCATAGGCAGGGTTACCTATTCATCCTAATTTCCCTCAGCTCTTTTAGCATCTTTAACTTTCTTTTCTGTGCATTACTCAGCAGTTTTGTGGATAAGAAAAGGGAAACAGGGAGTGTAAAAAATGTTCTCCAGAGATTTAATTGTAAAAAAGGAGAGAGAATCATGGTGATGGGACATAAATTGAGTCAAGGAAAGCAAATATTTTGTAAATAAAATACATACAGTATTTCCCCGAAAATAAGATCTAGCCAATCAGCTCTAATGCGTCTTTTGGAGCAAAAATTAATATAAGACTTGGTGTTATATTATATTATATTATATTATTATATTAAAGACCTGGTCTTATATTATAGTAAAACAAGACCGGGTCTTATATTAATTTTTGCTCCAAAAGATGCATTAAAGCTGATTATCTGGCGAGGTCTAATTTTTGGGGAAACAGTACATATATTTTGATGTTTCTAAAAAGAGTTTATTGTTCAATTTTCAGGCAACAAATGGTAGGAACCATCTCAGGCAATATTAGAAGAATTTGCCTAAATGGAGGAGAAACACCATTTCCATGTTCACACATAGATGTCCCTTAAGATTAAATTAAATGGTTTTGTGTTAGGAAGGAGAGAGGTTAAGATTTCTATATATTCTGTGTCACAGAAAACCACAATATCTGGAATAAGTGACAGTGAAGAAAGCTAGAGAATAATGAAACAACTTTGAAATAATTGTGAAGGCTGTCAGAAAGCCTAGATTATTTAAACATAGTCTAGTAGGCAGCACTGAAGCTTTGGTTAAATGCTGCCCCTTTCTTCACTGGTATCTATATATATATAGATGACAGATGATTGATGATAGATAGATAGATAGATAGATAGATAGATAGATAGATAGATATAGAGATTAGAGATAGAGATAGAGATAGATAGATAGATAGATAGATAGATAGATAGATAGATAGATAGATAGATACAAAGATATAGATCTAGATACAGAGATTAGAGATAAAGATAGAGAGAGGTAGAGATAGATACAGGTATGCACTGGTAGGACAAAGAAAGCAGTGAAGTTATCAGCTCTGGAGCCTGGCAGGGCAACATCACAAAGACATGGAAACAACCAAAATGTCCTTCGATAGATGAATGGATAAAGAAGCTGTGGTATATATACACAATGGAATACTATTCAGCGGTAAGAAAAGATAAAATAGGACCATTTGTGACAACATGGATGGATCTTGAGACTATAAGCTAAGCGAAATCAGTGAGACAGAAAAAGTAGAGAACCATATGACTTCACTGATATGTGGTATATAAACCCAAAACAACAAAAGAACAAGACAAACAACTGAAAGAACAAAAACTCATAGACACAGACAATAGTTTGGGGGTTACCAGAGGGTAAGGGGGGAGGGGAGAACGGGGCTCTAGAAGAGGGTAAAAGGGGTCTAATATATGGTCATGGAAAGAGAACTGACTCTGGGTGGTGAACACACAATGTGAGATATAGATAGTATATTACAGAATTGTACACCTGAAATCTATGTAACTTTACTAACAACTGTCACCCCAGCAAACTTTAATTTAAAGAAAAAAATATTCTGATAAGACTATTAGAATTCAGAGAAAATTTTTAAATTAATAAATGGAAATATTTAAGCAAAAAAAAAAAATCTTAGAAGGGGAAAAAATTATCATATTTTGACAACAATGCTTTGTGCCAAAAGAAAATGGATTACTCTAACTGGGCTAGTCAAGATGTGCTTACCTACTCTCACAACCACCTCAAAATTATAACTAAACTACAAAACAACTATCATTGAGAATTGCCTGAAGTCTAGCTGAACCAAAACCCTACAACTAAGGACATACAGAAGAAGCCACCTCAAGACTGGTAGGAGGGGAGGAGACATTGAACAGGCTGGTCTCACACCTGCCTGTGACCATTAAAAATTGAGAGAGATAACAGCTGCAGAGGTCTCTTCCCCCTCCCCCCCCCAGAAGAGTGAGTGTTCCCAGCCCCACACCAGGCTCCCCAGCCCAGGCTTTTAATGTCAGGAAGAGAAGTCCCCATAACTTCTGGCTGTGAAAACCAGCCAAGATTGTGACTGAGTGAGAAAAGGGCGACTGTAATCCCAAGTGCTCCTTTTAAAGGACCTGTGCATGTAATCACTCACTCTGAACTCCAGTGCTGGGGCAGCAGCTCAAAAGGTGCCAGGGACATACAGGGAGAAACTGAGTTGTCTAGCTTCAGGGCGAGGGCTGGAGGGGCAGCTTTATCCCAGACAGAGGAGTTGGCAGAAGCCATTGTTTCTTTGTTGAGCTCTACACTCTCCTGGTGTGCAGATGTAGGCGGCCACCATATCTGAGTCTCCATCAAGCTGGCTAATGCTGTTCATTCGCCATGCCCCGGTGATTCCCAGAGACCCCGCCCCACCCAACTTTTGGGCACACCCAAGCCACTTCCAGTGGCTTTTCCCTTACAAACAGCCTGTCTTGGCTCATGCTGTGGACTTTCCTAAACTCTCTTGAAGCTTCACAAAAGCCAAACAAGCAGCATCTGGCTTTAGCATATCCCATACCTCTTGCTGAGCATCCCTAAGCCCAGCACTAGCCACAGCTGGTGTCAGTTCGCAGCTGGCCCTCTTGAGGCACCTTCAAGCACAATGTGGGTGGCAGCCATCTGTGGATTGCTTTGTGGCTAATGCCAGGTGGCCCTGGCAGGGCACAGGCTATGGCTGAACTTGTCCTGAGATGGAGACCTTCCCAGGATGCCATGCCGAGAGGCCAGGTTTGGACCCAGCTGGAGCATCACCCAGCCACCCCTGAGGACACAAATCCAAAGAGCAGACTGGGTAGGCACCAGAACCCTACTAAAGCGAACCCTGCTCTGTAGGGTCAGCCCCTGCCCAACAGCTCCTCCAGTGTAGTCACGTCCAGTCCTCACAACTAAACAGCCCGAGGCTGAATATCTCCCATTGAAGTATAAAGATGTAGGAAGGCAAGTGCTGAAGCCAAGACACACAGCCTCTTCTGGCCCAGCCCTGCTGCCCTGGCACTGTAGGCTTTAAATGATATAGAGAATTAAAATGATTGACAATGATAGCAGAGGCATAACAGACATTTGGGTCACTGCTTCTAGGCAACGGTAAAAGTCCTAAAATACTCTTGAATGATTCAAAAATTCATAACAACATATGAACATTAGTAACAGTTCTATCTGAATGAGTTTCCCAGAAATTTAGCAAGAAGTCGAATGTTTACACATTTTTGTGGGTGGCAGGGAATGCTTTCAATGTCCGTCTTAATAGGAAATAGCTGGATTCTCATATTTGCCTCTGCATTCAATCTGCTGGGGTTATCTTTGTGGACGCATATAAAAGAAATCAGGCTACACAAAGGCATGTAGTTGGAAAAGGGCGGGGAATGTTAGTATACTTATCAGATAACCGTGGATATTCCTCTTAGATAGTCCAGGCTGAACAAGAGATGATGAGTTCCACTGCACAGCCAACAATCATACAGGTATTGACCTTAAACAAAACGTCTGTTTGATATTCCTGCAAAAGAAAAGTTTCAGAGAAAACATAATTTGCTATGCATAACCTGAAGCCACTCAAGGGGACAGCTATGCTGAAAGTCCTCAGCAAAGTCAGAGGAAGATCATTTGAAAAAAGGAGTTTGGAAAACTGTTCAACTTAAGCCGTATTTTCCGTAGGGCTTTGCCATCGATGTATCAGTGAAAGCTCCCCTTACAGGCCCTCCCCAATCCCATCTTGGTTGAAGTTTGTATTTTATTTATTTGTTTATTTATTTATTTGTTCCTTCGTTCATTTATTCACTCATTTGTTGATTTTTATGCAGCTATGCTTTTTTACTCGATTACATGAAAATCCATTGGTCTGCCTTGCGCTTTTAATCATTTTATCATGCACGATACTGTGAAGTCATGCTTTGATTATTTGGAAATTATGGTTTCACTGACATAGGCAGGTTTTCTGAACGTTGATACACTTCATGATAAAGATTCGTATTCATTAATGTCACCCTTTATCTTCAGTGTTGGGATGCTGTGAAGTTCAGAGTCGTCGATGCACACTTCCAAATTTATTTTGTGTTCTTTTAAACTGCTCACTTTTATACTGCAAAAAATAAAAAATGAAAAAAAATACCGTTATTTGTTTTTCTGGAATTGACAGTCTCACTTGTTTGGTTTTTGAGGGAAAGATTGCTGTCTCACCACATATTTACAGTGAATCCTAGCTAGACGAAGTGCTAAATGTGGAAAGGAAATCTGACAGTTTCATACCGAAATGCACAGTTAGCGTCCTTTGTCCAGCAGTCAGTTAAAGAACCTATTAGGTTTTAAGTACTCATACAGCGTGCTTTCACTATGCTGTTGAACACATTACCACACATTCACTGCATTAAGTAACACAAATGTTTTAGCTTACATTTCTGTAGGTCAAAAGTGGCAGTGGATGGTGCCCAATTTATTTATTTATTTTTTTAATTAAAATCTATTGGGGTGACAATGGTCAGTAAAATTACATAAGTTTCAAGTGTAGAATTCCATAATATGTGCAGGATGATTTGATTAATAGAAAATCCCAAAGCATTCAATACAATAATACATTGTTAAGGATACATACATAAGTGGTAAAACTATATAGAGAAGTAAAGGCGTGATCAACATATGATTCGGCATGATAGTTACCCCAGAGGGGCAGGAGCCTGGCAGTCTTCATACCCTGTGCCCCCTCTGAGTCATGTGTCCCCTTCAGCAGGTGGTCCCAATTGCATAGTGGTAGGTCTCACAGACACAGTGTATGCCCACACATGCAGTGTCACACACAGCATTACTGAAGTGACACAACACTATCCCATTCAGGGACTCACATACAAACTGCAGACATTCATTATCCTACATTCATTCACTTTTTTCCAGACTTCCACAAATCTTTTATTACAAATAATTAAATCTCTCCATGTCTCAGACTGTGTTCAACACCATTTCTTATCTCTAACACAGAGTACCCATTCAATACTAGAACCGAGAGAAGAAAGTGTTAAATTTCAAACTTCTGATCACATCTCATGGTGACCAGGCAAAGCTTGTATGTCATTTTCTCACGTTATCCAACTGTGTGTCTCACACATCTCATGGTCTCAGTGGAGACAAAGTTTCTATTTCATATTGTAAGTGCAGGAAGTTGAGAGAAATAAAACCCAGTGAAAACACAGTGAGGTCCATTCAACTGAGGTTTTTTTTAAAAGAAGCAAATTTAAAATTGTTGTTTTGAAGGGAGAAAGGGCAAGGAAGGCATGAGATTAAGAGTCAAAACGATGACAAAGGCTGGTAGCTATACGTGGCATGTCGTAGCTCTGGAAACTATCATATGATATTTTAAAATAAAGGGACTTTTGTGGATTTGGGGGGCTATTGTAAACATGTGCTGTTTGACATTACCTGAATTTAGTTTAAGGCTTTTTTTTCTGTAAACAAAACAAAATTTGAAGGCTTTAAGGCAAGCATCTCTCTAAGAAAAAAAAAGTCATTTGTTATGAAATTGTGAGGCAAGACCCCACTTAAGGTTTGTCATGCATGAACTTGAGAGCTATTGTTGTTCACTGTTCCTCAGAGTTAAACTGGGTTTTGATGGAACAGGAGCCACCGCTGACTCCTCTGTCTTCAATCTTGCCTTTCTCCACATCCATCCTGAAAGGAAGACAAAAACGTGTGTCCCCTTTCTCAACCTCTTTTTGGAACTGCTGCACACAGCCCAGGAAAGCCACCATCGCATAGCAAAACTTGTCCCCGCAAAACGGCAACCCCCAGAACAACACAACAGCAGCTCCTTAGCTTTGTCTGTCTGAGGCTGCAGATGTGAGTGGTTTCCATAGGAACAAGGTGAGACCTCTGAACTTCAGATCCATCTCACTGGTCAGGGCATGGAGCAGCAATGCCAGCCAGCCCCAAGCAGTGCTGACCTCGTTCCATGCCACAGGAACACTGGGCAGGAGACCCCATCTGATGTTAATAACTGTGCCAAATTGTCCACTGTGAAGACGGTAAAGGTCTCATTGAAGACGTTGGTTTTCTTAGCTTGCCCAACTGCACCTGGGCATAATGCATCTGGTTTCTACACTCTTCAGCCCATCACCTTCCAGTGCTGTCATTTAAACTCACTGCATTCCCTCTGATACTGAGCTTCCCCCCACCCAGTCTCTCAGCCTCAGCCTGGGCAGTCTCAAGCTTTTTCTTGCTCTGTCTTGTGGCTCTTTTCCACCTCTTCCAGCTCCTGGGTCAGCCTGTGCTCCTCCAATGCCAGCTCCTGTAGCTCCGTCGGTAGCTGTTCACTGTTATCTTCATTCATTTGCTCTAAGACCTCCAAACATGTTTGCAGTTCGGACACTCATTTTCAGTGACATCGAGCTCAGTATCCAGCTGGTCTAAGAGAGAATCTGTGTATTCCCACATCTCTCTAGCCCCACAGGATGTCAAAAGGGCCCCCAGTGACCTTCAGTCTTTGACTAATGTTCTCCAAGGGGCCACCACCGCTGTCTCCCCATCAGAGTGAAGCTGTGGCACTTTCCATGGACACCATCGTGGCGAGGTTCAGTAAGTGGCTCCGTCCTGAGTTAGCCTCTTCCTCCGGGGTCTCCCCGGGCCAAGTAATGGAGCTGTGAGCTCCTAGAGGTGACTCAGTCCAGTTTTGGGGGGCTGGCTGCTATGTTGGCACACAAAGCTGACCTGCGTGGTGCTGCTGGGCATCTGACCCCTCCATCTCTTGGGACTCGGAGCTGCCACCTTGGTCCACTCTACAGAGGGACACAGCGGCCTCAGTAGGCCCTGGAGCAAGTCCTCCAGAACAGCCATCAGTCTTCAGTTACTTCCCAGTCCACCAGCCAACAGTAAGCCACTTTTATGAGCATTTATCATGCACTTGTCAGCGTTCTAAGTGCCTTCTATGTACAGACCCATGTCACCAGCACCTTGGGAGCCAGATGCTGGGCACACTGTGACCATTGTCACAGACCCCATCCTCAAGAAGAGCGGGGTCCGGGCGGGGAGGCCGACGAGCCTGGAAATGCCCATGTGGGGTGTACATGCTCTCACAGACATGGGCAGGGAGCCTCAAAGCCCTCAGCTTTCTAAAAGAACCCCCCCACCCACCCAAATCCCCTTCAGCTGCTACACCTCTTCCCAAAATACTTGAAAGAAGTGGCTGCTCTCTGCCTTCTCGTCTTCCCTCCCCCCATCTCTGTGGGCTTTGATCTATTTTCCCCACTTCTGCACAGAAACAGCTTTATTCCAGGTTGCCAGTCATCACCAGCTTTCCAAAACCCCTGCCGCCCTTCTCACCAAGGCTTCTCTGATGCTTAACCAGCCCACCGGCTGCCCGCTTCATCCCCTGCGCCCAGGCATAAAGGTGGGCACACCTCAGGGCTCTGGCTCGGCCCCTTCTCGTTTCTATCTCACCCTCCTTCTATGTGATCTCATCTGTGACTTCAAGTACCTGCACAGATGGCTCTAAAACATGTGTCTCCAGGAGGCCCTGATTTCTCCCCTAAGCTCCAAACTCATATATCCAACTGCCTGGTCCCTGTGACAGACATCTCTGTATGGAAAACAGGATTTTTGATTCACACAAACCTGTTCCACCATACCTTTCCCCACCAAGGAAATAGCAACCCACCCAGTTGTTCAGTCAAAAAACCAATGAGTTATTCTTTTTTTCTAATCAGACCAAGTATGATAAAATCTTTAAATATATATATAAATATATATGTATACATATATATTTATATATACATATATATTTATATATATGTATATATATTTTTAACAGAGGAGAAAACAGAGGAAGGAGGAAAGGAGGGAGGGTTCACATCACAGCTAAATGCACTGTCCCCACTGACCCCTAACAGTGAGACCCCCCCGCACCCCTACTCAGGGTCTTCCTGTAGGACCCGACCCCTGCCCCACACACACCACAGAGCGGCATCTCGTGCCTCCTCCACTTCCACGTGGTACAGGCCTGGTCAGTTTGATCTCCATCGCAGACAGAGCCTCGTGCTCTAAAGACACTCTTCTCTGCCAGTGGGATGCCCTCCACTCCCCATTAGAGCTATCTCCCAAGTTTGGGGGAGCCCCTCTCCCCAGGGTCAGTGATTCCCTGCCCTGGGCCAAAATTGACCAAGTTCTTGGGGGTGGAAGAAGAGAGCTGAGGAGAGCTGGGCAGGGCCATGGGAAGAGGTGGTTCAGGGACAGGCCAAGACTCAAAGCCCCCATCTAGCTGCAAGGACAACAGATCCTGGCTGCGATCCACTCAGCTCAGGAATGTGGCAATACCAGACCATGGACCAGGCACGGGGCCCAGCTAAATATGCCTGGAAGTCCTCATTAGCACCGCTAGACCAGGTGAAAGACGGAGTTTCCAACAATTTGGGATTGAAGGAGGGTGGGTAAACATCAGGCCTAGTGAAATGCATCTCCCTGCCCTTGAGCCCCACCCTCTATGTCCGCAAACCTTACAGTGGACAGGGCACTGATGGCCCATGTGCTGTCACAGAGGAGTGAGCCAGCTGTGTCATGCAGGTGCCTGTGACAGTGTGTGGCAGGTAACTTCAGGCAGCTAAGGTGGAGGTTGTGAGACATATAACCAGTGGCAGGGCAGGTGTGTGTGAAATGGGCAGGTGTACCTGCACAGCAGACACAGAAGAGTGTGCATTGGTGTGGGACGATGAGAGCGACAAGTGAGCGGTTGGGCACAGACAGGTGAGCACTTCCCTCCAAAGTGCCAGGTGTTCCAGGGCCGCAGTCCCCCAGGCCAGGGGATCCAGAGGCCTGATGTCCTTGGGACCCTCTCAGGCCCTCTTCCCTCCAGGGTACCCGCCTTGCAGGACAGGAAAGGGTCCACTTGTGACACCCCCCCCCAGGCTTAGGAAGGACAGCCCAGCACTCCCCTCAGAGTCAGAAGAAGATGGAAGGGGAGAAGGCACCCTTCTGCTCCAGCAATGTTCCCCTTGGGTTCTCCAAGACCCAGACACACCGGGGGCTCCGTCTTCAGGAACCAGGGGCCTGGTGAGTGTCTGCTGCCTCCGCCTGGTGTTGCTACCCCAGCAGACAGTGCCACACAGACTTCCTCCCAGGACGGCTCAGGAAGAGCTTCCCCCTCTCCACCGAGGCCATATGGCCACTCCCACCTCTGAGCCTCTCACCCATGCCTGCTGAGCAGGCCCCCAGTCCCCAGGGCATGTGTACACAGACAGCCCTCTGCCAGCCTGGTACCCAGGACACCCACTTAGGGCACATTCAGACCCAATGCTCACCCACCATGTGGACGCAGGTCCTCCAGGTCACCGGTAACCTGGGCGCTCACCTCACTCCCAGACCCATCCTCAGATCCTAGCCCAAGGCCCGCCCAGAGCCCCCAGCAGGCTGAGCCCGCTCCTACCCCTGCAGCCCTCGCCCCTCCCCAGGGCATCTGCTGACCAGAAGTGCACAGAGCTGGAGACCAGCCTCGGGGATGAGGGTGGAGGTGGAAGGAGATGGTGGTCAGCACAGCCCCACACGTCACCACACTTACCCTCTGACCGCCACCGCACCTGGCCCACTGACCCCCGGCCATTCCTTGGCCCACATGGCTCTCCAGACTTTCACTGCTGTGGATTCCCATGCCCAGACCCTCCCAGGTCCCACAAATCATTGCCCAGCCCCTTCTAGCCACAGTCCAACAAGCTCTCATCTGTGTCTCCTGGCCAAAGAGCAGCAGGAAGCACTGAGCAGGAGGGGTCGTCACCATCCCCTCCAACCCGAGGACCATGAGGGCACCCCAGGCCCAAGACCCACCCCTAGAAGCCTCCAAGAGCCCACCATCCCAGGCCAAAATCACACACATACACACACACACACACACACACACACACACACACTGCAGTGGACCCAGCACTCGAGTCTTGCCTCTCCGCATGAGAACTGGCCCCAGGGTCGAGCGCAAAGGCACACGTGTGAGTGGACTGCCTGGGCTGCACACGCACACACCTGACGTGCAGTGTGTACAGTACAGTACAGTGGACCTTTATAACCCACCCTTGGCTCCTTCATTGGGCAATTCAGGCTGCACTTGGACTTGCAAACCAATGGGGGTCGAAATACAGACCCTTAAAGCCCAGGGCAGGGTTTGGCTCAGGCTGTGGTACCAACCACGTGCCAGGCACGTAGAAACAAGAGTGAACCACCCCAACAGGTCCGGCCTGGAGAGCACACCATCTAGTGAGGCCACGGAGAGCAAGACAATTCTCTTCTTCTCTTGATACATGAAAACACAGCAGTGATTCAAGGCACAGTTCCAGGTGTCAGCAGGTACTGACGTCAGGGACAACGTCCTAGGGGCAGGTGGGCTTGGCACGCAGGGTTGGAAGGTCCCGGGCAATCTACCTGGCCCCGAGTCTGGCTCCCACACTGCTTCCTCAGACTCAGCAACCATCAGTCAGCATCCACTCCTGAAAATGGACTGGAACGTGCCACTTTTGGAAAAAGCTTGGAGAGCAGGCGCCCAAAATACTGGGTTTTGATGAAGTATAACAACTGGGAGCCTGGCTTATTTGTACAGCTGAGACCTGAAGGATTTGACCACCAACCAAAGCACTGGGCAAGGAGTGGACCAGGCAGAGGGAACTGCATGTGCAAAGGCTCCGTAGTGAGAAGGACAGTGGCGGTCATCAGTCCTGACCAAGGCCACATGGGCCCTGGAGGCCAGAGAGGAAGGGCAAACTGTGGCCAGAGATGAGGCACTGCATCCCAGGGTCGTGTATCCCCTTGCCTCTGACTTTGGACAAAGTATGGCACATGAACTTGAAAGGCAGGTTTGTGCTGTGATGACATAATCCAGCTGGGTGGGGAAGCCTGGTAACCAGGATGGAGCAGGCATGGAGGGAGACCAATGGTAATCTCCACGCCTGGAAGACCAAGGGCCACCTCCACAGCAGACACAAAGAAAGAGAAAAGAGAAGGGCTGATTCTGCAACAAGGAGAAACCCAGGCAAAGCAGCTTTGACATCAGAAGCCAAAAGGGCAATCAGAAGAAAGCTTTGTGATAACTGACTAGAAAGCAAAGCTCCCCTCAAGAGGAATAGAAAACCAGAAACAAGCTTCATTTTCTGCAATTTACTCTCACCTGTTCTGTTGGGTTCACCTCCTCCTCCAAGAAGCCACCCTTTTCCCAATGCAGTCCCCTTCTCCAGAGACACACTTTCCCGTTCTCAGGACCACCTCTGCGTTTAAACACTCACCAAATTCCCCCGGTACTTGCTTCCTCAGCCCACCAGGGGGCCTCCCAGCTCCAGGCCTCAGCCCAGCAGGTCCCCACTGGCTACCACTTTCCTTCTATGTGTCCCAAAGGGCACTCCCAACAATGTTCTGGTTCCTACGACCTGGCTCCCCCAAATGAATGGTCTGACAAGCAAAGGGACCCCACATCTAACAATGAGAGGAAGGGAGGACGAGAACAGTAGCCAAGAGAAGGCTGTTCAGGTTCTCACAGGAACAGATGGACTCAAGTCAAACTATTCCATGAACAGCACTGTGATGGTTTATCGTGATTAGGGGGTCTCTTGCCTGCAGGGGCCACCCACAAGAGCAACTCCAACATAAGCCATCAGTGAGAAATCCAGGCTTCCTAATCCCCATGTGTCTTTCAGAGAAAAAAACATCTCCATTTCCTCAAACCACATTTCATTAGGTCACCCCTCGTAAGACACGACACAAGCAAAACCCCACACGATTCTAAAGTCTAAAAGGCAGACACGCTTTGAGATTTTAAAGGCATTTATACAAAAATAGTTAAACTACAATGTTTTTGACATACAAATGGACATCTGTGAGTTTCTCATAATTTTCCTAAGAAATAACAACCGTGGGCCAAGTTTTTAGAAGAAAACTATATTCTCTTAAAGAAAATGAAAATATTCTCAAAGGAAAAACTTAATTTAAGTCAAATCATATGCATTTGTCATGGAGTCTGATACACAGTGCTTTCCTGCAGCAGGTGTTCTCCCCGCTGCATGAGCAGGGCACCCCCTTCAACGTCTCTTGACCAAGACCTGTGGCTGGAATTCTGAGTGAGAAGGTTCTTTTTCCGAGGCTAATGGTGGGGGCAGTCTCCGAGCCAGGAGCTAGTGACGGGGAGACTGAGGTGGGCTGTGGCTGAAAACACCCGTGGGAATCCAGGTGGCCAAGTCCCGCAGTGACCACAATGGCCAAAAGCAGGGCTGCTTTGCAGGCCGCACTCCCCAAGGGTGCCACTCCTCACGCCCTCCTGTAACCCCAAACAAGGAGCAGCCAAGGCCCTTAAGAGACACAAACAGGCCTCCGCCAGTTGCGGCTGGCCAGCCTGCATACTGTCCTTCTACCCCGGGTCTACCTCGCACCCCTGCACACAGTGGGGCGTCTTCAGTCTGTACCCCGTGGCGGTCTGAGCCTGCCCCACCCCCACCCCTACCCCGGGCGCGAGGCCGCGAGGGTCCAGAACAGAAAGCCCTGACGGGGCGGGTGGGAGGCGGGCAGGAAGGAAGGAAGAGGCTGGAGGTGGCACGGACGGTGAATAAATAGAAGTAGCTTTGCCGCGGGGCCGGCCCCTCGGACAGCAGCTCGGTGGCAAGTGGGGGGAAGTTGGGGGAGAGGGGCGGAAGTGCGGCACCCTGACGCAAAACTTGGACCCTGGCCTGGGTCACCCATGCCGTCAGCACTCACACACGCACACAAGGCCCCAGGGTCCGGCTCCCGCCCCTGCTCAGAGCTCGGTGACGTGCACGGCAGGTGAGGGAAGCGGGCCTGGCCGGAGGCGCCGCAGGTGGCAGCGACGGCACAACAGGTGGCCCTCCAGCGGGTAGCAGCGACGTCCATCCTCCCCGCTCAGCTGCAGCCCACAGTCCTAGGGAAGAACACAGCCCCAACCCCAGAGTGAGTAGGCAGAGGGGCGCACATTGGGCACCTCTGAGTAACAGGGTGGAGGCAGATCCATAGGGCTCTGCCCAACTTCCGGAGTTCCCTGGGTTTTATTTATTTATTGTTGGAGGGAGGGGGTCCAGAGCCCAGGTAGGACACATGGAATTGGAGATGCCTCCTAGAGGAGGAGAGAAGAGGGAGGTGGTTAGACACAAGCCTGGACACTGGAGGTGAGGGCTGGGCAGTAAATGGGGGTGTCAGCACAAAAATAGGATGGTCTTAACAAAACAGATTACATCTCCCAGGGAGCTCAGAGAACTAGAAAAGAGGGCAAAGGCTGAGCTCTGGAGGCTCCAACATTAAGAGGCAGAAGGAGGAGGAGACCTGAGCCAAGGAGATTTGAGGGGGAAATAAAGTGAAGAAAACCGAAACTGGATGGTCCTCAGGGCAGTCAGGCAGGGAGTGGGCAGGGTGTAGAAAGCTGCTGAGAGGTTAGGGCAGTGCCACTGAGAAGTGTCTCCCGGGTCCTGCCACCTGGGGGGTCACTGGTGACCTTAGGAGGGGGGGTCAAATGCCTCCCCCAGTGGCCTTTAGAGAGAATGGAAGAGAAGAAAGACTTGGGGACATCAAGTAAACAAGGAGATTTGCTTTATGTCCCTCATCTTGCCATTTCACCACTGCGGTATATTTCATAGGCTAATTTTTCTGTTTAACAAGTTATGTGACTGGCATGTGACCTCTGTAAATAACTGGCAGGCAGTGTGAAGCACAGCTATGGAGGGTGTGCTTCAGAGACAGTGGGGTACCAGGCGAGGCCACTGGACATCTTTTTCTTTCCTTTTGCCTCCCACCCCAAGGAGGCCCCTTTGGTCACACTCTTACTGCATCCAGGGCTGAACTCCTGCCTCAAAGATTTGACTTTTCTTACCCAAAGCCCCTGAGACCAACACCTGCCCCGCCCCACAAGGAATGGAGCTGGGCTGCTGCGATGGGGCCTCATGTCCCAAGCCACTCACGTCCCAGGTGTCCTCCCTGTCCTGCCACAGCCCCCTGACTGGACACTGTTTCTACCACACACCAGAGAGGGGAAGAGAGAGGAGGCCTAGAGACCCAAGTTCCTGTCCAACGGTCTTCCCTGGGGACAGCAGCACCTCATCTCACAGCGTTGAGGCTCTGGCTATGAAACACCCACAGCGTGACTTGCTCGACTATCAGAATCAGCCTTAAGGACTATGCTTTGCAATCCCAAGGGACACCATGGTTTCCAGGACAGCAGAACAGGATGCCCTGTTACTGCTGGAGGGGGAACTGCAGGCCATGTTCCTCCTTCCCTGTTCCCCCAGCAGGATTCCTGTTCCCACTGGGCCACTTGCCCCCAGCCGGGCAACCTGGTTCCAAATGGACCCTTGAGGATTGAGGATTTCTCACTGACACTCCCTCCTGCTCTTTCCTGGGGCTCTGAAATCCAACGCACTCTTCTTGATTTTTCTCCTACCTCCCCATTCCCTCACGATCGGCCTCCCCACATGGCTGCTTTGCCTCTATGCACCGCCCAAATGCTAGTGTTCCTTGGGCCATCCTGAGCCCCCCGTTCCTTCCCCGACAGCTCTCCCTGGAAGACCTCTGCTACTCCCCTGGCTTCAGCAGCCATCTACACGTCCAGGATGGAACTCCTGCTTCCAGCCATGACACTAACAAGGACCGGACTTCCCATCCTCCCGTTAACAATGAAAACCCAGGCAACATATATGAAACAATGGCTTTGCACACCCTGGACAACAGGCAAGGCAGGTTGGTGATCGCTGAGAGAAGGGAAACTAATGAGATGAGCTGCAAGTTACTTCCTGGAGAGATTTTCCGAGTTGGCCAAAGAGGGCCTACTGGTCTCCTCAAATTGAGAATTCAGGGAAGCCAAGGTGACTAGAAACCACAGGGCAGAGTATTAGAGATGAGAGAGCTATATATGCCAGTGACTCTCAGATTCCTACACCTGTAGCCAGAGTCTCTGACCTCCTAGCTGCAGCCCGGACATCTCCATTCAGGTGTCTCCAGCTACCAAAAATGAGAGCATCTCATCCCCTCTCCTCACCCTCATTCTCTCCTGAGGTGACACCTCCCAACCCCCAAACTCCCACATCTAATCACTGACTAAATCCAGCCCCTTTTACTGCCTAATCATCACTCAATTTACTTCCCTGAACCCAGGACCATAATCCTGACTCTACCAGCCTCCTCAGTAAACCCCAGCCCCATACCTCTTCCTCCATTCACTCCCTGCATAGCTGAGTTTCTAAACTCTGAATGCCATTGTGTCATCCTTTCTGATCATCTTCTGTTGCCCTCAGGATAAATCCACACTCCTTAGCTCATGTGGCCTTTCATCTCTAGCTCCTGCCAACTTCTCCAGTGACACAAAACAACACACTCACCTTCATGCCTAAGGACATTGTACTTCAATTGCCTGGAAATGCCCTTCTCATTGCCTCCTTGGCTAACTCTTATTCATCTTTCAAATCTTAGCTAGAGTGTCATCTCCTCCAGAAAGCCTTCCTTGATTTTCCAAGGCCTCCTATGTGCTCTGAAAACTCCCCTTGACAGCAATGATGACCCTGTGTAGATCCTGCCTGAGTACGTGTCTCTCCCATGGGAGTAGAGACTGTCTTTATTCGATGTACATCCACAACATCCCACACCTGAAAATCCTCAGTAAATACTTGATTGAATGAGAAATGGGCTGAGAGAGAACATATCTTGGGGAAAGGACTCACGGGGGGAGGACAGGTAGAATGGGTAAGAATCATACAAGAGGAGGGGGGCTCCCAGAACAACTAGGGAAAAGGAGACCCGTGTGGATGGGGTCTGCCCCAGCCTCCAGCCTTCCAGGGGGGGCCGGGCTCACCTCACAGTGGTAACATTCCACGTGGTAGTCTCTGTCCATGGACACCACACGGATGGTTGTCTCACAGCCCTGGAGGAAGAGAGGGAGTTCGCACACAATAAGCAAGCTGGGGATGGAGGTGAATTATGTGTGGGTGCACACAACTACACCATGTGCTACTGTCATGGCAGATATGTATTCACGCCCATCTGAGCACTGCCATCGGGGTTTCCCTGGGGCCGGAATGAGTATCGGTAGATGCACACGAATGGATGTGCATGTGCCTCAGGCACTCTCCCATGCTGCACGCACGCGTGGCCACGAGAACCATCACACAGGTGTCAGTGTGTAGGTACATGTTCTTTTCAGTTCTTTGGAGTCAGGAAAGACCCCTGCCAGTCCTGCTTCCCCAGCTTGGGACAGAACCAGCATGTGTGGAAGACCCAGTGCCTGAGGGTCTGCACCACCCAAGGATGTCTCCTGCACAGGCCATGCCCTCGTCTCGTCTGCTGCCCCCACCACCTCTGTCTGCAGAGCTAACAGACCCAGGCAGCAGTCCTTCCATCGATGGGCAATGGAGCTGAGGGCGGCAGTGGGGTGGCCACGCAGCAGAGGCCAGCATTTCCCTCTAACTCATGCAGGCACTCTGCCCCCTGCAGCATGGACACCACATACATCCCTCAGCCCTGAGGGATACGGGGCAGGAGCATCTGCTCCTCCCTCCCACAGGGGCCTGAGAGCTGGGGCTGACCTGGACAGGACCAGGCAGAGGCTGGGCTGGGCCAAGCACCTGATCATCTCCAGGTGAATGCTTCCTACCTGTGCAGGGAGGATAGGACGGGCACAGGAGGCACATTTTGGTGCAAAAACCCTGCAGAAATAAAGAAAACCAGAAGTGACCAGCTGAGTGACCAGAAGCCACGGGCACAAGGGCAGGGCCATCCACAGCAGCCCCATGACGTGGTCCGAACTGCAGATCCCCTTTCCTTGTGTGGACAAGCCAGGGTGGGAGCAACTCCCCATGCCTTCTTGGGACTGGCTTGTTATCTGACTCCCCACTTCACCTCCACTCCACCACCTCCTCCAGGATGGCTTCAGGTTCCACCCTGCTCTATCCCTCATGCTTCCTGCAAGTTCCCTGCCCCCTAATGTCCAGGTTTGGGCCACCTTCTAGCTGAGATGCCTGTAGAGCCTGGCTCCACGCTGACCTGTGCCAGGCACCAACCCCACGCAAGGCAGCAGCACAGGACCAGAGCTCCGAGGGCTGGGCCTGGAGTCACAGCAAAGGAGAATGTACTGGCTGCTCAAATGGGTACTGGACAGGCAGGAGAAAGACACTGCAGAGACCCCCATCTCAAGCAGAAGAAGCCTAGCCTGGCCCTGGGAACAGAAGGATAAATGCTAGGTGGGACAGCCAGAAGAGTCCCCAGCACTAGGAGGAGGGAAGCACGCAGGCAAAGGCAAGGAGAGGAGAGAGAGAGCTGGTGGTTGAACCACCCAAGACAGAGGGCTCATGGCAGAGATCATGCCTTAAACCAACCACCGAGCACAACGGGAGGCCGGAAGTGCAAAGACCAAGAATGCAGAACACAGACAGGCAGACCAGGGAAATGCGTCCAGGGGAGGCAGAAGAAACAGTGGGAGTCACAACCGCTCAATACCCTGGCTACTCACGTGTGATAGTCTCGGACACAGTAGATGTTGTTGTCCACGTCCACAGTGAAGGGCACCCCGTCGAGGCACTCATTGCACACGGAGCACCGGAAGCAGCCTGGGTGGTAGGACTTCCCGAGGGCCTGGAGGATCTGGGGGTGGGAGGCACTGAAGGGTCAGTGCAGGTGGAAGGCTCAGCACAGCCCCCGGAATAGGCTCTGGCTCTGAGCCCCTGGCAGGTCTGCAACAGGTGAAAAGGGTGGGGTCCTAAGTCTGCCCATGTCCAAGGGGCTCCAGGAGCCTGGGGGAGGTTCTCACCATCTCCATGATGAGGTGTCCACACACGCTACACTTGTCAGCCGTTTGCTGGAACCCGGAGTACTGGGAGGGGACACAGGATCCAGGATGTTATGTGACAAAGGGGCACTCACTGCCCAGCCAGCACCTGCCTCCTGGCCTCAGGTCTCCATGTGAATCAGAAGGAGGGTCCCGCCCCTGCTCCCACCCATGGCAGCAGCCAGGGCATAGCTGACTCACCAGGAAGTCCTCCTGGCAGTACACTTTCTCGCCCACATTGTAGAACGCCTTCCCACGGAGTCGTCTCCCTGCAAGGAAGAGGGTCAAGAAGGGGGTCCCTGGGCCGCTGGGAACCTGGGATGGGGCCCGTGCTGCCATTTCTCAGCACCCTCCTCCAACACGAGAAGCAGATCACAGACAAAGTTTAAAATTTCCCATTAATGTTATGTTATTATCATTATACTAATTAATATTTTTAATTAAATAGAATATGTCAACAGAACTATTGTTAAGAGACTGTCAAAGCAAATATGCGAAGAACTTGTCAAGTGTACATCGATGTTCCAATTAATTTCTTTAAAATCACATACACTACAGTTGAACTGAGAGCAGACTTTCAGAATAAACTTCCTTGTTCCAGGAACATCAGAAGCACAACTCTCACCAGGTAAAGGAGCCCAAGAGGAAAGAGGTGTCCCTGTCAAGACAACAGCCCCAACAGACCTGGCATTCCTATGAGAGTCGGGAGAAGGACACAGCGTCTAACTAGGAACAAGCGGGCACCTCCCCCCCACCCCTGGGAAGGCATCCATGAAAAGCCACAGCCAACCCCACACATAACGGTGAAATAGTAAATGCTTTTCCCCTTAGGATTCAACACTGGCCCTAGACAGCAACAAGACAGATGGAAAAAATAAAAGATTGCGAAGGAAGAAATAAAACTTTTTAAACACAGATGACATGATTGTGGCATGTAGAAAATCATAAGGACTCTACGAAAAAACTCCTAGAGCTAATAAGTGAGTGCATCAAGGCTGTAGGATACATGGTCAACATATGAAAACCAAATATATTTTTATATTCTAGCAACAAGTGATTGGAAAATGAACTTACGAGTACAATTTTTAAAACTGCACTTGCAAAGCATAAGAAAAACCACCCATAAATACTGAGGGATAAAATTAATAAAAGATGTGTCTGACTTTACTCTGCAAAACCAAACTTTGCTGAGAGAAAATTTAAAGACCTACATAGATATACCACTGCTGGAAAACAGTTCTGCACTGGATCTCTCACATTTCTGCGTATCTTACAAACAGAGAGCTGGCAGCTTTCATTCTGGATTATCTTTCCAAGGACATTAGTGGAGCAAACTGCTTAGAAGACGGTGACAGCATCTCCCCCTGATGCAGAGGGCAGGTTTGTTGGCTGCGCAGTACAATAAAGACATGTGGGGGGCGGCTGGATGGTTGGTTATGAGCGGGAGCTCTGAACAACAGAGTTGCTGGTTCGATTCCCACCTGGGCCAGTGTGAGCTGCGCCCTCCACAACTAGATTGAAGACAAGGACTTGGAGCTGATGGGCCCTGAAGAAACACACTGTTCCCTAATATTCCCCAATAATAATAATAAAAAGACGTGTTCCTCCAGGACAAGGGTCAGATAGCTTTGATGGCAGCCCATTATAAAATGTCCATTATAAAATGTTGGGGTTCCCTAACTCAGGGTTCCTCGGCCCTGACACACATCTACTGTGTGTGCAGCATCCACCTGGGCCACCGCGGTGGGACTCAGGAGGGCAAATAAACTGACGTGAAAATGGCATTTCATGCAGGAGGCTCATGTTTTCAGTCAGCATCTGTGAAATAGCGACAGGCTAACTTGTCAGCTTGCAAATAGGGGAAAAAATCTCAGACCCTGCACAGTTCCTGACAACCAGCTTCATGGCTTCAAGCGGTCTAATATCAATTCCCCAAAAACTGATCTATACTTTTTTCCCCCTTTCTTCCGCCTACCCACCCACCCACCCCAATTCCGGTTCAAGCCGTTGTTTTTCAGTCTAGTTGTGTAGGACACAGCTGCCTGGCCCATGCTGGTATTATGAGCCTTGCCCCCCACCCCCACCCCACCGCCCTCTGAGGCAGTCGGTCGCTGGTCGTCGGCAGGCTCACAGCAGCTCACTGGAGCACACAGCAGCCCACAGCAGCTCACAGCAGCCCAGCTCCAGGGAGAGCCGTTGTTCACAGTCTTAGCTGTAGAGGGCGCAGCTCACTGGCCCAGATGACCTCGGCGTTAGGAGCACCGCGCTCCAACCACCTGAGCCACCAGGTGGGCCCGATCTATACTTTCAATGCCACCCTATCAAGATTCTAGCACTTACTCTTTTCTATGTGAAAATTGACATGCCAATTTTAATATTTATATAAAAACACACAAAAACTAGAATAGCCAAAATAATCTCGAAAAAGATAAGTGGGAAAATTTATACTACCTCCTATTTTAAAACTTACAGTAATCAAGACAGTGTAATGTTGGGATGAAGAGAGACAAAATGATCAGTGGAACAGAACAGAGTTCAAAAATAGATCCACAAATATTTCAATAAACACACAAGTGGCAAAGCAAAGTCTTTTCAGCACATGGTGGTGGAACAACTGAATATCAATATGGAAAAAAAAATAAAACTCAATTTCTTCATACCATACACACAAATTAATATGAAATGGTTATCAACCTAAAAATGAGAAACTTAAAGCTTTTAGAAGAAAACATAGGAGACTGTCTTTATAAAACAAAACAAAAAAATTGACATACTGGATTTTGTCAAAGCAGCCCGCAGCAGCTCACAGCAGCCCAGCTTTAAATTTTCAAAATTTAAAATTTATCCAAAAATATGTCATTAAAAATATTTTTAAAAATCACACTAGGAAAAAATATTCACAAACCACACATGTGAAAAGAACTTGTACTCAGAAGATATATATATTCTTTCCTACAACAATAAAGACAATTAACTTCCCATTAAAAAACTGGGCAAAACACTTGGACAGACTTCACAACAGAAGATACACATTTTCAAGAAGCAGATGAAAAGACGTTCAACCTCATCAGTCATCAGGGAAATGCAAATTAAAACCACAATGAGATATCACTTCACACAGACTAGAATGGCTAAAACTAAAAAGACCAAAGTACCAACTGTTGGCAAATATGTAGAATAACCCAACTCTCTTATATTTCTAGTAGGAGTATAAAATGGTACAAGCCCTTTAGAAAGCAGTTCAGCAGTTTCTTACGAAGTTAAACATACACTTAGCCTATGACCCAGAAATTCCACTTCTTGGAATTTACTCAAGAGAAATGAAAACATTTGTCCACAAATGACCTGTACAACAACATTCACAGCACAGTAAGAAAGGAGTAAGTTACTGATGCATGTAAGTAACAACATGGACTGAAAAAAAAAAAAAAAAAGGTATGCTTAGAAAAAAAAAAATCAACCACAAAAATAATATATACTATATGACTGCATTTATATGCAGCTCTAAGACAGACAAAACTAATCTATGGCGGTAGAAATCAGAACACTGGTTAGGTGAATATGGTGGGGGAGCATATGGGAAACAACTACAAAAGGGTAAGATAGAAGATTCTAGGGTGTTCAAATTTTTCTGTATCTTTGTTAGGGGTGTGAGTTATATAATTATAAACACTTATCCAAAATCTTTTAAGTATATACTTAAGATCTGTTTGCTGTACTATGTATAAATTTCACTCAATTAAAAAGAAGAACAAAGATAAACCTAGAACATTTTGTGCCACAGTACAGAAGTGCTCAAAAAACGACGGGGACATGTCAAAGGGCACAGAAGCCAACTGGAAGGGATTTCCTCTGCCCAAGGTTGAGACAATTTGTGCATCAAAAGGAATAATGACTGTATTGCAATACATTGCATGAATAAAAGTCTGTAAGTATGTAATACTCACAAAAGAAAAATATGTATTTTCCTCCATTTAAGTTTAAAACTTTCCTTAATATTTATATAAAGACACAAAGAACCCTAGAATAGCAAAAATAACCTTGAAAAAGATCAACAAAGTTAGAAAATTTTAACTACCTCCTATTTTAAGACTTGTAGTAATCAAGACAGCATAATATTGGAGTGAAGAGAAACAAAAAGATCAGACAAAAAGCTAGAAAGCTTTCAAACATTCCTTGGGGAAATGTACCTTCAACATACTAGGAGACCACAATGAATTCCCACAGACAGACTTCCACAACTGATAATTACCAAAGTCGTGAAAAAGCAAGGTATCATGACCAAGAGTGAGGAGAAACAATAAATAGAAGTAGGATTTCAAAAGGCATCAGATATTGGAATTATTAAATACAAAATACAGAATAGATGCACTTAACATGCTTATAAAATAAAAACAGATGTCTAAAACATGAGACTACAAAGATTTCTTGGACAGGACATTAAAAGCAATAACTATAAACAAATAAAAAAGATAAACTGTACTTTATTAAGAGTTGCTTTTCATCATAAGACTTCATTTCGAAAGTAATGAAACAAGAATAGGTTAAGAATTTACAGTGCATATATCCAACAAAGAACTTTTATCCAAGATGGGTAAAGAACTCCTACAAATCAACAAGAAAAAGTCAAACAACCTAATTTAAAAATGGGCAAAAGGGGCCGGCAATTTGGAAAAAAACTGACATCTCTACATTATTGAATATACCTGTCTCTGAATATGGTATATTTTTCTTGTCTTACTGCAATGACTAGGACCTCGAGTACAATTTTAAATAGAAGACATGATTGCAGGCATCATTGTATTCCTCATTTAAAGATCCATTTTCTCCTATTTCACCACTGAGTATGATGTTTTCATAGATTTTTAGTAACCAACTTTTATCAGCTTTAGAAGTTCCATTTTATTCTTAATTTGCTAAGAATTTCCATCATTAATGAATGTTGAATTTTACTGACTGTTTTATCTATACATATTGAGATGATTGTATAGTTTTTCTCCTCTAATTTTTTAATTAGGTGAATTACATTAATGAATTTTCTAATGTGAATCCACCCAAGCATTCTTCAGATAAACTCAACTTGGTCATAATATATTATCTTGATTATCCACGGCTGAATTCAGTTCCACAGGAAAAAAAAAAGGGAATAAATAAAATAAATAGTACAAGAAAAATTCCCAGAACTGGGGGGCAAATGTCCCGTCTAACAGGGCTCTGTGCGTGCCTAGACATCCAATGGCAAAAAGCCTACACCAAATATAAACTACTGTAAGTCAGGCTTCTGCACTGCACAACTTCAGAAGCAGCATTCCCACTGTACCTACGTAAATGTCACCCTCTGAAAGTGCACAGTACACAGCCATTTCCAGAGGCCATTATAGCCAGGATTTGTGTAACATGACAGCCTTCTTCCTGAGAGCTCCAAAAAATAAAAAACAAATCACACATACAATTGAGAACGAGAATGGCATCAGAATTTAACAGCAACAGTGGCTGCTGGGAGATAAAACAATGACTTAAAAATGCTGAGTTAAAATCATCTCCAATTTGGAAATCTATCCAGTCAAACTATAAATTAAGTGTGAGGTTGGCATAAAGGCCTTTTAGATATACCAGCATTCAGAAAATGTACCTCCCACATGCCCTTTCTTAAATAACTATAGTAAAATGGTGGAGTCATTTTGGTTGCTTCACAGGCTTGATTCCTCCCTTCTTTTCCAAGTTGTGTTCAGTATCCAATCTTACCTCAGACAGCAGGTGTGATTAAGGGAAACCTGAATCTACTCCCATTATCCATAGGTAGGTTTAATTAATACAAAGATAATGCCTCTTCCCTCACTACAGTATTGATTCAGAGACTCAGTCAATCAAATCATAGCCTTCCCCTCAGCCACAGGGATTGGTTCAGGAATGAATGTGTGAGATTATCTGGCCAATGACATATAAGGTGATATTTGCTAGATGTTTTCTGAAAAAGAAGTTTCCCCACTCCAAAAACGTGACCAGAAGAGATGCCCCCTCTTTCTCCAGACCAGTGATATGCCAATCGATGTCTCAAGCTGCCTCAGACATTTCACCACCCTAAGCGAAGTGGCTCTAAGGGTCAAGCCAAACCCAAGGGGAATCCAGCTAAGCTATTCATAAGGTCTGAACCACTAGATCAATCTCAGCCTGAAGCCAGCCCTATCTCTGGCCTCCCAATCCACTGGGTCAAGAAATATTCTTAGAGTTTGAGCCTCCTCAGTGGCTCCTCTGTTATATGCAGCTGAAAGCTTCCAGGAAATAGTGGATTCAATCTAGGGAGTGTACATGGGAAGGCACTAAGTGAGCCCTCCACAGGGATCTAGGGAACAACTGGCTCCGACTGACGAGAGGCCAGGGGCTCCCTGTGGGAACTTAATAGAATGCCTCATACAATAGAGCATTGGTGGGGGGTGGGGGGTGACTGAAGATATGATAAAGCAAGACAACACAAGTGGGGGAAAAGGTTAGTAAAGAAAGAACTCCAGAAAAAGATTACAGAAAAAGGGGGCGGGGGCAGAAATCACAGTTTAATTCTTGGCTCTGTAGTGAATAATATTTATATAGTCATGGTAATCTAAACCTGGCTTATTGACTTAACCACAACTTATGACATGAACACACTGAGAATATGGAAGGGAGAACAGGCAGTATAAGAACCTGTTCCTCATCTATCACAGCAACATAAAGTATGTCTAAAACATCAAAAAACATGCAGCCACTATGGGAAACAGTATGGAGATTCCTCAAAAAATTAAAAATAGAACTACCGTATGACCCAGCAATTCTACTTCTGGGTAAAATTTATCTGAAGAAAACTGAAAACACTAATTGGAAAAGATATATACATCTCTATGTTCATTGCAGCATTATTTACAATAGCCAAGATGGAAGGAATCTAAGTGTCCATTGACAGATGAATGGATAAAGAAAATGTGGTACATATATAAAACGGAATATTACACAGCAATAAAAAAGAATGAAATCTTGCCATTTGTGACACTATGGATGGACCTAGAGGGTATTATGCTAAGTGAAATAAGTCTGACAGAATGACAAATGCTGTATGATTTCACTTATATGTCTAACAAAACAAACAATACAAAACAGAAACAGACTCAATTGTGTTCGCAGCTTCCACTGGTAAGTAAGTGTGGCTAGTACAAGCAAACTGCCCATAAATCCACCAATGGTAAAGTACTGAGGAAGCAACTGGCTACAAAAGCAGCTAGCAAGAATGCGCCCTCTATTGGAGGGGTGAAAAAACCTCACCGTTACAGACCTGGTACTGTGGCACTCGCTGAATATTAGACATTACCAGAAGTCCACTGAACTTCTGATTCGCAAACATCCCTTCCAGCATCTGGTGCGAAACATTGCTCAGGAATTCAAAACAGATCTGCATTTCCTGAGTGCAGCTATTGGTGCTTTGCAGGAGGCAAGTGAGGCCTACCTGGTCGGCCTTTTTGAAGACACCAACCTGTATGCTATCCATGCCAAACGTCTAACTATTATGCCAAATAACATCCAGCTAGCACGCGGCATACGTGGAGAATGTGCTTAAGAATCTGCTATGACAGGAAACACTTCATTCTTTAAAAAAAAAAAAAATTCTCTTCATGTTATTTGTAGTTCTGAATGTTAGATTTTTTCCCCCATGGAGTCAAAAGGTACCTAAGTATATAACTGCAAGTGGAAAAACAGGGACAGAAAGCAGGAATTGGCAGTTTTCCCATTTTCATTTGTGTGTGATTTTTAATACAAATGCAGGGACATAAAGTATTAATGCTAGTCAATGTTTCAGTGAATAAGTTTCAGCAGTTCAACTTTATAATAACTATAAATAAAGCTGCTAAATTTTTCTGGACAATGCCAGCATTTCGGTTTTTTTAAAACAAGCAAATTTCTTACTGATGGGGGAATAAATAGAAACACTTATAGATACAGAGAACAAACTGAAGGTTGCCAGAGGGGAGGGAAGTAAGGGGAAGGGTGGAAAAGGTGAAGAGGAATAGGAGGTACAAACTTCCAGTTTAAAAAAAAAAAAAGTCACGGGGATGTAACGTACAACACAGGGAATATAGTCAATAATATCGTAATAACTTTGCACAGTGACAGATGATTAATAGACTTACTGTGGTGATCACATCATAACGTATATAAATGTCAAATCACTATGTTGTACTTTGGAGACAAATATAACATTGTATGCCAACTATACTTCAATAAAATTTTTATTTTTTTAAAAGAAACAGTAGTGCATGCTTGTTAGAGATATGGAGGTATCTTACTAGAAGAAATTGCTCAAAAATGTTCCATGGCCACCTCTGAGGAATGGGGCCAGTATTAGAAAGGAAACGTGTTTGTTTGTTTTTTTGCTGTTGCAAAAACAGCTTCTTAGAATGATTTGACTTAATACTGTGCAGGTATTATACTTTTATAAAATAAAATATTAAAACGTGTACTATAAATAAATGAAAAATGTCTGCTTCAGGGCAGTAGGAAAATCAAGAGTGAAGACTTATTAGGTTGGTTGGGTTATAGTTACTTTTTTCTTTCTATAACTTTGTCTAGGTTAAATGATAATATTTACAGTTTATGTTGTGTATAAAATCAGGACAAAAAATAAATTGCAAGGAGAAGAAATATTAGCCCCACGTCCAGGCAAGCAGAAGGCACGGCACCCAGGCAGCCGGGAGAGACTGGTATTCTCCACAGGACGGAGCCTCCAAAGCCCAGGGCCAGAGGGACAGCCTTTCCCAATCGCCAGCAAAAGGCTCCTCTCTGGCTCTATGCTTCCCTCTCCAAGGCCCAGTAGCTATTCCCAGAGGCCTGGGCCTCTCAAGCAGGCCAGGTCCAGAGAGAAAGAGGCCACAACTTAGCCTCCTCCACACCTCAGCCTGAGCCAGAGATGGGTGGTCCACCTGCCTGGCACTCAGGTGCGAGGGGGTCCATGGTGCATGAGGGACCAAGAAGCAGTTACCTACCACAGGAGTCACAGGTGAAGCAATCAGTGTGATATAGGCTCCCCATTGCCTGGCACGCTTGCCTTGCTCCATAGATGCCAAGCCCACACTTGATGCAAATGCCTATGGGAGGAGAGGCAGGAGAGAGCAGTGGTTAGCACCGTAACTGTGGACTTGGATGGACATAATTCAACTCCTAGTCCCAAGGCTGCCCAGCCGCCTGACCTTGGGCAAGTGAACTTCCCGAGCCTTCTATCACGCAGTTACAAATGGCTAACACGGGGACAAGGGCACCCACCACTTAGGGCTTGTTGCTGTGGTTTTCACAGAGCACCTGGCACAGTCACAGCTAACTGACGCTGTCCTCACCATCAAGATGATGACATGTTTAGTCATTCTGAACCCCTTCACCCATGACCTGCTCTCGGACTAAGGGAAAATTCTTTCACCTGTCTATGAACCAAAAAGAATGAGGGCCACACAGGCACAACCAGGGCCGTCACTGCCCCTTCCCAGCTCTACCATAAGGCTCATTTATTCTCCTGTCCGGTCAGCACACTGAGCGCTGGCTGCCACGTGCCCTGCACATTCAGGTGTAGGAGCTTCTGCAGTGCACCAGCCAACGCCCTCCCCCCTCAAGGAGCCTGTATTCCAATGGAGGGAGACAGACAACAACCGGTCAATAATATCTCAGGAGGAAACAAGTACTATGGAGGAAAATAAGGCTGATTAAAAGTACATCTGAGTGGGGCCAGCCTGGTGGCTCAAGCGGTTAGAGCTCCATGCTCCTAACTCTGAAGGCTGCCAGTTCGATTCCCACATGGGCCAGTGGGCTCTCAACCACAAGGTTGCCTGTTCAACTCCTCGAGTCCCGCAAGGGATGGTGGGCAGCGCCCCCTGCAACTAGCAACGGCAACTGGACCTGGAGCTGAGCTGTGCCCTCCACAACTAAGATTGAAAGGACAACAACTTGATTTGGAAAAAAGTCCTGGAAGTACACACTGTTCCCCAATAAAGTCCTGTTCCCCTTCCCCAATAAAATCTTAAAAAAAAAAAAAAAAAAAAAGTATGTTTGAGTGTGTTATGTTTAAATAGGGTGGGGTGATCAGAGAAGGCCATACTGACAAGCGGATCTTTGTGCAAAGGTCTTAAGAAATGAGGGAGGGAAGCTGCAGGCCTCTGGGATTACTGGGTGGAATCGGGGACACCCCTGGCAGCACAGGGTAGGGTGCTCAGCGGGCAGGGGAGGGATGGTCAGGAGAGGAGTGACCAGCAAAGTCAGGGCAAAGCCCAGCACTAGCTGTAAGGACTCCTTGACCAGCCCTCCTGGAGACCCAGCCCGTAGGCGGCCAGCCCAGGCATCAGAAGTCCCCTTCTCAGAGTTACCCAGGGTGTCTCAGGCCCCAGACGGCATGAAGACGCACTCCACCCGCCCTCTGACTCTGAAATCTTCTGGCTGTTCTAGGACATGCTGCCCTCACCCTCTCCTTGCTTTCAACCAGGTCTCTCTCCTTAACATTTAACTATGGTCAAGCCTCTTCCATCTTTAAAAAAAAAACCTCCTTCCCCATCCGCCACCCCATTTCCTAGAAAGAAAGCTTAGTCCACATTCAGTCATCTCCTAACTGTGCTAACCCATGGATTTCCTGTTCTGATCTTGCTAAAGGGGGACTTCTCTTTGGTTTCCAGGGTCTGACCTGCACCTGGCTTTCTGGTTCTCCCTTCCCAGCTCTGGTGGGTATTTCGCTACTCTGTCCTGGGTCACCCATGCCTGGTCTCCCAGGGGCAAGGAGGGCCAGTTCATTTGTCCTCAAACCCAGGCAGGAATGTAAAGGTTGCTAGTGGGGTTCCGAGCAAATAGAGAAGAAAGGCATGGCCACCAGAAATCACAGCCACGCCTCAGCTCCACTAATGGCTTCTGGGTGGGAATGCAGGCCCAGCTTGCTAAAGACTCTAATTGTTCAAGCAAACCTAGCTATCGAGGTTTGCATGTGAAATCTTTCCATACTGAAATGACTTGCTAACTTAAATGTTTTGAAAATGCAGAAGCCAAACCACCATGTCTGCAGGTCTCCCTCAAATGCAGACCAATCCCCTCAACTGCTCCCCCTGCTCAGGGCTCAGCCCCAGCCCGGACCTCTCTCATGAGTCACTGCTCCACCTCCCAGATGGCGCCAGACCATTCCAGGTCCAGAACAGGGGTACAGGCTCCCCACAAACTGTTCTTGCCTTTGGGCTTCTGCTCAGGAAACGGCACTCTTTTCAGCCAGGTTTCAGGGAGCATCCAGTCTACCCTCTCTCACCTCCAACTCCGAATCTCAGCTCCTCTGTGCCCTAATCTGGACTTCATTTCCTCCCCTCACTCCCACTGGCCTGATTCAGCATCATCAATTCTCATCCCAACAGTCATTTCAACAGCTTCCTTATGGTGTCCCAGCCTGGCCCCCAATAATCCACCCACAAAATTGCAGCCAGACTTATCTTTCTAAAGTGAAAATGATCTACTCTCACACCTTCACTCTTGTCCATCTACTTTGAAAACCTGGCCCGTCACTTCTCTAAGTTACGGGACAACATGGTGAAAAGAATCGAAAGAAGGTGGCTGCCTGGGGGAAGCAGGAAAGGAGGAGGATGGGCTATCACCTTGTATCATTGGGTTTTGGTTCTGTTTGATGCTTTTCTAAACATAGGCTTGCATCACCTTAATAAAAATACACTGAAGAAGGAGATCTAGGAGCATGAGGTACCTCGGAAACTCAGGGAGCAGAATACTTTGAGAGTTGATTCTACATGTAGGATGTAGCAGTGAGATCCAGACCAACCAACAAGGCCTGGCAAACACCCATGGGAGCTGGGGTTGGAGAGTCACCAGGGTCCTGTGCAGGAGCTGGGTCAGCCCAGTGAGAGGCGACAGCAGGAGCTGAGGGGAGATTAGAGACGGAGAAGCAAAGACGGTGCCAACCAGACTCCGGGATGAGCAGATGACATGAAAGGGCCGATGAGACCTTGTGGCCTTGTAGCTTCGGGGCTTTTTGTTTTTAATGAGCGATCCCTGTCCGTATTTACAACCAAAGGAAAAGAGCCAGTGGAAAGAGCAAAGCTGAAGATGGAGAAGGTGGGGTTGGAGATGGAAGGACCCTTGTCCTCACATCTAGATGTGGACGTGAGAGCCTGCGGGGAAGGAACAGAAAGCCACTGGGGAAGACAGCAATTGCTGACCCCCATTTCCTCAACAAAGTAGTCAGGGCAGGGCCAGAAGAGAGAGGAAGGGTATTAAGGGACTAAAGCTGGGAACTGACCAAGGCTTAGGGTGACGGATGGCACCATGGAGGCCAGGATCTGTCCCCTGACTTACAGCAGGAAAGGGGGCTGCACACTGACATGGACTCGGGGTTCTGCAGGGCAGACAGTGATCAGAGGAATCGCTGGTCTTGGTGAGACACAGGCCACAGTCAGAACTGAGCGGCAGCAAAAACAGGGTGTGGCTCTGGGAGTGGGTGGCTGGAGAGAAGGCAGAGAGGTCACCAAAGCGAAAGAGGTTCCGGAAGCCTGAGGCTGTTGGCTGGCGAAGGGCAGCGGAACTTGGTGAGGAGAGATGGGAAAGTTCCAAAAACATCAATGAATGGCAGAGGGACTAGGAGGTCAGCTGGTACCAAGGTCAAGGAGAGGAAGGGACGGCACAAAGAGGAAGACACACGCTGAGGATGAGCTTTGTCAGAAATCACGTGAGCTTAGGCTACCTGCAGACTTCCTTGTGTAAAATTTTGTATTGCTCAGGTTGCACTGTATGAAGTTGCCACTTTTATAGGTCAAATATCAGCAGTAAAATAGTAGCTCAAGCAAATGGTTGCCCATATTACCCACATTTTTTAAAATCAGGAAAACGTTGTCTAAATCTGGCTTCTCTTGAATAATCCAAAGATCTATCATCACTCCCCTCCCCCTCCCACGTGGCTCCAATGGGCAGGAACTGAGCAGAAGCTCCCTTTAGAAAGGAAGACCCACCACCGTCCCCTGTGGTCTCGTGCCATGGCCCCTTCACTTCTCCAATTACCTGCCTGTGTCTGGCCACCTCAGCTTCACACAAAAATGCCTGAGTAGCTGTGGAAGCCCACAGAATAAACCCTCACCCAGGTTCTGCAGTGTGTGGGACAGGAAAATGAACAGCTTCCTCTGGGAAGAGCAATGGAAAGTCTTTCTCTTCAGAAGACAGCCCCAGCGTCTGCCCCTGGCACCTGCCTGGCATGAGAGGCAACAGCTTCCTAATGCACCTCCCTGCTCCCAGGATGCTCCCAAGCCCTGTGACAGCAGCCACACCACAAATTCTCACCCTGACGCTCAGAGATGAGCCTGAATCCCTTCACCATTCCCCCTCCCAAAGGCAGGCTGACCCTTTGGCCTTCACACTCCTTTGATCACCTGACCCCTCCTGGGCTGCAACCCTGGAGAACTTATGTGGAACAATCCTCGTCCTTACTTGTCTCCTTTTGCCCACATTCTTCCCCCTGCTTGGAATGCCCCCATCTGGCCTGTCAAATACAGCCTCCTCCTCTCTCTAGATCCAGTTCCGGGCGGTCCTGAGCTGCTAGCTAGAATGAATGCATGGAAGATACAAACCCCAGGACAGCCTCAGTCCCAGGGAGGATAACCACCAGCGCCCTCCAAAGCCCCGTGCCTCAGCCTTCGTCACTTAGGGAGAGACGGAAGCCCCCTCCCCAGGCCTCCTCTCAGAACTTCAAGCTAAGAGTCCTAAGAGTTGTCCAAAGGACTTATAGGGATCGGGGGCCAGGGTGAGACTGGGAAACGCAATCTGTCAGAGACCGGTGGGCTTACAAATGCTGTCAAGCAGAATTCCCTTTTGAAACATACACAGCACAGCCCAGAGCCAGGACAGCCCAGTGTGACCGGCTTGGTCCCCTCCCCTTCAGGGTGGACTCCCCGTCCCTCACACACTCTACTTGCAGCAGCCACCATCACCAAAGCCTCAGGTCAGGCGCGGTCCGGTGGTACCTGGGCCGCTCCACCTCCCTGCTCCGTCCACACCCCAAACTGCAGAGGGAAAGGGGGAACACCGGGAGGGCGGCTCCCTACATAACTTCGGCCGACCACTGGTCACAGAGCATCAAGTAGGAGGCAAGTGCCAAGGGTTAAGAAGAAATTATCCGGAAATGGCTGGTTTTGCCTATTAACATGACTTTTTCTCCCAGTTCGGAACAGGGCATTGACCCCCTTTCTCAGAACCCCTTCTCCGGCCGGGAGACCGCGAGGTGAGGCCGGCGGCTCACACTCGCACACTCTCTGCGAAACACGCCGCCGGCTCCCCTTTTTCATCCCGGCCCCTCGACAACGCCCAGCCCCGGCCCAACCGAACAGTCCTCGGCCGAGCCGGCCGCCACCCGGAGGCCGTCCCGACCCGCTCACCGAAGTAGTCCCGCGCCGTGCGCGCCTCCAGCGCCCGCTCCAGCTCACGGGTCAGCGCTTCCAGCCGCCGCTCCGCCGCGCTCGGGCCGCCCTCTCGGCCGGGGGGCAGCTGGAGCGAAGGCAGGGAGAACGGGGCCGGCCCGGCAGGCTCGGGGGAGCGAGCCGGCGCGGGGCCGGCGCCGGGCAGGAGCAGGTCGGCGTAGGCGCCGGCCGAACCGCGGGAGCCGAGACTAGATACGCTGGAGCGGGCGCTGCCCACCGACGGCGGCCCGGGACCGGGGCGCGGGTCCGAGCGGCCGGAGCGCGGGCTGCCGTGGCGCTGGTCGTAGCCCAGGCTGATGCCGCTGGAGCGGGCGCTGCCGCCGCCGCCGCCGCCGTCGGAGCCTGCCAGGCTGGCCCGCGGGCTGCCCGCCGGCTGTGCGCTAAGCTCGGGGGCCGCCGCGCGCCGTGGGCCGCGCTCCCCACGGCTCAGTCCGTCCGCCCCGGCCTCAGGGACGCCGCCGCCGCCCTTCCCTCGGCGGCCCAGCGCCGGCGCCGCCTCATCTCCGGGCCCGGGCCGTGCCACCCGCCGACCCCGGCCCGGAGAGTCGCCGCCGGGCTGCAGCTCCCGCAGGGCCAGCCCGGCCAGGAGCAGAGCCGCCTCGTCCGCGGCCGCCCGGGAGCGCTGCATGGCCCGGCCCGCCGGCCCTCGCGCGTCACCTCCGCCTCGGCTTCCCGCCGCCACTCCGGCCGCGCCGCCGCATCGTCCGCCCGAACCCGGAGCCCGCCCCGGGACCCCTGGGCGCGGGGCGGGGCGGGGCCGGCGCCGGGCCGGGGTCGCTCCGCCGGCCACGCGCGGTCCGGACGCCGCGGCGCTCCGCTCAGCGGCGCGCGCGGCGGAGGAATGTGCGCTCGGAGGCGCCGGGCCGCGCCCCCTCCTCCCGCGGCCGCGCGGGGGCGGAGGGACTCCTTTGTGGGGGCAGGAATGCGAGGAAGGAGACGGCGCTGCGGCCTCTGGAATGTGGGGGAGTGGCGGCGGCGGCGGCGCCGGGAGCGTGGAGGGGCGCGGAGGCCGAGCCGGGACGCCGCGCGTGCTGCTCGGAGCCGGCCCTCGGGTGGTACAGTGGAGAACCGTGGCCGCCGTTGTGCGCCTGGACCGTCGGGCCTCTGGAAGGATCTCGGAATCCCGCGGGCTGAGCTAGAAGCGGCTCTCCCAGTCCGGTCCGGAGAAATAGGAGCAGTTGACAAACGTTTCCCACATCCTCCCCCATCTTACTTCCCAGCGCCGCCACACTTTCCGGCTCTTAGGCTCTTGGCGGGACAAGTTCAGCCTTGGGGTGAAGGGCTGCGCCCGCTCCGGGACCCTGGAGAACACTGTGCATCTGACGCCGATGCGCCCCCAGGAACTCGCGTGACGCCACGATCCCCAACCCGTCCCTGGGCCATGTGGTTGAGCAGTGGTTTCAGGAGCCCCCACATGCCTGGTGGGGAAGGCGCCTAGTGTTGGTTGGGGACTGGCCCTTGTGTCTGGTCGCTGTGCGCAGGCCCCTAAGACCAGGCCAGGCCTAAAGCAGACCTCAAGCTGAGCCGGTGCTGGCCGGTGAACCTCAGCCGTGAGCACCAAGTGCAGTCACCAAGAGATGTGAGGACTCCCGTGTTTCCAGCACCTGCCCTCAGAATCTTGGGTGAAGGGCCAAGGGGAGGCTCCTGAAAGCACTTGCGCTGCCGCAGGTCCTGGGATGAGAGGGGCCTTGGAGGCCACGGGTGGGGTTGGGGGGGAGAGGAAAAGAGGTGACAAGAGCTTTGTCCCCAAAAACACAAGCTGCCAAGCTTTTGTCATATATTTCAGTTTGTAGGGAAGAAAAACAAACCATTCATTATCCGTCAGGACCTGGTAGATCCAGGAAAACAACCTTGAGTGGACAAGTTCTCTCTTTTGCAGCCCCACCCTTTCAGGGAATCCCAGCAAGGCATCCACCATGTCTCAAGGATCAGGGAGCCTGGACAGGGAATTGTCCTGGTGCGGACTGACCAGGGTGTCTGACCTCAACACTGCCCATTCTACCCAGCAGCCACTGCTCCTCCCCAGCACCTCTCAGAGCTTGCAGAATTCCAATGCCCTCACCCCCATGCTCAGGGAGAGGGGGGCAGGCACAGGCAGAGGCAAGTATTTTGGGGAACAAACATTCAGAGGAGCCATCTCATGAAAAATGATCTTCTGCTCTGAGAAAAAGACAAATCACAATGGTATCACATTCTCTACCATTTAAACATGGAAACATTGACAAGACTGGTGAAACTTGCATACTCATATATTTTACTGGTAGGAGTACAAGTTGGTACAACCTATCAGGAAGAGCAATTTGGTCTTATTAACATCCTCACAAACAAAAACACTCTTATAAGCAGTAATGCTCCAAGAATCTATTCTAGGGAAGTGATCCCACATGCAGATAACAATGTAAGCACAAAAGCGTTTATCATATTATTTTTGTATCTATACAGTCCTAGGATCTCCAGCCTTCAGAAAAGTTCAGAGGGAACTCTCTGCCTCTGAGATAGTTCTTAAATAACTGTTCCATCCCATCTTCCCCACTTAGACCTTCCAAGATTTAAACAATATATTGGAGTCCGGGTGAGCTAAAACACATTACTCACTCTAATAGTAATAAATAACAACAACAAAAACTCACAATCAGAAACAGAAACGACCCAAAACATTTGCTTTCTCACTCTTGGCCATTTGGTGGCTATTCTTGGTTGGGGGGGGGGGGCGGGGGGGCTGTCCCACACCTAAGACAGGAAGATGGTGGCCACAAAGTCCATCAGCTCTAGGCTCCAACTGGTATGAAAAGTGGAGAGTACTGCTGGGGTACAAGCAGACTCTGAAGGTGATCAGACAAGGCAAAGCAAGGCTGATCATTCTAGACATCTTCCCAGCCTGGAGGAAATCTGAAAGAGACTGCTACGCCATGTTGGCCCATACTGGTGTCCATCACCACAGTGGCAATAATACTGAACTGGGCACAGAGTATAGAAAATACACCTGAGTACACATACTGGCTATCATGGATTCAGGTGATTCTGGCATCATCAGAAGCAGCACAGAACAGACTGGTGAAGAGCAAATCATGCAAATTTTTTCTTCAGTAAAATTGGCCAAATCTTGCTTAAATTAATTATAAGGTAATTAAATGTTCCCTGTTCAACATTAGAACAAAGTACTTCCATGAAGTGGGAAATACATTAAGCAATTTATAAATACATTAAAAATATTTCATGGTGTCAGGAATCATACCATTGTCATCTAAATGGATACAAGGTAGTATTTAAAAGTGTGTGGTCTCATCTCTATGTTACCTGGATGTGTCCCAGACCCCATCTTCTTTTGTACCCTCACTACGCTGGCTCTTTCTGAGAAGCACGGTGGGGGAGAAGGAAAACACAGGGGCTGCCTCACGGGGTTTGGAGCATCATCTATGGATTCGCTGCCCAGCCTCCAATGATGCCTTCTCTGTCCTCCACTGATGTAGGGATGTTCTCTGTGCTTACCTCTCTCTCTGGCCTTCTTCCTGGGTCCAGTGGTGTGTTGGTAAATGTCCAATAACCGGTGCTCTGAGGGAGATTTGTACAAATCAGGAGCCCTGATGTATAGCATTTGCCAATACAACCATGATCAATTTCAAACTACAAATATGGTGTCACTGAACAGAGTTTGGAAGAAATGGGTATAATCAGCTTTCAAAAGCTAGTCTGAGCTGGCTCCGACTACCACTGCCAGGGGCCCACCATTGGAGAAAAGGAAAGGTTTCACAAAAGAATTGCTGGGGCTCTACATCTATCATCTTCTCAAGTTAACCAGAAACGTGCCTTTGTCTAAGCAAATGGACACTCTGAGGCCAGAACACACATGTTCAATAGTCTCACACCAGGTCCTAAACTACCACCTTTTCCTTTTAAGTCCCCAGAGGCTGATCCTACCCACTCTGTCCACACTCATGGTGTTTTTTTAAAGAGATCCCCGAGTCTCTCTTTGTAATCTAGTTTCCATCAGATCCCCTTATCAGTCTGTAGTGTCTGTAGTGTCTGGACCCCAATGATGGACACAATTCAGGGGTTTCCCCACAGTCATGAGATACACTCAGATGTTAATCAAATGTGGCTGGATAACTTAGGTTAACTAGAGAAGAGGGATGGCATGCAGTCAAAGTCCACATGGAGGAATTGCTGGGATCCACACTTCTTTCCCTCCCTTCAGACGGAAGCAGTCTTCACCCTTCTAATTTTTCCTGGGGATAGCAGCAGGAATCTTTCACCTGAAGTACTTTGTTACTCTCCTAGCTCAGCTCCCAGGGGCTGGTGTCCCATAAACACACAGCACCAGACCCAAGGTGCATTTTCTGTCTGACACACTGGGAGGCCGTCTACTGAAGTTGTGCCCAAGGGGATTTTTCCATCCCTTCTTCTCTGAGACCCAGCTCTTTCAACCAGATTGAATCCACCAACTTCCCCTGATCCTGGTGTCCTCTTAGGCCTCTCTGGGGGCACAGCAGTTTCAAAACATTGACAGATGAAGCCATAGACAGGTTGGTTCCCCAATCTAAAAATTAGGGTTAGGATCTGATAATTACAGTTTGCTTCCTTCATCAGGGAGCAAGTGGCAATCTTGGAAGAACCTTCACTTTTTTGCCCTGAGACCGTATATCCTGCATTCAGGAATGGGAATTCATGCACAAACTTTGTACGAGGCAGACCCCAGCCAGACTGCAGCATCATGGGGAGGAGCTATGGGGTGGGGGGGGGGCAGGCAGAATCCTACAGCTTATGGATCATACTTTTGGGCTTGAGGTTGGAGTGAGTTTCAGTGATGCTGGACGCTGCCACTGGGGCCAACCGAGAAGCGTGGCAACACATAGGACGTGGGTCCTCAGATCCCCATCCCAGCACCTATTGCTGCCATGAGATGAGAAGTTGGGTTTCTTTGCACACCAGCCCTTGATGTCTTAGGGATTTCAAAGGTTCCTATCTAGGCTGGCAAAGTTGGCAAGGTTTTCCAAGTGCAACACAGCAGTGCAGAGGAGGGATGTAGAGTGAGTGATACAGTGTGCACAACGCCTACATTTTTCTAAGATTGATTGATCTCCTGAAAATCAAATGAATTGTAGATTTCAACAGTGAAAACCTGAGGACCTTCTTGGCGCATTGTATATTCCAGTACATTTTTTGCTCAGAGCCTTTCCCTATGTAGTAAATCACCACTCACTGCAAGATTAAAAATTTTTAAAGTGAGTCAGAAATTTAGCAAAACTTCCAAAAACGTTATTTTACAAGGAGGTAACTGCCTTCAATATATAATCAAACTGCACAGCAGCGTCATACTCCTATAGTTCAACTCAGTTGATTTAGTGAGAGTTCACAAATTTCTCGTTTCTGGCTAGGTTTTAAATTATGTGTAAGGGGGAAGAGATTCCCTCTGTGTGCAGAATGCAAATAACGTATTCCCAGTATGAAAGTTTCTGTAAAAATACTTCTCTAAATATATCCTCCTGCAAAACGGTCAAATGGGGATTCTGGACCTCAGGAACACTGGCACATGCAAATGGGAGGCCTTCACCACTTCTACAAGCCACAATAACTACCAACACCTGTCAACATTTTTAATAGTTTTCACTTTCTGTAAATTAAAAAGGGCTAGTAGAAAGCATCCATTTGCCCGTGTCCCTTAGGGCAAGTCCACTTCAGACGTGTGCCACCAATGGTCAATTTTCAGGAACAGCCACACCTATTATGAACCAAATCCTTTCTGGCAGCTTCTAATAAATCTCCTGGTAACAACTTGGCTCTCTTCTTAGTTCTCTGAAGGCTCAAATGAGAATTCTTCCTAAGTCACAGCCTAGCAACAAGGATGAGTAAAGCTGACTTCAAGGTCAGACCCAGGAATCACTCTAACACTTTCTCATGCCAACTTGTATTTTTAATAATCTTTATTGCCTTTCTGATTTCAATCATGTAATAGAATGTACTCAGTACAAAACTTGAAGTCACATAGGCACAAAAGGAAAATACAGACCACATATCTCCATTTTTATTATTAAAGTTTTCAGAGAAAAGTTGGATAGTACAATGAGTAATGTATATAGGCTCCACCTAAACTGGATGTTAATTTTGCTTTTTTCTTCCCTATTTTGCTGAGCCATTTAAAAGTTGTAGGTATTACAAAGCTCCAACCCTAATATTCCAAGGATACTGTCCTACATAAGATTATCATACCTAATAATTCCATTATCACCTAATTTATCCCCTTCTCAAATTTCCAATTGTCACAGTTAGTCATTTATTTTGCACTTGAGTTCTAGAATGACCCACATTCTGTACTTACCTGGTTGTTCCCTCTTAATGTTTAACTTGTTCCTCTACACCTCTATTTCCTGTCAGCTGGAAATTAAGTCTAGATGCTGCGTTAGATTCAGGTTTGGTGTTGTTTTTGTTTTTTTTCATTGCCTAGGTGCTGTTGTTTAAAGGTTTTGGCATCCACTGATGATTCTCATCTGGTCAGTTATTTCATTGAGGGTTCAGGGTCTATATTAAAACACTGAATTCTTGTAGTACAAATGAAGAATTTTCACTTTAGTTTGATCTTTGGGACCGTGGACTCTCCAGGTAAACTTCAGTTGCCAGACTGCTTCCAATGAGGCTAGAAGATGGTTTGTCAGGCTGTATTTCAGGCTGAAGCTGCTGTGGAAACGACCTTGAGTCTTACTTGCAGCTCCCCGACTGAGAAGACAACTCACATGGGAAAACCATAAATACACGGCCAGATCTAAAGTGTCTCCACACTTCAGGCTCATGAAGGCAGTTTGGATCTGTTAAGTCTAGTTGAGCAAGACCCTTATAGTCAGACTTGCCTTGCTGATAAATCCTGATTTTAGAAAATGGACAGAAACTGCTGGAAAAGGATAAGAGTTGTTGAGATAAAATCATGGGTCTGCCCAAACAAACACACCTCTACAGATCAAACTGGCACTTACTGCCATGTACATTCAAATGAGAAAGAAAACAAAAGAACACATACAAAATGCCAGAAACACACTACTGAAAAGGCAGGGTGAGGTTTTAAGGAATGAAGAAAATTTCAAAATTCAAATTTCTGGAGCTTCACAGAATTCAAAATTGAAATTATTAACAGTTAACCGAAACTTATCTCTGAGAGGTGGCATTCCAAGATACTTCATTTTTATCTGTCACATAGTTCTATAATAAAATTTTTTTTTTTTTTCCTGGAGGAAAATGAAACACCTTCTAAAAATCTAAAGGCCACATGAACCTCACGGGCTCAGATGGGTAGGGGTCCAGCTTGCTCGCAGCTGCTGTATCAGAGGCTGGAAGCCAGCCCACCTGGAGGCATCGAGCAGCTTGCTCCTGAGGGCTGTCTTGTTTAAGATTTTTCTAAAGGCTTTGATTACATGCTGACTTTACAAATGATTCAAAACAAGGAGTAAGAGTTAATAAGCTGGGTGGCAGAGTTAAGAATTACTCAAAGTGGGACAGTATAACCAATTGTCAATTTGAAATTTAGTTGACTGTGGCCAGTACCACCGACGGCAGAGACAGAGTGGGGGAAGAGCTTCATGGGTTTCTGTTATCTGCAAATTCAAGGCACATTTGTGTGAGAATGCGGTACGGCCAGGGCCCTCTGGGGGCCAGGACAGATGTGAGTGCTGACCCACTGCATCTGTGGGCTGGAGTGGGACCTTGAATGGTACACTCAAGAAGGGACTCCAATGAACTGAGGGAGCAAGCAGTCAGAGAAGAATGTAGAATGAAGGAAAGATTCTCCCCCTCTGGAATCTCAAATCCATGGTCCCACGTTACTGGGGCTGGGCCAAAGATCACTCAAAATGCTTTCAACAAAAGGCCAACTATTTACAATCCAAATTTAAAAAGCAACATTGCCACTAAAAGCTGTATTTTAAAAAGCACTCATCTATGGCAGAAAGTGGAGATCTTTTAACCCTGGCATCTACAAGTTAAATTTTTTTAAAAGGAAAGAATTGAGCACACTGCAGTAAATATGATGGCTAAACCCAACAAAGTAGCAGACACGTGAACCGTGCAGGCATGTATAACAAGTATGCAGATGCCATTTATTTGGTCCATAGGTACAGTATAGCTTTATTTGAGTTTTACAAAACATCAAATATAAATAACTTGAAATTGTAACAATACACAAAAATTGGCTTCTTACATGGACATACCAGGCAGTACAAGCTGAAAACTTGAGTAAATTAACATTGTTTTACATTAATATATACAGTGCCAGGTAACATTTAAAAACACGCTTCAATGCATAGCACTTGATACTTTTTTGAATCAGTTTCAGTCAGTTAAGAGTATGAAAATGGTTAGATCTAGGCTAAAAATAATTCTTCTTCTAACCAAAAATAAAGGCATAATATTTATAACCAGGTATCAACTTTACTAAACCACAATATTTTAAAACTATTAAATGATACCTAAGGGTATTTACATTAAAAAGGCAACATGCATTGTGTTGTTTCACCTCATGACTGGTTATGCAAACGCTTTGTTCAAAGGGTTTTAAAACTATCTTCCTACTTCCCACATGGCATACCGCAATGTGTCTAATAGTTCTAGCAAAATGAATGCTTTCAAGAGAGCACAATCATCTTCAAGTCTCTGGTCAATTTTTTCCCCTTTGGAACAAAGGACATAACAAATAACCCAGTTCTGCCCAGATGCCCTAGTGCAGTCAGAGGGTTCTGTTCAGAGGCATTTCTGTTCAATCTAATGCTATGACATCATCAAGCTCTTCTGTCTGTTCTGTGCGTGACTTCTTTGCACTGATATTCTCTTTCTCATCTAATTTCCTCTTGCGACTTCTCTCTTCTGCACCAACGTCAGCATTATCTGAAGGACCTTCTTCATCTGAGTCAACTATGAGCACATCATCTTGCTCTTGTGCTTATTTCAAAAAAAGGAAAAAAATGGTTAAAAGTGTGGGAGTTACTAGTGGCTCGCTAATATCTTATGTATGTGGAAAGCTAACTCTTCTGATATACACCAAACTTAAGAATGGCTGCCTTTAGAGAAATTTTCGCTTTATACATTACGTATTTCTGTACTGTTTTAGTGTTTTCCGTAACAAGCGCTTATTTGTTTTCTAATCAAAACAAAAAATTGTAATAAGCATTATATAACTCAAAGGAATTATTACAGTTCCTTGTTTCTATTTCTCCAACAGAAAGGGGGAAGGTACAAATGCTAATACTGGTAGTCATCACCATCGTCATCATCACAAACAATGTATACACAGCACTTACAACGTGCCAGGAACTGTTCTGAGCACTTTGCATATAACAACTCATTTAATCATCACAACAACCCTATGAAGAAGATAACATTATTATCCGTTTTCCAGAAAAGGAAACTGAGGTAGAAAGGTTGACTTGCCCAAGGTCCCACATCAGCAAAGGATGAGGTCAGGATTCAAACCCAAGCAGTGGGCTCTGTAGTACATGCTTTTAACCTAACACTACAGTTGGTTTTATGCCCCTCCACCCTACTCCACAAACTCAAAGGCAGAGTACCTACGTTACTTATTGCTACAGCCTCTGTAACCTACCTACCGTAGGGTGTCAGTAAATGCACATTTCAAACTATGACTTTTAAAAAACTACCATAGCCCTTTCCTCAAAGGAAAATGATGGTTTGCTCTATTTTTAGAAGGAAAAAAGGTCATGAACTCTGGGCCAAACTCTACATAGTCTCAAAGTTCATCTTTAAAACTCACAGAGAACATCAGAACCAAGAACAACCATTTCCAAAAAACACCAAAAACACTGGGTCAAAGAAATGGAAACAGATTAGTAAAAAAATCAGTAACTTTTCGTTTCCTGACTTAAAGAATGAAGAGGTGTATGTGCATTGGGGGGGTGGGGCAGGGTGGGGTGGGGGGTAGTAAACATCCAAATCCAGCAGTGAAGCACCAAGCACCAGACCTGACCACCCAGGGAAACAAAGTCTCTGATGCATTTTCCCAAAGACATACTGGTTCTGAGAAAACTGTGAAATGCTACAAGTCTCTACTTACCAAGCATCTATCTGTTCACTCAAAATAGTCAGATGCACTGATCTGTTGCCCCTAAATAAAACACAGGCATACAAAATCCAAAACTACTACTACTAAGAATGAACGTCTTTATGCACTACTAAACTCACCGAAATTTCCAGTTGTAAAAACCCACAAACAGAAAATAACACAGTATTTCTATTTTCCTTAAGAATATTCCCCAGTTTTAAATGTCTTCATAGTTCATACATTCAAAGCTCCATGAAAACAATCAATGCCAAACCAACACACACCTCCAGTCCTGTAGATTCTTCTTTATGGTCGACGTTCATAAAATAATCAGTGTTTCTATACAGTCTTGTTTGGTGGGTAATTAACAACCTGCAGGCTGGGGCCATGACTCACCTGTGGACGTGGAAGGCTGAGCTCCATCGTCACTGCCATTGGTTATGCTTTTAGCAGCCTCTTCAGCTTGTTTGGGTCCCACTTTTTCTGGGGCATCACCAACAACTTCAAATTCAACATCTTTTCCTAGATCTTCGCTGTAAAGAGAACCACACACTATAAAACTGAACCACCACTATGACTATTCACGAAAGCAGAGGCGCACTGTTCCTCAAAGCTCCAAGTGTACACTATGTACATACCAAAATGTTTGGACTCTGCTTTTCAAAGAGCTAAAATAACTCTGGGTGATGAACACACAATGGGATTTATAGATGATGTAATACAGAATTGTACACCTGAAATCTATGTAATTTTACTAACAATTGTCACCCCAATAAATTAAAAAAAAACAAAACTAAAAAAAAAACCCACAGGTAATTTAAGAAAGAAAAAAAAAAAAGAGCTAAAATAAAAAACAAGACTGTACACAACAGATTTCTGTGGTAATTCAAAACTCTTAACTCAAATGGTCAATACCACTACACCTTCAAATCAGGGAAAGGGTTTCTACGTGTGAAATAACTTTTATTGCTAAAGCAGAAAACTGAGCCCAAAACTCTATGGCTCAATGCAACTCTGTGGTATTATTTCTTTAGCTACTATGAGAAAAGATTCTCCACACTATTCTAATCTTGACTAAAGAAGGTAATTTGGTGTTTTAGGAGTAGGATTACATGGGGTCTGGATTTCCCGCGATCTTTACAGGCAGCATCCTGCTTTTATAATGAGTTCTCAAAAATATGTATGAAAGTTTAATGCATGAATGTCACACAAAAGACTTACATTATAAGGGGGGTTCTGTTCCCAGAGAGATAAAAAATATGATTTACCTCCCCAATTATGCCTCCTCTTTTAGATACCATCTGACGTATTTCCCTTTTATTGTACATGTCCTTTCATTGTCTTTTCTTTCTCACCTGAACATAAGCACACCACTGACATCCACCTGGTGTCTAACTGGGGCTAGAGATCACTCATAGCATGATCTATCTTTGCCTCAATTGGCTAACTGTAATTACACTTATTATTAATCACCCACATTCAGTCTTTCCTGTCATTTTATGCTTTTTATAAAGCAAGTATATAAAATACAATCTTCTCCAAACAACTACACAAGCCATATGTTTGTATAGAGAGGATGATACTGGCAAAACAACTGGACACAGTTGGCAACACTTTATGTTGGTTAGATAGTACCCAGTAGTCCTAAGCCAGGGTTTAGGATACCAATGAACATGCACAAAAATGCACCTGGTTCAACAGATAAAATTACCAAAATGGAGGACCATCTGTATGTTAATTGTTATATATATGCGAATATTCTGTAACACAAGCACTTTGAATGCTTTTTATTTAGCATGTAAAATCAAAGAAAAAGAAAAATACAACTTAGAAATCTATATGGGGTAATTCAAAATATTCTCTTATTATTGTTCCAGATCACAAATGAAATATTTGTTTTATGGGACAAATATTTCTTCTAATAAATATTTAAAAATAATTGAAAGTTTTTATTCTAGTTTAATTCTCAAAATGAACTCACCTCTGATTATAACTTCAAACACCTAGATTTATACCCTCTTTTTGATCACCCACCATTGACTAGTTACCTTAAACATTTTTTTCCTATCCCTTTTATTTCTAAATTCCCAAATTTTTCTGTAGATCGACTCTCAGGGAATTTAGTGGCCAAATGGAGCAAACATACTGTGCAGTTTCAAATGAACAGTAGAGCTTAAGGGTAAAAAAAAAAAATTTTTATCTTCATCCACTTTATCTTAAGTGTGTATATTCAAATAATTTCTTATACTTAAAATATTAATAGTTCCTACCTATGAAGGATGTTGATCAATAAAGTGTAGTCCTGAAGGAAGTCATCTGCTTGAAGCCGGCTCCCATTTCTAATTCCAAACTCTGACAACTTCTTGTGATTATTAGCTAGGAAATTTGAAAGGAATTTGGATACGTTAGTTGTATCTCCTTGGAGTAGTCACGTTAGTTTTAAAAAGGTTAATCCCCTATTATAAACTGAATTGTGTCCCCTCAAATTCTTACGTTGAAGCCCTAACCCCAGTACCTCAGAATGGGACTGCATTTGGAGACAGTGCTTTTCAAAGAACTGCTTAAGATGAGGCTTTTAAGGTGCGCCCTAATCCAATCTGGTATCTTCACAAGAAGCCAAAGAGAGAGACCTCAGGAGAAACCAAACCTGTCCACACTTTAAGATCTCTAGCCTCCAGAACTATGAGGGAAAAAAAAATTTGTTATTTAAGTCAACCTATCTGTGTATTTTGGCATGGCAGCTCTAGCAAACTAATCCACTAAAATATTAGGCACTTAGGAATTCAGCCCTAAACACTCAACTACCACAACTATTTCAAGGGCACCAAACAGAAATTCTGAGAACTGTCTCCCATTCAAACCAAATGAATCTAGAAGTCAAAGACAACTTTTCGAGTTCAAAATATATTCTATGTTGTGAAGAGATTATCCACACCTTCAACAAACTGCTTTTTAGCAATTTTTACAATTTAGAAACATGAAGAAACTTGAAATAAAATTTTAATTTCTCAACATAAATTTTCAACATTTCTCCATAAAGAGCTAGTGGGGCCTCCCAAAAGTAAATACTCCAACCTAGTTCTACCTTCCACGTCATTTCTGTTTCATCTGAATATCCCCAGGATGTAGAATGTGCTTAGCACCCAGTTAGCACTCAATAAACTTTTGCTACATGGATTATAAATACTGCAATGAAGAACAATCCCTCCAACAAACTTTTGGTATCACTACTTCCTACGTCTTCTAGAGCCTTTCTGCCTCAATTATCCTCTCTACTGCACGTTCAAATGCTCCTCTCCTAAACTGTAACAGAACTCAAGTCTCATCTACAAAACCACATCCTCTACAGCACAAGGAATATAATCAATAAGACTGTAGTAACCGTGTGGTGTCAGGTGGGTACCAGACTTCTTGGGGCGACCCCTTTGTAAGGTATACAAATGTCTAATTACTCTGCTGTGCAGCTAAAACTAACAGAATATTGTATGTCAACAGTAATTGAATAAAAAAATTTTTAATAAAAAATAGTCTTTGAAAAAAGAAAAAACTTGCTTCCTCATCTTGCTCCCTAGTCACACTCCCTCCTCGCAACACTCAGTCCACTTTATTAAATATTTGTTCTTTGAGGGGCACAGACATACAGAACCTGTTGGCCTGTCTCCACAGTGCCTGACACATACGAAGTAAACTATATTTTAAATTCTATTTACTATGCTTACATTTACTGTATTGTGCCATGTATAATGCGCACTTTTCGCCCAAATTTGTGAAGGAAAAATAAGGTTGTGCATTATACATGGATAGTACTAGTTCTTGTATAGATATAAATGTTTTTAATTATTTTGTTTATGCTTATGAGTTAAAAGTGTAACTCTAGAAATCAATAACGATATCCACATGCAAAATAGTAGCCTGGAATACGATAATCGGTTTTGTTGAACTTACAATGATCTTGCACCGATGAAGAGTTCTTGCCATTCAATGATGCACAAATATCGTACATTTGTCACCGGTACATAAAATTTCTTGTGCCTTGTATCTGTTCTTGTGTTTTATAATTATTTGTTACATAAAATTTCTTGTACGATAATGTTAAAAAAAATGCTAAAATTCCTTTATAATATAAAAAATAAGTACCTAAATGTATACAAATAAAAATTTGAATTAAAGTTAAAACGAAAAATTTTTCCCTGAAAGTTGGGCCAAAAACGTGAGTGTGCATTATACACAGGAGTACATTATACATGGCAAAATACGGTATGTAATTTTCTACATAACCAAACAATCTTTTTCTTTAATTTGTATTATTTCTCACATTGCTCGTAAGGAAAATGCTTTGCAAGTATCTCCCTACCCTGACCCAGAAACCCAGAAACTACTGACAGTTTCTATTTCTTTACATATTTAACATTTTAATCTACCTGAAATGTCCTTAAAAAGTGATTAGTCCCCACTCAGACTTCCATCCCCAAGACCTTTCACACATTCCCACTCACTACAGCTCCTCAGTCCTGATACAGCCAAAAGGAAAACAGATACTGTGCATTCTATCCTGGTGAGTTAGCATCCTCTGTAAAGCCCGAGTCCTGGCAGCAGTCCTGGACAGGCCGAACCATGCTACTCTTCCTCACCTGTACCCAGAAGTCTCACCTTGCAAATCTGAAATTTGTCATCTGCTTCTATCTTAGTAAAAATTGCCACTCCCTTCATTTTTTTCCTCCCTAACTGGCTCCTGCCTCCACTCTCGCACCCTTAACTCACCCTGTGCAAATTACACTGGAAGGTCAACACTTTAATTCAGTGCTTAGCCCTGAAGCGAGTGAGATACCGGGGGAGAGGAAGACAAACACACATTACCTGCACACCATGGAAATCCTCCAGTGCATCTCCAATGAACCACCACTGCCAACCCCACAGCACCCCACCTTCCACTGAAACAAAATAACTGGCCATTCCCAAAGCCTCTTATGTTGTTTTCTAAGTCATGCCTTTGTAGATGCTGCTCATTCTGTCCAAATGCAGACACTCCCTTCTCTGCCCAGAGGGTCCTTACTTCTTCAAGAACTGGCCCAACAGTCCTTTTTCCTGTGACCATCCTCCTGCCCCTTTAACAAAGTTTCAATTCACACACTCTTTTTCCACAGTATTTCTTAAGACTGTACTAAATTCACTTGCTGATAAACTCTTCTTCCAGGCTATAAAGTACTTCAAACCAGAGACTACTGTCTTAGTCATCCTTAAATTGTGAGCACCTATGACCATTCCTATCGCACAAGACTCTACACGTATTTAATAAACGCCATCTCATCCTCAGCAGCACAGGTATTTGGTGGAGAAGGCCCACACTTAAGCCACTGAGATTCTTGTCCAGTTTCTATTTTTAAGGTCCTAGCATCTGAAAGAGCTGGCTAAAACTAAAGACAGCATCTAGTCATAAAAAACGTTTTTTTGGTGTGTGTTTTTTTTTAAGATGGCTGGCTAGAATGGGCCTAAATATTCAACTAGATGACTCTTAAAATAGACTACTGCCCAGCCAAAACATGGTCTCCAATTATTCATGACCTAGCGTCCCAAACAATTTCTAGACAGGAACTACAGTCAAGAATCTGAACACTTAAGTTTTAATTTAAAGAAGGCTTGACATGTGAATCCCCATCAGGATGTGACAAAGTGTACTGAATAAATGACCACTGAACAAATAGGTGAATAAAAAGTCAATTTAAAGGGAAAACAATGCCCCTAGATTTGGAAAGTAATGGCAAAATTTGGAAAATGAGAAATCAACTAACATAACCCAACAAATGAGATGCCAAAGTGACAGAAAAGGTGGGAGAACTTTAAGTCCAATCAGACTGACTAATGTAGGCTGAACCAGAACCAGAACCAATTCTCACAAAGAAAATTTAAACAGAATCAAATGCACTGTACCTTGTATAACAAATGCATTAACAAAAGGGATGGCCTGTTTGAACTTGAAAAATAAAAAGTCTAGAAAGCCCAAACTGGGCACTGATTTTCAGCACTATCTTCTGCTCTATAGCAGGAGCAGGCTATGAAGGCTTAGTTACCTACTCTGATCTAAGAAGCAGAGTCATCTTCTCATTACCATTTAGCTCCCAGGATCAATGATACAGGCAAGACAGTTCCTACCAAGTGGACAAGTTCCTTCCAAGTGGACATTTATAGTCACTGTAAACGGTGACTGTGCACTGGGTTATTAAAAAATATTCCCTGAGACATGCTGATAACACGGAGTTCCCAAATCTGGAACTGTGGGATCCCACCAAAGCAATGCCGCCTTGGGAGAGTACCTCCATGACCAAATATCGCCCCTTTCAGCGGAGATACTGAGAAACATATATAGCAAATGGATACATTAATGTGCATTCTTTCATTTAGGCAGTCTCCACTCAAATGAGGGGAGTGAACAAATGCAATGTTTAATACCTTCTGTCTCTCCCTCTTCTGAAGATATTAGGATTGTTCCTTTCCCATCTTCAATTTGGACATCTGGTGCTACCATAGCAAATTTTTCTTTGACTATCTGCAGGGAAAAAAGATTCCAAATATTAATATATGTAACTAAACACCATAAAAAACTAGACTTTTTTCCATAAAGGCTCTATTTTCCCCTTCCATTGGAAAGGGGCCAAGTTGTTCTAAGATATCTTAGGGCAAACAAGACAGCAGCAGGAAACCACCCAATTATTTCATGCCCTCGTTCTATCCCCATGTTTAACCACTGATAAAGATCAGATAAAATTTCCTCTAAATGGGGGACTGAGAACTCCTTGTTTGGTTTTTGGTATTTTGTCCTCCCTTGCAGATTAGGTACTGAGCTAGACACATAAAAATATTTTGTCTCAGTCTGGGTGACAACTCTGTACTGGCAAATGTTTTATAGATGCAAATTTCCTCATTAACTGATTCTCAGATAGTCTTCCCCTTCCCAAGTTCCATCTCTCTTTAAATTCCAAGATGGGTCAAAAGTGATAATATTCTGTCAAATCTACCTACTCCTAAAGAAAGGGAACTCTATAAAGGTCTGTTTACCCTACAAATAGTGGAATTGCCTTTAAGATCAAGAATGAGTAAATACCAACTATAATTATTTCCTAAGAAAGAAGATGGGGCAACCACCCTCTACTGGCCAGTATTCCAAGTCCTACTGCATCCCCATCCAAAACATAAGCTCAAATCAACCTGCCATATATATCCATTTCCATGAGAAATGGATCTATGTCCCCTCTAAAGCAGCCTTTAGAACCATGAAGGTCTAGGAGGTATATAAATATGTAACATGATGATGGCTATAATCAGAGAACAATCTGGAGTGATCCCCAAAGTGGGAACTGACATCCATTGGGGCCACTTTGATATCTTTCCTACTAAAGAAACTAATCTAGCTGGTTTAGGAGGAACCTAAGGACCAGGCCACAGAACCAGACCACATCCTAAACCCCGCTTCCCTCACTGCAGAGCTCTACAGGTAAATGCAGGTGCCCAAATGCTGCATCTCTTCAGGGACTAACGTAACACACCAGAATCAGGACCATCACCAGACCATTTAACTGTATCTCCTACCTGCCAAAAAATATAGAATTTACATATTATCTGGGAAACAAAGAGCAAGCAAAGAGTCTCTTGCTTGCCAAGACACTGTGCCACCTCTGTACTACCTGGGATGCATTTTCTAGCCAAATACACCCAATTTCTTCCTGGGATGTGAGGCACATATTCTGGAACCACAGAGAGAAAAGCCAGCAGGATCCCAGATGGTAAAGCAACCCAGGATATGAGAGTAACACACTTTAGTAGTCAGTCTTTTAGAGTAACCTCTGGCTTTCAGTTTGTTACTGGCTTCGCAGTAACACTGTAAAGAGCAAAAGGGAACTTGGGGGTTTTTCTGGGAAAAGGAAAATGAGCAAAGCCGTGGAGGAGAAGCAGCCTGTGGATTACCTTGTCTTGTAGCATGAGAACGGTCACTCTATGGACATTCAGTCGCACCGTCACCTCTGGTTTGCTGGCACACACGTAACAGTTAGGGTTGGGAGGATCCAGAGCACAAGGCACAAGGAGCTTCTTTCTTGGGTTTGGTTGTTTATTCAAAAAAATCTTCGGAGGAGGAAAAACACAAGCAGAAATCAGAAATTCAAGTTACAATTTTATATACCATACAATCTGAAGTTTACTGGCTTGTTTACTGTACAGCCAACAAAAAATGTCTTAAATATTCCCTTCTAGACGGCAAAAAGGATGAGGAAAATCATGACCATAAGAGGCTTATTTGCCAAACTAGCTACTATGTGAAAGGCGGAGCTTACTGAAATCTCCTTTTATTGAAGACTGTAGACTATCCTGCAAATTCATTTAGCAAGAATAGGGGCCTAGCCATACTCATCTCTGGTATCATTAAAGCAGTTTCTGGGCGCCTTACTAGTGGTTATTCTTATCAATTTTAAGTCAACTTCTCAACACGACAAGTACACTAATACATCCAATTAATGATCATGCTTTCACAGATGTATGGAACCAATGTGCTTGCCTTTCTTCTAAGTTTTCTATGACTATGATATTGACATTTATATAACTAAGAGGAAAAAAATAATAATGTACTTCTGCCACTCTAAGCTCCTATTTACCATTTCCCTAATAACCTCCCCCCTCCAAAAAATTATAAGAACCAAGGCAAATTGAAAAAACTGCCCTGAAATTTAAAAAGGCCCCAACCTCATACTATTAGCCAGATCAATACAAATGTCAGGACAACATCAAAAGCTGATACACAAATTCTTATCTTGTCACTACCATGTACTGTGGTGTTTGCTAAGATGCAATAATTCTAAAGAGGAACCCATGGATTGCCCCCAGCTTAAATAAGTAAATCCCTCAAGAGGCAGTAAGTGCTAGGAAGAGACCTCCTGAGGTCACAGTATTACTGGTACTAGTCATCATCCTGGTGTGTCTGGAAGCAGATTACAAGGTGGGAAGAGATTTGTTTGATCTTGGGCTTCACTGGGAAGGTAACTGTGCTAAGGGCAATTGACAGAAACGAAAACAACCGCCAACACTACCAAGACCCAGCCTAACACTATTAATCTATCCTGAAATTCATTTACAAATGTGAATAAAATCCAGACATAAGTATCATTAACCTAAGACAGGGATAGAGGTGAGAAGGCAAAGAAACGAGAAGGAGAAGGGTGTTATAGCAAACAGTAGACATTTTAACAAATCCAATAATTAGTACTGTTTGTGAGCTCAAAGTGATACTGTAGCCATAGGACAAATTCAGGCTTCTATAAAAAGGAAGAATTCAAAAAATAGAGTTGTTAGAAATTAAAAGGATAATAGCAAAAATATTTTAAATAAAAAACTAAAACAAGATGGCAGGCTGGCAATGATTCTACATTCCTTCACTCTGAAATTTCATGAAAACAGTAAGCTATTTTAAGACTGCATCAATAATGGCACTGAAAAATAAGAGTACCATCTCAGAGTAGGTATATTTTAGAAATTCCTGTAAGTACATTGGTCCTTTTATTTCAACATTATAGTAAAAAGGAGAACCTAAATAACAAAAATATTGGCTACAATATTTCTAAGGAGTTCTTTTGAATTGCTAAGCTGGTAAGAAAACAAAGCTTCTTCAGATACACAAACTCAATACAGAATGAAAGCAAGAATCCAAGGAGAACAGCCAAGTGGCTTTAATCTTAAGAGATAAACCTAGCCCATCCCTCACTAATGTAGGAACTCTTATAATAGGAGACCCTTACATAAAGCAAGGACCTGCCAGGGGAGAAGAGTAAAGAGGAGAAAAACATCTTCCCCACAGAAACAACAAGAAAAATTATCTTGACCGTGGAGCTTCGGGGAGGGGAAAAACCTTACTTTATAATTCATTACAATAATACAGGGCTCATGCACATCTGCTGTCTGAATATACACAAGTTGAAAAATTAAAGAATTTAAAAATGGTCCCAGATTAGGATCCCAGACACCCAGAAGTGACAAATCCTCTTTGAAGAAATATACCTTCAATAGGTCCTTAAAGAATTATCACAGCTACAGTTTTAACAAATACTAATTCAGTTAAAAAAAAAACCAAAAAATGAATTATATAGCACACAAACAAAATACTATGAGCGAGATCCAGCAGACATGACAGTAGACTCATTCATCATTCATAAAGATTAGACATTAACAATATCAAAGAATATAAAATAGGTTTTAAATAAAAAAGAAAACTGAAATAATGACTAAAGAAGAGGGGACTATAAAACAACCAAACCAAACTTAAAACCCATAAAGAACTCTTAGAATTGAAAAACTGAAAAAAACTTAATATAAGAATCCATACAGTGAGTTCCTCCAAGAATTCAGTAAAACTGGAAAAGTTAGAAGCAAACTAGCTTCGGCTTCTATTTTAGACAAGTATAAGAGAAGCAAACATGTTTGCCCTTTTGTTGTAATTTCCAGGAAGCTTACCTAAGCACGCATTGACAAGGTAACCGGAACAATTATTTCTCCAGTGCTTTAAAGCCAATTTTAATGTTTTCGTTTTTTTTTATTGTCTGTTTCATGTGTTTTTTTAGAAATTATTTTATCCCTGCAAATATATTACTTTAAGAAGAGGTTGAATAAAAAATGCAAATAGAAATACTCACTGTTCTACACTGGTCTATTTTTCCTGATAAAATCTTCAATCCTTCCAATACTATCAACCCAGCAATCACTGCATTAGTAGTAGCGATAGCAGGAATAATGTTCCCTGCCATTGCTAAAAACAAAATTAGAAAGATGAATATGCTTAGCTGTTAAAAAGAGTAACTTAGCGCTTTAGATGATACAACTGAAGTACAAAACTTACATTTTATATCAAATCTGCTCTTCATATTCATACTGAAAATATGCATCCTGAGGTTTGCAGCAGAGGTGACAAAATCCATTGCAGATGGGTCATCCTGTCAATGATTTAAATAATTTAACAAGTCTCCCCAGAAATGTACTAAATTGTTTAGTATTACTTTCAGAACAGTACTTTCGCATGTTTGTTATAACACTGTACTCAGTCACCCAGAACAGACGGCCTTAAGGAGAGGTCAAGCCTTACAGTAGCATAGAGAGTAGATGAGTAAGGGACAGGGTCTCATCGTCAGCAACTCTTACCCAGGAATGTAATCTGACAAGAATGCCAAGAGCCACCAGGCTTCCAGGAACTCACTCCTGCTTAAACAAATGCACTGGAGACTAAGTGTAAACAACAAAACCCCAATTCCATTCATTGACAACGGCAATCCTTTCCTGGGTCCATTAGTCAGTACAGGCGTACCTTGGAGATAGATATTGCGGGTTCAGTTCCAGACCACCGCAATAAAGCAAGTCATAATCCTTTAGCTGGTGGAGGGTATTGCCTCCAATTTGTAAATAAGACAACATCTGTGAAACGCAATAAAGCGAAGTACAATAAGGTATGCCTGTAATGAGAAGGCTGTTTGACAAGCACAAATTTCAAGCAAAGAAACGGAGGCTTTTTGAGAAAGATGTTTCATTAAAACCTCAGGAAAACCCAGGTGACTCATTCTGGCTTTCCTTCTCCAGATTCCCTTCACAGACACCTCTCTCCTATTATTTGCTATTTCTTTTCAGATACAGTAATACAATAAAAGTTTTCCCCTGACAATTTATATTCTTCCTGAGACTATATCCTAGTCTCTTTAATTAGATTTCAGCAAGGCTTCTTGCTGTCTTAGAAGATACTATCCTACCCTGTAACTCAGAAGCACCAAAATATAAAAGAAAAAGCACTGACAGGATGTGGGTTCTTTATATACTTATTGGATGGCTGTGTAACCTTAGGCAAATCAACCTCCCCAACCCAAACTTTCTTAATCTGTTAAACAGGGAAAATGATATAAACATCTCACATGGTTGTGGTTATTAAACAGAGTCCATTAAGTACTTCCCTAGGCAACTGGCTTATCACACCCACTAGGGATAGATTTCACTCACATAGGGTAACAATTCCCACTTCCAAGGTTTCATTATCTAGCCTGCGATGTATGGATGACAACCTCCTAAATCTCTATTATAACAATAACAATGAAAGTTTTTAAAATAGTTACACCTTATACCACATAAACCCAAGAGACTAATAATGTTCACAAGAATTCCCCAAATCTAAATTTACTAGCTATATTTTAAATGGCTGATTCAACCAGTTACAAAGTTTGCACCCATCAAGTTATCATCTTAGTTGCTAAGTGACCAAACTTTTCCCCTTACTTTAAAACCCATGGCAAATCTTTACCATCATAGGAACATATACTTGATCAGATATATCACTTACAGCCATAGACGATACTGACTACAATTAAAAGTGAGTAAAATTAACTCATCAAACCTTACAATGACATCTACTTGCAAAATAAAATATTATTTTAACTTCTAAGAATAATTACATCTCATTTTTGTATTGAGAGGTCTCAGACCTCTAAGTTATAGCTGTTTCAATGGAAAGGCAATTTTATTACTTCAAGGTTGAATTAGGCCCATGCACTGTTGTCTCCAAAAGGATTTTATGACTTCTATTAACAAATCTATATTACACAAGAAGTTTTCTTAAGTCAGTGAAACATTTTACTCCAATACATTCACATTATTTCTCCAGTCAACATAATTATAAACCATGAACACATCACTAGAATCTAAAATGAGGTTTTAATATTGCTTGAATTCATGTAGAGAAAATCCATAATTCAATGTAGTAATTAGAGATTGAAAACACCTAAACGAAAAGAACATTATGTCCTTGGAATCTGGTAACATAAACAATATCCAAAAATTACTAGCTTCCAATTACAGTTTAAGAACTAAAATATACATCTAATGTAACTGCCACTTTTTCAAAACGAACCTTGTCCCATATTAGCTCAGCTCCATCCCCTTTTTCTGCTAAATTAACTCTCAACGTCTCGATGCTCTTTGAAAAAAGACGTGCATAGCTCTTTACATCTAGAACCTGCTGGTCTTTCAGACCTAACTGGGGTTCATTTTGTTGATCTGATGCATTGGTTTCTTCTCCTAAGGGAAAAAATATTAGAAATTTCACTATTAAACATCATGCCTCTACTTTTTTTAACAATTCAATGCCTGACCAATAAGAAAATAAAATAGAATGAAACGAAGTCCATTAAAATCATTAGCAGTATGACACATATATTTGAAAGAAGACTGCTAACATGGAGACGGGAAAGGGGCAAGACTGCCTCAGAACCTCGCAGGGCTATTGGGGGATGCAAGGATATAACGCGGATGAGCTGATAAGCATTATGCTCAGCACACAGTTACCACTCAGTAACTGGAAGCCATTAGAGCCATACTTAAATCGGTCTGTACGTAAAGTATCCATTACTGTGGAGAACTGCTCCGAACTGACACCCCAAATCTCCTGGGACCCTGTAAGTGCCAAGTGCTGACCACTGCTGTGCATAAATCAATTGCAATACAATTCAGATAAAGTAGACACACAAACGTGTTGAGGAGGAGTAGGATGAGGAAGCAGTCATTACTGCAATAGTTTTATTCACATTTAATAAAATTATTAAATATGTTCCTAAATCTTAATGAGATAATCACAAAAAGGTACAAAGATGTACGTACATATATAGTCATCACACACTGTTTCATGGAAAATATGAAACAATTAAATGTTAACTGATAAGAAACTAGTTAAGTATCATTTACTGAAAAGAGCAAGTCAGAGTATATGAATAGTACGATTCCATTATGTGAAGTGCATACACAACTGCCTGTGTCAAAGTGCATAGAATTGACTACCAGACATTTCCTAAAATGTTGAGTGGCTATTTTTCTAGGTGATAAGATTTCCAGTGATTTTCCTTTCTTCACACTTTTCTGAATTATTTGAACTTCTTACCATGACCGTATACCATTGTCCAGAAACAACAGCTATTTGAAGACTCTAGATGAGGGAATTTCCAATTTATGGATCCCAAAGACTAAAATGTATCCTTTACCTTGACTCTGTACTTCAGCCCAGTCCAAAGGAACCGGAGGTTTCCTTTTCCGCCATAGCTTGTCCATTGTCAACAGATACCTGATATCATCTTTAAAAAGCTTTAAAAAAAAAAGATCAATTCCATGAACCCTCCAGTCCCTATAACAAAGTTTTATTGCTTATTTACGATCACTATTACACTATAAAATGTTCTGATTTAAAGATGTCATACGTCAGTAGATTAACAATTTTTAAGGAAAAAAAAACCTTAAGCCTTTTGTAAAAGGAAATTTTACACAGAACCCCTACAACTGAAACTGAGGAAAGCAGAGTAAGGAACTCTAAATTGTGCTGACTAACCCAGCCCTCCCAGGTCACCTCCCTAGAAGTTCCCCTAAAGCGCCAAGTATCTGTCTGAAGCATAATCACACCAATCAAGGGGCTAAATAAATACACATCAGCTCTGCAAGAATTGAACAGTCATCGAGCCTAGATACCAGTCAGCAGTATCTTCAAGTCTGTGGGTACATACCAATAAAGCATACACATTTTCAAAGTGCTCAAGACCAGAATTTCTTAACCATCTGTGACATCTGTGAAATGTGTCCCCCCCCAAAAAAAAAACAGACAAGAAAACAATTACTATTTCAAAAATAAAAACATTACTGTATGTAGACCGAAAGACTGTCACATGTACGATACTATCCCATGTATTAGGTTGGTACAAAAGTAATTGCAGTTTTTGCAATTATTTTTAACCTTTTATACTGGAATTACTTTTGCACCAACCTAATACTTTTGCACCAACTTAACAGAATTGCAGATTAATTTTAATATTTTTACTTTTTCCTTAGCTGCATTTTTCTATTGTTGATTGATTTATTATATGTATGTGGTATGAATTTAGATTTGGCTTAATAAAAAAAGTGACAACTATTTCTATCAAAATATATTCAATTCAATCAATATTAAGTATCCTTAATCTTTGGAAAACTAGCCAAATATACAAATAAATAGAATACAATTTAGTGTGAAAATCACATAGCTTTGAATACTATCAGGAATTCTGCATCTGTCTAAGAAATGAAGAAAAAGTTCAAGGAGATGGTAACACCTGAAATGGGTACACAGGCAAGGAAGGAGGAGTTGAGTATGATTTGGGCCACCAATGTGGCTGGAGACACTTTGCATAGAACCTTCAGTGCTTGGCTGAAAAGCCTTCCAGGTAATGGGGAATTAGCAAGGTTTCCCACGCATGGGCTCCGTGTTCTTCTCTATCCAATTATTAAATACTGGGAGTCCCTCAGAGTTCTGTACTGAACTGTCTTCACACTCTTTTCCCTTTTTATAAACCGATGGATCTGAAATACACATCTAGTCTAAACCTCTCTACTTACCTGTAGAATCACTTGTCATCTCTCCAATATTCTATATGAATCTCAAAACTGGTTCAATCTCCTTCCCTTACCCTTCAATTCCTACACAACACATCTGCTTCCTACCTCAGAGACTGGTACCTCTGCTCATCCTGCAGCCCAGCAGGAAATCAGGTATAGATTCCTCGCTGTTCCTAACCTCAGACAGCCTAAGTCCTGTTGAGACTACTTCTCCTCCACACTGCACTGGGAATGCAGAGGTTGTTCTTCATACTACTTTGGCACTACACAGCCCCAGAAGGCACTGCCCCATATTGATTACAACAGGAATACCAGGTCCTAGAATGGTGTACTACATAACCTCTCTCCCCTTATAGTAACACTACAGACTTGTGTTTTTTCTCTAGAAATATTCAGCAGGAAAATAATACATACTAATGAAAATGGATTCAGCCAAGAACAAGAGGCTTCAAGATTCAAGAGCAATTCAAAACATGTCAACCGAACTGCCAATAGAAGACTTAAGCAGGAAAGGGATATAAGAGGAGAAACAGCAAGACACAAAGGTTAGTTATAAGGAAAACCAAGAATTTCAATGAAAGTGAGGGAAGGCAAGACAACCAAGAGTGTGTAAGACAACCAAGAATGTTTTTTACCTCCTATAAAGATACTACACTGATTTAGTACAGATGCCGAAGTTTCAAAACCTGCTTATCCCAAATACATCAATTTATTAAGACAGCATTAGGCATAAAAAGAAGCGTAATTCAATTTCACGTACTACTTTAAAACAAACCAAATCAAGTTATAATTATAAAATAAACCTACCTTGGTAAAAAGTTTAACTGGATCATATCCAGTTGATTTAGCCCATTCCTTAGTGGAAATACGTTTAATGTCACCATCTTCATTAGAGGCTCTGGCTCTGGCTTCAGCTTCCATTGGTTCCCCTACAAAACAAGCACCATTTTTATTTTCAACTGTAATAAATGTAGAACTAAGCTCTCATCCATCTTTGGGGGGAAAAAAGAGTCACTCATAAAAATCACCTGCACATGACACACTCCAAGTTCAAGGAGAAAGGAAAATAACATGCTCATCAGCATCTTTATTCTACCTCGGTTTCTCAAGGCCACATGTAGAGCAATGCAAAGTATAAACCTGTGATCAGATCTGGGAATAACTCCCAGCTCTATTTACTAGATTTGTGAAATTTCTCTGCACCTTGATTTCTTCACCAGTAAAATGGGAGTATTCATTTTCAAAACATTGTTTTAAAGATGAAATAATGCATCTGAAGCATATAATATAATATCTAAAACATAACGGCATTTCCCCCCTTTTAAGCTATCAATATTAAATTAGCAAAATAAAGGTAGTGATCACTAATAAGAAAATGTATCTCAAATAGTTTACTCACAGGAAGCTTCAGGGTCAGCTCTGTCAGGAGATACTTCTTGATCAGCATCTTCTTCCCCAAACAACTGGCTATAATTTAAAAGTAGTAAATATTTATGTACAACAAAATACTATGAACAAATGCTTACTTTCCCAACTCTCCTCACAACTAATTTAGAATATCCCAAGTTGTACCAATTCCACACCCCACAATGGCATATAAGAATTCCTATCAATTCACCTCCTCCTAGTGGTGTAAAATACTATCTTATTGTGATTTTATTCTTAATTTTGCAAGTTAGTCATAAAGTTAAACACATCATCATTTGTTTATTACCTATTTGGGTTTCCCTTTAAGTGAAAAAAATGCCCATTTGTACTATTTTGTCAGGTTGTTTTCTTACTGTAGGAATATATTCTAGATCAATTTTTAGTTGATTATATATGTTGCAAATATTTTCTCCCATATAACGGCTTATTATTTGTACATCATTTAATGTCTTTTGATGACAAGAGCTATATGATGACTTTGAATGTATCAATCCTTTCTTTTATGGTTAGTATTCTTCGTCTTCAGAAGTCATCCCCTAAGCCTGAAGATAAAGATTTCTTCCTATATTATAAAGATTTAGTTTACCTTTCACATCTAAATACTGTATCTGTACTTAATTTCTATATATTGTTTTAAGTGGAGAATATAATTTTTCTCACACTGATAATGAACTGTCCTTTTATTTAATCCCTTCTTTCATCTGGGTTCTATTGTGCAACCTCAGTAATAAGCTCTGCGTTGTCCCAATTGTCTGTTTTTCTATCCCTGAACCAGCAACACACTAAATTATTTTCAGCTTATATTAAACCTTGATGTCTGTTAGAGCAAGTCATCTCAGCTTATTCTTCTCCCAGAATGTGTTGGTTCCTCTTAGGCCTTATTCTTCCATATAAATTTTAGAATCAGTTAAACAAGTTCCAAATAAATCCCAGATGAGATTTTAATTGGAATTACAGTCTATAGATCAATTTGGAGACATGCTGACAATACTGGGATTTCTGATTCACAAACACACTGCTTTTATCTGGTACTTCTTTTTATGTTCTAATAGTACTAACTTTCTGAGGTGTATATATCTTAAGATTTATTCTGTTATTTCATACTTCTTGATGCCTCATATTTAATTATATTTTATAGTTATATGCTTTTATAGTGAGTTATCTATTTTTATATTTTCTACCTGCCTGATGCTGTGATTAGAAATGCAACTGATTTTTTAATAATCTTTTAGTTGGCCATATTGCTAAACTGTCATTATTTCCATAATTTGTCTGTAGATTCTTTGGAGTTTTTTGTGTAAGTTTTCTATATTGTATGCAAACTACAAGAGTTTTATTTTTTCCTTTCCCAATTCTTAAGCCTGTATTTTTTCTTTTCTTTTTTGACTCTTTTTTAAAGTTAGTTTCAGGTGTACAAAGCAATATAATAGTTAGATAATTAAGCTTGTATTTTCTTTTTCTTGTCTTGTGCTGGCTAGGAACTTCATTACAACACCAAACACAAGTAGCACTAATGGGCATCCTCATGTTGTCCCTGATTTCAAAGGAAATGCTTTAAAATTTTTATCATTAAAATGACTGTATTAAGTATATGGATGGCAAATAGTGAGAGTCAGGCTTCTGACTGTTGGAGTGGGAGTTTACAGATAAGCAAGGGTAGGAAGCTAGAATGATCCAGGTGGTAATAGATTAGCATTGGAGACATTAGTATGATTCATGTTTAGCTTAATAGAGAGACGAATGGTTAGATACAGAAATATTTACAGATTTGTGTATACACACAGATTAGTATAAATCTATTTTTTGGTGTGTCAGCTAAAAGGGCCTAAAAGAAACAAGACTCCAGTGGCATGCCTAAGCACTCAGACCTTGGTTTCTTATGCCATTCCTTAATAAAAGGAACCAGGGCTCCTTGGAGAAATGTCTGATTCTAGGACTGGGGCAGGAAATAGAAAAGATGAGCCTGCAGTGTCTTGTAGTAGTATCAGAAAGTAAGTTTAATTGCTCCAAAAAACTCCAGACATTGATGGTGGTACGTCATGAACACAGAGACAACTGAAAAGAGTTCCTAATGGCCAAAGCTGGAACAACTGGAGCACAAAATAGTGTTGGATTACAACCCAAAGTATAAAATACATTCAATATCAATGAGTCCATATTGCTATAAATGATTGAATAAATTAGTAAATAGTGAAAAGAGACAAATCTTTCAGGCAGAACTCCAAATAATTTATGTAGATATTTTGCCCTCAAGGAGGTGGAACACAACTCCCCAAACTCCCCACTCCTTAGATTTGGGCTCCACAGTGAAATCCCTTCAAAGTGCAGTAAGTATAGGAAGAGGGGGAGAGTAACTTGGTTTGTCAGCAGAAACCTGACAAACACTACCTAAGTGATCAAGGCCACCATAAACAGTCGTTAGTCATGTTGAGAACATGTACCCTACGTATGATGTACTAACAACGGCAACCCACCTCAGGGGTCTTCCTCCCAATGACCCATAACCACAGTATTATGAGAAAAACACCAGATTTCAATAGTGGGCATCCCACAAAACATCTGACCAGTACTCCTTAAAACCATCAAGGTCATTAAAGTTTGTCAAATAAATAAAGCTTGCAAGTGTATTTTGTAAAATTTTCTCATTATACCATTATATGTGTACTTTTCTGAGTGCATGTACATTATACCTTAATCAAAAAATAAAGAAAACCAATGTCTGCTATAGGTTTCTAAGATATCTTTTATCAGGTTGATAAAGTAGTCTTTCTATTTTACTTTTTTCATAAAAAATGTTTTTGCTAACTTTTACCAAATGCTTTTTCTACATCTATTAAGATTACAGTTTCTCTTTAATTTTTTTGTCTGTTTTAGATTATAGACTTTTATTATTTTTATTTATTTATTTTTATTAGTTCCAGGTGCACAAAACAAGTACTTAGATGTTTATCATTTATATCCTTCACACTGTGTCAACCCCCATCCACTATCCTTCTGACATCGCACAGAGCCATTACATTTCCACTGTCTCTATTCCTAATGCTGCACGCTGCTTCTTATGAATACACATACACACACACACACACACACACACACACACACACACTTGTAGTTGACATTCATTATTGTTCAACTTCAGCTTCAGGTGGACAGCGCAGTGATCAAGCATCTACGTCATCCCTGAGGTGGTCTCCCTAACGAGACAAGTGTCCATCGGATACCCTACACAATCTTAACAACATTATTGATTACATTCCCCAAATTAACTTTCATAACCCCGTGGTCATCTTGTGGTTACCGACTGTTTTCTAATCCCCTCACTTTCCCCCTTATCCCCACCCCTCCTCCCATCTAGCAACCCTCAGTTTTTCCTCTATGTCTCTGAAATTGTTTCTGATTAGTTCACTCACTTACTCTTTTCTTTAGATTCCACATATAAGTGAGATCATGTGGTACTTGTCTTTCTCTGTCTGTCTTATTTCACTTAACATAATGTTCTCTAGGTCCATCCATGTTGTTGCAAATGGTTAAGATCTCTTTCTTCTTTATGGCTGCATCTCTTTAATTTTTTAATAAATGACTTTAGATTCTTATAGTGTTAAACCATGTTTGCATTACTGGAATAAATACAACTTGGTCATGGTATACTTTGTTTTATACAATTCTAAATTTATGTGCTAAAATTTGTATAGGATTTTTGTATCTACATTTATGAATGAGAATGTCTTATAATTTTCCTTTTATCCCATACAGACCTTTATTGGTTTTCTATCAAAGACATAATGAACTAAGTATTCAATTTTTACAAAAATTTCTCTGGAGGAGTTTACATAAAATTAGAATGATATATTCCTTACAAATGTAATAGAAATCACCTGTAAATTCATATATATTTGCTGCATTATTCACAAGAATTTAAATGACTGATTAAATTTCCCTAAGGCATAGGACTATTGGGCTTTCTATTTCTTTCTGAGTTGGTCTTGCATGTTTTTTTCAAATGAATTTACTAGATCTTTAAAATTTTAAATGTATTGACAATCTTCTGTGATTACCACTTTTTTTCTTATTATCATTCTAATCTGTGCTATCTGAAATTACATTCCCCATTTAGTTACTTATCTCCTCTCTTTTTCATGATCATACTTGCCAATTAATTCTTTTTGCTCTCTCAATTATACCTTTCCTTCTAATTTTTCTGAGTTTATTCTGTGGTTCTTTTCTAATGTTAAGTTGGATCCTTAGCTCATTAATGTTCACCTTTCTCTATGCATGTAAGCCTGTAACCTTTCTTCCAACTACCACATTCAATGCATCCTACCAGTTTCACATGTAGTATTTTCACTATTATTGCAAAATATTAACTTCCATCATTTCTTTTTTTAATCAATGAGTTTTTTGCAAGTATGTTTTTATATTCCCAAATACACAGATATGTATTCCTTAGTTACATGCCTGTCTCCCAATGACCCATAACCACAATATTATGAGAAAAACACCAGACAGGCATTTAATGTTGGCTGAATTTAATTTAACCCAAGAAATATCATAAGATACTAACGTATACTAAAGTGTCCCTTCATCATACTTAAAATAACAATCATCAAGTACAATCTCTCCAAGACTTTAAATAAAAATGACCCCATTTCCCGTATCAGTTCTGAAAATATGCCCAGAAACATATATACTCTTACTTGAACAAATACTTTGCCCAAACAATGCAATGAATGGGTTCTGAAGGCGTGTTACGAATTGTACAGCCAGGAAAAGTTCTCTGGGTTGGTTTGGGATGACACTCATAACACTCAGTGATACCCTGCAAAGTCAAAATATGTGAAAAAACATTTACCCCTGATGGTGGTTTCTCAATATTATAAGACAGTATAATCATAAATATTTCATTCATTCGCCTACATTCCAACTGGGTTTAAATTTTAAAATATTAGTGACTCCAAAATCCTTACTTTACAGAGAAGGAACTACAATATAAAAACTAATTGAATAAACCAGAGTTACAGCGAAGGCTAAGCCAGGACTCCTCTGACTCCTGGCCCACTGAATACCATCTACAAAAAGCCAAATAACAGTGACTGCACCTAAATATCAAATACAAGTTTACCGTGATCACACTAAACAGAAAGAAAAACTACTAGAAAGACAAGCAGCTTTCCAACCAATTAACTCTCAAAGTTGTGAAACTCAATTATTTAAATATTATTCAGAGCCTTACTTATATAATGTCCTAAAAACTAAGTGAACTAAAAGTAATTATTAATTTCAAGTGCTATCTAGATACACAGGAAAATACTAGGTATTACCAAACCAAATACACTTCATTTTACTGACAGAGTCACATTTTAAGTTACACTGTAAGGAATCCCTAGAAGTTTACAACACCTGAAACAATTTTTTAAAACCATGGAATATTCCTCATCTCAGCCATTCCCAACCTCAGTCTTAATACATACTAGTATTTCAGGATCATAGTAATGAGAATTGTCTTTCTAACAATGGTTAAAGAACTAAAACTTGCAAATATTGTTTTAATATAAATTGCAGCATATCTAGGGTTTTCTTCATAATACCATTTCTGGGGTCTTTCCAATATGCTTTCTTGGGGGTGGTCATATGGCAAGCAGTTACTCCTGTCATAGTGGGGGGGAAAAAAGAGTACTGCCTTGACCCAGCAATAGATCCTAAAGACCTCCACTGATTTATTAATAACTAAATTTAATACACAGTGACATTTACAAGTCTTTGTAGAATGAGACTAAATAAGAATATTTACTCTAAACAAGAGTAATATTTAACAGTTAAAACAAATGAAGTAGAGCCACAATTTTCAACATGGGTAAACTGCCAAATAATGAACAAAAACAATTTCAAGTAAAGTGTAATTCCTTTTAGTTTCAAAATCTGTAAAACCATTCTTCCAATGTATCTATGTTTAAGTTTTTGAAAGAATTAAAAGAAATAAAGATCTGAACAGTAAATAAATCATAATGCAGATATTTGCTCCATTATTCTCTAGTTTTAGCTAAGTGTTTAAATAGTTCACACATACATCAAAAAATTTTTTCAATGTACTTTTCACATCTATACATCCAGACTTCATTACACAGAAAGTAACTTTTTAGAAGCCTGGTTTGCCATATATCAACTATGGCATGACATGTCTCATGTCTACAAAAAATGTTAAAAGGCAAGTTTATTATGCTTACCAGTCAAGGATTTTAATATACAAGCTAAATGAATCAAACTAGCCAAGAGATAAAAGATCTCTGCCTATGCTCTTTTTGAGTACCTTTACGGTGTCCTAAGTTCTACAGGGACACAAAATTCCTTGTCTCTCTCTTAAGTACAATCACTAAGTACAATTGGATGCTGACCATCCAATATATAAATCCAAGTTTACTTCCTCCCTCATCCTCAAGGTCCCAAATAAGTATGTGGAAAGGAGAGAGGGAAAAAAAAGTCCTTTACCTTTTTGATAGTAGTTACTTGTCCAAGATAACCAGCAGTTCCGCTCTCAATAAGAGGGACATCAGCGGCCAGACACATCCTATTAACATGGTTGCGGGCAGCTGTAAGAAAAATAACTAGTTAGCAGTTTATGGGGGAAAAAAGAAATTAGTTACCTTTAATTAGGATGACATTTACCCAACCTTTTTATTTTATGTGTAATTTTCTTACAGCTACGACCAGAGTAATACAACTGTTACAAACATTTAAGAAACATTCAGTAGTAAAATTTCAAATAAAAAGAATTTATACCACCAATTTACCCCTGGAAAAGCACCTCTATACATAATTTTAAAATTTCAAAGTAGTTTTTTAACTCTTCCTGTGCCTACTCTATTAACCTTGGTTAAAACATTGTTTCAATGTGTTCAAGTACTTAACTTGCAGTTTTCCTAATTATCAAGTAATATGTGGAAGTTAGGTGACTGGAATATTAACTTCGAAATATTAAGGCAGTTTAAAGCTAGGGGAAAGAAGATGAGTCCAGTTAAAAGAGTCCTTCTGACCCTTTCTCATGCTATATTGCATGTTTTTTTATTTTTGCGTCTCTGGTCCAAAATTGTTACAAACCCACTTGACAGATGTACTTTTACACAGGGGAAAGAATTACAGGCAAGGACTATTAAGTATTTTCATCCTGTATTCCAGACACACAGATCTATTAATAAAACTGGTTATACAATACTATACTAGATTATATGAAACACCATCCCACATTGTGAAAAGCTTAAATGGTCTAATAGAATCCAGTCTGATACCTTATAGCACCAGACTGCTATACTTAAAATAATTCAAGAGCCATGGTTTCTATATTAACTTTGGCATCCTGCTGCCTCATTCTCAAAACAGTGGATTTCAGCCCTGAATTCTCTTTAGAATCATCTGGGAAACTGAAAAAATATGGCCCCATTCACAGAATCTGACTTAAGTGGTCTTGGGTAAAATCTGGGCATTGATATTTCTTAGATTTCCACATAAATCAAGGAAGTGACAGTGTTTAAGTGCTGGGATAATCTGAAACAAGCACCCATGCACATACGCTATGCTGTCACACTCTTGAGTGTTTTCAGTTCCCTTATATTCACACCTTTTGGTAGAACTGCAGAGTATGATAACTAAATTCCTGCCTGGAACCAGGTCTAGTTAAAATTATAATCATTTAGCAAGATATAAAACTGACCTTACTTCCCTTTAGGTCTTTAAGTTCTGAGTCATAAGGAAATATTATGATTAATACTAAATGTGTAAACAGCCTTGTTATGGGGGAAGGAAAATACTTAGAAATTAAAAGTATTAAAATAATCTCACCTCTGTTATCTAAAGCATTCATAACCAATATAAATTGTCGGAAAAATTCCACATTATAGTCAGGGCTACAAAGCAAAACAAAAAAAGGTCACCAAAACTAGCCTTCCACATGATCTTCATATTATAATACAGGACCATAAAAAGCATATTAAAGTAACAGTGCAAAAGTAAATGATATATTAGAGGTCTTTACCCTTTAGATAGGTTTGACTTTTTCTAAATATCATAGCAGATTTTAAAGAAATTACTTCCCCCAGTCCCTACGAGTGGCTACACATCCTTGCTGGCCAGCTACCTAGGGCACAGAGCAACATTTCAAACTAGCAGAAAGATGGCATGACTTCACTAGTCCCACCAGGCCTTGTCCGGGCAGCAAGTGCCTGGGAACACACAAAGAACACATTCCCAGGATCTGCCTGGCCTCTGGTTTCACCTCACATGGTTAGGATCAGGCAGGGTTCAGGCCCCTAGAGTCCCCGCTTTTAGCACCACTGGGAAAGCAACACAGGGTAAGGGGGTTACAGGGCTATAGGCAGGCTTGTAGAGCAAACATCCAGAAAATAAAAAGGATGGAGATACAAACTTCCTGAGAAAGTATAAGACTTTCTCTAATTCCAGACCTCAAATAAGAACTCATTATTTTTAATACCATTTACTTGTGAGCTAGACAACTGCTATAGATAAAGGATAACTGAGGCCCTCTGCCCCACCACTTCCAAAATTATATATTTACTCTATTTATCTTTACTGAGATCAGAGCATATTTATATACTGTCAAAACTACCACCCCATCACAATTCCCAGTGTTATATTACAGAAGTCACAGTCCTAAAAAACAAATTATTTCGGGAAAGAACCTTTTAAACTGAAAAAGATCACAGCTGAAATCAATCAGAATGAGAGCAATATATTTAGAAAAGTCTGAATCATCACATGTAAGGATTTTCATAGTTTAAAACATCTTTTTATCTAAAACAATATAAGATCCTTTAAGTTTCCAAGTAACTTATTTATTAAAAATATTAAAATATCTCACCTCTTACCTACATAATTCAAATCATATATATATCAAAATGCCAATTAACTTATGTGGACACAAACTACATTTTAAGTATTCTAGAAAAAATCATTTAAAAAAAGCAGAATGACTTCAAGCTCATATATTTGGCTAATAAAAATACATTATACTTTAAAAGTTTAATTAAAAATCCATAACAAACAATTTTGCAACATAATAATTAGAGCATACTTCATAATGCTGTCATGGTAGGCTACAATATTAGCTTTCGGGCAAAACTGCAGTACACTTTCTTTGGCAACCTGGAAAAACAAACAACACTAAATTACCACAACGTTTCTACCTGTATTTCAAACCGATTTATGGCAGACAATACTGCTGTTTCACCTACTTACATAATATCTTACTGGTATTAAAAAATAAATATTAAAATGTGACAAAATTTCATTAAAATTAAGCTATATACACATATTTATAAAATAACAGGAGAGTCACTCCACTCCCATATACACTTCTACAAGAATGGAAAGCTTCAGCAAAAATATAAAATACAGTAACCAAGTGTCATTCATTCATTCATTCAACAAATATATACTGAGCATCTTCTATGTACCAGGATCTGTATAAGGCACTTAGGGGCAAAAGTGACATTAATCAAATAAACATTTATGTAAATATAACCACAAACTATGATAAATGATACGCAGAAGAAGTAGAGGTTGTTATATGACAGGAAGATCTGATTTAGTCTAAGAGGTTTAAGAAAGTACCCTTAGACAAGGGAGCCAAATGGACAAAAGCGTGGGATTTTGCAAAAAAGCAAGGGAAAAGATGTTTTAAGACCCTGAATCAAAATGGAACATTCAAGGAACTAAAGAAAGGTCAGGGTGGCTAGAAGCTAGAACCTCAGGGGATGCAGTCTTCTTTTAAAAGGGACCACAAAAAGGCTGTAGCTTCTCTTGCCCCCAAACATAGCAGCAACCAACCTCTAGGGAATGTAGGAACAAAAGGTTCATCCTAAGCAAACAATCATAAATTCAAATAAGGGACACCATTTACAGGATGGGGCAAAGCACTGCCATTTCCTCTGTATATCAAAAAAGGAGGACGTCTTTAGTCTTTTACTCAACATATCCCTTTTACTCTTCACAATCCCTCAGCTAAAAAGAGATGGCTTCCTCCATATTTTTCCTCCCACTAGAGCCCGAATTAATCTGATACCATAAATATAGAAGATCCATGAAAGGGTAGAGTATAAGTGAATAAATAGAAACGGTATGGGAAATATAGTTACCTGGGCCTTTGATCTTCCAACATGTTTCTTTTGAAACAAAAACTGCCTGTTGAGGTTGCTGACATCAATAGTATCCAGATCAATCTACAAATGCATAAACCCCAGATAAATCACAAATTTTCTGGTATGTTTAAGCAATATCACTGTTCTCAGTATCCATAACCCAGAACTGTTGATATTAGCTACATTAGCGGAGAAAATACTTTTTGATCAATAATACCAAAATTGTTAAAATAATTTAATGCATAATTAAAAATTAAAAAATAAGATTTAACTTCAGAGATAACTTTCTCAAAAATATTTTAGAAAGGATTTTTTTTATTGTTGTTCAATCATCCTGGCAAATATGTTAGGAAATTCCTTAGACGGCATAAATTTATAAGTGCATTTACTGAAAATACATTATATAATTCATCTATCAATCTAATTAATTGCTCTTTTGAATTCAACACTGGATTTAACTGTGCCCTGTTCTTTTTCTTAAATGATACCTGGCAAACCAATTTATTGAATTTTTGCTGATCTCTTTAATTCAAAAGTCTTCACACATACACAATTTCATTTACAATTATTTCCTGAGGGCTGTGAAGAACTTCTACACAAGTTTAAAAAGTAGCACGTTTTAAATCTAATTGCTGCTCAAAAGTAAATATAAGGAAAGAAAATAATGACTAAAGCCATTTTCATTCCATTTCATTAAATTTATATGAAGAGCAGTCAAATGTTCTAATTGTGAAACATCTTCATGGTTTTGGTTGTAATTTGTGAAAATCATCAAAACATAACCAATCACCTAAACATTTGTATTTTCTAAATGTACAACAAAAATTAAACCAAATAAAAAAGGATCAGCATTTGTTTTTCAGGTGCCCAAATTCACTGTCTTGTCTATTACAAAACGGTTCTTTTAAATATCAGTAGTTTTCAGCTAACGCACAATCATATTTAGTTTGTGGTTCAGAGTTGAATGGAAAGACTAACCCTACAAAAACCAAAGGAAAAATGTGTAAATCCTGTTCCCCCAATCATTCATTTATTAACTCAGTTAGCCACCTCGACATTTTTTCCTATTTCATGTTTCCACTACACCTTAAGACCCTTTAAACTCACATCCAATTCTAGGCAACATCTCCAATCTCTAAAGTTTACTTTAATGGAAATAATTTGATTTAAAATTAGTCACTATACACCAATGCAAAAGTTAAGATCCTAACTAACATTTTTGGCCAAATAAGCGAGTGTACTATCTATGGTAATAACAATGACAGTCATGCAGACTGTACCCAGAACAGAGAAGCGCGAGCCCCAAAGCAGTGCTGCCACTTGCTTCGTGACCCACAGTAAAGTTACTAAACCCCACTGCAGGTCACTTTTCTTTCCATCTGTTAAAAACAAAATGTGATGAAAATTGCGTTTGCAACCTTACAAGTAGGAGTGAAGATTAAGAGTTAACGCAAGGAAACCGCTCACACCCTCGCCGGGATCCAGACAAGCGCTCAGTTGGATGCTCTACCGCCACCCTCTGCTCTGGATCATTATTTCTGAGTTAAGGGAGACTTCAATTCAACAGTCACAACATCCACTAGGGACTCAGTCGCCTCCTGCCTCCCATTAAAGCCAGGAACTGCTCTAAAGGGAAAAGACAAGAGAGGCAGCTTCCACACCCTAGAGCCGCCACAAATTGGCGCTGCCCGGGAGGCGGGGGCCGCCCCGCCGCGGGACGCCAGGAAGACCCGGGCCCGCGCGGCCTCCTCGGCGTCCTCAGCGGGCCCAGCGTGCGGCGAGACCCGTTCCATCCACGCCGAAGGGCTCCCTCTCTTCGGCCACGACCCCGGGGTCTCCTGGCCTGCCACAGCCCCCCAACTTGGGTCCCGACCCCCGGGCCCCGGCACCTCGGCCCGCCATTCAGCCCGCGCGCACGGCTGGCTCTTACCAGGTCGATGTGAGAGAAGCCGGTGAGCACGAGGTTCTTGAGGAGCTCGCAGCCAATGCCGCCCGCGCCCACCACCAGCACCCGGCCCCCAGCCACGGCCTCGGCCAGCTCCCGGGGAAGACCCCGCGACAGAGCCATGGCGGGACGACCACGAGCAGCGACGGAGGCGGAGGCGGGAGAACTGAGCCGCAGCCGGAAGCGGGTGGGGGAAGGGCGGCCCGGCTTCCGTTCCTGCGCACTGTGGCCGCCAGTCGGCGCCAGGCGCGGGCGGCCTGGGTCTCCGGGCGGACTGTGAGCAGAAGGCCTCTCGCGCCTGGGGCTGTACTCCTGCCTAGTCGTGCTCTTCACTGACGACCGCAGACCCGCCATCAGGCTCAACAAGAAGCCTAAGGGTCTCCTTGTAGCCTGGGGTTTGAACTTCCAGCCAAGGTTTCCTTACACGTTGTAAAACAAATGCCCCTATATGTAAAGAACTCTTAACAAATTAAGAAGAAAACAAATGTCACCCAAACAATATAGGTAAAAGATGTGAACAGGCACTGACAAATAGACAATATAGTCAATAACCACATTCAAATTTAATCAAAGAAATACAAAATTGTGTTTAAATTATTTTCACCTAGTAAAGCTGCAAAAAGAGAGGGGGATTGGAGGGCTGGATGAAAAAGGTGAAAGGATTAAGAATTACAAATTGGCAGTTACATAATTGTCACAGGGATGTAAAATACAGCATAGGGAATATAGTCAATAATATTGTAATAACTGTATGGTGTCAGATGGATACTGGACTTGGGGGGGATCACTTCATAAGGTACATAAATATCTAATCACTATGTTGTACACTTGAAACGAATACAATATTATATGTCAACTGTAACTGAAAAAATTTTTTAAAGGCATAAAGAAAAAGTGTAACACCCTGTGTTGTCAAAGGCTAGGAAAACAAGCACTCCCATACACTACAGATACGGATTCTACAGCAAAGCTTTTCTAGAGGGTGTTAAGAGATAAACTGAGGCATGTTAAAAACTTGAAGAGTGTGTTCAAGCAAAAATCGATTTGAATCAGGCAGCACCCAATCTAGCAGACAGAAAGGAGTTCCGAAAGACTTTTATAGGCAGAAGGGAGGGGGAACAAGAAGGTTATACAAGGCAAAAAATGGGTTGGTTGTTGCAAAGTCACTCTCCTTTTTGGGATGATGGGTCATCAGGCAGGTTACCTAACCAGTGCCGATCATGTGATTCCTGACTGACTGTTTTAAGATTCCATTTCTGGGAGATCCAAAACTATAATTAAGTCTCAATTTGATGATGGGGGCTTAGTATAAGCGACTCCATTTGGGCCTGTTTTTGTTTTTTTTAACAAAGGTAATTTAGAAATATGATTCAAAACCCTACAATTGTCAGTAACCACAAGATGGCCATGGGGTTTTGAAAATTAATTTGGGGAATGTAATCAATAATGTTGTAAAGATTTTGTAGGGTATCCAATGGACACGTGTCTCATTAGGGAGACCACCTCAGGGATGATGTAGATGCCTGATCACTGCACTGTACACCTGAAGCTGAAGCTGAAGAATAATGAATGTCAACTACAAGCTTGTGTGTGTGTGTGTGTGTGTGTGTGTATATGTATATACTTACAAGAAGTGGACTACAGCATTAGGAACAGAGACAGTGGAAGTGTAATGGCTCTGTGCGATGTCAGAGGGATAGTGGATGGGGGGAGGAGGGTTCACACAGTGTGAGGGATATAAATGATAAATGTCTAAGTATTACTTTGTCTTGTGCACCTGAAACTAAAAAAAAAAAAAAACACACCCTACAATTGTACATAGCTTGACTCATTCATTCCAATTCAAAGAATTTGTCCTATGGCAGTTATCACTGATTTAAAAAAAAAAAGTCTTAGCCATAGGGATGTCCATTACAAGAACAAAAAATGGAAAAAACAAATAGCACGGGGAAGCCAGTTAGCTCAGTTGATTAGAGCGTGGTGCTGATAACACCAAGGTTGCTGGTTGGATCCCTTCATGGGCCACTGCGAGCTGTGCCTTCCTTAAAAAAAAAAAAAAAGGCCAAAAAGTCACATATTTGCATATTTTAAAAAAGTACTTTGCAGCAATTACAAATTATGTCATGGGCAAATATTGATGGGGCATATGCTTTCAATGTTAAATGAAAAAGACACAAAACCATTTGTATGATTACATTTTGTAAAAACAAAAGCAAAAAAATATATGTTAAAATCAAAAGCAAATGGAGACCAACCTTGGAGTTTCCCTGAGCAAATAAAACCAGTTTAGTCATTATTTTAGTTTAATTACCCATCACTGTGAAGACACTACGTTCTCACCGTATAAGCTTCTTTGTAACAGTATACCCGAGACTCATTGCATATTTTGGCCTGAGTGCTCCCAGCTTGCAAACTTTTTGGTGTGTGCACAATACATTTTTATCAATTACTACTTCAGTGATTCATTAGTTTTACTTTGGCTATTTCTGAACCTTTGACATTTAAAAAACAAGAAGAAAACCAGTGCCCACAGGCAGGTAAGCTAGCAGGCAGTCAAGGTCTCCTGTCGTCTTGGGACACTGTGTACTTGGGAGCAGGTTTGCAGGGCCCACCAAATGATTTCTCCCAGGGCACACTCTTTGTTTTGCTGTATCTATATAATCTTGCTTCTTCTCTGCCTGCGTGCGGATCACTACTCCTCCAGCCAGCCGCCCCCGGAGGCTCTCCCGGGTCTGTAAGTCTCAATAAACCTATGTCTCGCACTCAGCCACCGTGTGTGTTCTTTGGGCTTGTGACTTCTCACGCACAAATCTTGGAACAATTCAGCCTCAGTCTGAAACAGTTATTATTTTTGTGTATTTGTGTGTGGTGGAACTGTGGATAATTTGTATTTCTTCTTTAAACTTTTATGTATTTCTCAGATTCTCATGCTCCTCAAAGAAAATGTTAATTTTAAAATCAGAAAAAAAATATTATCCAACCATTGAAAAGATAATGATGTGATAGAGGTGCTAAATATCGTTACAATGGCAATCATATTAACAACATATCCCCCTATGAAATGAATACATCGTATACCTTAAATATACACGATATTATATGACAAATAGACTCAATTTAAAAAGTTAGAAGAAAAAAGGGAAAGATGGAAAACAGAGAAAAATGCTTTTGACTTCTGTGGTCTTTGTCATCAGCTACTTGGTTCACCAACCACACACCAAGCTGGTCCATGAGAATACTTAGGCTGCTGCCCTGATGCATGAGGTGAAGGAAGTGTCAGAATGCTCAATAAGGGTGGGGGGCACCCCTGCATAGTGGGCTGCTGATGTCCCTTTCCTCCTATTGGGCTGGCTCTCACAAAGGCCCCACCCTGGCAGCTAAACCTAACAGAGGCCCTCCAGAGAAAGCTGACTTTACTTCTCTTGCTAGACACTCAGTGAACGGGAGCCACCTTCCTTGGCTTCTTCTCTCCTGCCTCCGTCTTCTTCACCGGGGCCTACACTGGGCTCTGAAGGCCTTTGCGTGTGTGTGTGTGTGTGTGTGTGTGTGTGTGTTAAGTGTAAAATGCTTGCCCATCAAATTCAAATAGGATACAAGTGCAGGAAGTAAAAACTGAAAGTCAAGCGGGTCAAGTTTTACATTTAAGTGGGTTCATATTGGACTTATTTTCTCATCTTTCTGCCTTAACAATGTATAACCTTACCCTTGTTTACTGTGCTTTGCCTGATAACCTCTCATTAACTGGCTGCCCCCTCAACTCCCAACATCTTTTGTCTTTAGCTGAAGAAGGTATTTAAGGTGATGGCTTAGACCATTTCTGGCACTTACATAGTTTTCCTGGGTCTCTCATGTGTACAGGAGGTATATAGGTGTCATTAAGCTCCAATGTTTTTCTCCTGTTAATCTTTAAATTATGGGTGGAGAAGGAGTGTCTCAGCCAAGAACCTAGAAGGGCAAAAGGGAAAATTATTTTTCCTCCTCTACAAAGCCCAGCATGCCTCAAAAGCCTCCGTGACCAAACCTTGTTTGTACATAGGCAGCCACTTTCCCTCAGGTGCCCCGGGGACAGAATCAGGTGAGGTTCTCACCAGACACACACTGTTCAGGAAACCCCCATGTCATGATGATCTGAGCCTAATGTGATATTTACCAGAGGAGCAGATCAAATTGTTTATACCCAGTGTCCTCATCTATTGGTTGGATAAAAAGGCAAAATAGAAGATACGTACGTCTTTTATATTGATGGGTACAGAATAGTTAATAATTAACATTTACAGCACATAGAGATGGTCTTCAAGGAACATGGTAACAATGAGGGCTTCTGTGCTCTGGTGCCAGTGGTTGTGCCTTAAGCGGTCTGGAAAAGATTATTCTGACATTTCAAAGGTATGTCATCTTAGATGCAAAAAGACAACAGACAGGCTTAACCTTCTCATGGCGTTGATTTCACATTTGCTCCCCAAAATGTGTCCAAAATCCACAGAAAATAATTACAATATTTGTATTTTTAAGTAAATACAATTAAGGTGCTACATTAAAATAAATGATTACTTTAAAGTATAAAAATTTCCTATTGTTATTCATTCTTGAAAAACACAAAAATATAGAAAAATGTACATCTGCTTTCCTAAACTTCCTTTCTAGAACACTGAGCTCGCGGGGTAAAGTTGAACACCACAGTCAGCAGCATGGAAATATCATTCGACTACTGATGAATGTCGCAGCGAAAATGTTAAGGTAAAGAGTGACCTTTGTCAAGGAAGCTCCAGGCCTAGGACATGACGACCGGCCATGACCCGCTTTTAGTTAGGAGGTTCAGACCATCCTATGTGGTTACTTTCGGTCTCTGAGTTTGTAAGGCCCGCCATGCAGGCCTGACCTGAGCTTGTCAGGTTTAGTATGTGGCCCCTTTTTTGTCCACAGGAGGAATGGGTGAGGGCGGGGAGCCTGAAACAGCTGGAGAAAGTTGACGGCTTGATCTGTCAGCATCCAGGGACGGCGACAGAGTGCAGTGAAGTGCAGAAGCAGCACAGGTATAAGAGGCCGACTGCTGGCTACGGTCTTCAGCTGCTCTCCCTCCTAGAATGCGCACCAAGCCGCCTGTGCAGAGAACACCTGCCCTCTGGGTGGCAGAGGAGACACGTTCCGAGCTGCCACTGGAGAAAGGCCACTGACTCTGGAAAGGTCGACCAGCCCATGGCCAGAAGGTTCTAACTCTCACTTCAGTCCCAGCACAGGCGCCAAAAAGCAGAAAGACCACCACTCAAAAACAAGAGCGAATAACTTGTGAGTCAAAACGAAGTTAAAAACACAAACTTGGACATTAAAATTTGTTTTAATTTATATAAATAAAGGGAAATGCTCTATTTAAATAACAATTCATCTGGGTCTTCTTGTACAATACAAAATTCTTCCATGGGAGTCTGCTGATTTTGAGGCCAGCAACTCTTCTCACATGTGTAAATTAGAACTGTTCCAAATTCCGCAGAAAGACCTGAAAAATATAACATATTCAGGATTCCAGCAAAGAGAAAGTGTTATTTATGAGATACACTCAGTATTTGAGTTTACTTAGTAGACAGAGCCCAGATCCTGGAGCAAGACTGCGTGGGTTCATATTCCAGCTCTACAACCCTAAGCAAGTGACTTCGCCTCTCTGTAATAATGACTGTATCCATCCTGATGATAGCTTGTTGGGAGGGGGATGAAATAAACTGATCTATGTAAGATACTTAGAACAGAGTCTGGCACATCTTACGTGTTCACTGTAAAACAAAGAGGTAAAGAAATTAAACGATAATAGAAGGGAAGGAGAAAGATGGCTCAACATCAGGATAACTTGCTGTAGGACGTGTTCCTACAGGGAGTAGTTTTCTGGAAAAGATTACTCTGACACTTCAAAGATATGTTATCTTAAATGCAACAAGACAAAACTTAACAAATTTTACCTTACAAGCTGAAAAAAACAATTATGTAAAGCAAAAACAGTGCTCACTAGCTTTTGTTCACGATACAGTCATACTCTTTCCTACAATATGTGACCACTGATGACGAAAAGCTGATTTAACAGGAAAATATACTTTAAAAATAAATTAAAATCTCAACAAATCTTCATTACAACTGTCTAGATTATCTGACACTGAAAATCATTTAAAAATATTATCCCACTAACCGTACGCACTATCTCCAAGAAAGGATTCACACACGAAACAGAAAATAAATACTAAGAGATTATAGAAATTTATGGATGGATGAAGCCATGAAGAATGGTACCAAGAAAACATGGGCAACGAGAAGTCCCACCAATATCAGAACAGGAAGACAGGACAATAGGATGAGACGGGTAACTGGTTTGAAGAAGCCACGGAAAACAATTTTTTTAAAATGTAGTATACCTGAAACTAATTTAAAAAAAAAGTGTATAGAAAAAACAAACAAAACATCTACAAGATAATAAAAAAAATGTAGTTAAAGATAATGGAAAGAAAATGATCAAAGACTGAACAAAGAAGGCCAAAATAGAGCTGATTTGGGAGAAACAACCTGGTGAATTTGAAATAATTCCTAACAAGAATGTGCAACAGGCAGTTTGCAGAGGACAGAAGAAGGCTGGAGCCTCAGAACTAGTAACCACCAGGATAGAAGAAGGCGGTGTAAGAACTCCAATGGAATAAAATACCAAGTACCTGAGGACTGTACATGAGGCCTGAGCCCAGAGACCTGTCACAGGTGGGGAGTGAGGAAGGGGTAGGAGAAAGAGGAAACATGGAGGTCAAAATAGCCTCATTACACATCTAAAGAAAAATATCAGAAACCAAAAGGAACAGAAAGGACAGGTGAAACCTAATTACAGGTAGAAAGGGAAGGCTTGAGAGAATCTCAGTGAATGCAGAGGTAAAGGGAAAAGAGGTTAACACGGATATGAGAGGAGAAAGGAGACTAAAGAAACTGGTGTTGGTTCAGTAGAAAAGCTACAAATACAACAACAACAAAAAAGATACTCAGAAATAAAAAGGAAGAAAAACTAAATATGTAGGTCCAAAAACCAGTCTTGTCCCACAATAAAGGAAGTATATATAACAATGGGACAGCAAGACATAACTATTCAGTGACTGGACTTCACTAATAGAGAAAATTCTACAGGCATCCTAACATAAATGTTAGTTACAATGGGGGAAAACAGGCCACCCTCAGACTTCTACATAGCAACATTCAGTGCTAAAAAGATATCTAGACAAAAGTGAAAGATGTCAGGGCTTTTCAGAAAAATCTTCTCAGTGAGACCAGCCACGGGAGATGACAAGAGGCAACAAATAAAAGGGCCAGCGGTGCTCTTACTGTAAGATGACAGCATGGGGTCTACCATGTTCTGAAGAAAGAAAGTGGGGCCGTAAGAATTTTATACACGGGTTGTCCTTCAAATACCAAGGTAGACTAGCACACACATTCTGAAATAACAACAACCCCTACGAGTCCTCCTGGAGGCTATTACTTGACAGAACCTAGCTGCCAATAACAAATCAAAATAAAGGACTGAGATATGGTCAAGATAAAATGTTGAGAGTGATAGGAGCACTAAAATCATTTAAACAGAACTAAGGCTAAAAAGCTGGAGAATTATGGTTAAGAATGCAGACTTGCAAACTTGGATAAAGTAAGAATGATACTAAAATATTTGGAGGCAGAGTAGGGTATAAATTTCCATATCTATTATAGTAAGGAGCCACATGCACACTACCTAAAATTGAAACATGGAATGAATGTAATTCTCCTAATTTCCGAAGGAGCTTTTAGAAACTAGGGCCTCTTGAGTGAAGAACCCATTACCTAACGTCCAGCAGCCACTTAACTTACACTTTGTTTTCCTTATGTTAAATTTGTATAAATGTATTCTAATATTTTTAATTAGTATGTACTGAATTTTTCTGCTTTTAGAAAAAAATTTTTCATGCCATCCGACCATCCATCTAACTTTCCATCTGTATTTGTCAGGAATAATGACTGAAATGCTTACTGGGTCGGCCCGGTGGCTCAGGTAGTTGGAGTGCCATGCTCCTAATGTTCAGGTCGCCGGTTTGATTCCCACATGGGCCAGTGAGCTGTAATTCTCCTAATTTCCGAAGCAGCTAAATTCCCTTTACAGCTAAGACTGTGAACAACAGCTCTCCATGGGCTACTGTGTGCTGCCATAAGTGGTCGGTGGCCAGCAGCCAGCATGAGCTGCCGTGGGTGGCAGTGTGCTGCCCTGAGTGGCCGGCAGCTGGCGAGAGCTGGCAAGAGCTGCCGTGAGCAGCTGACCGACGACTGGCAACCCACTGCCTCAGCCGGGGGTAGCGCAAGGCCCATAATACCAGCATGGGCCAGGGAGCCGTGTCCTACACAACTAGACTGAGAAATAACGGCTTCAGAAAGTGGCAAAAACAATGGGATAAGTGTGTTCAAAGTGAGGGGGAGTATTTTGAGGCGGATTAATGGCAATGTGTCTTTTACTATAATAAATTTTTAAAATTTAAACATTCACCATATTGTTTGATCACATATAGTTGATTATATGTCAATTACATCTTAATAAATCTATTTGCAAAAAATTCTAGTATGTTGACATAGAAAAAATTCTCCAATTATACGAGAAAGAAACAAAGGCTATAAGACCGAATGCACATTTTTGTCCAAAAAAATGTTTTACATGTATATTCATGTGTGTATACATAAAACATGTTTACAGAAAAGTATAGAAAAATAAACTCTCCACTAAAAAAGTTCCCTCTAGTAACTGACATTAAGGCCTTTACTTCTTACTGCACACACTTCTGCACTGCTTGACTCTTGCTTCACATGTGTAACATTATAAAAACTTTTCATTTTCCTTTAAAAAATTCTAAAAATAAGGACTATGAAATGATAATTATAATCACGTAAAAGTTATTTTTAGAAGAGTAATAAATTTTCATTATAAAATAATGTGATGAAAATAGTTTTAAGGACAGAAAATGGTGTGGCTTAAATTAACGAAAACGCTATCAGTGTTTGCGTTCGATTACCTGGTTGGCTTATAAATTTCCTTAAAATAATTTCAATTTCCCACATTTTCTGTAATATGCTTATATTTTATAAGTAAACAAAAATGAAGTAGTCTTTCATTTAAACATAATTCCAAATTAGTGCCAGAAATTCACAAACTCAAATTAATAAAGGGCTTATTACCTAAATCAGCACTTCTCAGTATGCTGACCAGCGCTGGCATAAGCTGAAACTCAAATGTCCTTTGGGCTCCACAGTGGGTGCAGGCTGGGAGCTCAGTGGCTTCTGATGTAGGACAGGTCAAAAAAAGTGGTTCTCCACTCCAGGAATACCTAAGACAAGGAAACAAAGAACAGAGTCGGGACCACATACAAGTCACAGTCCAACATCTAAGACCATGCTTTGCAAACTTTCTTTCTTGCAGAGTACCGGGAGTAAACCAGAGAAAAAGAAAATCCAAAGGCCCAAAACACTTATCAATGCTTGATTCAAAGTCTGGATGAGGGCACTAAAGCCAACATGGAATGGAATCTAAAACTGCCACAAAGCCCAACTGCAAATCAAATGAACTCAAACCACCACAGCACTGACATGCCCTCTAAGGAGTAAATATTTACTTCGGTATCCATCTCTCTTCAACATACAATTTCTGGTAAACAATTTTTTAAAAAGTTATTAGATATAAAAAGCAGAAGGAAAGTCCATAAGAAAAGTCCATACAAGAAGACCCACAGAAAAGATGATGGCATTATCAGACAAAGACTTTAAAATACCAATAATAAACATGTAAAAGAATCTAGTGGAAAGGTGAACAGGCATAAACAGACGAGGAATTTAGCACAGAAATGGAAACTATAAGAGACTGAAACAGAAGTGTGATAACAGAAATAAAGAACTTCATTCGATAAAAGTTAACAGCAGACTGGAAATAACAAACAAATCTGTGAATGTGAGGAAAGTAGAAGAAATATCCAAAATGAAACAAAAAGTGAAATATTGAAAAAACAAGAACAGGAACACTTAAAAACCATGGGACAATTCCAAATAGTCTAACTACAATTAATTGGAGTCCTAGAAGGAAGATATCAATGAAAAGACATCAACCCACAAATCCTAAAAGCTCAGCAAATCCCAAACAGGATAAATTAAAACATACACATACTAACGTACATAAAGTACACATACATACAGAACAACGCCAATAAGAATTACAGCTAATTTCTAATAGAAACAATAAAGGCAAGACAACAAAAATCTCTTCAGTGCTGAAAAAAAAAAGTAAAAACTACGATTTATAGCCAATGAAAATATCCATTAAAAGAAATATTAATAAACACATTTTTAGAAAGACAACCTGAGAGACTGTCTCCAACAAATGCACTTCAAACAAATAATTAAAGGGGCAGCTGGATGGCTCAGGTGGTTAGAGCGTGAGCTCTTAACAAGGTTGCTGGTTCGATTCCCACATGAGCCAGTGAGCTGTGCCCTCCATAACTAGACTGAAAACAACAGCTTGAGCTTGGAGCTGAGCCGCTGGTGGGTGGCCGGTTTGCTCAGGGGTTGGAGCGTGGTGCTCATAACACCAAGGTCACTGGTTCGAGTCCCACATGGGCCAGTGAGCTGCGCCCTCCACAAGTAGATTGGAAAAAAACAACAACGACTTGACATCCTGGAAAAACACAGTTTCCCCAATATTCCCCAATAAAAAATAAATAAATAAAATTAAAAGTAGTTCTTCAAGCTGAAGGGAAAACCAGATGGAAGCTCAGATCTACATGAAGGAATGGAGAGCACCAAAAGGGTTAACAGGCGAATAAATATAGAAGATCTTCAGATAGTTATTTTTACTTCATTATATATATACAGAAGGTGCCAAAATAATGTATACACATTTTAAAAAAGGAAAAAACTGTATTAAAATTGTAATACTCAATATACACCCATAACAAAAGATGAATACAAGTCACATTTGACTTCTGCAATTACAAGAGGTGCTCGAAATGGTTACCATCAGCGCCCAGACAGTTCTGATTACAGTGAACTATTGCTTGAGCATAGATTGTAACATTTCTTAAAATGTGAACACATTTTTTTTGGCACCCCCGGTATGTAATAGTTTTTCTTAAAAACTTGATTGTTTCAAGCAAAAACAATAATGTGTTATGGGGTATACAGCATATATGGAAGTGGATATATGAAAACAAGATCACAAAGATGGGGAAGGTAATGAGAATCTGTAGATGGTTCTTAGTTCATAAAGTAATAAATGACTATGTGAAGTTAGACGGCAATAACTCAGAGATGTACATTATAATCACTGAAGCAAACACTAAAAAGGCAACAGCTATTACGGAAAGTCACGAAAGGAGATAAAATCATGAACTAAAAATACTCAATTCACTGCAAAAGTTAAACATAAAGGAAAAGAGAGGCAAAAAAAAGTAAAAGGGGAAAAAACCAATACCAAAATGATAAAATTAATCCAACACCACCAATAATTACATTAAATGGACAAAAACTCCATTTAAGGGGCAGACAGCTGTATTTTAAAAAAGGCAAGACCCATATATTAAGCTGTTTAAGAAAAACATTGCAGACAGCACCTCACATCTGTTAGAATGGCTATTATTAAAAAGACGAGAAATAACAACTGTCAGCAAGGATGTGAGGAAAAGGAACACTTGTGTACTACTGTTGGTAGGATTGCAAATTGGTGTAGCCACTATGGAAAACAGTATGGGAGTCCCTCAAAAAATTAAAAATAGATCTACTGTATCATCCAGCAATTCCACTTCTGGATATTTATCCAAAGAAAATGAAAACACTAACTCAAAAAGATACATGCACCCCCACCCCATGTTCACTACAACATTATTTATATTAGCCAAGATACGTAAACAATGTAAGTATCCATCTCTGAATGAATGGACAAAGAAACTGTACTCAGTATACTTTAATATTTGTAGATTTAGTTCTTATTTCATCTAGAGGAAATTTCCTGTTCATCTTTGAATATTGTTTTTGATCCATTTGTTTTTTTTTTGTGATTTTGTCTTTTAATTATCTTAAGTCTTATGATCAAATAATTTACAATTCTGTGCTGGTCTATTTTCTAATCCTTCTAGTGAGATGGCAAAAGCACCAATACCAATCGTACATATACAGTTCTACAGTTGTGTTTTTGAATAGCTGTTTAAAAGACAATCCTAACTTATGTTAGTCTGACTTAGTAAAGAACTCACACAGATTGCTGCTATATCTTTTCACACTGAATTTTAAAAGCATCTGACCTTATAGATCATCTATAAAATGTGAGAAGTGTTAAATGTTTTTTTATTTGTATTATACACAAATCAAACTAAAATGCCTTTCATTACGTAAAAGGCAACGGTTTAGATACACGGGATTTTATTTAAATTGGCATAGTTAGGACCAAAAAGATAAAGTGGGCACTGCCACCTTATCTTCAGCCCTTGCCTTTTAGCAGGCTAATGAACACTTGAAACAGAATTGAGTCTGGCTGTTTTATAAGACAGTGAAGGGACTTCCTCAGTATTTAACATATTAATATAACCAGTTATACAAATCTAAATATAAAATTCCATTTCAAAACTCCTATAGATTTGAAGATGGCATTTACCATCTCTGTGAAAAGTTGAACAAGGCTCATCACACCCAATCATAGCTTCAGAAGGGGGAAAACCGTAATAGGACTTGCTGACCCGAAATTACCAACACGTTCAAAAAGCTGATCATATCCATTTAACCATAAGCCAATCTTATTTCAATTAGGACTGCCCAAAAGAAACGTAATATCAGCCATTCATGATCTGAATTCTGGTATATGAGATCAATTTAAATATGGTACACATAAAAAAAAATGTCACGAGACATTTCTGTATTGTAATAAATAAGGCAGTGGCCAACTATTATTCCTTAGTAGCTTTTTTGAGATAAGCTATCAAGTCTGCCCTTTCTGCAGTCTTCTTAATGCCGGCGAAGATCATTTTTGTTCCAGGGATGTACTTCTTGGGATTCTCCAAATACTCCATCAAGGTGTCATCTCCCCAGGTGATACCTTTGTTCTTGTTGGCATCCGTGTAAGAAAATCCAGGGGCCTGACCAGTCTTTCGCCCAAACAGACCATGGAGATTTGGCCCAGTCTTGTGCTTGCCTCCCTTTTCCACAGTGTGGCACTGGGCACACTTCTGCACAAAAATCTTCTTGCCCTTCTCAACATCACCCATTTTTTAATCGCTCTTTCGTTGGACACGAAACGCAGCCTCACACTCGCAAGCCGGACGTCCCGCTCTCTCGCATTTATGTATGTTTTACAGAGCATTTTCACTCATCACCTCATTTGATTCTCATAGGAATCCTACGACATAGGTAGTTGTAGCATCCTCCTTATTTTAGAGATGAGGCACTGAGGATAACAAGGTTAAGTGACTTGCCCAAGGAGTCACAACTAGAAATGGAAGACCTAGGCCTTGAACTCCAAGGCCTCAGATTCAATTTCCTATGAGCCCTTGTTACTACAAAAGTAATGTCTTTAATTATGAAACTTGTTAAGGTAGAATGTACGAGGGAAATAAAGTAAAAACTATTCTAAATATCAAAGATTTAATTATAAAGATATGAATCGAATGGACTCACTCTGTAGTCAAAAAAAAAAACACCCACAAAAAACAAAATCAAGACTCCTGCATGCCAGATGACAGCCTCCTAAAACCCCATCTCCAAAACAGTATCTTCATCATCCAACTTCACCAGCCAGCAGCTCAAAACCACCTTTGTTGTCTTCCAATCTTTCACTCTTATATCCATGGTCACCAAGACCTGTCATTATACAAATATCCCTGAAATTTACTCCTCCTTCCCATATCCTCTGCCTTCATCCAAACCCTTTCACCATCACTCTCCCGGATTCCTTTTGTCTAATCTCAGAGTGATCACACACCTCCCTGGCACCACTGGCCATGTAATAAAGTATAAATTCTTTAGCAGGAAATGGGTTGAAAACATACCAGATGAGCACCCAATCCATACCAATACTAGATACCAAGTATGTGGAGCACCCAGTCTGGCAAGGAAGAAAGACAACAAGGGAGTGTGTCCTGAAGGAGGTCAAGGCACGGAGCTGTAGGAGCGGAGGGGAACGGACAGTCTTCCAATCAAGCTGTGTCACTTCAGACCCCATGGTTTCCAGCTCACTGAATTGCCCCTGCCCCACCACTAGGCACGTGGCTGCCTTTTTCCTTAGTTGGTGATCCCTCTGTGACTTGGAGCATCCTTGCCCTTTAGTCCCTCCAGCAGGGCTCAGGGCCCAAGTCCGTCTCTCCAGCATGAAGCTTTCCATGATGCAGCCAGGCATGGGGCTTTCATCCCTCCTCTGTGTCTCCTGCATACTTGTTCCCAGCTCCACTGGGCACCTGACATAGCACAGTGTTGGCTGCCTCCCTGACCAGACAACGTATTTTTGTGGCCAGCATCGGGCAGTGATTACTGGTCCTCCTCTCACCCAGCACACAATAACTCACTCCTTTAGCATCAAGGGCTCACTGCGGGCATGAGTCTCACTGGTGAAGAGGTCCCTCCAGGGAGTGGTCTCTAGCTGAGAATCATTGCCACTACTGAGGTGCCACATGCTTAAAAAAGTTTGTTTAACCTGAAAATTCTGTTGAAGGTATCATAATTTGGGCCTGTTTCCATGTGTATTATGAGATCTCTAATTGCCATTCTTAATTAAAACGGAGAAACAAAATAAACTGGATTTTCACCAATAAAATTGGGATGTAGGAATCAAGAGTAAAGCTTGACTTGGTACTAAGTAGTAAAATCTACAGTCTAACGCTATATATCAAGAACCTTTAAACTTCAAACGTTTGATCCTGAATTTCATTTCTAGAACTAGATTATGGGGGAATCATAAAAAAATTCTAAGATTTATGAAGGATAGGTGTAATGCAACACTTAAACTCCAGAAAACTGAAAGAAATTGGATGGGCGCTCTTACATACCCAACGATATATTCATAAGCAAAGTCAAACAACAAACAGATCAAGAAAATTACTCATAACAAAGGGCTAATCTCCCTAACATACAAAGAGTTCCTAAAAATCAAAAGGACCAAGAACTTACGGAAAAATGGATAAAGGATATAGATAGAAATAATTCAAACACATAGAGAAAGGTGCTAATAATAAGAAACTAAAGCAAAGTAAAATTACACCAAGACGCCCTTTTCACCTTGAAGTAGGAGAAATACAAAAGCATGAAGCTCACATCATTGGCAAGGCTATAGGGAAACAGGCTCTTACACATTGACAGTAGGAATTAAAGTTGACATAGCGCCAGGAGGAATTCAAGTTCTATGGGAGTCACTTTGGTGCTATCAAAGTTACAATTGCATCAGCCTTTTGCTTCACTATGCCACTTCAGGGACTGTATCCTACAGATGTACTTGCACACATGCATGATACCACAGGTGCAAGACTGTTCATTAGCATAATTTGTAATAGCAAAAGTTTGGAAGCAACATTAAATGTCCATCAAGGAAAGTGAACAAGGGACTACAGTACTATAAAGCTTTTATAAAAAAATAAAATTTTCAATGTACTAAAAAGATGCAGTCCTCCTAGAAACAGCTGAGTTAAAAAAGCAGAATACAGAATGTGCCTAGAATGTTTCCTTTTGTGTAAAAAAAAGGAATATGTAACTACATTTGCTTACATATGCATAAAGAAACTGTGTAACACACATAGGAAACTAACAACAGTGGTTACCTCAGTAGACTGGGAATATTAGGAAAGGAATTATTTTATTGTATTTATACATGTATGCATACATATATATTTTTGAACGTTAGAAATACATAACCTACTAAAAATTTAAGCTTTTTAAAAAAAGCAGAGAAAACATTTAAGAATTTTTAACATATAAGAAAACCCTCAATACCAATTGTTTATTGAAAAAAAGAAAAGTTATAAATACTCTATGAAACCAAGTATGTTTTCTTTTTTAAATACACAATACCTACCTACATGTATGCATCCCAATTTATAAAAAAATAAGCGAATGTAATATACTAAAATCTTAGCCTCTCAGTCTGGGGAATATTGTAGATTTTGGTTAACTCATTATACTTTCCTGTGTTTTCCAAACGAACATGTATTACTTTTATAATCAAGAGAAACAATAGAAGAAAATGTGCCTTTACCTCAAAATCTGCTCCTGACAAGCAGCAATTCTCTTCATGAATTTGTAAAATATCTTGTCTCCACTTTTAATTACGGTCTTCTCATATTTTTCACTACCATCACTAGGAAGACTGAAAAGAGAAGCAGAAAATACTTCTGAGTCTCTATATCCAGAGAGTTAAAATACTTAGAAAACAGGATAATTTTTTAAAATTTTACCAAAGTTAACATATGCACACAATTTAAATATCATAAATATAATACCTTATAATGTATACCAGTAATCCTCTGCCCACTATTCTCCCAAGCCCTGCTCCCTACCCATTTTCAACTCTGGGATAATTATTTGCAATTTAAAAAGTCATCATGCCTATTTCTTTCTCCATTGTAGAGAAAGACTCTCTCCATTTCTTTCTCCATTGTGGATTATTTTCAAACACCAACACATCTTGCTGCAACCCAACATTATTCTGAAAAAAGCTTATGAATGCAACAGCTCTGGTAAAGAACCAAATAATCTCTCTAAATTTCCTATTCTAATTCTACTATAATAGCAAAAATGATCATTCTTACATCTTTAGAGGGCTTTGGTTTATAAGGCGTTTCAAGACCCATTCTCTCGCTTGACTTTCAAAACCATCTCGTAAGACAGACAATAGCTATCAATATCATTCCCATTTTACAGGTGATAACTGAGGCTGTGGAAGGGTCTATGAGGTCCTGGGCCAGTTCTCGAGTCAATAAACAAATGGCATTTTTCTAACTTACCTGTTTCAGCTATACATTCAAAAACAAAAAACAAAGTTAAAGAGATAGTGAACACATCTTCTTCTGTAAACACTTGACATCCCTAACTACTGTTTGTTCATTTTCTTAAGGGTCCTTATAAATAGGGCAAAGTGTTTTCAAGCTAACTCAAGGGCGACTGATAAAAATCCCCTTCTCTGCCTCACTTTCTCATCCAAGAGGAGTGAAACAGAAAGGTCCGACATACACAAGTTCTGCCTGAAAAAGTCTCCGCAGGTACTAGGGTGAAACCAAAGGGTCTGTACTGTGGCAGCTTCCTGATCAAGTCACCTCCCAACCTCAGCAACGCACACTCTCACCTTTGGGAAAGCATCTGTTCCACGTCAACTCCTTCTCTCTGTTGATAGTCCCTCAGAAGGCTGTGAGCGTGATCTAGGCTGACAACATCCCTGTAATCGTCCTCGTCTACGACACAGATGTAGTAGGGTAGGAAGTGTGGCACCACAGAAGACAAGGCCACTCCTTCTCCAGGAGGCACAGGAAGAGCAGCGCCCACGACAGAATCCTGCAGGTGGAGCTCTTGGAGCTGGGCAGTCCAGTCTCCATCTTTGGCACCGTTAGAATTGTTTCCAAAATTCAAGGACAGCTGTGGTGAAGGCGCCTCCTCACTGTCACTTCCCCAGTCGTCTGCACCTTCACACCAATCCTTGGCTGCCAGGCCGTTTTCCTGTTTCTGGAAGAGTATCCCGTCAATGAGGTCCAAGCACACAGGTGATCTCACCTATTCCATTGGCCTTCCCATCCCTTCACCTTCCTGAGGGAGGCTTCACACCAGCCACTTCCAGTCTGGCACACTCTGATTCACTTCCTGGACCCCGTTTACTCAAAAAAATACTACAGGTGACAAATAGTGCCTTTCATTTTCAGGGGCACTGTGGCAGACGTAGCACAGGGGCTTCTTTAATCATCTGTTCCAAACTCTTTCAGCTGTGCTGCATGTATTGCAGAAGCTGGCAAGAAAGAACTACAGATCCCAGACTCCTGAGCTAAGGGTCCAGATATGATCAGGGGCTTGCTAATCAGGTCCACCAGATAGAGACACAAACTTGAGATAGAGTGAAGTGGAAAAAGAGGCCATGAAGCAAAACTGGCAGCCAGTCTGTAAATGAAGACAGAGCAAGGCTCTGGGGGCAACAATTCTGACAAGAGCAGCTTCCAGTTTACCAGGCCACACCTCAACTTCTGGCCAGCACCAGAGGAGGCACAGTAGCTCCTTGACACGTCAATTCTGAGGTGTGGTTCTGGAGGTCATTCCTGGAATTGCCTCTTCCAGGCTATCTAATCAGGTAGCAAAAACCCAATTTTAAGTCTGTCTCACCTTTTAAAAGTCCAAGTGCTTTTCTATTATCTGCAGTTGAACTCTGACAAATGTAAGTTGACACCACTACCATCTTTTTATTCCTGGTATTAGTGATATGCCTGTCACACATTAAGAACTTAGCATATATACCAGGGGTGCCAAAAAAATGTATACACATTTTAAGAGATGTTATCTATGCCCAAGCAGTAGTTCACCGTAATTAGAAGTGTCTGGACGCTGTCGGTAACCACTGTGCGCACCTCTTGCAATTGCAGAAGTCAAACGTGACTTGTATTCTTACATTCATCTTTTGTTATTGGTATATATTGACTATTACGATTTTAATAGTTTTTCCCTTTTTTTTTAACTTTTATTTATTTAAATGTGTTTTTTCAGGACCCATCAGCTCCAAGTCAAGTAGTTGTTTCAATCACAGTGGCCCATGTGGGGATGGAACCAGCAACCTTGTTGTTAAGAGCTAACCCTCAGTTTTTTCCTTTCTTAAAATGTGTACATTTTTTTGGCACTCTTTGTATATAAAACAACATTTACAGACAAACAGAGGCTGAATTTTGTTCTGCAGCTACCAACTTGCCTGATTTTTTGATTAACGCAAGATTTCCTCTTATTAAATGTGTTATATGCATATCACAATAAGTATATTTACTATAAACACATACATGTATTACACCCAACCATGTATATGTACATAACCCTACTTTTCCCCAACAGAAAAATCGGTAAGCTATGGGCCTCAAGAGCTTCAGTGTATATTAAAACAACTGACAAAACCTTAAGGAAATAGCATTGTATATACGGTTCAGAAAAGGGCAAACAACATTCCAACGTACTTCAAAAAACACAGCTTAAAGTCTGTCTTAAGCGATATTCTGGAAAATACCCTCAACTTACAGCAAATCGTACCGTCAGTCACAGCCGCTTTACCTGAGCGTCCGGCGCCTCTTTCTCGCGCATCTGCAGGCACTGGGAGCGGAACACCTTCCAGCTTCAGGGTAAGGACAAACGGCCGTGAGGGCTCCCTCCTGACTGCTAGCCGGCTGGCCAGCCCCGTCCGGGTACACCGGGAGCCGCACCCCGCTCCCGCCCACTCGGGATAAAATCCCGGGGTCAGCTCCCGAACTCCCCACCTACCTGCGCGCCCCGCCGCTGCTGCACCTGGGGAGGGGACAAGTGAACACGTGCAGTAGCCGATGAAACGGAGAACCTTCCAGCGGGCAGTACACCTGCACCACCAAGGCAAGCGACTGCTGGCAACGTTCACACACGGGCCTCGGCGCTGCTACGGTGGGCAGGGCGTCCTGAGGGTAGGGGAGGCTTTCAGACCCTGACTCTGCCCCGGGACCTCGCCCACTGCCTCACCCCGCAGCCCTCACTAGCACTCCCCGACACCGACTCGGGCGCCCCATCTCACCGGAAGACCTCCCAGCTTGCTAGCAGTCCAGGCGCCGGGTCCGGTGGGGCAGCCACGCACCATTGCGTCTCGAAGCCCGAGCAACACCGGCTTCCGAACTGCCGCCATGACGACGGCGCACCCACGTGAAAAGGCGAACTACGGCAGCCGAGATGGTGCCGCCCCCTGCGCACGCGCACCGCCTACACCGGCGTCGGCCCCGCCCCCTTAAGATCCTCCGGGGAAGACGATGTCTTGGAGTTTACTCCTGTCGTCACCTCAAAATCCGGGATCCCCAACCATTATTTGACTCCTAATGCGCTGTGGTAGGAAGTACGCACCCTCTACTAAGAAGTAGTCTTGCCATAAAGTCTTAACCTGAGATAAGCGGGATAATGGTATTATCGTTAACAAGAAAAAAAACGAAGCCCTTAATTTTTGGAGATACACTTCAAAATGCTTATAGATGTGGGTGTGACGGGTTAGCTCGGTTGGTTGGAGCATGGTGCCAACACCAAGGTTGCCGGTTCTATCCCGGGCATGGGCCATTATGAGCTGCAACCTCCTTAAAAAAAAACACACGCGTTAAGTGAAATAGCTGTGATTTGCTAAAATATATGGAGGTGGGAGCAGATGAAATAAAGCTGAGTTAATAATTGTTGGAATTTGGTATCAGGCACATGTAGACCTATTATACTATTTGACTTTTATGTTTGAAATTTTCCATAATAAAGTTTTTTAAATGCCTGTGGTACAACACAGATGAATTTCAAAACCATCGTACTAAGTGAAGGAAACCAGACACAAAAGGCTGCATTCCGGAAAAGGTGAACTTTAAAATCAGATCAATGTTCTCCAGGGTTTAGGGGGTAGGGATTGACCACAAAGGGCTGTCAGGAACTTTTTTGTTGTGTATCTCAATTGTGGTGGTTAGATGACTGCATACATTTGTGAAAACTCAGAACTATACATACACCAAGTGAATGAATTTTATACGTAAATTGTATCTCCATAAACTGGACTTTAAAAAAAAATGCCTGTTGCAAAAGCACGATTTCAGGCTTCATACTATAGCGTGCAAAGGAAATGAATGTTCTCAAGGACTGACACCTCAAAAGAGGACACAGGTGCTTCCCAATGTTTGGCTCCAGCCCCAGAGAAGGCCTGGAGATAAAAACCAGTTTACACCTGGTTTATCGCAGCCAATCTGATAGCTTTAAAAGGCACTATAAAGTCTGATCTTGGTGTTCACTTCAGGGCTAGCCAAAGAACTGGGTGACTTGGCAGATGTTTATTTTATTTGTTCCCCAGGATATATTTTTAAATTATAGCAAGAAGAAACAAACTTCAAAATTCTTATTGTTGCTAACACAGCAAGACTAATAGTTACTGAGCGGTCTCCAACATGAGTCATCTGTTTACATCATGACACTACCTCTTGATTGAAGTGTGATTGCAGGATGAAGGTTTATTACTTAAAGTAAATTTTCAAGATATTAATTGCTGCTACATTCTGGAATTCCAGAGGCAATTCCACATCAAAGTTTACACTGCCATCGTCATGGAGTCCCTGAAACAATGTAACAAAAAACTGCCTATATGTGTGAGATTTGAAGTATCTGACTTAACTCATGATTTTGTAGGGTTTGGACCTCCTGACAAACACATAAATCAGTAAGTTGTGATGTGTGTATGCGGAAGTACAAAATAAAGATACTGAAAGCTGCTTCAATCTCACACTGAAGTGCTATCTGTGATCGTCAATTTTACTGAGCTAAGGGATGCCCAGACAGCTGGCAAAATCATTTCTGGGATTGTCTATGAGGGTGTTTCCAGAAGAGAAGAGCATTTGAATCAAACTGAGTAAAGAAGATTGCCCTCACCAATGTGGCTGGGCATCGTCCAATTCACTGAGGGCTGGAATCGGACAAAAGATGGAAGAAGGGCAAATTCTCTCTCCTTAAGTGGGGACATCCATTTTCTCCCACCCTTGGACATCTGAGCTCCTGGTTCTCAGGGCTTCAGATTCTGGGGTTTACACCAGTGTCTCCTCCCGTTCTTAGGCTTTCAGACTCAGACTGAGTTATACCCCTGGCTTTCTTGGTTCTTCAGCTTGCAGACAGCATATCATGGGACTTCTCAGCCTCCATAATCACAAGCCAATTCCCATAATAAATCTCCTCTTAAATACCTCTCTATATGCCCTATTGGTTCTGTTTCTCTGGAGCACTGTAATATACTGTTCAAGGCTTGCAACAACAGGCAGCCATGGAGCAAAAGAAATCTGCAAGTGATGACAGTGGCAGTCATGAGGGCAGCAGAACAGGACAGGGCCAAGGGACATGTGGCCAACTGTCACGTGCCAGTTCCTCCTGCATAAGGGAAGACATGACACCTAGCAGCTGGCCAGCGGTCCCACTGCTAAGAGATCCTTCACGTGAAGCCAAGTTAGCCTGAGAGGATCTGCCACTTTGGATTTTCCTCCCAGTCTGCAGACTTTTTTTGTGTGCTTGCTCTTTTGTAATAGAGGAAGTGGCTCTAATGGGAAAAGACCTTCACTTTTAATCAGTTACATTAAGAAAGGAGGTGGGTCCACAGGGGGCTAAACAGAGCTCAACTATCAAAGAATATCTTTCCCTCTACAAAGATGGGGAGAGAAATGGGAATAAAAAGAAGAAACCCACTTCAACAGAAAGATGAGAAGTGCTGACAATTCTAAGTATCATTTTTTTTATCATTACTTCTTTTTAATTTACTATTATTTTTTTTTTATTTATTTATTGGGGAGCACTGTGTTTTTCTGGACCCATCAGCTCCAAGTCAAGTCGTTGTCTTCAATCTAGTCATGGAGGGCGCAGCTCACTGGCCCATGTGGGAATCGAACCAGTGACCCTGGTGCTATGAGCACTGCGCTCTAACCAACTGAGCAAACCGGCCGCACCTCTAAGTATCATTTTAAATAGATATTTGCACCTATATGGTCACTTTCTAGAATTAGGGTGTTTCTCACTTTGAGCCTTTGTGGGTACAGTTTGCCTTCTTATAGGGGGGAAAAAAATGAATCCTGGCTGTCCCTGTCTTAAGGAAGGCATGTGACCAAGCCACAGTACTGCTCAGAAGTGGGTGACCCAGAATAGGATAGGGTAAAGGCAGCCTGGATGACAGGGTCGAGGACAGCCGGTTCCCCGTCTGGATTCTGTATCCTGGTCAAGGGGGTAGGTCCTGAAAGCTCAGCCGCTAGCCTGTCCATCAGTTCTGCCCTTTGACTCTTTAAATAAAATTCCTTTTCTGCTCAATTGGCCAGAAATACTATTTAATATCTTCACTAGAAGATAAAAGGGTAGTTTGTTCAAAAATCCTTTTTTCAGGCCGGCCCCATGGCTCAGGCGGTTAGAGCTCCATGCTCCTAACTCCGAAAGTTGCTGGTTCAATTCCCACATGGGCCAGTGGGCTCTCAACCAAGGTTGCCAGTTCAATTCCTCGAGTCCCACAAGGGATGATGGGCAGCGCCCCCTGCAACTAAGATTGAACATGGCACCTTGAGCTGAGCTGCTGCTGAGCTCCTGGATGGCTCAGTTGGTTGGAGTGCGTCCTCTCAACCACAAGGTTGCTGGTTGGACTCCCGCAAAGGATGGTGGGCTGTGTCCCCTGCAACTAGCAACGGCAACTGGACCTGGAGCCGAGCTGCGCCCTCCACAACTAAGACTAAAAGGACAACTTGAAGCTGAAAGGCACCCTCCAAAACTAAGATTGAAAGGACAACAATTTGACTTGGAAAAAAGTCCTGGAAGTACACACTATTCCCCAATAAAGTCCTGTTCCCCTTCCTCAATTAAAAAAAAAAAAAAATCATTTTTTCAATGTCTACCTTATAAAAGGAAAAGAATTACTTGGGCACCTGGCCAGGAGATGGTAAGCATCCTTGATCTGGGCCAGGGATACACCCAAAACAGACGTAATCTCAATGCGGTATTTAACACCACCCAGTGAACAGAAGTATATACAATTCCTGCAAAGTCACAGAGGTGAGGAGTGGAAGAAAATGGGGAAGGGGTTTGATTACAGAGGCCAAGGTGCCCTTGTGACACTGACTGTGCCCTACTCCACCCACACTCTTCTCATGGACCATCCTCCATTCGACCTGCTCACCACTTATAGTCACGCCTCAATCGAGGCATATGACCGCTTCTACAGGGTGCTCTAACTCCTGCATAGAGCACCCACCATCTCAGGAAACAAGACGAGGCTGAGCTTACAACCTCCTTTGTGGCATCTTTATTTTTCTTCCTGGGATATGAACAATGTGAATGTGGGGCAGAAACAATCAGCTGCACTGAAACACTTCAACTAACTGTAAAACAGGGGGGCATGGACACGGAGGTATTGGAGGCAATTCTAGACCAGCTTCCCCCAAAGGGCTTGTGGTCTGAGCCCATGACCAGAAGGTACTCTGGGCGGGACCATGCAGTGCAGACCGGTGAGGAGGGACAAGATGGACAGTCACATTAAGGACTTCAGCCCAGCATGAGTTTACTGGCTTCTGGCCTCACGCTCCTGCTTGATGAAGTTGATCAGCCCATTGGTGGAAGAATCATGAGAAGTCACTGGGTTGCTGCCATCAAGCTCAGGCTCAATTTTCTTAGCCAGCTGCTTTCCCAGCTCCACTCTGCCAGGAATAGGAGAAAGAATGGCATGAGGAAGGTTCCAGCATTGCTAGTGAAATCCACAAGTCAAACCACAGGCATTCTCCACCTTCCCCTCGAGTCAGCACTCACCCCCATTGGTCAAAGCTGTTGATGTCCCAGATGATGCCCTGAACGAAGATCTTGTGCTCATACAGGGCTGCAGAGGTGACAGACGGCAATGTTAGGGCTCCAGCAGCTCAGAACAACCTACCCAAGGCGGGACCTTCCCCACTCACCAATCAAGGCTCCAAGAATGAATGGTGTGAGCTTGGTGAACACAATCGAGTTGGTTGGACGATTTCCTTCAAAGACCTTCAGAAAACACCCAAGAATGTCCCCCAGTTAGTTGTGATCCCTAAATCCTCAGAAGGGAAGCACACCCTGCCCCAGAGGCAGGGATGTGTAGGATCTGTGAGGACAGCCCCTCCTCCTGTGTAGGACAAGCCAGGCACACCACGAGCCCCTGCCTTGGCCCCACAACTCGATCCTTCCATCTCCACTATGCCCCCCAAAGCCCACTTCAGAAGGGCTGACCTTGTGGGGCAACAGCTTCTCAAGGTCCTCTGGACTCTTTCCTGCAGCTTGGAGCTCCTTCCGGGCTTCATCTGTCAACTTCCCCCTCATCAGAGCCTCTGTCTGGGCCAAGAAGTTGGCCAGGAGGATCTGACAAGAGACATCCAGTTACACTGGGAAGCATTGTCTGAGCGTCAGGCAGAAGGACAAGACTTCCTAGTAGTGGTTAGTCCCAGCCTGGGCCAGACTGCCAGCCCCCACTCCAGAGCTCAGCTGGAGCAAGAGCGGACAGCAGGACACATGGGATGACATCAGACAGGGGTAACAACGAGAACTACCCTTTAAGGAATTTGCGCTACTTGCCAAGGGCCCTGCTAAGAATTTCACTACATCTAGGAAGAGCCTGTGGGGAGAGGCATGTCTCTTCTAGTGGAGGCTCAGTGTCCTCAATTCAACAGCGCTGAGCCGAGAAGTACGGAGGGGAAGAATCAGAATTCAAACCCAGGTCTCGGAGTCCAAAGCTGGTCCCCACAGTAACCCAGGCTACTCTGCACACTGAGATAGGGTGTGATCAATCCTCTTCTAGGACTTTGTCAGGTTAGGACTTGGATGGTTTTCCCGTTTGCTGCTGTGCTAGGCAAGATCTTGGCTCCATGATCTTTGCCCCCTTCTGTTATGCCCGTGTATGTTCCATTCCATTTTATAGATGGAATTAATGTTACAGACCTTAAAATCGGGAGATTATGCAGGTGGGCCCCATGTAATCATGTGGGCCCTTAAAAGTAGAAGAGGAAGGCAAAAGAATCAGTCAGAGAGATGCAGCAGGAGCGGAGAGAACCGAAGCTTGAGAGGACTCAACCCATCAGTGCTGATTCTGAGATGGAGGGGACCATGAGCTAAGGTGGCTTCTAGAAACTGAGAGTGACCCCCCCATCGCCAGCCAGCAAGGAAACTGGACCTTGGTCCTAACCTGAGCAGACACCCACTGAAACCGAGATAATAAATGGGTGTCGTTTTAAGCCACTAAGTTTGTGGTAATTTGCTGTGGCAGGAATAGAAAACTAGTCTAACTAACTGCCAGCTAATGAATGTATCAGGTCTGAAGAAGTCTGGGTGTAATGTGAGCCTAAGGAAGTGTGAGGAGGTCTGGGTGGGGGCTCTTACCTTGTGATGCAAACCCTTCCTTATCGGGTGCTGGGTCTGGACCGGGATGAGGAAGTCACAGGGTATCATCTTGGTGCCTGTGAAGGGCACTGTGGTTACCCAGGCGTCTTCCCGTGGGAGCCACAGTATGGTCTACAGGTCAGAGCTCTCCTAATGGAGAAGCCTCTGCCGGGAGGCCCGCTCCCTCCCCAGCAGCACCTGTGCCCAGGCCAGATGGGCCCTACCTTGGTGGATGAGCTGGTAGAAGGCATGCTGGCCATTAGTCCCTGGCTCCCCCCACACAATGGGGCCCGTCTGGTGGTCCACACGGGTGCCGGACTTGGTGATGTACTTCCCGTTAGACTCCATGTCACCCTGGAATGGGACAGAAACCCAGTCCTCTTATTTGCAAGTATTGTTCCTTCATGTACTGTGCCCAAATCCTGCCTGGGGTGCACCAGGCATACCTGCCCTGTCTTGGCGCTATGAGATGTCCTTAATCCTTTTTTCTCCCCTTACCCATGAGGACACAGGCTCACAGGGTTTCTAGCTTAGACCACTCTGCAGGAAGGACCCACGACCAGGAGAAGGTGGGTAAGAGGACCTCCTTAAGAGCAGAAATTGGTCACAAAATTTTCAACTGATTTCTTAAGGGAGAAGCAGGCTGGCATCGAGAGTGTATGGCCTTTGAGGGCTGTCACCTCAACTAGATGTGGGCCTTAGGGCCCTTCCTTCAATCACAGGACTCACCTCCAGGTATTGGGTGAAAGTCTGCTGTGCCGACCCAAGGGCTACAGGCCGGGGACTGGGTTGTGCTAAACAAAGGCAGGGACAAACGTGGACGGGTTGCCCGAAGCAGAAGCTGGACAAGCAGTCGGGGCTCTGGAGATTCCAGGGGCGCAGAGGGCTGTGAGTAGCCCAAAGAGGCACCAGAGACTGGGTGTGAACTTGCTTTTATGGAGGGACAAAGGCAGTACAAGCCATAGGGGTCCCGACCTGTGACCCCACCCTATTGCAGACACACAGAGTGATGTCCATGGAAGAAATGACCCAGCTGAGAAACATGCCCTGAGCCAAGCCAGGGTCTGACCGGCCAGGGCACCATGATAACCAGCCATGCCCCTCCCATGGCTGTCAAACTCAGATGCCACTCAGATCAAACAGACCCTGGATGCAAAGCTTCACCATGAGATGGGGAGCAGAGGTGGGCCTGGGTCATGCCCAAGCGGAAAGGAGAAAAGGCCCCTAGAGGGGCAGGAACTTGGGCGTCTGGGCTCATGGGCCTCCCAGAGCCTGCATAGGCCCCGCTGACCCTAAGGCCTGGCTGGTGACTGGTACCTGCTGGAAGTAGGCAGCAAAGCGGTGCAGGTACTGGTCATAGGGCAGCATGGCATGTGTCTCACACCCAAAGCAGTTGATGTACCAGATACCCAGCAAAGCCAGAAGGATGGGGGCGTTCTTCTCCAGGGGTGCCGTGCGGAAGTGCTGGTCCTGAAATGAGAGCAGGGTGGGTGGGAGCTGAGCTGCTGCCGGGGAAAGAAGGGGGGAGGGGCGGGGAAGCCGGACTAACTACATGTCTCTGGCCAGCGCTTGGCAGAGAACACAAGCCTCAGCACTTACCATCCAGTGAGCCCCTGAGAGCAGCTGCTCGAAGTTGTCAAATCCTGCGACACAAAAGCAGCGTCAACAGAAATGGCCGTGCCCTATGCCCATCTGGCAGTAGGCACAGCTTCTTCTGGAACCAGGGAAAGGCTGGATGTGGAGCCAGAAGAAATCGGACCTGGAAGACTTGGGCCTGCAGAAAGCCTCTCTAATCAGAGTCGGCTCTGAGCTCAGAGGTGGGTCTAACTCTGCCTCACATGGGAAACAAATAGGACTGCAGATGGAAGGGGTAGAGAGAAAGGGCAACCCGCAAACTGAAAAGAAAACTCGGGCCTTCCCTCCTGACCTGAAAGAAATGTTCCAGCCAAGGGCAGAGAGGCCAGTGGCCTGTGAGGACAGGAAGGGGCTCAGGGACAGGAGACCCTCACCCTACCGTAGACTTTCCACATCCCCTCCCCAAACAGAAACGCCACACTCACCCACGTGCAGAGCAATTGAGAGTCCAATGGCTGACCACAGCGAGTAGCGTCCTCCTACCCACTAAGAGAGATAGGAAAAGGTGCTGAGGAAGGGTGGGCATACCCGCCCCCCCTCCTGCCACAAAACCAGCCCCCTGAGAGTAATGCTCTTCCACAGGCGCAGCTCAGAGGGCCTGGGCCCAACCCACCTCTGGGAAGCAAGACAGCAGGCCAGGCGCTGGCAACGCTTTGGGCTGCCCAACAGGGCAGACTACACGTGGGCCTGATCAGAGGCACAAGACTCAGCTGAACACCTTCCCATGGCTGCCCTCTCTCCACACCGGAAGACCTGGCGCCTCATACCTGTGCCAGGCCCCACCTCCCTGGACACTGACAGACACAGCACTTCGTACCTGTGCCAGGACCGGCCTCTTCAAACCCTGACAGAGCCGGCGCCTTATACCTGTGCCAGGTCTCCTCAAGCAGAGACAGAGCCAGCGCCTCCTCGTACCTGTGCCAGGCCCCGCCTCTTCAAATACCAACAGACCCAGCCCCTTGTACCTGTGCCCAGCCCACCTCCTTGGACACTGATAGATCAGCATCTCACACCCGCACCTGGTTGTGCCTCCTGGGACACGCCTCATACCTGTGCCAGGCATCTTCACACCCTGACAGGCCCACTATGCGGCCCCACTTTCTCAGACGTCAACAGACCCAGCGCCTCATAGCTCTGCCTAGCTCACCTCCTAGGACACTGACAGATGAGAATCTCATACCTGTGCCTGGTCCTGCCTCCTGGGACACCGATAGGCCCAGTGCCTCGTACCTGTGCCATACTCTGCCTCCTCAGACTATCAGCTCCAAGGCCTCCTTCCTGGGCCTGGTCTTGCCCCTTCTGAAACTGACAGACCCAGCACCTCCTATCTGGGCCCATTCCTGACTCCTCAGGCTGGACTGACAAACCCAGTGCCTCACACTTGTGCTAGCCTGCCTCTTGGGACACTGACAGGCCCAGTGGTTCATACCTGGGCTTCACTGATCTTCTCAGCCTCAGCCCCAAGACACACCGAGGCCTACTCTTCACACTGTGCCTTTTCATGCCATCTTGTAGATTCCACTTTGTATCATCAGAAACCTCAGAATTCCATTCACATCTTCCAACTATGTAGGGAGCACCTACCACATTCTTAGCACAGGCAACAGAAACAGTCCATGGGAGAGAAAGAGGTAAATGAAATAATCATGCCAATTAATATGAAAAAGAGATATAAGAGCTTGGGAGAAAGGAAATATAGTACTGAAACCAATTATAAAAGGCATCCAAGGGGTGCTTGAGCTAAGATTTGAGAATGAGCAGGCATTACCCAGGGAAGCCCTGGGAGAGGAAAAGCATTACAGCAGCCAGAATAGCATAAGCAAAAGTCCTGGGGCAAGAGCAGCTTTTCTCAATAGTGAGAGAATTAATCCCCACAGAAAATGCTTCGAGTGACTTCTCAGTTCTCCAATGGATGGTCCAAGGCTAGTTCCCTTCTAGATGCAAAGGAGAGAGGCTAATTCATTACATTCAATGGATGCCTTAGGACATTGGGGCTTAATTCTCTACTGGAAGCCCACTGAGACAGGCTGGCCAGGAGGAAGCACAATCGAGAAGATGAAAGAAGAACTGAGGATTGGAGGAGGGTAGAAGTTGAGAGGCAAGGCTGGAGAACCAAGAAGTCTGGGTGAGGTGAGAATGGAAGCAGGAAACCACTTAGGACCCCCAGTGGTCATCCAGAGAATGAGGCTACCCTGGGGAGTGCAGAGGACTGATTCAGGAGGTCAATGAAACAGGATGAATGGGGAGAAGGAGAGAACCAAGTGTGGACCAGAGGTCTCTGGTTTGGATAATGAAATGAATGGTGGGGCCCTTCTCCCGGAAACAGTCTAGGTTGGGGGGAACCTTACCTGACAGATACAGTCCCACTGGCCATATCATGCTTGACATGGGCTCTCAAATCTCACCTAACAGACTCAACTCTAGAAACTGAACTGAATAGACAGCCAGCCCTCAGACCGACAGATTTCAGGCTTCTGACCTTGGCTGAGGCCAGGTCATCAGACCTCACTTTTCTGGAGCTCAGCAATGCCAGTGTCTGACTTGAGCCTCTGAAACCTCAGCCTGCAGACGCAAGTCTCTAGACCTCACTGGTACCTACAGTGGGCCTCTCAGACCATACCTCACAGATGTAGCTCCTCGAGTCAGTTCCACGTTCTATGCCTCACCTGCCCAGGCCCAGAGCTCACTTTATCTAGCCAGGTATAATCCTATCTTTTTCCTCACCTGGGTAACTCAGTGCCGATGCCAACCAGACCCCAACCCTGCAGACCACATCTTGGACTAGTTATAAATCCCCAGGCCTCTGTAATACCCAGAGCTCTGCCCATCACACCTGATCAGGTGCTACCTGGCTCAGGGCATTCTCTGTCCTACCTGATCCAAAGGTCTCTCAAGACCAGGCAGACCCAGGTACACATACCTAGGATGACTCTGTCTTTCCCTTGGTAAGAGCCCACACTACCCATTTAAAGGTGTCCAATCCTGCCACTGAAGGTCCCGCCTGTGTCTGACCTACCTTATCAGGCCTTCCCTGCCACGCCAATTATTCCTGGGCTAGAACTTGCCTAGCCTACTCATTTCCCCTAACAAGCCCAGGGCTGCCAATTTGTACCTAAACCCATGTGGCAAGAACCCACCTAAGATCACGTTTATACACCTCTCCCCATGTGACCTGGATCCAGGAACTCACTGACAAAGCCAACATCGGATGGATGCAATGGCTTCCCCTGGGATATAAGCGCTGTCTGTGTCCTACCCCAGTACCTCATACTGGAGGGTTACACACGTGTCAGAGGCAGGAGTCAGACAGCTAAGCTGATGCACCAGGTTTCACATACGTGTCTGGGCCTGACCCTCGCATCTCAACCTATAGACCCAGGTCCACCTCCTTGAGCCCAGCTTAGACTCCTCACACCTTCCTGAGAGATCCAGCTCTATCAACATGAGCCTGACCTTGGCTCTCAGGCCTATCTTGAGACTCAAGTCTCCATCCTGTGTCTGACTCAGCTCTTCACATCTTGTAAACAGATCCAACACTAACAACCCCAGCTTGACCTGGGCACCAACACCTCACTGAGGAGTCAGATTTCATCAGACGTGAACATCTCTGCATATCTGTGCCCCACACGGCCCACTGAGAGATGTGGTTCTACCTACCTGTGACTAACGCATGCTCCCCAGGCCTCATCTCTAAGACCTGGGTCAACATACCTGAGCCACAACAATGCTTCAAGGACTTCACCTGCAAGATCCAGGTATACATACCTTGCTTGAGACGTCTACCTACTTGTGTCTAACTTAGGCCCCAAGACCGCCTACGAGCCCCACCGTGTTCTGCCTACCTGAAGAAGACCCCAGCATTGTGGGCCTGACCTGGGAGGCCACTCTACCCACCCGGGCTGTACCCTGGTTCTTCACGCCTCACCAGAAAGACCCAGGGGCATACCTTCCCCTCAGGTACATACCTTCCCCTGAATCTAACATCTGAAAGAGCCAACTCTACCTACCTGTGTTCAACCCTAACTCCTTAGGCCTCATAAGACACCATGTTTGGCAAATGGGCTTTGAGAAACCTGTGGTTTCTCAAACCACACCTGGTGGGCCAGCTCTACCTACCTGTGGATCGATCCTGGGTCTTCAGATTACAACTGATGGGCCAGCTATACCTAGCTCTACATGACTTTGGCTCCTTACACTGTACCTAGTGGGCCAGTTCTACCTATGTGTGCTTGATCCTAGCTCTCAGCCACACCTGGAAGGTCATATCTGCCTACCTGTGCTTGAGCTTGGTTCCTCAGATAGTACCTGGCAGGCCTACCTGTGCTTGACCCTGGTTCCTCCAACCATATATGGTGGGCCAGGTCTACCTACCTGTACATGACTTTGGCTCCTTATACTGTGCCTAGTGGGCCAGCTCTACCTACCTGTGCTTGACCTTGATTCCTCAGACCACACTGGGTGGGACAGACAGTTCTACCTACCGATGCTTGACCTAGAGCCCTCAGACAGTACCTGGCAGACCAGCTCTGCCTACCTGTGCTTGACTTTGGCTCCTCTGACCACACCTGGTGGACCAGCTCTACCTACCTACCTGTACATGACTCTGGCTCCTTATACTGTCCCTAGTGGGACAGCTCTGCCTACCTGTTTGACCTGGGCTCCTCAGACCACACTGGTGGGACAGTTCTACCTACCTGTACTTGACCCTAAGTCCGCAGAAAGCACCTCGCAGGCCTGATCCTGGGTGCTCAGACGGCTCCTAATCTGCACAGCTCTGCCTACCTGTGCTTGACCCTAGGTCCTCAAACCACATCTGGTGGGACCTGTGTTTGATACTGGGTCCTCAAACAGCACCTGGCAGATCAGCTCTGCCTACCTGTGCTTGACCTTGGCTCCTCTGACCACACCTGGTGGGAGTTCTACCTACCTGTATATGATTCTGGCTCCTATACCTCGTAGGCCAACTCTGCCTACCTGTGCTTGACCTGGGCTCCTCAGACCAAACAAGGTAGGACAGTTTTACCTACCTGTACTTGACCCTAAGTCCTCAGAAAGCACCTCGCAGGCCAGCCCTGCTGACCTGTGCTTGCCCCTGGTTCCTTAGACCTCACCTGGCAGGCCAGTTCTGTAAACCTATAGATGACCCTGGCTCATTAAATCCTAACTGGTGGGCCAGCTCTGCCTAGTTGTGCTTGACCTTGGATCCTCAGACATACCAGGCAGACCAATTGTGCTTACCTGTGATTCACCCTGGATGCTCAGATCACAGCTAGTGGGACAGTTCTACCTACCCGTGTTTGACCCAGAGTCCCGAGACAGCGCTTCGCAGACGAGTTCTGCCTACCTGTACTTGACCATGGCTCCTCAGACCACACCTGGTGGGATAGTTCTACCTACCTGGTACTTGACCCTGGGTCCTGCGACCACACTTAGTGGACCAGCTCTACCTACCTGTGCAAGACCCTGGCTCCCTATACTGTACGTAGTTGGCCAGCTCTGCCTATCAGTGCTTGGCCCTGGTTCCTCAGACTGAACCTGGCAGGCCAGCTCTCTAACTACAGATGACTCTGGCTCATTACAGGGTAGCAGGTGGGCCAGCTCTGCCTACCTATTCTTGACCCTGGGTCCTCAGACCTCATCTGATGGGCCAGCTCTGCCCACCTGTGCTTAACCCTCGCCCTGCAGACCTCACCTGGTAGGACAGTTCTGCTTACTTGTGCTTGACCCTGGCTCCTCAGAACACACCTGGTGGGCCAGCTCTGCCGACGTGTGCTTGACCTTGGTTCTTCCAACTGGTGGGCCAGTTCTACCTACCTGTGCTTGCTCCTGGCTGCCAAGAGTGTACCTGGAAGGCTAGCTCTGCCTACCTGTACCTCATCTTATCTGTTTACATTTCATCGAAGGCATTGGTTCTTACCTGAGCTTGACTGTGATTTTTTAGATCCCACTGGACAGACCCAGTTTGTTAACCTGCCTTGATCCTGGATCCATAGACCTTACCTGACAAACCCTGCTCTACTCCCAGTGACAACCCAAGGATACAAACCTGTGCGAGACACAGACTCCATAGACCTTACCTCAGAAACTCAATTCCATATACCTGTACCTGGCCATGACTCCTCAACTTTACATGAAATCTCTATAAGAGGCAGAGATGCATTTCTCCCTGCCTTTCTTGACCTTACCTGGAAGATCCAGATCTATTCACTTGTACCCAATCCCAGCTCCTCAGATCTCACCTGGGAGACATCAGTCTAATCACCTGTCTTTACTTCATATCCTCAGAGGTCATCTAAGAGACCCAGTTCTTTCTAGATGAGCCTAACCCTGGATCCTCAGGCCTCACCTACAGATCTGCTCTACCTACCTGTGCCTGAGCTCAACTGTGAGACAGAGTTGAATGAACCTAGTGATGGCTTTTCAGGTCAACCTACCTCTGCTTGCCCTTGGTTTCATAGGCATTACCTGAAAAACTCAGTTCTACCCACCTGTGCTTGACTCCAGCTCCTCAGATGTGGAATATAAACAAGGATCTGATCTCAACAGCTCAGACCTTACTTACTCAAGACCCAAAAGTACTAACCTGTTTAATCTCACCTCAACCCCTCAAACCTCACCTGACAAACCTGCTCTACATACCTGAGTCAGACCCAGAATCATGAACTTTCCAGATGGATGCAGTTCTACATCCCTTTGCCTGACTCCAGCTGGCAGTCTTTTCCCAGGAGACCCAGGCCCACCACCTTCTCTGCATCACCAGACCTGCTGAGACATCACCTGGGGATGCAGTGCTGACCTGGACCGGACCATGGGTTTATAGTTCTCACCAGTCAGACTCAGTTCTGTGCCTGTTTGCCTCCACTGTCCTTTCCTGACCAACGCAGTTCTACCTAAATGTGCCTAATCTTGGCTCCTCAGGTCTCCTTAAGAAACCTAGCTACACATACCTTGTCCGATTCCAGCTCCCGAGGCCTTAGACAGATGTGGCTCTATAACCACCCCAGGTGACTCCGCTATACGATAATCACCCATGACCCGCAGTTACCCACAGTCAACCATGGTCCAAAAATGTTAAATAGAAAATTCCAGAAATAAACAATTCACATGTTTTAAATTGTATACCATTCTGAGTAGGGTGATGAAATCTCGCGTCATCCTGCTCTATCCTGCCCCAAACGTGAACTATCTTTTGTTCAGTGTCTCCACGCTGTAGAGGCTCCCTGCCCGTTAGTCACTTTGTAGCCGTCTGTTACCAGATTGACTGTCACGGTGCTTGTGTTTAAGTCACCCTTATTTTTCTTAATAGTGGCTCCAAAGAGCAAGAGGAGTGATGCTGGCAATTCGGATATGCCAAAGACAAGCTGAAGAGTGCTTCTTTTAAGTAAAAAGGAAAGTTCTCCACTTAATAACGAAAGAGAAAAATCATATGCTGAGGCTGCTAAGATCTACAGTAACAATGAATCTTCTGTCCATGAAATTGTGAAGAAGGAAAAACTTGTGAAGGGTGAGTACAGTACCATTAGCTATTTTGAGAGACCACATTCACATAACTTTTATTACAGTACATTTTTATAATTGTTCTACTTTATTATTATTGTTATTAATCTTAAACGATCATTGTTAGTCTCTTATTCTGCCTAATTTATAAATTAAACTTTATCATACGTATGTATGGATAGGAAAAACCAGGATTATAGGGTTCAGTACTATCTGTGTTTTCAGGCATCCACTGGGGGTCCTGGAATGTATCCCCGTGGATAAGGGTGGGCTACTGTACAAATCTAAGCTGACCTGACACTTCCCACAGAAGTGACAGATTCCTGGCTGCTTATCGAAGCCTGGGAAGAGCCCACTGGTGCAGTGTCTGAGGGACGTGGGCCTTGGACATCTCATCCTGTAGACACGGGTCTCTAGACCTTTGTCTACTATGAGCCTCTCAGACCACACCTTACCGACATAGCTCCTTGGTTGCTTCACCTGTCTGTTCTTCACCTGCCCAACTCCCCAGCCTCACCTCTCCCTCCTGTGGGCTCCGCAAACGCTACCCCAGCCAGACCCAATGCCACGTACATGCCTTGGGCTGATTCTGGATCCTAAGAGTCCTCTGCAGCACCTTCCACTCTGCCCATCACACCTGTTCAGGACGCTGAGAGCCAGGCGGCTGACCTGGCTCAGGGGACTTACTTATATTTACCTAATTCTGAGTTCTAATCACCTTATTTGAGTGATCAACCACCCACCTGATGCTGACTTTTTAGAACTGATCAGAGAGACCCCAATGTGTACATACATGTCCCAAGCCAGACATCTACACTTCAAGCCACAGATCCAGGCTTAAATACCTGTATGTGACTTCAGCTCCTCAGACCTTACTTGATAGAACCACCTCTAAATACCTGTGTCTCCTCCAGAATTCACAGACCTCACCTGTACTTTTACCTGTCCTGGTTCCTTCTAGAACACACCTGTACCTGTACTGACTTCTTTTTGGACTTCATCAGGCAAAATGAGCTCTCCAAGGTGTGCTGACGCCGGCTGACCTCTCAGATACCCCACAATTTACCATCATGCCCCTGCCTGATCCCAGCCTACAAGGCTGTCCCATGACCAACCTCAACAGACGGCCGCCCCACTTTACGTACCTCTGCCAGACTGGACTCTTCCGACCTACCTCAGAGCCAACACAGTGTCCCTATGTCTGTCCTGACTCCTCCTTCTCACCTGAGAGACCCTAGCTCCAGAAACTTCACCTGTCCCTGTTCTTGGCTCCTCAGATGTCACCGTCTCAATTCAGCAATATGCACGTATACTTTTAGTGACCAAGGCAGGTCCGTCCTCCAGCTACTGTGGCATGCGATATGTCTGGCGTGGCCCAGGAGGCCCCCACGGTGCCTGGCCACTCACTCAAGCCTCACTCCCCACGTTCCTGTGCTCAATTGCCATTCCTAGGCCTTACCTGGGAGATGCAGGCCTCTCCCTAAGCCACACCCCAACTCGTCTCTGCATGCTGGGCCCTTCAAGGCAATGAAAACCCAGACTGGAACACAATGCTGCTCTGCTGGGCTCCCTGGCTAGAAGGAGCACCCACACATCCCACACCACCACCTGCTCAGGCTCCAGATCCCGGGGAGGAGGTGGCAGGTGCCTCCCCTCCTTATCAGGCATGCAGCATTTGTCAGAAGCTGCAGTCTCTCTCCACCGGGGTTCCTCATCTGAGCCACTGGATGCAGAAAACGATTTGAGTGCCTCTTCTCAGTTCTTCCCAGGATGGTATATAACTAGTCCCATTGTAGAAAGAGGTTAACTCATTACACACAATAGGTGCCTTTGGGGGTTAGGGCTTAATTCTCTCCCAGATTTCAGGGCCAGGAGAGCTTTCAAAGGAGGTTCCATTTGTGCCACCATGCAGAGCTTCCAGTCTGATGGGACCAGGCCCTCTCTGGTGAGCCTACACGGGTCACGTGTTAGAGCCATGCCCACTGCGTTCACAGTACCCACCCCACACGATGCACCCCTGCATTCCACAGTTGGAGCCCTTCTCACACCACTGCTGCACTCAAACAAGCTGCAGAGAAAGCTCCAGCCCATTGCTTGGCACCAGCTATGGCTCCAGCAGAGATAAGTTCATGTGACTACCTGTCACTAGAGTGGCCTGAAGCTCTGCCACGGCCCCACCCAGGCCCCAGGCCTGGTGCCTCCTCTCTGCCACCCTCCAACTGCTCCTGCACCTCCTGTCCAGGCCTGCTCGGTAATACCTCCTGCCTCACCCCTGCCCCTTGGCCTTTTCAGATTGTGGCTGTATTTCCAGAAAAAGGTCATCACTGAGAATAACTCACAACCTTGGCTTAGTGAAGCGGGTAAGGGCAGCTCCGGTTACCCCACAGTGGGTGCTACTGGCAGGCACCCAGGGGAGTATCACCCTGGCTTTGCAAGCTTGGCCCACCCTTGGTGGAAGTGGAACACTCATCCTGACTGGGCTGTTCCTGCCCAAGCCTCCCTGATGGCTTCCCAGCTTTTCTCGAAGCCAGGCATGTAGCAGGTGCTCAATAAACATTGACCAGCCCTCACGGTCCCTCATTTGTGGCTCAACAGTCATGATTTAGCAAAGGACACATAATTCACGCAGCACAAAGACGTGCCTTTACTTACATCCCAGAACTCGAACATGTTCTGAGGGTCAATTCCAAACTCCTTCACTTTGGTCTAAAATGGGCAAAGGGAGAGGGAAAGAAGGAAGCATGTTATTAGTTGGACAAAAACAGGAGCTCCCGGGGGCAAGGAGGCGTGCTGTCTGAACTGTGGGAGCACCCCCACCTTCTGCAGAGCCCCAGACAGGCAGGGCTGAGGCAGCTTATGAGCCCAGGGCAGGGACAAGAGCTGTCCACCCTCCAGCTCGCATCCAGCACACCAGTGGCCTGGCACCTGCGAAGCCTTCCTGCTGAGGGGGCAGCATACCCAGGGTAAGGACCTGGACCACACACTGCTCAGAAAAGGGCTACCTCTTGGGTCTGTTGGGGTACCAGGAACCACCCCCAAGGACATCTGGGAAATGAACCTGAGCTCAGGCAGGGGCCACCTCCCAGGCCGGCGCCACCTCCCAGGCCAGGTGCCACACAGTCAGGAAATCTGCCCAGCCCTTCCAAAATCTGGGATGACTCTGCCCCAGAAAGCCTTTATGTGTTCCAGTCCCCCAGGCAGACAGGGTCACAACCCTTACACTGTCCCCATAGGAGGAGATGTCCTAGTAACCAGTCTGAGCTCTACCTGCAGGAGCCAGACAGAGGTACTATGGTTAGCCAGCCTTAAGATGGCCCTGTCTCCCCCATGGAGCAGGTCAGTACTGGAGGCAGGAAGGGGTGGAAGCGGGGAGGCAGCAGTCAGGATGACCTGGGTGTGGTTCCAGCTCTGACTCAGCCCAGCACAAAGCCCAACACACACAGCAAGTGTGCACAAGATTTGCCATGGTTGTTACTCCTGGAGCACAGCCCCACCTGGCCCCGCTGGCCCACACTTTGCACAAACTCAGACCAGGCAGACTGTGAGAATTGGCAAGCAGGTGACTCGAATTCTAATCCGAGCCATCACTCGGCAAACAGTCACATCCTTCGCTGGGGCCAACATCCTCATGTGAGAACCGGGATGCAGCCCCCACCCCGGTCAGCACATCCCACTTGGGGAGAGGCAAGTGACAGGGTCATGGAGGCCGAGGGAGGTCATGTGTGTGGGGTGTTCTCAACATCAGTCAGCCCTGGGAGGTGGATGGGGTTGACATGATTTCACTGACTGCAAGCCCCTCCTTGGAGCTGCAGAGACTTGACGGGAAAATGCAGAAAAGACAAGGAGGGTTTGCAGCTCACATCCCTCCTAGGCACCCCACCCTCCGACTCAATCAGGGGAGCCAAACTCCCCGAACCTGTGAGCCACATATCGGTGCGTATATTCTGAATAGATTGACCTTGTGTGGCCTGAACCATCGCAGGGACATAGTCTGGGGCCCATATGGGCACTTACCGTGTTGGTAGACAGGGCAACAAAGTGCTTCGCAACTGCAGAAGGCTACAAGAGACAGAGCCAAGTTACACCAAACCCATCCTGGGGGGCCACCCCCGGGTAACGATCCTCCCATCTCCAGAGAAACCAAGGCCCCGGGTGGGACCGACTGTTCCCAGTCCTTGGTTCTGAGGCCATTGGAGGAGCCCCACATCAAGGCCAAGAGGACAGAGGGCCCAGAGGCCAGCCAGCCCATCCTACCTTACCACATACAAGGCCCAGGAATGGCCCTCCCTATAAAGTGGGTGTGGCCAGGGGTAGAGAGGATCCCACAGGACCAAGGGGCCTTCAAGAAAGGGCCTTCAGCCAGTTGAGCAGGTTCTGCCATGTTTGGTGCGTCTGGGGCTAGCAAAACCAAGTATCTTAACCAGAAAAGTCAGGCACCAGAGAGGCTGCCTCCTGCTGCAGAAATAGGGCTGTAGGGCTAGGCTTGGGCACTCAGGTGGACGGGCAGGCCCACCCTGCCCTTCCGGGCCCACACACACTGCCCACCGCCCACCCAGCACTCACATTCTTGGCCGACATGAGAAGCCACTCCTTTGCTGTCTCTGCGTTCGTGATGGTCTCTTGGGTGGTAAAGGTCTACAACCAGAGAGTACAGCAGTCAGTCCCAGCTCATGCTCTGTGCAGCCTCCAGCAAGGACTTGGCAGCAGAGGCCATGTGGGTACCCAGTTGTCACAGGGAGCAGTGCATGTGGGTCAGTGACAGTGACTTCACATAACCTCCACCCACATTTCCACAAAGCCATGACGAGTGGCTGTGTCTGGGGCAGGAAGGGGCCTAGAAGTAGCGGTGTCATCCTGTGACTCCAGGACTCCACAACCAGAGGGAGGGGAATCCTAGTAAGAGCCACACCCCCTCTGTACACCCCCATCCCTGCCACGGGTCACAGGCCAGAGCATCTTCCAGGAGAGGGGCTGCGGCCATGCCTAGGGCTCCCTTCAGCCCGGCTAGGCTGTATCTCAGAATTCAGACAGCATTCTTAATATTTTATGTGTATTAACATGAGTAAACAGGGCATAAATGACAACAAACAAAACCCTACATTATCTGAACATGGGTCTGGGATCAGAAAGAAGCAGACACAAGGGACCGATCTCTAAGAAAGACAAGAACAGTCTCGGGCTAAGCACAGATTCCACAAAGCGAGCAAGTGCGGCCTGAAGACCAAGGTTCAAATTGACCAGTCCGGGCTTTATCAGGTGAACAGTGTTTGCCCCCAGACAAGGAACAGCCTGAGGGCAGCTGTGCTGACCTGATCCACAAAGCACAGTTCACTCAGAAGTGATGGGGAGGGTCGCGTGCCCAGGGCAGTGGCAAAGCATCCACCTGGCCCGCCCTGCCCCCACCCCAGTACATAGGGCTGGGGAGCCAGGCTGTACCTTGGAGGCGATGATGAACAGGGAGGACTCAGGGTTCAGGGCGGCCAGGGTTTTGGCAATGTGGGTCCCATCAATGTTGGAGACAAACCAGACCCGAGGACCTCCTGAAGAGTATGGCTTAAGGGCTTCCGTCACCATGAGGGGTCCCTGTAGGGAGATGTAAAATCAGAAAACAAGAGTCCAGGGCCCACAAGAGGTGGGAACAGCCAGGTCCCATTGTTGGAGAAGCTAAGGCCCTGGATGGGACCCCTCCCTCCACCCCAAGGCCATCCTCTCACCAGGTCAGAGCCACCGATGCCGATGTTGATGACGTCTGTGATGGGCTTGCCCGAGTACCCCTTCCAGTCACCGCTTCGTACTTGCTGGCAGAGAGAGGGACATGTGAGAAGCCCACCCTCTGAGGATAAGCTGCTGCTCAAACACATCCCTTTTGCATCCATATACCTCAGTCCCGACTTTCAGGCCCTCACAGGGGCCTACAGAGTGGCGGATGAGTAGGTGGCAGATTTCCTGCCACACTAACCCTCAACTATCCCATCATTAGCAAAGAGGGGTGACATCCCCCCTCACAGTAACATTGTCAGTATTTACATAACAAGGGTGAACACTCAGAAGAACCTAATACATCAGAGACCAAGAGACGTGAAATGCCAACCACGGGGACAGGAATGTCAGACATGCAGGAAACCTCCACATGGACCCCAGTGGCTCTTGCCTCCTGGTATGCACACCCCGTATAGTCCCCCATGCGGAACAGGGCTGACCTACACACCCATGAAGAGATTGCAAACATGACGGAGCATGACCTCAGAAGCTGGGTCCTGAGAGACCTCACAGCTTCTGTCTTGCTCTCTTGTGTCGCTCATTTTTGGGGGAGCCATCCACTATGTGGTGAGGACACATGAAGAAGCCCATGTGGTGAGGGCTCCTCTGCCAGCTGCCAGTGCCGAGTCACCATTCACGAATGGGAACCACCTTGGAAGAAGATCCCCCAGAACCTGCCAAACCTTCAGATAAGCACAGCCCTGGCCAACATCTTGACCACAACTTCAACAGACCCCCAAACAAAGACCAACCAGTTAAACCACTCCCGAATTTCTGACCCACAGAAACTAGGTGGGATCATAAATGTTTACTGTTGTTTTAAACCGAGTTTGGGTGGAATCTGTTATATAATGACAAATAACTAACACAGATTTTGGTATCAGAAATCCCTTCCAAAGTAGGGTATTGCCGTAACAGAAACCAAAAATTTGTGGACAAAGCTGAAAGAACCTTGAGGAGAGAGTGAAAACCTAAAAAAAACACTGGGAGAGACTATTAGCACAAGTTTGATAGTCCTCGAAGAGGCTGCTAAGTGTGGATTTAAAGAAAAGGGAGGAAAACATTCTTGGAAATGGGAGGAAAATAATCCTTGTTATGTAGGGACAGAAAGTTTAACACTTGCCTGCATGAACAGGGAGAGTAAGAGAGATGCTGTTATGATCCAGATAATCTAGCTACAGACGTTTTCACTGGGTCAAAGCAACTGCCTGGCTTTTCGGTGCTTACAGTAAAATGCAAGAAGAAAAAAGTAAGCTAAAGGAAAACCTTTTAAACAAAAAGAGGCCAGGAATTGTTGGGTTTGAAAATTCCCAGCCTCTCCAGGCAACAAGTGAAGCTAAAATTAAGAGACAGCTCCTTGGCAAAGGTTCACATGCAGGGCACTCACAGAAGCATAGCAAAAAGACAAAGCTGAGAAGAGCTGCAAAGTCCTTTGTTAAGATCTCTGAAAGCGCTAAGGCGGTAACAGAGAAACTTTGAGGCTTCTACGAAGCTCAAGGGTACTGTCTCTGTGGTCTCAGAAGCAGTGGTAGAAAGGACCTTATTTTTAAGAACCTGGTGGGTGTGGCTTTTGTCTAATGGAGTGAACCCCCCCCCCCCCAATAAGCTTCATAGGAGGCCCACAAAGTTTTTAAAGATAATTGCATTGTCAGAAACATCACCAGCTTGGAATAAAAGGGACAGAGATGGTACATAGAGAAAAGAAGACTTTAGATACCCACATTTCTGTAGGCAGTCGCAGGCTCAGAAAACTATGCAGTGACAAACAAGGCTACCTTTCATGTGCAAAGATGAATGAAGACAAAGCCAAAGCCCTGAGGAATGGTTCTCAGGCTTGAGTGCTAACCAAGCAACTGACAACATGTGTCCTGCTGGATTTCAGAAGTGCTTCGGACCAATGGCTCCTGTGTAATGCCTCCCACTTTTCCCCTTTCTGCAAAGGAATTATGCTTTATCAGCTCTCCTATGCCTATTCTACTGTTGTCTGTTGGGTGTGTGAAGGGTAAATAACTTGTCTCCTTAATTCACATGTCCTCAGATTAAAAGGAACTGTAATTATTAAAGGAAACGCAGGTACGACTATCCCTGTACCTAATTTAGAGGATGAGGTTGACTTCTAGCCGATACTGCGATGGGATAGCACCTTCAGAGAAGGTGAGTGGGGTATGTTGCCTGTGGAAGGAGCCAGACGGCAGACTATGGTGGCCAACTTCCAAGATGGTTCCCAATGATCCTCACCTCCCGGCACAGAATTCATGTCCTTCTGTAGTCCCCTCCCACTCTGGTCAGAGCCTACTTGTAAAACCAATGGGTATTACAGAAATCAAAGAGTGCAATTTCTGATGCTGGCTCATAAAAGACCTGGAGGCACTCTGCCTTTCTCTTTGTTGTATCACTTACTCTGAGGAAAACCAGCTGCCTTGTCACGAGGACACTCAAATAGCCTGCGGGGAGGTCCACCAGGTAGAACCGAAGGCTCCCAAAAGCCAGCACTAATTGTTAGTGAGCCCCTTGGAAGCAGATCCTGCAGCTCCCATTAAGCCTTCAGATGAGTGTAACCTTGGGCCAACAACTTGACGACAACCCTTTATGAGATCTGAGGCAGAACCACGCTGTGCAGTCATTGCAAATTCCTGATCCACAGAGATGTTGGTTGTGTTCAGCTGCTAAGTTTTGGAGTCATTTGAGGACCCAGCAACTTTTATTTTTGCTTTATGTATTAATAATAAAGCAATTGGGCCGGCCCGGTGGCTCAGGTGGTTAGAGCTCCATGCTCCTAACTCCAAAGTCTGCTGGTTCGATTCCCACATGGGCCAGTGGGCTCTCAACCACAAGGTTGCCGGTTCAATGCCTCGTGTCCTGCAAGGGATGGTGAGCAGTGCCCCCTGCAACTAAGATTGAACACGGCACCTTGACCTGAGCTGCCTCCCCGATGGCTCAGTTGGTTGGAGCGCGTCCTCTCAACCACAAGGTTGCCGGTTTGACTCCCGCAAGGGATGGTGGGCTGTGCCCCCTGCAACTAGCAACGGCAACTGGACCTGGAGCTGAGCTGTGCCCTCCACAACTAAGACTGAAAGGACAACAACTTGAAGCTGAATGGCACCCTCCACAACTAAGATTGAAAGGACAACTTGACTTGGAAAAAAGTCCTGGAAGTACACACTGTTCCCCAATAAAGTCCTGTTCCCCTTCCCCAATATAAATAAATAAATAAATAAATAAATAAATAAATAAATAAATAAATATAATAAAGCAATCAACCTATGGAAAATTTTCCATCAATACAGAAAGGAAATAAGTTGCCCATCTCCTCAATCCTCAAACTCACCATTAAAATTTTAATAGAATAAAGCATCTCAGAGGAGGAAATGTGTATATCTTTAACATAACACACACACTTTATTTGACCAGATGGTCACTGTTTTACGACACATGCCAATTATGTAACTTCCTTTTGTTAACTTCATAATATATCCTGAACAGGATGGCAGGTCGGTGCAGCCGCAGTCCCCTAATTCTTAATGATGCCCAGGACGACAGTATCCGAACATACACTGATTTCACTGGTCAGTCCCCTCTGATAAATAAGCTCAGGTTGTTTCGGTTTTTGCCTCTACAACCAAGGTCACGGCAAACATCCTCATCTAACTTTGGAGAACTTTTATGAGGGCAGCCATGGGGAGTGTTCCTCACCATGGACTTGCTGCCATTCAGCAGCTTTCTTGAACTATAAATACCCCATCTGTCTGAGTCAGGTACTCCCGCGGCCAGCCGTAAGGCAAGGCCTTCCTGCAAACAGCTCCCCAAAGGCTAGTGGCACACTTTCCACATGGCATGCCAGAGCACACAAGCGTTGATCAAACAGAGCATGTCAGCTCTGCCACTCACAGCAGATGGCTGAAAATGCACCCCCACCCCCCACCCCCAAGGCCCCTCACACATGCCGGTCACTGGTAAGGCACATCTGGAATCCAGTTTCCCATCAGGATCCCAAGCTTTTCTCACCCTGGGAAGTCCTACCCCCTCGGCTGCCAGACCAGATCACCTCCTGCCATTTCAGGTCTGCAAATAGCTCTCAGCCAAAGCCACCAGACTTTGACCAGCCACACGTGGGGGCCACTGCTCTCAGGGACAAGCTGACCAGAGCACAGATGATGACTCCCAGAGCACAGAACCCATACATACAGATGTGCACACACCCGCACAGACAAACAAGCCCACAGAAATCACCCTTGTACTCTAGGCTTGAGGCCGTCCGCCACCCATTGCAGAATATCCCCTGGGACAGAAATGAGGCAATTGACGTGGGGCAATCTCTAGCTAGTCTGAGGTTAAACCTCTAAACCCCAACACAGGAAAGTTAAGCGCACTGACGCTGACACAACAACATCTCCTACATATTATAAGTACAAATAAGCTGCAGAAAAGCAGGTAAAAATCAACCCGTGTGTTTGTGTATACGCATGGGCATGTGTATATTTCAAAAAAAGGAGATGACAAATGTATGCGTATGCTAGTACATGCAGAGTTGTTTGGGGGTATGGTCCAGGAAATTTTAAAACACTTATTTTATCTAGTTCTAGACTAGGCAATAAGGGGATATGACTAAAGAGATTAGAAAAAGCAAGATTCTCCCCCACTGTCCCATCCCTCAGGAGCCTCACTTTTCAGATCTCGGCCACTGGCCAGACTGTCCCCAGGAGCCCACAGGAGTCTACAGTTCAGGACGGATGCTGCTCCACTGCTGCCAGCTGTGGGCTCATTCAGAACAGGGTCAGGGAAATTCGTGCCTTAGCAGAGCCCCCCAAGGGCCCACAATCACAGATCACCCTCCACCTTAGATCACTCCCCACTCAGTGAGGGTCTGAGTCCTCTCCAAGGAAAGTGGAGGGGTGGCCCATCAGGGCCCCGAGATACCCAAATACATGCACACATATGGCTAAAGGGAAGTCCAGCCCAGTAACTGCTTACCTGGCAGAAAGACTTCATCTTCTCCAGGACCCTGTTCACCTCTGGCATCACGTCCTTGCCGTCCACTAGAATGGGTGTGTTTGACCGGTTCCGCAGAGCAATGTGCAGCACGGCCCGATCCTGGGGACAAGCGACAGAATGAGGAGCTTCCCACCTTAGGGCAGCCACACTTCCAGCTGGGCGTGGTGCAGTCAGCTCAACCTCTAGACACTGGACTTGCAGACCCTGAGGTCTCGTCAGTACCATGGTCTCATACTGAGAACCTACTACGTGATTCTGGAAGTAGGGGCTACCCCAGGCCCCGGGGAGAAGGCAAGGCATGTGCCACTCCCTTATGTGCTGCAGACGGTCAGTTCCAAAGGGAGGGAGACCAGAATCAGCCTAGGATTGGTCCCAAGGGCCAACAGGGGTTTAGAGTCTGAAAAGCCAAGGAAAGAAGCACAGAGCGAGCAAAGATAGAGAGTGGTGACAACCCAGGTCAGAGACATGCAATAAATGGCTTCAGAGGACGAGGCCTCATTAAGCCTAAAGTAGTCTCATCTTCCTGATGTGAATACATGGTGTTTGCATGGTATCTCTTCAAAAGTGCCCCCTGCCCCTGGGATGTGGAGCAAACCAGGCAACTCAAGCTTCCCTCCAGCGGCCCCATCACACCAACTGCCAGAAACCAACCAGACCCTGAGATTGTGATAGATACCAGGCAGCTGGCCTTGTCATGTGAGAGCAACAGTCCCATCAAGCTGAAGCCGGCAGAGGAGTCCTTGACAGAAACCGGCCTAAAGATGCCAGGTGGGCAGGAAAGGGATGGTCTCGGGACTCCAACCCAGGGAGAGGTTCACTAAGGTGGACCTTGAAAGCTTCAAGTCTGACCCCACTCCTGTTCCATATTCCATAGGCAAATGCACTCCTCCAGGAAGCCCTCCTTGATTACAGCCTCTCTCAGCCTAGCCCAGCAGTGCGAGACAGGTTGAATCTGAATCCTGGTTCTGATTTTATAGATATGACATCTGGGACCTCTGAGCCTCAGGTTCCTTGTGTGTAAAAGGAGGATGATAACATCATGAGGAGGAGCCTCTGAGTGCACAGTGATTACTGCGTCTCCGGCTTCCACAGTAATTCAGGAACGCCTAAGTCCTGGCCTCACCACTGCTTCTTACTGACTCCAACCACCGAAGAGGTTGATCTTTTGACAGAAGATTCTTCTTTTCACTAATAAAACTTGCAGCAAAGGTAGATCTGAGTTAAGTTCTCCAAGTGTGCCCTGAGAAGCTTTCTCCTTGCAGGCTTGAGATGTGCTCTCCCTAGGCAGACACCGGGAGCCATTCCATGCTCACCAGATCCAGACCGCCAATCTTGGGGAAGACACATCCCAAGGCCCTGCAACCCACAGGAGGAAATAGGCCTTCAGGCCCTTCATTAAGCAAAAGCATTGCCTAAGAGGAGGGGTGAAGACATGGTGGGGCTAACGGTCAGATGAACACCAAAGGGAAGGAAGAGGCCCTAGCAGACCAGCTGAGTTCTGCTCACCTCGGTGAAATTGATCTTCTGGCCATTGAACATGTGCTCCCGGGCAGCCTCCACACCCCTGGACTTGGCCTGAGAAGACATAACACTGAAGCCTGGTCCCACCCACACTGGCCCCCAAGAGTCCAAGCTCCCATGCACAAGGCTCGGTGCAGCCCTGAGCGGGGTTGATGGCTGCAGCCTGGCGCCCTCCCCCACTGCCTAGGGAAGGGTCTGCTCAGAACCTGAGCCAGGGCCAGGAGCTCAGAGCCCTGCGCTGGCACACAGGCAGTCGCTGAGGTCCACAGAGAGAAGGAAGTAAAGATGCTCAAGGACACGGGGGCTCCCAGGAGCCCAGCTTGCCCACCACACCGAGGGTCACAGGTCAAGCCTCCCACAGGAGAACATTACCAGATCCACCAGCATTTGCATCACACCCTCCGTCACAAGGTTCTTGGAGTAATCCAGCAAAATGCGCCCATGGTTGGTGTTGAGTGTCAAGCTGCAGAAAAATGACAGAAGCATTGACCACACCCTCAGGTTCCCACAGCCTGCTGCTCCCTGATCAGACCTGCCTCCAGGAAAAAAACCTTCCTTGTGCCACACCCCAAACAGGCCTCAGCTGCCCAACACAGTGGTGGTGTCTTTTACCTGCCTGTCCCCCAGGCTGACCTGTAGCGACAGCAGCATAGTGAAAAAGGCCATTCTCGGAATGGAGAGGCAGACTCGGGGTGAGGAGCCATTCCTCTGCTAAAACTGAGATGGAGAATGGGAAGACAGAGCTGCGTGCACTGCCCCTGCCTAGCCCAGGGAGTGACCATCACCTCCCAGAGCTTCCATTCTGAGGTTCAACTTCCTCAGGGAAGGACCCAGATGACAGGGCTGGCCATCGGGGGCTTCCAGCCCGGAGCCACAGACCTCTCCTCCCCAACACACCTGTACCAGTGCCCAGAGCACGCTCGGCCCCATTCCCGCCCCCCAAGGTTTCCGCCGACAGACTCCCTTCCATTTCCTGGTCCTTCCCAGGTCGCCGGAAGGCATCATGCCCCCACATCTCTACCTTTACACCAGGCTCCCTGCAAATCCCCCGGGTCTGCCCCACTCTGACCGCATCCCGCAGACGGTCCCAAGCCCATTCTCATCCGGCAGGGGGTGGAAGGAGACAGCCCTTCCCCTCCTGCTGCGTCAGCGAGGGCCCCTCCGCACAACAGCGGAAGGAGTCCATTCTCAAACCGCTGGGGCTGAGGGGTGGAGACGGGAGGAGGGTGAGGGACATGTCCCCGTGGAGGGAAAGCCGTGAAGGCGCCCACTTCTCATGGCTAAGCAGCCAGCCCCGGCCCCGGACCCCCGACAAGTCCCCAGGAACCTGCTTCAAGGAGGCGTCAAGGACAAACTGCGGCCTAAGCCCGATCCGTGGCCAGGGGCCCCCGGGGACCTCCGGCTGGGCCACCGGCCTTGGCCCTGCACACCCTGAGCTGCGGCCCCGCGCACCGCAATCCCGGCTGCCACGTCCCGCCAGACTCTGGCCCCGCGCGCACCTGAAGTGATTGAAACGTTCCTTGTCCGCTTCGAAAAGGCGGCGCAAGTTGAGGTCAGAGCCGTGCTCGCGGTGCCATTCCTTCAGCTTCTGGAACTGCGGATTTTTGGTGAGCGCGGCCATGGCGAGAACAGCAGCGTGCACAGGCTGGGTCGTGAGCTGAGGAAGAAGAGGGACCGCCGGCGTGCAGAAAGCTCCCCCCGAGCAGCGGTCTTTATGGCGCAGGCGCCCGGCCCCGCCCCTCCCGCCCGGCCCCGCCCTCAGCACCCGCCCCGCGACTTTGCCAGCCGCGGGGCTCCGGGGCTTCCGCTGGTGTCGCCGTGCAACAGGCGGCCACTTATGCTGCTGCTCTGCGACCTCTGCCTGGAAGCGACTAGGGGACAGAGGCCGAGATCCCAATGCCCCGGTGTGTTTGATTCGTTCGTTCATTCATTCATTTAACACAACTCCTTCAGATACCTTCCATGTTACAGGTAGTGTTCCGGACGCTGCAGATACATAAGCAAATATATAAGCAAAATATACGGTATATCAGATGCTGTTAAGTGTTATTGAGAAATGGAAAGCTGGAAAGGGCTCTGGAAGTGGGGGTTGCACTTTTTAATAGAATGGTCAAGAGAAAACCCGCACTCATGAGGTGACATTTGAGCAAAAGCCTAAAGAAGGTGAGGAAGCAAGTCAGTGGGATATCTGGCGGGTAAGTATTCAGGCAAAGAGAAGAGCAACTGCGAAATTCCCAAGAGCAGCCTGCTGAGATGTTTCAGAAGCAGAAGGAGGCAAGATGGCTTGGAGTGGTGTGAAGGAGGCAGAATGCTAGAAGACGAGGTCAGAGAAAGTAGGAAGGCACCAAGATCACATAGACTTTGTAAGTCACGGCGAGAACTTGGGTTTTTATTCCGAGAGAGATGGGAAGCCACCGAAGGGTTCTAAGCAGAGGAGGGATGTCATCTGGCATGTTTACAAAGGATCAGATCCACAACGCAGCAGGAATGTAAGTAAGGACAACAGATAAGAGGCTACTACAAGAGTGAGGCCAGGGAAGAAGGTGACTTGGGTCAAGACGGTAAGAGTTGGGCGTGGTGAATATATTTTTATTTTGAGTGAAGAAATGACAATTTCCTGGTAAGAGAGATAAAGAACAGTCAAGGGTGACATCCAGTTTTCTAACTGAATTCCTAGAAAAATGGAATTATCACTGCATCTTGCAGAGATGCAAGTTTTGGGGCAAGATCATGATCTTGTTTTTGGACATGTTACGTTTTCAAAACTCATTAGACATCCAAGTGGAGGTGTTGAGTTGGGTATTCATGTCTGGAGAAAAGGTTCGAGCTGGAGGAAAACCTTGGGAGTCATCAGTGAATAGACAGCTTTTGAGTGAGACTCTAGATGAGAGTTGGGACAAGGGAGTGACTAAAGTCCGAGGGGAGAAGAGGTCCAGAAACTGGGCACTGAGATTGAGCTTCTCCATCACCCTGTTCCAACAGCTGTCCAGCAGGGTGCCCTGTGCTGCTGCCGTCCCAAGCCTAGGTCTTCCTCCTTCTCACCTCCCAGCTCCATGCACTCAATGCCACCACTGGCCTCTGCAACTGGCGTTTCTTTCCCTGCCCAGAATGATCTGGGGTCCTAAAGATGAAGAAGGAAAATAGGGAGGGGCTGAAGACTGAAGAAATGAGTGGTCACAGGACTTTGCAGGGAACAGCCCCATCCATGTGGCCCTTATTTACTCAGAGGAGTTTTGGGTCAACTATCAACTGTCATATTTAAGTGAGCTTCCCATACCCAGCACAACTCTGACAGTGCTGAACAGCCTCTGTTCTTCTGGAGATCCTGAGAAACGCTCCAACCAGAGTTTCCCATCCAAGCCACTTACTTGTCTGCACAGAACAACACACTCACACCTAAATCCTGTGTTTCGGAACAGAACCTCATCCAATAGGAAGGCCAGTCTCAGTAGCCGCTGAACCATCATCTGCTTACACTATGATTCCTTGGATGACTTCTAGCCTAACGGTAGCCACTGACTCCTTTTTTTCTAGTAGGCTCTTTTTTGTGACTAGGGTGGACATCTCATGTCTTGTCCAAAACCATACCTCCCACCCATGTGTTTCTTTCTCTGCCTCCTTGATTGCATCAGAGATAAGTCCATGGCCTAAGCCAGCCAAATGGGGTCTCTTTCTGGGACTCTGGTGCCAGCAGCAGTTACTCAGCTTTTTGTAGTGCTGTTCCCTTTCTGAAAGGACAAACCTGAGGTTCCGTCCCTGGTCTCAAGAAAAACAATGGAGAGAATGATCCCCCTCAGAGATTCCAGAGTGAACCTTACAGGGCCCAAGTTCCTCTGTCTGCAGCTGGTACACGAATCAGTGATTGCTCTTAGTGCTGATGTTGTTTTGAGCTGAGCTGTCATTTACAACTCCATGTCTTTCCAAATGTTTTATGAGTATTCACCTGGCCAGCGCCACAGTGTGTTCTCCAATATCTTCTTTTGTCCACTCAAAACCCAAAGGAGCAGCTTAGAATCACTAGAAGCCTCTGATGATTTCCTGTTTGAAAGTTTCATCTTTTTGACATTCTTTAATGTACACACCTTCAGCAGTTTGGCCTCTGTGATTCCCAGTGGCTTCAATTATTCCAGATTTCCCCCTGTAGTATTTTAGGTTTAACACTGTACTTTCAAATTCCAAATTACATGGATTTTCTACATTAGCAGAAAACTAGGTTCCTACCTGGAGGGTCCTAAATCACAGCAGCTAAGGAGAGAAAAATCCAAGTAGAACAAGGAAGACAGTTATTATTTGAAAGCTTTTTGTCATCCAAATGACATGGTTACTACCACTGCCAGTTTACTCTGCAAAGCTCTGAGCTAAATTCTCTCATATGCAGCCCTCACAGCAGCCCTATGAGGAAGTTCCTGCTGTTCTCTCCATTTAACAGAGAGGTTAAGAAATCTAAAACCAGGGCCAGCCCGGTGGCTCAGGTGGTTAGAGCTCCATGCTCCCTAACTCCGAAGGCTGCCGGTTCTATTCCCACCTGGGCCAGTGGGCTATCAACCCCAAGGTTGCCGGTGCAATTCCTCGAGTCCCCCAAGGGATGGTGGGCTCCGTCCCCTGCAACTAGCACTGGCAACTAGCACTGGCAACTGGAACTGGAGCTGAGCTCTGCCCTCCACAACTAAGACTGAAAGGACAACAACTTGAAGCTGAACGGCACCCTCCACAACTAAGACTGAAAGGACAACTTGACTTGGAAAAAAAAAAGTCATGGAAGTACACTGCTCCCCTTCCCCAATAAAATCTTTAAAAAAAAAAAAAAAGAAATCTAAAACCAGCCATTCTGCTGCTAAGTAGAAAATCAATCCACGGTTGTCTGATTTTTGAGCACTCTTCTTAATCAAACCCTGTCCTGCCTGCCATTTCCTGGCTCTTCCCCATCATTCCTGTTCTTTTAACATCAATTAGGTCTCTGATTGACCAGGTAGAATTTTACAAGTGGACATGGCCAAGAATGGCATCTCAAACGGGAAGGACAGCAACATGGCAAAGGCAGAGTTAGGAGAAGTCAGCCACTGCATTAGCACTCGGGTCTCAGGATCTTTGTAGGGAAGTAGAAAGAAACCCACCAGGGAAAGTGCAGTACGAGGGATCGTGATTAGTCACTGGAGTGTGAGGGTGGCATCTCATAAAATCCTGGGGAGTGGAGTGGGGTCTGTAGTCTGCAAAAATATCAGTGTAAGGTAATCTTACATTCTGATTAAAGTTAAACCCACTTTTTCTACCATCATCATCGCAATCCGCACTGTATGTTGTGCGAATCCGGGGGTCCTGAGGGCACTGACGCTTTAAGGGGTCGTATGTGCCCAGATCAGGGGCTGACTAACCACAACCGAAAGAAAACCTGGCTCAAACAGTTCAAGAGACCCTGCTTCAGCGCCGGGCACTTCAAGTGCCCTCAGCAAGCCTGGCGCTGGAGAGAGTGGATTTGATGGTGGACCTGAGTGCGGAGGCAAGTTAGGAGGTCCAGGGACAGTCTTAACTCTTGATAAAGATTAATTTTGGAGCCTAGCACAGCCTTGGGAAACCAATTGACTTCCACTGAATATTTGTGAAACTAGCACTCACTTGGCCTGTGGCACAGTTCCAAACAAGAGCCCTATTCTACAGTGAGGAAACTGAGGCATGACCGTTTAGGTAAGTCAGGCCTTAATTTGGGACCGCTGGCCTCCTGTCCAAGCAGGACTTGGAGACCAGGGGATGAGGGGTACGGGCGGGGGAAGAGGGACGGGAGTGGGGCAGTTCTGGAGCCCGAGCTAAAGAAGCCCACGGGAGGTCGGGCGCGAGGCGATCCACAAGGATGGGCTTTCACGAGTTGTTCCGGGAGGAGCCCGCACCGGGGATGCTGAGTCACGGTGAGCGGGCGAGGGCTAGGGGACCGCGCCTCCCTGGAACTCTGCGCAGCTCCTTGCGCAGGGACCCACTCTCCCGAGGGGCGGTGCGCACATGTCTACACGCACGGAAGGCGGGATCGGAGCATATGGGGGGCGGGGGAGCGCACGCGTCTGCGTGTGGGCTCGCACGTCCGACGCTCAAGTGTGCGCATGTCACCGCGCGGAGTCGGGAACTGGGTTGCAGACAGGAACTCCCACACGCCTCGGTCCGCCAGTCTGGGAGGAACGTGCGCGTACATGTGCGCATACTCTGCGTGCGGACGGGAGTGCGCGTGCGCAAGCGAGGAGCAATCCGGAAGGGGGCGCCAGCTCGCCCAGGAGGCTCCGTCTCGTTCGCCGTGAAGGTTCTAGGTGTCGCCCCTCCCTCGATTTTCCGTGGGAATCCTTTGTTAGGTCTTTAAAAAAAAATGTCCCCGCCGCACATATTTTCGTGGGTTTGACGATAATAGAAACTTCTATGTTTACTAACTAAAGGGATACGTCGTTCTGCCAGCAATTTCTAATGTCAGTCTCTCCTTGCAGTTCTAGTACAAACTCTGTACAAACTCTAATTTTAGTCCGAAATAAGAGGCGATTTCATTTTAAGCCTCGTTCTATTTTTTGCTCTGTCTTAGAAATTGCCTCTGACCTCAGTTGCTTCGTGCTGTTCTGCATACTGGACAGGTGGCCATGAATAAGACCGGCTCCTTGCTCTCGTGAAGCCTTGGCTCTAGTGAGGGTCAAACGTAAACACACATTCCAGAGGAGTGCTAATTGCTGTAATAAAAGACAAAGCCGGGTAGAGGCTGGGCTCTGGCTCAAGAGAACTGATGGGAGAGGCCCAAGCACGGAGCAGCCTTGGGAGCAACAGGCAGGTGGGCACCGGGTAAGCCAGGGGTGTCCAAACTTTTTTCAACTTTTTTCACCAAGGGCCATATGTGGTAAAATACACAAACAGCCAGACCACTCACTCGAGGTGAAGTACTATTCCCTTACCTGGTTTATTTAAGTAAACTATATTTTTGGAATTTGCTGCAGGCCAATAAAAAATGGATTGCGGGCTGCAGTTGGCCCGTGGGCCGCAGTTTGGACACCCCTGGGGTAAGCGGATGTCCGGTAAGTAGATGTTGAGGTAGCAGGGGTGTATGGGAAACCCTGAAGCCAGAGAGGAAGAGGCAGCAGCCTGGTGATGAGCAGGTTGATGGCAATGGAGATGTAATAACATAGAATTTAAATGTGCATAGAGCTACTTAGACTTCCTGATTAATTGAATGAGGAAAGAAAATCAATAATGTATTCTAGGATTTCCACTTGAGCAACTGGGTGGGTGAATGGATGGTAGTACCTCTTTCCAAGGATGGGAAAGATGGGGTCATCGCTCTAAAAGTCTGAGTTTTAAGGGCAGAAACTGCATCTCCTTTGCAGCCCTAGCTCCTAGCAAGGGCCTTGTTCCCAGGTGACATTAGTGAATGTTGAAATGAACATGACACTCCTGAAACCATCCTTCCTCCTCAGGCCCATATGCTGAACTCACTTCACTCCCAATAAAAGCTACATGCAGTCCCTTCATAGACAAACAGAAGCCTGGGCCCAGGGAGCCTATCCTTGTGGAATCATAAGGCAACTATGTGTGTTACTTTCAGGAACGTGCCCCTGGAGGGTCCCTAGACTCCCAGGCCCATGTGGTTGGGAGCCTGCCAGGCATGCTGTCCACTTACAGGGCTTTTTGGCAGTCAAGGAGCTGGCCATTGGGATGGTTTATTTCCTGTCTCCATATCAGGACGAAGATCACAACAGGGGCCACAGTGCCCAGAAGGCCAGGCCCACCCAGTGCCATGGTTGGCATGCGGCATTTCAGCTACACCCAGAGCTGGATGCCCCTCTCTCCCAGGATCAAGTGTGAAAGGAGTTTCACCAGTCTCACAAGGACCTCAACTGCCTCTTCGTCCTCTTCTTAGCTGGGCCTAGGCCTCCAAGGACCCTTTTGGGGCTCAGGTGTAACATCTGTCTGCTTCCATCCCCACCTATCCAGCACTGAAGTTGGGGCTACAGGACTCCTATTTCCACCAGTGCTGTGAATCAGGTCAGTGAACAGCACTGGGTACACGTATTAAATAGGAACATGCTTGGATAAATGTGTTTTTCCAGCTAGAATTTTAATATGAACTTTCAGTGTATTCCTTAACAGACTCATGCAACATGGCTATGACTAAGCAACCTTGTCCTGAGGTGCCCTTGGAAGGCTCTGGACCTGGTCCCCACGCTCAGCTTCTGGGCATCTCAGCAGAAAGAAGCCTGAATGGTACTTATACTGGTAGGTTTTATATTAATGCTCACATACTATTTTCCTAAGGTCAAAAAAGTTTCAATCAAGTACTCTCTTGCTATAAATGAAAATGAGTTGAAATTCCTTTGTAACTTACCCTGTGTGGTTCCCACTGTATAATCTTTCCATCTGCTTAGCAGGATGGGGTCATCCAGTGAGACTAGTCCTTGTCCCTGAGGAAGGGTCTCTGCCACATATTGGGTCCCTGGTGGAGTGGTGGGAGACCTCATTTCTGGGTCTGCTCCTTGGAAAGGCTGCCTGGGCAGCTGACAGCACCCAAGCTTGGTGGAATGGGAGTGTTGGCAGACCACAACCCAAGGAGAGAGCTTGCATCCTTCCAGGTGGTCTCTTTCACAATGACATTGGCTCTGCCTGCACAGAAGCCTCTCCTACCATGTTTCCCTGAAAATCAGACCTAGCCGGACAATCAACTTTAATGTGTCTTTTGGAGGAAAAATTAATATAAGACCCGGTATTATATTATACCAGGTCTTATAGTAAAATAAGACCGGGTCTTATATTAATTTTTGCTCCAAAAGACGCATTAGAGCTGATTGTCTGGCTAGGTCTTATTTTCGGGGAAACACGGTAGCTTTGGCTTTAGGGAAGCCAAGAGGAGAGGAGTGTAGGTTGTCTTTCTTCCTATCCAGCCACACCAGTTCATCCTATACCCCCAGTGGTCTTTCCCTTTTCAAGGTCTCAAAAGCAGAGAAACCAACCCAGGTGCAGCTTTTCAAAGTAATGAATGAGGCAGGGCTTCTGAGAGACATGGTGTCTGTTGCCGTTCATTTTAAACAGAGATACAAAATATTATTAAATGTATATTTTTAATAAAGCCAATAGTTATTTTACTTATAGGAGCTTTAAAAGATACAAAATGTATAGTTCCAGTTTGGAAGCGTTGTAACTACTCACACTGTGTCCTGCTGATGCCTGAGCAAGGCAGCCACGCGCGGCCACGCAAAGGACACACACACGCACGCACGCACACACATGCGCTTTGGCGAGACGCCCGCCAAGCGCAGCACCTGGAATTACCAGTGTTCAGAGCAAGGTGGTACTGAGAACACAGCACCTACCAGGAGAGCACACATAGACAGCTTCACACAGTCTCACAGCCCATGGAGATGCAATTACAAAATGTCTTAAGAAAAACAGACTAGAAAGGGACAATGAGCGATGTTGATGTCAGCTGTACTGGGGCATCAAGGACGGACCTCTGACCAGGGTGAGGTCTTGGGGAGGCACTATTAAAACAAGAGTACTTCAGTATAATAGAACTGGAAATACAGGGTACTGTGAACACGTTACGGAAGGAAATAGAAAACTATCTTACAAGTCAAACAGCCACGAACAACTTCAACAGAGATTAGTGCACACACGGTGACATCTAACACAAACAAGAGCCACGCAGGGTGGGTGCAAAGCACGTGCCTGAAAAAGTCTATGTACAAAAGAGTTCTCTGTAAACATGGTGAGGTGAATGTTCAGAACCCACGGTGACAGGATCAAAAGCACAGGCGGCAACGGCATCCCCACACAGCACAAGACATCACCCGAGGCCTGGGAACAGCCTGGCAACACAGTACTGACGATTCAATGGCTGGGCTCAGACACCCTAAGGGCCCTCTATAGAATTAGTGTGTGTACATATATATATTTTTTTCTTTTTGGTATTTTTAAATATAAATTTACTTATGTCCGTAGAAAAATGAGAACATAAATGTGTTATTACAATCTTTGCTGGAAAAGCTTATATGGAGTTAGAAAGAATAAACCATTTATTAGTAGTTAACATATATTAAAATGGTTTAATGATTTAAGAAAATATAAAAAAAATATTAATACTGTCAAACTTTCATACCAGAAAATATTATGGATTTTTCTCAATTAGACTTTTTCAAAGATGAAGTATGAAAAATTTAAATAAGTTTTATATAAAGAACTTCTGTAACCTCAATTAATATACAGTGGGATATGTCTACTCTATATAGATATATTTATTATTTCTCAATTTAAGCACCATTAAATTCTTCTGGATCCATTCTGGCTGGAAAAAACCCCTAAATCCACAGGATGTTATCTATTTAATGGCACGTTAACCGAAAATGAGGTTTTTATTTTGTTGTTTTTCTGTTTTTGTCTTTTAAAGAAAATACTTTAAATTCTTATCTATATCTTAATTGGTTTGTCTTGAGCCAGCTCATAAATGTTACTGCAATTCCAAGTGCAGGGGTCTCTGTGCAGCCCTTGACCACACCCCCACCTTCTGACACCATGCTGAGGCCTCTGGCCCTATGTGGAAGGAGCTGAGGGCAGCAGGTGTAGCTTTACCCTGCACACAGACAGCAGCTAGCGGGCTCATTTCCATGCACCATCAGGAATATGCCTCTGACATCAGTTTTATGATCCTGCTTTCGTAAAGCCAGTGAAGGCTGCACCCTCTGGGTGCTGTGGGGGTGGTGAGGGGCTGCCCACCCACAGAAAACCCAGGTGATTGCTTCTGATCACAAATATTCTATATGTTGTCTATTTTGTATAAGCTTAAAAAAAAATAGTGTTGAACAAAACTCCAGCCGCTGTATTTGTTAACCTTAAAATATTCAATGTGTTTTAGGCAGGAGATGTTTTAACTAAAAACCTATATGAAAAATAGTTATGAAATACAGTGATTGGTGTGGTCATCACTCAATGTGTTTAGGAGGGGGAAGGGGAAGTTTCAAAAGAATGGTCAGTTTTGCTCTCAGCCTTCAGGTCTGATGCCTTCCCAGCACACACACAGTAGGACTACAAACTTGAGAGCTGTGTTTCTCAAAGTGTGGCCTGTGGCCCACCTGCATCAAGATCACCAGAAGTGCTCATTAAGCTCAAAGATCCCCCGCATTTCCCTGAGGCGGGTCAGAGACCTCAGCCTGCAGCTGGCCCTCCAGTGCTCTGATGCCTCCAACATGTGAGAAGCCAGGCATGAAAGGCTTAGAGCTGCCAACCACCCCCATCCCCAAGGATCTCTGCCTGGGACAGGGGTGCACTGGTCCTCTGGGGGGCTGGTGCCAGCTAGTCAGCCCTAGGGTGGGGACACTGGCCCCGACAGCTTTGGGCAGGCAGGTGGGCCAGCCTGGGTCAGTACTGGGGCAAGTAGGCCGGCCTGCGCTCAGCCTTCCCGGGGAAGGCCTTGAAGCCCTTGGATGCTGCCTTGTGTGCTGGTGGGGGTGGGGGCTGCGGTGGAGTCTGCACGTAGGTGAAAGAGGCGGCGCTACAATCGCTGGTCGCAGCCCACACTGGGGACTGCAGCATCTGCATGGTGTCGTTCCACTGGCTGCCAGGGCTGGTGACTGCATAGAGTGGTGCACTTGGGCTAGGCAGTGTGCTGGGCAGCGGGGAAGGGTGTTGCCAGGGTGCTTTGGGCGGCCACGTTTTGGTTTTGTTATCCTGAGAGACAAAAGAAGGTTCTTAGTGGCATTTCTGGCAACTCATCATCTTTCCCCGCCTTCCCCCATCTCTGGCCCTGCTCTTACCTACGAGACAGGGTGAGAGCCCTCCCCCTCCCCACAGCCCTGGAATAGCACTGGCGAACAGAATGTGCAATGATAGAAATGCTCTATGTCTGCACTGTTCAATATACTAGCCCCATGTGCTTAGTGGCTATCGTATTGGACAGCACAGTCCCAGAGCTTCCTCTCCATATGGCTCTGAGTCAGCAGAGATGGCTAATCATTTAGACAAAATCATGGGGGGAAAAGTCATTCACCTCAAACAAAAGCCCTCATTTCTTTGAGGCCCTCTTAAAACTTAAGCTTTGGAACTTTGCTCATGGTCTGTACCCCTTAGAGCCAGCCGTCTGTGCCAGAGCAGAGCGCATCATACCTGATTCATGTCCTCCACTGTGGTAAGAAGAGGTGGTGAGGGCAGTGTGCTGGTCTCCTGCTCTCCACTGCTGTGTTTCCTGAAAGAACCAAGAGCTCTCAGTGCAGTGGTTGCCTGGCTTCCTGCCCAGCTTACCTCCAGGGGGCATTCTAGCCACTTAGCTCTGGTGTCTCAGGGCATGGGTTCTAGGTGGGGGCCCTTGGGTCCACTGTGCAGGGGGATAATGTGGGTCACCCTCGAATGGTGCACTCCTGCAAGCCATCACAGGGCTGGGGTGGGGGAAGGAGGGCAGGCATGAGGACAGGAACTGGCTGCATCCGCTGTTCTGAGTCCACCAGTTCTGGCCATTTGTTTCTTTATTCAACAGATAGTGACTATTTACCATACACTGAGAATGTGACTAAAACACCAAAAGGTGTTAGTTTTACTAATGACATGCAAAAATTTGTTATAATGTTGAATGACAAAGGCAGGACGTAGCTGGGGTGTAGGTAAATCGTCTATCTGCGGCGCTCCTGCTCGCTGCAGAGGTGGTGCTACAGGTGACTTCTTAGATGTCTACTCGGCCTCTCCAATTTCCCTGTCTCAAACAGAAGTCTCAAACTCCATCCCTGGTTCCACCTTGCTGCTCCCGCATGCCTCCCCATCTCGGTTCACGGGACCCTCTTTCACACAGATGCTCAGGCCAAAAACTTGTGTACCATCCTGATTCTACTCTCTCACATGCACCACTGCCAGTTCCTCACCAGCTGCTCCCTCATTTTGTTCAGCTTCCTGCTCACCAGAGGCCTCCCTGACTCCCATTCTGAAAACAGAAAAGCCACCTGTCCCCTGCATTCTCTCCCCTCGTATCCTGCTTTATTTTCTTCACAGCATCTAACCCAATCCAATATATCTGGTTTTTTCTGTTTGTTTTTTTATCTGCCTTCTCTCAATTGAACATAAGTTCCACAAGGAAGGGGACTTTGCTGTATCACCAATGCCTGGTACATTATAGGTGCCAATGAATGAATGAATGAATGAATTTAACTTTTCTAAGCCTTAGTTCCCTCACTTGTGAACTGGGGGTAAAACAGTCCTTATATAATAAGGTGGTTGCTATGGGATGAACTGTGTCACTGCCCCCCCCATTCATACGTTGACCCCAAATTCATATATTGAAGTCTTTCCCAGTACCTCAGGCTGTGACTGTATTTAGAGAGAATGTGTTTAAACAAGTAATTAAGTTAAAATGAAATCATTAGGGTGGGCTCTAATCCTGTATCACTGGTGCCATTCTAAGAAGAGATTAGGACGTAGACACACGCAGAGGGTAGACCATGTGAGGACACAGAGAGAGGATGGCCATCTGCAAGCAAAGAAGAGAGGCCTCAGAGGGAACCAACCCTGCTGACATCTAGCCTCCAGGACTGCGAGGAAATACATTTTTGTTGTTTAATCCCCTCCAGCCTGTGGTACTTTGTTATGGTAGCCCTAGCAAATACAGTGGTTGTGAGAATTAAGTGAGAAAATGTGCGTGAATGCTTTGCCCAGGGCCTGGCACACAGAAAGCACCCTAGCTGGTATTAGCAATTGCTGTCATCACCACTGTTACTACTCCGTGCAGCCTGACTCAGGTCCCGTTCCGTCTTCATCTACCCACTCCCCACTGCTTATCCAATGAAACCTGGCCTCCTTTTCCACTTCACAGCATGAGTGGGCATGCTTCTGATGCCCCGGCAGCCCTGCATGCTCTCTATTTCCTGCCCACATCCTTTAGACTGCCACGTCTTGGCCTCTGCTTCCTCACAGCCACAACAGTCTTTTACTCCTAACCAAATTCTTGTCTTAATTTCAGGGCCCATTTTAATTTTTGTGATTACTGTTGAAAACTTCTTAGCTCTGAATATACTATGTTACTATTTTTTTTCCCCTTGAAATACCACTCAGAGGTCATTTTATACAGTTCCACCTTTGACAAAGAAACTGAGGGTCAGTCCGGGCCAGACCCTTGTCCGGAGCTACAAAACCTGTTGATGAGTCCTGCTTAGAACTTGGTTGTCCTGGTCCTGCTCCCCCCACAGAAAGGGCTGCGTCCTGCAAGGCACAGGCCAACATCAGCAGGCCCTGTCTCAGAATCGTCCCTTGCCTGTCATACTGGTAGTTCTGGCTGCCGCTGGCATGACACTGTTCTGCCAGCAAAACCTCAACCCAATGTTAGTCACCTGGGCTATAAGCCTGTGTGGTGGCCCCACAGGGGCCTCAGCAAGACAGTGCCAGAAGAGGCCTCTGCCTTTGTCACACAAGGCCGACAGGGAAGGATGGGGCTCCTGAGCTTTCCAGAGGAATAAGCTATGGGTGACATTTACATGCCCCTCTGTCCTTTGATTTAGAAATCCCTTCATACCTTCTCTGCTTGACAGCAGCAACGAGGTCAGGCCCTGAAAACATGGAGAACAGGCTGTCCCCATTGGCAGAGGACGTCTCGTCACTCGAGCTGGCTGAGTCTCCCTGAGTACCCGACCAGCCGCTGTGCAGGCCATCCCTGAAAGCCAAAGAGAGAAGCTGGTCCCAGGCCTCCTGTAGCCAGCCTGGCCACTGGCTGGACAGCCCCAAGGCCAGCCCCCCCGCCCCCCCACCCAAGCCGTAAAAAACAGTCTTTACTCTGTATTCATCTCACAACCAAATAGTGGTCTCTTGTCTCCTGTATGAAGGTCAAACCTGCATTGTTTAAGGGTCAATTTTATTTTTGATCCACAGTTGGGAATCCATGTATGTGGAGGGTCAACTTAAGTTATACGTGGGTTTTTGACTTCTCGGTGGGGCAATGCCCCTAACCCCCGAGGTGTTCAAGGGTCAACAGTAATACAAGCATCACTGACCTTTATTCCTCTTAGAAGCCTGTGGTTTCTCTATGAAATTCACTTTATAGCAAACAAAAAGTTGAGGTGGTCTTTAGCTACCCAGATGTGAAAAATCAATCCCAAGTTGTTTTTACGATGAAAATCCACAGTTCTCTCCATACACTGGAATCTAAAACGTGTACCTTTGCCTTTTACAGGCTACAAGGGTGACATTCCATCAATCACACGGGTTTCATAGACATGCTCATTTCAGCATAAAGACAGTGTTAGACATGCAATTACTTCACAAACACTATCAAACAAGATCCTTGTCTAGGGCAGCAGTCTATCCTGAAAATCAATTTATACCAATGGTGTGTTCACAGGGACACATCACAACACTTGGCATCCTACAGTCAGTCAATCACAAAACTCTGACTCCCTGAAGATGTGACCATGTGTCACTCACCTGCAGGCTTGAAACTGAATTACTTGGTAAGAGTGTATAAAGGCCCACGGCAGATACCCAGGTCCCAAACCTGGCTTCCCCACCACACCCAGCACTCACCCTTCTGTGAAAAACTCTGGGAAAGGCCAGGTCCGATGGGCATCATCCATGGGTGGCCAGTGTCCCCGGGGGTTGCCTGGGCGGCGACCATGCTGGACTTGCCGCTTCTGCTGCATTGCTTGGCTCACTCCTGCCACATAGCGTGCAAACTCGGGGTCTGAACCCACTGTGTTAAGACAAAGGGACAATAGGGTTTAGAGCCAAACTGGCCTCGTTTCCTTTGCTACCTTCTGAGGATGTGCTGGTCACACATAAAGTGAAAAGTGGTGAGTTGCTGCCAGGCCTGTGCCCAGAGCTGGCTGCGGGATTTGCCTAGGAGCCTGTAATGGTGAGAGGGGACTGAAGTTCAGGTATGGTGTGTGCATGGGGATTGTCAGGACAGGTTATGCCTGAGAAGAGGCAGGCGGAACGTGAACAAGAGACAGAGAGAGCGCGCTAAAGGTTTGCGTTAGCCATGTCTAAATATTAAAGACAAATGCCAGGTACTTAAAAATTTTCCAATGTCTGATGCTATGTACTTAACAACTTAGAAAATCAGATGATGACTTCAGCCAAATGAAAATCTGGATGTTATCAAAGCAGCAGGCCAGGGTCAGCCAGATAGACAATATGGCCATTCCCACTTCGGCCCAACCATGATCCAGTATTTTCCTGGATATGGGATGGCAGACCTGCTCATTCAGTCTGAAGATAGTAAGAGTAGAAATGAATAACATGAAATTTCAGAGGTGACTGGAAACATATTGGACAGAACTGAGTGAGGACCCGTAGGGAAGTAAAAGTGGGAGAAAAAAAACAGCACAGAAGGCACTTAGAGGAAGAATCAAACAGATATGGCAGTGGCGGCTGGTTGGCTCAGTGGTTAGACCACAGTGTTCGTCAAACCAAGGTCACCGGTTCGATTCCACACAGGCCAGTGAGCTGCGCCCTCCACAGCTAGACTGAAAATGACAACTTGACTTGGAGCTGATGGATCTTGGAAAAACACACAGTTCTCCAATATTCCCCAATAAAAATTTTAAGAAGATATGGCAGGAAAATATCTATGGTACACAAACTGAATATGACTCAGCAATGTGTATGTTTTAGCTTCAAGTTGGGAAAGATACTGAAGCACGATCCCATTGTTAGATTGTTCTCGGGGTGCTGCCACGGGACTACTGCATGAAACTATGCCGTTTGTGCCCTGCAGCAAGATGTCCACACAAGGGGGGAACAGGCTGAAATCAAGGCCCATGCCAGCGAGTCAAGCCACGCCCCCAGGGGCTGGGTGTGCCTGTTCAGAGGGGCATTCCGTTCTAACTGGCTCTGCCCACGAGGGTGCCTTCCAGAATTCACCTGTCCAGTGGAGTGCCCTTCCTTAAGTTGCAAAAAGGGCTATACAGACTTTCTGCCCTTGGGGCAGGGTCTGCAGGAAGCTATTATTAGGGACTTGAAGGTCAGAAAGGAACACTCAGAAGGAAAAGCTAGTAGGATTCGCAGGCTGTCCGCGTCTCAACAGGGATCAACAGTGGTAAAATTCTGCCAAACACCATTTATAATCTAGTTACATGACTGTCAAAAAATGTATAGACTGTTTATGAGCAATTGAGAAAATGTGCTATGCCCACCCCTGTAGCTCGCTCCTCCATAGCAGGTGGAACTGTTTGCTCTTCCTGTACCCCAGGGTCCAAGGTTCCCCACATCTACCCACCCAAGGAGAGCAAGAACAAGAGAGCATGAGGAGCAGTTTGAGGAATTTTCAGAAGATATAAGAAAACACTTTTCTTGAATAGTTAATGCTGGGTTGTTTTATCAGGGAATCTTTACTCCAGGTGGTTGTTTATATAAATATTTGCTATACTTGTTTATATTTCACAGTACTCCCCTTGTGAAATATATTTTTGACTTCCTTATACCTTTTGCTAGAGAAAAAAGTAATTTCTATATATTTGTCTTGCATTTACCCACCTTACCAGACTCACTAATTCTAGAGGTTCTTTTAATTGAGTCTTGTTTTTTTCCAATTCTATTGCCAGCAAAGAGATGTGCTTTTTAATTTATCTTTTTTAAAGATATACCTCTTACTTCCCTTAGTTTTGTCTTGCTGTATCTGCTAGGAAGGTCAAGACAGTTATATGCTATTGGTAGTTAACTGTTGCCACCCCGTCTGGGTCTAGATTTTAATTGGATGATTTTGTTTCACTATATAAAGTGCTACTTACTACTGGCTTTTGGTAGATAGTCTTTTTTATATTCAAGAAATTTCCTTCATGTTTTACTTTGAGGGGTTTATTTATTTTTAAAGAATTGCTGGTGTCTTTTATCAAATGTCTTCATAGCATCTATTATATGAGTTTTTCTCATTTAATTGGTTGATATGATGGATTACTGTACAGTAGAATTCCTTATTCTGAACCAACTTACAACCCCGAAGTAAACCATGTTTAGTAACTATATTACTCTTTTGATACACTGCTGGATTTCCGTATATGTATCCATAGTAATACATGAGATGTACTACCGTTGTTTCCCCGAAAATAAGACATAGCCGGATCATTAGCTCTAATGCGTCTATTGGAGCAAAATTTAATATAAGACCCGGTATTATATTATTCTGTAATATTATATTGTTACAGAATAATATAATACTTGGTCTTATGACCGTCATAGTAAAATAAGACTGGGTCTTGTATTAATTTTTGCTCCAAAAGACGCGTTAGAGCTGATTGTCTGGATAGGTCTTACTTTTGGGGAAACACTGTATAGTTTACTTTTTGTATAATCCTTATAAAGTTTTTACGGTAAAAATCATGGTGGCTGCATAATTACCTTTCCAATGTCTTGTGAAACAGGCAGGTTTTCTACTTCTTGGTGCAATTTTGGTAATGTATATTTTATTAGGAAAGAATCTATTTTCCATTCAGCTTTCAAATGTGTTGTCATCAATCATATGTAGTAATGTCTTAAAGTTCTTTAACTCTCCTATATATCTGCAGTAGTTATGTCTCCTTCCTCTTTCCTAATCTTGTTTCTCTTTGTTCTCTGTTACTCTGTTATAATAAATTGGTTTATCTATTTTAGTGGTCTTCCAAAGACTTTTCAGATTTATAATTTCTACTATATTTTTCTTTTAAATTTAATTTTGGCTTTTTATCCTTAATTCACTCTACCTCCTAGTTTATTTTTGTTTTATTTCTAAGTTATTTTTTGTTTTATTAACTTAAAATTTCTAAGTTAATTTCCTAAGAGAACTCTGGTGGTATTTTCACACTGTGTAGGCCAGGAGAAGCCATATTCTGTGAAGGCAGGCACGTAGGTACCTACCTACCATCTTCCATAGGTCCTGGAGGTTAGGCAAAAAGAATCACAGGACAGGTTATATAATTAGGAAAAAAGCAGCCCACAAAGGGCCAGCTGCCTTGGCACCCACGGATGGAGGGCCCAGACTGGAGCCCCGCTTAACCACGGGACTTTGAGCCATTCAAGTAACTTCTTCTCTTCTGCCTTCATCCTGTCCTTTGTACAAAGAAAAAGAGCTCCACTTACCTTCTCAGCCTCATTCTCACTACTTCCAACCTTTGCTAGATCTGCCCCATACTAACCACCACACAGGCAGAAAGGGTCTTTAAAGTCACTTCCCCACAAGTCAGGCTGTGGCAGACCGGTCCAGTGAAGTCCTCAGTGATTACATTTATGTTAAATCCCCGAGGTGGGGAGTGGAGACTCACGTACCTGCAGGATCAAAAGGCAGAATCTCTCCCAACATTCCAAAGACTCCTTCACTTTGGTCACGGTTTGGCCAGGTGTTATTTCTAGGTCCCTGTGGCTTCTGTCCCAACACCTCTGACATCACATTATCCATATAGCTGCTCACCAGACCCAAGCTGTACAAGTCAGAACTGAGATCAGATATGCCAGGCCACTGGCCAAGAGGAGACAGACCCGCTCCAACGGGTTGTGCTGGCTGCTGGGATGAGCCATGTACCCATTTCCCAGGGGCCCGAGGCTGGGGCGGGGGCTGCTGCGATCCAATTGGTTGTAGCAGGTGTTGGTAGTACTGGACCTGGGGTTGTTGTTGCTTTGGGGACTGCTGCTGAGGTGCCAGGCCTGGCTGGGGTGTCAGAGGTGTGTGCGTCCCAGCCTGGGGCGGCCGCGGTGGAGGGGGCACTGGCAGTGGTGGCTGCTGTGGTTGCATGGCTCCTGCCTTTTGCTCAGTCACCATGGCTACGGCAGAATTGCGCCTCGTCACTAATGGAGAGCCCTGATGTGACTGGCCCATATTAAAGCCCGAGAGAAAATCTATCACCTCCTGCATTTCCTGATCTGTGGGCAAGTTCATACCCTTCTCGTCCTTGCCGTCATCCCCTCGCAGAAAGTTGTCATGCCTCTCTGTGAGAAAACCATTGGCCATCTGATTACTGGAATTCGGAGCTGACTGTGAAGGGTCTGTAGTCCTAGGGAAATTACCAATGTTCAAAATGCTTTGTAACCTTGAGTCAATATTACTGGGCACTTTGGCCTTCTCTTCTGAACACCCAGCTATGAAGGTGTTTTTGGAAGGGGTACTGAGGATGGAATAATTTGTGCTGCTGCTAGAGCTGCTGGTACATGAAGCTCTCTTGGTGAACCGGGATGTCAGTTTGGAGAATGTCTTCTGCAGGCCACCTGAAGATTTGTTTCCATGTCCAGAAGGCAGGTCAGCCTGATTCCCAAAATCACAGATCTCCCTTTGAAGCTGGATCTGTATGCAGGGTAAAGCTTGTTCCCTAATAACAGAAATGTATTAGAAAAAAAAAAAAGACAAATATACAAATTGGATAATGAAATGGATCTCTTTGTTTAAGGAAGACTTTAAGAATTTTCAAAAAAGACCTCTCTGGGTGGTATTAGGTTCACTTATTTTATTCAATGAACACCCAAGAGTTTTAATTAAGTGTGCATAATAAGCACTGACTATATTTATTATTTTTTTAAAAATCTACAGCGTCTAACATAGGACTGCGAAAATGACATCAGGATTGGGGCCTGAGGAGTCTGAGCAAAACCCTGTACCTGCGGCACAGGAAAGCAAAGCATGGCTAGAGTGGGGGATGTGACTGGCAGAGGCCTGCTTTGTGCCTGGAGGGCAGAGACTGAGAGCCTGGCAGATCCAGCAGAGGGACAATGGACAAATCCACAAAGCAAAGAGGGGTGGGTGGGCAGGACTCAGGGACACTAGGCAGCACTGCTGTCCTTAGAAGTACTTTACAGACAGTGCCAAGAACAGATGGGTGTTACTGCTAAAGTTTTCCCGAGCACTGCTAGTCTGGAAGAGAGCACTGGAGATAGAAAGGGTCCTGGGTAGGAGCTGAGGCAGATGATGGCTGGTGCAACCTCACTGTGCTGGGTGTCTGTGTGCTCATGAGTTAAGAAAAGGGGAGGACGCATGGCTAGATGTTTAAGGTTCCTTCCTGTTCTAAGGTGAACAATTCACAAAGGGATAATTTTGCAACTGTCAGCTACTTTCAGATATGAAGTTCATGCAAGATATAAGTAAATTTTCTAAACATTTCTCTGCTCTTAGTCCATAAGGAGAACATGAGCTGGGTTAAAATCCTCTTGATGGATTTCCTCTCAAGTGATAAAATAAATGAAGGCAGAAATGTTAACAAACTGGGGAGTCGGGGTAAAGGGCACAGAGCAATCCGCTGCACTATTCTTGCAACTGTTGTGTAAGTTTGAAACTATTCCAAAATAAAACATTACCAAAAAGTTCTCTTTCTTGTGTTATAGACTCACATACTATCAGTGACGTGAGCACACATGAAACTCTGTCCCTAGGTGTGCACCAATTGAAAGCAAACCAATTCAAGTGACAGATGGGGACACCAACCTCCCTGCCCTCCAGCGGTTGAGGTCCAGGACAGCTGTGTAGAGCACGTCCACCAGCCCCAGGGTCTTCTCGGGATCCAGGCTTCTCTGCAGCAGGGACATGGTAGCGGGGTCTTCTTTCAGGCACCTAGGCACAAACCAGGCTGTGTTAGTCGTGGCTGCACTTCTCTGCAAGGGTGTTCCAAGCAGGCCTCGTGCAAAAGGCTATAGTTTGCACCAAATAAAAATTTATTAATTATAAGAACGTTTAGAGAATGACAGGGCTAACAGGAACTTGTTGCTATGCAAAAGGAAGAGGAAGCAATAGGGTCTGGGGTGTCCATGGATTTCTAACTAGAGTCCATTTGGTAGGAAAAGAAGGGTTCAGTGGAGGGGCTGCCTTCCAGGGCCCTAAAGCCCTCTCACTGTCCAACAGCCAGCTGCAGCCCTGACTTTCCTCTCCACCCTGCTGAGATTCCGTGGTCTGGCACAGTATCTATTCCTTTGCAAACTCTTTCCTTGATGCCCCTGACCCTCCCTTCCTCTACAGCTCTTCACACCTGTACCCAAGAAACTGAGGATCAATGGAGGGAAAACCCTCACAGTCTGCCACCGGGATTCACCGTAGATTTCAGGTAAGGAACAAACATGACCTCCCCATAAATTAATTTTTCCCTTTTCCAAGACGACTGCTTCACCGCTCCTCCCCTCTCCTTAAAGCTCTGCTATCTCTACCCACTCGCCTGTTCTTTCCTTTCTCAACTCTCACTTAGTTGAGAAAACACGTAAGCAGATGGGCTCTACTTCATTCCCCTCTCCACTAGTTCTGCCATCTCACCTGTGTCCCCGTCCCCACACCCTGCCTTCCCCTCCCATCACAGCAGAAGACAGAAACAGGCCCTGCCCTTACCGCAGGCTGACCTCCACCTGAGTGCTTCATGCTACCCTTCTGCTTTCCCAAGGACCTCACTCACGTAATCACCTCATTTCTCCGCTGTGATAGTCCCTTTGGCAAACAAATCAGTCTCACCAACCACCTTCTCTTAGCCCCACATTCCCCTCCAGGCAGTGCCCCATTTCTCTGTACCCCATTTTGGCAAAGCACATCGTCTCCTCCTCTGCCTTATCTCCTATTCCTCTCACCCCACTCTGCCTGGGCTTTCATCCGCATAACTCCACTAAAATACCGTAGCTTTTGTCCAACAGCTTAGATCTTGCCAAAGTCAAAGGTCAGTTACCTGTCTCCACCTCACTTAATCTGTCAGCGACACTGTGCAATGTTTCTTTCCTCCTGGATCCCTGTCTTCTGCAGCTTTGGAGATCCCAATCTTGCTCCATTTTCCTCCTACCTGGCTGGCAGCTCCTTTTTTCCTCCCCTGCTGACTCCTCCTGCTCCTCTTTCCCCTACCTCTCTGTACGGCGACATGTTCCAGGCTTTGTCCTCTGTTCTGAAAGTGCTGCATTGATCCTGCATAGACTATCCCTACACTGAAGATTCAAATCACCTTCACCAGCCTAAACCTTCCCCCTCAACTCCACCTTCACATATCGACTGCATGCTTGACAGCTCTCCTTGCACACCTGACAGGTAGTTCAAAGGTCTCCTGGTCAGCGCAACCCTTGACTCCTCTCTGCCTCACCAGAACCCACTCTGATTCCTACGATCTTCTTCAATAAGGAAACGACGCAGCTGTCTACCCCAAACCTACAAGTGACCTCTAGCTTTCTCACATCCTACAGTAATCCATAAGCAAATCCTGACTGCTCTTCTCCTAAAACATAGTCTGCATCCAAGCACTTCTCACCATCTCTCTTATTACCGCTTTACTCTAAGAAACTACCATCTGTGTCTCAGGACCAACCTCCCAACTGGTCTTTTCTCCTCTCTGGTCCCTCCAAGGCCCACCCTCCACACAGCAGCCAGAGTGAGCCTCCTACATCACAAAGCAGGACACATCATTCCCATTTAAAGCCCTCCGGGGGCATCCCAGCATGACTGAACTAAAATCTAAACCCTTCACCACAACCCTCAAGGCTCTTTGTGACCTGGTCCCTCCTGCCTCTTGGGTCACACTTCTCATCACTGGTCACTTCACCTCCATTCACCTTGTCCCAGCCGTGAGGCCTGTTCTCGCTCCCTGAATATATTGGGGTTACCCCCATCTCAGGACCTCTGCTCTTGTTGCTGCCTTCTTCTGGACTGCTCTCCCTGGAGAACTGCTTCCCACTGCCCATTCCGGGCACCTCCACCAAGAGGCCTTTTCTGAGAGGGAGAACCAGAAAGACATTGTCTGCCTGACTGAGGGCACTCTGGGAGTTAAATGGTGAGATCAATATTTGCGAAGCCACCCTAAGAAGACAGTAGGAGTCCCCAACATTGACCTCAACTTGAGAAGAAATAAATCTGGGAGGTTGTGAGTTGGCCAACCTCAGGAACCAGGCAACGAGGTAAACGCTGACAGTGCCCAACCAGCCCCTGGACTCCTGGGAGAGAATTCTGGCCAGTGGACCTGGCCAAGGTTCATGCACCCAACTCTCTCAGCCTGGAGTCGCTGATTATCAGGACACGTTGCTCTGTGCTCCCAAGCCAACTTCTGCTTGTGATTTGGCTGGTCACATGTTTGTCCACGAGGAGAGCATTTGCTGGTCATGCAGAAAGGAGTCCTTTCTGGTGATAATAATTTCTCTTTCTGAAAATCAATAAATTGGCACTTTTATTTTATTCATCAGTCTTGAGAGCTGATCAATAAAATGACCTTAAGAGACTACATCCATTCTTTTGACAAGTCACTCAGACTTGCTTAAAACTCTACCTGTTCTTAGATACGAATCCGAGTCCCTTAGGGACCCTGCAAGTCTTGGCTTCTACGACCTCCCTCACCCCCCTTCATCATTACCTACTGGATCTCCAGCCACCCAGCCACGCTGGTTCACTCCTCTGGCCTCTGCTGTTCCTTCTGCTTGCAATGCTTTCCCCATCCACTCTGCATGGCCAGCTCCTCTTAGATTTCACATCTCATAAGAGGCCCTTCACGACTGACCTCCTCCTCCAAAATAGCCTCCCCTCTCCATCTCTACCCCAGTTATTCTCTCTCATATGACATCATTCTACTCTTATTCCCTTCATACACTTGCCAGTGTTTGAACTTAACTCTTATGCTTGGTAGCTCTTCCCCTGCCTCCCCATTACAAAGTCAGCTCAGGTAGGGGCAGGGACCCTGTCGGTCTTGCTCATGATTAAGTTCCCAGAGCCCAGTGTCTGTCACATAGTAGGTATTTAATAAGTATCTGTTGAAAGAAAGAATGGATTGCTTAAATACGATACTTTAAAAATCTAAGTATTACTTTACTGAGATTGTTTAGAAAAAAACACATCTGGCAGCTGGACACTTCATTTTATTAAAAGCAAAGAAATTCTTGACTGGCTTTGCTATAATTTCATTTTCCTCAAGGTGAAGTAAAGCAATCAATTCTGTTTGATTTTGGCTCAACAAGCACATATTTTACAATTTGAAAGAAGAAAAAAAAAACAAAAAAACACAAAAACTTTGTATTTTTACCAAAAGCAACCAGCAGAGGGAGTCTCTCCAAGGAATCACAGTCCAAAAAGTCTTTCATGGAGGTGCAATGAATTACAAAGGAAATCAGTCATAGAGTTTTGAAAGTACACTGAAGTGTTAACCATTGCAGCACTAGTTGTTTAAATTCACCCAATAATCCAAAAGTTCAAACTGTCTTCTTCAAAATGAGAATCTGGGCTAAACTGAGTATCTTTCAATAAGAATTCCAATTGGGGGGCTGGCCTGATGGCTCAGGCAGTTAGAGCTCCGTGCTCCTAACTCCGAAGGCTGCCGGTTCGATTCCCACATGGGCCAGTGGGCTCTCAACCACAAGGTTGCCAGTTCGATTCCTCGAGTCCCGCAAGGGATGGTGGGCAGCACCCCCTGCAACTAATGATTGAACATGGCACCTTGAGCTGAGCTGCACCCCCACAACTAAGATTGAAAGGACAACAACTTGAAGCTGAACGGCACCCTCCACAACTAAGATTGAAAGGACAACAGCTTGACTTGGAAAAAAGGCCTAGAAGTACACACTGTTCCCCCAATAAAGTTCTGTTCCCCTTCCCCAATAAAATCTTAAAAAAAAAAAAAAAAAAGAATTCGAATTGGAAAACAAATTAGGAATTCAGGAACACAAAAATCTTACAGAAAAGTGGGCTTTTAATTTATTGTTTGATAGGAATGAAGATATGTATATAAATGACCATTTCAGGAACCAATATACCATCTGAATAATCAAATTAAAAAAATTGGGGTGGGGGGACTCATAGAAGGGAGGTTTTGAGACATGAAGTGAACTGTCAACCCCTACTTGATATATCAGCCAGTTCTCAAACGTGTGGCAGAATCTCCCACGGACTGGACCCTCATATTTCAAAAAGCTGCGGTTTAAATACAATTTGAATGCACTACCCAGCTCCCACTTCAGTCCACACAGGCACCAATAGTGCCACTGTTCCTTACTATCTCTCTCTCTTCCTATTTAAATGCTTTAAGTATTTTCTATATCGTTAAAGAGTCATTCAGATGATAATTTTAGTAACAGAAGTCTTCCAACATATGCTTAATTTTTGCGGTTGACTGCTAAAGCTATGATGCCGATCCTTGTAGCAGGATCTGTACGGACGTCAGTAGAATAAATCCCTGCAGGGATTGTGGAACTGCGGTCATGCCCCGTATTTTAGGCTTCTGACTGATATACCAAACTGCCCTCCAGAAAGGCGGTGTGATTTATTCAACAACCTCCGTGCTTATTTTTGTATAGTCTGGCCCAAACCTAGTATTATTATTCTAAAACAATTTAACAACATGATGGGCAAAATGGCATCGTATTGCTTCCTCCCTTTGCATTTCTTTATTAGATGAGGCATTTGTTGACCATATGTCTTTTCTAATTTACCTGTTCAGGTACCTTGTCCATTTTCTTACTGATTTGTAGGAGCTTTTGTTTTAATAAATTAAGAATACTTTATCCATTGTAGGTTTACAAATATAATGAAATAATTAATTATTGCTGGTGGTTGCTGGAACAGACAAAGGAGGGGAAGGAATTCTATGTTCTGGACTTAACTTCATAGAAACATTGGGTGACTTAGCGAAAATGATACACTCTGTTTAAAAGCTGTGGACACAGTAACAAAGAAAAGATAATATTGCTCTTTAGGAGTCAAGAGTATATAACATTCTCGTTACATTATAGGTCCATGAGACTATTTTTCAGGCACCGTGGCTTCCTCATCACAGACCGATAATCATGACTCATGGCACTGACACACTGCCACTGCCCATAAACCCGCACAAGCAGAAGACATGTCCTGTCAGCTAGCATGGGGTTTGTCCAAAACACAGCAATCTTTTCAAAGATGTGCAAACGTCTACCAGAGCTTAGGCTTGTGTTAATGTAATAGTCACATTACCATGTGGATGGGACTTGAACCACGATTCTGGAGCCTTCTAAACTGATTTGGGGGGCATAGGCTTCTTTATTTTCTATTTGTGCCGTGTCAACTACCACCTAAGAGAGAAACAAAAACAACAATCAGCTTTCAGAGAAGAACATGGATCACAAACAAATCCAATACATGAACCTATCAATGCTAAACGACTCTGGCAAGAATTATCCCCCCAGCAAGGCAGTTACGCAGGGGCCAGTTGGGAGCCCCGTGGAGATAACAGTAAGTAATAAAGATGACTGAATACTGTAATACTTCAATCAATAGAAGCCAACTTCTGGGTGCAGGATGTACTGAACTTTGCAAGCACTGTGGCACTTCTTCCAAATTAGAAATATGTTAGGAATAACTTTGTTTCATTTTCTTCCTATTTTTTAAATTTGTGCACTTGAAAGAAGTAAAATGTCACAAAAATTCAAACCAATGCTTCAGAAAAGCCCATTTGCAATGACTGAATACAAGCCAGAAGTGGATGAAGCTTTTTTTAAAGATCGTTTTATCCTCAACCATTAATAAAAACAGAACTACTTCACGAAAGATGAAGAACCAACCCTGCCTGCCTTCGATGCTCCTCTCCTATTTGGAGGAGAGTCTTCAATACAACACAGATGATACAGTATCCTACTTAATTTAAAGAGCTTGACAAAGTGATGAACATATTTTCAAGTAACTAAACGAATTTTAACAAAATAATCATAAACACTTTAAAACCAAATCCCTAACATATCAGATGGGGTCAAGCCACGCAGAGTTGCTTATTATGATTCCAAATTCAGCCACTAATGGGGCTGATTTCCATCGCTGTAAACAGTTCCCACAGCTGGTCAGCAATGTCCTTTAGAAAAGACTTCCTGTCCAAGTAATACCTATTGTTGGACCAGGCAGGTGTTTCCTCTCTCCTCCCATCCCCAGAACCATAATCTAAAGGTTCTTTGTCAGCCACATACACAAAGGTGCCCTGAGATCAAGGGGTAGGAACTAGGAAGAAGTTCCTGATCTTTGAATAACATGGAACTGTTTTTTGAAGCTTACAATGTTTTCTCCAAACCTGTGGATTCTTCTGCCTTATTTTTTTGCACAGTCCTTTCTGGAGGCCTGATTTGCCATGTTCTCGTTTCAGCTAAAAGGGTCTTTGGGAGCACTGATCAATCTCCCAGAGGCAGTGGGCTCTTCCAGACTTCAGCAGGGGGTCTCCAGTTTATGCCTGTCTTCGGGGTTGCTATGCTAAGAAACAGATCCTAAAGGACGTGCGACTCACCACTGTAGATAGGCCCTCATCCGGCCCCTACAAGGCAGCAGCACCCGGAGGGGGCTACCTGAGCCTTCACCCACATGAAACAAAAGGACAGCACCCACCCAACACTTCCTTTCATGAATAAAGTAGGAATTAGACTAAGAAAGAGCTCTTTAATTTCCTTCATTTCTAATTAGCTTCCTTTAGCCTCTGACTGAAATGCTGTATCTTTTCAAAAAGTAGTCATTTAATTCTAGAACTTGGGATCAAACCCATCAAGTTATGTGGGCCAGTGGTGTCAGACAAAAAGCTAAGTGGTGATTTCAGATGTTGATCTCCTGAACCCATCCAACTTTGGCAAGTTATTCCTCTCTCCAAAGGTGATAATACCAAATTTATTTCTGAGTTGATATTGCTATTTTATCGCTAAGAAGCAGATCAAGAGAGAGCTGGGCTATAAAGTGACTGGATGGGGGCATTACTTATACTGTTGAGGTCTCTTGGAGGTGACATGTGAGCTGACATGAGGAAGATGAAAAGGAGTGAGTCATGTGATGATCAGAGAGGCGTATTCTCAGGTGAGAGGACCATCAAGTGCAAAGGCCTAAGACAGGTTTGGCTTGTTTGAGCAACAGAAAGACATCCACTGTAGCTCCCTCCAGAGGTCAGGTCAAGGGACCCTATCAAATCATTACTTATGTAATGGTTTTCTTAAAAAGAGGAAAGCCTGAAACATCAGTTTGCAACTCGGTTCTCTGCCAACACATATTATCAATCTATAAGAGAAGAAAGGAAAGCTATTTTAATGCTGCTCTTCCTTTACCTTTTCTATCTGGTCGAAACTCCATAGCACCGAAGAACTTTTAAAATTATTTAGTATTTTCACAAGTGCCCACACCACATCCTTACAAGCTTGAAATGTCTCTCTCCTCTCGCTCTCATCCATCACGCATGTTCACTCACCAGTCCAGCCTGGCCAAACAGCAGCTGCACAGCAGTCTTGCAGGCGCCCCGCCATGTGGATGGGCACACTTGATTCAGTACTTCAGTCACAGGGAAATCATCCCTCGGTGTGATTCCATTATAGCAGCCTGCCTCCTTGATCAGCTGTAACATCGTATGCTATAGATTGATAACGAGAGTTCACACTTCAATATAAAGTCATACAAGGTGCAAAAATGTATAGACTGAAATGCGTTTACAGGTATACAATAGTCCTTTAAAAAAAGGCATTTTGTTTAAGTACCCCCAAATAATCCCCTCAAAATACTCCTCCTTACTTTGATCACACTTATCCCATCGTTCTTCCCACTTTCTGAAGCAGTTCTGGAAGTCCTCTTTTGCGAGTGTCTTTCGTTGTGCTGTCGTGGCTGCCCTGATGTCCACAATCATTTTGACTTTGGGGAATGGCCAGAAGTCGCAAGGTGGTGCCAAATCCAGTGAATAAGGTGGATGAGGACACACCGTAATGTTTTGTTTTTTTTTTAATTTTTTTTATTGTGGAATATTGGGGAACAGTGTGTTTTTCCGGGACCCATCAGCTCCAAGTCAAGTCGTTTTTCAATCTAGTTGTGGAGGGCAAAGCTCACTGGCTCATATGGGAATCGAACCAGCAACCTTGGTGTTAAAGAGCACTGCTCTCTAACCAACTGAGCCAACTGGCTGCCCCGTAATGTTTTTATTTGACAGAAATTACCGTACCAGAAGCGATGTGTGACATGGAGCGTTGTCATGATGGAGGACGATTTACAGCACATTTTAAAACACCTCTCAACCGTAGCTCACATGCAACTGACTGCACCAAACAAGTTGAAACTTGTCACACACTGTTACTAAAGTTCAATGCGCTGCCTCCCATATTGAAGATCCCTGCCTTTGTGTTGGATGGCACTTGACAGTAGTATTCACCGTATGTTTTGATCACAATGGAAAGGTTCCATGTCACACATCGCTTCTGGTATGGCAATTTTTGTCAAATAAAAACATTACGGTGTGTCCTCATCCACCTTATTCACTGGATCTGGCACCGTGCGACTTCTGTCTCTTTCCCAAAGTCAAAATGACCATGAAAGGTAAACGTCTTGAATCAATTCAGGACATTGAGGCAGCCATGACAGTGCAACTAAAGACACTCATGAAAGGACTTCCAGAACTGCTTCAGAAAGTGGGAAGAATGATGGGATAAGTGTGTTCGAAGCGAGAGGGAGTATTTTGAGGGGGATTAATGGCAATGTGTCTTTTACTGTTATAAAATTTTAAAATTTCAACATTCACTGTATTTCTTGATCACACCTCGTACATTAATACACACATAGTATTTCTATACTAGCACAAAATACAGCATTATTTAGCAATCTGCTAATGCAAACAGGTTGAAGAATTTTGAATTCTGAATCCCTCTAAATAAGGAGACAAAAATCATCTGGTAGAATACCAATAAAAACCTCAACTTTATTATGGATGACCAAGTGGTCAGGTATGTAGACTCTGAAAACAGACTGCATAAGCTCAAATTCCAGTCTACTACTTTCTAGCTGTGTGACCTTGGGCCCTCGCTTCTGTCTCTCCGGTGGGGAAAAGGGTACTACATGCATGGGTGAGCATTAAAGGACACAGTGCCTGGCCCACGATGCTCCACAAATGGTCATCACACTGCCTATTATGACAAGAGTTCGCCTCTTACTAAATTCACAAAGTCCACCGAAACATTAATCAACAGTATTTACAATGTACTTTCAAAACCCTTGATGTTAAACATTTGAACAAAAGTATGAATAAAGCTTGGCAAGTGTCTCATTAGAAATTAAGTTACCATAGTCTGCTATTAAGACACCAATCTCCTGAGAAAGGTGAATGCCTCCTGCCTTCACTTCAGTTTTGTTTTTTTAATCTATATTCTTTACAAGCCCTTAGGTTTCCTTAACAACTCTGTTTTCAAGTTCACACCCGGGTTGTTGGAACCCCATGCAAAGCTACCGTCTTAAGTTTCAGATTGTCAGCGGCTGACTCATTGAAGGAGACACCCTTCAGGAAGTGTGGCCCGATCTGCACCGGGACGGTGGGCAGCTCACACTGCATGGGCTGCGGGGGCGTCTGCCTCCGCCCTGTCTGCTGTGCTTCAGCCTCGCTGCAGCAGCCCTGCAGGAAAAGGGTTGGATGGGAGAGGAGAGGTCACCCACAGCTCATCTGTCAAGACACTTGGTTCACTTGTATGGCGACGCTGCCATGCCACAGCTCCCAGAAGGAAAAGCCTACCTGCAAACTGGCTTCAATCGCCTTTGGATTCAGGTGGAAACCAGCTTTCATTGCATATTCACAGTGGCCTAAGCTTTCCAGAGCTATTTTATATGCCTGCAAAGAAATTGTTTTCAAGAATCAAGGTTATAAAGATTACAAAGTAACAGAGTCCAATGAAAATAGAAATTTTAAATTTCTAAAGTTTTTAAAACACTTAAGCCCAACTACTCTTTTATTATACTTTCCAAATGGTTCAACGTCACAACTTTAATTCCTTCCCTTGTTCCTATCCCTCAAGTATCAATGTGCCAGTTCTGAGAAACTTACTTGCAAAGCACTGTCGATTTTTATGTTTAGTTCTTTTAGCTGGTGCTCAGGAATCGCTGCACTTTGAGAACAGAAGAGCTGTTGAACTTCAATTCCTGCCAGGCGGCCATCACAGCCTCTTTCTCTTAGTCTAGATGTTGCCTGCAATATAAATAGTGACTGGTAGGTAAAAGAGGATGCCACAGAACTAGCAAAATTAAAAAAAAACACACACAAAAAAAACAACTGAAATAAAGCAAGAAATCATCTAAGCATCAGATGAATCCAGACATTCTGGATTCCTCATGTGAGCTGTCAGAAATTTTGAAGACTTAATCAAGCATCTTAAAGAAAAAGCAAATCTGACATAGTACTATCTTATTTAAGAAACGCTGGAAAAAGACTTGCCTACTTGTTATTTATTTTCTATATATATAAAATATTTGTATTTTAAATTTCTCTGCTTTCAAAAGACAGATAACCTAGAGTATCAGCATTTGGAGTTTCAATAATAATAATAATAATAATAATAATAATAATAATAAAAGGAATGTACATGATTGGGTGTTCCCATATACCAAAGTGAAAAGCCACACCAATACACAACAAGGAAAAAAAACCACATTGGAACATTAAAGGAAAAACACAGCTTTTGAAATCTGCACAGAAAAATTAAATACTTATTGTTCAGTCGTTAAGTTTATGAAGAGTACATAAACAGGATAGAAAAGCAAGAAGAAACTAATCTGTGTCTTGTGATAAAATGTAAGTTACCTATACATATGGTTCAGGACTAGAGAATATAGAAACATATAGATTCAATTTATTGGGAGGAGGGCTTCAGGATGAACTCTCAATTTTTTAACGCCCATTTTTGTTGCAATAATATTTGTGCAACAAATAACATTTTTCAATAGTTACTTTGTTCTTCTAGGCCAGTGTAGGAGTTTTAATGGTTACCAAGATTGCAGGACTACAGTTAAGTAACTAGTGTTACTTAATGCTATAAATATATATGCTATAACTATAATGCTATAAAGTTCCAAAGCTTCACAAAGTATGTATGTATACCACTGTAACCATTCCCTGAATCCTAACAGTCTCACAATTTAAAACCATTTGACTCTCTTTCTAAGAATCTTTTATTCAGTCAAACATTTAGCCCACAAGGTCTTATGTTAGGTGTCACTGGATAGACAGTGGAGCACAAAGCCTGGTCTCTACCACCTTGGGGCTGACAGCCTCATGGGCCGAAAAGGCAAACAAGTAGAACATTTAAAAATTGAAAATGGAGTGAAACATACTGAGGGAAACAGGAGCATCCTGGACACTGAGAAATCAGCGTTTAGGCTGAAAGTTTGAGGAGGAGGAGGTAGTCAACGGTAGTGGGGGAGGGGGGAGGGGGGAGGGAGGACAGGCAAACATGTTGGCAACAAACTAGAACCAAGTGAGCAAGGGGGAGAGAGTGGTAAGCAAGGCAGGAGCCAGACTATAGTGACTGGGCAAGGTCATGGTGAGAGGTCCACACCTTACCCTAAGGCAATGGGGAGCAGTATCACCCAATTTTAAAGAGAGAGAGATGAAAGATGGCAAGACCGGGAAGGGACAAGGAATCCCGCTACTACAGGTGTCAGTGAAGAGCAATGACTCCCTGAACTAGGGTAGTGACAGTGGACATGGAAAGAAAGGGACAGATCTAGGGTATTTTGGAGGTGGGACCCGCAAGCCTTTCTTATGACCCGGCTGTAGATGTGACAGAAAGATTAGAGGATAAACCTCAGGCTTCTGGCCTGAGTGACCCAGTGTGGAATGGCACCACTTGCCAGCATGGGGAAGATCTGGGGCGGAACAGGTGTGTGGGGAAAAGTGAAGCCTGAGCCACCCGGACACCCGAGGTAAGCAGGGGCCTGGAGCCCACAGGAGAAGTGGACTGGCCACGCATTTCAGAGCCCCCAGCACAGAGTCTCAAGACTAGACGGAGACGCCCTAGACACAAAGGCACCTACAACTGAGCCTTGAGAAACTCACATTCAGAAGCTACGTTGAAGAGGAGACGCTAGCAACACAGATGGAGAAAATGGCCCAAGAGGTGAGAGGGTAACTGGGAACGCCTGGATCAGAAATGGCACAGCAGAGGATTCCCAAGCACTCGTGTTGCTGGGAAGTGCTGAATGGAGTCAAAGAGTTCCCCGGATTGGGCAACACAGACGCCAGCAGTGACCTTGACAAGAAAAGGCATATTCTCATGTTGGAGTGAAAGCCGTATTTCAGTGAGCTGAATGATGCCATTCATATAAAGTTTCATATTGTGTAAAATAACACCTTATATTATTGATGGATATATGCACATAGAGCAAAAATATAAAAATATGCACAGGAGTCACAAACGCTACATTCAAAAGAGGTTATCTCTAGAGGGGAAGGACTGTGAAGAAGACAGAGGAGAGGTACAAAGGGATTCATCTGCATTTGTAATACGTAGTATTTGTGAAAAAGAAAAGCATGAAGCAGATGTGGCAATACGTTAAGATTCATTTGACAAAGCTAAAAGGAAAATGGATGGGTATGTGTGACATTTCCTATATGCTTGCAATGTTTCATAGTTTTTAAAGAATGAATCAAGGTGAGGTGGACAATCCTTCCAAGAAGTTGGCTATGAAAAGAGCAGAGAAACAAGGCAGGACACGGCGGATTTGGGGTTTGTAAGCATGTTTGTGTGCTGGTGAGAGCATGCTCAGGAGGGCAGCGGGGCAGAAAATACAGGGTCCCATCATGAGGGTGGGGCAGGGTGGGGACAGGGCAGGCCCTGGACAGGAGGAGCGGGCCCCTCCTCCACTATAATGAAGGGGAAGGACGAGAAGAGGGTCTGAAAGGGAGTAGGGGTGTCATTTTGGTGACGTGAAGAAGAGGAGCTGCTTGCAGCTGAGTGGACTCTGTTTTCTCAGCCTAGTGTGGGGGAGGGACATTGGCTGGACACAAAGTAAAGGGGGCAGAAAGGCCTGGCAGACTGAAGTGGATGAAGGAGAAGGTCAAGGTGAGGAGGTCAAGGGACCCCCAGGAGGCCTCACGCGGGCTGGGTTCTCAGCAGGAATGATGCCAACAGGTGGAGTGGAGAAGACCTGAGCCAGGTATGCATGGGAGCTGCGTGATCAGGAGGTTGAAGCCCAGCAGCCAGGAGGACACAGAGGATCGTAAGATGACAAGAGAAAGGTCTGGACCCCACTGCCTGGCCACCTGCAACAAAGTCAACATGTCCACTCCCACATTCAACCCCCAATGAGCATTTCAGGGCAAAAGAAGCAACAGTGCAGCAGAAGAGCAAACAATTAAAATATGGAAATTAGAGAATGTTAAATGTTAAAATGTAAAAAAAAAAAAAAAATCACATTGAAAAATCTGATTAAAGGAAAGAGAAAAAAAATAGGCAGACTAGGTAAACGCTGTGCCTGTCACCTCGCATGACCACATTAAAATTACAACTAAATTAGAGAACAATCAACCTGCAGAACCATCTGAAGTCGGGCTGAACAGAACCCCTGTAACTAAGGATATAAAGAAGAGGCCATGTTGAGACTGACTGACAGAAAGAGAAAAAAAGAAAGAGAGAGAGAGAGAGAGAGAGAGAGAGAGAGAGAAGGGAGGGAGGGAGGGAGGGAGGGAGGGAGGGAGGGAGGAAGACTGATTAAAAGAGATGTCTAAAACATAAAGTGAAATACTTCGTCAATTATGGAATGATTCAAACTACACTTTCTATAACAAATCAATACTATTCCTTAACTATAAATTATCTCTTACTCTGTAAAGCAGAAAAATAACTGCTAAAGTAAGTGCTAAAGTCTTTTCCCCGCCTTGGAAACAAAGGAGCATTAAAATGTCTATAAGAAATGTGTTGTCACCAGCTCCATCCCCACTAGCGGCCTGGCTGACCACTTACCCTCCGCTGCCAGCTCTGGCCTGCCTTTGCAGACTTGGGCTCCAGCCTTTTCTCCCTGGTCCCTCTTCCTAGAAGCTCTGTTACACTGATCCTGGTTGGAGGCAGGCTCCCTCCTCATGCCTCCACCACAGCCCCTCATCAGTTTTTGTAAGCCCTTTCTCCAAAGAGGCTGTGAGAACAGACAGGCTGTCACACCAGTGCCTGGTGCATGCCTGGCACAAAGTGGGCATTTACAAAGACATTCACTGTCAAATGAATGAACAAGCTACTGATAACAGTTTAAAACTCACATTTCTAAATAAAAAGGCTCTCTTCAGAACCAACAGGCAGAGGCCCTTGGGAGCCTCTCCTGTTTGAACACAGGGCAACAATCTCCCCCAAAGTCAGGGTTACCTCAGCAGCCCCTCGCCAGGATCGCACAGCTTCCTCCAGTTCGGGTGTGTGGCCCATGCCAGATAAGCTGCCGCCACTGCTGCTGTTCTTTTTTTCTGGCACAACCACTTCGGCAAAGCAAGAATGAGCCACGGGCTGGACCTTCTGTAATGCCTGGGTCAAAAACTGGAAATGGACCTGCACCACGGTCAAGAAACATCGCCCCAACACCTGTGAAAACAAGAGAGCCAGGCATATTTAGGTTGTGGGTTGCTACCGCATTAGTGCAATAAATTCTCAACTGTCAATTTGAGTAGAAGGTAACAATTAACTGGAAATGTGAAATCATATGAAATTAAAAAGTCACCATGCTTTAGAGGATCTGCCTTTGGATCTAGGTGCCTGATGCCTATGGGTCAAAACATTTCAACCAAATAGTAAGCCCCAAGGTTCAGATGGGCCTTCCCACTTCCCACCTAGCCTTCCCCACTCCCCCCATTTGGACTCTGGCTCCCATCAACCCTGGTTGTCTCTGAGCTCCAACTAAACCAGCGCAACCCACAACTCCAATTATGTCCACATACTATTTAGAAGGCAGAGTAAAAGCCATGTGATTAAAAATCTGAAAGGTCAGTTTGACTATAAGAAGATATTCCATTGGAAGTGGAATCCGAAGACACAGGTTATTTTGGTAACAGTGTTAACACAGCTCATGCCATACGTCTAGTCTTACGAAACAGCTGACAGACCAGTCCCGTAGGAGTCAACAAAACCTACTGTGCAACTCCACTTGCCAGTACAGTAGAAACCCTCACCTGATCTATATCCGTAGTCGGTCGGTTGATGGAATAGTCCATTAGAGTAGGAAATTCATTTGAAAAATACTATATATATATATATATATATATATATATATATATATATATATATGTAACACTATGGTAATACATACTATTAATATGCAATTATAACAACATATATAGTAAAAATACTACATACCACAAACATTTTAAGATATGAGTGTGCATTTATCTGCCAGCCTCTCTGGCTCTGGCTAAAGCTGTCCTCTCACATTGCCGGTCCCTGTTTGCTTGCTTGCGTTAACTCCAGCTCTAAGGTGAGCTCTGTGATTTCTTATTTCTTTGTCTTTAAAGGAGAGCAAGGACTTGCTACTTGCAAAGATAGCAGCTTGAGCAGAGACCGTCCAGCAGAGACACTTTCCCATAATCTTTTACAGCTGTTTTGCTCATACCAAATTTGACAACAAAAACTTTTTACAACTCTCATCATGTTCTATCTATAACATTCAAAATTTTTCCTACTTCATTGGCTTACACAGATTACTTACAAAAAAATCATTTTATTTATTGAGTTTGCAATTTATCCAATTGGAGGGGCCACTGGCTGCCAGCACTCAGTGCACTGCTCGGGGACGTGGTGAAGGTTGGGGAACTATTTCCATTGCCCTCTACAAGGAACTAAAACCCGACCCTAAGGCCCACCCTCTGGCCCAGTCCTGTCCCTTGCAGCAGCCCCAAAATAAGACTCAACTTTGGATCACTCACTTCCTAGCAGATTTCAGATGCTGCCCTTTTCTATCCGCACTGGTCAGAGTTCTGCTTCCTGGACAGAGTGAGTCAGGTAAGTTCCCAGTGATGACACTTAATGCCTCTGAATTACTTTCTCCTTGGAAACCACCAGGAGTAAACCAAAACAAACTCACAGAAATCCCACAGCGAAGCCTTCTCCCTCTCTAGGGAAAAATCAGAATTACAGGCGAACTCCCACCCAAACCTCCTGGGAGTCTGTCGACTCATACCTCCCTCAAAGCTGCTCCCCATCAATCTGTGCCAGATGGGGGGCAGGGAGGGAAAGCGAGGAAGCAGACCTAGCAACCTAGAGACAAGTGGCATCAATAGAATAAAAAGCATCTATTTAGTACTGTACAGAACAACAGCCAGCTTCAACCGAACACTCAGCATATACTTCACCTATACCAAAGATTTCACAGAGATTATCTCATTTAATTCTAGAAACCGCCACATGGGGTCATTCCCACTATATGGACAATAAGCCCAAGGCACGGACAAGTTATAAAACTCTGTCAAGGGGACACAAATTGGAGTAGGCACGTGACTCAGTGTCCATGCCCTTAGGCAGTGTGCCCCACTGCCATCAACAGGTTCTGAGCAGCTGGATACAGCTGTGGGCTGGCAGCAGTAAGACCAGGCGTGTGACAATCTCAACTGTCACTGGTTTAGGACAGAGTGAGGATGTGCCAACACAGGAGGAGTGGCCTGGGGCCCCCGCACACACCTCTTCCTCCTCCTCCTCCCTCAGTCCCCTGGCAGGCAGGCTGTGGTACAGCGGGAGCAGGAGGGGCAAGGGGAGACGCCATGCGCCATCTGCTCTGGGATCACATTCTCACAGCTTCCGGCCCATACAATTCAGTCATTCCTTCTGTCAACAATATGTAATATGCGAATGCCTGGGATGTACGAAGCACAGGAAAGGTCAGAGGATCCAAGGGCAAGTGCCTATCCTCGTGAGGGCTCCTTTCTAATGGCGGGAACAAACCAGTAAGTAGATATGCACAGGCAGGGGCGACTGGAGAAGGAACGCTAAGGGGCAAGGAGGTGGGAAGGAAAAGGCTCTCGGAGGGAGGACCAAGGGAACAGAGCGTTACCCCACCTCCTTCTAAAAGGGAAAACTCTGGAAAAGGGCTCTGAATGTCTGATGTGGGGTCCCCGGTGGGACATTTTCTGACAATGCTGGCGACGATAGGGTGGGGTGAGGCATCCTCTTACTGTTGAGTGGTAGGATGGTGGAAGGACGGTGCTGCGGGAGGAGAAAGTGGGGTCAGAGATCCTGGGCAGTTTTAAAAGGCAGACATTTCGTATGTTGACTCTACCACTTATCACATGTTTGACCTTGGATGAGTCATTTAATCTAAGTTTCTTCCCTACATGGAAGGACCAATAAGAACAAGAACTCAGCACCTTCCTCCTCCTACCCATGATGCATGGAACATCAATCCAAGTTACGGTAGTGACAAAATAATTGTGTTAGAAACAATTCATTAAAAGCCAATCAAACGAATGGTTACCCTGGACCTTGGAAGAGTCATTTTATAGAATATCTGCCCTAAAAGTCGATGTAAAGTAACAGATGCATCAACAGCACCTTCTCCTGAGTAGAGGACAGAGCTCAGCTCCCAGCCTGCCTCTGCCCATCTGTTCTCTGCAGCATCTCCTGTAACAGGCCCCACGCACCCTGATCCAGGGAGGGGGTAGTCCGTGAGGTCTTCCTGAGAAACCTAGAAGGAAATATGGACTCTAAAGTTATGCATTTTGAAGAGTGCGACCCCAGGGCAGCGGGCAGCTGTTTTTCACACGGGGAAAGTTCCTTGGACTGTGGGATTCAATGAGGGTGCAGAACAAATGTGGCAAGCTGGGGAACGGATGAGTGGAATGGTCAAAAAGAGACATTTGCGTTTAAAATGTCAATGGAGCTATGGTCACAGCTCGATCAACGGCCACCACTTATTGAGTGCTTAACCCATACCAAGCATTTTGTATGCAGTGAAGAGACTGCGGGGTGAGAAAAACTGATCCACTGACAGAGGACAACACAGAGGCTTACACAGAGCCGTTGCTCCGATGTCAAGCAGGGAATACGTGGTGCAGCAGAGATCTGACGCCAGGTCTGTCTGACCCCAAAAGCTGTGTTTCTAACCACCAGACTGCTCTGTCTCCCTGACAAGACTCAGGATGTAGCCAGAATAGTGTGTGGATACTAAGAAGAGGGGAGGAACCGTATGCAGGAACCCTGATGTCTCCTGTACAGTGTCAGGCCGTGGGGTGGGGACGGAGACTGAGGCCTGGCTCCGTCTTCTCAGGCCGTGGGCAAGGGGCTGGGACAAGAGTAACAAGTGGGCTGGCCTGTGGCTCTCCTGTGTGTCCTGAGGTTATGAGCTCCACAGCAGAGAGCAACTGCTAAGGCTGGCTGGAAAAAGCAATGATAAACAGAGGAGAGCACACGAGGCTTGGGAAAAAGAGCAGCTTCTTCTACCTCTTGAGGGATTCCACACCTCAAACATCTGCCCCGTCCTTTGGCACATCAGGCTCATTTAAGAATTATGAAGAAAGCAATTGGGTTTCATCTTACCCTTGGCATGTGCATTTAAAAAAAACTCATTACCCGAATGCATCCAAGTTGATGGAATTTCAGGTAAAAAGAGGCCATTACCAGACTTCTGCATTAACAGAAACTTTTTGGTGAGACTTAAATTCCTCATAAGGGCCCAATTCCTGAGTATAGACAATCAGTGACCCTGCCACTTGGGCTTCCTTGGAGCATTCTGGATTATAAACAGCAATCAAGGATCTACGGAAATGAAACCATCAGAAATGAAACCGTGTTTTCTGGGGAGCCCTGATGGTGGAGGAAAAGGAGACATGTTCATTCTCCTATTCCCCTGTATGAGTACCACATCTGCTGTGAAGGGTGTTGTGTTCGTGGATATAATCATGAATCTTTTTGGTTTTTACATTTTATTAATTAAAACAGATTTCAGTTTAAGGTCATCCTATTTTGAGGCCCCAAAGACCACCCTTTCCACACCACAATGGTTTTTGAGGACTGACTCAACTCTATTTCCTAGAATATTTCAAACTTTGGTTTTCATTATTCCTTTCCTAGAGCTGGGGCCTGACTCAGCCCTTAGCATCTGCAGGTGCTGGAATTACAGAGTGCCCAAGACCACCCCATCTCCCAACACACCCTGTGATTGTCACATCAACACTAAGTTCATTTTCTGCTGCTCACCCTCACTTAATATTTCCTCTTTTTCACATCCCTGCAGAGTTAACAAATAAAACTGTCACATAATGTCAAACATTTCTAGGGATTCTAGAATTTATTTCTCATCAGCTTAAAAAGTCTTGACTGAATAAAATAAAGTCGATTGGGATTGGCTGCTTTTATTAGAAATTCCAAAGGCATTCACTCATTTCTTTCTCTTCAATCCTTACTTATACCTTAAACATTACATTTGGTTCTAAGTGTCCTCAACCTTGATCTTTTGTTCTTATGATAATTCCGGAGTCATTACATAATGACCTAACTAAAAGACCAGAACAGATACAAAGACCTAAATGCGTCTCCAGAGAGAGAGAATGCAGTGGACCATGCTTGGACTATGGAAAGTGCTTGATGAAGATTAGATTACAGGATGAAAATGTAAAAACAAGCTTATGGAAACTATTAATAACATGTATATATACATATAGTCTGACCTGAAAACTGATTACAGTAAATGTTTAAATATTTAAAAATTAAAAAAGCAACACACAATGTAACAAAACTTCCTTTGCAATCAGTATTAACTTAGATCATAAAGAAGCTGCCACTCTATGTTTAGGAGAAAGAACCAGGGAAGGAGAGAAAGCTAGCATGTGCCCGAGGGTGGCTGAGCCAACAGCAAATGCTAATCATTCAGACAAATTACATTCTGCCCCCGGACGTGCTGCTTTACCGCTGGTGAAAATATCAACACACGGTTTCTGATCTCCTACTTCAGGTGCCAAGCACTGTGAGGTACAAAATCTTTTACAGCAGAAATACGCAAATAAATTAGGGGGGGAAAAAAGATCAGCTAAATAAATAAATGGTACCAAGTATTACTAAATAGATATAACCATTGACTATATGTTCCTATATAGCCTATCCTGAAGATGATTTTTGGAAAAACTAGATCATGTTGTATGTTCTGTTTTTCCAAAATAAAACACCTTTGTCAAAAATTTATTACCATGCCAACACATAGAGGAAGTTTTATATCTCAGCTACATTGCTATAAATCTTGACATAATGAGGAAAATTATAATATATCATCCAGGACATGAAAAGGTGAAATGCCACTCAAGGTAACTAGATCCACATTAATTATAGTAGACAAAGAACTCTGTTCTTAGAATAATTTTTCCCATTCAAAATGCAAGTTTGCTCCATACACAAGCAATTTAATATTGTGGGTTTACATAGGGCAGAGATAAAAATATATTTAAGTCACCCAGACAGTATATGACCTAGGAGCCTACTAGAATTTATGGAATTCTTTTTGTTGATGTGAGTATACTTTTCATTAAAAGTTGGCACTTCAATCAAGAAGAAAGTACTAAAATATCTCTCCACTGATAAGCTGATTAAACGGAATTCTGAATGGAAATTCGACTCCATCAACATTACCTTCGTCACTCGGGAGAGGGGCTCTCTGTATCCTAGGCGACATGGTACTAGATGCCTCACATATGTTACCTCCTTGAGATAGGGATCACCACCCCCACTTGACAGGGACACTCCTGGCCACTTTCAATCCCATGGTACTCCGACTGGTGTAACTGGCGAATCTTGGGCTGAGGTGGGGGAGGGCTTCTCACGCCTCCTCTCAGCAGCATCTGAGATGCTGGGCTTTCTTGAAACACTTGCTTCCAAGACACTGCACTAGCTCCACTCCTTCTTCACTCTGGCTGTTCCTTTTGCATCCTCCTTGGCTGCTTCCTACCCATCTCCTGACCTCTGAATGGTGCAGTGCCCCAGGCTCACTGGTCCTTGGATCCCCCCTCTGCTTCTCTAGCTATATGCATTCCCTTGATGAGCTCATCCAACTTTACAGCTTTAAATACCATCTACTGACTGATGGTTGTCACATTCACATCTCCAATCTGGACCTCAGCTTTGAACTCAAAAGTACATATCCAACTATCTACTTGACATCGCCCCTTGGCTGTCTAATAGGCATTGAAGACCTATTATTCTAGCCTACTCTTCCCCCACTGTGCTCCATCTCAGTAAATAGCACTACCAGTGACCCAGGTGCTCAAGTCATAAACCCTGGAGTCATCTTCACACACACTCACATACACACACACCCTCAACCCAGCGAGTTCTGTTACTAAGGAAGAAAAGGAGACTGGACATTGGGAGGAAACCAGCAGTCTCCTCTCCCTCCCTAGAGGCTCCCCCCCCCCCCCCAGAGGCTCCTTTCCACGCAGGGAACCTTATAAAATGGAAATCAGGTTATTTCACTCCCCCGCTCAACATAGTCCAATGGCTTGTGATTATAAGCAGAAGAAAATCCAAACTCCTCATTCTGTCCTACGATACCCTACGCGATCTGGTCCCTGACAATTCTCTGAACTTATTCCTATACCTCCTTTCTCTGCTTTTTTTGCCACACTGGCCTTCTTGCTGTTCCTCAAAAGTTTTAACAGCTCCCGTCTCAAGCCTTTTGCACAAGCAGTTCCCACTACCTCAGGGTTTCTCAGCTTCAGCACTGCTGACATTTGGGGCCAGAGAACTCTCCGCTGGGAGGGGCTGTCCTATGCTCTGTAGGATGTCGCCAGCAGCATCCCTGGCCTCCACCTACTAGATGCCAGCAGCACTGGTTGGGAGATGCAACCACAATCACTCAGATCACAGTGCTTTGAAAAAACTTTGGAATTCTTACTGTTAAAAAAAGGAGGGGGGCAGAGAAAAATCCCTTCCTTCTCAGGTGACTTCTGAGACACCAGTAAGTACTAATGAGCTTGAATGCGGCAGCAGAGGAAAGCTTCTGAACATCCAGGCGTCTGTTTTGCTGATACAACCTGAAGGGCTACAAGGAAGAGAAATAACAAGACTCTATCTTCTCTGAATAATTCGAATTGAACACTGAGAAATCTAAGAGCTTTGTGCTTCTACAAACTTACACCTTTCATGATTTGGGGCCTGAGTCTAGTCACCTAGTGTCCCATACTTTATGAAGAAACACCATCCAACCATGGGTATCTATGTGTGAAGTAGAGAGGGTGAAGTATTGGTCAGAAGCCAAGAGAGAAAGTAAGGTCCTAAAAGATGACAAAAATTGTCCCAAAACACATAGTGAGTCAGTGAAATTCTGGTTCCCTAATATGCAAGTCCAATATCTTTCATTCTATCGTCCCCCTTCAAACCACCTGGGTCCTTTGGTATAATAGTCAATCTCTTTAAATGAGTAAGAGTTCTCTTACTCTCGTCCTAGCATGAGAAAAAGAAGGAGATGTCATTTTTGTGGCAATCAAAAATACTTCTAGATATTGTCCAAGTGTCCTCTGGGGGAGTGCCCACCCTGACCCCATTTGCTCTACCTGGAACAGCCTCCCCCCTGGAACCTGCATGGCTCTCGCTGTCATTGCTCAAATGTCCCATCCCTAGAGAAGACTATCCTCTACCCCCCCCATCATTCTTTATTTCTCTTCATTGCACCCCTCACTACCTAGCACTTGTATGTGCTATTTCTGCTTGTCTGTTCCCTTCCGAGAAGCTGAGCTGGATGAGGGCAGGGTCTTTGTTTTGCGCTCTGCTGACTTCTCAGTGCCTGGCACAGAGCAGACAATCCACCCACACGTATTTGTTGAAAATAGGAAAGAAAGCAGTTGCTACCCTCCCCATAAAAGCACCAAGCCAGGCCAAGAGCAGCATGATGACTCCATGGCTGAGGGCAGAACATCATGACGCCAGTATCTTTTTGCAAATGACAACTGATTCTTCCCCCCAAACTCTTCCCGATTTTTTTCCCTGGACAGCTTTTCTGCAGCCTGCCCACAGAGACCGCCTGCAACGCTTGCGCTTACTTTGACGGTGGTATTACTCCCAGGCATGGGGTAGACCCCGACTCTTCTGGAGAACAGAAGGCCGTACACCATGCAAGCCTTTCCTGCAAGTGAGACACTCATCCATAAAATGAAGAATCAGGTATAACATCTGTTATGCCTTTGAAGCACATGCTTATTCTTTCAAACCAAGAATTAATATTATCATTAATTGGAATGCTATTAAGGGAACAAACGGTATGTGTAAAGGAGTAAAAAGATTTTCCATATATGTCTGTGTATACATATGTTTACTGCTATCTGCATTGATAAATAAACCAATTAAGAGTGGTTATGTCTAGAACTGGGAAGGAGCTAGAAGGGAGAGCCGTTACTTAAGCAGGAAGGGGACTTACGCCATTCAAAAATGTTTGAATTTTTTACCATAAACATGCATCCCATGTAAGAAAAGCTAATGTGTTACAATGAATAACCAATAGCAATATATCCAAAGCATTCCCCTCAGAACGAGGGCCACAACACAACAAGGACGCTGACGCCTGAAGCAGCCCGTTTACACAGGACACATCAGAGATGCTGCGGGTCCCGTGCCAGGCCACTGCAATAAAACGAATATTGCAATAAAGCAAGTCTCATGAATTTTTTGGTTTCCCAGGCATATAAAAGTTATGCTTACACTATACTGTGGTCTACTAAGTGTGCAATAGCTTTATGGCTAAAACAACAATGTACATACCTCAAAAAATACCTTATCACTAAAAAATGACTTATCACTAACCATCATCTAAGCCTTCAGCGAGTAATAATCTTTTTGCTGGTGAAGGGTTTTACCTTCAATTTGTATTTTTTTAAAAAAAAAGGCAGTATCTGGAAAGTGCAATAAAACAAGGTATGTCTATATATTAAAACTTACAATCAATACAATAAGATATATAACCACCGCAAGGGAGGAGACATACACAGATATGATGGCCTCGTATACCAAAAAAAAAACAACAAAACACCACACAAATAAGCCAGCTGCACATTAGAATTACTGAGTTCAGTCACACGGCTAGAGAAGATAAAAATTAAAAATCAGTGGTGTTTCTGTATTATAGGAAAAAACTTTCAAATATTATTTCATTCATTACAGCCACTAAAATATAAATTACCTAATAATTTTAAGAAGAAATAGACACAGTCATTAGAAAGAAAACTATGGAATTTTACTAAGAGACATAACGGAAGGCTTCACAGCAAGACATAACAAACTGCTAAAATCCTGAAAAACAAAACAAATTAGCAACGTGTATCCAGGGTCCTAACTGGTCTCTCATTCTCCAACCCTCCCCAGTGGGCATCTGCTGTGTGGCCTCCCCAACATGCAATCGTTGCTGCGCTGGAAGCAGCCCCTCAGGGAAGCACACTCCTGCCCTCTCAGCCCTGTGGTCTGGGAGAGCTTGGCTCTGCCTGTGCTCCAGCACCAGGAGTGGGTTTCCAAGTCAGGCCCGGCCAATCAGTGTGTTCCTTTTACTCTTCTGGCCACAGGGTACAAGGTCGGGCAAGAGACCCAAGCCAAGCCAACCGGATTCAATTCTAGAACTTTTGTCAGAGCCTTGGGGAAAACAGAGGTGCTCTTTCTGCTGAGTTGTTGGGGACCCTGGCCTGGAGACAGTCTGCCTGGAAATGAAGGGAACACTCAAGAAGGCAGAGAGAACAGACAAAGGCTAAGTTTGTTCAGTACTATGTGAGCCCCTGGCTCCAGGCACACCCAAAGAGCTCACTTTCTTCAGTTTCATAGGTCAATACAGGAGTCCCCTGCCCTGATCCACAGGGCACATGTTCCAAGGCCCTGAGTGGACGCCTGAAACCACGGATAGTACTGAACCCTATGTATACCATGTTTTTTCCTATACATACGAGTACGTGACTATGATAAAGTTTAATTTCTAAGTTAGGCACAGAAAGAGATTAACAATATTAACTGATAATATAATAGGTCCATTATAAAACTATACTATAACAAAAGTTAGGTGAATGTGGTCTTTCTCTCAAAGTACCTCACGGGACTGGACTCAGCCTTCTTGTGATGATGTGAGATGATACAATGCCTACATAAGATGAAGTGCGGTGAACGACACAGGCGTTGTGACGTAGCTCCAGCTGCCCTGACTATAATATAACCAGCATCGGGTGGCTTCTTTGGCATAGCCCAATTGCTAGTATCACTCCTTGAGGCTTTGGGGCTATTGCTAAGTAACACAGGGTGACCGGAACACAAGCACTGCGGTACCATGGCAGTTGAGAACCTCAAGGGCTACTAAGTGACCAACAGGCAGGTAGTGGCTACAGTGTGGATAAGCTGGACAAGCTGATGATTCACGGACCAGGGGGACGGAGTTGGAAGGCAGGAGATTCCATCACGCCACTCAGAATGATGTGCAATTTAAAACTCCAGCATTTTCCATGTAATATTCTGGACCAAGGGTTACTGAAACTGCGGAAAGTGAAACCATGGGTAAGGGGGAACGACTGTACTGTTTTTCTTGAGAAGCAGTACAGTGCTACAGTCAAGAATTTTACTCTATATATAGTCAGACTGCCTGGGTCTAAAGTCTGGATCTGCCACAAGACTTCTGATAAACTGCTTAACCTCCCCATACCTCACTCAGTCTACACATCAATAAAATGGGAATATGAATAGTATCTAACTCATAAGGTTATTAATAGAATTCAGTCAGTTAATATGCAGAGTCTCAGAATAGAGGATGGCATAAGTACCATATAACTATTAGCTTCTTGTTGCTTTTACTGTTGTTATTTCAAGTATTTTGAGTTTGGCTTCTGTCACTTACAGCCATAGTGATTTTTAGAAACAGATCAAATTGTATCAGTCTCTTGCTCAAAAGCCCCCTTAAAAAAATCCCATCTCATCCTGCATGGAATCTAAACTCTTACCAGGGCCTACAAGGTCCTCTGCCCCACCCTCACCTCTTGCAGGTCGGTATGAGGAGGTTCTGGTATGGGGCCTGGGGACTGTCACAGCGAGCTGGGTGGGGGAACACTGAACCAACCAAGAGACGTGAGGTTATTTTCCATTTGCATCACGGCACTCACCACACCGACTGTCACGTCTATTTCTTTGTCTTGCCCACCAGGTCTGCAGCGCTTCTGACTGTCCCCACTCATCTTTGCCAGCTTGCAGCCAGCTTGTCTGTATTTTACCCAGGGGGTAGCAGTTAGGTGAGGGGGGAAGCAGGCTAGGTGACTGGGGGCCTACCCCAGGAGCTGGTGGGGCCTCAGGAGGGGTCCTGGAGTGAGCAAGGACTCACAGGGGTTCCACAACATCAGGCTATCTTCACTTTGCTGGCTCTGAACATGTCCGCATTAGGTAGAGGTCACAAAGCCCAGTCTCATGGGGGATGGACAGCAGATAAGGTGTGAGCGCCGCAGGAGGGCTGCCTGGCCTGAGTGAGCGGACAGGTACAGGACATAACCCCTGTGTCTGCTGCTCCCAGAAGGATTTTAGGCAAATATCGTTTTACAGATGCTAAGATCCCTGACTTGTAACGATGAGGGAAGCTGCCAAAACAGGCAATTATGCAATCCTGTGAAATCTCAAGCTGACCAGCAAACATAAAAATTTAGTATAGAAAATAATTCAGGAAAGCTAGTTTTACATAAAATTACATTCCATGAACTCTTGTTTCTTTCTAATTTGCCACACCAAACCTAATTTTTCCCTCATGTTCACTCAAATCTTTTTAGCAACTATGAAATTTTACATCATGTTCTCCTAAGAGAGCAACATGGCAGTTTAGTCACCAAAATTAGGAGTATACCATTCTTTCCTTGACTCCTATCTGCTTCGGTCCTGCCTTCAGAGGTGTCTTTTCTGTTCTCATTTTCTTCTTTGATTCACTTTCATTTTCTTCATTTTTCTGAAAAGCATGCACTTTTCTTTTCATTGCTATACCTTAACTCAATAATACTCCCTGCCATATTGTGATTTATAGTACGAAATATATATATATTTGGTCTTCTCCCAAGGTTCCTGGCACACAGTTCCTAAAACCCTTGGAATTTTCTAAGTAATAAGAGAGATAAAGTATCTTTTGTTATTCATAACAAGCCTCTTTCAACCAAACCTGAGTTTATGTTGATGAGGTAACTTCTGGAAAGCCCCTATGGATACAGGCTGGTTGCCAGGGGAACCAACCACAGGATTAGAGGTTTGGGGAGGGGAAGGGGCTGGAGGTAGACTCAATCGCCCATGGACAATGGTTTAATTAACCACACCTAGTAAGTAATGAAGTCTAGAAAAGGCCCAAAGGAAGGGGTTCACAGAGCTTCCATGTTGGTGAATACACGGAGGTGATGGGGGGAGGGAAGTTCTACACATCTTCCTGAGATAGGGCGGGGTCAGGGCCTCCAAAAACACCCACTAACCTTCAGCTGGAGGCAGAAAACTAGTGGACCAGAATGTGGAACAAACCAGCCAGAACTGGCCATGACCAAGATGTCGAGGAGATTCACCTCCAAAAACCTCCAGCCTCATTATACCCTCATTAAAATACATTTGCGTATTAAATAACACCCACCAGCACCACGACACTTCCGAAAAGGACCATGTAAGAACAAAAAAGGGGTATATCTGCATTTCTCAGAAAAGCCCACCCGTTTCTGAACTGGAACTAATAGAATATTCCTCCCCTTCATTTCCATGCGAAACACCTACCAAATAAGAATTACTGTCACACATAAATTCGAGGTTGTCTGTAGCTCGGAGGCAACCTCTACTCTGCCTGTGGAGATCTTTACTCAATAAACTACTTTCAATTGATTATCTGGCTCGCTCCTCAATTCTTTCCTGGGCATAGCCAAGAACCCTCTTTCCTGCAATATTCCCACATATCCTGCCCTATGCATCTCTTCTATCTGGCTGCTCCTGAGTTATACCCTTTTATAATCTAGTAAGTAAAATGTTTTTGAGTTCTTTGAGCTGCTCTAGCAAATTAATCAAACTCGTGAAAGGGGTGATGGAAACCTCTGATTTTATCGCCTGTCAGTAAGAAGCACAGGTAACAACCACACCCTGGACTTATGACTGGTGTCTAAAGGGGAGGGGGACAGTCTTGTGGGGGTGAGCGGTTAACTCCAGACAAACAGTGTCAGAAATGACCCTCTTGGGTCATCACATTGGGTGATCAGAAATGCCAGAAGTGAGGTCGAGTACAATGTGAGGAGACAGAAGGGGAGTTTCCTAAACACTCCCCTTTTCTATCAGAAGACCACTTCACATGCACAAATCCCTCCATGAAATGGAATCATTTATGGGGTATTACCGATACATTACACCTCTCATATTCATATGGGCATAAGTTGCTCTCTTTTTTTAACTTGGAAAATGCCCAAACATACACAAGAGCAGAGTGTAACAAACCTCATATCAATCAAAAAGCTTCAATATTTTGCCATGTTTTTTCATCCTTCTCCCCAACTCCACTTTTTGCTGAAATGTTTTGAAGTAAATCCCAGTCAACCAAGAGCTAGTACATGTTCAAACTTCCCAAAGTATCTTTAGATCTTTTTTGTTTGTTTAAATCTCAACCCCAAAAGGCTCGTTTTATTTGCTTGTTGTATCTCTTAACTCTCTTTTAATTTAGGTACCTTCTACCTAATTTTTTTTCATGCTACTTGTTGAACAAATCCGGTCAACTGTGTAGAATATGCCACATTTTGGATTTGCTTGCTTCCTTGGGATGTCATATAACTTGTTCTGCTGTACCTCACATTTCCTGTTGGCTGGGAATTCATTCTCGAATCTTGATTAGATTATTTCAGGTGTTTTTTTTATCTACCCCCACCAGGAGAGGAGAGAAAAGGGAGAAGTCCAAGAATTATGGGGGTGCTGCTGTGTGGTTCTTATCAGGAGACATTATCATCCAGTTGTCTCATATTCAATGATGCTGAGGTTGACCAGTGGATCTGGGTGAGAAAGGCCTGATTCCTCCCTTATGAAGTCCCTTACGACCTTTCACCAAATGGTATTATCCTCCACTGTTGACCACTGTACACTATACAGAATAATACTGAGAGTCTTCTAAAGAGAAGAATCTTCCCTCATCAATTAGAGCCACTTAGTTACCCTGAGAAACAGTCTGTACTGGAGAAGCAGGAAATTTGCTTAATATCTTATTTTTCTCCTTTTAAGTAGAAAGTTTTAGGATACTGAGTTGGTTGCACAGTGTGTCTTGACAAATCAAAGTCAAAGGGTCCAGTCCCTCCAGAGTGGCAGATGCCCTCTGGCCCCAGTGGCTTCCATCCACGTAGTATTGCTGTTCACAGTGAAGTTTACAGAATCACCCAAATTCCAACTATTAAAAATAGCTTCTAAAGGCTAAAATCTGAAGACAATTTAGATAACAGAAAGATTCACCTCAATAAAATAAGCCAAAAAGAATAACTAGAAATTAGCAACAGCCTGAACACTGGATTCATACAAGCATTTTATGAAGTGAACTACAGTTTCTGATTAATAGTAGCAATTTGGATTTTCATTTGGCATATACAGTTAGGAAATATTTACTCCATAATCCGTTATGGAAGATCTACTAGTCAAAACATGAAAAAAGTAACACTGAATTTTACCTTTAGGCAAAAAAAAAAAAAAAAGAGTATGCAAGTTTAATTCCATTAAGGTTAATGAAAACCACATTTTGAAACCAGCTCCTAATATTTTCCATTACTGTTACTCTACAGTATTTTTGGCATATATCTATCCCAAATAAATGTCAATATGCTTGAATTAAGGTCCTTCAGAGTCAGTCAGCACTCACAAATAAATTATTTCAGTTTCATAGTAATCACATAGTATACAAAAGACATCTGTTAGTGCATCAAACTGAAAGCCAAGGTTCAATGACATAAAGATTTTATTTAAAGTCTGTCTGTCCATTTACAAGGAGGTAATACTTGGAAAGCCACTAAAATGCTGGAAGATATAAAATATAGTACCCTTAAAGACATAAAACTGCTGGGAGCCCTGGAGCTGACCTGGGCTTCTAGAATGCTTGTACAGAGCATCTGCCCAGAGGGCCAAGGCCTCCCAAACAGTGAGGCTCCACTGTGAAATCAGAGCCCCAGACCTGCCAAAGGAAGAATAAAGCAAGAGGAGACATGGCATCACTGCTCCCTGCACGCTGGCAGACCCTGTCCTGCCCTCCTTTCACCTTCCCTGCACAGGCTGCCCTCTTTATCTTCTGACTTCACCCCTAGTACTCTCCCTTTGTTCACTATTTCAGCCACAATAGGTCTCTCAACAGCCAGGGCCGCTTCTGCCTCAGGAACTTGGCTCTAGCCATTCCCTCTGCCTGGAGTCCTCTTTTCCTGGTGATCAACAGGGCTTACTCCTTCATCTCCTCCAGGTCTTGACTTAAATGTCACCTTCTAAGTGATGCCTTCTAACCACCTTATCTCAGACTGCAGCCCTCTTCTATCTACACAAAGGGAGGAATTTTTCCCCTGTTCACCACTGTCATCTTCTGTGCCTGGAACAGTACCTGGCACAAATAAAATATGCAATAAATATTTGTGGAATGAACGCATGAATCATAAGTCCATTTGATTCTTTCACTTATATTTACACTGAAAAAGTAATTTTATTTAAGACAAGTGATAAACGTTTGTAAAAAGAGATGGACATTTGTGACTTCCTACTAAATAGAAAACCAAGTTACAGGGTTGTCTACACTTCTTTAATATGAACACCAGGTTTTAATTGCAAATGATTCTTAGTAAGAATAACATATTTCTGGGACAAATGAAACCGAGGTAGACAAAACCAAAGAAAAATTAGCCACTCAGTTCAGGTAGTCTGGTATTTTACAGGGACACTGGAATTACCACAATCGTAAAAACCACCGGTGGAGATGCTCCTAGATTCAAACAGAAAAGATACAGTCAGCAGGTCCCCTGCAGTCTAACTCTAAAAAATGTTTGGGTAGGATGTCAAAGCTTTCTACAAAGAACAAATTCAATATGGGAAAGCATATTTTTCCTGAATTCCCATTTTGGCTGGACTGACAGCCAAAGGAGTCAGTGAGACTTATATAAAGGAATTCCCATGAAGCACTTGATGAAGACCACATTTCTCATTTTAGACAAAATTCCAGTTCATATACAATGTGAACTATACATTTTCTATAAATCCAGTGAGGGAAAAATCCTACCTAAACAGGCAATTGTCTTGTCCAAAGGTTCCCAGCTACTGCAAGTGTATCCAATGAGCATCCCCCCATCCCCTCCACTTCCTTCCCAGTGCCCCATTCTAGACACAAGGCAAACAAAGCAGTTACTACTGGTAGAAGGGGTTCTCTCAGGCTCTTATACGGAAAAACAGTTCCTACATCAGGCAGGTAATACTGCTGCCACCTTACAACACCAAAAGAGAAGATTCCACAGAGGGAAAAGGGAGGTGAATTACCTCAGGAACCAGGAAAGAAATAAGCAGAGCAAATGTTCTGGGAGGGGCAACTTTTTCTACTTAAAGGAGCTCGTTAGAGTATCTTTCTGCACACTTGCCTCTGCTGTTGCCTTTCCACACATTGCGTTCCGCACTTCAGAGAAGGGCTGATAGTACCTTTCAAGCCATGTTGGAAGCAATAATAAATGATGATGATGACAACTAACTAGGTACGGAGTTTCACACACACCTACCACTTCTGATCTTCACAAGAACCCTGGAAGGTAGGTGGCAGTTCCATTTTATAGATGGACAAGCCGAGGCTTAGAGATGTTAGATTTGCTCAAGGCTCTACAGAGCAGAGTCATTTTCCAAATCCAGGTATTCTGACTCCATGCTTTATAACAGGCACTAGTTAACTAGTGAAACACCATAGTCACAACTCACTGACCTAACAGCAAGATTGTGAGGATGAACCCCCTGGGTAAGGGGCAATGTCACGGATGGGCACAAACAGGACAGGACTCACACAGGCGGCAATGCAGCTCCTAGACACAGGCAGCAGGATCGGCACACCCACCAGCACATCCAAACCCGGCTGTAAGCAAGGGAGCATCAGAAGCAAGCTTTGGGCACCTTCAGCGTGGGACACTGGCACTGATACTTAGTCACAGGTTGAAAATGCTCAGGCATTTGAGTACTGAATGTAGGGCTTCTCTCTTGTCCAGTCTTGGGCTAAGCTCCTGAGAAGTCCTTGACTCGCCAGTCAAGTTCAGCAATGTGAGGCCAGACTTCTTTCCCCAGGATGAATGTTAAAGAGCCTCTCAGGGGCTTGCTGATAAATCCCTAAAAAGACCAACGGGAAAACAAACAAATGCCTAGCCATTCCATCTGAGCTGGTGAATATTCCGAGAGAGAGACCTTATTGGTCCGTGGCAGTACATAAATTCTAGAAACAACAAACACTGCTTTGTGGAAAAAGCAAAATGTTAAGTCTGCAGGCCTATATCTGGCAATCACATTTTAGAACTTATTTCTACGTCAGCTGTTTGAAACTTAGACTACACTCATAGATTCAAAAACCTATCAACAGCATTTAGTTTCCAGTCTGGCCTCCGAAATCCTGTTTAGCCCGTTATGTACAAAAACATGGTAGTATTCCAGCTATCCTAGTCACATTTCAATGGAGGAAAGCCAAGTCCAAATGCCAAACCACAACAATAATGAAATATTCCCCTTCTTAGCTCAACTGGTCCACACAGGTCCCAGGAAAGCAGAAGGGACAAGGCCGGTGCTACGGCCCCTCGGTGGCTTACTGAACCCTTCTCCTCATGGCTGGTTCATCCTCTAGTTGTCATGACTTGGGGAACAAGGGTACTTGCTCGGCAGAGTTGGAGGACAAACAGACACGCAGATTTAGCTCTGCCTCCTCCAGCACCTGGAGGCATGGCTCGAAGAAGAGCTCAATAACATTCAGGTTAAAAGAAAAGCCTTTGGCCTTTTTCAAGCTACTCTTGCCTACAATTCTCAATAAAGCTAAAAGTGCTGTGTCATTACAGGATGACAGCTCTAGCAGTTGGGGTCGAATTGTTCGACACTTTCTCAGAGGCCAAGAGTCCCTGATGGCTGTGTCTGCCGTGACCAGGCACACTGTTGGCAGAACAACATGCTTCTCCACGTAAAAAAAAAAAAAGCCGGAGCTGTACATTTGTACACACACAGGCGCTAGTCTGGAAAGGCATGTACCAACAGTAAATGGTGGCCACTTCTGGGAAAAGGAATGGGGTGGGAGAGGAAAGCAGTAATTTTGCTTGAATTTCTTTTGAGAAGTACGTTTAAAAAATATATATATGCTGGGCTGGCCCGGTGGCTCAGGAGGTTGGAGCTCCATGCTCCTAACTCCGAAGGCTGCGGGTTCGATTCCCACATGGGCCAGTGGGCTCTCAACCACAAGGTTGCCAGTTCAATTCCTCGAGTCCCGCAAGGGATGGTGGGCTCCGCCCCCTGCAACTCAGATTGAACACGGCACCTTGAGCTGAGCTGCCTCCTGGATGGCTCAGTTGGTTGGAGCACGTCCTCTCAACCACAAGGTTGCCGGTTCCACTCCTGCAAGGGATGGTGGGCTTCGCCCCCTGCAACTAGCAACGGCAACTGGACCTGGAACTGAGCTGTGCCCTCCACAACTAAGACTGAAAGGACAACAACTTGAAGCTGAACGGCACCCTCCACAACTAAGATTGAAAGGATAACTTGACTTGGAAAAAAGTCCTGGAAGTACACACTGTTCCCCAATAAAGTCCTGTTCCCCTTCCCCAATAAAAACAAACAAACAAGCAAACAAACATATATATGTGTGTGTGTGTGTGTGTGTATATATACACACACATGTTTTACATATATATACATATATATGCTTTATGTATGCTTCACGTGTATAATTTTTAAAAAGAAACCATGACAAGCCACTTTAAAAACATTTAAAAATGATAATTTCCCTGAATATAAAATGTGATCAAAGAAATAACCAGAAATTATAAATATATTTGGATAGATTCAAAACAGGATGACCCAGGGCAGTCATTATATATTTATACTAGCAGGTTCAGCAAACTACAGCCCATGGGCCAAATCCAGTCCAACAGACACGTCTACAAGATAAAACTAGTTTTTACATTTTTAATGGGTTATAAAAAAAGAAGATGTGAGAGACCACATGTGACCCACGAAGCCTAAATTTACTGTTTGCCGTCTACAGAAAAAGTCTGATGATCCCCGATTTACACCAAGAATACTGTGTCTTTTCAAAAAGAGTTCTAAATTCCTCTTGGAAATGCTTTCAAAATCACTTTTAAACACAATAAAAATTAGCTGTATTCCTTAATAGTTTACCTCTTTGTTTTTTTCCTAAACCTACAGCAGTAGCTTATTCAGCCACCTCAATCACTGGATCTGGCTCTGGAGACTGGTGATTTCCTAAAATCAAATTCAGCTCCAGGATGGGGAAAAGGGCATTCTTCCTCCTAGCATCTGGGAGCCTAACCTATGATGTGCTGCTAAAATGCAAAATGGAAAAATCAAACTCAGAAGAACTCTCTGAGCAGTTAAAAATAATTTTAAAAATCTATCAGTGACACTAATACAACAAACCACAATTTTACAAACCATTTCCTAAACGAAGGAAGGGAAAGAAAAAAGATCGTCTTTATTCTGAATGAAATTTGTATTCTAATCTTACATTCTAATCTAGAGCCCTGAAAGAGGGAGAGTATTTCATTTTGACTATCAAAGACCCTAAGAAATATACTGAATAAGAATCAAACGCATCCAATTATGAACAGGGATACATTTTCCTACCCGAGTATGACACTGGCTAGCATGTAAATTCAACAAAAATGGCCACCCTTTGTAGCTCTGTGTTCAAGAGAATCTTGACTCTTAAAACCGTACAAACTTTTCAAGAAACAACATCTCAAACAGGTACTTGTAAGAAATCAGTTCCCAGATGTTCTTTTTTGTGAATTTCAAACTGGAAACATAATTTATCCTGTGAAAATGTGTGGAACTGTCTACATTAAACTACTGGTTCTATATGACAACTCACAAAGCTCAAAATCATATTTAGACTTCTCAGTCCCCACCCTGTACTTTTAACAGTATGTTATTTGGAAATTAAGTTCCAATTTGAACATTTAAAGAACATAAAATATATGAAATTTGTCTGTGTGTTTAATAATCTTTTAACCTACTTAATTTGAAATGAAAGCAATTCAGAACTCGGCATGCACAAATTTTTCTAAGGAGAAAGTATCAACAGGAAGAGAATAAAGACCATCGTTATGGTGACTTGGGAAAAAACCATTTACCCCTGGGATACAGTTTCCTAGCCAAGTATGACCCAGAAGATACGCTACCTCAATGTCCTGGAGACTGAATTCCTTCTGATCCGTGAAGTTTGCAGCCCCAGCACTCAGTTCCATCAGCATCTTGGCGATCTCAGGCTTTATGGCTGAAGTCAGCCGACTGGCTGCTTCCATGACGTGCTCCTGCACGTCTTTCAGTTGCATGGCCGCCTTGGAGTAGTGCGAGTTCCTGAACACAGTGCTGAAGAGATCTGTGAGGAAAGTACTGGCACGGCAGAAGACATTGAGGGCGTCCAGGTACTTGGAGATGCCCTGCTGGATGTCGGCGATGGGAGTGGAGTGGGGCATGGCATGGTGGCAGCTGCCTGCAGCAGTCAGACTGCCCAGCGGGGCAGTGGTGGCCGTAGACGCCAGGGGAGCACTCAGTGCTCGGCCCAGCTCGGGCATCGGGTACTGCTGGTGCTGCTGCACCTTCTGCTTGGACCCGCCAAGCAGGAAGCGCCGCTTGTAGTCCATTTTGCTGTCTTGGGCACTGCAGCAATACATGCGGGAGAGGGAACTGTCCCAGGGACCGGGAGCGGGGCAGGGTTCCAAGTCTTGTTTATCCCCCCCAATCTGTAGCTAGGTATAAAAATAGTGGAGTTCTGCAAATATAAGTTTTAAAAAAGGCATTTCCATGAGGCAGGTGACCATGTGATCCAATGTAGATATGAGGAGGACAACAGGTTTATATAATTAATATTTTCAGTGTAGGAAGGACCTCTGACGAAAAATATATGTGTGTCCAAAATGCTGTAGAAGAACTGTTAGCATTCCACTCTCTTCATAAAAAGATACGCTTGCTGAGAAAAACGCTTACCTATAATTGCTTTGCAAGAATATTTTGATACTTGTATCTACCATGGCAGAAAAATAACTTAACTTTAAAAAAATGTAATATAATGTATCTTTAATATACCAGAAAAGTTAGAACCCCAAAACCCACAAGCTGATCAACAGCGATTTAAAAGGTAGTACAGAATTACCTCACACTCAGTTCTTAAGGAAGATCAAACCTCTGCTGAATTTTGACAGAGCCTGCCTGTCAAATCCATTTACCTGCAAAGCTTCTTCTCAAAGCGAAAAATTTCCAAATTTCCTTTAATATTTTCGGAAAACAAGTTTTTGTTTTTGAAAAATGGCATTTGTTATTGTAAGTCTTCTCCTCCTTGCCTTTTGTTTGCTGAGGTAGCGATTTCCTTGTAACATTAATAAGAGGTGCTTCCAGACTGGGTTGGCCCTCAATTGTAAAGTCTGAAGCAAGAATGCACAGATGTAATTGTAAGGCCTCTAAGTCATTTCCTGTAAGGGGGAAAAAATAAGATTGTTAGGAAAGTTACAGGACAATGAGTAATTCTGGAACATTAACTCCTAAAATGCTATTCTCCCCAAAGGTGGGCTACAAATGAGTAAAAAATCATATTATAACCTTACAAAAGTAGGTACAACAGCGAGAGCTGAACTTGATTCCTTGAGTTGTAGCACAAAAATAATGCAATAAAAAAAAAGTTCGATTCCACAGCCACCATTCCAAAGCTAACACGAGTACCTGACAAGTCAATCAGGGCCTGGATGATAAGTATAGCACTCCTAAAACTTTAAGGGGATTTGGAAAAGGGAGTGATGAGCAAAGATGAAGAGAAATGAGGAAGGTTGTTATTTAGAAAATGTTACTTTGAGTTAGGCCTTGATTGTAGGATGGGTTTTGTCAAGTGCCAAAGTGATGGGTGAGGCTCCCCAGGTGAAAGGACCGCCATAGCAAAGGCCCTGAAGCAGGATGGCACGAGGTCTGTTCAGGATACCCAGCTGGACCAAAGTGCAGTGTACAGAAAGACAGAGCCTGGAGGTGGGTGGCTAGCAGGAGGTCTGCAGATAGGATTCTTCTCATCCTCACCTAGGTACCAGTTTCCCTCCTGGATGTTCAAAGGGAAGCCTGGCAGAGTGCGCCAGCTCTTACACTCTGAGGTAGCTTCTATAGCACGCCTGGCACTGAATAGGTTCAAATACCCATGTCTTGATATTTCTGATTGTAATTTCTGATACACCTATAACAGTGGACTCGTGTGAGTCTCACATAGCTAGCACCAGGGTTCACACTAGCCTGAACTATCTGTTCTTTCAAACATAATAGTTCAAATATACAAAGGTGCCCAAAAAATGTATATACATTTTAAGGAAGGAAAAAACTGTATTAAAATTACACTGATGGGAACCACTTTGAGCCTCTTATAACTGCGGAAGTCAAACATGACTTGTATTCCTCTTTTGTTATCAGTATATACTGAGTATTACAATTTTAATACAGTTTTTTCCTTCCTTAAAATGTGTGTGTATACATTTTTTTGGCACCCTCTGTATTTTACTGAGTATTGTCTTTAGTCCATATTACACTTCAACCTATGTGTGTATATAGTTTGGTCTACTTATAGGTAACTGGTTTTTCTTTCTTTCTGTTTTCCTTATTTTGTAGATAAAAATAAATACAAGTCACTCATCATGGCCAATACCATGCCTCCTTTATGGTTCTGTGATGGCATAAGGAACCTAGGAAGGTAAGTGACAAGAACAAGAGATGAGAAAAGTGCTGTGGATACAAACACATTCTCTGAAAGTGTAGTAACCCTAACTCAGCTAGCATGTAAATTCAACAAAAATGGCCACCCTTTGTAGCTCTGTGTTCAAGAGAATCTTGCCTCTTAAAACTGTATAAACTTTTCAAGAAACAACATATCAAACAGCTACTTGTAAGAAATCTGTTCCCAGATGTTCTTTTTCCAAATTCAGGACAATGAGGCAATCATATCCATCTCTACCCAAGCGCTCCATTATAATCAGTGCGGCTTTAGGAATTCTGATGTACAACAGAAGCGCTCCACAGGAGTGCTGAAGGAGGACGGCTGCTCACACAGGAACCGTGTGGCCCGTGAAGGAGAGCCATGGCTTTGAGTTGGCCCCACTGAGTGTCCTGAGCAGCCCTGAGGAGCACTCCTCAGTTCGATGCTGCGTGCTGGTGCCTCTGGTCTGAGAGTCCACCCCCATGGCTCTGCCAGATGGTCCTGGAAGGCCAAGAAAGAACCGTATACTTACCTAAATTTGTAAAAATTATCATAAACATGAAACCGCTTTTTTAACTTTACATGCTTCTAAAGTTTATTTGAATGAAACTTGTAATGCTTAAAAATATACTACTTCACCAAATTCAGCTACAAATTCAATGCAACCGTTTATCAAAATCTGAACAACGTTTTTTAATAGAAATGAGCAAGATGATCCTAAAATTTATATGGAAACACAAGGGACCCAAGATGGCCAAAAAAATATTGAAAAAAATATGCTGGAGGATTCAAACTTTCTGATTTGAAAACCTTCTACAAAGCTATAGTAATCAAGGTAGTGGAGTACTGGCATGAGATAGACAGACAGACAGACAGACAGATCTCAATGGAATAAAACTGAGAATTTAGAAAAACCCCTACATCTATGGTCAACTGATTTTAGACAAGGGTGCCAAAACCCAGCTGAAAAAGAACAGTCTTTTCAATAGAGGATGCTGGGACAAGTAGATACCCACATGCAAAAGAATGAATATGGATCCCTATATAATATACAAAAACTAACTCAAAATAAATAAAAGACCTAAATGTAAGAGCTAAAACTATAAACTCTTAGAAGAAAATATGTATAAAGCTTTGCGATCTTGGATTATGAGTAGGCAATAGTTTCTAAGACATGACATCTAAAGCACAAGCATCAAAAGAAAAACTAGAAAAATTGGACTTCATCAAAATTAAAAATGTGCATCAAAGGTCATACCACCTGAAGAGACAACACACAATGGGCAAAAATATTTGAATATCATGTATCTGTTAAGGGTCTAGTATCCAGACTATATAAAGAACTCTTGAAATTCAACAATAAAATGACAAATGATCCAATTAAAAAATGGGCAAAGAAGTTGAATAGACATTTCTTCAAAGATATACAACTGGCCAATAAGCGAAGGAAAAACTGCTCAACACGATTAGTTATTAAGGAAATACAACTCAAAATCACAAAAAGATACCACTTCACACATACCAGGATGACTACAACAAACACAAAAAACAAAACAGAAGATAAGTGTGGGCGAGAATGTGGAGGAACTGGAACCTTCATACATTGCTGGTGGGGACACGAAATGATGCTGCCACTGGGAAAAGCAATTTGGCAGCTCCTCAACATGTTACACGGAGAACTGTCAGATGACCAAGCGATTCTACTCTCCACAAGCCAGACACATGAAGAAGCAACAAATTATATGATCCCATTGCCATGAAATGTCTGGAGCAGGCAAATCCATAGAAACAGAAAACATATTTGTGGAACAGGGAGTCACTGCTAATGGGTTTCTTTAGGATGCTGACAAGATTCTGAAGTTGGACAGTAGTGATGGCTGCACAACTCTGAATATACTAAAACACATATGATATATGAATTATGTCTCAATAAAGCTGTTATTTTAAAAAAATGTATTTCATCTTTGCATTTCCCTTATGTATCTTCTGGTTTAACAGCAAAAGGTACACAGCACCTTTTGTACATTAAAAAAAAGTACATAAAAGGTAAGTTTCCATGGATACGTTTAATGTCAGACTTAGTCTCCTCTTCATACTCCAACTGGAAATCTCTATTTAAATGATGCTATCCAGAGCCTGGCCCTTAAAGGTCCTCTAATTTAAGGCCTTCAATTTATAGACAAGGGGAAAATAAATCCCAGGATACTAAATGTCTTGCACTAGACCACATAGTGTCAGGATCAGACTTGAGTATCTTGACTCTCAGAACTCCAAACACATACATAAACATTCTGTTCTAAATTACCCAGACTGGGAGGTAGATTAAGCTAAGCTGCAGTCACAAATCCTTAAAGAGCAGCCTAACCTAATAAAGATTTATTTCTTGCTACATGAAGTTCAATGTGGGTCTCGCAGCCCTTCTTCAACTTGTAGGGACATCACTTCAACTTGTGTTTTCCATAGTCACCTTACCACACAAAAAAGAAACTCATACCCATTTTTTACTGTTTCCCACTGGAAGTGACACACACCACTTCCTCTCACAGCCCTTTAGCCAGAATTAGTCACATGGTACCAGTGTAACTACAAGAGAGGCTGGGAAATGGAGATATGGAATAATGGGGAAGCACTACAGTTGGCCATAGCTGTCCACTCAGCTCAGCTGTGTGTTGTGAAGTTCTCACTAGACGGCAAAAGCAATTCAGATTCCACACAGGAGAAGCTGTATTGTCATGAGGAGTCCCCACAGCCGGCCAGGTGATTGTTACACAGGCTGCTCTAGGACATGCTCTTCGTTGTATGTATGCAGAACGGGGGAGTGGAAGGCGGTGGGGAGGGAAAGGTCACAGATTTCTTTGAGAAATTGATGAAAGGACACTCCTTAGTCAAACACATACTCAAACCACCAAAGTTTCCACTCAGTTTTGGCATTGGAGCCCCAGGTGAATGACCACCTGCCCTCAACACTCCCCGTGCTTCCTGTCCTCCCACAGGAAGGCTACAGAGAGCTGGTGGCAACAGGTAACTTTGGGGAAACCGAGCCTCACTTCCTGCATCTAGTGTTGATCCAGCAGGTAACCAAGCAGCGGAGGCCAAAGGCCCAGGCTAACGCATTCAGGGAAACCAAAGAGAAACACAGCTGGGACTCTTTTGCACCCACACCACTCACTACCTATGCACCTGCATTTTCCAGGTGTGGTCCTTAGACCATGAGCATCAGGACCAAAGGCGCACCTGCCTTACGATAAGTCGTCTAGAGGTCATATCAGTGTACAGGGGGTGGTCGGAACAGCCACTGAACATGTCATTAAGAATGGAAACGTTTCAAGTAATTTTTTTCACAAGATGCCATATTAACATTAACCTTTTTAAGACTAGAATGAAAAGAAAGAAGGAGTCAATGAAAACCAATCCTGGCTAAAGGACTTCCTTCCCTGATATTAGAATCAGAATACCACTCTTAAGACAATGACTATTGAAACGTGGATTCCTGGGGTATAGGCCAAATCTACCGAATCAATCTTTCGGGGTAGGAGCAGAGCATATGTATCTTTCAAAAGCTTCCCAGGTGAGTCTGATGCAAGCTGTAATTTGAGGACCAAAATGCTCAGCTGAAAACCTGCTGGCAGTGACGAGGAGGGCACCGAGCACAAGTCCTGAAGACACTGATTCTGTTTACCAACACTCCTATTCAATCAAAATCCAGAACGGGAACCTCTCCCCCCATGTGATAAATGACCCTCTTTCTGAGAACCAAGGGGCTAGTTGGACAATTCAATGGAAACTTCTGTTTGTATCCTAATTGCTTCTAACGAGACCACTGAAGTCACACAGTCAAGCCTGGGGTTCTTCTCCAGGCACAAACCCCTTAAGATGAAAACTGTTTTATTTTTAACAGACCTGGTATTCCTATGCTGATCTTTTCTGGAATCAAAATTAGACAATGTTGAATTCAAGGAAATATTATGGAACTGAAATAACATTCAAGTTCTATTATTTTCAAATCAGATTTGGCAAAGAAGAATATGCAGAGAAGGTGGCAATATCCATCTAAGGAGTCGTCTTCACGGCAGTGATAATATCCCCTGACAAAATACTGTTGGCAACCGGGTGATGGGTACATGAGGTCCATCATATTATCCGCTCTACTGCTGCATAAATGAATAAACATTTCTGTAATAAAAAGTTTAAAATTCACACAAACATGTATACAAGCACCTGGATATATCACTTTTACTTTTTAAAAAAATAAAATTCTTCTCCATGCTTGTCTTACTGTTTTTTGAATGCTTTCAACCCTTATTTATCTGCCTGAAGGGCTAAAACATGTTCCATCTATCTAAGCACATTTCTTTTCTTAAAAAGAATTTTCACTGGGAAAATATTCATTATTTATGAATCCACTCACTATTCATGCTACATGGAAATAAATAGGCACTGTGAAAGACCTCAGAAATTAGTTGTAGCCAAGACTTGTAAGATTTAAGTCCTGTGTTCGTAAGTTTTACTGCTGCCTAAGATTCTCAAACACATAGCAGAAAAGGACACTTTAGGAGATGTCACATCTTTTTAACACCAATTTGCAAAAGTTTTCAACAGATTAAAATTGAACTCAGATATGATTACATCATTTAAAAGATTCCTTTCTGCAAAGTTATCAGTAATTTCTATTTCAAATAATAACAAAGAACATGCTTAAAACTACACAAAGTAAAAAGGACTTTCTTACATCCATAAATGATAAGATATAAAAGTGGTCATCCTGAGAAAATCTGAAGAGCTTCCCTTTGGAGAGTACAGAGGATAAAAGGTGGCCTTGGGGGTGGACTAACTGGGTGAGATCCTGGCTCTGCCACTTACCAGCTATGTGACCTTGGGCAAGTTCTTTAACCTCTCTGTGTCTCAGTTTCATCGTCTGTAAAATAGGGATAATAACAGTAACTACTGTTATTGAGTTAAATGAATTTATACACATAAAGCACGAAGAATCACATCTGGCACATATTAAGGACTAAATGCTTTATGATTATTCCCACATAATAAGTGAAAGTAAGAAGGCTTTGTTATCTCCACTTTTGTGGGGAAAAGTTACTGACAAACAAGAAGGTCTTGTAAAGTCACCCAATCCCCACCTGAGTAGAAATCCACATATTCTAGTGTGGGCAGCATCGTATGTTTCAGTGATATGATAGCTATCATTTGTGAACATAGAGAACAAATTTTAAATCCATTTCAGTCATTAAGACAACAGAGAAAAATGAAGTGAAAAGCAGTTCTGGTGACAGCAATGGTTTGACACAAAGTAGTTTCATTCCAAGACGACAGGCTAAATAAATAGTAGCCTTACCTCCCTATTCTCCCCAAATCCCAATGACATAACAGTAAAGATGTGTTCACAAGCGAATCACAGCATAACAGTAATGAGAAGTTTATTTAAATGCTGGCCACTTTGAGTAACGTGAAGATGGAGAGAAAGCAGCTAATTGTATCACAGGACAGACCAGACCAGAGGTAGACACTTCCCAGAATATGCAGAGTCAAAGGTGGCAGAGAGGCAGAACCCTTTTTCCTGGAGGAGCTCGATAAATGCCCAGCTTTGAGTCAGCAGGTACAGAAATCAGGAGTGGGAAATGGGTTCATCTACCTGATCTCTATACTCTTCACTCCTGGTCAATGCATCGGCCAATTCCTATTAAGGCAAGAGGACCGTTGGAAGAACAGGAACCTCTTATCAATTACCTATATAATCAGCCCAGTTTTTCATTGACAAGGATCGCCAGATAGTGAAAGAAAACGAAGAGGACAAAAAGGACAACTAAGATGAGAAGCACATCAGACCCAGAAGAAACATATTTCAGGCCCCAGAAAAACACCTGAAAAGAAATTCTGATATCCTCAGAGAGATCTGAGAAGCAAGCAAAATCATAAAGGAAGCAAATCATAAAGGAAGCAGAAATCAAGAAGGAATTCTTGGAAATAAGAAATATGATTGCCACAATGAAAAACAAGGGGAGAAATAAAATGGGAGTGGAGTAGGGTATAGGGGAGACACACACACAAACACACTTATATTTTTTAAAATAACCTATTTTGTCGTGTATAATGCACACCCCCATTTTTGGTCCAAACTTTCAAGGAAACTCTTTCACTGTAATTTTTTAATTCAATTTTTGTTTACATTTAGGTACTTGTTTTTTGTATTATAAAGGAATTTTAGCATTTATTTTTTAACATACTATGGTACAAGAAGTTTTATGTAACAAATAATTACAAAACACAAGAACAGACACAAGGCACAAGACATTTCATGTACCGGTAACAAATTTACGATATTTACACATCATAGAAGGCCAAGAACTCTTCGTTGTTTCAAGTTTGTCGTAAATTCAACAAAACCAATTATCGTATTCCAGGGTATCATTCTGCATATGGACATTGTTATTGATTTCTAGAGTGACACTTTCAACTCATAAACATAAATAAAAGAATTCAAAAAAACATTTACATAGATATGGAATTAGTACTACCCATGCATAATACCCTTATTTTTCCCCTCACAAATTTGGGAAAAACGTGCACATTATACATGACAAAATATAGTAAACAATGGAAGAATAAACCAATAACAATGTTTACCTATGAGGTACAGAGAAGAACAAAGGAAAGGAAGGAAGTCGTACTTCTCTCATCTACCTTGCTTTAGAGTTGGATCTTTAGAACCATGTAAATATTTTATATAATTTTTTAAAAGTAAATCAACAGGGAAACAATCCCTAAAAATGAAAAACAGACAAATGAACCTAAACTATTTATCAAAGTGGTGGCATAACAACATAGAGGTTTACTTAAAGTTAAAACAGTGTTTTGACTGTAACTCTCTGGTGTTATTGTCAAAGGAGAAGAGACACGAATATGAAATCAAATAAATAAAATCCTTTAATCCTTTATTTGAATTTGAAATATCAATATGAAATCATGATTCATCTTTCTTTCCAAAAAGTACGTATTTACTTTATGGAAAAGACCTAAAGGACTTCACATCCCAGTTGCAGTGCATGCCCCTAATACTATTTCCCACCAAAAAGAATCAGAGCTCTTTATGGAAATGCCTGATTCTAGATCTGGGATCAGAAACAAAAAGATAAGCCCCGGAATTTTTATCCGGCCAGAAAGCAGGGAACCCATGTAATACTACTACCTGGCTCATATCACAAGGACCCAGAGTTAACCTGAAGAATAAGCTCTACTAATGCCCAATAATGGGACAACTTAAGCATCAAAAAGAGTAACTCTTCTGGAGCAAAATTCATTAAATATATAAAAATTAGTGAGTTTGAGCTTGGCAATGATTTCTTGGATATGATACCAAAAACACAGGCAACAAAAGAAAAAACAGGCAAATCAGATTCAAAATTGAAACTTTTGTGCATCAAAGGACACTAGCATTAGACTGAAAAGGCAACCTATAGAATGGGAGAAAATATTTGTAAATCATATTATCTGAAAAGGAATTAAGATCCAGAATATATAAAAAACTTCTATAACTCAAAAACAAAAACCAAACAGTCTAATTGTAAAACGGACAAAAGACTTGAATAGTAGTTTGTCCAAAGAAATAGACAAATGGCCAATAAGCACATGAAAAGATGCTCAACATCATTAATCACTAGGAAATGCAACACAAAACCACAATGAGACACCACTTCAAATCCATCAGGATGGCTATTATGAAAAGAAGAAAAAAACACAGAAAATAACATGTTGACAAGGATGTGAAGAAATTGGAACCCTGTGTGTTGCTGGTGGGAATGCAAAATGGTGCAGCCACAATGGAAAACAGCATTGTAATTCCTCAAAAAATTAAACAGATAATTACCATATGATCCTGCAGTTACACTCCTGGGTATACACATGCAACAACTGAAAGCAGGAACTTGAACAGTTATTTGTACACCAATGTTCATAGCTGCATTATTCATAAAAGCCAAAAGGTGGAAACAAGCCAAATGTCCATTGACAAATGGATAAACAAAATGTGGTATAACCATACAATGGACTATTATTCAGCTTAAAAAAGGAAGGAAATTCTGATACATGTTTCCATCTGGATCACCCATGTGGCAAGCTCCCTCTCTACTTGTCAGGCCACTGGTCTGCAGAAACCGGGCAGTGGTTGCAGCGTCTATGGTCTTAGCACAGGTGCTAGGGGAACAAAGCCGAGATCACGGTCTCTATTTCCGAAGTCACAGCTAAGTAACAGGATGGGCAAGCACCCTGTTTCTCAAGCTCAGGCTCGATATGGGTAGAGAGCGCTGGCTATTTCTCCGGGGAGCCTGTCCTTTATCTTTTACATCTGTTTACTTCTTTCACACCCACCCCCCCCACACACACACACTTTTCTCTCATTTCTCTAGTCAAGTATGTTCATCTACTCTTTTAGTTTCAGGTTTTACAACGAAATTTACCCTGCCAAACTCATGATCAAATATAGATGAACCCTTTGAAGAAGACAATACAAATGGCCAATAAGCACACTGAAAGGTGCTCAACACAATTAGTTATCAGAGAAATGCAAATCCAAACCACAAGTGGTATACTTCACAACCGGTAGGATGGTTATAAAAAAGACAGACAATAGCAAGTGTTGGTGAGATGTGGAGAAACTGGAATCCTCATATATTGTCCATGGGGATGTAAACTGGTGCAGCTATTCAGGAAAATAGTCTGGCAGCATCTTAAAAACTTAGAATTACCATGTATTCAAGTAATCCCACAACCATGTATACATCCAAGAGAAATTAAAAACACATCTCCACAAAAACTTGTATATGAAAGTTCAGAGCAATATTATTCATAATAATAAGAGAGGAAACAACCCAAATGTCCATCAACTAATAAATGGACAAAATGTAATACAGGCAAATGATGGAATAATATTCAGGCATAAAAAGGAATGAAGTGCTGATACATGCTATGATATAAATTGAGACTTGAAAACATGCTAAGTAAATGAAGCCAGACACAAAAGGCCACATATTGTATGATTCCATTAATATGAAATGCCCAGAATAGGCAAATCCATTGAAACAGAAAGTAGATTAATGGTTGCCCAGGGCTGGGGTAGACGGGAAGAATGAGAATGACTGCTAGTGGATACTTTTTTTTCTTTAGAGTAATAAAATGTTCTAAAATTGATTGTGATGGTAGTTGTATAACTCTGGATATACTAAAAATCATTAAATTACACATTTTAAAGAGTGAATTATATGGTACAAGTTATATTTCAATAAAGCTGTTATTTTAAAAAGATGAACCACTCCACAAACAATTCTCTCTTGAGGAAAAAAAAGACAGAAAATTCTTTCCTCTCCAGTCCACAATAATGTAAATTTAAGTATCTACCTTTGATAATGTGGAGACACTACAGGAAATTCTTTAGGGAGATGAGTGAAGTTAGTGTTTATGAAGTTCAAAGCCCAACCATTCCCATGGCTTTTTTTTTTCCTTGTCAGTTCAGAATGACACAAGCCATATTTAGAAATGCACTCCAGAAAAATGCTTTGAAGAATTTTATTCTCAACATTCATGAATTAAAAATATCTATCCAGGCAAGAAAAAAATGCCACAAAGATTCAGTTCTTCTCTCTCTTGTGATTCTCCTTTTTTGGCTCCCCTTCTATGTCACCACATTAAAAAGAGGGATATGAAAAGACGGTCGCTCTCCTAGCTCTCCTTCCCCTGTGGCTTTTCTTAGTTGCCTCTGTGAAGCACCCCCTCCCTGACAGGCCTGAAGTACTGTGTGACCCCTCAGAGCTAGACGCTGTGCCCCGTTTCTAAGATCAACATATTCTCCCCCTGGGGAGGATCCCCAAATCCATCTCTCTAACTCAGGTTTCTCCTGTGCTCCAGATCCCAAATATTCAACTGCCGACTGGACAGGTCTGCAAGTCATGCCCCAAACCAACTCTCCCAGTCTTTCAGTTCCTTCCCTGTCTTGGTGAATGGTATCGCCATTTGTCTACTTGAACAAGCCAGGAACCTGGGAATTATCCTCTATTTATCACTCTCCTTTACATCCAGTCAATCATTTAGTCATCCCTTTCCTGCCTTCCTATCTCTCAGGTCTTTTCCCTCCCCTCTATCCTCACTGCCAATCCAAAGTTCAGACCAGCTTTACCTCTTGCCTGAATTACAGAGAGCCTCGTGAGTGATCTTCGAAATGCTTGGAATGCTCCCCTCTGGTTGCTGTGTGATTCTTCTAGAGCCAATTTAATCATGCCACTCTCCTGCTTAAAAATCCATTATGGCTCTCCACTACCCTTCCCAACTTTCTTTCCCACCGCCCCCGCCCCCAGCTCTGCCCAACACTGCCCAGTTCTTGCTTGTGCCACCTTCCCGCTCACCACCTACAGATTCAGCTTCCTCTGCCTGGAAAGCTCTCCGGCTTACTCTCACGCCTCACGGACGTCTAACTTAGGCCACCTCCGCTGGCGAGCCACCTTGATAAGACTGAGCTGGCGGGCCTCTGTGTGCTACCCTAAGGGCTGGGTGTGGGCCCTGTCTTAGCATGATCTTTGCTGTACGGTAACATACTATATCACAGCTGCCAGCTTCCTTTGTGTTTTTCTCAGCCATCTCCAACCCCCAAGTTCCCTGAGCTCATTCAAGATATTTGAGAGGGCTAAGTACATTGTAAACACTGAACAGATATGTGTTGAACGATTAGTTCATTCTTAGTGTGATTTAATGGTTATTTCTATACCGCATTCATACGGTCAGCCTTGCCACTCACAGAGGCAGTAGTTAAGTGCTAGAAATAAGGTTCTGCTTAAAAAAAAAAGCTACTGATGGCATACCATGTTCATACGAGTCCTTCTCAACAAAACATACCATTCATTAAAAGCCTACAAAGTATCCACCTTGTAGCACTATACACAGAGCTTTAGGTACATAATCCCATTTAATGCTCACTAGAACTGTAAAATAAAAACAGCTGACAGGAACTGCACGGGTACTACGTGCCAGGCACGGCGCTAGGCTCTTCATATTTGTTACCTAAGTTAATGCTCATAATGACCCTGTGAAGTAGGTGAGGCATCTAAAGAGGTTAAGTGAGTTCTTCAAGTTCTTGCCACATGGATAAGGTGGTAGGTACTCAGCGACAGAGCTGGATCTGGGGCCTGGGAGCCTGCCACCGGAGGCTGAGCTCTCCATCACTGTACTATTCCACCTCTATCAAATATCTAGCCCATGACATTGTTTCTCACTCTTAGGAGATGGTTTAAAGCTGTAGGCTTCTTGGGACTGACAGGAAGTTGATCTGGAATAATGAAAAGTGATCTCTCTTTAGGGGCTCAAGCTCATTCCATCGCTGATGATACCCAAATTCAACTCTGCAGTCAAGACCCTTATCTCCCAAGACTAGACTCTTGAGACGTCTCCTGAGGTCCTTCAAATTTACCTGGTCATCTTCGCATCCCCTGCTCCTCTTGCTGTATTTACTGCCTTGGTTAAAGGCACTCCCCACCCTGAGCCTAAACCTCAGGTGTTACCCCTGTCCGTTCCCTTACCTTTCCACCCCTTATAGTCAGTCCCGCCAGTCCTGTCCACCACAGTTCACAGTTCAATCCTGTTCACCTGTGCTACAGCAACGGCTCCATAAATGTTGGCTACCGTTACTGCTGCATCCTAAACGCCTCTCATTCTCTCTTTTATACCAGCACCGTTCAGCTTCCAAGGAACTAGCATTCTGAGGCGAGCATTTAAGGCTGAGGGAGAATGCCTTCTATGAGGACAGAAGCCAGGCTGCCGGAGGCTCGGGCCCCAGCTCTTGCAGTGAAAGCACAGAAGGTACCCCAACGCTGGCTGATAGATGAGAGCAAAACCTAAGTAGCACACCAACAATGAATGAGAATGGCAGATACTGGAATAGAAACTAACAAACGGCTCCAATCCCAAGGAACCAAACATTCTATTTTATTCCATTTCACAACATTAGGGAATCAGTATTCAATCCTTTCACACAGTGGTTCTCAACAGGTGGAGATGATCACACACACACGCACCTGCCCAGGGGACATTCTGGAAACGTTTCTTGGTTGTCAACTGAGGGGGTGCTGGTGGGTGAGGCCAGAAATGTTGCTAAATGTCCTAAATGCGCAGTATGGCCCCCTGTCCCTGTCCACCTAAATATCCACCCAGGTCAACAATGTCCCTCTATTGAGCAACTCTGCTAAACAAATGCTGTGAGCTCCTTCCATATTCAAGTTACCTAATATATAAAAAGTTACTTCTTTCTGGGAAGATGATACAAACTTCCCCATAAATTATGTTACAACAGGTCCCTAAGCGGTGCTGGAAGAGGTGGGTCAATGCTAAGAAAGTGGTTTAGAAAACAAATGCCATGAATTTAAAGGAAGGAGGCGTAGGTCCTTATCAGAGATCTCAAGAGGGCATCCGTTCACTCCAAGCCTGCCAGTCAAGGCCCCCACAAAGTAACCAGAATCCACCTTTCCAGCCTTACTTGCAAGAGGTCCCTTAAACAGACCCTTTGCTCCTGCCACGCTATTCACCCACGACAGCAGCCGTAGCTGGTCCACAGGGCCACTATGTCCCACCCACACGGTACCCTCACCTACTTCACAAAAGCTCTTTCCTCCAGCTGAGCAGCACCCCCCACCCCACCAAAAAAAGGCTGAGCAAGACATATTGTCATCTCAACCCAATGGTTTTCCTATGATTCCTACAGGAAGAAGGTAGTGAAAAGACAAAGGTGGAAAATGCTTTAAGTGGCTCAGGCCCTAAGGCCTGTCCTCTCCCACCCCACGTCAGGCTCAGCAGCAGCCAGCCAGGGAGCTGCCTCATTTCCTGTAGTTGCTCGGTAAAAATAGGAAGTGGGGGAGGAAGTTCACAAAGCAGAAACAAAAGTAATCACTGCCCAGCTTCCTGAACACAAATCACTGAGCAGGGAGGGTACCATTAAAACATGAAAACGGAAAGGCAGGCATGGAGAGCCAAGGCCAGAGGAAAGGAAGTGACACTTCTGGGTCCACCAAGTCCAGACTGTCCCCAAAGAAAACTATGTGCAAAACTGGACACTAGCCTATTATACAGAAACAGTTTCCAAGGAATTAATACCAAAGCATGTTAAAGAATCATGTGAAAAGTCCTGCAACAGTAAAGTCCTATCAGAGTAAAATACGTCAATGAAAAAACTGTAAGGAGGCTGAGATTAAACTATTTTCTTTTTCTTCTAGTCAGAAAGTGGCTACTAAAACTGCTTAAAACAAAACAAAAAGTTACTAAATAACTGATCGGTTGACAAAATTGGAAGCCTAAGTTATCCTATATTGAGTTATGAAAACTCAAGTAGCTAGAAAAACCCCTATAATAAAAATTCTAATCATAGAATTCTAAATAATTCTAATCATAGCTTGATAGTTCAAATAAAGATGCTTCTACACCTGTCCCACCAACAGCGGTCAATCTTGTGAGTTGCACCTGAAAGCTCGAGGCCCCCAGAATACAGGGCTAGAAGTGCCCATGGTCAAGGAGATTCTGGTCCGTCTCCACATGGTGACACCTGACGTCTTTTGTGTTGACACTTGCTCGGTAACAATTTATCCCCACAGAATATGACATTCCTCTACAAAACAAAGCAAGTTATCAGTAGCGGATCTGAAGCGTTTTTACATTTGGTAATCCACAAACAACTGATAATTCCATTTAAGCAGAAGAAAAAAATTTTCTAACTACAAAGTCAACAGAGGTGAAATTTAGTTTCAAAATAACACAGGTTAAAAAAAAAAATAGGCCAAATGGGTTGAACAGTCATATAGATGAAGGGCAGGTTTCAATTTTGTTTAAATTGAGGGTATTTTGGATGGAAGAAAAAAGGAAGATCAAAGGCTAGTTTATTTTTTTAAATAGTCACTACATAAATAAATAGAAAAATAAATGAAATGGAAGGTAATCACCATATATTCAGTTTCACATAAAGAAAAATGGTGAAAATTTAGTGAAAAAATATCCATTACAATTTAGTCCTGCTGAGGACAGACCTAGCTATCTGTCTAATTTCCTGGTAAGAAATCATCTTACAGTATTCCAAGACGCGTGTTTAGTTTTCTCATGTGCAAAGACCAACTCTCAAAGCCTACTGCCGTTAAAACAAGTATTAGAACTTCTGAAATAATTTTATTAGAGGAACACTCTATGAGTCCAAAAATTTCTTTGTTAAACAGAAATTTTCAAAAGAAGGAAAAAGTGGGAGGGAGGTGACAAAGCCTTGCCAAGAAAAGATTTATCTGTAAACATCAACCACACATCACCAAAGGGTGGTTCTTAAACCTCCTTAAAAATTTGCTAAGGTGAAATGAAGTTTTTATCTATAAACTAAAATGGCTTCGGACCATTAAAAATTTTTACATCAAACAAACCCAAGCACTATTAAAACCTTCCCAACAACAAATTGTGCTGCTTGATAGAAATTCAAATGTAAATCAAGGAGTGAGAATAACTATTTTAAAATAAATCATTTTTTAAAACCACAAAGCATTGATGTAATTTTTCCAACACAATTTGTTAAAAAAAATTCCAAAATTTCTACATGTATTAAAAACCTGCAGTTCATTTTTGTTAGTGTGTTACAGCATGAAAAAGCCTTGACCCAGTCAGCTCTGTTTAAAAGCCTAGTTTTAGCCCAGTTATCCAAAATTTCCAAATTTGTAAAAAAAAAACCAAAAGGCTTACCTAGTGAAAACTAATGTATCCATTAGGAAGTTACATAAGAAAACTTAAAATTCTACAGTGCTACTTATTCTTAACAATTTGCACCGTGGAACCTACCCAAAATTGATCTCAAATGGGAAAAACAAGTTACTTGTCAAGAAGCTTACATACAAATGGGTAAATCAAACTGTAATTTGGAAATTATTTCTCTTACTACAGAGAAGAATTATATAAATTTTAGATAAATACACTTTAGATCCAGAACCATTTCTGAAAATTTAAGGAACTCATGAAAAATTTTATCAATGGATAATTGTAGCAGCTCCCTCCTCCAGGGTGGGAACACTGACTCCAATTTTATACACCCAGCAACCCTTCCCATCTCTGACAAAGAACAGCAAACAGAGTCATAGCGAGGGAACCCATTCTTCCCTACAAACCTCCCAGCAAGTGAAACATTTAGCAATGAGGACACTCAAGGAGCCTCCTCCCCATCACTCCCACAGGCAGAGCAGACAGCTCTGGACAGCAGGCCTGCAGTGGCTCACCTGACTGGCTTCCAGGCTCTGCCACTTATCTAGGCCAGGAGCCTTCACATATTCAAGCATTTGCTGAGGCCCTACTATGTGCATGGCATTGCTCCAGGCACTGGGGATGACGCAGTGGTGAATGAGACAAAATGCCTGTTCTCAAGGAGCTTACTTACAGCCTGCGTGGAAGAAAAAGGAGAAAATGCTCATGCTCTTACCTTGGAGGTAAGATGCTCTGATACACAGAGATTTCACGGAAACAGGCCCTGCCACACTGCAGTAGCTCCGGGTATGGATCTGGGAGTCTGAATGACCTAGACATGAATTCCTCCTCTCAGTAATTACCAGTTGAATGAATGGCACTTACTAACTCTACAAACTTAGGCAAGTTACTTAAACTCATGCCTCGATATCTTCAGTGATGAGGATTAAACCCATAAAGGACAACACTTGGCATATCGAGTCTCACTCAGGAAGCTACTGCTCTGAAAGAGCCTGGGAACTAGTAGGAGGGCAGCATTTTATCATCTACTGAAATTCTTTATTCTGACCTACTATTAATAAAAACACCAACTTTTTCGCCCCCAAATACTGCATAGTTACAACAACTTTCAAACATTGTACTTACCTTCCTGCAGCTCTGGCCCCAACTCCCGAAGTCCTGGAAACAAACTAAAGGGAGTGCTGCCCTGTGTCCTCCAGAGGGGGGCAGATCCCTGCTCCTCCCATTTCCCCGCCCACTACACCCTCCTCTTTCAGCCCGAGGCTAGAAGAACCTGGACACTGCTGAGGACGGGATTGCCTCGAACGACAAAATCACTTACGCACAAGGACGCGGCACATTTTCTCCTACCTGGAGACCCAAGGGCAGGAGAGGTCCTTGTGAGCTTATGAGAGGGACCCCTTTCTCGCCTCTCCCTGTCTAGGTCACCACAGCCTGCAGCAAGTACTGAAGTCTGGGACCAAGCAAGCTTGCCTCTGTTTTAAGGCACACACATCCACCTCTCGGACCTGGGAGTGGGGTTGGGGAAGGTCTTCTCAGATCCCCAGTCATAATTACAATCTCACGAGCACCTAATCTTCAAATCATTTTTAATGAATTAGATTTTTTTTTAGGTAACATTTTGCTCTAATCTACACTCCGCAACTACCAATTTGAAAAAGCACATATCTTATCTGACAGTTGGCCTAGACACAAGGAACATAGTCAAAATGGTTAAAAAGAAAGAAAAAAAAAGCCAGCAGACCATCTAGAAATGAATCCTAGAAACAGACTCAGTAAACATGGAGGCCTGCACCCAGGAAGCTCACTAACAACACTGTCCTAGGCACCAACCTGGAGGTAACCCACATGCCCCACATTAAGGGGCTCGTTAAGTAAATTACACGGAAACACCGTACCATTTGAGAGATCAAGGTAGAGCTATCACATTTCATCAAGCCCAAGATGTCATCGTTTATAAATCGTCTCATTATTTTATATATGCTAAGGAAAACTCTGCCATGTGACCACGACCTGCCGTCACACAACATATCCCAATTTCATCTTCCTCAAAGCCCCTTCCTAGCTCATTCCTCTACCTCAGTCCATCTGGAACACACATCACCTTTGGAACAAGTCCCTTTGTGCCCTTTACTCTCCTTTCACTTTTTCTAGAAGTGACCCTTATTTAAGATTCACTGTTTCGATGAAACCATCTTGGGCCCCTTCAGTTCCCATGGAGCCTGTCCTGAGCTCCAGCAGCCTCCACTGCCATTGCTCGTCTTAGCTTTGCATGCTTTCCCTTCTGAATGAATTGTAAGTCCACAGACAGCCTGGACACATCGTCACAATCACGGTCGTACACAGTACAGGGCCATAACACCACGACCAACAAAACCCCACACCTGTCAGTAACTGTTCTAAGGACTTCACAAATATTAACTCATTTAAGCCTCACTATAACACCAGGAGGTAGGTATTACTACCTCCCTATTTTCAGACAGGGTCAAATGAGGTCAAGAAAGGTTATAAGATTTAGAGATTAGTAGTTAGTAAAATGGCAGAGGCAGGACTCGAACCCAAGCAATCTAGGTAAGAGTTCTGTTCTCAACCTCTATGCTATATTCTCTCTCTAAATGACTGCTATCTACACAGAAAATGTTTTAAATTTTATTTCTTAATTGAAATATAATATACATACACAGTGAAAAAAATCATACTGTACAAAAGAGTATGCAAGAAAAGCTAAGTCGGTCTAACAGCCTAGATTTCTGGGGACTCATCCCAAAGGCAACCAGCGTTTCTTTTCCATTATTCCAGAAATTTTTTCCTGCACTTAGAAACTTATTTCAGGTGAGTTCCTCCCCCCGCACCCCCCTCCCACATCAACGTGCACATACATTGTTCTGCATCTTGCTTTTTTCACTGAATGGTATAATTTCTCTCAGCTCGATGTGTATCTGCACCTATGCTGTTTTATTCGATTTTAAGATACACACACTGTCACAATTTAACCCAAGATGGCTTCATGAAGTCAGAGGATCTTGGTGGGCTTGGCTTCATCAGGAAACAGGAATCACAAAAAAGAAATCAAGGATCAACCTTGCAGAAATGTGTAAGGCTGAATCAAGAGATACCGACCAAGTGACATTCAACATGTCACTTCTCCTCTAATACTAAGTATCTACATCACAGAGCCATTAGGAGGACTAAACAAGGTGATGTACACTAAGCACTTAGCACCAAACCTGGCTAGCACAGTGAGTCTAAGGGATTCATATTTGTACCTGGTGCATTGTTAACACCCTGTGAGTTAGACATTATTTCCTCAAGAGCTGGTCTCACTTTCCTCTCCAATCTCATTTCTCTCTACTCCTCTGTTGCCACCTGTCCACCCTTTACCCTACCTCTGCAGCAGCTCACATCCCTCAGGCTCGCTCACCTCTACCCGTTTGCATGCGTGATCACCCTGCCTGAGTCTGCTCCCCTCACTGTGGTGCTGGACTCACTTTTTCCCACAGTACCCAGCTCAAGCACAACCTCCTCCAGGAAGTCTTCCCTGACAACGGCAGCTGGGTTCTCTGCTCCAGCAGTTTGGGAAGAGCCTGTCATGACTTCCACATGCTGGAGCTCAGCTTTGTCAGTGCACCCAGGAGCAAGCAGGTTCAACGGAACTGATTCAGGCTATCTAAGCTCCAAGATGATGGATGTTATTAACCAGAAGGGCAGTTACTAAGTTTATAAATACTGGTGCAAGCGAATGCTTACTGAGCCCTTAGTAGGTGCAGGGCAGTAAACAGGAAGGTGCTACTATTATCCCCATTCTACAGATGGGGAAACAGAGAGAATGTCCAGCTTGTTCCCATGACCAGGATCTGACCCAAGCAGTCTGGATGCAGAGCTCTCAACCACTCACACTCTCCTTGGCAGGAAATCTTCGTGTGAACTCACGTTCTAATCAGAGGGTATTAAGAGCATGGAAGCAGAGTAAGGGAATGATTCTCCCGGCTCAAGGCCTCAACAGGGATGCACCCACCTGAAGGGTAGGGCAGAGACCCAGTGAGGAGCAGCACAGTTCCTCTGCTTACAGCCCCAGACAATGCTATGGACACATCACCTAATTCCTCTCTCGGACCCACCTCCCCAACTTCCACAGACACATACCAACCCTCTCCTTCTAGAAATGCAGTCTTTCTTCTGAGGATACAACATTAAGTTTAAGCATTAAGGCTACAAACACATTCCAATCATGCCTTCCTGGGGTTATAACTGGGTCATTTTGGTTGAACTTAAAGTTTTCCCTGAAATTCTCCAACTACATTTACCAAATGTCTCTTGGCTTGTATCTTTTCTATAGATAGCTGATTTGTGTAACATTTATTCTGATTCATTCTCAGATGATCAGATTCATTCAACAAAAACTTAATTGTTCCCAGAACTAGGCCCTGGAGATAACAGCAGTGAATGAAACAGGCAAGATCTCTAAAACCTGGTGGAACTTATATGTGCCTCCTGCTTCTAGGCACTTAATGATGCTTTATGGCAATTGCTGATTTGGTTTTCTTCCCCAGGCTGGGCCTTCCAGCTCTATATTCCAATCTTCCAGTACAACAACTGGGCTATTCTGCAAATTACTCCATAAATATGAGCTAACTAAATTCATGACTAAATGCACCGGGTCTCATCTTTCTCAACAAGGGTGGGACCAGATTATGCCTAAAGTCCCTGAGAGCAAAGGTACAAAATTTAAATCAAATTGTAGGGCTAGAAAGCAAATGGCAAATATAACCCAAATCAAGAAGAAAGATGTGATGTATCAGCTAATCAGAATCTTAGGATCCTGAAGGACAGGCCACCTTAGGAAGCAATGAGGGGCTCCATCACCTGGAGAAAGCATGGCCTCAGGAACATGTCCAGGGGTCAGTTAGAGGGAGATAAAGAAATTACTTGCAGCAAAGTCTGAGTCGGGGTCATTGAGTGGAGGCAGGGTGAGGAGATGAAGTGCATCTCTACCTACAAGTCACATACCAAATGAGTAGAAAGGAGCGTGTATTTGGGAAAAGGGGTAAAGGCATGAAGCAAGGTTTCAGAAAATGCTCCCGGGCAGATATGGGAGGGAAGAGAAACAACAAAGACAAATGGAAAAAACACAGTCACAAAGAAAATGACCACAGCAGCTCCAAGTCAAGAAGGCCAACCAAGAGGACATTCACAAAAGTAAGAAAGGTGGCTCACGATGCCAAATATTTATATGGTGAAGGTCAAGGGAAATGAGTAAGCAGCAGCCACTGCATCTATCAATTAGGGGACCCGCAAGAGGACAGTCTCAGTAGAGACAGACCCCGGAAGCACAACCCCTGACACATTCAGGCTCTCTGAGAACTTACACTACGGGAAAACGGCATCCTGCTTTTTCTGTAACACCAAAATAAAGCAATTCCTTATTCAAGCCAACATTCTCTGTCTACCTAAGAAGGTCATCATTTTCCACTAAGGACAAAGTCACAGGAGGGAAAGGAAGAAAATGAACACCCAACCCATGCCTACTAACTCTCAGATACAATTATTCATTCTCCTACAGACTTGGAAGACCCACTTGACAAAGCTTCTGGTATATGAGACTTCAGGTTTTCAACAGAATAAACACTTAGCAAAATTTTCAGCAGAATCATGTGCAACTTGTTTTAAATTTTTCAAAGAGGATGCTTAAAACATGCTGTCTTCCAAAAATCCAGAGATAATTTTAGATTGAAAAATCTAGGCTTGCCAAGGGAATCTGAGAACTTTTCTATCTTGGTCTCCAATGCTAACCTACGTATTGGTGTGCAAAAATAGAGGAAGATTAGAATCTCAAATGCCAGACTGAAAAGTTGCCACAACAAACCTCAACTCTTCATATGGCTTGTTATCTTGTCAGAAAGAAAGCAAATGAAACAGCAACAAACTACACTTTTTACTTTAAAAGATAAGAAGGGGAAAAAAGAAACAAACTCAAACATGCAGTATTTCCTGAACTTGTAAAGGGAAATGATTTTTAAAAAATACTGTGAATTTAAAATCAGCATTCACGAAATCTAAATATCAAGTCTGTAAGTAGTTCTTTACAAACACATACTTAAAACTTTAGGTTTAAAATATAATAAAATGGCAGTTATAACTTTTCAGTAAACTTGGGACAACTAACCCATTAGGAAAATATTTCATATCTTAAACCAAAGTCAAATTTTAAGCAGATTAAATAGGAAAACACACACACACACACACACACACACACCGTGAAATGAGAAACAAACATGGATGGAATATTTTATAACACTGGGATGGAAAGAATTTTTCAAATATGTCAATAAACAAAATACTATGTATTTTTAAAATGAATGCTACCTTTTCTCTCATTTGTAAATTTATCCCCAAACAACAATCAGACACATCCTTTGGCAGAACTGTTTTATCTTGTGACGAATTGGAAACAATCTAAATGTTCAGCAGTATGGCTTGATTAAATTATGATATACAAATGGTATATACTATGAAGCCCATAAAAGTGGTAATACATATCTACTTTTTATTGATATCACCAAAATGTAAGTAATGTTTGTCACTTGGTAGCTTGGCGGATGACTGTCATTTTACAAAGTAGTATCGCAATACTTTTTCTGTTGTCTTGATTGCGAGGAGAGGAGAATGAATAGGTATTATAATGAGGATGAGGGGCGGGAACAAGCTATTTGCAAAGCGCCCCCCCCCCCAGCTGAGTGTTTATCTGGCAAATATTATAAGGAGTATAAACAAAATTCTTATCATGCCAAGCAGGCATGCTTCTTTCCTCGCCGGGAACGGAGCAGGAAGACACACCCCTGACCCTGCGCTCGCCGCACGCGCGTGGGTCCTTCATCCTCCTCTGTGTGGGCCCTCCCGGGGTCTCCGCGGAACCGCTCCCGGCCCGGCTGAGCCACCTGGCTCAGCCCAGCCGGCAAATTGTGTTCTCAGGCGGCCGGGTACCGCGGGGAAGGTGCGCGCAGCCCGCCGGGCAGCCGCGGGGCGGCGTGAGGGCCACGTCCCCGGCCAGTCCCGACGGACCCCGGCCTCCCGCAGGCCGCCGTCCCTCCACCGACTGCTCCGCGGGCTTCCGGGAACGGGTCTCGGCGCCGGCCCGAGGGAGCTCCTTGCCCCCAACCCACCGCCGCCCGCGCCCCCCGGTCCCGGGCACGAGCCAGGAGGCCCCTCCGGGCTTCCGTCCGGCCGGCCAGTGCCCCCACAGCCGGGCGTCCTCCACAGCCGACGGGCAAGGGGCGGGAGACTACGGCCCCGCGCCCTGCGGCCCCGAGCGGAGCGGCGCCCCGCGAGCTAGTCCAGTGGCCAACACCGGCTGCGACCCACCGGCCACCGGCTACCCCCAACCCAGCCCGCCTGCGTCAGGCAGCGCCCGCTCGCGCCCGCTCCTCACCTGCGAAGCGCCCCGGCCGCAGCGCACCGCCCGGACCGGCTGTGTACACCGGAAGTGACGTCTCCGGCCCGGCCCCGCCCCCGCCCCAAGCGGACGCCGGGGTGGCTGCGGACCCAGAGGCTCGGAGCGGAACCCCCCTTGCGCAGGCCGGGCGGGGGCGGCCCCCAGAACCTCCTTCCCTAGGGACCGAGGACCTTCGTGTGAGACGACTAGGGCGGGGTTGAGGACAGGCGGCCGGAGCCCGCAGGGCCACCCCAATCCTCGTGGTTTGGCCTCGGAAAGAGAGGAGTCAGCTGCGTCCTCACGGATTTGTTATTGAAATTATTACTGAAATACTGAGCGCTGACTAGATGCCAGGCCCTGACAGGCACTGTAGGACTGGATAATGCCCCCGCACTCATAGGTTTCTTCTCTGGTGGTGGAAACGTAACAAAATGGTCACAAATAAGCGTGATGGTATTGTGCCAATTGTGACAAGTGGTAGGAGAGGAAAGTGGAAGAGGGAGGGTGTCCCCTGACCTAGTGCAGGCGGGTGATCATGGAATTCTTCGCCCAGGAAATGGGCAGGAGTTGAGGTCCTAAAGGGAAGGAGAAGAATGAAATTTGGAGAAGCAGGGAGGAAAGGACATTTCCGCGGAAGAAACAGCAGGTGTTTTCAACGGCTTCGTATTCAAGAAACTAGGATGGGGAGGTCTTCCCTGAGAGTATTGGAAAACCGAGTTTTAAGCAAGGGGTGATTTTACCGTACTTGTGGATTTGAAAGGATTACTTGAATTACATTGTGGGAAGCAAGTATGAATGTAGATTTGTATGCTCATGTTTATATTAGCAGCATTATTCATAATCAAAAAGGTGGAAGAAACCCAGCTGTCCGCCGATGGATAAATGGATAAACAAAATATCCACACAATGGAATATGATTCAGCCTTAAAAAGGAAGGACGTTCTGACATGCTACAAAGGGATACACCATGAAGACATTATGCTAAATGAAATAAGCCAGTCCCAAAAGCACAAATATTCTATAATTCCACTTATATGAGTATCTAGAGTCCTCAAGTTTATAGAGACAAAAAGTAGAATGGTAGTTGCCAGGGACTGGGGCGGGGGAGAGGGAACATGTGAAGTTTATATTTAATGGGTACACAGTTGAAGGTTGGGAAGATGAAAAACTTCTGGAGGTGAATGTGGTGTTGGTTACACAACAAGGTGAACTTACTGCCACAAAGCTATACACTTAAAAAATTGTTAAAATTGTACGTTTTGTGTATATTTTACCAGAATTAATCAATCAATAGATATAGAGGTCAGTCAGGAGGCTATTTCCACTGACCAAGCAAAAGGTGATCCTGATTTAGATCAGGACCTCCACGTTTTTTTGGTTTTTGAACAGCTATCAAAAAAAGCTTGATTATCACCTAGATTTTATTTATAAATTATATCTATGCACTGCACTACTAATATACTATTTACATTATGAAACACACATAAAAAATTTAAAAAGAACAGTATATAGAGAAGTTCTAATAGTTTCTTCCTCTTCCTCTTCTGACACTAGTGGGTATGTGAACGTCACTTTCAAAGCCACTCAGACTATGCTAGTGGCAATGGGGAATAAAGCCAGCGATGAAATAGATAGGAGGGTCCGGAAAGGGAGGGAATCCTAAATCTTTCTTGGGCCTCGGGGACAAGCCATTGTAGTGGTGACACTCACAGTAATGGGAAGCCCCTCAAGACCATTTTTGGAAGCGTAGAAAATAGGAAGAAGGCCGTGAATGTTATTGTGAATGTGGCATCAGAGGAAGCACCAGACAGGTGGATGGGGATGTGGGTTTGGAGCTCCGGAAGAATCCTGGGGATGTCACTGGGGCCCACGTGGTCATTGAACTGTGAGTAGGAGCTGCAGGTGGGTGTGGGTTGAGGGGAGGCTATTTGGTGGTTAGTTGTTTAGGGTGGAAGAGACTTAAACATGTTTCAATGCCAGAGAGGAGGATCTGCTGGACAAAAAGAAACAGTATACAGGACAGAGATGCTCTGGTTTATCTTGTGAGTTTCTGAAAAGGCTGGAGGGGCATCTAAAATGCTTGGCAATGGGTTTACCTCAGGCTGCAGCAAAGAGTGAGGGCAGCTTGAGGACAGAGGTGTGAGAAGAGTGGAAAAGGTCTGGAAGCATAAAGGTGAGTTGACAGGAAATGTGATAGAATTTCCAAAGTGTCCTGAGGATCTATTTCAGGTTGATAACCATTAATTCAGAGTCCAACCCTCTTTCCCATTAAGTGACTTGCCCCAGGGAACTTTCAGGTAAAAGTGAAGAAGGCAGAGCAAAGATTCACCTGGGGGTTGAAGAACAGAGAGACGGCTAAGAGTGTTACTGACATGATGGGCTGCGGAACTGGAGCTATGGGAGGAGGGATGTGAGGTGGAAGAGAGCAGCTGGGTTGGAGAAGTATTCCGTGGTGTTGGTGTCATCTTACCTAGGTAGGCTGGAAAGGGCCCAGAGATGATGGTGGCTGGCTTCTGAGTGGGTCACCTGTGTCTCCTGCAGTCTCAGCACAAACCCATCATCTCTTATTCAGAGGTCCTCCTGGCTCCTACTACAGGCCCCAGAAGGCTCCAGGGGCCATGTCTAAAGGCACCTGGTAAACACCAGATGAGACTTTAAAGAGGTTCCCTGCCCACGTGGCAGGTTCTGACCCACATGCCCAGCCATCACTGCTCAGTTCACTCCAATCATGGTTCCACGGTAAGGTGCTGGAAACCGCTTGTGACTGGCACCCTCTGGGCCCCTTCTATAGACTTTAATCCAGGGCCAGGAGGTTTTGGAGATCCATTCAGCCATATGTGACTCTTATTTGAGCTCAGTGTGAACAGTGCCAACTTTGGGTGGGCTCTGTGGAACTCTGAGCACCAGGCGGCCTTGGACCTCTCCAATTAACTGAGGACATTTGTATTGTGGACATAGCAAGTCTGCTTTGTGAGCACATCTACAGTTAGCCTACTCCTAGAGGTCTGAACAACTCGTTTTCACTCATCAAACACACATACATAGGGAGAGGGAGGGGAAGACACCCACGGACCCACTACACAGGTGGTGACATTTGTCACTTCATGTCACCTCTTTATTCTAAGTGCTCTTGCACCAGTGTGCTGAGAAAACAGGATGGACCCCAACGGGTCTGGAGATGGGGCCAGGCTGTCCATCGAGGCCGGAGCACTGATGTTTAGGGACGGAAGCTGTGATCCTCCAGCTCTGCAGAGAGGGCTATGATTGGAGCCTCCACATGCACACAGGGGTGGGATGGCACCCCAGAGACTGCTAGACCAACACCTCCATTTGGCACTTCGGAGACCAAGAAGGCCCAGGCCAGGGAACAGGGTGTGTTCCTGAATCCACCCAGCACCCTGTGTGTTTGGTTAGAGGCAGAATTGGAGCCAGAGTCTGTGGATGGATGATAGCCTTGGAGGCCGTTGCCCGTGAGAAGAGAGCAGAACAAGGATTCAGGAGCTCCTCAATGACTGAAGAGCCCTGCATTAGTGAGATGGGTCAGAGATGCTCCTTGACCTTGGCATGAGATGCCTCCCCTTGCTGAGAAAAAAAGAAAAAAAGATGTGCTATGGCCAGCTTTCATGAGGGCTCCACATTCCTCAGAATGCGAACGTCCCCCCTAGAGGGCTCATAAGGGATTAGAGAACGGATTTTCTTAAGCAGCCAAAGTTCTTACTGTTGGCTTGTGTACTCTTCATGGCAGGGCTTCCAAGCTGGGTTTTTACATGTTAGTTTTAGTGAGCCTGCCTGAAAGAAGAGTCTTCAGAGTTTTCACAGCCAAGTGTTGGGGGAAAGGGAGGAGACGGGCAATGGTCTTGAGTTTGGAGAGAGTAACTTTTCTACTTTTCCTTATCAGTCTCCCTTGGGTAGAGTGTGAAAACTGCAAGATGGGCTGTGAGCCCCAGGAAGGGTAGCTGCATTCCAGAAAGTCTGGAGACGGCTGGCCAGACGTTCCACACACAGAGCAGCTGGCTGTCTGCTGAGTACAAGAGGCTAGCGTGAGGCCAGCCAGTCCAGTCTAGCTCGGGTGGCATGGCCAAGGCAGGAAATGGGGTGAGGATGGTGTGGGTCATGTGCTGAAGAGGAAACTTCTCCCTCAGTCTCCAGATTGCCTCCCTGAGGAAGTCACTCCATACCCCTCCCTTTCCTCTATACGTAGCTATTTGAGCATTCTGTTGTCCTGTCTCCACTCCACCCTCCACTGGCTGGGAATGGCTGTGCTGTGGCCAAGAGGCCCTGGCCATGCAGAACCACCTGCTTTTGCCTCACCCCCACCTCTGAGATCCCAGGTTGCCTTTGATTGTTTCAAGGGTTTCGGTTTGGCCAGGGGCCTGGAGATCCCTGATGGGTGGGCTGGACTCCAGGACTCCAGGCCCCTTCCCCTGGAAGCAGGACAGGATGCCTGGTGCCAACTTAGAGAACACATAAGATACAGGCAGGAGGAGCTGCCAGGGGACTTCATGAGGACTCTCCAGGGCTTGGTGAAGCAGAGGCCCCTGGGTGTATGGGGAGCTGCGGATGGACTAGGGGGCTGTGCCCTTCAGCTGTGAAGGGCTGTGCCCTGGAGGCTGTGCCCTTCAGCTGTGAAGGGCCTCACAGTGCAGAGGGATACGCCCCAGGCCCCACAGACTGTCGGGCTTATGAACAGAAAAGGAAGGAAAGGTGTGCTGGGAGGGGAATTAGGCAAGGTTCTGGTGTTGGTGGAGCCATAGGGGCTGCAGCCTCAAGGTCAAGCTAGAAAGCCAGGGGCAACTCCAGTCTATCTCCCAGCCGGCAGAAGCCAAGGCTCTGCTCTCCTCAGTTTCCGCGGGCACCTCCCTAGCTCAGTGTGTTTACCCAGCGGTCTCCATCCAGCAGGACTCACAATTCTCCCAGGAATTGTGAGACGCCAATTTCCAGTCAATTCTGTGGCCTTATCAAGAGTTTGGACGTGAACACTTGGAGTTCTGAACAATTAAATGAGCAATCCCTCAGATTTGTCAGCTCAGCAAGGGGCCAAGATTGAGGGGCATAAGAGACCTTCTTGGGTCCATTTGGTTGGAGAAACCAGAACTCTGTCCCCTTTACTGAGTATGGGCAGACTCTCCTGTTGGTTATCGAAATGTAATAACCCTAACTCCTTGTCACGGAAACAAGAGGGGATTTATTAGCCCTAACAAAAAGAGCACTGTGGCCACTAGAATGGCTGTCCTTGGCAGCAGGCCCAATGCCTGGGAGTAACTCACAGACTGCCACCCTGCAGTTTGACTGCTGCTTCTGGGCACAGTGGGAAAGAGGACCTCAGGGGCTGGGTCCCACATAGTGTGGGAGCCCTCCAACCTGACAACTCTGAAGTTGCTATGTGGTCGTAATCAGAGATTTTTACACGTGGTTGCCCCTAGTTACAGTCTAGTTAGTATCCCAATTGGGTCTTCAATGGCTAGCAAGCAGGAAGTGTAAAGCTGTCACTGGCTGGGTTTCTGGTGGCAATGGGACTTGTGCAAACTTACGGAATGGTCACAGAGCCTGGACTCCCTCCCAAAGAGATCTGGGATACTCAGCTCAGGTTTGATGTAGGTGCTGGATGGCAGAACCACACACAAGACTCCCCTTCATCAAACAGATTCGGGGTGTTCCAGCCAAGTCAGACAGCAGTGTGTGAGTGGGATGAATGGTGAAAGGGTTTCTCCCCACTGCACCCCCACTCACTCCATAGGGAGAGATCAGTTCAGGGCCCAGACCTCTAGCCTTCTCACTACCCCCTCATGTTGTGTGTAACCTTAATCCTAACTCACATAGCTGCCAAATACTCTCACCTTCCATTTAGGGGCAAAGCCGGACAGAACCAAATAACAAGTTACTACAAATATTTGGGGCCAAAATTTGGCTCTTAACCCACCATGGTTTCACTACCATGAAACACTGCTGTGAAAGCAACAACTAACGAACCATGATCGCTGTACACTGCAACAAATGAGTTTGTGCAACACCAACCAGTTCTGAGATAACAATGAGGATCTCAGAGGGAGCTGATGAAACTAAAAGCTGCCTCGGACTTGCCTTAGCTCTGAGCTTCCTACCAGCCAACACCTACAAGAATCACCAAGCAGATTGGGTTTACTGAAAAGGGAGCCTGTGGCCTTAAAAATATATGGAGAAATCCTGAATGTAAAACATCACCTCACATAAAGCCTATCAGATCGGTAAGAAGAAATGAGATTCTCAAAAATCCTGGGATCTCATAAAATTAGCAATTCAAGTTATTTCCACATCTGCGCAGGCGCAGTCACAGGCAAATCCAAGAGAACTGAGTCCAGCAGCTGTGACAAGTCTGGCTCCCTTCCAGAAGGGGCCGCTGGTTGTGGGGCTCTAAGTTGTTTGAAAGCATGATCTCATGGGCCTCCTCCTCCAGGAAGGCTTCTCTAAAATCCCCAATTCTACACTTTCCCAGTCACAGTATTTATCTCACAAAACTATAAGTTTTGCCCCTTCTGGGCTGTGAGCTTGGACAATATCCATCTCATACTCAACTGCATCTCCAGCATTTGGTGCTGCATAGAGCAAAGAGCAAGAATTCACTAAATGACGTCATCATGCCTTCAATAAATTTCTGAGCACCTATTGTGGGCCCGGCACAGGGCCATGTACTGGGGAGAAAGTGGTGAATGAGACAAAAGTGATCCTTACACCCACTTGATGGGGAAGACAGATTTGAACAAACAAAAATGACAAAGAGACACACAACATGAACATGCCAGCACAGTTAGGACAGGAAGAAAAAGTGGGGAGCTAGAAGACTATTGAAAGGAGACCTTCACGCATTCTGGAAGGTCTTGGAAGGCATCCCTGAAAATGTAATGATTAAGTTGACATTTGAAAAATGAGAAGCAGTTATAGTTGGGGAAGAGACCTGCCGGTGAAAGAAATTGCCTGTGCAAAGGCCCTGAAGCAAGGGATTTGGCTCATTTTAGGAAGCCAGGGAGGGCTAGGGGAGTTTCCCAGGGACTAGATCTTCCAAGGCAGGCCCTTAAGAAAAAACAGAAAGTCACTGGAGAGTTTGACACAAAACTCTGTTTCCATAGCACTGGGGTGGGGAGTGCAGAAGCAGAGGGAGCTAGCAAGGCACTCAGGGGTCCTGTGTGTAGTAAGGGGGAGAGAATCCAAGGTCCTCTTCCATGTATCATTTATATTGACATTAAATTTACACAAAGCACACAAATCTTAAGTACACAGTTCAAATTTTCATTTACGTATATATACTATACCCACCACCCCAATCAAGATATAAAGTACTTTAGCAGGCCCTGCCTTCCCCAAAGATAACTATTATTTCATCTCTATCACCATAGATTAGTTTTACCGGTTTTGAGTTTCATGTAAATGGAGTCATACAGTATGTACTCTTTTGTGTCTGGTCTATTTCAGTCATGATGTCTGAGATTCATTTATGCTGTAAAGCAAGTTTTAATTTTTTTCACTGTATTCCATTGATAAACATACCACCATTTATTCTACTGTTGTTGGACATTCATGTTATTTTCAGCTTTTGGCTGTTACGACGACTGTGAACACTCTTGTACAATCTTTTGGTGGACATAAGCCAGTCACTTCTACTGGGTATGGTCCCAAGGGGAACTGCTGGGTCATAAATCCATATATTTAGCTTTAGGAGATACTGCCCATTAGTTTTAGGAGATACTGCCCAAAGCGACTGTACCGATTTACACTCTATTAAAGTCCCAGTTCATCCACTTCCTGACACTTGACATTATGGTCTGTTAAGAAAAGTTTCATTTTTGTGGGGCTCTCTCTTTGTGGCTTTAATTTGCATTTCTTTGACGACAGTGTTAAGAACCTTTCATATGTTTATTAGATATTTGAATATCTTCACTTATTGTGTGTTAAAGATGAAAAAAATTGAATTGTTTGGTCCTTTTTTTCTTTTTAATGATTTTATTTTTTTAAAGGAGGGCGCAGCTCACACTGGCGCATGCGAGGATCAAACCGGCAACCTTGCTGCTACCAGCATCATGCTCTAACCAACTGAGCTAACCGGTCACCCTCTTAAAACGATTTTCAGTTCTATATATATTCCTGGTTATGAACCCTTTGATGGAAGATTTTACATAATGTAAATATCTTCTTCGAGGCTGTGTCTCCCACTTTCATTCTCTTGATGTCTTTTGATAAACAAATTTTAAGTCTTAATGAAGTTCAGTTTATCAATTTTTTCGTCTTTTATGGTTATCACTTTTTGTGTCCTCTTTGCCTAGTACAAGGTCTTGAAGATATGCTCTTTTTCGCAGAAATGTTTTATTATAGTTTTCAATGTAGAGGTCTGCACATCTTTCATTAGAGTGCTAGGTATTTGGTTTTTGGCGGGGTACTATTAGATATGGTAATATTTAACTCTGCATTTTCCAATTATTTGTTGCTTGTATATAGAAACTGATTTTTTGTATGTTGATAATTCACCTATTAATTGTAGTTGTAAATTTGACACCGGTCTCAAGAGGAAAAAGAGTTCAGTATTTCACCATTACATGTGATGTTGACTATACATTTTTTGGGTAAATATCCTTTATTAAAGGAAATTTCCATCCATTCCTAATTTGCTTAGATTTTTTTTCTCTCTCTCTCTCCTCTTTCATTTTGAAAGGCTGAAGACTGTGTGCGCACCCAGTTTGTTCATTTGGTGGAGGTGGTGGGGAATCAAACATGAAAATGTTAGCCTGCTCTAGAAGGCACGCTGGGGCTCATGCCAGCAGTTGTGGGGGTACTGCCAGCCTTTCCACCAAGTCTCCTTAGGCGTATCATTGCCAGGTCATTTGGCTGTCCTTTTCTGGTAGTTGGCTGTGACAGACATTACTCGTGCTCACTATTTGATTCTATACTTCTCTGCCTCAAATGAGAACAAGGTAAGTTCAAGTTGGGATAATACAAAAATGAGCATGTCTGACAGCTCCTTTCTATTCCTGGGGAAAGAAAAAGCAGCTCATTTGACCATGCTACAGACAGACACCAGGACAGTGTCCCATCTCAGTTCAATGGAAGTCTAAAGACTCTAGGATTGCCAGATTTAACCTAAGTAGCAGCTGGAAGAGAGAAGTAAACTGGCCCAGACAGACACTAGGTATGTTTTCAGCATGTCGTGACCTAGGTTGATGAAAGCTGCAGAGCAAAGCCAGAGACAATCTGGAATCCAGACACAGGGAGCCATCTGAGCCAGGGATACATCCAGGGAGAGGTTACACTAGTAAGTGTGGGTTGGCCTGGCATTTCTCGCTTTGTCAAGAAGCCCTTTAGACACTTGCAGAGAATCGGCCTGGGGTTGTGGTCATTCACACCCCCGAGATAAGCCCAGTGCCGGCTTATGAGCAGCTCTGAGGCCTACGTGGGAGCTGAGCTGGATCTCTAGGCTGTCCAGGGCAGTGGCAGCATTACACATGGGGACTCAGTGCTGCTGAACACGGGCAGGCCACAGAACCAGGTGTGCAGCTGCCCTGCTAGCTCAGAGCCCTGTGACTTATTTTTAGATCTGTGACTCAGAGGCCTCGACCAGGACGGAGGCCTTGGGGAGAGAGGCGGCCCTGCTCGGGGGCTGGTTCTTGTGAGTATGGGTCTGGCTGGCTGATGCCACGGTCACATCCGTATCAGACCAGGTGCTGTAAAACAATTTCCAGGTGGACACCATCTCTTGAGGCCTCCAGATCAGATGTCTTCTCTGAGACATGTGACAGTAATATAATTTGACAGTGAGATTTGTGTTCCCCAAAGTTCATTCTGGCTACCGCATGGAAAATGATTTGTGCCGTGTGGATGCAGGGAGACTCATGAAGAGAGAACACCACCGGCAAGAACTGAAGGTGTTTCACACTAGAGGCAGATTTGTGCTTCAAGATGGCAAACCAATTACAAATGTTTATTTTCTTTTTAAAAAGACTATATTAAAGTGTCAATAAATCAAACGATATTTATAATATACATAGAATTGGACAAGGAGGAATCTGTGAGCTATTTTTCAACAAATTTCTAGATTGATGAGAACAGATGGAAGAAGCATGGTGACACAGGGCAGAGCAGAGGGTGCTGCCACCGGCCCCAGCCCCGGAGTGCTATTGTGCAGGAGGAGCCACTTGCCTGGAACTCAGAAGTGCTTCAGACTCTGAGGCGGCAGGTATGGAGGTATGACAGGACAAGAGTGAGGAGGAGGCGTGAAAACAGGAACCCTAATCTAAGGTCTGACTGTACAACAAGCAGTGAACAATCCTGTTTCTCACTGCTGCAATTAGAATGGCCTATAATTAGGCCACATCCTCCAAGGCAAAACAAACAAGTAAAAGGAAGACTTCTCTGTAGGTATCTGTGGGATCTGGGAATATTGGCACCTCTGAACAAGACCTTTGGAATTCAGAGATCTGAAGGACAAAGATCACCACCTTAAAGCAAACCCTGTCGGGTGACAAAGCCTGGCCACACACACAGCTCCAGGGAAACGAACTCTTCTGCTTCCTCCCATATTTGAATAAAGTCTACTACAGGAAGGAGATCAAGATGAACAATCAGGAGAAGATAAGAAAATGAGGAAAAACTAAGACACAAAGGAAGGATCTGACAGTTCTTATATCTGAGTAAGAGGGAGACCTAGTGAAAGGACATGGGGAAAGGCACTGATGATTAGAACTGTAGGGAAGGCAGAGCACTTGGTTCTGTGCGGAGGAAATCTTACAAAATCATAGCAGAATATTGTTTATTAGTTTTCAGCCTTTAAAGTCAACGAACATGTGTAAATACGGCAATTGTTAATGGCAGGAATAAAACATTTGGTAAGAAAGGAAATACAGATGGGATTTATACTACTTAGCTCATTCATGATATTTACTTAGTTGTAATAAGTATTACATATTAACTGTAATCAAGTATTATGGTAAGTATATTAATAAAATACAGAGCAAGGATGTGTGAATCTGTGTGTGTGTGTGTGTATGAAGACAGCGTGTCTTCATATCTGGTGGTCTGTAGTTGATAAACTAACTGGTGGGAAAAAAGTAAAGAACATTTTGTACAGGCTCTTCCTACTGACATATTAGTAAAAGGGGGATGTGGGTATCTCTCTCTCTCTCTCTCTCTCTCTCACACACACATGTGCCTGCACACGCACACACACTTTGGAGAGGAATTCTTTCCAGAATACAGACAAACAGTTAAAAGTATATGCCTTTAAGGAAGAGAAGTACTATACTATTTTTTTCATTTGCAGTAATGTATAGGTATTATTCAATTAAAATTTTCCCCCCGGAATTCATAGATGATGTAATACAGAATTATACACCTGAAATCCATGTAACTTTACTAAAAAATAGTACTATACTATTTTTTTCATTTGCAGTAATGTATAGGTATTATTCAATTAAAATTTTTTCCCCGGAATTCATAGATGATGTAATACAGAATTATACACCTGAAATCCATGTAACTTTACTAACAATTGTCACCCCAATAAACTTTAATTAAAAAAATTTTTTCCCCTAATAAGAACTGTAAATAACTAAGAAAAAGACTAACACCTGAGGAGAAAAATAATCAAACAAATTTATATAAAGTTCACAGAAAACCAAGTACTAGTAACTCAAGTTTATGAAAAAATGTTCAACCTCACAGAAAGTGACATGCATGGGGTATTGAGATAACATTTTTCATTTATCAGACTGGCAAAGATTTTCAAAAGTTTGATAACTCCGTACTGGTGACGAGATGGGGCAATAGGTACCCCTAAAAACTGGTTCAAGTTTAAATTGCTATAATCTTTATTGAGGGGGATACAGAAACATTAGAATTACAAAGCTATGTCTCCTGTTATCCAGAATTTCCAGTTATTGGATTTATTTTACAGATAAATTCACCTATTTGTGAAGTGTCTCATGAAGATTCATTTCAGCACTGTTTGTACTAGCAAAAACTGGGACCACCCTGGCTCTACGTGGAGAGGGTATCTATACGCTAAGTCTGAGGGACACTGAGAAGAGGAAGACTTTCGACTGTATCCTATTATTTATTAACTGTGTGAATGCGTACATTAAGGCCTGGGCCAGAGGGTCAATCTCCCGAGGACACCACTGGCCCCTCTACCAGAGGGCTTCACCACAAAGGCCTCTGCAACAGATTCAGGATTGGAAGTCCAGGCTCCATGTTCCAACTGCCAGGGCGCAGGGACAACCACGCTGGACTCACTGCTTCTTGCCCTACGACATGTAGTTTATTCTCAACCCAGTAGCCCGAGATTCTTTTTAAAATGTCAGATTGTCACTCCTCTGTTCCAAATCCAATTGCTTCCACTTCAGAATAAACAACGATCACGGCACTTGCCTCCACTCCCTGCCTGACCTCCACTTACTCTCTAACCTCATATTCTGTCACCTCCTCCCTCACTCCATTCCAGCCATGCTAGCTTCACTCTTGTGTCAGGAACGTTGCAGATACCATTTCTTCTGTTTGAATATCCAATCACCTTCTTGAGTCATTTCTCCAATGTCAGCTTCCCTAATTTATTTTAAATTGGAAGCAGCAATCTCCTCTCCAGCTCAAACATTCTTTCTTGTTCCCTTTCCTGGCTTTTTCTCCAGAGCAGTACCGTGTTTCCCCGAAAATAAGACCTAGCCAGACAATCAGCTCAAATGCGTCTTTTGGAGCAAAAATTAATGTAAGACCCAGTCTTATATAATACCCAGCCTTATATTATAGTAAAATAAGACAGGGTCTTATATTAATTTTTGCCCCAAAAGACACATTAGAGCTGATTGTCGGGCTAGGTCTTATTTTTCGGGAAACACAGTATAAGCATCAACATATTTTACCCATTTGTCTGCAGAATACAAGCTCCCACAAAGGCTGGGTTTGTTTTGTTCACTGCTGCTACTTTGCAATTGGAACTTTACCTCTTCCACAGTAAGGGCTCAAATATTTGTTGAATCAACTATTTCCCCTTTCCCATAGAAAATAAGCAAAACTAAAAACAGAAGACAGAGTGGGAAGGGATAAGATTATCAGCATGACTGCTGGCTTTCATTTATGAACCTGTCTGAGGCATTTAAATTAGAACACATACGTGCACACACATCTCCTATGAAAATAATTAAACATTTTTTAAAAATAAAAGAGGCATTGATATATTTAGGAAATAGAATTGACAGCACTTGGTAATAGGTGGGATGCTGGTGCAATTGAAGGACACGGAGTGTCAAAGGTGACTCCCAGATTTCTGGCATACTCAGGTGAGTAGATGGTGCTGCTACATGCTGGGATCAAGAACGCTGGAAGAAAAGTAGAGGGGAGATTACTTCAGTTTGGGAAACCTTCAACTTCAGAAACTACTGTAAGACCTTCAAACACAGCTACCAAGAAGTCAGATCTAGGCTCAGAAGAAATCTGTGCTAGGTTTATGAATTTGAAAATAACACCCTATAGTTAAGGTCCTAGGGATTGATGCCAGAAAGAATGCAGCTTAAAAGAGAAAAAGGCTGAAGAACTCTGAGGAACACAATCATTTCAAGATGGGCTGGTGGAACAATCAGGTAAACAGACTGAGTAACAGTAGCTAGAGGGCAGCAGGAAAACCAGATGAATATGGCAGCCAGGAACTTAAGAGTATTTTAAGAAGGAAGTGGTCAATTGTACAGAATGCTTCTGGAAAGCAACCAAGGGAGGAAAACTGGAAAGGCTCACTGGAGATCATTGGTGAACTGACCAAAAGGCGTAGATCAAGTGGGTTAAGAAGTGAAAGGGAGATCAGGCCTCTTGACAGGTAAAGAGCTACATGGGAACTGGATTCAAGCATTGTTTTCTTAAAATAATAGGCGTTTCTATGCTACATAAATAATAGGAGTAAATATGCTACGTAATTACAATTATATATTAATATGTGATTAATCCATTAATATGTTATATAGCACGTCAGCATAAACAAAACTAGATCATTAAGAAGTTGAAAATACAGGTAGAAAGAGGTGAATTAAGTCTGGGAATGGTGGGAGTTAGGGAGCTGGAGCACATGCAGTTTTTTTCTCTATTTTTATAGGGTCACCAGGAAAAGGCTGGATGTAGATGAGGTTGGTTTATCGTGTGGTATAAGTGCTTGAGGCAGTTTCTTTCCAATGTCCTCTAGTTCTCTTTGAAATAGATGGCAAAGCCATTTGCTGCTGACAGCAAAGAAGGGATTACAGAAAAGTACTGTTTTGCTGGCAACTGTCGAGGGCCCGGCGGAAAGCAGTCATCAGATTTACAGTGGTACTAAGTTACTCAGCTGTGATTTGATTCTCATCCGCAGGACTCAGCCCTCTGGGTGAACACTGACAAAGTGGATGGGGGGATGCTTTCAGGCAGGAGCACAAGAAGCTCAAGAGGAGAGTTTAGGGTATTTGCAAGATGGAGTCTAGGCTGGTTGGAGATGGTGGTGGGGAAAGCAAAAGAAAGGAGGGAGCTAATGAATCCAAAATAGAAACATTCTTGACCTGGAGGTCTGCACCAGGCTAAAAAGAGTTACTGAGCAAGGGAGTGGTTAGATAACTGTGTTTTTTTTTCACTGTACTTTTTAAAGAAGTCATTTCTTGAGCAAGCCAGTTGGAAGATCAAAGTGTGGGGTGACTGAATCCATGATTCAGAGGTGATGCACTTGAGGTTGATGGATAAGGTCCAGCTGTGTCCACAGTTTTGGGTGGAAGGGGATGAGAGGAAAAGATCACAGGATCAGGAACGGGAGGAACCAGGGTGTGGGATGGGTACATAGCAGGCCTGAGTGCTATTCTTTATAAGGCCTGCTTACAAGTTGGGCCCTTGGTTGACATCTGGAAACTTGGATTTCAGGAGGGTTCCCACCATTCCCAGAATTGATAAAAGTGGCTCACTGTGCCTAAAGTGTTTGTACAAACAATGTGGTTTACTTGTGCATTACTTCTGGGAGTCTGGGATTTTGGTCTGTGCCAAGCCAAGAGCGCCTCCATAACCAGCCCCAAATCACAACCCTGGGAAGGGAGTCTCTAGTGAACTTCCCTGGTACACAACATTCTACACATTGTAACAACTCATTGTTGGGGGGGGGGATGGAGTACACTTGTGTGACTCCTTCCAAATTCCCTCTGAAAGTTTGAGTCTGGTTTTCTTCCGACTTTGCCTATTCAGCTTTACCCTTTGCCAAGCTTGCTTTGTTATCTTTTTGCTGTTAAGAAATCATAGCTACGAGTATGGTTATCTTGGGGACTCCCAACACAGAAGCTGAAGTCATTTGGGAAGATAGAAGTGCAGAGGAAGACGAAGGCAGGTATCAGGTTTTTCAAGTTGACGGACAGTAATAAGATCAAATCAGGTGAGAGGATCACATGAGACTCAACAGAGTAATAGAGGTTTGACCAGAAGAGGGGAGGAAGCAAGGATACCAAGCCCACATCTGAAACAGGTTTGTAGGGCAGGAAAATGCTACCACTGGGAGAATGGTGGTGGGAGCAATGTCCTTACAGAGGATTAACCCTGAATCTGCTCTACTATATACATCTATGTCTACACTGATAGTACATCAGGATTTTCTGGTCCTTTATGGTTAGCAACAAATCACTTGCAGTAGCACACTGGTGTAGAGTGGCCCCACAGTTGGGCACTGTCTTTAACCATACCCCCAAAAGTGTCAATCTGTTCCTCTCACCCGCTCTAGCTCTGGCTTCTCTTGTGGAGGAAAAGACATTGCCAGCATTATTTTATCAGCCAAAAGCTAGAAATTGAGCAAATGTGGCATCAACAGAATGGATAAATTGTGGTCTATTAACAAAATGAAGTACTATACTGCAACGGAAATGAAGCCCACAGCCAAATGCAACCACATGGCCGACTCCCACAAACATAATATTGAGCAAAGACGCTAAGCACAAAAAAGTATGTATCATAATTGCATTTATATAAAGAACAAAGAAAAGCAACCTGTGCTGTTAGAAGTGAGGATAGTAGTTACCTTTGAGCATGCAGGGGGCTACTGGAAGTTAGTTGTGTGTGTGTGGCGCTTCTGGGGATACTGTTAATATGGATTCTGATCTGGGTGCTTGTTACATACATAATTGTGATATGTTTACTTTTCTGTATGCATATTATATTTCAAAACAAAATGGTGCTGCTCAATGTATGTGAAAAACGCAAGTTTCACAACAGTACATATACCATGAATCCATTGTGGTTGACAAGCACATGCCAGTACAGAACGCCAGGCAGAATATACACTCAAATAGTGTTGTCAGGGTGGTGAAATTGTAGACGATTTTTTTCTTTCTTCTTTTAAAAAACCATCTTCAGTACTGCCTGTATTCTTTTTATAATGTATTACTTTTACAAAAGCAACTATACCTAATACCATAAACTGCAACCTGGAAGGCTCAGCGCTCACTTTGGGACAAAGAAAATGCAATTAAACACTGGGAATGGAACAAGGGATAACCACTATCCAAGCAACCCCTAAAGAAAACATTTACAGAACAACTTCGGCACAAGCAAAATCCTGAATTGCAATGTTGGGATTTGCATTCTCATCACCAATCCTTCGTGAGGCTAACACCCAAGGGTTATCAGGGTTAGGTGAGGACCAGGATTACAGCAGCACGCTCTATACTTCTGGTAAACATGTCCCTGTCCTCTGTACTGGGATGGTTGCAGACCATTTACTGGAATTCATTACGATCTTGCCTGGGCCCAGGCTTCTCATACCCCCTCAAGGCTGGCACTCTGCTCTCTCTCTTACTCCCAGACTGCTCTACAAGTCTGGAGGCAAAGGCGAAACTTTCTGGGCTATGAGCTCCTTGCTGGCTGCTCTCTGTTGTTTCTGTGCACCTAAAGTATGAGTCACCCTACAAAAACCTCATTATTGAACAGAAATATGCTTTGGTCTCACAGAGCTGCTTTGTTTCTTTATAAACCACAACATTGGACAACAGCACATTTTAAAGCATTTCCTTAAAACCAACATTCATTATGAACTGGAATCAGATTCAGGTCTATTTTGATATGCTCATGAGCTAAACCTAAGAACATTTTTATCAGTCAGCCAAGTTTGTTAAATGTGAACCCAGCTGGAATGTAAAGGACACCCATACCACTGGCTCATGGCTCTGCACCATCACAGAACAGAAACCACATTACATTCAGTCTCACCACGTGCTCTTGGAGCCAGATTTATAAATGTCTCCAAACCACAAGCTTGCTTTTCCTAACACTGACTCTGAAAAACAGGGTTTTAAGAACCTTTGCATCACCCGTCCTGACGGTTGGGATGACCCCAGGAGCTGGGAGTGGGGCCTGCATCTGCTTCTTAGTGCACACAGGCAGCCTGCCGCTGGCCTCTCCGAGGCTCTGCTACTCAAAGCTACACTCTCCCTTACTTTCCGCACTTGACCAACTCCTATTCAGGGGATATCTCTTCCAAGAAATTGTCTGTGTCTCCATCTTGGGAGAAGCTAAGGCAGTCTGCTCTGAGCAGATCCCCATTTAGCTTCCTGTGATTCAGGGATAAATGGCACTACTTTACTTCCCTAAGTTTGATTCCAATTGTACTAATACTTGTCATCTTTAAAAAACAGGCAACCTAAGCAAATTGGTGACATCTGAGCTCCTTTAAGAAGAGATCACTCACATTGATTATATTGTTGACACTGTCAGTTTAAATCAGCTTCTAGTCTCTAAACTAGTAAGGCAGGGGCATCCGGCAAGACAGAATCCAGACATAATTAGGTCTGAGCTACTAACACGGGCTTGCAGAAGGAGCAGCTTCTGTCAGGTCTCTAACCCAGAGGCAGGGACAACAGCCATGTAAAACTGAGACACAGACACAACACACACCCACTTCCTGTAAATTAGGAATAAAAACTCAGTCTCAAGACGCAAAGCAAACCCTGGAGGAAACGTCAGTCTCAATCTCTGTTCCCCAGATTCTGTCCTGTAGAAATCCCCCTCCTTCCACTTAGTTCTTTTCCTCTCTTCATGTCCCAGTCAAAACCTGGATACACTGGATTTGGAAGGATGGGAAATGAAGAAGTCCTCCTACTGAGGCAACTACAAGGCCCCAAAAGGGAGGGCGCCAGATTAGATGAACCAGCCGTGATGCTTTAAACTGTCTTTCTAAGCCTGGCCGATCAGAACTATCTGTGGGACTTAGACTGATTCCCAGGTTCAAGTACAGAACTTCAGAATCAGACTCACTAGATGTGGGGCATGAGAATCTGTATTTTAAAAATACTCCTTGGATGACTGATAAGACACCTGTGGACCAAGAGAGAACTGGATGGAGCAGTAACTCCTATCGTGGTAATGGGTTTCCACAATGTTGACAATGCTACTAGAAGTAAGGTCGCCTTTATGCCTGTTCTTTCATGTCCCATGTAAAGTAAGTTTAGTGTTTTTAAAAACTTGGGGGGGAGGGGAGAATTAATTCCCACTCAATGTCTTTCCCTGTGGAGCATGTTCAGCTAGTATTTCTCAAAGGGGAAGGGCGACGGCTGCACTTCGGGCTGGATAACTGATTATGTGGCACTGTCCAGCAGAGTGTAGGACATTTACCACCCCTGACCCTACTCTGAAATGCCAATGGTGGTCCCTAGTCATTGTGACAACCCAAAACACAACCCCTCACATTCCTCAATGTTCCCAGGATGTCAATTCAGCCCGTTTAGGAGCCACTGAGCTGGATTAACATTCCTGACCTCTCTCCCTACACCTCACATTAAGTTCCGTTTTGGAGGGAGAAATGGTCCACTCAATAGGTGAAATGAGGAGGAGTCAGCCCTTCCCTAACCTCTTGTGCACCTGCCTGCCCACAGAGGGCGCGTTCTAGCCTGAGGCTTCCCGCCTGGCTGTCTCCTGTCACAGACTTTCACTTAGGTGTGGTGTGCACGCTAGAGGGGGAGACCAGGGCTTTCCACCTTTACCTAAACACATATAACAATAAATAAATCTTAGAAAAAGAGAAATTTGGTTATTTTAGGGAATATAAACATGATCAAAATTCTACCTGACATTTAAAAGAATGCCTTTCATTATGTTTCTGTTATGTTACTGTTTAAAGAGAAAGAACTTTGACGAACATTTTTTTATTGAAGAGTTTTATTCTGTCTCAGAATAAAAACCTTGCTTTAATATTGTGAGGTGCATTGCAGGTATGCCATGCTGCCAGTTATTATCGGGGCACCAAATGCCCTTGTCAAATTGACCCAGAGGGCTTGGAAAATGCATGAATTCATACTTTCAGAGCATGTAGAACTGGTATTTACAGTTTTTCTTCTTGAAATCAGCCCGACATCTCAGTCTACACAGGAATAGCCACAGCACTTGCTTAGATGTTCAGAATGGCTCAGAAATGTGTCGAATATCATGATTTGTGGGTCCTCTAAAAGGTTTTGTTAACATGCAAGCAAACAGTATTAAACAATATTATCTAAATTATGGCTGCGAAGTACTCAAACTTAATAATGAAACCAAATTACAAAACATTTTCTTTTAGAGCTATACAAAAGATATAAAATTAAAATTAAAAATATCAGCCATCCTTAAATATTCCAATTCTCTCACAGTGCAGCTTTCCATCTTTATCACTACTGAATAGTTTAAGGAAAAAGTTAACAAAAATCAAGAGATAAAAATATTTAAATCTTTGGATCCCTTTATTCCATGGCCTTCACAAAAACACAAAAGTGGCCAGACTTTTTATTTTCACTATAGCTTAAAATATCAAAAAGATTTACTAGTAATTTATAATTAGCAATGAACTCTGTACTGAGTCACCTGTGGGTCACAGGCCCAAGGACCAGTGCTATGATATCATAGGTTGCCAAAATAATTTCTAACACTCTGAATCCTCCTGAAATATAATGGAATGAGTCAACTTATATCACTACAAAATTCCAGGCATATCAGGAAGAACAGGTTAACTGATGCCTAGTTTTACTGTCTTAAAAGGGGGAGGGGGTAACTTATTTGAAAATACAGCTAAGTACATTCTTATCTATGATTATTTACATTTTTATACTGAAAATATCTATTATTTGGACAAATCCTGTGATGTGCCATATACTACAAAATGAAGTTCTTATAATGAGCATGAGTAATTTATCCTTTTTAGATAACAAAAGAATGTATCAAATCTTCAGCTGTGTTCCAAACATTAAAAAACAAAATAAAATAAAAAAATCTGAATCCTGAAAAGCTATGAATAAAAGACCCACCCATAGCTCTGCTCCTCAGCATATCAACGTCTGCAAGGACACAGTATGTTTGCTGACTTTAAAATGTTTATTCTTTAAAAAATTAGTTGCTTTTTATACAGCTATACAAAGGTCTTAATGTTTCTTTGGCAATGGAATATAATGGAATTTTACAACTATATAAAAAAGTTACCTTTGCCTAAGAAACAGTATTTACTGTGTATACATAGTTAACTGACAAAATTCTCTACCATCCAGCACCCTAACTAACGAAATAAGCTACCTCAAAAGGGATATTACAGGTTTCCAAAAAGAAAGAAAGGGTGAAAGACACACACACACACACACACACACACACACACACACACACCCTTCTGTGGCTCAAAACACAGTATCACGGCCCTATCTGCAGGCAACTTGTAATAATTGCCAAATACAATTTAGTGATAAGAAAAATCCTTTCAGTGATGAAAAAATACTTATAAGTCTCATTGAAGTACTTACTGCTTTACTTTTATACATAAGAAATTACTTAACCTTCTGCTATTCCAAATATATTTAATGCTCATTTTTGAAAGTGAGCCATCCCCCCCACCCCCAAAGTAACTGCATCGTATCTTTGAAATTAAGCAGAAAAACAAACAAAAAAACCCAGTGCTGGTGACAAATATACAGCGAATTCACTTCTTCATTCTTGGTAAAGACTGAAACCAATTCTCAGGACCATGAAGAGCTAGAAATTCACCTATTTTCAAAGACTTGTTTGTAGACTACGCAGCAACTTTGTTGTCTTTCTAAAAAGGAAAAAAAAATTAGTTCATGTTTCAAATTATTGGTTAATAAATACTCCTAATTTGCTTAAGTATATTTTTCATCACATTTAAATATACCCTCCTTTTACTTTCATGTACAAATCTGTACCACTGATTTCTAGGAAACACTTTTACAACTTCCCCACCCAGCAGGAGCTCATTATTTGTTAACTGCATTTTTCTAGTTAGTAGAGTTTAAAGCAGTGGTGTTGTGGGCTGGTCCCAGCAAGAACACACCCCTGCGCCCAAGATATAGGCGCACTATCTTTGATTGCCATCCTAATAATCTTTAAAAACAATGATAGAACTTCATCAAACCTTCAACGTACTAGTCAAACTCATTAAATACAACCAACAACACACTTTGGAAGATTAATAAAAAATCCGTAAGTCTTTGATGTCTTTACTAAGTAATAAAGTATCTAGACAGTAAAATAGCATTTTTCTCCACAGTTTTATGCGAGGAGAAAGCATGGTTTAGAAATTCATTTTAAAGGATAACTTTTAAATTTAAAATAAGTTCTGAAAATCACAGAGGTGACTGGGAAATTTTAAAAAGTAACGAGATAGAAAGCAATAAAACATCTCAAGGAATCTCTTGAGTTGCTGTGAGACTAATCGTCAGCTAAAGGCCTGTACCCAGCATCAGGGAGCCAGGGGATTCTATCTTCCTCAAGACTAGCTGTGACCACACACCTGACTTTTCCTACTGACTCTCACCCTGTTAGAAACACACATTTCCATGTTAAAGACTGCACTTCATCTGTGCAGACAATACCAAACCATTCATACGATGCTATTAAGTTGGAATACATATGGCCTGGTGTCAGTTGGTGCTGAAAGAATTAAGCCGAAGATGATCCTGCTGTCCCCATCAAAGCCAACCGTCACATGCCTTGATTTTTTTTTTTTTTTACCTTTCAGAAAGCTGTTCAATCAGTCCAGACCTTTTAGGGTCCAAAAGCTGTGGTTTTCTGAAAGGTTAAAAAAAAGGGGGGGGGGGACAAGAAAGAGAGGGAAAGAGGGAGAGGAGGGAGAAGGAAGGGGGAGACAGAGGTGAGGGAAAGAGAAAAGAAAAGGGTGAAAAGGGGAGAGAGAGAACCATGCTGAGTCATTTCAGAAACCTCATTGTCTCTGGACCTCAGGGGAAACAGACTCAAACCGAAAGCAATCTGTTTCACCGACCCTGGCGGCTTAACCTCTTAGCAGCAGCATATAAAATAGGAGATGGCTGCTCTCTTATTATCCTGGCCTGATCTCCTCCCAGCCAAAAATGAACGAACCATAGGACCAAACTCAACACAAGTTTATGATTCTAACATTGTCCTTAAGGAAAAGTGGTCTGGAAGTCAAAGAGAGTGAGTTCTGGCTTTATTAGCTTGTACCTAGATCAAGGTAGTTAACTGCTCTGGGTCCTTGGTTTCCTAAGTAGATACTGGGGGTAGGGTGGGACAGAGGTTCTAGTTTGGCTAATATTTTTAATGAGTCCTAAAAATCAGTGATCCTATCTTACCCATGTTTTCACTAAACAACCAGATTGCTGATGCTCACCCCAAAACTGGAATGATTCATGCCAACAGAGCATAGAGAACAAAGCCAACCATTACACGAAGGCTGCTGCAAATGCCATTGACATCCACCTCTGAGAAGTATGAGATGTTGTTTCAGAAATGAGTTTAACCCCTGAAAGTAAATCTTCTTTATGTAACAGTGAACTGCTACCTTTAAAGGTGTCAGATGATGTGATTTAGAAGGCACAGTCTCCTGAGACTGAGAAGGTCAAGGCTCTCATGGCAAACAGAAGGGTCCTTCAACTTTGGAATGGACAATCAAGGGCTAGCCACACTGATGAACTCGTGTCCTCACTGAAGGCTAAAGTAGTGGATTCCTAATCAGCATGCTAAGCACTTACTTCAAGCCCGTATGGCTCCATGCTGAGCAAGGTGTTTCGGTGGAAAGAAAAGTAGTATATTCACTAATGACAAGCAAGGGGCTCCCATCTAGCTGGCGATATAGAACAAAACACACGTAATAGGGAAAATGAATGTATTTAAAATGTGTGATGAAAGCAGATACCACAGGAGGTAAGAAACATAAGAAATCAGTGGAGTAAGGAAGAGAAGTTTCTGAGGACAGAGTAAATCCCGGGCAAGACTGTGAGGGGTCAGTGAACGGGAGCCCAACTGTGAGCTGTGTCTGACTTCCCACTGGACTACGACTATAAACACCCAGAAGGCTGGGGCTGCACCTGTTCTGCTCACCACCAATGTCAGAATCGTGCTGGGCATGTATGAAAAATGTACTATATCTGGTCGATGAATGAGGTTAGAGTTGGAATCGAGCAGTGTATATAAGAAGTGACTTGAGTCCACTTGCTTGAAGCAGGTAAGTGAAAGGGTGATGAGGAACGGGGCTGGCTATATCAAGTCGGACCCTTATAGTAAGACAAGGAGGCAGTGCAATGTCATATTAGAACCTTTTAACCACCAGGGCAATGCCCAAGGGTCCAGTGAATCTATCACTCCTAGAAACACCCAAGCAGAGGTTGGATTACCTGTTAGCGATAGACTTGCAGATAAACACTCATGCAGACAACCTCTACAGTGCATTCTAATTCTGCAATATATGTGATAGGGGTTTCAAATAAAGGCTTAAAATGACTGAACAGTGAGACACGGCTTCAAAAAAATGTTTGCATTAATAAAGTGCATATAGTGGTTACTCAAAGATCAAGTAAAGTGAAGTAACAGTCCAGTCTTATACAGACAACACGACTGCTATTTTTTCAAATACCTGAAAAATTATGAAGAGTATACATATTCTGTGTTTACAAAGGTAAACTAATAGCTTGAAAAAATTTTTTTCAAATTGTGTACATGTCTGTGAAATTCAAATAATCAGAGCACCCCTGGGATGGGATGCATGTTCTCAGGAAGAGTAAGCTCCCAGCCCCTGTGAGGGAGACTACAGGAGAGGTTTCCAGTTTGGCCAGGTCAGACCTCTCAGATGCCTTCCAACTCTTTTTCCCACCAATGTCAAAACTAAGCCTAAAGGTTTAATGACTCAATTGAGGTCATACTAGCAACAATTATTAAAATTCTCATTGGGATCCAAGTCTAATTTAAATGTACTTTTTCTCAAACTGAGTTGATGCAAAGTAATCTTCAACCAGTTATCATAGGTTTTTCAACAGGTAACTGATATGCCTAAAGTGAAGTAAAGGGAGGCTGAAGGTCTGAAGACCAATCAGTGGGCTCCTGTGGCAGTCGGCAGGGACATGTCAAAGGGAAGAATGTGGTGATGTGGAAATTGCCATGATTACTGACATCTGCTCTTCCTGGGAGACAGAAAGAATGGCATACCATTAGCCAATGCAAACATTGGGAGGAGGCTGAGACAATGGGAAGGCAAGCAGATGATGAGGTAATTCTGAGGAAGGTTCAGTTGATCACAGGATACAATGCAGGTGAAGACAGAAATGCAGGTGGAAGCATACAAGGTCCAAGCTGAAAAACTGACCAGAAGCTATGAATTGATAAGCTCACAAAAGGAAGGGGGAAGGAGAGGGGACAGGGAGAGGGTGAAGAGGGGAAAGAGGGAGAGATGGAGGAAGAGGAAGGGAGGGGGGGAGAGGGAGAGAGAGAATGTGTGAGTGCACACAGGAAAGCTTGAGCATATGCAAGAGTGCAAACACGAGCATGAATGCTTGCAAGAAACTGAACATTCCAGGCAGAAGGAATGGGTAAAAAGGGCCTGAGATAGGAATAAGCTTGTTACTAAATGAGAGCAAGAGGCCCACATATCTGTGGCAGAGTGAATGAAGAAAAGGGGAGTCCCATTGGCAAAAAACGCTAGAGACAGAACTAGACTTCTAACTTAGAGAAGCAGGCAGATCATGAGGTGCCTTATATATTTAAAAAAAAAAAAAAAAAACTAGGAAGAAATACTCTAAGTTGGGTGGGTGGTCATCAGTGTCAAATATTGCAGAGGAGTTAGGGGCAAATATTCGTGAAAGGTTACTGAATTCTGTAAACAAACTAAAAGATGGCAAGAGCAATAATAAGAGCAATGATAGGGATAAGCAAAAGGCATTTTCTAGTTTTTAAGACCCAGTCTCGCAGCTGGAATGGCGATTTTGCAAGTCAGAAGTCTGCAGCTCCATCAGGCCACCATGGCTGGACAGTCTGAACTAATGACTTGAGGCTAATTTTTAGCAGTCTTGGCTGTGATGAGACTATCAAAGGCATCAAATTAAGAGACCAGACCCAGAAGCCACTGACACTGACCTTGACACTGACACTGATTCCTTCAAGAGGAATCACAACAGTGGCCCAGTTTTAAATATTGGACAATGAAATCCCTGCCAGCAGATATTTTTGTTTCTAGGTGCCCTTTGCAATTCCAGGCAGACCTCTTTACAAGGGGATTTTGAGCCTTTCTGTGACTATATACACCTTCCTCTCCACTATCCCTGAAAATCAATAAACTAGGATACCGACATTGACTTAATTTATAGACTCCTTTAAATAAATACATGTAAACATACTATATACAGAGCTATATAATTTTCTAGCAGCAGATCTCAAACGTCAACATATCTTGAGATTTTAAAGACCATGGCAAAATAAAACCAGGGAAAATGTAGCTGAGTTTTCCACAAAACTAATTAAGAGCACTGACTCAGGAACAACTTGACTAGGTTCAAAACCCCACGTCATCACTTACTAGCTGACCTAGGACAAGTTATTTACTATCTCGGGTGGCCGGTTAGCTCAGTTGGTTAGAGGGCAGTGCTCTTAACAACAAGCTTGCCGGTTTGATCCCCGCATGGGCCACTGTGAGCTGTGTCCTCCACAACTAGAGTGAAACAACTACTTGACTTGGAGCTGATTGGTCCTGGAAAAACACACTTAGGAAGAAAAAAAAAATCTCTATACCTATTTCCTCATTTGTAAAATGGGGATTAAAAAAAGAACCTACACTACAGAGTTGCTGTGAGGTTTAACTGATTTAGTATGTGAAAAACATTTAGAACAATATCTAGTACATGCAAAATACTACACAAATGTTAACTGCTATTAAATGTATAGGTTTGCTTTCCATTCTGAAGTATGTCCTTCCAAGCCTCTTTTGGTGTTAAAGCATACTTTGTAATCTGAAATAAACGTGGTATTATACAATTCTTTTTTGGATAATGCTTTTAGTGATCCCCTGTATCTCCAACAACAAAAAATAATTTTAAAAGAAACAGAAAAATAAATAATCCTAAGTCAATCTCTAATAGTTTTGGGGAAAATTTTTACCAGTCCATGAAATCTAAAACCATGGTTCAATAATTAAAAGACAAAAAAAGAGTATCTTATTTCTTTCTATCTCTTAATTCCTCCAATTGAAAAGAAAATAGTTAAAAAAAAAAAAAGGACTTATTAGCCAAGAAGTTACAACTCCTTAAAATTATATAAATATCCTAACTGGGTCAAAATGTTAAGTTATACAAATGACCTAAAAATATTCACCCCAAATAGATAAAAGTAAAAACACTGTTTCACTTGAAGGCATGCTACCTGGCGTGCAGCTTGAGGAAAAGCACGTAATACTCACCCGATATTCAAAATCTGCAAACTCCCTGCCCCCACGGCCTCTGTATCCGCCCCGAAATCCCCGAGGGCTGGTAAAGGTGCCACCTCTGCCACCACCACGCCCTCGGCCACCACGGAAACCAAGACCTCCTCTGCCTCTGTACCCGCCCCGGCCACGGTTTGGACGAAGTGGGATTCCAAATGTCTCAGCATTCAGTCTTCTTTCTTCAGCCCAGGTTGGTCTTCGTTCTCTGTTATGAGAACAAGTAATTGTCAGTAATCTATATTCAGTAATCTACATAGCAAAACTATGTAGCACTAATTCCCAAATTAAGACAAAGTAATTCCAAAAGATCAAATAAAAATAAGTACCTTATCTAATTCATCACATGCTGTCCATGGCAATATGTTCCTATAATATTCTGTCAAACTTCATGTGAAAATATGATTGGTATCAGATTCTTGCAAATATAGTTGATAAAACAAAGAAACACAATAACAGCCCCAATATAATGGGGTCTCAGATATAATGGGATTGGCAATGAACTTCGTCCTCCACTTGGCCCCAGTGGAAGAGAAGGCAAAGTCAGGCAAGGAAACCCTGTCTCAGGAAACGGGGAGGCAGAAGGTAGGTCCCTGAGTTCCCAGCATGATCCTGGCCCAATTTCTGGACCTGATGCCTAAAGCAAGTGTCTACATTATTGCTGCTGCTGCTGCTACTGCTGCTGTCCTAGAGCCCAGACAACCCTCGTGCTCCGAATCCCCATCCATGTTTAAATTGAAGTAGACAACTGCCACCAGGTGGCACTAAACTGCAGCCAGGAGAAGGACAATTTGGACTGGGCAGCAGAAACCCAGGAACTCTTTAGTTTGCTACACTAGGTGGGTCCTTTAATTCACCTGACAATTCCTGGATCCACATTTAATTCAATGTGTCAGCGTTTTACTATATCAGCAAACTTCAAAATAATGTTAGCACTCTTGGCCCTGCCTTTATTTGAACTATATTGTAGGGGGGTTAAAGTAAAAGGTCTTATTTAGATGTTCGATGAATGCTTCTGTTTTAATTACTAATTTTCAAATGTGAATGCTGCCCTAAACCAAAGTATGTGGTTATTTCTTCTTTTCAAGGAATCATATTTAAAATTTTAGCATAATTTTCTTTTAGCAAAATAAAACATTAGAAAATTGCCATGACATATTTTTAAGTATTCATTAAACATGGTGAATTTATAAGAAATCATTTCACACTTCAACTTCCTAAGAGCTTAAGAGCAGCTTAAAAGACTGTACCTATTATCATCACAAGAAATATTATCAAAGAAGGATTTAGTTTTGTCATAATAGCAATTAGGTCCAAGTGGGTCTTCGTCATCCGCGTTTCCTTCACTGTTTTGGGTATCAACTCCTGAGTCTCCTTTATCGTCACCATTTACAGGTTTCTCCTGTTTCTCAAGTTTATCTTCTGATGAAAAAAAAGCACATACCATAAAAGTCAAGACTTGTAGTAAACATTGATAATTCACAAGTCAAGTAAAAGAATTTTCTGAGTAGCAAAATGAAAATTCACCTTTCAATTTGAGTTTATTATGAAACTCTCTGTCGATTTCCTCCTTGTTAAATTGTGCATTCGCACTTTCAAAGTCAAAGTCTTTCTCAAATTTCATAGGACCATCTCGTCGAATACCAAATCGTCCTCTGCCACCTCGATGACCCCCACGCCCTCTCCTTGGAGCTGAAGGAGCACCTGGAACTATGTTACAAAGAATAAGCTGATTTAGGACAGAACTATTATTGTGGTTTCTATATTAAATGGTCAACAGAAATGCTTACAAGTCTCTATACATTACTATATTTCTATTTTTTCTATAAAAGAAATGAAGTTTCACTAACATTTAATATGTAACAGACTAAGAATAGCATACATGAAATTTATAAACAGCACACATGAACGTTGTATTTATGGGGTCCACACTCATATATGTAACTGATAGAGTATACAACCAAACAATTTAGGGAGACTTCTGTACTAAATTACTGTATACTCCTTGAGAGCAGGGGCTTTGTATTGCATGCATCCTTAATACCTACAAAGTGCCAAACACATAGTGGGTTCTCAAAATCTAGGAAGCCTTTCATGGAAAGGATCACAGGAACCGAGATTTATATTAAGAAAATTAAATGAACACCTATCAGAACAAACTGCAAAGTGGGAGGTGTTATCTCCACATCATAGACAACACAAGAAGCACCAGGTCTCAACCACTCCAACCACTTCCTGCTCCATTTCTGTGTCTCCCTCTAAATGGCTCCATATTATTCAAGTCTTCTTGTATCTATTCTTTCTCTACAATATATAACAGGATTTATAAAATATGATAAAGCAGTACCAAAGCAGCATAACCTATAGTGAAAATTTGAGAACCCAAATATCCAATGTGAAAGTAATAGCTAATAAAAAAATAAAAGAGGTACATTGAATAGTATTTGGTGTGTGTTAACGGAAACACACAGAGCACAAAATAGTATGAATTCAATGATAATTATGTATAATGTTTAACACAGACTGACAAAAATCAGACATGACTACAGAGTAACAGACAAGTTTTTGGTCACTCAAGTTTGGCAAAATGCCCAAGTTTGAGAAAATACAAAAATCCATAGCAGCATATCCAGACACTTATATCTAAATAAGCAGGATGTTTAAAAATTTAAAACATTAAACTTTACTATTAAAAAGGCCTTGACCTCAGCCAGGAAGTACAACACAATCTCCCTGTTTTTACAAAAAAAGAGCTTAAACATAGTCTGTATCTGTAAAATCATTAAGGAAAAAATCTAAAATTTTCTGTTAGTGAACCTCTGAAGTATGAATTTTGAAGGGCAGTGAAAGATACTTTTATTTATTATTTTATATGATTTTTAAATGATGGGAAGTATGGTAATTTTAAATTTTGAGACAGGGGTTCTTTTTCCAAATCAAAAAAAAGTGAAAACAATAAATCAAACCAGAAATTCTGTATGCTATGGCACACAGCACATACAAAAATGCATATAAAAATGTATAGGACAAATAAAGTATTTCTACATTTAAAATGTATCTAGTTTTCTAAAATTAAATGAAAGATCACTTTCCAATTATTATCTAAATAAGGTGATTACACATTGTCTTTATTTTTTAATTTGGAAGAGTTTTAAATTATAATTTATTCTCTACTGATAAATTAGAAAATATTAATAAAATGGATGAGTTTGACAAAAGTATTATAGATTACAAAACAGATAAAGTATACAATCTTATTGAATCAATAACCATGAAAGAAAGTTAAAGTTCTTAAACAATTACTTCAAAAAAAGGCTCAGGGCTTAAATAATTTTAATGAGAAAACTTCAAAATTTTAAGGTACAGATAATTCCATTCTTAGAAACATAGAAAACAACGAAAATTTTATAATGCTAACATGAAACTGACACAAAAACAAAAGAATGCAAAAAATAGTACAAAACAGGAATATATACAGCTATGTAAATATAAGTGTACAAATCCTACTAGCTGGTAACATTCAAAAATATATTAAAAGGCAATTGCCTACCATCAAGTAGGGTTTATTCCAAAAATGCAATGATTAAAAAGAACTTTTAAAATAATTAGTCATACATGCACAAAACTGAAAGTACAGTACTGAGTGGTCCTTTTTGCCCACCACCTAGCTTCCCTTCCAAAGCTTATTATTTTATTTAACTACTGTACATTATCAAAACCAGGAAATTGACACTGACACAATATAATTAACTACACTAGCGATCTCATTCAGATTTCAATAGTTCTTGCCTGTACTCATAGTGTTTGGTAGTCTTTATGTATAGTTCTATGACATTTTGCCACATATACAGAGGGTGCCAAAAAAATCGATACACATTTTAAGAAAGGAAAAAATTACATCAAATTATGCTGATGGTAACCACTTTGAGCACCCCTTATAATTGCAGAAGTCAAATGTGACTTGTATTCATCTTTTGTTATCGGTCTATACTGAGTATTACAATTTTAATAGTTTTCTCCTTTCCTAAAATGTGTATACATTTTTTTGGCACCCTCTATAGATCCGCACAACTACCACCAAAAAATAAGATAAAAAAACTGTTCTGTTACCATAATGGAACTCTCCTGTGCTACTCCTTCAGTCACCAACACTTGCCATTCATTTTTTATAGTAATTAATGCACCACACATTTCAAATGTTCTCTTTCTTGAGAAGCATAAAATACAGCTTTCAGATGTAAGTAACTTACCCATCTGTCTCTTGCTATCATTTCTGAGTTGCTCATTTTCTGGTCTTGAAACTTTATGTACTTCAGCTATAGAAGATATACAAAGTGACAAATTAATTCAGGACATAGACTCAAAAACTTCTGTGAAATTAAAAATGAGAAAAAAAATTCCAAAACAAATCCCCCAAAATCTATACCCCCACCACCATCACTACTTTGAGCCAAATATGAAAAACTGAACATACTATCAAGTTCAGTTTAAACCTTCCAGGATCGTTCAGATAAAATACCTTTTTAATGAAAATAAGGTGAATGGAAAATGTTGATGAGTCAATTAAGGAATAGTAAGTAGCTAAAGTTCTACCTCGCCTGTGCTCTTGATTCTCTATTGCTTTTTGGCTGGTAGATGGTAAAGGCCTGGTTGATACAGGGCTCCTTCTCCCAACAGGTGCTGGAGCAGGTAAGTGGGCCGAGGCGGTCTGTACTGCTTGTTCCATGGTTGGGCTTTTTCTCAAAGGGTCTAACTGAGGGCTTGAACGACCTAAAATGTAACCAAAAGATAAGAAACTACCCTATCCTTTGGGAATTTCAAAATAATCTAGACCCTAAAAAAAAAAAGTCTAGCTTTATTTCTACCAATTTAAAATCCTTAGCACAAATTTGAATTCATCTACTTATTAGACCAGAATTTAAAACTGATTATCTTTACTGGGCTGGTCACTAGTTTAGTAAAATAAAATATAAAAGCAAAACAAAAAAACCTAAACAAAGAAGAAAACTGTGGAATTTTATCTTTATTTCTACCCAGTGAAATAAAGTTTAAAGTAAGTTTTTCAAAAATTACTGCCTGGTACAAGATTCTCCAGCAATATTATCAAAGATCATGCTGTAGGTCAGATGCAGGCTTTCCCCAACAACAACCACCATAATATTCTACTGATACTTTAGCCATTATTTCCAGAGGCTTTAACATTTTTCACATGGCTACTTTCTGAAGCTATGTCTAACATGATACCTTTATAGCTATAGATATTACCGCCACTAAATTTCTTTTATGAAGTAAGAAACTAGAAAGTTAGCTGCAGTTCTCTAATATCTTATGGGCTTGGGTAATTAAACATCAATACTAAAAGGCCAGCAACATAATAAACCCTTCAGATAGCTACACAGTAGTGATACTCATTCCTTGCCATTTGAAAAGTGTCTTGGCAAGTTTTTGCTCAATATAGGTTTTGTACTTACAAATTCCATTTTTCCTTTTATGAGGTCAGTGCCTGCTCATACATTGTAACATTGTGTGCTCCCATCATACTTTTTGTCCCTATGTTTGTGGTAACTGTTCAAGGTGCTCTCATATCCCATGACATTACACCAAATTGTTTTGCTTAAAAAAATGTATGCTCATTTTATGTTAAAAAAAAAAAAAAGAATCCCAAATTTGCTGCAAATGTCACTATCCACCTGTGCACACCTGCTCAGGCTCCAAACAACTGGTGACCTAGTAAGTGCTGACAAAGCATTGATTGTTGCGCACCAGATGCTTCAGGGACCGTTTATTAGTAAGACTCCCCAAGTTTATGGCTGTCTATGGTATGCAGTTGCAAATGTGTATCACCATTTCCACCCATTAATCCCAAAGTTTATATTGATTATAATGGGAAATCATGGTGGTTTATATAAGTTTTGGCCTGTGAGAAGACATTTTGCAATCACCATCTTATAAAGGGATTTAATTTATAAAACAAATGCTAAGTTTTTTGAAAAGCCTATTGTTTAGTTAATTTTACAATACTATGAATACATTAAATGATCTTTTAAGTTTATAGAACTTACTTCATTAGGCTTGCCTTTGAGAAAAGATCCCATGACTACCAGGTATTACAGAATCACAAGTGATGGGGAAATCACAGCAATTAAGAACTTATTTGTGGTGCACTTTAAAAACCTTTGTAATTAAAGTCACTAGGCATGATGGCAGTTTTATCATAAATAGGGAAATATAAGTGATATTGGACATTATTAGGAATGAACACAAAAGCTTTTACAACATAACAAAACACATCTCTTGAGCCATCTTCACATTTTTATCAGTTAAAAGAAAACTTTAGGTGTTTTAATTTTGTAAAATTCAGCAATTTTAGTTGGTGAAATTAAAATGCAGATCCCCAGGCCGCCTTTGCCATTGCTTTATATAAACATACCTCTTTCTTCTAATATATACTTAAAAATTTTTAAATTTACTTAAAATTTAGTTTAGTCCTAAGTATGAGGGAAGGAATCTAGTTATTTTCCCCAAATGATAAGGCAGTTGTATATCATTTACTGCATAGCTAGCCCTTCTCTAATTTAAAAATAATATATTTATCATATACTAATTACTTATTTATACTTGGATGTTTCTGACTTTTGTTCTGTTCATCTCTAAACTTATTCCTGCACTACTTTATTTTATGCATACTTTATTATTGAATAGGTAAGCCTATCACATTACTTTTACTTTTAAAATGTCTAGCTATACTTCCATGTTTATTTTTAATATAGTTTATATATGTTTTATTAAGTTCTTATACCATTCCATTGGGATTTATTGAAAGTACAGTAAACTTAATTAATATGAGAAGCCTTGCCAATACTTTATCTTTGTATTTAGCAATGTTTCTCTGATTATATTATCTTTTATGTCCTATTATTTTGTATTTTCATAATAGAGGTTGGTCATATTTCTTATCATGTATTTTACATATAATTTCTATTTCTCACTATTGTGAACATCTTTTATCCCCCATTATATAATTAGTGGGTTAGGTTTTAGAACTATTGATTTTTGTACGTTTACTTTACATATTATCTCTATCTAATTTAAGTCTCTTATTAGTTAGTTCTAGGTTTATCAGTGAATTCTCAATTCCAAGCAGATTCACAGCGTTGACAAATAATGCTAATTCTATTATCTATGCCTCTTATTTTTTTCTCAAGTGTTCCTGATTAAGCTAAAGATTCCAGAACAATGCTGAATAGCAATGATAAGAGGCATCCTTGTTTATGATTCTAATAAGAATTCTTCTGGTGCTTCCACATCAAGGTTAATGTTGGCTACTGATTAAGACAGCTAACACCTACTGACCATGTTCCACATACTAGGCACTGTGCTAAGGGCACTGCGTACATTTAAAAAATTAATCATCACAAGTCTGTTAGTTACCAATATAGTCCTATTTTATAGTTTAGAAAACTAATGCTTTAAAAAGATGAAGTATTTTCTCTAAGAAAGAATTCTTTTAAAAAATTAAATAAAAACCCAATGCACATATGCACTTAACTTAGGAAAAAAGTCTAGAATACAACAAAATATAAATATTTGTTATTTCTGGGTAGCGAGATTCCTTATGCTTACTGTATTTCTAATTCATCTACAACAATCATTTGAATGTTCAAAAATTAAGTTATTTTAAATCAATATGAATAATAGTAACTACAAGTATTTCAATATATCTAAAGTGAGATAGAATTATGTTTAGCATTAGCTTGATTTTACCCTCAATAGCTTTTAAAAACACTGTCCTGAGATTATAGCAACCTTCGGAAATGACTTCACATTGTTGCATTTAAAAGTAAATATCCATATGAAGTAGTGAGCCAGTTACATTCACGTTGGTAGCAGATAAAAACAGATACGGGATCTTGGGACCACTGAAGGTTATTAAACTGGGTGGTGGAAAAATATAATTAAAAAAAATGAAACAGGACAGTTTAAGAAGCTTATTAAAATGTAGATCCCTAAGTTCCAGGGATTCTGATGTAGCAATTCTCAGGATCTACATTTTTAAGCACTCTAGAGGATATGGTTGTGGGTGGTCCAGACTGAGAACCACTGCTCTAGCTCCTGTGAGGATGCTAGGAAAGATGCAACAGCATAATGATAGTTTGTTTTTTCAGCTGCTATTTCAAATTCATCAAGGAGCGTTCATCTTCAGGGGTGAGTCTGGGATTAAAGTATTATATACAATTTATATACTTGCCTTGCAAACAAATGCTTCAGTTTTAGAATCTAAGAATTGTTAAAAAGTCTAAATAGCGGAAGTCATTCAATAATATACTTATTGCAATAGCAATTAGGAGAAAAAATTTTAAAGAACCAAATAGAAATTATACATGTGATTTACGAGCTGCAAAAGCTCTTACATTCAGAGAAAGACACAAACCACTATAGAAGTTTAGAATGTATATATTTGAAGGAAAAAACAGCTTACCTTGAGATAACTGTGTTTTTAAAGATCTTGTCTCCTGTGTAAAGGCAGAACCAACGGCACTACTTTGGGACAGGGTACCGCTGTTGGATGTTTCTGTTCCAAAGGATGTCAAGGAGCTTCCAGCTTTAAGAGATTATTTTAATGACAAAAAAATTTTTTTTAAAAATTTTAACCTTTCAATTATATAAAGCAATATACCATTTTAATGATGATAATTTTCACCACCCCCTAACACTTGTGCCAATTAATAATATAATCAATATATTAATCAATATAATAATCAATATAATATAACCAATATATAATTAATATAATAATCAATAACGTTGTAAAGACTATGTAGGGTGTCAGATGGGTACTGGATTTACCGGGGGGAATCACTTCATAGATTATATAGATGCCTACCCACTGTGCTTTCAACCTGAAACTAATAGTCAATGTCAACTTATATATATATATATACTCAATGTCAACTTATATATATATATATATATATATATACACTCACAGGATGTAAAGTACAGCATAGAGAATATAGTCAATGGTACTGTAATAGCTACGAGTATGTACGATGTCATATGGGCAGTGGACTTGTTGGGGGTTATCACTCTGTGAGGAGTGTAAACGTCTAATCAGTATGTTGTTTTGTACACTTGAAACTTAAAAGAAAAAAAAAAACGACTTCCCCCTCTTCATTGTATTGAGCTGGCATTTTTGTTTTAAATTAGTATTTCTGTACTCCCTATTCTGTACTCCTGGTGCTATATATCTGCCAATAATTCACTGTTCTGATTACTATAACTTTATAGTAAATCTTGAAACCAGGTAAAAACCTCAAACTTTCTTCAAGATTGTTTTGGTTATTCTGGGTTTTGTATTTCCACAGAAATATTAGAATCAGCACGTCAATTTCTATTTTTTTTAAATATCTGATGAGATTTTGATCACGGTTATGTTCAATCTGTAAAACAATTTTGGGGTAAAAGTCATCCTAAAAATATCGAACCTTCAAACCCATAAGCATGGATTAATTCTCCATTGATTTAGAGCTTTAATTTCTCTCAGCAATGTTTTGTGGTTTTCGTTGTAAAGCAGTTTTCTTAACTTCAGCACTACTGACATTTTGGGCCAAAGAACTATTTGTTGTGAGGGGCAGTCCTATGCACTGTAGGATGTTAAGTAGCATCCCTTGCTTCTACCCACTAGATACTAGTAGTAGCCCCCAGTTGTGACAACCAAATGTCTCCATACATTACCAAAAGTCCCCTGGGGGAGGGGGTTAAAATTAATCCCCCTCCATTGAGAACCACTGTGACAGAAGTTTTAAAATACCTTTTTCATTCCTGGTTTCTGATGTTATTCACGCTATTGTATAATACGCTGTGTTGCAAGTTACATTTCGTTTCCCAATAGTCTATTCTATATCAGGTATCAGCAACTTTATCTGTAAGTGGCCATATGATAAATACAATATTTTAGGCCATATGATATCTGTTTTAACTACTTACCTCTGTCCTCGTAGTGTAGAAGCAGCCATAGACAACATGTAAATAAATGAGTGTGGCTGTGTTCCAAAAAAACTATTCACAAAAACAGGAGGCTGGATTTGGCCTACAGGCCATAGCTTTCCAACCTGTCCATTCTAGCATTCAAAAATACAGTTGATTTTTGTATTTACCACATATCTCCTTACCACACTAAAGTCACTTATTCATTCTAATGGTCTGATCGTTCCTTTGCATTTTCTATGCAGTCATGTCACCTCCAAATAAAGACATTTTTAGTTCTTCTTTTTTGTTCTTCGAATCTTTTATACAGATAGATAGATAGATAATTTTTTTTTTGCCTTACTGAATTGATTAGGACCTCTACAACTCTAAAGGAAATGTTGAAACAATTTTGCCTTTGCTTTATTTCTTACCTCAAGGGAAACACATTCATTATTTCATCATTATGTATGTAACCTTTTCATTTCACTGATCTAATTTAGGATATTTCCTCCCATTCTTTAGTAGTGGATAAATGGGCGTTGAATTTTATCAAATGCCTGTTCTGTATTGTCTCTCTTGGGATTGCAGTTTTTCTCCTTTATTCTGTTAATGTGCTAAATTACTAATGATTGGCAAATGTTAAAACAGCTTTCATTCCTGAGAGAAACCTCACTTTGTTATTATGTGCTATCCTTTTTATGAACTGCTGGCTTCCACTGCTAATACTGCATCAAGGATTTTTACATATATGTTCACGGGAGATATAGTGAGCTGTAATTTTCTTGTAATGACTGCATTAGATTTTAGTATCTCAACGTGCCTTAGTTATCTGGTTCCGAAGTGTTCGGCTTCCTCTATTCTCTCAAAGAATTTTTATAAGACTGGTAAAATTATTTCTTCTTTAAATGGTAGAATTTATCAGTAAATCAAACAGTCTACAGTTTTAACTTCTTTAACAGATACAGGGATAGTGAGATTTTATTTCCTCTTGTGTTGGACTGGGAAAGTTTTATTTTCTCAAAGAACTGGTCTATTTCATCCAAGATGTCAAATGTATTGACACAAAGTTGTTCAATATTTTCATAGCATTTGTTTAGATCTATAGTGATATCTACTCTTTCATTTTTGGTATTGGTAATTTGGGTCTTCTTTTTTCCCCTGATCAGTTTTGCTAGGGGCTTATTAATGTTATAAAGTTTTTCAAAGGAACAATTACTGGTTTTGTTGATGTTATATAGGTTATTTTAGTTTGTTTCTATTTCGTTGATTTCTGCTTTTAAAATTTTTCTTCCTTCTACTACTTTTGGGCTAATTTTCCTTCCTTTTTTTCTAGCTTAAGATGGCAACTTAGAGCACTGATTTTAAAACATGCTTGTTTTTCTAATACATGTACTTAAAGATATGAAAATTTCCCTAAGCAATTCTTAAGCTCCACTAAAATTTTGCTATGTTGCAATTTATAATCATTAAATTAAAAATATACCCTAATTTCCATTATGATTTTTGATTCATTAATAATTTACAAGTTTGCTCAATTTCCATTCAGACACTTTCAAGTTATCTTTATTATTAATTCCAAATTTAGTTTCTTTGTGGTTTGAGAAGATACCATGTACTCGTGTGCTTTCAATCCTTCTGAATTTAATGTAACTTGCTTTATGATTTGATCTAGCCCCTTGAGCAGTCCATGTTTACTTGAAAAGAATCTATATTCTACAATAGTTGGGTATACTATTTTATAAAAGTTACATACGCATTTAGGATTGTTACAGCTTCCTGATGAACTGCCCTCTGTGCCATCTTAGAACCCCCTTTATCTCTGGTAGTGCTCCTGATCTTTAAGCTGCTTTGCCTGATGTTCATTTATCTAACATAGTTTTCTTGTTATCAGTGTTTATATGGTATGTCATGTCTTTTTCTATGTTTTGCCTTTCTTTCAGTGTATCTCCTATAAACATCATACCTTTGGATGCTGTTTTTCTTTTTTTTAAATTCAGTTTGATGATTTCTGCCTTTTAACTAGAATGTTTAATTCCTTTACACTTTACTAAAGTACATCTTTAACAGTCCTTAGTCTGTCCTCCCTACTGCATGAAATATTCTCCCGCTTTATGCCAACTGTGAAGTTCACAAGCATGCCTTGTAAGTATTCATCAAACTCAGGGACTAAAACTTAACCTGTATAAAACACTGGAGACCTAAGAGAAGCATTGTGCAATATAGTTTATTTCACCAGCTAAAAAGTATCCATTTGTCTGTCTGTTCAGTCAATATTCCTCCATCTTGCCCATAAGAATACTGAGACTTAGCGTGCCAAGGCTATTTTACTGCTTGATTTATTGTGAGATAATTAATTTTTCCTAAGGGTGCACAAATTAAAGTCAATAATGACCTCATCTTTATACATAAGAATTATGTTAGCATCAGCTTAAAAAACAGTCCTTTGATTCTATCTGGTACATCATTCCTTTCAACGTATGAAGAGTTATCTGTTTCCCACAATCTTTCCAAAAGAGAATATACTCAAACTTTTGGTTTTTGCCAAATTGATAGCAAGAAATGGTGTCTTGGTGTGGATTTAATTTGTATGTCATCATAAGCAATATTTAAGCATCTTTCTATGTTTAACGGCCATTTGTATTTCTTTTTTTTTTCCTGAGAAAGGCAAAGTTAGTGCCTAACACTTGCCTATTTTTCTGTTGGGCTGTAGATCTTTATTTTGAAAGCTCTATAGATATTAAGGATATTAATTCTTCATCATATAAATTGCAAATGTGAAAAGACTATAACAACATATAAAAAGTAAAGTGGAAAATTTCTCCCCCCCTCAATAAAATAGCAATAGTGTAATCCTAATTTAGTTAAACTTCCTTTTTAAATCAGAATACCGTGTTTCCCTGAAAATAAGACCTAACTGGACCATCAGCCTTAATATGTCTTTTAGAGCAAAAATTAATTATAAGACCTGGTCTTATTTTACTATAATATAAAACTGGGTCTATAATATAATATAATATAATATAATATAATATAATATAATACCCGGTCTTATATAAGACCTGGTCTTATAGTAATATTTGCTCCAAAAGATGCATTAGAGATGACTGCCCAGCTAGGTCTTATTTTGGGGGAAACATGCGGTATGTGCTAGATCCTGTTCAAATGCAAACCCCACAGCAAAGTAGGACATAAGTATAATAATAATCCCATGTTAGCCAACTATTTGATTTAGTGGAAGGAGTCTCAAAAGGATAATATAATTTGCAATTGCTCCTTATTCGAATTCTCAGAATAAGATTCTAACAGTATAGCTAACATAGGGTATATCTGAATTTAACATGTATAATTTTTTTTCCTATAAATTTTATTGGGGAATATTGGGAGACTGTGCGTTTCTCCAGGGCCCATCAGCTCCAAGTCGTTGTCCTTCAATCTAGTTGTGGAGGGCGCAGCTCAGCTCCAAGTCCAGTTGCCAGTTTTCAATCTTCAATTGCAGGGGGCGTAGCCCACCATGCCACGCAGGAATTGAACTGGCAACCGTGTTGTTGAGAGCTCACACTCTAACCAACTGAGCCATCCTGCCACCCCTCTGGAAGATCAGCGGCAGCTCACTGTCTTCAATCTAGTTGGGAAGGGCACAGCTCACTGGCCCATGTGGGAATCGAACCGGCAGCCCTGCTGTTCAGAGCTCGCGCTCCGACCAACCAAGCCATCCGGTCATCCATAACATGCATAATTAACATTAGTCTTACTACATGAATAGGTTTGGGAAGTACATGGACCAAAGTCACACTGTTTCACCTATCTAAGAATAAAAAAGGAATTAAATATTTAGTTTTTAATTTTGAAAAATGTCAAATTGAAAGAGCACACTTGATATTGATATATTCCTTATCTAGACTCATCAACTGCTAACGTCTTGCCAGGCCTATTCTGTTTCTTCATTTCTGTATATCCTGATATACACACTTCTCTTTTGCCTAGATAGGGTACAATTTGACCCTTCACCCGTAAATACTCAAAACCATCTCCCCCAAACAAAGACATTCCCCTGTATGGTTAACCACAACACCATTACCACATCTACAAAAATCAACAACAATAACACCATCCAACACTTAGTCCGTGCTCAAGTTCCTCAGTAGTCCCTAAAACGTTCTTTATATGAACTTTTTAAAAACACCCAAATCCAATCACATATTATATTTGGATGCTATGTTCTTCAGTCTCCTCAAGTCTAAAATAGCCCTGTTGCCTACTGAGTCCTTTGAAGAGTTTGGCCTTCTGGATGGTCCATTTCTTTATGATTAGAACATGCATTTTCAGTAAGAACACCACAGAGGTGAAGTTGTGTACCACCCTCCTCCCTACATCATCAAATCAGGAGACATATAATTATTTAACCACGGCAATGCCAAACTTGATGAATTGATTAAAATGGTGACCATCTTAATGAATTAGTCAGATCACTCCATTATAAAGGCACATGTCCCCCCTTTGTAATTTTTAATAACCGTGGGATGATATTTTAAGGCCATTTTAATACCCTATTCCAATACTGTTCACCCAATGATTTTAGATCCACTGATAATTCTTGCTGCTAATTATTACACCAGAGATTATAAAATGGTGATTTTCTATATCCAGCACTCCTTTGATTTATTATTTGGCATTTTTCTATTAAAAAATAGCAGTTTCCCTTACTTCTTTTTTCAAGGCTCCTTTTAGTGGTAAAATGGTATTTAGAAACCAAGAACTGGGTCTACATGTGTTCTTTGCTACTGGATATCACTGCTTCTAGGCCCTTTCTATGGACAGAGTCAGGAAATACCCAGTTTTTAAAAAATGAGTTCACACTCGTACTTTCAATTCACATTCCACACCACAGAGTTCTTCCTTACCTTTTCCCATTCCTTATTTGTATCTCCCTTCTCTACAGTAAGAACACCATTTCCAAACAGTATCAATATATTACTCATTTGCCATACCCCAAAACAGTTTCAAAATTAACACCAATTCCACTACCAATTACAAACCCTAAGTCAAGTTTTTCTTTTATAGCTCTATTTGTTCTTACTATATCTCTTAAGAGTGTAAAAGTTACTTGAATTAATTTTTTTTTCTATGTGACTATGTTATCAATTTGATATATACTCAGCACCAGTTGGTTCAGCTTATATTCATTCAATTTTGGGGATTCATTTTTCCCCCCATCCCTTTTCATTTTGTGCATAAGTCAAACATTTACATACCTGAAAAGTTACAACTATATAAAAAAAGTATATTCATAGAAAGGAATTAATTTTAACAAAATTTGTTAGCATAATAATGAGTTTCAAGATACACTTAAAAGTGGATTCATGATTCAGCGAAACCAAATAAACTGATAAATGGTTATTGCAATGAAACTAAAAAGAGATTAAACGCTAGAGTTTGAGATTTAAAAAGTTATTCTGTACTGTGGGAATTTCAATCAAAGTGTATTTAAGACAAAAATGCACAACTATAAAAACAAAACAACACTGAGCTGCTCTGATTAAATGTAGCTTTTGCACACAATGGACGGCTTGTTTTTCAACCGTAAGTAGGACTGTTATTAGCCCAGCCCTCTTACACATTCTCCTTATAGTGTTACATTTCTAAAATATTATAGTGTTATATTTCTACAATAAACAAAGCACCAGGCCCCCAAACATCTATATATATCTGAGAGTATCTCATAGGTGGTGTTAAATGGGATAATCATCCACATTCAACATAAAAGAAATACTCCTTAATGGCATTATTATTCCCTAATAACAATGGCATTATCTTCAATCCCCTTTTTGAAAACCCATCCTGTTTGGTAAAATATTTATTTTAAATGGATATATCTTATGTAAATTTAAAATAACATTCAATGAAATTTGGTAATTGGGTATATCTACGTTTTTTTAAAAAGTGACTATTCTGAGAGATGACTTTCTTAGAAACACTAGTCAACTAGAACATTAAATAAAGCCTTTGAAATAACAGGTTACAAAAAGAATATCAAACAATGTATCTGAAAATTTGTGATAAGAAAAAGAAAAGGTTAAAAAGAAAAAAGCAAAACGTACCAACACCAACAGCACCAAACTGCTGCCCGACTAAGGAACTTGGACTGAACTGACTGTATGTGGACATCCTGCCAAAAGGTCCATAGGAACCCACTGACTGGAATGAAGAAGTAGAAGAGCCTAGTGAAGACTGAAGAAAGACTATAGGTTATTTTTCCAGGCTCTAAACAACATGCACACAATGGAAAGAAATGCGGATATTTACATTTTTAAGATAATTATTAAGTTGTAACTACTAGACACAAAAGCAATTATAATAACTTACAACTTGCATTTAATATTATAACAGTGAATAACCTTCTGATTTCATTTATTTATATATATAGTTGACACTTGAACATGGGTTTGAACTGTGAGGGTCCACTTGTGTGTGGATTTTTTTCATTTTGCATTTGTGGATTCAACCAACCATGGATTAAACTTTCCATCTGTGGTTGGACATTCACAGATGCAGAGGGCTGACTGCATCCATTGTTCTACACCATTTTATGTAGGGACTTGAGCACCCATGGATTTGGGTATCTGCAGGAGGTCCTGGAACCAACCTCCCTGCAGAATCCGAGGGATGGTTAAGTTTTTGGGGAGTCAACAGTTATATGTGGGGGCTATGGGGGGTGGGGTGGGGGGTGCCCTTAAGCTCCACATTGTTCAAGGATCAACAATATGTGGCAATTATACCAGTGTGACTTATACTTTTTCCTACAATAAACTCCTCCTTTGAGTAAAGAGTTTTATAGCAGATTTAGGGAAGAATGGAAGAAAAGTTTCCTGAGTAACTGAAGCAACTTTGCTTAGAGGAAAACTATGAGAAAAATCACATTTAGTTATACTGAGTTTTAGTCTGGCATTGACACAAATAAGGCATCTCACTTTTGATTTTACTCTTTTCAATCATTTGAAGTGTACTATTCACTTTACAGGAAAGAGATGCAGAAACAAACTATCCCACACAAACCATTTACATTTTAAAATATAGTTATTATTAAAGAAAAAAATTTAAAAACCGTAACTTACTAAATCTAAAATACATTTTAATATGTATATATGCAAATGTTATATATTAACTTATTTTAATATAAAATATTAAAAATATTTCATAATATGAAGATGAAGCATACATACTAACAGCTACTGGGGACATAAGCTCACTGATGGCAGGACCTTGTCTGTGCTAGTGTCAGGCACGTGGCAGATGCTCAATAAATACTACTGAATGAATGAATCAAAAAATCAAAAGTCAAAATTTATAGTAGTTGGAAGAAGTTATTCAATACCATTTTGATTTGTGCTCTCTTGGTTTTGCTCATTCCATACAGCCGATTCCTTAAATAAGTGGTTCCCTGGAGATTTATTCAAAGATGTGTGTGTGTGTGTGTATGTATGAGAGAAAGATGGGGAGACAGAATGACAGATAATACCACTCTTTAGTGTAGGCAGCTATCTCTATTAGAATGTCTCTTCTCCCTCAATTTAAGAAGTTCAGATTTTCTCAGGATTCCTTCAGACTTAGGAGAGGATGAGTGAGACTAGAGAATTTCTCTACTCTTTAGTTTATTAGAAGAGTTCATGAGGTATTTTCTTTTAATAGCTGGAAGTAAGACAAATCCTATGCAAGATAACATGTATTTTAAGAATTTGTTTTGTGACAAAGATTTTATCACTCACAGCACAATAAAAGGAAAGTTAATTTAAAAGTATTACACTGATAAATCAATAGGCATATTTTAGTGCAGATGACTAAACAAAGACTTCTAACAAGAAATAAGGTTGAGAAAAAAGCGGATTCAGGAAGAAAAACAAGAGGGACACAAACTTTTAGTCAGTTATGCCCTCAAGTAAAAATACTTGTAGGTGAACCTCGCTATTAGAGCTGACATTCAGTTTCTATATGCTTCCAATTAACATGTAAACAGGTATTGTAATGGACATCTTTAATTCACAATTCAAAAATTTTTAGACATCATGTGTGTCTGTTTTTAATAAAATACACAGATTTTTAAAATTTCTCTTACTGAGAATACTTAGGGTCTTATTTAAGGAACTGAACAACATATCTGTATGTGTTAAAATTCTTTTATGTTTGGCTATATTATTATATAACATTGTGTGTATATTATAGAATATATAATGTGATTCAGTTTTTTTTGCCCATTGAACCTAATAATCTTACCGAAGAGTAGCCAACACTACCCTGGGTTGTAATATGAACCTCATGAGAATAACACAGTAGCATGGATCCTGGATCCAGAGACAGACTGCCTGGGTCTGTTCAAATTGTGGCTCTACCTCAATCTCACTTGTGAAAATGAGAATAATCATAGTAACAAGTAACATATGCAGTGGTATGAATAGGACCTCAACAAACATTAGCTATTTTAACTGTTTTTGAAATTAAAAAACATTTTATGACAAAAACAAATTCCTCAGCTATTTCTTACTTTATTTAGTCCCTTATGACCTAAAGAGAAAAAACTAGGTGAAATATTATCCAGGTATTTTAGGTATTGAGGGAACTAGAAAATGGTAAGCTATACGAACATTCAACTGAGAAAAATTAAAAACAAAAAACCCCCAAACCCAGGTGGGGCAAAAGCCAAGCCAGCCATGTGCATCAAATTTACTTGTATTCCAAGACAAATTTACTATCAGTTACCTGAACGATAGCTGGGTCCTGAGGCAAAGAACATTGCGGTTTTGGTGGCTCACAAACAGTGAGGTCTTTAATATCACTTCCTCGGAATATAATGTATTCAAAGACTTCATCTCGAGGTGGTATTGGACGATCTGTCGGTCTGTCTTCTGTACCAAAGGACCGTACTGGTGAGAAAAAGAGGATATGAGATATGTGTCTACTCATCATTTCAGACAGTGCCTCTTGTAAGTATACTGTTCCAAGTATTAAGCAGTTCTTAAATGTCATTCATGAGAAAGTATTCATTAATCTGTAGCTAAATGATATTTTTAAAAAGAAAACACAGTGAGTTTCGCCTAGAACTAAATGTATTCAATTTAAAAGACTGTCTTATGATGAGGCTGTGTTCTTCCCACATTTTTATTTATTTTTATCTTTGGTGGTTTTGGTAAGAGGAAGTGTTAAGAATGTCCTTTATTTCACCGTTGATTTATTTTTCATGTCCTCATGCAACAAAATAAAACATTGGGAAACTGATATTTCTCAGTGTGGGGCAGTGAGCAAAAATTTACCCAGTCCACAAAATTCCAAAGTCTGTGAAACTGAACTTCAGGATTAAGAGAAGACAATGAAGTGACATCTATCTTGGTAACAGGTCCTCTAGAAATCGAGCCACGCTGTTATTAGCTATTCAGCCCCATGGGACAGCCTGAAGTGCCAGGGTTACCTAAATTATCTATCTCATAATTAAATCTGATTATTCAAACACTTAAGATAGCATTACTCAAAGTTAAACTATGGACCACCTGCAGGCATCAGGGTAAGCTAAAAAGATTTCTGGGATCCTATTCAAATACACTGAGTCAGACTTTCTAGGGAGAGGGTCCACAAATCTGCATTTTAAACCAATTCCCCAAGAGTTTCTTATGAATATTAAAGTTTCATGTTCATTGTCTTAGGAGACTTCTGGAAATGTCTGCATCCATATAGAAGTTCCAAATAAGAAAGTTTGAAAGATCACATATTGTCCATTTAAACAGTACCCTAGAGGAAGTAAACTCAACATTGTGCAAATTTTTTAATGTATACATTTTTCTGCAGAATAAATCCAGAGCTAGACTGAAGATGAGTGTTATTTTGGTTTAAATGATGACTTTTTTTTAATCCTAAAAATTTTTTCTATGAGACTTCAAGGAAAGATGGAGGCATAGGTGTAGGTTTGCAGAAGAGTATCCCTCCCTAAAACTAAACAAAATTAAAAAGTTAAAATATCCCTAAGCCAGGAAAAGATCTCACTCATACCATGAAATTTTATTAAAAAGTATCATTCAGATGCTGAATGAGTTAGTCCAAACTGGAAGACCAATCCCAGAATCCAAATGTAGCATGCCCTGAGGAATTTCCACAGGAACCCACCAACTTGGTAAATGGGGGTACAGAAACAAATGTGTTAAAAAAAAAAAAAAAAAAGATGTGGAAAAACAGTTGAAACTCCCCTTCCCCTGGTAGCCAAACAGTACTTTACCAGGGTAGGAGTAAGTGACAAAGTTCTACATTTTGTCCTTTATCCAAAAGGAAGGCTAAAGAAAAAGCAGGGCTAAGAAAGTTACAAATAAATCAATCTCACCCCTGACCTCAGCTGCACACAATCTATTATATAACTTCTCAGCCTTGTAAGTAACAGATTAGCTTATCCTGAAGCAGAGGAGGGGAAAAGTCAAAGGCCTTTCTATAATATCATAGAGAAGCTTCCACTGGGCTTTCCAAGGCCTAACAAAACCCTCCTACCTATAACCATGCAGTTAAAAGACAGAGGAAAAATCCATTTGGAATTAATATTTAGCACAGGAAACAGAAAAATTCAGAAAGAGTTGCTTTATGTTCTCAAGAAAAACACAACTCTTATGATCAAAATAACACTGAAAAGAGTTAAGGAAAGAGAAAAATAGACAAGACAAATATAGTAGCAGAACTAATAAATACATCAACAACAAGTTCAGAACAGTAAAACCAAGTCATAACAGAGAACAATTTTGACAAAAAGCAAACAAGATGTAAAGTACAGCAATCACATGGTGAGAGAGAAGACGTCTGTTATGCATATCTAAGTTAGTTAACTGCTGTCTCTGAGAAAGACAACAAAATAAATAAATAAGAGAAAACATAATGAAAGATATAACAGAAATTTCCTGATATGGAGACCTAAATTTGATCAAAAGGTTTCATTATACTTCCAAAACAAAATTGAGTGTACTGTAAGACATACAGAGACTTAACCTTTGCTATATTAAAATAACTCACAAACAGTGGTATCAATAGATACGAGATGGACAATAAATTCACTTAAGCCCATAAACATAAACATAAGTGACAATTTACTAGGTGGTCGTAGAACAAATTTAATAGTTCTGAAAAAAATTCTACAAAGTTATCAAGTGTGACAAAATAAGTCAACAGTATCTATATCACATAGTATTCTAACAAAAATTGGGGGATGAAGAGAGAAAAAAAACAAAAGGAAATACATAAACTAATACTCTTATCTTTATAGTAGGAAGTTACTTGACAAAAATTGTCAGTATAGTCAGAAATCACATTGGTTCATCCCCAATTTTTCATAACCTGCTATGTATGTTTTGCACTTGTAAGTACAGCAGCTAAACGCAGCAAGCCATGGAAGAACAGGGTATGATGCCCACTCACCCCAAATTTCCTCTTGGCTCAATTTGGCTACATACTCAGTCTTACCAAGTGCTTATTGCGGGGTTCTCCCTGATCTTGACACACTGTTTCCTTTGTCTCCAGCAGCAGCCCCAACTCCTTCTTATACCTTCTTCCATCAAGCCACAGCCTACCTTCAATTTCTTCTTTTAAGCTGACCAACAACTTAATTGTTGGGTATATTTCACCAGCATTTTTGTTAATACTATCATTTCAATTATTTTTTTAAATTGTGGTAAAGAACACATAACACGATATCTACCCTCTTAAATTTTTAAGTGTCCAGTACAGTATTGTTAACTACAAGCAAAATGTTGAAAGCAGAGCTCTAGACAGAACTTTATCATCTTGCTTAACGGGAACTTTATACCTGTTGAACTGCAACTCGTTATTCCTCCCACCCCCAGCCCCTGGCAACCACCATTCTACAGTATTTGTCCTTCTGTGACTGTGGAAAATAAAAACGGAAGCCGAAGACCAGTTTGGTCGTTACTGGGCAAGTGATGGTGAAGAGGTACTTAAAGAAAGGGGTCAGTCTTAAAGAGATTCAAGCTCACCAAAGGAACATGCTCTATTGAATGCAACTTCTTAAAATTCTACAGCTCTGGCCACATCTCCCCCTGCCCCCAATAGACTACTATATTATTTGCAACATCATAAAGTTAAGTGAAAATACAGTAACATTAAACATGTCACCTATATGAGGCAGATTACAAAACTTACTTTCAAAAGATTACAACTATCTAAAATAAAAACGTGACATCATGAAAATGGCAGAACAGAAACAAGTACTGAGCTGGCAAGCACAGTCTGAATAAACCATTTTGGAACTACAGAGTCTAGTCAAACACTTGGAGTATCTGTGGGAGTACTTGAAGAGAAAGGCTGGTGACTTTTGGCATTTTGCATAGTGGCTGACTGTTACCATTCATCATCTCCTATCTCCAGGACAGGCAGCTATGAGGACAGTGGCCCATGTTCCCAGGTACAGCCTGTTGGTGACAGGTGGGCAATAGGTACCTTGTCCTCTAAAAATCCGGGTTATGATCTGACCTGCCTGACAATTCACTAAGGGATCTGCAGAGAATGGTTGTTTTTTCAACCCTTACGAGCGAAAGCAGCTTCCCCATGGTGTCGGTGAAGGCATTTGAAGGAGATAGAAAACGCTTTTCCCCTCAACAGCAACAGAATTTACATTATTCTCAATTGCACATGGAACATTCTTTAGAGTAGACTGTATAGTAGGCCAAAATCGACTTCTCAAATAGACTGAAAAAGATCGAAATTTTACAGAGTATCTCCTCCAAACACAATGGAATGAAGCCAAAAATAAATAATAGGAGGAATATTTGAAAATTCACAAGTACATGGAAATTAAACAACATGCTCTTAAACAACTGATCAGTCCAAGAAGAAATTAGGGAAATCAAGAAAAATTTTGAGACAAAGAAAAAGAAAACACAACATGCCAAAATTATGGGATGCACGGAATGCCATACTCAATAGGGAAATTTGTATTTGTAAATGCTACATTTAAAAAAGTAAATCAACTTTACACCTTGAGAAACCAGAAAAAGAGCAAACTAAACCCAAAATCCAGAAGGAAATAATACCAATTAAAGCAGAGATAAGCAACATAGAGTACAGAAGAACAGTCAACAAAAGTTGGCTCTTTGAGGGGCCGGCCCCGTGGCTCAGGCAGTTGGAGCTCCATGCTCCTAACTCTGAAGGCTGCCGGTTCGATTCCTACATGGGCCAGTGGGCTCTCAATCACAAGGTTGCCGTCATGGCACCTTGAGCTGAGCTGCCGCTGAGCTCCCGGATGGCTCAGATGGTTGGAGAGCGTCTTCTCAACCACAAGGTTGCCAGTTCGACTCCCACAAGGGATGGTGGGCTGCGCCCCCTGCAACTAACAATGGCAACTGGACCTGGAGCTGAGCTGCGCCCTCCACAACTAAGACTGAAAGGACAACAACCGACTTGGAAAAACAGTCCTGGAAGTACACACTGTTCCTCAATAAAGTCCTGTTCCCCTTCACCAATTAAAAAAAAAAAAGAAAAAAAAGTTGGTTTGTAGAAAAGATCAACAAAACAGACAAACCTTTAGCTAGATTGACTAAAGATAAAACAAGGACACTACTACCAAAACCTTATGGAAATTAAAAGGCATATAAAATAATAGTACAAACAATTGTACGCCAACAAACTGGATAATCTAGATGAAATAGAAAAACTCCTAGAAACATACAAATTACCAAAAATGACTCCAGAAGACGTAGAAAATCTCAGCAGATCTATAATAAGTAAAGAGACTGCACCAGTAACCAAAAACCTCCAAAGAACCAGTACCAGATGGTTTCACTGGCAAATTTTACCAAATATTTTAAAAAAGAATTAACATGAATCCTACTCAAACTCCTCCAAAAAAACAAATACTTTCTCACACATTTTAAGAGGGTAGCATTATTACCCTGATACCAAAGTTAGACAAAGGTATTACAAGAAAACTACAGATCCATCTCTCTTATGAATACTGACACAAAAATTCTTAAAATACTAGCAAACTGAATCCCACAGTACATTAAAAGGATTACACACCATGACCAATTGGGATTTTATCCTAAGAATGCAGGGGTGGTTCAACATAAAAAAAAAAGTCAGTGTAACACACCACATTAACAGACTGAAAGAGGGGAACCCCACACGATCACCTTAATAGATGCAGAAAATACTTGACAAAATCTAATACCCTTTTATGATTAAAAAAAAAAAAAAACTTAGCAAACTAGGAAAAGAAGGGAACTTCCTTAACATGAAGCGCATATATGAAAAGCCCACAGCTAACATCATATTCAATGGTAAAAGACTGAAAGCTTTCCCCTAAGATCAGAAATAAGAGAAGGAAGACCACATTCACCATTGCTATTCAATAACGTATTAGAAGTCCTAACCAGCATAAAAAATAATTAGGCAAGAGAAATAAACAGCATCCCAATCGGAAGAAGTAAAACTATCTCTTTTTGATGACATGATTCCATACATAGAAAATCCCACAGACATTAAAAGCTACAAGAGCTAATAAATGAATTCAGCAAAGTTATAGATACAACACCAACACACAAAATTCAGCTGTGTTTCTACATACTAACAATGATCAATCCAAAAAGGAAATTAAGAAAAACAATTCCACTTATAATAGCATCCAAAAGAATAAAATATCTAAGAATAAATTTAACCAAGGAAGTGAAAGACTTGTACATTGACAATTACAAAACATTGCTGAAACAAAGACCTAAATAAATGGCAAGTCATCCCATGTTCACGGATTGGAAGACTTAATACAGGTATGAAGATTACAATGCTCCATAAAGTTATCTAAAGATTCATTTCAATCCCTATCAAAAATGGAAAAGGCAATCCTCAGATTCATATGTAACTTCAAGGGAGCCTGAATAGCCAAAAGAATCTTGAGAAAAGTTGGAGGACTCATACTTCCTGATTTCAAAACTTAGTACAAAGCTACTATAGTCAAAACAGTGTGGTACAGCAATAAAGATAGACTATATAGATTTAAGGAATGGGATAGAGTCCAGAAATAAACCCAAACATCTATGGCCAATTGATTTTAGACAATGGTCCAAGACCATCCAATAGGGGAAAGCATAGTCTCTTTAAAAGACGGTCTTGGGGCAAATGGCTAACCACATACAAAAGAATGAGATTGGAACCCTACCTTACTCCAGATACAAAAATTAACTCAAAGTGGGTGTGATATTGTGATATAATAAGAAATATATATTTTGGTCTTTGTCTCCAGTTCCTGGCCAGAGTTCCTACAAACTTTGTACTTTCCAGAGATAAAGGTACTTACAGCATCTTTTGTTCTAATATTTGGTCTTGGACCCCAGTTCCTGACACAGAGCTCCTAAATCTCTTGGAATTTCCTGAATGACAAGAGCATTTTTTGTTCTAATGGTGGGCTCTTGGATAGGTTCAGGAAAGGGGCTGGTCACCAGAAAGACAAAGCTATGATTAAAAGCTTGGAACATTCAGCATCACCATCCGTCCTCTGGGGAGGGGAGAGGGACTGGAGACTGAGTTCATAACTGATCATACCTATGTGATAAAGCCTCCGTAAGTCCCTGAACTACGGGGTTTGGAGAGCTTCCAGGTTGGTGAACACATGGAAATGCCGGGAGGATGACGTGCCTGGAGAAGTCATGGAAGCTCTGCACTCCTTCCCACCTGTCTTGCCCTATGCAGCTCTTCCACCTGACTGTATCTGAGTTGTATCCTTTTATAATAAACTGGCAATCTAACAAGCAAACTTTTCCCCTGAGTTCTGTGAGCCGTTCTAGCAAATGATCAAACCAAGGAGGGGTTGTGGGAACCCCCAATTTATAGCCAATACAGGTCACTACTGTGCTGGTGTGTGTAGCAGGTGGTAGGGATGGGGACAGTCTTGTGGGACTGCGCCCTTAACCTGTGGAATCTGACACTAACTTCACATAGTGTCAGAACTGAACTGAATTAAACTGTAGGACACCCAGTTGGTGTCCAGGGGGTTGAGAACTGGTGGATGGTGGTGGAAAGCTATATTGAGAGTAAATTGGTGAGTAGAAGAGAAACACAGAATTTTTCTTTTTGTGGGTCAACAACCTAAATATAAGAGCCAAAACTATAAAACTATTAAGAGAAAGCATAGGAAGAAGTCTTTATGACCTTGAAGTTGACAACAGATTCTTAAGATTGGACACCAAAACCATGAGCAACAAAAGAAAAAAAAATAGATAAATCTAGAATGTATAAGAAATTGTGAACAACTCAACAACAAAAAGACAAACAACCCAATTAAAAATGGCCAAAACTTAAAAACACTTCTCACAAAAAGATATACAAACAGCCAACAAGCTCATGAAAAGATGTTTAATATCATTGGTCAATATGGAAATGCAAATCAAAAGCATCATGAAATAACATTTCACAACTACTAGGATGGCTTTAATAATAAAAACAAAACTAAATACTAGGAAGGATCTGGAGAAATAGGCATCTTTGCACATTGCTGGTAGAAATGTAAAATGGTGTAGCTGCTGTGGAAATCACGTTGCTCGTGCCTCAAAAAATTAAACACAGAATTACCAAAAGACTCAACAATTTCACTTATATGTATGAAAACCTATGTCTACAGAGAAACTTGAACACGAATGTTTAAAGCAGTATTACTCATAATAGCTAAAAGGTGGAAACAACCCAAACACCCATCAATAAATGAATGGATTGTGTTTTTTAATATTCTCTCTCTCACACATGAATATTATTCAGCCATAAAACGGAATGAAATGCTGACACACGTTAAAGCTAGAATGAAGCTCCAAAGAAAGCATGCTAAGTGAAAGAAGTCAGACACAAAATGCCACATATTGTATGATCCCTTAAATACGACGTCCAGAACAGGAAAATTCATAAAGACTGAAAGCAGATTAGTGGTTACTGGGGGCCAGGGTAAGTGGGGAGAAATTACTTAATAGGTAGGGGTATTCTAAGGTGATGAAAAAGATTTGAAACTAAGGGGAGGTGACAGTCGTACAGCGCTTTACCTACACTAAATGCCACTGAATCATACACTTTATAATGGTTACTGTGTATTATATGAATTTCACCTCAATAAACACATACACATCCCCCTACAAATATAGCCTGGAAGAGAATACACAAAATGATAATAATAATTGGGTCAGAATGTTGAAACTAGAGGTGGTCGTCCTCTATATTGCTGAACTTCATCCTGCTGCCACATTGCTTTAACAGATATTCTACTTTTTCTTATTTTCCAAAGTAGAAAAGCCTACATTTTAGGCCAATGTTTAATAAAAGAGAGGGGAAAATAATTTTCTCTATTAGCCTTAAAAAATATAACCAACTCCCTGTTTCTGGCCACAAATAGCACAGGTTTATTAATAGAAATTCATCCCGTGATTATCTTTTTTTGTTTTTTTAATAGATAGGGTCAAAGTTTTGGCAAAATCATTTATCTAAAAAACCTCGATTTGCAGATCAAGGCAAGTCCAAACATCACACTAATGCCAAACCCGGTTACCAGCATATTAACACCTGTATATAGGAAAGAGCTGTAGCGACCAACTTCCCAATACAGTATCTACATTTATAAAATACCAAAGCCTTATAAGTTTAAATATGATAAACATATACATAGTTAAGTATAGTTAGTATCCTCCAATGACATCATTAATATTTTCCAAAAGCCTTAATTTTTTTACACAAACTTAAAATTATAAATTAAACTCTACTATTAATTAGTAAGGACGAAAAACAAATCTGTTGAATATCAAGACGTGACAGCAATAAACCAAAGGCTGAATTAGTTAAGAAATGCCCAAAAGTAAGTTAGGAAACTAAGGCTAAAGTTCAAATGAAAAATTAGAATAAGATTTATGATGTAGTCTTGAAGTTAAAATTCATTGCAAGACTTGGTTCCAACCCACTTATCCTAAAACTTAAGTTCCAACCAAGCTCGTTATTCTCAATACACAAAGCAGGTTTTCTGTCCTCTCCCATAGCTCCTTCCCACACCTAACCGATACTAAGTTTCAGCTTAGATGCCACTTGTATTTGTCAGGGTTCTCCAGAGAAACAGAACCAACATGATATATGTGTACGTGCGCGCTCACACACACACTTATTTTACGGAACTGGCTGTGAAAACCCAAGATTTGCATGGCAGGCTTGCAGGCTGAAGACCTAAGAATCACAGTTCAGAGGCCAAAGGTGCTCTGCTGGCAGAATTCCTTCTTATTGAGAGGAAGTCAGTCTTTGTTCTAGTAAGGCTTTTACCTGATTGGATGAGGCCTACCCACATCATGGAGGGTAATCTGCTTTACTCTAAATCCACAGATTTAAATATTAACCTCATCCAAAAAACATCTCTACAGAAACATCCACAATATTTGAACAAATATCTGGGCACTGTGATGCAGTGAAGTTGACACAAAATTAACTGTCATGACTCCACCAATGGAAGTAGTATGTTCTTCCTCTAAAAATCACACAGCATTCTACCATTCTCCCCTTTCTAGAATCAAAAGATCTTCAGGGAGAAAGATCTGTACTGAAATCATCTTTGCAACTCCTACAGTATTTAACACAGTGCCCTATATATTGCTGACATTTGAATATTTCTTCAATAAATGTCACAGTGGAAAAAGCTATTAAGTTAGCTATTCCTAAAATTACTGAACATTGTTTAATATCAAGGGAATTTAATTAAATTATACAACAAACCTATTTAGAATAAAACGGGAGAATCACTACAGCAAAAAGAAATCACAACTGGATATCAATAGGATGGGAAAACAGAAAAAAAAACACCAAAATAAAACAGCACACAAAACCCAGCATACTTTAAAAACAGCACATAGGCAAAAGCGTCAAACCAGGGGAAAAAGTGGTAAAAAGGTGCACTTGGTATTTTTTTTTTCTCTTTTTGATATTTATCCATAAGTGCAGTTCATGTTGCACACCCAGTATCATACACTAACTCGCTGAAACCATCTGAAATAATGCTTATTTGGAATAAGCTGTTATATATGGGTTTAATACAAGATTTAATTAACTTAAAATACTACAAGAGCACCATTTATAAAGCTCTCTCTTCTACAATACAGTACCCTTACACAGGCCCTGACGGCAGGATGATAGTAAACCAGCTCTGGATTGTTTACTTGGAAGGGGGGCTTTAAAAAATGAGATTCTAGGGGCAGCCGATGGCTCAGTTGGTTAGAGTGCGAGCTCTTAACAACAAGGTTGCCGGATTAATTCCCACATGGGATAGTGGGCTGTGCCCCCCGCAAGTAAAGATTGAAAATGGCAACTGGACTTGCAGTTGAGCTGCGCCCTCCACAAATAGACTGAAAGACGACAACTTGACTTGGAGCTGATAGGCCCTGGAGAAACACACTATTCCCCACCCCGAAAATTAAAAAAAGTTAAAAAAGAAAAAAGAGATTCTACAGGCCTGCTCTTTGAATCATATCACAACCGGCCTCCTCAAACCTCCACTTGCTGCACACCTGCACTCTCTTCTTTGGCCCCTTCTTCACCCTTACCGACACTACTGTCTTTCTGTGAGGGGTTGTTACTGCGAGTGAAGACATCTGTCCCCAGCCTCTATCATCTCTTCCTGTACCACTCAAGACTTGTCACTTCTATTAGAGACACTACAAGTGACCCCCTCTGCAATATTCTCAATCTCCTCAGCACGTAGCACATGTCAATCACTGGTGACCAGAAGAAAAAATAACCACCTCCACCTCCAGAATTTACAACCCAGATGACTTTGCTCTCAGCTTTCCAAACATATTCCTAAAACCAACTCCTTACCAACTTAAAACTAACTCATTACCATTTAACTTTAAAGGTTGAAGTAACCTCCTGCTTGACTAAAAAGACAAATCCATCTTGTCCTTTTCATGAATACATTTCACCATCTTCACTCGTGTTCATCACTCTTCCTTGCAGTCTTTGCAGGGGGGGGGAGGGAAAAGACACTTATATTTCTTTTAACCCAGTCATCTCCCAAAACTATAGGTTTGAGACCTTGCTCGGTTAATTAGCTCATATCACTTGCAACTTCACTTGCTTCCTCCGTGCAGGATTCTTCCCTTTGGATTACTAATACATGCAGATTTACTCACACATATCTTTCCTCAACCACGAAAATTTCAGACTGAGTGTAAAGGAATCATTACTCGTGAGAATAAGAATTTAGGAGCGTGGCATGAAGAGAGAATTGTAGAACCAAATAAGCAACTTGAAAATTTAGATGGTGATGCAATAACAACAAAACAACAGTAATAATACAAAACACGTTTACAAGGACCTCTTTGAAACTAGGTAAGATCTTGAAACATTTCTATCAAGTACAAGATGGCAAAAAATTGAGCTACACTCATTATTACTAATCTGAGAGACTACAACATCCTTAATACAGTCTTCGTTTACCACACTGTCTTTTCCTATTAAATATTAAGTTGTTCAACTACTCATATACATTTTCTAAGGAAAATTTTCAGAAATAATAACCCTTTATGTGATCAACAAATAGTTAATTTCCTATATACAAGGGACACAAGGGAGGAAAAGATGCTGATGTCTAGTAGTGAAACACAAGAAAAGCTTGATAAGCACAACAAGAAAATAGAAGATAAAGTTGAGAACACAGAAGGTGCACCTAACATTTCCTGGCTAGGAGACTCGGAACGCATTGCAGGGGTGATAATGCTCAAGCAGAATCCAAAAGGATAAACCCGATTCCCTCCTGATCCATTACCAATTTTGGTTGATAGAAACCACTACATGGACCATCACTCAATTCCTCCCTGGTCCTTCTCCAGCCAATTTTTAAAAGTCCAACTCATTCTCCTAATTTATCATGCGTATTTCTTTCTCCCTATTTTAACTAGTTTAGGCCTACATTTTCTCTTTCCCAAACTCTTAAAGGATTCCACCTGACCTCACTTCTCCGCCTCCCCCAGTCAATTTTTTGTACAATTCTGTCAGCATAAACTTCCTAAAGCTGGACTCTGCTATGTCACTTTATTGGCTAAACACTTTCAAGGGCTCCCAACAATCCACCAAAAAAACAGACTTGTTAGCCTGTCATTCAAATGACAAACTGAATAAATTAAGATAAATTTAGCAGTGGAAGCTAAATAAAAGGGAGGGGTGTGGCCCTGAGTCTGTTATGACATATTTTCACTGGCACTTGAGCTTTCCAGAGCTGTTAGTTCTTTTTTTTCCTTTGTGACTTCTCAATCTGTTTCTTCACTCATTTCTTCAGTAACAACCATGTAAGGAGTAGGGGAAGAGCATTTCAATTTAAGGGAAACTTCTGAAAAGGCCCCAGATCTGAAAGACCTTGATTGACCTGAAGACCTAAGTGACAGCTAGTGTGGTCCCCCCTTAAATGACCTGCAAGGTGTTGTGGGTCAGGATAACTCCTTGTGGCCTGGGACCAGACACTTCTTCCTAGATATCCCCCTACTATAGCTAATTGTGACTTATCTGTCAGGCCCTAGTTTAGATGCTGTGTCGTCAAGAACCTTGTCTCTATTTGCTCTTTTGTTTCCTAGCACTTGGCCAAGTGTCTAGCATGTAGTCATAGGAGGCACGCAGTAATGATCCTGAATTAATAACTTACTAAATAATAAGTGCCAGGCAATATAAGCTTCCCCTATTTGCCCCATGCTGTCTTTAGCGTGGTAGGACCTCTGCTCTCAATTGTGTGTAGCTTTCTCCAGAACCCCTATCTTACCTTCTAGAGAGTTCCAGGGTTGGAGAGGAGTAGCTTATCCAGTTGTGTGAAATGCAAAAGGGGATTGGAAATCTGACCACTGTTGAAACAAATCTTGAGTTAATCTTCCAGTTTTTAGTTCTATATTCACCTCTAATTACGTCGTAGTCTTCTAGTTTCCGTTACACCTGGTGATGCCAATTCCTGAACCTTTTAGGAGTTGGGGTACAAATCAAGTTACTTATTGACTTTACCCCACTGCCCACTTAGGTTGCAGGTGTCTCAATTCTGCTAAGAAGTCATTTAAAAGCATCCATTTGCCTTTCAACCTCCAAAATTCTGTTGCTGTTGTCTCCTTTCAAAACCAACTTAGTTCTTTATGGGTTTATGCCTTTTAAAAAGAAGTCCCTCTCATGTAGTTTTAGTAGAATATACTAACACGAAGGAAAAATTTAAAAAGCATGCCAATTTGCAGTCTAAATTTAATCTTGACTCTAAGCTGCTTTCAACTGGGCATTCTTCCTTGTGGTTAGTTTTATACTTTAATCTCCCAAACTATAAAACCAAGAGACAGATATGAAAACAAAAATGGGAAAAAGAGATAAGTACATCCGATAAGAATTAAAAAACAAAACAAACTCAGGGATGGGAAGTGAGGAGCAGAAACAAAACAGAAACTAACATGAGAGAGAGTAAATTTATTAGGTTAAAGAGATTTGAGTCTTCAGATTTACAAGGTCCACAGAAAACCATTAGGAAAAAAAGACACCAGTGTGGTAACTTCTGAATCCCAAAAATAAAACTTCCAGAGAGAAAAATGACGGAGAATCGGATTGGCATCAGTGACAGCAGAATGTTAGAAGACAACAAACCAGTAACTTCAATGTTCTATAGAAAAAGAATTCTGAATTGGGAATAATATAGCTGACACATCAATCAAGTAACCAAGAAAAACACAGGTTCACTAAGAAAATTTGCCACCTACACAGATGCACTCAAGCAATGTTCGGGGGGGGCGGGGGGGGGGCGGGAGGGAGAATGGGACTCAAGTAAGAGGCCAACACTGCCAACAAGAAAGAGGAATCCCTGGGTGACCTGAATAGACTGGTGAGAGGTAATGGACCAGAGTAGAGCAGCAGAGGTGGTAAGGTCTAATTGTGGCTATAGTTTGAAAGTAGAGCTGACAGGAAAAGAAACACATGAGGTATGAGACGAACAGAGGAATTAAGGATGACTCAAAGGATTTTGGTCTCACCAACCAAAAGAGCAAGTTGTCATTCAATTAGACGGACGAAGCTGATGGAGAAACATGTTTGGAACATGCTGAATAGAAGGTGCCTAGTAGACAGCCCTCCAGGTGGAGACGCTAAAGAGGCAGCTGGATATACAGCAGGTCCTGGAATAACACTGTTTTATTATAGCACTGAAGAGATGCCATAGGAATTTATCTCTTGTTTATATCAATTAGCCTATGGTAAAACCGGTTTCATTATAAGTTGTTTCACTTAAAGTCGCAGAACCTATAGCCAACGTAAAGTGAGGACTTACTGTAGGAGTCAGGAGTCTGAAGAGGTCCAGGTTGGAGATGAGAGTCAGTAACATACAGATAGTATTGGAAGCCATAACTACATTTAATCATCAAGAGAAGAGTGCAGATGATAAAAATAAATATTTTTGAAAAGATAGAGAGAGGGAGAGAGAGAGAAAACTAAGCCCTGGAGCTGATCCAATATTTGGAGGTTTAAGAGTTGAAGAATCAACAAAGGAGACTGAGATGCCACCAGTGAGGTCTGAGAGAAAATCAGGACAACGTCAAGTGAAGAAAGGGTTCCATGAAGACCAATTGTGCCGTATTCTGCTGACCAGTCAAGTAGACTGAGGATGAGAATGAACCACTGGATTTAGCAACACAGAAGTCTTTGGTAACCTTAATAAGAAGTTTTTTATCTGTGGAAATAAAAACCTAAATAAAGTGCGTTAGAAAAATAATACAAACAAACAAGTGGTAAACAAAACCCCTTCAAGGAGTCTTGGTATAAAGGGAAGGATGGAAACGGGGCAGTAGGTAGAAAAGAGGAAATGTAGTTAAGAGTAGTAGTGTTCTGTTCTTGTTGCTGCTGTTTTTTAACATGGGTGAAATAACAGCCTATCCATGTAGACAGGAAAAGTCTGGTAGAGAAGGAAAAACTGAACACATAGGAGAGTAGAGAACTGCTGCAACAATGTCCTTGAATCATCAAGAGGAGGTAAAATCTAGTGTACAAGTGGAAGGGTGGCCTTAGAAGAAAAAAGTTTATCTATATTGAGAGAAAAGGTAGAGGTTTGGAGCACAGATGCAGGTAACTGGGTACACGTGGAATGAGTTGATCAAAATTCTGTTTGCTAGTCTTTTCTCAATTACATAGAAAGCAAGGTTCACAGGCTAAGTGAAGATGGGGAGGTCTGAGGAAAACAGAAGGAATGGACCGTCACGCAGAAAAGTGGAATGAACGGACTATGAAAATATGACTACTAGGGTTAATGAATATACATTTTTAGAGTGAAACTGGTCAGCATGTCTAGGTTTCTCAAGCTGTGTAAGAAAACAGGAGAAGAGAAGGGAGGTTGAGAGTATAGGCTTGGTTCTGAATTTAAGCAGGATAAAGAGGGAAGTTATGAGGGGAGTGTGGGACAATGAAAAGTACTCTTCCTATTTCCTTCTTTCTACTATGATTTTCTTCAGGCTTTATGTGATTTTTTCTACTTCTGCTTCACCAAGTCTGGCTTATCTTAACTCTATTGGAAGATGCAGTTAGTTTCTGGAACTTGTCTTCAGACTCCCAGAATTACCAAGTATTTCTGTGGACTACACATCAATAAGAAACTGTTTCTAAGGCTCCAAGTTTTGGCAACCACATTAAAAAAGGCAACCAAAAGAAATTACAGCTTCAAGTTTCACTAATCTTTGACATTCTAGGTAGTGATTTTGTGAATTGCTAGATTTGGGTCCTCAACTCATGTGAGAATACAAGAAATCAATAAAGCACTTTATAGGTATTTCATCCATCATACAAAGTTCTCCCACTCTCTCACTGGAATTTATGACTATGTGGCTAGTTAACAATCAAGTGGGTAAGCTATGCCAATGGGCAAGACTTAGCAGATGATTAAGGAAATACTCCATTACCAATTTACCTGTTTTTATATTCCTCCACCAATCCCTTGATTCTTAAGGACAAATCATTTTAAAAGCCGCTGGCTAATATAACCATTCTTCTTCACAAAGTCTCTTTTCTTAATGCAGTGGCAACCAGGTTTTCATTTGAGTAGTGTATTATCCAGGTATAGCTAACTAAATATGGTAGAAATTTCATTCATTTTAGCCCATTTTATTTAAATAGTGTTAAAAATCTTTATATATAATACTTACATAAAATGTGTATTTCCTCTTATTTTGAAATTCCCACAATTAGAAACTTTCAGTAACTACATATATCCTTTCATCTATTCAAATGTTACCAAGGACCTGCTATGTGCCAGACACTGTTCTAGGCACTGAGGATAGAACAATGAATGAGACGAAAATCCTGCCTTCATGGAGCATCCACGTGGAGAATCTCTTGGTATCCAGGATCTAGGTGCTTGGGCATCATATTCACATATATAGCTAGAAATATTCCACAAGCTATTCATGCATGTCACAACTTTGCAATTCTCTCAAATATCCTGAACTGATTCTTCCTTTAAACTTTGAATGAAAATTATAATTGAGCTTGAGCCACAAGTTAAAACTGTCCCCCCAACAATGTCAATTTTGTCATAAGATTTTATTCTCTTGTATCCCCATTCTCCAAAACCTCTTACTGTTTTGGGCAGGCAACGTATCTTAGGTATTTTAAAGAGAAATACAATTGTGAACATGGAAAAGCATTATTTGGAGATATCCCCAGGAGATTTCTACAAGATTAATAGACTAAATTGTTAAACAATTTCCATTTACTTATTCACTAAACAAATATTTGTTCATCCCAGGAGTTGACTCTAGGGTGGGAGAGAAGGTCTACAGACAATAAACACATGCAAATACGTAAAGATTACTATTAAGTATAGGTCATGAGTGCTAGGAAAAGACAGACAAACTGCAATTCAGATTATCTATTAACATACTTAACAGACTAACATCAAAATCTAATAGGTTGGTGCAGAAGTAATTGCAGGTTTTGCAATTATTTTTAACCTTTTAAACCACAATTACTTTTGCACCAATCTAATAGGTCGCCTTTAAGACTTCTTGACATTCATTTAAAAGATTCTGAGTTTCAAAGTCCATCAAAATTACCTCACTTTCACTTTTACAGAATCAAGCGCTAATCTGTGAAATTTCTAGCAGAAATAAAGGACATCACCCATTTACCAATACCTTTGGGATTGGGCTTTTGATTATATTAATATAAAGTGTGACCATACAAATTTATTACCCAAATTTAAACACTTTCAAAAGAGAAAAGAACTTATTTTAATAATTATGCCAGAACCACAGGTACAAACAGATTTTCCACCAGGGCAAACCAGGCCATATGGTCACCCTAATTATATACCACATCAAATGTAACTAATCCAAAATTTCAAGTGTTTTATTGTTTCAGATGGATTTAAATTATAAGTAATATCCAAGTAAAAGATCTAAATTATAATTTGTACCATAGAAACCAAGTGAATCCCTTACTAAATTTAAAGATTTAAATACCTCACACCACACACAAAATCAATTTCAGGTGCATTAGACCTAAGTGTGAAAAGTCAAAACAAAAAAGTTTTGAAAAGATAATCACAGCATCTCCATGACCTTGGGGTAAGGAAAAATTCTTAAAAGAAAAAAACACAACAACACTAGCCATAAAGAAAAAGTGATAAACATATCTACGTTAAAATGAAAAAATTCTGTTCACTAGAAGAAACCGCTAAATGAGAAAAGGTAATTGCAACATCCAGCAAAGGATTCATATTCAGAAGACCAACTCTAGGACACGCATTTCAATAGAAAAATGGGTGAAAAATTTCAAAGGCACTTCAAGAAAGATGAAATCAAAATAAGCAAGATACGAAAAAGTATTCACCTCATTAGTAATCAGGGAGATTAAAACCAGGTAGCACTACATATCCACCAGATTGACTAGAATTAAACTATCTGATACTAAGTATTGTTGGTAAGAATGTGGAACAATTAGAACTCTTACATACTAATAACTGAAACAAAAACTAGGTAAACAACTATTTTGGAAAACTGCTTGGCATTACCTAATAAAGATAAAGACATACATTCCTCATGACCCTGCAATTCAAAGTATATACCCTCAAGAAAATTACAGAAATGTGTATCTGTGCACTTAAATACAAATTTCATAAAGGTATTGTTCATAATAGCCAAAAAGTGTAAACACCAACTGTAGACTATCCAAACAACTGCTGAATAGATAAACTTGTTATATTATAATGGAATACTATGCCACAATAAAAGCCAAAATGAAATATATACAAGATGATTCCACTTACATAAAGTTCAAAAATGGACAAAATTAAACTCTATTATTTAGGGATGTAAACTTAAGTGATAAAACTATAAATGTCAGAATAAACGTTTATATCTAGCTTAAGAGGGTAATAGTCATGATGAGAAGATGCAGGGGGTGGGAGGCTTCTGAGATGCTGGCGAAGTCTGTGGTATTTACAAGGATCTCTGCATTTCATTTTTATCTATGTATCTTTTCAACATGTGTGGTTATATTTCACAATAAAAAAAGGAAAATACTATCCCCAGAAGGGATTAAAAAAAGTAATCTCCTAAAGAAAATTCTAACAATGTCACTCAAAGAGATTAACTCAATCTCGTTTAAAAAGAATAACCGAGATCTCTAAGTCCAATTACATACTGTATTCTAAATTCCATGATTAAATTTTTGGCTTTAATGTTAGACTGCCATTCTTCACCCAAATTTTGAAAAAATGTGGAATTTCTGATATCAAATTACTCATCAAGTTTTGTAAATTCTAAAATTTTTAATATCAAACACCCCACTTTTAATTTTGAAATTTAAGTAGGTGCCCAGTGTTGACCGGACTGTTATATAGCAGTTTTAGATTAAATACTTCTAAGTAGAATAATATACCAAAATTTGGTAACTCGTTTTTGCAAAACAATTAAATTCCCAAACCTGTCACACATTAACTCATACTGCTTAAGAAAAAGCATATATTATGTATGTGGGATTAAATATCAAGGCCATATAAATCCAGTGATTAAAAAAATATTTTCATTGCTGTACTTATATATTTATCAAGTTATGACGTAAGGAACAAATTATGTTTGACATGAATTTAAATATTACAGACTAATAAAATTAACTATAAAAGCAGTTGAAAGTAAAATTTTTAAAAACTGTGGGTCATTAATAAACTATAGACGTTTTTAGGTTCTCGCATAGAAAAGTATACTTATAGATTTTTAAGAGATTTACGTTAATACATTAGCAATCTTTTAAAAAGTATGGATTTTTTTCTTTGTGAGGAGTAAAGGTAGTACAGTCAACTCACTGCTAAGTCACTAGCTAACAAGACACCTTAAAATTCAGATTAGGTAAAATTGGTTTTTAAAGTTATTAAACCACTTTAATGAGAAATACTGTTTTCAACTTGTATGTGGCTCACTCTAAAGTATGTGGAACTTTAGAGAGCCTTTTTCATAATGTCATAAAATCATAAAAACTAAAACACTATACAGCTAAATATCCATCTGGGGGGAAAAAAAAGGAAGCTAAGACAAAGTAAAAGACTCCCTAACCAGGAATAAAATTTGTCCCAACACAAGTGCTATTAAAAAGGATCCATCCGAGTATCCAAAAAAAAATAAAAAATCATTAAATAGATGCTTGATGATGTAAAATGACTCTCTTACCAATTAAAGATTATTATTATTTACATATTTAGAAGATTTCTTCTTATCCCTGGACCTCTGTCCCGACCATGCGATTTATTCTATAAGTCTATCAGATGTGCTGGGGAAATTACCTTAGTTATCTTGCCTCCCTCTCATAAGTATTCCAAACTTGTGAGATTTCTTTTAGGATCAGGAGCTAGAGTTTATTTTCTTCCCGGTTTCCTGGTGGAAAGAAAGCCCAGCACGTGTGGAACGGACGCAAAATCCACAGACTGTGGCGATGCTAAACACTATGGGTAGAACACCTTCCTCCTCCACACCCAGAACTCCTTGTTCCAGTGAGCCTTCATAGGGGTCCCTCAGGGTCCAGAGACGACTCACATCTGCCTTTGGAACAAGGGTCCTGGCTCAAGCTTGAACCCTCCTCCCCGCCGGGTTTCCAGAACCAGGGTCGACGTGAGTACATCAAGCATTTTTAGAAAGATGGTTGCACAACAGGCTTTGAGAAAGATTCCGGTTTAACAGGTAAATACCACATACACGACAAGAGGGATACGATCTGCTCGGGACCGTCTGCGTCGCAGAGCAAACCTAAAGTTTTGGCACGTTACTTACAGTTCACCTGAGGAATAGCACCACAAACTGAAATTGAGAATGTGAGAAAATGGTACTGTAGACTCAACAGATCAGCACTAAACTCAAGGGAGGCGGAAAAATTCTTTGACTACTCAGGCTTTGTTTTGTGGTGAGACGACAGAATCACCGAATTTCGGAGTTGGAAGACACGAATCGCTGTGTTCTCCTGCCCGTTCTGGGACCTCAGGGCCGCCCCACCCGCCCCGCTCTCGGTCCTGTAGTTCCCGGATGGAAGGCGCGGACCTCGGCGGTGGAAGCAGGGAGCCCTGGGGGGGAGGCTGCGGCCCAGCCGCGACGCCGGGGCCCGGAGGGAGAGAAGGGAGAGGCCTCCCGGAAGACGGCGGAGGGGGCAGGGAGGGAGCGAAGGGGCCGCGACCCGAGAACCCGGTGCAGTCCCGAGCCGAGTGCCCGGCCGGGAGCCCCACCCTGGAGTACCTTTGGCGAGGGCTACGGTAGAGTTCTCGGTGTCGATGGTGTAGAGGATGCCCTCGTAGCGGATCTCCGCCTTGGAGATAAGGCTGATCTTGCTGCCGATGTAAGGGGTGCCCCCGCTCATGGCGCCCACCGCCGCCGCCGTTCCCGGCCGCTTGCAGACAGGCAGATCCCACGCCGCGGTTGCCGCTCTGCACGCCCGCTCGCTCCGTCGGTGCCTACAGCAGCCGCCTCAGACCCAACATGGCGGCGGCGCCGGCTCCGCTACCCTCCCCCAGCCTCCCGCCCTCAAGCCGCGGCGCGGCGGCGGCGGCGGCGGCAGCGGCGGCGGCGCGAGGCATGCTGGGCCAGCGAGGCCGCGCTCTCGCGAGACTCCGCCGGCTGCGGGCGGCTCAGCACTTCTCGGAGTCGGTTGTCCCGGTGGTGCCTCTTGGCCTGGTCTAGCGCGACCCTGCTTGGGCCGGCTGAGAGGAGTTTAGGGGAGAGGCAGAGGCCTTCTGGCGCTAGGACACTGGGCGTGCGGGGCGCCCTCCTGACTTCAGCTGTGGCTTCCACCATTTCCAGGGCCATCGTATCTTGTCCTGAGTCCCGTGTCTTTGCAAACGCTGATCCCTTTGCCTGGAAAGTTGCCCACCCAAACTCCTGACCACCCAAGCTCCTTTAAGACCCGGTCCTTTCCGCGTTGAGGCAACTGTGTGCCTTATGGAGCTCTCATGGCCCCATTACAGCATCTACCGCCAACTCCCTGCCCCCACCCTTCACAGTTCCTGGAGCTGGGACTCTATACAACACTTTCAAATGGTCCCGTTCAGGCTCATAGCTTTCAGTGCCTCTGTACACACTCCAATCCTGACTATTTGCAGCTTTGATCACTTTTGTGAACTCTGGATTCGTATGAACAATAGTCTCCTCAACCTTCTCTAGTTGGATGTATAATTCGCAATTTTGTGTGTCCAAAGCCCTAATCCCGATTTCCTCTCTAAACCTAACCTTTCTCCAATGTTCTCCATTAAGGTGTGAAAATGAATAAAGGAAAACCTCATTCAAAGTGGGGTAGGGAAGCCCTGAAGAGATAATTGTCAGGAGGTGCTATCCATCACAGATTACTTTACAAATTTGGGCACGAAGAAGCTTTCTTTGCTACCCTAGCAGGAGGAAGGAAGGTTTTCTCCTTATCCAGCAAGGGTTCAGCCAATGAGAAGCCACCGCCACCCTACACTTTCGCTGTCCTCCAATGGACTTTTGCGTATAACCACTCCTCCCAACTTCCTCTTTTTTCTCTATAAAATAATGTATCTTTACTTTGTTCTCCAGACTTGCCTGTGTCACCATAGTTTGCATGTCCCAAATTTCAATTCCCAAATTTCAATTCCTCTGCTACTCCTGAATGAACTCATTTTTGCTGATGATTTTATTTTTAAGGTTGACAGAAGTAACTAGTATCATTTACTCAACTGCTCCTTTTTGGAGTTTTCCTTGACTTCTGTCTCACCCCTACATCTGTTCTGACTGCAAATCCTGTCCCACCTGACCACTTGAATCAGACCACTCCTCACCATCTCCACTCCTACTTCTCTATAACGCGCTATCAATATCCTGGCCAGGATTATTGCAATGGTCTCCTAAAAGATCCCTCCATATCTGCCCTTGTCCCCAACAGTTATTCTCAACACAGCAGCCAAAGGAATCTTGTTAAAATCTAAGTCAGATCATGTCCCTCCTCTACTCAATACTCCTCTCTCCAATGGTCCCTTGTCACTCAGAGTGAAAGCCAGACTTCCTTCCTTTGTCTTATAAAGACATACATGATTTAGCCCCTGGTTACCCCACTTCTCCATTCTGTTCCAGCCAGACCCTGTTCATCCAAAGCTTTCACAATTCATTCAGATCTCTGTTCAAATGTCACTTCAAGAGATGACCTTTGTTGCTACCCTAAACACCTGCATCACTCTACATCCCCTTACTCTGCTTGCTTTTTCTTCAAAGGCTTTATCTCTCCCCAATATGTCCATTTAATTATTTGTGTGACTGTCTCCTTTACTATAATGTAAATGTTTTGAGGCAGGGACATCATTTTGGTCACTGCTATATGGTCAGGACTGAGTACAGTGCCTGGCACAGGGCAGCTGCTCAGTAAATGGCTGCATGCATGAACAGTTAGATGAAGGCACAGCACAGGCAGGATGTCTGGTGAGCTGAGAGAAAAAATGGTGAGAAGGCTGGCAACATGGAGAAGAGGAAGCAGGAAAGAAGGGGAAGCACTTGACGCTGTGTTGGGACTGGTACACAATGGCTTCAAAGGAAGGCTATGAAATACTTAAGCACAAAGTTGCTGCCTAGGTTGTTGAACTCTTATTTCTGTTCTTTCTTCCCTCTTGCACGCCTGGAAGCTAGCTTACCTTCTCATGTGTGCTGAGTGAGCTCATCTTTTTCCATTTGTAAACTGACAGTTCCTAAATTTACATCTTCATTCCAGATCTCCTGACTTCCAGGGTCACACTAACTACATACTTGCTAAACGCAATTGCTTCGGTGTCCCACTGACACTTTCAACTCAACATGTTCAAAATTATCTACATCAACTCCCCTCCTTCCCAACAATACACCTGTTCCTTGTCCATGCTCCCCATCCCCATAACTGGCCTCAGAACTCATCCAGGTATCCAATCCTGAAACCAAGAGTCCTTATCTACCTACACCCAATCAACCACCAATCTTGTTGATTCTACTTTATGTTTTGTAATTCATGGTTTCCTGCACCCTAGGGCACCAAAAACTATGCATAAGTACAGCGGATCTGTGTGGTAGCCCTTCATGTATTATGCATGTGACTCTTCAATTTATATGCTAGGTAAACACGGTGAGAACTGTGACATATTTCACTACCATACCTTCCTAAAACCCAAGTCCCATGTTGCTTCCTTGCTTCAGAGTCATTAAAACTTCCAGTAGTCTACAGAAAACTACTCCCTCTCATTGAATGTTTTCAGCAATAAATGCTCTGGAATTTCTACATTGGAGGGGTTAAGGAGAGGCAATCTGGTTGGATCGGGAGACAGGGAAGTTTGGAGGCTTGTCCAAAGCTGTATTTCTAGCCAGTACACTGTTTTTTTGCTTACATTTGTCTTTGCTTGGTGAGGCTGGGGAGTGGTGGATGGAGACCATGGAGAAAACAAGGTTCCTGCCCTTCACCATCCTTTGCTGTGGATGCTGTTGTTCGTCGTAACTCCCAACATACTCTCTGCACACCTTAGGCTCTGGCCACACTGAATTAGTTGCTTCCCAGAACATATGTCTCACTCTTCCTCCTCTGCTCATTCCTTCATGTCCAGTTTGATATAAAACACTCAATCCTATCTCCACTTGACAGGCAATATTCAAAGTCACCCCCGCACTATAGATAAAAATTAGCTCAGAATAGATCAAAGACCTAAATGTATGAGCTAAAACTATAAAACTCTTAGAACAAAACATTGGGATAAATCTTTGTGACCTGGATTAGGCAGTGGTTTCTGGGGTAAGGCACCAAAATCTTAAGCAACCAAAGGAAAAATACATAAGTTGGACTTAACAAAAATTGAAAACTTTTGTGATTCAAAGGACGCTATCAAGAAAGTGAAAAGACAACCCACAGACGGGGAGAAAAATCTGATGATTTGCAAATCTAATAAGGGATTTGTGTCCAGAATATATAAAGAATTCTTACAATCAACAATAAAAACACAAATTAAGTTGCCCAATTTAAAAATGAGTAAAGGATTCGTATAGACATTTCTCCAAAGAAGATATATAAATGGCAAAATAAGCATAGAAAAAGATGCTTAAGACCATTAGTCATTAGGGAAATGCAAACCAAAACCACAACGAGATACCACTTCATACCTACTAGGATAGCTGTAAGTAAAAAGACAGAAAATAACAAGTGTTAGTGAGGATGTGGAGAAATCGAAACCCTCACATATTGTTGATGGGAGTAAAAAATAATGCATCCACTCTGAAAAAGAAATGGAGAGTTCCTCCATAGCATCATAGAGTTACCATACGATGCAACTATTCCATTCCTAAGTATATTCCCAAGATAACTGAACACACATGTTCCCGCAAAAAGTTGTACATAGATGTTTATAGAACATTATTTATAATAGCCAAAGTGGAAACAACCCAAATATCCATCAACTGATGAATGGATAAACAAAATATGGTATATTCATACAATGGGATGCCATTTGGCCATAAAAAGAAATGAAGTAGTGATACATGCTACAATATGGATGAACCTTAAAAATGTTATATTAAGTTAAAGAAATCAGCTACAAAGACCACATATTGTATAATTCCACTGATAGGAAATGTTCAGAATAGGAAAATCCATAGAGACATAAAATAGATTAGTAGATTAGTGGTTGCCAGGGGCTGAGGGGTAGGGATGGGAAGTAGGAATGGGGAGTGAATGCTAAAGGGCACAGGGTTTTTTGGAGAGGTGATGATAATGTCTTGAATTAGATAGTGGTGATGGTTACACTACATTATGAATATAATAAACCCCACTTAATTATATACACTTTAAAAGAATGAATTTTATGGTATGCAAATTGTATCTCAATGAAAATAGTCAAAGTCTCTTCATATTATGACCCTATTATTAAACCAAGGTTGTGTAGCAACATGGGCACATGCTTATATTTAAATTAAAAAGCTGAATACAAAATTGTATGGGTATAAAAGACTTTTAAGAGAAAAACATAGGCAGCATATGAAAATGAATCAGAAAAATAATAACTTTCAAATGCTATTGTATTGAAGTATCAGGTAGAAGATTTTATGGTAATTTTTTCCCTATATATTAGACAGGAGATACGTTCTGACTACCTATTGCTGTGTATGGTGGATGTGACTTTGATTATCCCTCTAGTACTAGAACTAAACTGCTGCTGTCCTGTTCTTCATACTCAGTTGTTGAATCCATGTGGAGACTCAAGGGGGCGATGGCTGACACGTCAGAATTAAGGGCTGTGACTCACTTCGAAGACCGACCCTAAAGGAGGCCTAAATGTATTGGGCTCCACTGGTTCATCTCACTTAGAGAGAAAAAAGGTTTATGGAAGCTTTTTTTAGATTTTGACCAATTCTAGGTTTTGTTATTAATAATTGAACATCAACCATCAACATCTTTCTTTCCTTCTTTCTTTATCAAGATTTCTATTAATAATATAGCTAACATACAATATTATATTAGTTTCAGGTGTACACCATAGTTATTCAACATTTATATACTTAAAGAAGTGATCACCATAAGTCCAGCAACCATCTGACACCATACTATACTATCACAATATTATTGACTATATTCCCTATGCTGTACATAACATCCCCATGACTTATTTGTTTTATACCTGGAAATTTGGACCTCTTATTCCCTTCACTTTTTCCCTCCTCTTTAAAGTTTTCAATTACATTTGACATTCAGTATTGTTTTATATTAATTTCAGGTGTGCAGCGTAGTGGTTAGGCACTTATATAATTGAAGAAATGATCCCCCTGACTAGTCAAGTACCCACCTGACACTGTACATAGCTATTGCCTATCATGACTGTATTCCCTATGCTTTACTTTACATCTCCACAATTATTTTGTAACTACCAGCATATACTTCTTAATCCCTTCACCTTTTTCGCCCTGCTTCCCAACCCCCTCTCATCAATCACCCCAACAAATCTAGTACCCATCTGACACCATACCTAGTTATTACCATATTCTTGACTATATTCCTTATGCTACACCCTACATCTCCATAACTACTTTGTAACGACTAATTTGTACTTCTTAATCCCTTCCTCTTTTTTACCCACACCCCCAACCCCCTTCCTATCTGGCAACCATCAAAATGTTTTCTGTATCTATGAGTTTGTTTCTGGTTTGTTTACTTTGTTCTTTAGATTCCACATAAAAGCGAAATCACATTGCATTTATCTTTCTCCATCTGACACTCCACTTAGCACAATACCCTCCAGGTCCATCCATGTTGCTGCAGATGGCAAGATGCCATTCCCTTCCATGGCCTAGCAATATATGAGATCTCTATATACCATGTTTCCCTGAAAATAGACCTAGCTGGACCATAAGCTCTAATGTGTCCTTTGGAGCAAAATTAATATAAGAACTGGTCTTATATTATATTATGTTAGATAAGACCCAATCTTATATTGTAGTAAAAGAAGACCAGGTCTTATATTAATTTTTGCTCCAAAAGACTCATTAGAGCTGATGGTCCGGCTAGGTCTTATTTTCGGGAAAATGGTATGAGGTCTGACAATTAAGTTCATGAACTCATCCTAGAAAAAGTGCTACATACCTCACTGTTGAATATCACTACGGTCACCTTCAATGTACTCCCCTTGGGAAGCTATGCACCAACGCCAGCGCCTAGTCCACCTTTCAAAGCAATTTTGGAGCTCTTTTTCTGGAGTGGCCATCAAAGCTATTGTATTTACCCTTGATATCCTGAATGTCATCAAAATGTCTTCCTTTCAATATTTCCTTGATCTTTGGGTAAAGAAAGAAGTCATTGGGGGCCAGATCAGGTGAGTAGGGAAGGTCTTCCAATACAGTTATTTGTTTACTGGCTAAAAACTCCCTCACAGACAGTGCTGTGTGAACTGGCGCATTGTCGAGATGCAAGAGCCGTGAACTGTTGGCGAAAAGTCCAGATCGTCTAACTTTTTCATGCAGCCTTTTCAGCACTTCCAAATAGTAAACTTGGTTAACTACAAATTCATTCAGTTGGTACAAATTCATAATGAATAATCCCTCTGATATCAAAAAAAGTTAGCAACCAACATCATTGCAACAAGTTCACAAACTCGTCACACCTAGTATTACCACCTACTCTATATTCTGTAGAGGCCAAGCTGCCCCCACATCTTGACAATTGTAAACAATGCTGCAATGAACATATAGATGCAGAGGTCTCCTTGAAGTAGCATTTTGGGTTTCTTCAGATAAATACCCAGGAGTGGAATCACTGGGGCCTTCTTTTTCTCTTGTCTTTTTTAAAATCTGTTTTGTCTGGTATAAGTATTGCTACCCCAGATTTTTTTTTTTCATTGTTTCCATTTTCATGAACTAACTTTTTCCATCCCTTTACTTTACATGTGTGTGTGTATTTCAATCTGAAGTGAGTCTCTTGTAGGCTGCATATGTAAGGTTTTGTTTTCTTATCCATTCAGCCCTCCTACTACGTCTTTTGATTGGAACATTTAATCCATTTACATTGAAAGTAACTGTTGATAGATATGTAGTTATTGCCATTTGATTATTCATAATTTTGATTCCCCCCCATCTTAAAGGAGTCCCTTTAACATTCCTTGTAATACTGGTTTGATATTGATGAACTCCTTTAGCTTTTTGTCTGGGAAGCTTTTCATCTGTCCTTCGATTTTAAATGATAGCCTTGCTGGGTAGAGTACCCTTGGTAATAGGTCCTAGTTTTTCATCACGTTGAATATTTTGTGCCAATCCTTCTGGCCTGCAAAGTTTCTGTTGAGAAATCAGCTGACAATCTTGTGGGAGATCCCTCATAAGTTACTGATTTCCTTTCTCTTACTGCTATTAGGACTCTCTCTGGGGCAGGGTCCCAGCAGAGTCAGCAGGGTGGAGCTGTGGAGCTCACCAGACCAATCAGCTTCAGATTTAGCTGTAAGCTTAAGGAGGAGGCTCAACAGAGGAAAGATGGCGCCTACCTGCTGGTTGCACTGGAAGAGGCTCCCTCAGAGGGAAAATGGTGACTGTCCTACAGCCCTTACCACATATCAAGTCTGCTTTCTGTATGCCTCTGACATCCCCTGAGTCACCATCCCTGCGCCAGAGCCAGGGTGAGTGCCTGTGAATGAGACTGTGTATGGATCCTTTCAGAGGATGTGTGGGTTTCTGCAGTTCTCTGTCCCATCTAGATGGTCAGAATCCCCACTGTCTTTCACAGATAGATGTGATCGGGGCTCCTCTTCCTGGCACCAGCACTCCGGCCCGGGGAGACTGGTGTGGGGTTGGATGTCCCGCACTCCTCTGGGGGGAACTTCCACAGCTGAGCTATCCCTCCTGATTCTCAAATGCCACACGGACGTTAGGGGCCAAACTGTTTCTCATCTCTGCCCCTCCTACCAGTCTCAATGCTGCCTCTTCTTTATATGCTTAGTTATAAAATAAAACTTCTGTTCAGCTAGACTTCAGATGATTTTCCAGGTTGAATGTTCTAAATTTAGTTGTAATTTTAATGTGTTCATGGAAGGCACAGTGTTTATCTACTCTGCCATCTTGGATCTCCTCCAACCATCAACATCTTGATCTATTGAACAATTTAAATCAAATCTATTTAAACAATATGAGTCCTACTTCTTCTCTGAAATAAACACTAGGAAAGTTGCTGGATGATTCTGTGCAGTATTTTCTGGTCCCAGAGGTAAAGTAAAGTATTTTGATCTGAGTGAGGCTCTTTAACATATTTTAAAAAGTTGTTTTAAAGTTCTTTTCTACTAATTTCAGCACCTGGGTCATATGAGAATATGCATGTATTTTTTTCCCTCTTGATTATGGATCCCATTTTTCTGCTTCTTTACATTTCATAATTTTTATTGTATGTTGTATTTATTGACGTTGTATTTAAAAGAACCAAGGTGACTGGAGCCAATAGTTTTTCTCCAGAGAGGACAAACCTTTTCCTATGCCAGTCAGCTAGAATGCGCAGCTGATCACTCAGATCCAATCAAGAGCTGAGCTGAATTAGGGCTGGAGTGTGGTTTGTTAGTTTCAGTTCACCTGGGCTTCAGATGTCTTAAGGACAAGATCTAATCTGAGCTTCTTAGGGGCCCCTCTTTCTAGTAGGACTTGGATCCAAGCATTAGGAGTTGAAGGAGATCTTTCTCTGTCTTTCAGTCCAGACCCCACCCTCCTACACTGCCACCCATTGAACCAAAGAGGAGGACTAGCTCTGAGTTTTGGGGTCTTATATATTCTCATCTGTTGTTTTAGCCCATAGAAATGTTTAAAGCATCAGTGGTTTCTCCTTAGCCAAGCAGAACCCTCTGACTGTGGCAGGCACCATCACCTGCCTTGCCCATGCTCAGACTTGGCAAATCTCTTCTTGCTTATGAAGTCTTGTCCTCTAGAATTTAGTTCCTTTAGACTACTTTGTGATATTTGTAAAAATAAATGTATTTTACTTTATCCACTCTTTCCCCTGTTATTACAATAGAAGTGGTTGTCTGTTGTGACCTTTTACAGTTTACTTGGAAGTGGAATTTGGAAGATTTTTTTGGGCCATGTTTATATCCTTTAGGGTTATATCCATTATATCCTTAGAGAGGCCCTTCCAATCAGTTTTGCCTCCAGAGTTGGGATAGACTGCTAGTCCTTCAGTTAAATAACATATGACATTGTTGGCTTGCATTTAAGGGTTGTGGTTTTTTTTGAAAATTTGTCCCTTCAAATACCAGAACCGCTCTCAGTGCAACGAGATGCTCATTTATGAGAGATACACTGAAATTGAAACTAATTAATGGTGCTATGGAGGATGTTTCCCATCCCATATTTGCTCTGGGGCGCATGCACATTGTGTGGAATTGTTACTGATTTCTGTCTCACTCTCTCTTTTCAGGATATAATCATTGAATTTACATAGTTAAATGCACGGATAATATAATTTCGTTTTTTCTGCCTTTTAATTAACAATAGTCTTCTGAGTTATATGTTTTTATTTCTAATTTTAAAATGATGAAACTGAGGCTGAGAGAAGTCGTAATTTAGATCCAGCATTGAGGTAGGAACTCATGAATTTGAACGAAGTCTGTATGATTCCATAATGTATGTGCTTTATACCATTTTAGGATAACATGTTTTATTAAGTGTCAACTCAAGTAGATGGCACCGCTTGCCTGGAGCTTTGTGTTGAGACTTTTGAGGTTGTGTCTGAGACAATCAGGACCTTGTGTCATGAGTTAGTAATCAGTATCTTCCATGGGCACAGGGTAGAAAAGTGGTGAAACCAGGCACAAATCTCTGTCTATACCATCTGCCTTCTAAGTATACTCAGTGAGAATACATATGGCAAAGTTCTTTGTAAATCTAATAACTCTTTATAATTATTACATAATTCTTATCTTTACTCAAATATTTGTCCAATGACCTTAACAACAGTCGAAATGGATAAAAAGTATGGATGATTGGAAAGTAAGGAAAATAATAGAATTTAATCTATAATGAATTTATAAATTTCTAAAGTGAAAATTTAATGATACCAGCGCTGGCCCTCAAGCCCCCCCCAAAATGCCTTATTATTGCTCTATGTCCTTAAAATAACCTGGGGGATGTTGTTTACAAAACATAAATGTATGAATGGGCTCCTGCTTAGCTCTCCTATCTCACCTCTTGCCCCTCCCCCATTTTATTCCTCCTCCCCGCCCCCCACCAGCCTTAGTCCTTCATTCCAGAAGCCATAGTTAACTTCTTTCAGATTCTCCTGATGGACTCTCCATTGTCACTCTGTCTAGATAGCACTTCAGCCCTGGAGCCTTCTCACTGCTGTCCTGAGAGCGGCCACCTGAGATCATTGTTCCTCCCACACACAGTCCTATCCAACCTGTACTAACTCTGCCACTGTGCTAATCACATTGTGTTGAAATTGCCTATTTACTTATCCATATTCTACACTGGATTGTAAGTTATGCTGAGAACAGGGACTGTACGTGCCTTTCTACCATTGCATTGGTATCACCAACTCAGGGCCTTGTACATAGTAGACATGCAAAACATCTCTGTGAGATGAATTAAGAGGTTAATAAATTTTTTTTATTTTGTGAATTTACAACAAAGATGTTCCCAGTAGGAGGTGACATTTTTTTAAAAATGGAAGATATGGAAGAAACTATTTCTAGTTTTAAAGATTGTATTTTAAAAGGGCTTAAGATGAGTTGTGCAGGACATTCATTACTGCACCTATGTTCTATGTTTGGTCTTTAAAGGGAAATGTTTTCCCCAATCCAAGCATTTTTATTCATTTCTTGTTGTGTACTAAGTTAACATGCAAATTTCAATTGCCAGTTGAGTAGTTTTGTGTGATGTTTTCTTGTTACTATATGGAAGACACCCATGGCTTTCTCATACACCCCATCTGGGCCTCCAGTGTGGTCTAATTATCTTGAAAAGCTGAGATGTGTTAGAGCTGAGCTTGATTACTCTAATGGCACACAATGTTTTTTGCAAACCTCCTGATTCCTGAATAATTATCATTATCATATGTATGTGTTTAGCCAAAAGCTTAATTGGAAAATTCCAGAATGAAACAATGCTACACAAGAAAAAACCTTCCAGTCGTTTTCTTTGAAAAAAAAAAAATTAAAAACAAATCAGAGTACCGCTAATACATGCATAAGGTTAAATCATCAAATCATGCAGAAGGGCTTATGATGCATAGCAATTACTCCCAGCCTACCTTTCCTCATCTGTGGTTCTATGGCATCAACCATTTTTAACTCTTTCAGCAGTTTCTCTTGGTGGTTATCTCTGTCTCTAAACAATGTGCTGACATCACCTGTTCTTGATTCATCCATGTTAGACATTATCTATTAATTTACAGCTATGATAAATAAAGGTTTATCTCAGATGGCAAGTACTTAGAGATATTTTAAGTTATTTATCATTCCCAAGTTGTCTTTATTTCCTCCATGTAGGACTGAAGTCCAGGCTATGCATTATAAAGTGGGCCCGTTATGTCCGGGTGGTGCCTCTTCTGACTACGTACATATAGCCTTGGCAATACTGACAGTCCACAGTATGAAGATGTCTCTTTTTTGGTTACGTTTTTGTTGGCTAACCTTAGAGTCTTTCATGTTGGAGACTTTCATGAGAGCATATATGAGAACAAGATCATAAATCATCCTGGTGATGGGTCCTCTGTGTTTGCAGTGGACTTGCTGATGGAAGGACTTCACTTAGGGGGATCAGGTGGGAAGCCACTCTCTAGACATTGAATTGGTAAACCTCTAAATGACAGATTGTGGAAGTTTTGGGGTGTTCAATTCTTTTTTAGAGAAGAACCTCTGCAGTTTTTCTGGGGGTCCATGTCAGGCCACCACATGACTGCTAGGTGAGAGTGGTGGGGAGGAGGGTGAGATTCAGCCCCACGTCTTACTTCTACCCATTGTTGTAGGTGCTAGCAGGGGTCCAAAGGATAATTTGCTCCTGTTTGGCTGCTGTCCCCCTCCCCACCCCCCCACTAAGCACATTCCAGTTCTTGGCCTCCTGTGCTTGGATCGATCAGTTACCTCCCTGTTTTTGTGTGTCTAATGAAATATATGTAACGTGAAATTTAGTTTTCACCATTTTTTTAAAGTTTTTATTATTATTATTATTTTTATTGGGGAATATTGTGTTTGTCTAGGGCCCATCAGCTCCAAGTTGTTGTCCTTCAATGTAGTTGTGGAGGGTGCAGCTCACTGGCTCATGTGGGAATCGAACTGGCAACCCTGTTGTTGTTCAGAGCTCACGCTCTAACCAACTGAGCCATTCAGCCGCCCCAGATTTTACCATTTTTAAATATACAGTTCAGTGGCATTAACGACATTCACATTGTTGTGCAACCCTCACCACCATTCACCTCCAGAACTTTTTCATCTACTCAAACTGAAACCCTGTATCTATTAAACAATAACTCCTCATTCTCCCCTCTCTACAGCTTCTGGAAACCACCATTCTATTTGGTTGGTGCAAAAGTAATTGTGGTTTAAAAGGTTAAAAATAATTGCAAAAACTGCAAGTACTTTTGCACCAACTTAATACTTTCTATCTCTATGAATTGGATTACTCTAGATACATCACATAAGTGAAATTATATATTTGGTTTTTTTTTGTGTCCATCCTCTATTTTACATTTTTAATAAGCCTGTTGAAATTTCTTATCTCTTGTTATGGATTTGCATCTTTTACCTCCTTTACTATTATTTTAGCAGGGGGAGGTATGGAGATAAAAGCATAGGGCTAAATATCCATCTTTAACCAGGAACTCTCTCATTTTGAAAAAGGAAGATTTCAACAAAACGATACTGTATGATTCCACTTATATGAGGTATCTAGAGTAGTTAAATTTATAGAGACAGAAAGTAGAATGGTGGTTATTAGGGGCTAGGGATGGGTGCTTAGTGGGGAGTTTTATTGTTTTATGGGTATGGAATTTTAGTTTGATATGATAAAAAAGTTCTGGAGATGGATGGAGGTGATGGCTGTACAACAATGTGAATACACTTAATGCCATAGAATTGTACACTTAAAAATAGTGAAAATGGTAAATGTTATGTTATGTATATGTTACCACAATAAAAACTTTTTTTTTTAAGATTTTTTTATTTTTAGTGGGGAAGGGGAACAGGACTTTATTAGGGAACAGTGTGTACTTCCAGGCCTTTTTTCCAAGTCAAGTTGTTGTCCTTTCAATCTTAGTTGTGGAGGGTGCAGCTCAGCTCCAGGTCCAGTTGCCATTGCTAGTTGCAGGGGGTGCAGCCCACCATCCCTTGCAGGACTCGAGATGTTGAGCCAGCAACCTTGTGGTTGAGAGCCCACTGGCCCATGTGGGAATCGAACTGGCAGCCTTCAGAGTTAGGAGCATGGAGCTCCAACCACCTAAGCCACTGGGCTGGCCCCACAATAAAAACTCTTTAAACGAAAGGGCATATTTAAGGTTTCTATCTTCACTGTATATAATTTTATTATTATTAAATGTCGGAGCAAAGGTAGCTCCTTCAAAATGTTATGGAAGATGAGGCTTTAATTCTGGGAATGACAGTATCTTATATTGGACCTACTTACCTGTTGATAACAATTATTAACTCTGGACAAAAAAATAAATAAATAAAAATTAAATGCTATTGCCTGAAGGCAGTGGTGAGCAATCTAAAGCAGGTAGGAACTGAAGGGAACATGAGTCTTGTAAGAAGGGAAGGAAACTGGGTTAGCTTTAATTTATCAGGCTTTTCCTCTGAGGGCACTTCCAGTTATTGGCAATACGTGACACATGACACTTGACACATGGTACAGTAGAGCTAAAATATAAAGTGATGGTCTTACTAGCTGAAGAAACTGAGGTTAGATTTTAGGGTTGCAAAAACAGCTGGAAATTGAGGAAGGGTATCCCAGAAAAGGGAGAGTCACAGGGAGAAGCTACAAAATATGCATATAAATTCCTGTCAAACCTCTGGCTGACTCCTGAAGAGAACATGCATGGGGCAAGATCTCAGGGAACCCAGCTGAGAGTATTAGCTAGAATTTTAGGCAGAAATTTCAGCACTAGTTTGAAATTCCAGTTCTAACAAATAGGATGGGCTATGTGAACTCCTAAAGCTTTCTATTGACACCCAAAAGGGCCATGTCTTACAAGTAAGCCCAGGGTTAAGGGTTATCAGAAATAAAAAAACATCCATGGGATAGATTTAATAGCAGACCAGAGAGTCAACTTGAAGACAGGTCAGTAGAAATTTTTTAAATGAAATTAGGGGGAAAAAATGATTGAAAAAGATGAACAGAGTCTCAGTGACCTGTGGGACAATATCAAGTGGTTTAATGTGTGTGTATTCGGAGTCCCAAAAGGAGAAAAGAAAAAGAACGGTACAGAAAAATGATTTCAAAGACCAGCATTCCACATTTTCCCAATTCAGTGAGATACGTTAACCCACAGGTCCAAGATTCAAAAGAGAATCTATAGTAGAGTTTCATAGCTGCTCTTGCACTTTTTCCTGAAGTGTATGCGAAGATGTAAAGTTTTCAGAGAGGGCACTGAGTCTCTGTGGGCAGCCACAAGAAGGGATATGAAATTAAAATTCAATGACTTCTAGGCCCTCTGTCAACCCAATGCAGAGGAATGTAGAGGGCCAACCCCAATATGAGGAAACTTCAGTAACCAGAGCACAGTGGGCCAGGAAACAATTACAATGGCATATTTCTGTGTCTGCAGTCTTTATGAGCAGCTCTCTCCAGGGCTGGGGCTAGGGTGAGGCAAGGTAGGCACCTAGGGTGCAAAATTTAACGAAACATTCATTGTCTCAAGGTGCGGTTCTACTAAAGATACTGCTCCACCACACTGCTGCCTGCCTATTCAAGGAAGTCAAGATAACATCTGTGAAAGGAAAGCAATATCATACAGCACTAGGGATTATGATCCAATGAACTGACTTTGCATGCTGTGAGATGATAACAGCTAGCACATTGATGTACTGTTAACAAAGCATTTTATCCTTTGATCTTCACATGTCCTATGTTGTAGAGCAGAGAAGCAGTATTATCATACTCCTCTCTTTACAGTGGGAAAACTAAGGGCCGGAGAAGGTGATGGTTTTGACCTCAGGTGGTCAATGGTTAAGCCAAGACTTGCACTTGTCTTTTCAGTCCAAACCCCAACTCTTTCTATTACAGCACCCAGCTAGAAGAGAAAGTAATCTACTCAATTACTAATTCAGCTCTACTTTGTGTGCAGAATTCCTGTTCTTGCTGTACCTCATAGTTTGACTAATTATATGGTCTGTTGGTTGACCTGAGTTATTGAGATATAAATAAGTAAATTATGATAATAGGCATAACAATTGGCAAATAAAAGTGGTAAAGTAATCAATATATTACTACAAAACACTTCCATAAAAATTGGCTTTTTCTAGAGGTTCAAAGCATTATAAAAAGAAACAAATTACAGTGGAACAACTTTTAGAGTATATTTATAGAAAACAATTTTAGGACAAAAGTAAAAAAATAATTGAGCAAAATAATGAAAACAACAGTAAATTATTACTGTATTATAGTAATTATGTAAATTACATAGCAGTAATTCTTAAATTTGCAAGTTATTGGAGTCCTTACCAAAATTATTGTATTATTGAAAGTGATATTTCGACAAATGCACACCACTTCTAAAAAAATGTGAAAAGTTAGAGGTACTTCATGGGGTATCATTTTAAAGAATTGCTCGCCAGATACACTTCACTACTTACAAAATCTGGGCACCATATTGGTGTTTGTTGGAATTCCAAAGTGTCTTGGACATGAGCATGATCTATTGTCAGTAAAATGGCAACCCCTTACAACATCTTCTGGGTAAGGGAAATGTGCCGCTGGTCTAGTGGTGGGCATTGTGGTGATGGCAGAGGTGGCGGTAGTCATGGTGGTGGGGTGGTGGTGTGTTAAGTGAATCAGAGAGGGAGTCAAAGAAACCTCCAGAGGTCTTAAGTCTGTCACAAGAACTTTGTAGTTCAAATATCAAGATGAAAGAAATTAGTTAGATAAGCTAGAAAGAAAAGACATTCCAGAGGGAGAGGGTGGGAAGAATGAGGAACTGGCCTGCAGCGGGTCTTCCCTGTTCTGTTGTTGAGAAAGTGAGCACTGAACCTGGGGCCTGTTGCCAAGGTGAGTGGCTGCAGGCAAGGGAGGCTGGGAGGCACTGCCACAGATTGCTCCTGACTCTCCCGGGGGCAATGTGGAGAGAGCAGCCAGTTTGCAGATCCCTTCACAGGTGAACAGCTGTGGGGACCAGCTCAGCCTGGCTGAGGCTGTTCTGAGAAGTGTTTGGGATTTTACAGAGACTGCCCCTTGCATGAGGGGAAGGGGCAGATTACAAACGGAGACCACATACCATATACGCATCTAAATGTTTAAAAATTGTAATTCAAGCAATTGATGGTTAAATAAAATGTGATATCCTTTTTCTCTGGATAAACTATACTTTCAAACTGACCTGGCAGGCCAGGTTCAAATGTGGAATTCTTGGACTCTTTAGAATTCCTCACCAGAACATGGTGAAGTGGGGAGAGCCAGCCCCAACTGTGGCCTGATCCTTCCTCTCTTCCTACTGTCAGCTCTTTCCCACACTGTGAAGGCCTCACTTTCACACTCAACTGTGCCTTCAAATCTGTTTGTACTCCTCAAAGCAGTCATCTCTTGTCACATTCAAGCCTGGGGAAATGCACACCTTAGTGGCAATATACCATGCCTCAGCGTGGTAGACGGGAGAGAGAGGCCTACCCAGGCCCACCAGGAAATGGGCTTGAGGATGTTTGGGCATAGAACTCTGGAGTTCTTAGTAGTTGGGGCATGACTTACAATAGGGGTCAGCAAACTCATCTCATGTGCCAAATCTGGGACTTCCACCTGTTTTTATAAATGAAATTTTATTTGAATATATCCACGCTCCCTCATTTACATATTATCTATGGCTGTTTTCTTTCTACAATGGCAGAGTAATTGTGACAGAGATCATATGGCCTGCAAAGCCTAAAATATTTACCCTCTGGCCTTTAAAGAAAAAGTTTGCTGACCTCTGGTCTAGAAGGTGGGGGGGGGTGGTGGCAGGCTCCAGTGGGCTTGCCTCCGTGGCTCTAGACTGGAGAGACAGGGCTAGAGGAGGGCCTGAGTGACAGTCCCCAAAGTGTGGAGCCCCAAACCTGAATCTAACCATGAGGAAACATCAGACAAATCTAAACTGAAGGACATTCTGCTAAAACAAGGCCTATACTCTTCAAAATGCCCATGTCACAAAAGACAAAAAAGGGGTAAGGAGCTATTCCCAATTAAAGAAGACTAAAGAGACATGACAACTGAAAACAGTGAGACGACTAAAAGATTGCATCTGGGACGAGGAAAAAATACGCTATAAAGAACAATATTAGGACAACTGATTAAATTTTCAATGGTCTGCTAATTAGATAATAACATTGTTTTAATGTTAATTCCCAATTTGAGAATTATACTATGATTATGTAAGTAGATGTCTTGTTTTTAGGAAATTTACAATAAAGTATTTAAGGGTAAAGGGATGGATGCAACTTACTTTCAAATAACAACCACAACAACAACAATAGTGCATATACAGAGGGGGCCAAAAAAAAATGTACATACATTTTAAGAAAGGAGAAAACTATATTAAAATTGTAACACTCAATATAGACTGATAACAAAAGATGAATACGAGTCACATTTGACTTCTGCAATTACAAGAGGTGCTCAAAGTAGTTACCATCTGTGTAATTTTAATACAGTTTTTTCCTTTCTTAAAATACCCTGTTTCCCCAAAAATATGACCTAGCCAGACAATCAGCTCTAATGCATCTTTTGGAACAAAAATTAATATAAGACCCAGTCTTATTTTACTATAATATAAGACCAGGTATAATATAATATAATATAATATAATATAATATAATATAATATAATATAATATATATAGCACCAGGTCTTATATTAACTTTTGCTCCAAAAGATGCACTAGAGCTGATTGTCCGGCTAGGTCTTATTTTCGGGGAAACATGGTGTATACACATTTTTTGGGCACCCTCTGTATATACTTGTATAGAAAATAAAAATAAAGCAAATGTGGCAAAATGTTAACAACTGGTGAAGCTCTGTAAAGTCTTTCCAGAAGTTCTTTATATTCTTTTTGCAAACTTTTCTATGAGTTCAAAATTATTTCATAATAAAAAGTGAAAAAATAAAATGTGGGGACAAGGCATTTCCTTTGTCGTCTTTACCCACTGGACCCTGCCCCCACCATTATTTTCACTATAGTTCAACAAATTATAACAAATAAATGAAAAGGAAATGAGTATAGCTATGGAAAGGAAAATAAAAAATGGTCATTTTAGGCAGCTGATGTAATTACCTGTGCAAGGTCCATCAGTGGTGTTCTTAGGTTTATTCAGGCTTACAAGATGACCACAGACCATCTATTTTGAAGGATATAGGGCAGGAACCACAGCAATCAGCAGGGCAGCTTCTGGCATTCTTTGCAGCCAGGGTCCTTGCCACAGTTCCCTCAGTAGGTGCAAAAAGCTGAGGTCCATATCGGGTCTTTACAAGAGCTGCTCTGATTTAAAAGCCCCATGTCTCACAGGAAACAATCTCACAATTCCATTGGCATAGATTTCAGGGTCTCTGCTAAGGACATGTCCAGTTGTATGAGGTCTAAACTCAGGAAAGCAAAACCAGTGATTTCCCTATCAGGTAGTTATAGGTCTGTTAGTCTGGCTGGAATTTACCAATGATCATTTTTACTATAAGCAACATTGCCTAAAAACATAGTTGATACATACTTTCAGGGAAAAAAACCTAAGGTTAGATTCTCGTGCAGAAGAGTTTTGTTAAACCTTTGCCCATAGTCCATCCCCATGACTTTAGTTAACACTTTTAATATAGAAAATGACAAGTTAGTACATGTTGCGATCATCAAAATTTGTATTACCCAGTGGGGTAAGGATGTCCCCTTCATATTCTAAGTGACTGGAATAGTCTCTGGCCATCTGTCTTTATAGTGCCTACAGCACCCTTTTTATTCTGGGAATTCTAGGCATTTCACACCAAATGATATAACACAATAGTTTTTAGCAAACCAAAAAGACGACAGTAAAATTTATTTAACCATTTTAGAAAAAAGTTTATTTTTTCCCTACGTACCACGTGTAAACCAAGGGTTTTTATCCAGTCTGAAGGAGAGCACAGGCCTTTAAAACAACCAATTAATTGCTTTAAAAATTTCCTCTGGCAGTTTAGAAGCTGTTTGCATTCCCATCAGTTTTCACTAGATGGCAGCAGAGGACACTGGTCAGGCTTATATTCGCTCAGGCACTCTCGGTCCATACATAGCTTTTGTTGGACTCTGGGCTTGACACACATGGAGAGGTTCTTTAACCTTTTATCGGTGACCCCAAATCTTATTAAATTGTTGTCATTGTAGCCCTGCTTGACCTGCTGGCCACTACACAGCTATTTGTCTGCTTTTGCCCTCTGTTCTTTTGGGTGCTATCAAACATTTCTCCATGTAGATTAAAGTTTGAATGGAGTTGAAGTCAAATTGGCAGTTCCACAAGCTTTATCAGATGGTACTCCTATCACAAGCCTGGGGTTTTTGGGTTCATTCTCTTGTTTTTGCAGCCCCCTCCGCCCACCAATCAGCCAAACATTAATATGTGCCTGTAGCCCAGATGCCATGTCCCTTTCATGAACAGTGAGCAATTTCTCCTCTCAGTATGAATTTGGTTTTACTCCAACCTGCATTTGCCCAACAAAGGGATGATTTATCCCCTGTCAATGGGGTAGAGTTTTCAACATCAGAGAGTGGGCAAATGGACTCCTACCAAGGCATTCAATGCCTTGTCAGCATTTCCTTCCCCATTCCTCTATCTCATAGTCCATTGGTCAAATTGAATTGAGGGTCTGGAAGTTTACCCTACTACTGCCACCACTCCAATGCCCATGGGATGGTCTTAGATTCAACTATACATTCAGACTCACTAGACTACTGGGGGCCATACATGACATTAGCCTATTTGGAACGACATAGGACAAGAGCCACATGTGCCAGCCAGGCAGGGCACTTTTAGATATTCCTAGCAGTGGGAATCTTTGTAGCAGTTTATTCAGCAGATGTCTCAGGTGCGAGAAGGCAAGATCTACGTTGGGCAAGTGTACAAATTGTCCTGATTTCATGCCCTCCAGCAAATAGTATTTCTGGTAACAACTCCATAGGCATGGCTTCCAGGGTCCCCAAACGGGTCTTACAAGTTAGAAAAGGAACCCAAGGCTATGGTGACTCCCTGTCCAGATAAAAGTTACAAACCATGGGTTATTTTTATTATAAGCAATGTTGCCTGGTAACATAGTTGACACATACCATCTTTATCTGTTTCAAGGAACACAGAAAATTAATCAAAAGCCAGATTCTCATACAAAGGAGAAATGGTTTTTTTGTTTTGTTTTTAGAAAATATTTTAATACTTTACCCATAACCTAGAAATTAAAAGAATCAAATGAAAAACTACTAAAAGGAATGAAGGTGTTCAGCAAGATGGTTAGATTTTTAAAAAAAGTCTTTTTATGTACCAGCAATGATTAGAGAATGTAGTCGGATAAACATTTCTTCATAACAGCAGCAGAAACCATAATTACTTAATATACATCATATACATAATATGCCAAAAAATATCCAAGCCCTATATGAAGAACACCTAAAACTTGATTGAAAATTCCTGAATGAACCATGTTAATTGGATAGAGAGTCAATATTGTAGAGATGTACAAGTAAGTACCCTCCAGATAAACTACAAATATGGTGTAATCCCAATAAATATCCCAATAGAATATTACTAAAGAATTTGAAAAATCTATTCTAAAGTTCACCTGGAAGTATACATGTGCAAGAAAATTTTGAAAGAAAAAGAGGTGGACTCATTTTGTAGATATCAAACCTACTAGAAAGTTATAGTGACCAAGCGTGCAGTTTTGGCCCAGAAAATAGACATACGTATCAGTAGAACGGAATAATTATGTTCAGAAATAGACACTTTAGATTTCTTTTATGTTTATGTAACGTACACACACGAAATAGAAATATGTGTACAGAACAGTGGATTTTTCCATGTGTATATATGTGGTTAGCCACCACACAGATCAAGATACAGATGATTTCTGATACCCCAGTAGCTTTACTCGTGCTCTCTTTTAGTCTTTATTATTCCCCCATCAAAGGTAACCTTGGTTAGTTTTGCCTTCCTACGAACTTCATATAAATTGAACCATACAGATATAATCTTTTGTGGTTGGCTTATTTTGGTCAACATTGTATTTGTGATATTCATCCATGTGCTTGCATGTAGCAGTAGATTGCTCTTTTTTATTATTGTAGTACAGTAAGTCCTCACTTAATGTTGTCCGTAGGTTCTGCAACTTCAAGTGAATCAAGATATAACGAAACCCATTTTATCCTAGGCTAATTGATATACACAAGAGTTAAGTTTCCACAGCATCTCTCGATGTGACAACAAAAGGATACTGACCAAATTGATGACCTGCTGTATTCTACTCTATAAAATAATCTGCGATTTTATGAATGCAACACAATGTAATTATCCATTCTAGTGTTGATGGATATTGGGGTTGTTTCCAGAGAGTCCCAAACACGATGAACCAAAAAGGCCCACACCAAGACACATCATAATTAAAATGCTAAAGGTTAACTACAAAGAGAGAATCTTAAAAGCAGCAAGTAAAAAGTACTTATGTAGTTACCTACCAAGGTAGCTCCCTTAAGACTATCAGCTATTTCTCAACAGGAACTTTGCAGGCCATAAAGGACTGGCAGGAAATTTTCAAAGTGATGAAAAGCAAGGACTTACAAACAATGGTACTCTACCCAGCAAGACTATCATTTAAAGTCAAAGGACAGAGAAAGAGTTTCCCAAACAAGAAAAAGCTAAAGGAGTTCATTATCACCAAACCAGGTGATGTTAGAGGGACTTCTTTAAGATGAAGAAAAACAAAAAAGATAAAAATATGAATAATAAAATGGCAATAACTACATATCTATCAACAATTACTTTAAATGTAAATGGATTAAATGCTCCACTCAAAAGATAGGGTGGCTGTAAAAAAGAATGAAATCTTACCATTGGCGAAAACATGGACTGACCTAGAGGGTATTATGCTAAGTGAAATAAGTCAGACTGAGAAAGACAAATACCATATGATTTCACTTACATGTGGAATCTAAGAACAAAATAAGTGAACAAACAAAACAGAAACAGACCCATAGACACAGAGAACAAACTGATGGTTACCAGACAGGAAGGGGTTGGGTGAGAAAGGTGAAGAGATTAAGCAGTAGAAATTGGTACTTACAAAAGAGTCATGGGGATGTAAAACACAGTACGGGGAATATAGCCAATAATATTGTAAAAACTATGCATAGTGTCAGATGGGTAGTGGATTCATGGGGGGGAATCACTTCATAAATTATATAAATGTCTAACCACTACACTGTACACCTGAAACTAACATAAAATAATATTGAATGTCAACTATAATTTAAAAAAATAGTCACACCAAAAAAATGTATACAAGTGGACACTTTGGTCAACATTGCTCAAGCAGTAGTTCGCCGTAATCAGTACTGTCTGGGCGCTGATGGTAACTACTTTGAGCACCTCTTATAATTGCAGAAGTCAAACATTCACCTTTTGTTATCATTATATATTGAGCATTACAATTTTAATAGCTTTTTCCTTTCTTAAAATGTGTATACACTTTTTTGGCACCCTCTGCATATGTAACTAGTATAGTGCCAGGTGGGCAGGAGAGGAAGCATCAGTGGAGTTTTCAGAAAGGGCAGATGGCCATAGATGAACCACGCCTGGAAGAGACTTCTGCAGGTTGCTGTGATCCAAGGCAGAAAGATGGGCATAGCATGGGTGTCCAGGGTTGAGGGCCACAACAGGAGCAGCGACAACAGAGACTTCCAGAAGCTCAGGCCAATGTCCGAACAGACAGCAACAAGTCACGCGCTCGCCACCAACCAAAGCGTCACCGGCACCTCCCAACCTCCCCTAGAGTGCGGGCACTAAGGCAGCGAGGTGGACAGGAGAGGGCACGGCCCCGAGGCTCGGTGGGCGTGCCCCAGACGCTAACCCCGCCCCGGCCACGGCCACACCCACACCCCACGCCCTGGCCGCTGTTCTGGGCCCCGCTAGGAGGAGCATCTGCCGGGGTGCTGAGCTGCTGTCCGCCCCAGGTGAGTGCGGCAGGGCTATCGCTGGCGCCCGGGGTTATTTGCACTGGCTGGTTTGCTGGAAGAGAAGGCGGGGCGTTGCTGGTACTGTGTAGGATGATGTTCCCTCGGTCCCTCCGGTCACTTGGGACCGAGCCCCCGAGTCCCGGAGTCCGTCGGGAGTGGGGCAGCCAGGACACAGGAGGTGCTGCTCTCTCTATTCTCTTGCCGGCTTCAGGCGCAATATTGCAAAAGAGATGCAGCACCTGGGTGGTTTGCTTCATCCTGGGTGGGGAGTTGTTGGTTTAAATACAGTGAGTCCTTCCCGAGCTCGTGAAAGATAACCTGGCTTAAGATGAAAACAAAGTCTCCAGTCCCATCTGGAAATAAAAGAGTTCTTAGGGGCAGCCCCATTAGATTGCCACTGTAAATATATAGATTGCCACAATAAAGATATGTTTTCGTATCTTTTCTTGATGCAAAGCAAAATAAAATATATTCTTCTCAAAGGATTGTTCTACTACTCAGTTTCCTTTGTGAAGACCACCTTAAAATGTAATGTGAGTGCCAGGTTAGTATGTGAGTGCATGAGGAAACTGAGGCACAGGAGCAAAGTTGCCTCGCAATGATCTCACACTTACGTGGCAGAGTCAAGACTGGGATCTCAACATTTTGGCTTCAGAGTTTGTGCTCTTCTTGACTGTTCACTATTGCCTCCAGCCCAGTTTCTTGTCAGATTGTGGTAAGACATTTACTTCAATTGCTTTTTTTTAATTTTTTATAAAGAATAAACTGTATGGATCCTGGATCCTGGATCCTGGATCTTAACTTGCCTCGCTAATAGATGAGGCTAACGTTGCCCATGGTAACCGGATGTATTCTAGTCACACCTGAATTTAAAAGACATCAGTTAGGAAATTGTTATTTTACTTGAGATCAAGTTATGAAAAACTTATTTATGATTCAAAACAATCTTCATTTAATTTTTGTCTTAAAGTAGTCAACTTTGTATGTGAGAATACCTGCAATTTTTGGTAATTTTTGTCCATTCCTTAGAGTTACAGACACTCCCTTAAAAAGGAAACCCATCTTCACTTTTGGCTGGCCCCACCTCCTCTCCAGGGCTAAATGGTGTCTGCTAGCCAGCTGAATAGACTCATAAGGGACCATGACCATCAGGCTTCTCTTGATGCTTGTCCTGTTGCTGAGTTTTGTTTCCCCAATATAGCAATGTTGAACACTTTAGGAACACAAATATAAACTCTCAATAGATGACAAACTAAAGCACAAACTTCCCTTACAAAACAGTACTACAGCTTTCCTTCTGTGTAGGCAAAGCATTTTAGGTGGACCTTAGAGGTTCTGGTTATGTTTAATTTCAGTAGTGTATTTTTTATGTGTTGTCAGGAACAGATGCATAGTTTTATGGATGAGTTTTCTTTTTCCCTCCTTTCTAGTAGTTTTATGATTTTACAGTTGCCATCACATGTTATCCTCCTCGTGCACCCCCGCACCCCACCCAGAGCCCGATCTTATGATATTTTGCTGCTCTTGTTCTGTGATTATATTTGGGGATCTCAGATCCAGCTTGGCTTAGAGTCTCTGTTCTTTACCTCCCCAGGCCCATAGCTTCCTGTGAAGTTAGGGTACCTAGATCCAGTTGGCAGCTATCTTTTTCAAGCTCTTTTGAAGAGGAAGGGCCTCAAGCCTCAAGTTTGGCTTGGAACTATAGTCTTGCAGAGAGCAAGACTCCTCAACCCTATAGGAACTGAGTTCCTGGCTGCTAGAGATGGGCGCCATCCCCAGGCCCCAGTACGCCTGGGGATGCCCTCCTGTCACCATTGTGTCTATCTGTATCTTGTCTACTGGGTTGATTTTCTTGTTCTTGAGCCCAACTGTGGCTTATTGGTTTTTTCTTTTTATATTTTATCACTCATTGTAAGCTCCCAGAGGATAGGAGCTGTCAGTTTTGTTCATCACTGTATCTCTAGCATTCAGAATGGAACCCGCCACATAGTAAGTATCCAATATATATTCATTGGATAAATAAATAAAGGAAAGACTTTGTTTTGAAGAAGTGTGTGTCAAAGCGTGAACTTGGGAGTCATCCAGAAGCAGAATTTTTTTATTTTTTTATTTTATTTAATCCAGAAGCAGAATTTGACATGTTCTCCAGGATGTATATTCTAAAGAGCAAAATGTGGTATTATTCTAATATTGACATCTAATTCTCTTTTTAAAAACCACATGCAAACTTTCCACTCTTGTCTTTGTTTCATATCTAATATATTTATAGTTTCATAAATATATCTGGAAAGTATAACCAGATTTTTTTCGTTAGCAATAGATTTCTATAGGATGAGAATTTGTTTAAAACTTCTAATTTTATCAGGTTTTTGTTGTGCCAGTTATCAATCTCTGGGTAATGAACTGCTCCACAACTGAATGAGTTAAAACAACAGTCATTTCATTATTTTCTTACAGTTTTGTGGGACAGGAATTCAGACAGAACACAGTAAGGAAGATTCATTTCTGCTCTATGATATCTGAGACCTCAGCTGGGGGCTGGCTGGAAATCTCTCTCTATTCATGTAGTTTCAGGACTTCCCTACATGTGTCTCTAGCATGGTGGCCTTAGGGTAGTTGGAATTCTTACATAGTGGCTGAGGGCTCCAGGAGTGACTGTTTCAAGCTCAGCTGCTTGTCTCTTAAGGGTTGGACCCAGACACTGGCAGGGCATCACTCTTGCAGTATTCTACTGGTCAAAGCAGTTATAGAATCTGCCCAAATTTAAGGTAAGGCGACAAAGACTCCACCTATCATGGGAGGAGTGTTAATTTATGACTATCTTTAATCCACCACATTGAATATTAGAAAAATATCTTCACTAGAAGGAATCTCAGAGGTAATATCTTCTAACCTGCCACGCTCTGGACATTTCTTTCATAAACAGCATCTCCAACAAAAGCAGTTCAATTATTGGGCAAATGTTTCCAATGAAGTGAAAGTAAGCCTTTGTTTTGGTGTGAGATTGGCATCTGATGTTAACTTTGAGAGAAAGTGAACCACAAAAATGGACAGTTGATTTGATCACTAAGAGTTCTCGTTTTTTCTCTAACCTTTTTAAAGTTTGTAATACAAAACTCCAATTAAAGCAACAGTTATGATGATACCCAGGGAAAGTGGGACTCTCTGGGATGCTGAAAATCTAAACCATGACTAGATAGGGGCTAGACGATTTCGGGTCTGAAAATGCTTTGGGCATATTTATAGAGGAGACCAGGTAGCTCTTGGCTTGTTGTTCTGCCAGTAGTTTAGATATTCTTTTACAGGTAGCGTAAATCTATTGAAGAATTTTAATGAGGAAGTGACGTCACAAATTAGGAATTTTAGGAGGCTCACCCTGTAAGTATTGTAGAGAATTAATTAGGAAAGGCTAAGTCCAGTTGTAAGTCTGTTTCATTAGTCCAGGGCTGTGAACTGAGCCTGGGTCATTAGTGGTAGAAATGAGGAGACAGATTTCAGAGTCATTTAGGAGATGGACTTTAAAGGGTTTGGTGATAGAGTAGATGAAGGTGGTAGGAAGAGGGAGAGAAAAATCTAGGATGAGTTTGGCTTGAAAAGTACTAAATAGATGGTGATGTGTTAATTAAATTAAAAAGCAGGAGGAAAAGGTTGGAAAAGAAGGATGAGTTTGATTCCAGGGTGTAATTTACATATAATGAAATGCGTAGATCTTGAGTGTACAGCTCAATCAATTTTGACAAATGTGTATACTCATGTAACTCATAACCCTATGAAGATATAGAGCATCACCTGTAGAGAGTTCCCCTGTGGTCCGTCCCAGTCAATCCCTTCTCCAGAAGCAGCCATTACTCTGATTTCTAGCACCATAGATTAGTTTCGCCTGTGGTAGCCTTCTGAATAGAAGTATGCTCTATGTACTATTCTGGCTTTTCTCACTCAGCATAACGTTCTTTAGATTCATTTACATTGTTGTGTGTATCGATAATTCATTCCATTTTATTACTGAGTAATTTTCTCTTCATATGACTGTGGACACCTGGGCTGTTTTCAATTTTGACACTGATATAAATAAAGCTCCATGGACATTCTTATACAAGGCTTTTTTGTGGACTTACGTTTGTATTTCTCTTGAATAAATACCTAAGATTGTGGGATTATTGGGTTTAAATTAAGAAAAAGAGCCTAACAGGTTTTCAATGTGTTTGTACCATTTTACATTCTACATTCATCTTTACCAATACTTGGTGTTGTCGGTCTTTTTCATTTTAACTGTTCCAATGGGTATGTAGAGGTATCTCATTATAGTTAATTTCCTTCCATTTTGCTGATGATTTATAAAGTAGAGCTCTTGACCTGTGCTCACTGGCCATTGATATATCTTTTGTTAACTGTCTATCCAAACCATTTAAAAAAATTGGATTGTCTGTTTACTATTGAGTTGTAGAAGTCTTCATGTATTTGTCAGATACACACATGTATTGAGAATATTTCTCCCAGTCTGTAGGTTGCCTATTCATATTCTTAATGAAGTGAGAGTTAATTCTGTGGCCTGGGAAAGTGCTTACGAATGGATAAACCCTCCCTTCTTCAACTTATGTTCCAGTTCTCCTCATCAAGCACTCTAGAATCTAATCTCATAGCACTCTCCTGCTTTTGCTGGTACGTGCTGGGTAGGTGTTATAGCTCCTTTAGGGTATAGTCGCTTTTCTTATCAGCCTCACAGGCTTATGTTGTGACTTAATCCTAATTTTAAGAGTAAATTACAGTTGGGATTAAAATCCTGGTGGCCAGAAAGGACAGAATCTGAGGATCCATACCCCCACTGGGATGGGGGTGAGTGGGTGAACTGTCTTGTGGGGGAGTCACCTCTGCATCATCTCCAAGCAAGGGGACAAGAGGAGAGCTCTGAGTGGGAAGAAGTGAGTTACTTCTGTCGGCTTGGACTGTTCAGGGGAAGCTGGGTATTCAAGATTTTCAGGGACATTGATCCAGATAACTCCTTCCCATTATTTGCCATCTGGGCCCTGACCTTGACCTTGATGCAGCAGACCTGCCTTCCTTGGGAATTTATCCTTCTTTGGAGTTTGGCTATTCTGACCCATAAGCCTTGGAGCTGGTCCCCAGTTTCTCTGCCTTCCCACAGAGGAGATGAGAGACTGTATACTACCAAAGAGGCTGTGGTGGTTTTAAGCTATGTCCACAAATCATTTGACACTCCTCTCTTCAAGAGATGGAGACTAATTCCTCTCTCCTTGAGTGTGGGTGAGACTTAGTTACTTGTTACAAATAGAATAAAATGGAAGTACTGTTGTATGTTTTAGAAACTAGGTCATAAAAGGCATTTGGCTTCTTCCTTGCTCTCTCTCATATTGTGTTCTGGAAGAAGTCAGCTGACATGTCATGAGGAAACTCTGGAAACTGATGGAGAAATCCTTGAGTTGAGGAACTGAGGCCTCATGCCAACATCCACACGAGTGAGCTTAATCCTTCAGCCCCAGTCAAGTCTCCAGATGATTGTACCCCATCTGTTATCTTTTATTGCTTTCTCTCTCTCTCTCTTTCTTTCTCTCTCTTTTTCTGTCTGTTGGTTGTGGGACATTGGTTGCAAGTAAGCTCATCTTACTAATAGAGGCAATTCTAACAATTAAAGAAAATTGTTTTGCTATACAGATAAAAGGAGAGCGTGTTAGGAAAATAAAAAATAGTAAATTAAGGTTAGACTTTGAAATACTGGACATCAACGATGGTCTAGAATGAGAAACTCAAAAATAATGGTACATTATTAGAGTAAAAGAGGCATCAGCAAACCATGGCCTATGCTTTCACAACCTGTTTGTTTTTTTAAAATCTCCAGATGTTATGATATTACAGTGGTACAGTTTTTATTTTACAACATTTTTGATACCTATTTCACATACCATACAGTTCACCCATTTGAAGTATACAGTGCAGTTCTTAGTATATTTACAGAGTTGTACAACCATCACCACAATCTAATTGTAGAATATTTTCAGTACCCCAAAATGAAACCCCATACACATTAGCAGTCACTCTCCATTCCTGCCCCACCACTTGACCCAGCCCGAAGCACCACTATTCTGTCTCTAAGGTTTATCCATTCTTGACCTCTGCTCATTGAATTCTGTGGATCTTCCAAATGATGATACATTTCATTATACAAAAATGAAACAAAGCAAAACAAAACAAAGCAAAAAACCCTAAATTAATTAAAGACTTTTTCACTGACTTATCAGAAGAGTGTTAACAGTAGTAGGAAGCTGTCAAGCATTTTGTGTCAGAATGTTTTCCAAAATATTTTTTGCCATAAGCTTGAATTTTATCATTGCCAACAAATACTGTCAGTTGTTTTCCTTGAAGTGATAGGCTCACTTAGTTCATTTTTGAGAAAATGTATCCCAAACACCCAAGACTGAATAACCTGTTTGTCAATCGTTCTTTAAGTAAAACTGACATTCCATCAAAAGAATGGCTAGGTCAGCTTATAACTCAGATTGTCCACAAGTGATTTACCTTGAGACAACCACTGTACCTCAGCATGTTAACAAGTGCTTCCTTATACTTCCCATTTTATCTCATATTACGTATTAAATCAAAATGTTAAAAAGATGTGTATTCGAGAGATTTAACAAAGTTGAATAGTATTTACTGCTTCATCAAGAACAGTCTTTAGTGAAACTGGATTTTTTTGAAGTTTTTTTCCCCCCCTCTGATGTGAGACATGGCTGTGAAGAACACAAGGACCCTTTGGTGTCACTGCCTTGATTTATACTAAGACATCAGCTCACTTCCACTCATATCTATTCTCCTCCACCCAGGGGCAGATAACCCCATCCTAACTTCTAATATGATAGACAAGTTTTGCCTATTTTTGAACTTCATAAAAATGGAATCATAGAGTATGTATTTTTTTGTACCCAGCCTCTTTCACTCAACACTATGTTTGGGAGATGCATACGTGTGTGTTGTTCCAGTTTGTTCATTCTCATTGCTATTTATATTTTTCTGTATAAATATGTATTCTTTCTGCTATTGATGCACATTTGGGTTATGCCTATTTTTTGTTTTTGGCCCACATGAGTAGTGCTGCTATGAATGTTGTACCTGGTTTTTGATGAACGTATACACATGTTTCTGTTGGCATTTACGTAGGCTAGAATTGCTAGTTGTAAAGTATGTGTATATTCAGCTTTAACACTACTGCTAGTTGGTTTTCTATGATGTTATTTTTTTGAAATAATGAAATTAGATGGGAGAAACGACTTTGATTTACATATAACAAAATAAAAGGTGTGCAAATGTGTAGTAGGTTGGAGAGGCAAGTTTGGGGCAACACTATTCAGAGCCTGAAAGCCATGTGAAGGCAAGGTGGGTCGGGTGAGACCATGAAGATGGGGTTGGATTGAACCCCAGGTCCACTTCTTACATTCTATGTTACCTTGGCCAAGTTACTTAAACCTTCTTCAACCTTTGCTTCCTCTTCTGGAAAATGGGGATAATACTCACCTAAAAGGGTTGTTTTGAAGATTAAATGAATAATGTTTGAAAACTGCTTAGAAGAGGGCCTGGTACCTAAGACACCTCCCAACATATTAGTTTCCTTCCTCCCAAAGGATTTTATCTGGAGATATTAGGAGATATTGGTAATATTTGAACAGAAGATATATCACTAACTGTTATATCCTTTAAAAGGTTTAATAGTATAATCATAAGTCTGAGACTGAGTTGCGATCTCCTGGTTTTCTGCTGGTGGGTGTATTTTATGCCACCTGCAGGGTGGGAGTGGGTGCGGTTTAAGCTTCTTTCCCAAGAGGCTGTTTGCAAAATGCACAGCCTTGCCCCCACATTTACAGCACTTTGAAGAGTAGAAACAATTTATTGTCATCTAGTAGCAATAGCATTTCTGCATTCTTCTTTCTGTAGCATCTGCCCCAGAGGCTGAAGCCCTAAAAGGTAAAGTGCTGAGACTAACATACAAAAAATTGATCTTTGTCTTAGGGTAAAGAGATGACCATTGTTGTCACAGCCAAAGAAAGGCAAAGCAAAGGATCTGAAGCCCCAAAGTCTTCGGACCTAATAGCATGAGCACTGATGGCAGGTACAAGCCGAGGTTAAGGAACAGTATTAGGATCTTGACATTATACCCACAGATCTCATTTAAAAATTAACAAATGAATATTAACAAACAGAATTCAGCAATGCATGAAAAAGATCATACACCATGACCAAGTGGGATTCATTCCTGGTATGCAAGTTTGGTTCTACATCTGCAAATCAATTAATGTGATACACCACATTAACAAAATGGAAAATAAAAATAATATGATCATATTAATAGATGCAAAAAAGAATTTGACAAAAACCAGCAGCCATTTATGGTAAAAACTCTTAAGAAAATGGGAAGAGAGATACCCTATCTCAACATAATAAAGGCTTTATATGATAAACCCACAGCTAACATCATACTCAATGGGGAAAAGCTAAAACCATTCCCCTTAAGATCAGGAACAAGGCAAGGTTGCCCACTTTCTCCACTTCTATTCAACATAGTTCTGGAAGTTCTAGCCACAGCAATCAAACAAGAAATAAAAGGCATCCACATTGGTAAGGAGGAAGTAAAATTGTCATTATATGCAGATGACATGATACTATATATAGAGAACCCTAAAGATGCCACCAAAAAACTATTAGAATGGATAAATGAATTTAGTAAAGTAGCAGGATATAAAATTAACATTCAGAAATCAGTTGCATTTATATATACCGATAATAAAATATCAGAAGAAGAAATTAAGAAAACAGTCCCGTTTACAATTGCTTCAAAGACTATAAAATACCTAGAATAAATTTAACCAAAGAAGTAAAAGACCTGTACTCAGAAAATTATAAAACACTGAAGAGAGAAACTAAAGAAGACACAAATAGATGGAAACACATACCATGCTCATGGATGGGAAGAATTAATATAGTTAAAATGTCTATACTGCCTAAGGCAATATACACAATTTCTGTCAAACTACCAAGGACATTTTTCACAGAAATGTAACATATAATCTTAAAATTTATATGGAACCATAAAAAACCACAGATAGCCTTGGCAATCTTGAGAAATAAGAACAAAGTGGGAGGTATCATGATACCTGACATCAAATTATACTACAAGGCTATAGTAATCAAAACAGCATGGTACTGGCATAAAAACAGACACATAGATCAATGGAACAGAATAGAGAGCCCAGAAATAAATCCATGCCTATGTGGTCATTTAATCTATGACAATGGAAGCAAGAATTTATGATGGAGTAAAGACAGTCTATTCAATAAATGGTGCTGAGAAACCTGGACAGACACATGCAAAAAGTGAAGCTGGACCACTTCCTTACACCATATACAAGAATAAATTCAAAATGGATTAAAGACTTAAATGTAAGATCTGAAACCATAAAACTCCTAGAAGAAAATATAGGAAGAAAGTTTACAGACATTACCCAGAGTAATATTTTTACTGACATATTCCCTCGGGCAAGGGAAGAGAAAAAAACACATATGGAATTATGTCAAACTAAAGTTTTTTCATAGCAAAGGAAACCATCAATAAAACAAAAAGGGATCCTGCCAAACGGGAGAAGATATTTGTCAATGACATATCCGATAAGGGGTTGATATCCAAAATTTATAAAAAACTCACTCAACTCAACTCCAAAAAAACAAACAACCCAATTAAAAAATGGGCAGAGGACATGAAGAGATATTTTTCTAAAGAGGACATGCAGATGGCAAACAGACATATGAAAAAATGCTCAACCTCACTAATCATTAGAGAAATGCAAATAAAAAACACAATGAGATACCACCTCACCCCAGTCAAAATGGCTATCATCAATAAATCAACAAAGAGGATGTGGAGAAAAAGATATCCTTGTGCATTGTTGGTTGGATTGCAGATTGATGCAGCCACTATGGAAATCAGTAGGGAGGTATCTCAAAAGTCTGAAAAGGGAGCTACCTTATGACCCAGCAATTCCACTCCTACGTATCTATCCAGAGAAATCCAAAACTCTAATTTGAAAAAATTTATGCACCCCTCTGTTTATTGCAGCACTATACACAATAGCCAAGGCATGGAAACAACCGAAATGCCCATTGGTAGATGACTGGATTAAGAAACTGTGGTACATTTATACGATAGAGTATTACTCGACTATAAAGAAGAATGAAATTTTACCATTTGCAACGATATGGATGGACTTAGAGAACATTATGCTAAGTGAAATAAGTCAGACAGAGAAAGACAAATACCATATGATCTCACTTATATGTGGAATCTAAAGAAAAGAATAAACGAACAAACTAATCAGAAATAGTCTCAGAGATATAGAGGAAAAACTGAGGGTTGCTAGATGGGAGGGGGTGGGGATGAGGGAGAAGGTGAGGGGATTAGAAAGCACAATCAGTAACCACAAGATGGCCACAGGGATAGGAAAGACAGTTTGGGGAATATAATCAATACTGTTGTAAAGATTCTGTAGGGTATCCGATGGACACTTGTCTTATTAGTGAGACCACCTCAGGGATGGTGTAGATGCCTGATCACTGCGCTGTACACCTGAAGCTGAATCTGAATAATAATGATTGTCAACTATAATTAAATATATATATATATATACACACACACATATATATACACACACACACACATATATATAGATAATTGTATATAGTTATAAGAAGTGGAGTACAGCGTTAGGAATAGAGACAGTGGAAATGTAACAGCTGTATGCAATGTCAGAGGGGTAGTTGATGGGGGGAGGGGGATTATCACTTTGTGAGGGGTGTAAATGATAGATGTCTAACTATTACATTGTTTTGTACACCTGAAATAACTGAAATAAAAATTAACAATTGGACCTGAATGGAATGAAGTGAGGTGGCCTAGAGATACTGGTGTTTTGTCTGTGTGTAGAGGAGGAGAGAGCAGTGTGGAGGGCACCTCTTGCCTGACCAGTAGATGCAGGCTGGGTAAAGACATGTCTTCTTCAGCCTCATTGTGCAGCAGAGCCTGAATGTGTCAGCCTGTGCTGTAGCTATCTGCAGTCTCTTGCAATTAAACAAGGCGTGCAGCAGTGAGCATCCTACAGGTGTTTATCCAGAAACTGGTTGGGGAATAACTCTCTTCTCAAAGTTTATGTGAAAAAAGGGAAAGCTCCCTGCAGGGAGGCGGAGTGGATTAGTGACAGCTTCCTGTCATCCTTCGGTTTACACCATGCCAGAATAATCTTCCTAAAATACCACGTTGAGCTTGGAAAGCCCTGCATTTAACCTTGAAGTGGCTCTTATTACCTATAAAATAAATTTCAGACTTCTCATCCTGGCATTAATGGTCCTCACTGAGTTGACCTCATTCTGATGTGAGCCTTCTTTCTGATTGCTCACTAAACCGTATTCTTTATTTTAGCAAAGCTGGTTTAGTTGAGCATTTATGACTTTTTCGTGCTTTGTGCTTTTACAAATCCTGCTCCTTCTTTAAGGACTGATTCAGACTCATTTTCTGTCTTCCCTAAAGTTTTTTCTTACCAGCCCAGCTTCAAGTGTTTTTCTTCCTGTGAATTTCCATAGAAAGAAGTTGTTCATATTCAATTTGGCAACTAATCTTGTGCCACCATGTGATATTTTATATCAGACTGTTATTTATATCTTTTTCTCTTTACTTTTTAAACAAATCAAGTTACTTTTTATGTCTCATTATGTTAAGTTAATGATTTGCAAATAATAGGTCCTTAATAAGAATGTGTGTTAATTAACATAAAAATGAAGATAAGTAAAACTATATGCCAGGAAACATCAAGGGCACTTTACAAAACCAGATTTTCGTAAGAAAAAACAGAACTGAATTTTTCTGGAGCCAGACATGATAGGGTGACGCACAGAACTGAGGACGCCGTGTCTTCTGGAAAACGAGTCTTGCTGGAAGACAGTAACATTGGGTTGATGTCTTGATCCAACCAAGAGCCTCAAAAGTGTATCACTTCTTACTGCCCCATATGACTGTAAATCCTAGGTGTGCTATAGGTTTTAGGACCTTTGAACATGTCTCGTGAATCTTTCATTCATTCATTCATTTCATTTTTAATGCATACCTGCTATGCTTTGGACACTGCTGTAGTTGTTGGTGATTGAGCAGAGGACGAGACAGACAATAGCCCCTACCCTGGTGGAATATACTCATATGTTCTAGAAGGTGCATTCAAAATGAACATATGTCCATTTTGTTAAGTATTGAGGGAGGAAGAAGGAGACAAACTACATATAAAATAACTTTGGGGGGAAATAATAGGGTGATAGGGTAGTAACGGGGTGGAGTGAAGTGGGGATAGTGAACGGGTGTCAACTACTTTTGTCACATATTGTGAGGTGAAGAGCCCCCTGAATTTAGAGCCAAGGAGACCTGGACTGTATCCAGCTTTGCTTCTATGAGCATGTAAAATGCTCAGTATCTCTGAACTTTAGTACCTCACTTGTAAAATGAAGACAGTAATAATTGCCTTATAGTGTAATGAAAGTTAAATGAGATGATGCATATGAGCATATGAAAAGAAATGTTTGGTAATTAAAGAGAGCTATAGAATTATGATGTAACTCTATTTCTCAAATGACTGCTTGGATTTCATGCAGTAATGATGTTTGTGTGAACCAGACCCCTTTGGTGGGACCTCGAAGCAGACACTTGGGTCATATGAGCTTCTGGATTACTGGCATTCTCAGGAAAGCTCTGGGTGTCTGTCCTGAGAAGGCAGCTGCCTGCCTAGCAGCCAGGAAACAGGTCAGGCTAAGGGGACTTCTAAGGTGGGAGGAGAGAAGCCACCAATTCATCATTTAATGTCTGCATTCTGCTCTGGGTGCTTATGGATCCATAATGGTTCTAATAAAAATCCTTTTGGTCTTGTGGATCTTTTCTTTCTCTCATATCTAAGCAAACATTGCTATTAAAAGCTCATGAACTTACACTTCATTTAGGCAAACTGAATAGTTAAAAAAAAAGTATACAGTTGACCCTTGACCAACATGAGAGGTCTAGGGGTGCTGACCCCCCATGCAGTAAAAAATCTGCGTATATCTTCCAACTCCCCTAAAACTCAACTATGTACTAATATGTACACTATTTGGAATTTATAACCAAGATTAAACTGTTTCTGTCAACGCACAGAGCTTTCTCTTTTGATTCCTGACTATTTTTGATGTTTGAAAGATGATAGCAGTGTGACTTCCATTTGTGTCCTGAAAAGGCAGGCAAGTGCTGCCATCTAGTTTTATATGTTTGACTATTGTAATTACTGACATTGGGAATGGTTTCTGGAGAAACTTTCTGAAACACTACTCAGAGACTCACATGTAGGATGAAACTAATTTTTTACTTGCAGCTTGTTGGTGTCGATTTAACAATATTTTAATTGTGTGACATGTTTAATATCTTTAGTATAACTGTCGTACTCAAACTATCCTAGAACACAGGAAAGGCTACTTGAAGACAGAAAGGTGCTATTGTGGACCGAACTGTAGAGTTGTCTGTGAAGTGCACTGCTTTGGCGATGGAGGTGTGCAGACAGCTCTGAATATTGTAAATTTTAAGTATTTAAAAAATATTTCCAGTCATGGGCGGAGTGTGGAAAGTGCAGTTTTTGGAGTGGGTTAAACTTTGATCAGGGCAAAGCTGTTATGTGACATTCCAGGTCTCCTGCGTGGCTGGTACTCTCTGGTGGTGGCTTCCTTCCCCTCTCCCTCACTTTGTGGAACTTTCTTTTCCATGCTGGCCTTTTAGTTCCTGGCTGATACCAATCTCCTCCTTCCCCTGGGTTCTGCATATATGGCAATTCTTTAGCTGGGGACAGTCTTCCCTCTGCTCATATTTATTTATTTATTAAATTTTGAACATTAAAAATACCTGGCAAAGTCAAAGAGGAAAACAATAATCACCCACATTCCTATCACTTAGGGTCACCCACTGCTAACATCTTTGCCTACTGGCTGTAAATCTTTTTTTTGAAGAAAAACCACCGTTGGTTTGATAACAATGATATTTGTTCATTTTATTAAAGAGTTCAAATAATACAGAAAAATTGCAATGATAAAATTAGAAAACTATGTAACTCTCCACAAACTCTACCGCTCAGGAATAACTCCCATTAACATTAAATGAGCATCAAATCAGACACACACACACACACACACACACACACACAACACACACACACACACACACACACGTTGTTCAACTATTGGAGGACATTTCTGTGTTACCTTCTGGCTATAAATGCTGCTGTGGGAACTCTGAGTTCATCCTGATTCTTCCACCTGGTTATCTGAGGAAGTCTTTGTAATTGAAAGTCAGTGGCTTTAGTAGAACACTGAGCTCTTTCTACCAAATTTCTTGTTCTGTGATATATCCATATTTTCAATATGCAGACTTTTAATTTAATTTAATTTTCCTAATTCATGGAAATTATCTTGTGTTTTATCTTGGAAAACTTCTGTTCCATTTGTTGGGTTTTTCACTGCAGGGACACCCATCATCCTAATACAGGATCATCTCCACTGACTTCCATAGCGGTAAGTTTCCCACTAATTGCTTTAAGTGTTTGACTTTTGAATCTTTGTTCACTGTTGTTCCTGTAAACCATTATCTCAATCCCCATCATTAATTTGATCGTCAGCTGTGGTTGGGTCAGTTCCTTGCCATTTTTAATGTATTGATTAGTTCTGTAATGCCATCTGAGTCCTCAGTTTTGTTAAGTTTGCAGTCTTCATTTTCATACCATTCTGTTGTTTTTCATCTTGTCCTTGAGCTTTATTGAATTCATGTTCTCTTTGACTTGCTATAGTAAGGAGCAGTTGTGGGGCAGTGTTCCTGTGTCCTGTGAGTTGTCACTTTTTTTCAGGGTTAGTTTTGTATGCTGAGCTCCTGGGAGTGTGTTTGCTTATTGCATGCTTATCAGCCTGCTCATGCTTGGGGAGCTCTGCATTTGGGCAGGCCTGCTCCTCCATCAGGGAGGTGACCCAAGGGAAGTCACTTCTTGGCAGTCTTTCTACAGTATCTGGGCAACCTGTTTTCCTTCGGGAGGCAGAGTGAGGGCTGGAAATTTCCTGTGTTATCCATTTTTCTGTGCCCTGAAGAAGTGGCAGGTGAAGGTGGTGTGGAGGTGTGAGTGGCAGTTGCTCAGTTGAGGGCTTGACCTGCAAGCAAGGCTGACTACATAATTTGTGGGGCCCAGTGCAAAACGAAAATGTGGGCCCTTAGTTCAAAAAGCAGGAAAAAAATGTACCACTAAAGGTACCAAAATATAAAGTATTTTCCTTTAAAATTTTTTTTATAACTTACCACACCTAATAGGGGTAATAGTGGTACATGAGTAACAACATAAACTTACAAGTTATAGAAAGCAATATTTTTGGTGTCATAATGTTTGATAATTTCAAGTTTTGAGACAGAGCTTTCTTTTGATGCAGTGGTTACTGGAACTGTTAAGAGTAGTTTATAGGCTGTGACAACCAGGACTGGCTGCATAATTTTCAGGGCCCAGCACAAAATGAAAATATGGGAATCTGTGTTAAAAAAAAAGTAGGATAAAAGTGCCATTAATGGTATTAAAATATAACACTTTTTCCTTCTATGGTCTCTCTCTTGACTTACGGTGTTGTTTTGTTAGATATTTAATCTACTAAGTAAAGAAAATAAAAAATTTAAATTATTAGTGCATTTTACTGTTCCTCTTTATATTGTACAATGCTAGTTATAAATGCAAATATACAAATATTTAATGTGGAATCGCCAAAACTATACAATTCATATTTCATAGCTTGTACATGCGTATGTATTTTGTTCTTACCAGAACAGTGGAAAAACTGCACGCAATTAACTGAACTGTTTTTGCTTCACTTATCTTTATGTGCACATTCTACTCACACTCTCAACCTTCAGGTTGCTGATGAGTAAAAGAGGATTGAAAGGAAAAGGAACTTTGGATTGCCTTATCTTTCTCTTCCTTCTATGTCATCATTTTCAGCATAAGTGTTTGGCTAATACAGGGCAATTACAGAAATAAGAAAGGTGACAGTAAGGTTTCTTGGTCATTCACATTTTTAGAACATCATTGCCTTCTCTCTGCATTTGAAGCAAGTTCTAATTTGAATGGAAAGTGTGACCTCTTGGGGTTATTAGTGCTCCTGCTTACTCAGTTATAGAAATAACATACTTACCTTGTATGTGTATAGAAATGATACTTACATGCTTTGATTCTCACTGAATTCTCAAACATTACGGGGTGTCATGAACACTATTTGTAAATGAAGAGCGAGAAATGGGAAGCAAACATATTGCATTAAGTCCTCTGCTCAGGTGCATGCTCAATTGTCCCTTCTGACTTCACTTTCAAAGATAAAATTATTGAGAATTTCATGAGGGTGACAACAGAGCATTAAAACAAACTTGGGGTCCTTCTGAGCACGGGCCCTATGTGACTACACAGGTTGAATGGCCATGACGCCTGCCAGACTGATGGTATTCTGCCAGACTCGATGTCCATGGCCCACCAGCTTTTGAAGTTACTGTGGTATATTACTGTGTTTCCCTGAAAATAAGACCTAGCCAGACAATCAGCTTTAATGCATCTTTTGGAGCAAACATTAATATAAGACCAAGTCTTATTTTACTATAAAAAAGACCGGGTCTTATATAGTATAATATAATATGATACAAGACTGGGTCTTATATTAATTTTTGCTCCAAAAGGCGCATTAGATCTGAGGGTCTGGCTGGGTCTTATTTTCGGGGAAACATGATAGGTGACTGTATTATATTAGGAGCATATACCTGTTTGTTTCCTGATGGAGAATATGATTAATGGTTTTTGGAGTTTTTATTTAATTTGTTTGGTATTGAGAGAGGCAGATTTGGTGATGTAGTTTCAATCCACCAACCTAATGCCCTCTTCTGTTACTCCCCACTTCTCTTGACTAACTAATCTTCCAAGTTGCAGATTAAATCTCACATCATTATCTCAAGAGAAATGCAAAAAAAATACACAGAGCTGAATAAAAATGAAAATACAGCATATCGAAATATGTGGACTATAGCGAAAGCAGTGCTAAGAAGGAAATTTATTGGAGAAGAGGAAATATTTAAAACCAATAATCTAAGTTCTTATCTCAAGAAACTAGGAAAAGAGCAAAATAAACCCAAAGAAAGCAGAATTAAGGAAATAATGATAAGCAGAGATCAATGAAATTGAAAACAGGAAATTATGGGAAAAGCCAATGAAACAAAAACGAGTTCTTTAAAAAACATCAATAAAATTGATAAATCTCAAGGAATACTGAAAGAGAAGACGTACATTACCAATATCAAGAATGAAACAGGGGACGTTACTACAGATCATGCAGCCATTAAGAGGATAATAAAGGAAGACTACAAACAATCTCATAAATTGAATGACTTTGAATAAATGAATCAATTCTTTAAAAAGCACAAGTTAACCAAACTCAACCAAGATGAAATAGACAACCTGAATAGTCCTATAACCATTAAATAAATTGAATTTGTAATTAAAAAGCTCCCCAAAAAGAAATCTCCAGGCGCAGATGGTTTCAATGGAGAATTCTACCAAACATTTAAAGATAGTTAACACCAGTTTTATATACTCTCTTCCAGAAAAACAGAAGAAGAGGGATTAACTCATTTTATGAGGCTGATTACCTTGATGCCCAAACCAGGCAAAGATACTACAGAAAGTAAAACTACAGACCAATATTTTTCATTAACTTAGATATAAACATCCTTAACAAAATACTAGGAAATTCAATGGGAACCAAAATCAAAAGCACAATTATATTTACTGTTGCTCTGAAGAAAATGACATACTTAGCTATAAACATAAAACACATACAGAGTCCGTATACCGAAAATTGTAAAATGTTGATAAAATAAATCAAAGAAAACCTAAATAAATGGAGAGACATACTGTATTCATAGAAGAGAACATAGGAGAGATGTTAGTTTTCCTAAATTGGTTGATATGGTTAATGCATATCTAGTAAAATCCCAGCAAGGTATTTTGTAGATGCAGATAATTCTTATTTTAAAATTTATATGGAAATCCACAGGCTCTAGAATAGCAAAAACAATTTTTAAAAATAAGAATAATGAAGGAATCACCCTAACCCAATATTAAGGCCTACTATACAGTGTCAATAATCAAGACAGTGTGGTATTGGAGGGGAGATGGACACATAAATCAATGGAACAGAATAGATAACCCACAAATAGACCCACACAAATATACCCAACTTATCATTTGACAAAAGTGCAAAAAAAATTTCATGGAGGAAACATAGCTTTTCAACAGAGTTGGAGCAGTTGGACATCTGAAGGCCCAAAATGAATCTTGACCTATAACACAAAATATAAAATGAAAAACTATAAAGCTTTTAGGGAAAAACCATAGGAGAAAAACTTCAGTATCTAGAAGTAGGCAAAAAGTTCCTAGACTTGGTATCAAAAGCATGGTCCATAGAAGGAAAAATTGACAAATTGGACTTTATGAAAATTAAAAACATTTGCTCTGCTAAAGCGCATGTGAAGAGGATGAAAAGACAAGTTACAGACCGGGAGAAGATAGTTGCAAACCACATATCCAGCAAAGCACTAGTATTTACAATATATAAAGAACTCTCAAAAACGGAACATTAAAAAAGAGATCTCTCTTTATTATCTTTATAACTGCATGTAAATCTATGATTATCTCAAAATGAAAAGTTTAATTTAAAAAATTTTTTCATATCTTGATTGCATCCTTTTTTCTGACCCTCCAGACTAGCATTCTTGTTGAACCCTGAACTTCTCCTTTGGAGCATTTGTCATGGTTTTGTAATTATTTGAGTGGTTATTAATTTAATGTCTGTCTCTCCCGTTAGGTTGCAAGCAATATACTTCTGTATCTCCAGCTCTGAAACAATGCCCAGTAAATATTTATTGAATGACTAAGATTAATGCCTTGCAGAATTATAGAAGGGTTTGAAATTACTTTGTATTTGTCAAATTCGTTAAATCCGTCCTCCCCTGCTTTCTTTTTGTTGAAAAACGAACACGTTATTTTATTCCCAGGACACCCCTCATACTTCGAACTTCCCGGTTGAGCCCTGCGTCATCAGCAGCCTCTGTATAACATCTGCTGTTTCTCCAGACTCTTCAAGTTGGACAGCTGCCGAGACTATCCGCCCTCTTGGCCTCCTCAGGGCTGTTTACCCAGTAATTGGTCTCATTACACTGTGTTGGAGTTTTAGAAAGACAGCATGATGCTGTTATTATTCAATGAATAACAACATCTAAATTGATCCAATGCTCAGTGAAAATGACATTTCTAGCCCTGGTTATAACAACCGATTCAAACATTTTGACTTATTACTGAAAACTGTTCAAGTGCCTTCAACTTCTTAAATGACAAATTATCTTCAGAAAATATATTGAAGGGAACCTCTGTGCCAGATAAGGCCTTATAACGAAGTGACTTACGTATGTGGCAGGAAAAGTTAGTTTTAGAATTCTGTTTGAATTCTTAGCAGTGTTTGCCTGAGAAAGAAAGGACTGTTTGGGAAGTCACAGGTGGGCAGCATTCCTGTTTGCTGTTCCTTGAACCAGTCTGGTTGTGAAGAAGTCAGCAGGATTGTCTCATGCAGTGTGACTTTGCAAAGCATTGTTCAAAGCATACGAGGTTTGACAATTAATTTTGCGAACTCATCCTAGAAAAAGTGCTACATACCTCACTGTTGAATATCACTACGGTCACCTTTGAAGTATTCCCTTTGGGAAGCTATGCACCGACGCCTGCACCTATTCCAACCTTCAAAGCAATTTTGGAACTCTTTTTCTGGAATGGCCATCAGAGCTGTCGTCATATTACCCTCAATATCCTGAATGTCATCAAAATGTCTTCCTTTCAATATTTCCTTTATCTTCGGGTAAAGAAAGAAGTCATTGGGGGCCAGATCAGGTGAGTAGGGAGGGTGTTCCAATACAGTTACTTGTTTATTGGCTAAAAACTCCTTCACAGACAGTGCTGTGTGAGCTGGTGCATTGTCGTGATGCAAGAGCCATGAATTGTTAGTGAAAAGTTCAGGTCGTCTAACTTTTTCACACAGCCTTTTCAGCACTTCCAAATAGTAAACTTGGTTAACATTTTGTCCAGTTGGTACAAATTCATAATGAATAATCCCTCTGATATCAAAAAAGGTTAGCAACATTGTTGTAACAAGTTTGTGAATTTAATTGTCTGACTTGTATACATATTCTCAAGACAACAGAGAAATCCCCCTTTATGAGTGCAGAAATATTATATACTCAGTGCAGAAAATTTAGAAGAGTAAAACACGAATCCTCCCAAATATCAACACCAAGAGATAATCACTCTTTTTAAATTAAAAATTTGGAACTAATTTAGTCTTAGAGAAAAGTTGCAAAATAATTGTTGGTAGGAAAACTGGTCCCCAAAGATATTCATTCCCTAATCTCAGAAGCCTCTGAATGTATTATGTAATATGGGAAAGGAAACTTTGCAGATGTATTTGAGGTTACAAACCTTAAAATTGGGAGATTAGCCTGGAATATCCAGGTGGGTCCATCTAATCACATGAGTCCTTAAAAGCAGAGAACTTTCTCCAGCTGAAGTCAGGTAGATTCAAAGCACGAGGACTCAACACATTTTCGCTGGCTGTTGCAATGGAGGGGGCCATGTGCAAGGACTGGAGCAAAGCCTTTAGGGGATAAGGGTGGCCCCTAGCTGATAGCCAGCAAGGAAATGCAACATTTTTCCTATAACTGCAAGGACCTGAATCCTGCCAACAGCCTGAGTGAGCTGGCAGAAAGTTCCCTGAGTCCCAGATGAGAGCCAAAGCCTCCATGAGTACCTTGATTTTAGCCTGTTAGACCCTGAGCAGAGAATCTAGCTATGGCATGCAGACTCCTGACCTATGGAACTGGAGGTTGTTGTAAGGTGCTAAATTTGTGATAGTTTATTATGCAGCAATAGAAAACTAATACAATAGTACAAAGAGTTCCTGTATATCCTTCACCCAGCTTCCCTTAATGTTAACATTTTACATATGATAGTACCATGATCAGAACCAGGACATCGACCCTGGGACAATACTACTAACTAAACTACAGACTTTATTTGAAATTCAAATAATTAGTTTAGTTTCCACTAATGTCCTTCTTCTGTTTTAGGCTCTGATCTAGGATTAAACAGTGCATTGACTCATCATGTCTCCTTAACCTCTTCTAATCTGTGACAGTTCCCCAGTCTTTCATGACCTTGACACTTTTGATGAATACTGACTAGTTATTTTGTAGACTATAACCATTTGAGTTTATTAGATGTTCCTATATGATTTCAATGAAGTTATGTACTACTGGCAAGAATACCACAGTGATGTGCTTTTCTTAGTGCATCATATCCAAGGGTTCGTGATCTCAACGTATCTTATTACTGGCTTTATTCCCCTTGATCGCTTTGTTATGGTGGTGTCTGCTGGGTTTCTCTACTGTAAAGTTGTTGTCTTTCCCTTTGTATTAGTAAATATCTTTGAAACTATGCAAATCTTGTTTCTCTTTAAACTCTTGCCTATTAGTTTTAGAATCCATTAGTGGATTTTGTCAGCAATGAGGGGAGAATGGAAGGACTCAATAGTTTAATCAGTATCCTTCCATCTTCCACCCATGTTTGGTGAATGTGTTTGTATAATATATATATACACTCCTGTGTGTGTGTGTGTGTGTGTGTGTGTGTGTATCAAATAGGGTATATTTGTTACATATTATAATGCTATTTTATAACCAGCTGTTTACTTAGCAATGTATCATGAGCATTTTTCCTTAATAATAAATATTTTTTAGAACATGAGTTCTAAAAGTAATTATTATTATTATTAGTAGTAGTTAGATAGCATTTCATTTTATGATTCTATTATTTTTCTAGCCAGTTTACAAGTCTTGGATGATTGCTTGAAATTATTTTCTAACATATATAGGGTGCAGTGGATATCTTTGTACATATGCCTTTGCACACATCTCTGTATTTCCTAAGGATACTTTTCTTGAAATCAAATTGCTGGCTGAAAAGGTTTGCATGTTTTAAAAACATTTGATACGCATTGTAAACTTCCCTCTCTTTGACCCAAAATGCAGATGTGTGGCAGCTTTTCCCATTCATCTGATGCTGAGCAGGATTTTATATCAGGATTTTCAGCATTCTTGCTCAAGGTGTAATCATTTAATAATAATTATATTCCCACAAAGCCAGTTCTCTATTTTCAGAACAAGTGATTGCGAGTGGAGACACAGGCCACTGTAGACACCAGTCTGTGCAGAGCTAGGGGTGAGTGGAAAGCTCAGCTCAATCTGAAGTTAGCGCACAGTGGGCTGCCTGTTGGGACAGGCTGCTCTGGGGGTCCTCAGTATTTGGTGGTATCAGAATCAGCTGGGAGGCTTATTATAATATAGATATCTGCTTTCAAATCTAAAGATCAGAATCCTTGGGGGAGGGTCCCAGTCATCTGTATTTTCAACAATCTCATCAGGGGTATCAAAAGGAGGTGGTCCTTGGGACATACTTTGAGAAACACCCCTTTTGGCTCTAAGCAGCCTTAAGAGATTATTCTTTGGTGGCTCTAAGAGGAATAATGGACATGTGAATGTATGCCTTAATTTTTACCATGTGCTTTCTCTAGCCCTCTAAGGCGGGCTTTCTCTAGCTTTCTTCTCACAATTATCCACTTTTTAGTTAGTCCTCCTTTTTCTTTTTCTTTCTTTTTTTCTTTTTAATCCAAGCTCTATTTTTTTGGATAAAGTGTACTTGTCCAAAATAGAAACATTTTCTTTGTATTAAATAAATGATCATATCACTCCCACCATTACATCTCTCCTCCAGCCTCAGTGACAGTGACAGTATCTTGCTCTGGTGACCGTCTGGTGACTTCATATTGATTTCACCGGATTCTCACAGCATCTGTTCAGGGAAAGGGAAGCTGGTATTAGGAGCCACTGCCCATTTGTAAAGATTAGGAAACTGGCTTAGAGAGGTGAAGTAATAATGATAATTACATTCATTGAGTCCCTGTTGTGTCCCAGCACCCCTGCAGAGTGGAAATTAATATCCATAGGCCCAAAGATGTCATGAGACTGACCTAGTGAGCTGATGAGAAACAGAGCTGAACTTTGCATTACAGTCTGGTCGAGGCCGGATTCTCATTGTAGCCCATCAAGCCTGCGGCTCTTTGATGGCAGGACTGGGATGAGAGCTCAGGTGCGCTGGCTCCTGGTCTAGCACAGTTGCCCCTGAGCCACAACATCTTCAAGTGTGTGTACGTATATAGTGGGGGTGGGGACAGGATCCTCCCAGTTCTGGGGTCTTGATTCTTGGTGTAGTGCAGTTTCTGTCCACAGGTATATTTACTTACAATCTTAGTGTGTATATGGTGAGGGTGGGGGAGCTGAATACACATAGTTCTTTGGCTTTTAGAGTGTCTGGATCCCCTAACCCCAACGCCAACCAGGGTGATGAAAATCCACTCAGAAGCATCATATTAATGGAAGCTGTTCCTACATCATGTATGAATGGGCCGTAGAGACTGGGCTGCCATGGAGGAAATGAACCTTCAAGGTCGATGCCAAAAGCTGCATTATCTGCTTCTGAATTTCCAGGCTGTTATCTATTGTTTATGTGAACGTGATGCATTTTAAGGTGGAATATTTAAGGCTTACGAGGCATTAAGTCATAGTTCTGCTCTTAACGTGCTTTATAGAGAAGTTAGGACACGATTTTCTTCACACAGATTATTAGATTTATCCCCTTAAAAGGGACTAGCTCCCTAAAGCAATGGGTGTGATGTGTGCCAGGATCAGTGTATCATTGTTAGGTGACCCCTAAACTACGCAGTTGAGAACAGAGAGAGGAGGGAGTACAGCGAAATTCCTTTATGTAGGAAATGGTCATCACTTCTGTTATCTCATGGTAAAAAGTAAGTATTTACATTAACTGTAATGTATAAACACACACACATGGGAACCCTTTTCATCAGTTAGGGTACTGAGAGCAGCAGGTCCTTAAATTGGCCGATTTCTCTAGGTCAGAGTATAGAGAAGAGGGCAAAGGAGTTCTCCCAGATGACTCTTTAACAACTTCTCCTTTTTCCTGAAACTTCATATACCTTCTCTCTCATTCTCACCTTCAACAATCGAAGAACACCTGCATACGAGGTCTGACAATTAAGTTTGCGAACTCATCCTAGAAAAAGTACTGTACTACATATCTCATTGATGAATATCACTATGGTCACCTTCGAAGTGCTCCCCTTGGGAAGCTATGCACTGATGCCAGCACCTAGTTCACTCTTCAAAGCAATTTTGGAACTCTTTTTCTGGAATGGCCATCAGACCTGTTGTCGAATTACCCTTGATGTCCTGAATGTCATCAAAATGTCTTCCTTTCAGTATTTCCTTTATCTTCAGGTAAGGAAAGAAGTCATTGGGGGCCAGATCAGGTGAGTAGGGAGGGTGTTCCAATACAGTTATTTGTTTATTGGCTAAAAACTCCCTCTCAGACAGTGTCATGTCAGTTGGTGCATTGTTGTGATGGAAAAGCCATGAATTGTTGGCGAAAAGTTCAAGTCGTCTGTTTTTCATGCAGCCTTTCAGCACTTCCAAATAGTAAACTTGGTTAATGGTTTGTCTAACTGGTACAAATCCATAATGAATAATCTCTTTGATATCAAAAAAAGTTAGCAACTTTGTTGCAACAAGTTTGCGAACTTAATTGTCAGACCTCGTACTTCCCATCACCTCACTGGCACAATGACTGCGTCCCTCTGGGTACATGTTGCCTTTCTTCCTGTTACTTTGGATGCCAACTTCCTTTGCCCTCTCAAGCACTTTGCTCCAACAGGTTTTCCCTTCTCTTTTTCTCCCCCACAAAATAATATTTACCTTTACTACATATGGATTACTTTAATGTTTTCTTTCTTTTGTAGAGTTTTATATTTTATTTATTTATTTATTTCAATTACAATTGATGTTCAATATTATATTAGTTTCGGGTGAGTTTTTCCTTTTTCTGTATCATCAAGTTTTCCCTATCAACTGGATCATTCCCATCAGCATATATGTATTTGCTATAATATTACCTATTTTAAGATACAAAAGGCTTCTTTATCATATATCCTTCTCTAGAGTTGACTTACTTCTCTCCTTCCTTTATAGCAAAACTTGAAAAAGGAGTAGGTATATGTTTAACTTTTTAACAAACGGCTAAACTGCTTTTCGAAATGGTATTTGCATTTTACACTCTTTCCAGCAATGTATTAGAGTTCTGGTCCATATTCTCTCTGACATTTAAAATTTTTAGCCATTCTAATGGGAGGAGTAGTGAAGAGTAGTGGTATCTCATTGTGGTTTTGAGTTGCATTTCCTTTTTCATAATAATGGTAAGCACCTTTTCATGTGCTCCATGGCTATTCAGAAACCTTCTTTTGTCAAGTGTCTATATTTTGGAGGAGCTCATGGGGAGGATGTGACCGCTGGGTGACCTGCGAGCTAGACCTGGGCAGTTGGAGGCGCCTCACTCCCTCCCCGTCCTTGGAATGTATACTCTGCTCTCCGTTCCTACAGCAGAAGCCAGTTCAAGGACGCAGCCTTGCAGGCTTGAGAGAGCAATGTGTTGTTGAGACCATCTGGATGTATACGTGACTGAACCCAGCTAAGGCCTCTTTATAAACTTTTAAGATTCTGGCAGGTGGATTCAGAGATCTACTTGTCTTTTGGTGCCCAAAGCAAGCCTTTTAAGTTCCTTTGCTTTTATTAAACCTGCTATAGGAGTAGCCTATTATTAATTCTGCTCATTTTTTAAAAATTGGATTGTTTGTATTTTTATTATTGATATGTAGGACTTTATTCACGTATCTTCTGGATTCAAGTTCTTTTCAGAAATGTGTGTTTTATGGCTTGCTTTTCTTTCTGTTTTTCTTTTTTCCCCCTTCTTCCACCTCATTCCCCCCTCCCCCTCTAAACCTTTGTTTAATCTCCAGAAATTCATTAAAAGTTAAATGCTTTACCCATTTGTGGTGGCCTCTTCTGCCATGTTCTGCTGTAGTAAGGATGAAGGCAACTATGGTATGTATGTCTGTTTACGGATTCTGTTTCACTAGGTTTAATTGCATTTTCCACTCTGTTATACCTGAAGAGACTATGATTTTGTGGTTAACCACTTTTTTCTTGTTGTTAGGGTTGGAGCAACATTCTTTAGCAACTTTCTATATCTCATGTGGAAGTGCAAATATTCTACTGGTTTTGACATGCTGTATTTAAATTTATGTTTTTCCATTCTAAACACTTTCTAATTTCCATGATGATTTTTTTTCAATGAACGGTGTGTATTTCTGGTATTTAAAAATTTCCAAATATACAGATTTTAAAAAAGTATTTTTGTTATTGATCTCTAACTTAACTGCCTTTAATGAGAATAAGGCAGGTATGCTTTGGAGTGTTTAATATTTGTTATGATCTGTCTTACATTTTGAATGGTCAGTTTTATAAATGCTGCATGTGAATGAAAAGAGTATATATTCTTTAGCTATTGGTTAATTAGGTCAAGCTGTTTTTCAAATGTTCTTTCTAAACCTTTATTAATTTTTGTGCCCTAGATTGTAAATTGCTGAGAGAGGCTTGTTAAAATCTACCATGATTGTGGATTTGCCAGTTCCTCCTTGTAATTCTTTAATTTTTGATTTATACTTTGTAAGCCACATTATTAGGTGTGTACAAGTTTAAAATCGCACCTTTTATTATATGGTGACCTGCTTTATCTCATATAATGTTTTTTTGCCTTCAAGGCTATTCAACTTTAGTTTATGCTCCTCACTCTGGTTTCCTCTTTGTCTCTGGTATGTAGGAATTTCCCCTTTTTTTTCTGTTGAACTCTATTATAGATTAAACTTCCCCCTCCCATTTTGTTTAGCATGTCAATCAGTGCCTGCGTACGTGCATGTAGTTGCTAGGGCTTGCTCTGTGAAGTCTGTTTATTCTGGCCCCTAAGTCCATGAGGGCCTCTCTAGCTTCTCTCCATCATGACTTTTGACCTTTCAGCCAGAAATTGGCCTTTGGAAGGACTTTTGACCTTCCTCTCCCATCACTGACTGCTTTGTTTTCAGTTCCCATTCACATTGCCCAGCAGGGGACCCTGATTGGCCTACCTTAGCATTTTGCTCGGGATGTCACCATAGGAGACCTGGCCTGCCTATGAGTTAGCTGCCCTTGGGACACGTGCCCATCCCTAATTTAACTGGGTCTGTGTGCTGGGCAGTTTTACATCCAGAGGGCTGTGGAATGGCAAACTGGCCAATTTGGCCCTTCTGTCAGTGGGCTGTTAGTGAGCTGGTCCTTGGTTGGTTGTTAGCCTCAGTTTCTGTGGCAAAGAGCATTCTATTCAGAATCTGCTGCCTCATTGCACTGCAGCATGGTGCCTCCCTGCATTTACGGAGCCCATCTGGAAGCCAGGGCATTTGCTAGGCTCTGAGGAAGGCTTGAGATTCATGTTTAGGAAAGGCTGATCAGTGCCCTTGCCTCTCAGGCCAGCTCAGTGTTCGTTATCAGGCCTTCTCCCCCATCACTCCAGTCACCTGCCCCAAAGTTCCTTTTATCACAGATGGAGCCTATTAGATCATGTTGGGAATTGGTTCCGAAATTGGCTGCTAGGCAAAGTCTTATAAAGCAGAGCATGGAAAACAGGCTCTTATGATTTTTAATGAAAGAGAAGTCTTGCCTGTCTGGGACCAGTGAGGTGCCTACATAGCTATTCTGATCTTGAGAATCTGTCCAAATGTGGGAAAATTTCCTTATTTGACATAATTAGGATCTATTATTTACTTCATGTCTAAGGATCTCTGTGAGCAAGCCTTGGATATTCGTCTCATTTACCTGTTTATCAGATGACTGGTGAGTGATATGGGAGATTCACTTCAATCGCTGAGTGATAGGTTATCAGAGCTGGAAGGAATCTAGGAAATGTCCTTCATCCCTCTCACTTTACCATAGCATAACTGAGCTCCAGAAAGGGGAAGGGGCCAGCCCAAAGTCTCACTTCAGCTGGTGGCAGAGGTGGGAAAGGACCCTGGTCCTTTAACCCTCCCTGTCCAGAGCCACCTTCCTCTGATCATACTCTCCTCGACGACAGAGCACTAAATTATGCTTGAAGTTTTAATATGGTTTTGTCAGAGTTGATTTAGGATCTCCAGTGATAGGAATTTCTAGAAATCAAAGCATAGGAGAGCTGTGGTCCCTTGATGTGTAATTGTGGACAGGGGTAAATGACTGAGTGGGGGGTGGATCCATGTACAGGGCCTGTGGGGAAAATTATAAATGCTGCTCTAAGCCTAGTGTTATCTCATCCTGCTCAGGGTGAGGATAATGGTACCCCACATCTTGTTTCAATGTTATGGGTTTCCCTTTTCCCTCTTTGTTTAGTCCGTTTCCTGCCTTCTTCCACCACTTTCTTATATACCATTAACCCCTCGTTTCTGTAATCTTTGTTTCTTTCCCTACTAACCTCTGACATAAAGTATTAATTTTTGGCATTCCCCCCCCCCTTTCTTTGAAGTGCTCCTTCTGGCTACAAAAACTTCCAATTAAGTTTTTTAAATAAAAGATAGAAGTTAAAAGCAACTGCTGCCTGGGGTTAGCAGGATGGAAACTTGTAGTTGCTTGAAGCTGTACTTCAAAAAGAGAAAACTCAATTTTAAAAGTGTAGAAGTTTATTCGTAAAATACATTGTGTTCAAAAAATGACTGTGGATACTGCAGGCTGTAGAGGAGTCAAACTGTAGGTCACTTGTTCTGTTGTATTTATTTATAAAATATTCTTTTTCTATGGAATGTTTTTATTCTAAATAAAAGTAAAGGGACATTTTTAAGCATTTGGATCCTTGTTTCTTCTGGTCTCAGTAACGTTAATTAATTTAATATTGAGATTCTCATCTTTTTAAAGTACTTTTACAGAGTTCTTACATATATTTCATTTATGTGCTATTGCATACATATAAAAGAATGTATGAATGTATCTCAAACTTCTCATTTTTTTTAAGCAATTTCCCTTATTCCTAAATTCCATTTATAATAGACTACCCAGAAAGTGTGGATGTAATCTGACAGGAATCCCAGGGCTGAGGAGTGAGTGGGGTGCTAGGAGCACTCCTCATTACCAGGCGGAAACACCATCCAGAGCTCCTTTCCTTCTGTTTCAGGGCTGTCCTAGCCAGGAAGTTCTAGCCACTCCTTTAATTCAGCATTTGTTGGCCCCAACAAGTCAACGTATGGACTTCCGGGAAAATCTGGAACTGACCAGCAACATGGACAAAAGAAGGGAAACTTCTGAAAAAATCACTTTTTCCTCATTTTCATCTTAAATCCAAGGAAATAGTCAAGGAGGAGAAAAATAAACAATCATCACTAAATGCAGGGTTTTTCAAACTGCAGGCTGTTAACGTTGGTACCTAGATCATGAAATCAATATAAAGGCTCATGACCTGCATTAAAAGAAAAAGAAGTGAATAGAAAATACAAATACATGGAACAGTGAAGATAACTATAGCTTTGTGAATTTTTATAGGTATATGTGTGTCCACATGCGCGCGCTCACACACATACACACACACACAGACACACACAGACACATACACAAACACGCAGGAACATTATAGAGAATGTATTTCTTACCAGGGATTGATGCGAAAGAAGTCTGAGAAGCAGACTGGCTTAAAGGTGCAGAGCTTATTCTGTGTGCTAGGCTGTCTGGGTAGGACTTCCATGTTTACCACGGAAACGGAACCCCTGCTTTTTACCTGTGGTCTACAGGTCCTACTGACATAGTGATTTTTGAGGGACACGACCACCTTTTCCTAATTTCCTTGTCTGTGCTAACATTACGATTCTTTTGTAGATATGCCTCTAGAGCTCCCATCCACCTTTCTCTACGTCCACATCCCCTCACTCTAGTCCGGCCATTGACATCTTTCATCTTGGAGACTGTCCCTTACAGAGGGCTTGGGGGGATTTGAGGGCTGAGCAAGGAAAATGGTATGACCACAAGATGGCAGTGGCACACACAAGCTTTATTGGGCGATTCTTTGATGGTTCCCAGCCAAGGAAATCCCTCTCAGCTGGAGTCTGTCCAGAGGCCAGAAGCTGGGAGTTGCTCTTCAGATGGAGAGGTGGGGCAAGGGGCCTCTAGGTGGCAGGGGGGATTCCATATCTAGGTGGTGTCCCTCAGCAGCTCAGTGGGGAGTCTCTGGGTCCGAGCAACTTGAGGTCTCAGAACCACAAGGCACTGTCTTATCAATGGCCTTCAGATGCTGGGTATAGTTTTGTTGACTATGAAAGGCAGGGAGGCCCCAAATGGCTGAAAATCTGCTTGATCAGGCTATTTTTAAATGATTGGATTTGTACAAATTTGAGCTTGGTGGCAGTGGGCTTTTGAGCTAACCGGTCTCAGCCTACGGTGAAGAAATAAACAACCTAGTGGCCAATGTACAGATGTCATCTTTGGTCTATTTATATAACACTCTTCAATCCATCTTCCATACACAAACCTGAGACATGCTTTTAAAATGCAAATCAGGCCTTGTCACTTCACTGCTTTCTTACTGTTTCTGTTTTCCTGTTATACCTTTGCTCATCCCTTTATTTTTAGCTTTTCTCAACCACTTTGTTCATGTGTGTCTCTTATATACAGCATATAGTTGAATCTTGCTTTGTGAGCCAAACTGGAAATCTTTTTCTTTTAATAAGTTAATTAATTCTTTCAATGGACTTAAGCCCATACACAGTGATGGTCACATTAGTGGTCTCAATGCTGTCATATTATTTTATAATTATGATGTGTATTATATTTGCTGTATTCTCTACTTGATATTTTCTTTGTTTAAATTTATTTGGATATTTAAGAAGGTTGATATTTTTGTTCTAGTAATTACCTTTGTACTTAAAAAAACCCCAAACATGTGACCAGGATACTGCTTTCTTATTTAACATTTTAATATCAGGTATCAGGCTTTTCTTTCTTTTTTTAAAGCTTCATCGATATATAGTTCAGAGCATGCAATTCACTCATTTAAAGTATATAATAATACAGTGGTTTTTAGTATACTCACAGATATGTGCAACCATCATCACAGCCAATTTTAAAACATTTTCATCACCTGCAGAGGAAATCCTGTACCTTTAGCTATCACCCGCCTAGCCTTCCAGCCTGCTCCCCCAATTGTAGGCAACCCCTAATCTACTTTCTGTGTCTTTAGATTTTCCTGCTATGTACATTTCATATGAATGAAATCATGTAATAGGTAGTCTTTTGTGACTGGCTTCTTTCAGTTAACATAATGTTTTCAAGGTTCATCCATGTTGTAGCATGTATGAGTACTTCACTCCTTTTTCTAGTCAAATAATATTCTACTATATGGATACCCTACATTTTGTTTAGCCATTTGTCAGTTGATGGAAATTTGGGTTGTTTCTACTTTTTGGCTATTGTGAATAATGCCAAGCATTCATATACAAGCTTTTGTGTGATATATATTTTAATTTCTCTTGAATATATGCTTAGGAATTGCTAGGTCGTATCGTGGGTGGGTAGTCTACATTAAACATTTTGAGAAACTACCTAACTGTTTCCCAAGGTTGCTGTGCCATTTTCCATCCCCAGTTTATGAGGGTTACAGTTTCTCCACATCTTCATAAATGCTTGCTATTATTAGGTCTTTTTTTTATTATAGCCATTCTAGTGGGTGTCAAGTGGTATCTCATTGTGCTTTTGAGTTGCATTTTCCTGATCACTAATGATGTTGAGCATCTTTACATGTACTTATTGGTCATTTATATATCTTTTTTGCATAAATTAGCATTCAAGTTCTTTGCCCATTTTTAAATTGGGTTGCCTTCTTACTATTGAGTTACAAGAGTTTATCTTTTAAATCTATATATATTCTGGATACAAGTCCCTCATCAGATTTGCAGATATTTTTCTCTTATTTCACGGGTTGTCTTTTTACTTTCCTGATAGTGTGTTTTCAAGCACAAAATTTTTAAATTTTTATGAAATCCAGTTTATTTATTTTTTCCACTTGGTTGCTTGTACTTTTAGTGTCACATCTAAATAGGCTTTTCCTAACCCCAAATCATGAAGATTTACACTTATGTTTTCTTCCGAGAGTTTTATAATTTTACCATTTACATTTAGGTCTATGGTGCATTTTGAGTTAATTTTTGTGTCCTATATAAAGAAGAGATTCATCTTTATTCATTTTTTTCCAACATAATGATTATATTTATTATTTTATCTCTGCGTAAGAAATGAAAATAAACTGTGAGAAGCTATAAATGCATGCCACTTTATGAAGATTATAGAACAATGGAGACATCAATTGTAAAGGTTGAAAGTGGCTTATTCTTTGGGGATGCAAGGACAACACATACAAAGGTCATCAGTGGTGAGATTATGGACAGCATCTGCCAGCTGGAGTTTTCTCACCAATGGAAAGTTTAAAAATGAAGGTAAGAGGACACTGGCTACCCCCTCACCTCTTACCCAGAAAGTATGAGTGGGAAGACATCAGAAGATGCCTAAAATCTCTACAAACACATAGGTTTACAAAAAAGCAAGCTTTAAACCCAGACACTCAGGCAATGTTGAAATTTGATCTCGGGAGAAGATCCTCATTTTATGATGTTTGAACACACTGTTTTTCTTGCTGGATAGTTTCCTTTGAGGGGAGAGTATTTTTTTTTTTTTTTTTTCAGTATTAGTTTTCTTCAGTTTTGACCTGTCAAACTTCTCCACTTCAGACAAGTCTGGCTTATCACTCATTTTGACTAAAAGAAAGACTTAAGGCTTGAAGACTGGTGAAAGGCAGCCGGCTGACCTGAGGCCACTTGCAGACTGGCTGAGATTCTCTTTATTCATTTTTATGTGTGTATATTCAATTGTTTCAGCACTATTTGTTGAAAATACTGTTCTTTCCCTTTTGAACTGTCTTGGCACTTTCATCAAATATCAATTCACTATAAATATGAGGGTCTATTTTTGAACTCTCAATTGTATTTCTGGACTCTCAGTAGATGTGCATGTCTATTCTTATGTCCGTACCACACTGTCCTAATTAGTGTAGCCTTGTAGTAAATTTTGAATTGGGGAAGTGTGAGTGCTCCAACTTTGTTCTTTTTCAAGATTGCTTTGGGTGTTCTGGGTCTTTCCATTTCCTTATGTATTTTAGGATAGCTGGTCAATTTCTGCTAAAACAAAGCAGCTGGGGTTTGGAGGGGTACTGCATTCAATCTGTAGACCAGTTTGGGGGAGTATTGTCATCTTAACAATATTAAGTCTTTTGATCCATGAACATGGGATATCTTTCAATTTATTTAGGTCTTTTTAAATTTCTTTCAACATGTTTTATATTTATATTTTTTGTATTCATATTTTCAGAGTTAAAATATTATACTTCTGTTAAATTTATTCATAAGAAATTTTATTTTGAAGGTATTATGAAGGTAATTGTTGTGTTTTTTTTTAATTTATTGGGGTGACAATTGTTAGCAAAATTACGTAGATTTTAGGTGTATAATTCTGTATTACATCATCTATAAATCCTATTGTGTGCTCACCACCCGGAGTCAGTTCTCCTTCCATCACCATATATTTGATCCCCCTTACCCTCATCTCCCACCCCCCACCCCCCTTACCCTCTGGTAACCACTAAACTATTGTCTGTGTCTATGAGTTTTTGTTTCTCATTTGTTTGTCTTGTTCTTTTGTTGTTTTTGGTTTATATACCACATATCAGTGAAATCATGTGGTTCTCTGCTTTTTCTGTCTGACTTATTTCGCTTAGCATTATACTCTCAAGATCCATCCATGTTGTCACAAATGTTCCTATATCATCTTTTCTTACCGCCGAATAGTATTCCATTGTGTATATATACCACAACTTCTTTATCCATTCATCTATCGAAGGACATTTTGGTTGTTTCCATGTCTTGGCCACCGTAAACAAAGCTGCAATGAACATTGGAGCACACGTGTCTTTATGTATAAATGTTTTCAGATTTTTTGGGTAGATACCCAGGAGAGGGATTGCTGAGTCATATGGTAATTCTATTCGTAATTTTTTGAGGAACCTCCACACTGCCTTCCATAACGGCTGCACCAGTCTGCATTCCCACCAACAGTGTATGAGGGTTCCTTTTTCTCCACAGCCTCTCCAACACTTGTTAATATTTGTCTTGTTGATGATAGCCATTCTGACTGGGGTGAGGTGATATCGCATATGGTTTTATTTGCATTTCTCTGATGATTAGTGATGTTGAGCATTTTTTCATATTTCTGTTTGCCATTTGTATGTCCTCTTTGGAGAAATGTCTCTCCAGGTCCTCTACCCATTTTTCAATTGGGTTGTTTGTTTTTTCTAGTTGAGTTTCATGAAGTCCTTGTATATTTTGGATATTAGCCCTTTATAGGAGGCAATGTTTGCAAACATCTTCTCCCATTCAGTTGGTGACCTCTTTATTTTGTCGATGGTTTATTTGCTGTGCAGAAGCGTTTAAGTTTCATATAGTCCCATTCGTTTATTTTAGCTTTTACTTCCATTGCCTTTGGAGTCAAATTCATAAAATGCTTTTTGAATCCAAGGTCCATAAGTTTAGTACCTATGTTTTCTTCTATGCAGTTTATTGTGTCAGGTCTTATGCTTAAGTCTTTGATCCATTTTGAATTAATTTTGGTACATGGTGACAGATAGCAGTCCAGTTTCATTCTTTTGCACGTGGCTATTCAATTCTCCCAGCACCATTTATTGAAGAGGCTGTCTTTTCTCCATTGTATGTTTTTTGCTTCTTTGTCAAAAGTTATCTGTCCATATTTATGTGGTTTTATTTCTGGGTTCTCAATTCTATTCCATTGGTCTATGTGTCTGTTTTTCTGCCAATACCATGCTGTTTTGATTATTGTAGCCCTGTAGTACAAGCTAAAGTCAGGGAGTGTGATACCTCCATTATTGTTCTTTTTCCTTAAGATTGCTTTGGCTATTCGGGGTCTTCTGTGGTTCCAAACAAATCTGATGTTCTATTTCTTTAAGAAATGCCATTGGGATTTTGATGGGGATTGCATTAAATCTGTATATTGCTTTGGGTAATATGGCCATTTTACCTATGTTGATTCTTCCAATCCATGAGCACGGAATGTCTTTCCATTTCTTTGTGTCTTCTTCAATTTCTTTCAAAAATGTCTTATAGTTTTCAGCATATAGGTCCTTCACATCCTTGGTTAAGTTTATTCCTAGGCATTTTATTCTTTTTGCTGCAATTGCAAAAGGAATTGTTTTTTGTATTTCTTTCTCTGAGATTTCATTGTTAGTGTATAGGAATGCAATGGACTTTTGTACGTTGATTTTGTAGCTGGCAACTTTACTGTATTCGTTGATTGTTTCTAATAGCTTTTTGGTGGAGTCTTTAGGGTTTTCTATATATAGCATCATGTCATCTGCAAAGAGTGATAATTTAACTTCTTCATTCCCAATTTGGATGCCTTTTATTTCTTTCTCTTGCCTGATTGCTCTGGCAAGGACTTCCAACACTATGTTGAAAAGCAGAGGTGATAGGGGACAGCCCTGTCGTGTTCCTGAGCGTAGAGCAAAGGGCTTCAGTTTTTCACCATTAATTATGAGATTAGCTGAGGGCTTGTCATATATGGCCTTTATTAAGGTATTTTCCTTCTATACCTATTTTATTAAGTGTTTTAATCATAAATGGATGTTGTATCTTGTCAAATGCTTTTTCTGCATCAATTGATATAATCATATGATTTTTGTCCTTTATTTTGTTTATGTGATGTATCACATTGATGGATTTGCGGATGTTGAACCATCCTTGTGCCCCAGGGATGAACCCCACTTGGTCATGATGAATAATCTTTTAATGCATTGTTGTATTCGATTTGCTAGAATTTTGTTTAGGATTTTTGCATCTGTATTCATCAGAGATATTGGTCTGTAGTTTTCTTTTTTTGTGTTGTCCTTACCAGGTTTTGGTATCAGGGTAATGTTGGCCTCATAAAATGAGTTAGGGAGTACTGTCTCTTCTTCAATTTTTGGAAGAGTTTGAGCAGGATTGGTATTAGATCCTCTTTGAAGGTTTGGTAGAATTCACTAGTGAAGCCATCTGGTCCCGGACTTTTGCTTTTGGGAAGGTTTTGGATGACTGATTCAATTTCGTTACTGGTGATCGGTCTGTTTAGATTTTCCAGTTCTTCATGGTTCAGCCTTGGAAGGCTATATGTTTCTAAGAACTTGTCCATTTCTTCTAGGTTATTGAATTTGGTGGCATATAGTCCTTCATAGTATTCTTGGATGATCCTTTGTATTTCTGTGGTGTCTGTGATAACTTCCCCTTTTTCATTTCTGATTTTGTTAATTAGTGTCTTCTCTCTTTTAATCTTAGTGAATCTAGCCAAGGGTTTGTCAATTTTGTTAATCTTTTCAAAGAACCAGCTCTTTGTCACATTAATTTTTTCTATTGTCTTTTTGTTCTCTATTTCATTTAGTTCTGCTCTGATTTTTGTTATTTCCTTTCTTCTGCTGACCTTGGGTTTCACTTGTTCTTCTTTTTCTAGTTCTTTAAGGTGTAACATGAGGTTATTTATTTGGGATTTTCCTTGTTTCTTGAGATAGGCCTGTAATGATATAAATTTCCCTCTTAAAACTGCTTTCGCTGCATCCCAAAAATTTTGGTAGGATGTATTTTCATTGTCATTTGTTTCTATGTATCTTTTGATCTCTCCTCTAATTTCTTCTTTGACCCAGTCGTTCTTTAAAAGTATGTTGTTTAATCTCCATGTATTTGTGTTTTTTCCTGCTTTCTTTTTGCAGTTGATATCCAATTTCAAAGCCTTGTGATCAGAGAATATACTTGGTATGATTTCAATCTTCTTAAATTTGCTGAGGCTGATTTTATGTCCCAATATATGGTCTATCCTTGAGAATGTTCCATGTACACTAGAAAAGAATGTATAGTCTGATGTTTTAGGATGAAGTGCTGTATATATGTCAATTATGTCCATTTCATCTAATGTGTCATTTAGGGCTGCTATTTCATTATTTATTTTCTGTTTGGATGATCTATTCATAGCTGTCAATGATGTATTTAAGTCCCCTACTATAATTGTGTTTTGGTCAATCTCTCCCTTTAGTTCTGTTAGTAGTTGCTTGGTATATTTCGGTGCTCTTCTGTAGGTCCAATCTCTATATTATCTTACTTTAATATTGCGATTCCAGTTTTCTTATGCTTAGTGTTGTAGATAATATACAGTTGCTTTTTATTCCTTTTAACACTTTCAGACTTAATTGGAGTGTTTATGTCATTTCATTTGATATAATTATTGATGTGGTTGTTTTAAATCTATCTTGCTAATTGTTTTCTGATGACCTCATCTGTTTTCTTATTCTTTTTCTTTTTTCCTCTTTCCTGCTGTCTTTTGGATTATTTTTAAATATTCCATTTTAACTTTTCTATTGACTGATAAGTTCTACCTCTTTGTTTTGTTTTTAGTATTTGCTCTAGAGTTTACAATATACATCTTTGACTTATCAGACTACTTTAAACTATTATACCACTTCACAAATACCACTTCACATTATACCACTTGCACCTCTTATTTTTGGGCTATTGTTATTATACATTTTACTTCTATATATTTTATAAACTCTATAATATATTGTTATTATTTTTGCATTTAAAAGTCAACTAGCTTTTAAAGAAACTTAACAGGAAAAAGTCTTTTATGTTTATTCAACTATTTACCATTTCTGATTATCTCCAGTCTGTCTTGTAGATTTGATTTTCCATCTGGAATCATTTTTCTTCATCCTGAAGAAACTTTTTTTTATAATTTTCCATATTGTGGGTCTCTGGCAACAAATTCTCTTAGCTTTGTTCGTATGAAAAAATATGTGTTAAGTCTACTTTTTTGAATGACATTTTAGGGGGAATTTTTAATGATTTTTTTTTTCAGGTTGAATGTATAGTGGGGGTGCCAAAAAAATGTATATACATGACGTGTATTCATCTTTTGTTATCAGTATATATTATTACAATTTTAATACAATTTTTTTCCTTTCTTAAAATGTGTATACATTTTTTTGGCACCCTCTGTATATTTAGCACTTTAAAGGTGTTAGTCCATTGTCTCTCAGCTTAGCGTTGTTTCTGAAGACAAGTATGTGATAATTCTTATCTTGATTTCTCTATCCTTAATGACTCTTTATCTCTAGGTGTTCTTAAGCTTTTCTCTTCTTGGTTTTTAGCAATTTGACTCTGATGATTCCTTGCATTGTTTTCTCATACTTAGAGTTTGTTGAGATTCTTGTACCTGTGAGTTTATTGTTTCAGAAAAATCTAAAAAAATTTCCACTATTCTATATTTTTTCTGCCCACATTCCACCTTCAATTACAGATATGTCAGAACATGTCATAACTTCTGACAAGATCACACAGGCTCTGTTAATTTCTTCTTTTTGGCTTTTAAATTTCTCTGTCCTTTAATTTGGAAAGTTTCTACTGCTTTGTCTCTAAATGTACCAATCCTTTCTCTTACAGTATCCAGTCTGCTTTTAAGGCCATGAAGTGAATTTCCCTTTTCAGATATTGTATTTTTCATCTATAGATGTTCCATTTGGTTCTTCTAAATTTTATTTTCACTGTGATGAGGTTTTCTTTGAAGTCTTTGAACATATATAGAATCTCTTTTAAATTCTTTGTTTGCTTATTTTATCCTCTCAATAGTTTGTAGATCTGTTTTTATTGACTAATTTTTCTCCTGGTTATAGGTAACATTTTTCTGTGTTTTTTTTTTTAATGCCTAGTAATTTTTAATTTGATTCTAGATGATGTAAATATCATTTTGCTTAGTGTATGGATTTTGTTTGATTTTCCTTAATTCTGTATTGAATTTTATTTTGCTTTGGAAGCTGAATGGTTTATCTATGGATTAACTTGATCTTATTGAATCTTGTCTTTAAACTTTGTGAGACTGACTCTAGAAGAACCTTTACAGTAAGGCTAGTTTAGTTTACTTACTACTAATCTGTGGCCTTTCTGGTATATCTGCTCCATGTCCAGAATTTTCAACAAGGTCATTTTCTTCTAGTTGATTGGTATCCAAACATCAAACATCCAAACACTGTGAATTCCAGTAATTTTTCAGTATATGTCTGTCTGGTATCTGTCCTTTCCCAAGAGCTTTTTCTTTGCCCTGCTTTGTTGTGTCTCACTTTATGCCTGAATGGCTTGGAATTCAGTCAGCAATTCAAGGGGACCACTGTGCATATCTGGAGCTCTTTCTCTGTATGACTCCCTCCTCTCTGGTAGTACACTGCCCCATAAATTCCATTTACCTCATGCTTGCAAAACTCTTATCTTTCTTTTCACCTCAGTGAGGTTGCTATAAGCTTTTAGGGCTCTCCCTACCTATGTCAGGGTCTTGGTAAATACTTCCAGGCAGAAAATCAGGGTAATTGTAAGGCTCACACTGTTTGTTTCTCTCCTTTCTGGTGTCACAGTCTTGTGCTGCTTATTGCTCAATGTCTGAAAACAGTTTGTTTATACATTTTGTCCAAGTTTTGAGTTGTTTACAGTGGGAAGTCAAGTCTAATTCTAGTCACTCTGTCACGTTTGGGTGTGGAACTCGCACATTGCTTGTTTTAAAAAAAAAATGTTTTTAAGGAACCATTTGGCCAGATAATTTAGTAGTTTGAATAATCTTACAGGAAACTTTTATTGTTAAATGCATTTTCTTAGAAAGGTTTCCTTTATGAATGGATAGAAGTAATATTAAAATTAGTGTAATATTCAGTATAATCTAGAGCCTATCCTTTATAGAAATTGTCCTGTTTTTGAACATGTTTGTTTATATGTGTATATATTTGTGGATGTATGCCTATGTGTTGTATGTATGCAAATGTATTTAAATTTATGTTTGAAACATACACACATACAGCCCATTGGTGGAATTAGAAACTCTTACGAACTTGAAATGACACTTTATTGGGTTGAATTGTATCCCTTAAGAAGATATGTTTAAGTCCTACCCTGCGACTCTGACTTTATTTGAAAATAGGATCTTTGCAGAAGTAATCAAGTTAAGAAGCGATCATACTGTATTAAGGTGGGCCCTGAGTCAATGGCTGGTGTTCTTATAAGAGGGAAATTTGGACACATAGAGACAGAAACAGAGAGAAGATGGCCACGTGTGGATGGAAGTAGAGATTGAAGTTATGCTCCACTAGCCAAAGACCATCAAGGGTTGTCAGCAACAACCAGAAGCTGGAAGAGGCAAAAAAGGACTCTTCTCTAGAGACTATGGTGGGAGTATGGCCCTGCTGACATCTTTAATTTGAACTTCTAGCCCCCAGAACTGTGAGAGAATAAATTTCTGTTGATTTAAGCTACCCACTTTGTGGTACTTTGTTATAGCAGCCTTAGGAAATTAATACAGCTACCTTACATAAGTTCTTGGCAGCTATGCCAAAGTAGAGGTAACAAGTAGGCATGGGTATATAGCAGTTGGAATTTAGGGGACAGATTAGGACAAATGGTATACACTTGGTAACTGCATATTTGCCCCCTATTTTTGTATTGGATTGTGTTTCTTATTTGTAGGAACTCTTTCCAAATTCTGGGTATTAATCTTTTGTTTTATATGGTACAAGTGTAGAAAATTAGTTTATTTTATATTGTTCAAACTTGGATAACCAGATTATTACAAATACACTCTTCCCTAGTATTCAACTCTTCCCTAGAGAGTTAAGAATGTGGGTCCTGGAGTCAGAATTCTTGGGTTTTAAGGATACTTCCCATTTTCTAGCTGCATGATATTGGCAAAGTTAGTAATTTCTGTATATTCACCCTCATTTTCCTCCTCTATAAAATAGGGGTATACCTACCTTATGAAGTTTGGGATGATTAAATTGGATAATTCTGGCAAAGTACGTGGTAGTGCCTGATACATATTAAGTATTCAATAAAAATTAGCCATAATTAGTATTAGTATCATTTCTTTCAGAAATTTATGTCAAAAATTCCTTTGGTTGATATTATTTTTATTAATTTCAATCATTTTGTTTGTTAAATCTTTATTAAGAAGTTTTAAATATAAAATGAGTAGAATACAGGAATAATTTGCTTAAAATATAGCTCTTTCAAAAATGGTGAAATTCAGGTAATTTTTTTCCTAATAAGTATTACAATATCTATAAATTCTAAGTCTCAGATCTGATAAGTCAAAAATTGTAGTTACTTGAGTTTGTTATATACATATATATCCAGATTGAGTAGACATTGTAAACTCTATCTATGTGAAAAAACTTGAACATTATTTCCCCATCTTTAAAATAACCTCTTTTGGAGTTTGTGTTTAGCTCGATGATAACACAGTGTTACTTATATTTCATTACTGTTTTGAATTTTTCTGCTAAATTTGCACAGGTAATTTCCTGTATGTGTAACTATCAAAACCTCCTTCCCAAATTATCTTCTTGAAGTACCTTTAGGCAGGAGTAGGAAGATCAATACAGTAGATAGTCAATCCAGCTTCTTTATAAAGGTTGTTGTTTGTTATTCATAAAAATTGTCTCACATTTTAAAAGACTTCTATAATATATAATATACAATATTATATATTATATATATAATCACTTTTATTTTTAAAAGTGATTTTATTTTTAAAAGTGATTCATAAAAATTGTCTCACATTTTAAAAGACTTCTATAATATATAATATTACATATTATATATTATATATGTATTATCACTTTTATTTTTATTCTTCCTATCAAAATTAATAGAAATTTTCCTGTGGAAAAAATCTTTGATTTATTTTCCAGAAACCCCTTCCTAGCAGAAACTCTTAAGAATTTTTTTTTTTCTTCAGAGAGATAGTTGAATATAATTTCTGGAAAGATGCTCTGCTATGAGCTGGCTCAGACAGTTTGTAATAACGTTACTTGATATTTTTCAGACACAATAGGGAAGGTATCCACAATATATGCCAGTAAAATCCTGTGGGATTTTGTGTTCTGAGTTTTGCAAGCCAGAACCACAAGTTCCTCAAGGTAGTAGTATTTATATTTAGAAAGGCATTTCTTTTTTCTTTTCGTTATGTTAATAAATATGGAATGACCTCAACACCAGAGGGCGGTATTTTATATTAGTTGCCAAAATGTCCTCATAGTCCACGTAATTATGTGATGGATTAAAAAAGATGTCTTACGTATGTTTAGTTGTTATACTGCACCTGGTGTTGGGAGTCATAATGAATCTAGAATTTTATAAACTGCAGGCTTTTTTTTAATTTTTTAAACGATTCTGTTTTGTGGTGTTAACCCTCCCTGAATTAATTTTCACACTAAGCTGTGCTGTTTCCAGTGGTTAGTCTGGTTGGCAGGGGTGAATGGCTTTCACACAGCATCACATGGCCCAGCCCAGGCCCAAAGTCAGGTTCGTGCTCAACCAGCAGACTAGGTGTGGCTTTGGGGATGATCAGAATTTGTGAATTTTGTTACAAAAGAGTATCTAGTCTTATCAAGAAGAGGATGGCCTCTTTATCCAGAAACTTTATGTAAAATTTATTTAATGCACATTTATACTTCTCACAGTTTAAAAACAATAGACAATAGTGAAGACATTTTTGTATACATTTGGTTCCCCATCTCTTTTTGTTTGCTAGTTTCCATTTAATATAACTATATATTGAAGCTTTCAAAATATTTTCTTACTCTTCTGGTATCCTTGTTCAAACAGGAAAGCATATTTATATTGACTAGGTGGTTCCTATTTTCTCCTTTTAAAAAAGGTTTTCCCTGCTTGCTACTTGTCTAATACATATTCATTATAGAAAATAAATATGGCAAAAGAAGAAAGTAAAAAACACTTGTAATCTCACCTCATAAATAAGATTTTGTTATATGCACTCACTGCTTTTCTCAATTTTTTTTCTTTGCCAAAAATACAGGGGAAACATACTGTTCATGCTATTTTGTAATTTGTATTTTTCACATAACAATGTAATGAGCATCTTGTTGCATTGCACATCACACTTTTAATGATTATTTAGCATTTTATAGTATGAGTATGAATATATGTGGTTAATTTAAAATCAGTTTGCCCTCCTATCAGCAGTACTTGAGAGAGCCTGGGTTATTCACACACTTGTTTACTGTGGACTTTATTATTATTTGAAAAAAAACCAAACTTTGTTAATGTGCTGCCTTCAGTGAACAGCTATATATTGATTGCTGACCGCGTTCCAGGTATTATTCCCAGTGCTTGGGTTAGATCAGTGAAGAAAAACAATCCCTGACCTCATGAAACTTATATTCTAGGGGAGGAGATATGTATGTATTACATACATAATAAATATAATCAAGGAGCACATCATTTAGTAGTTTAGAAAGCAATTAAGTGCTATTGAAAAAAAGAGAGCGGGTAAGGGATAGGAATGAAAAGGGTGCAGTTTTAGTTAGAGAAGTAGAGGTAAGCCTAACTGATAAGGTGACATCGCTAGACTTGAATGAAGTGACAGACATTTTAATTTGCATTTTTATTCTTACTAAGGCTAAATATTCTTTCATATATTTTTTCTTTTTTTTTCTCTCTCTCTTTTATTAGTTTCAGGTGTACAAAACAATGCAATAGTTAGACATTTCACTCCTCACAAAGTGATAACCCCCCTCCCCCAATCTACTACCCCTCTGACATCACATATATCTATTACAATTCCATTGACTCTATTCCCTATACTATACTCCATATCACATGACTAAATATATATTAAATTATAGTCGACATACAATATTATTCAGTGTCAGCTTCAGGTGTACAGTGCAGTGGTCAGGCATCTACACCATCCCTGAAATGGTCTCCCTAATAAGACATGTGCCCATCTGACACCCTACAAAATCATTACAACATTATCAATTATATTCCCCAAACTGTCTTTCATATTCCCGTGGCAATATTGTAGTTACCAATTTATGCTGTCTAATCCCTTCCCCTTCTCCCTCATCCCTTCTAGCAACCATCAGTTTTTCCTCTATATCTCTGAGACTATTTCTGTTTACTTTGCTCATTTATTCAGTTCTTTAGATTCCACATATAAGTAAGATCATATGGTATTTGTCTTTCTTTGACTGACATATTTCACTTAGCACACATATTTATTCTTATGTGCGTTGTCTGTTCATGTCCTGTGCCCATTTTTCTGATTGGGTTGTTAGTTTTTTGTTCTGATTTAAAAACCAAACAAAAAACCCCCGCAACTTTTCATTTAGAAATAATTTCACAGTTATAGAAAAGTTGCAAGTTTTGATCTAGTACAAAGAACACCTGTATACACTTTACCCAGGTTCATATATTATTCATATTTTGTCCGTTTTTAAATTATTAAATCTCTATACATAGATTTTTCCCCCTGAACCATTTGAGAGTAAAGTTGCATACATTATGGCCCTTTACCTCCAAATACGTTTGTGTATATTACCTAAGAATAAGAATGTTCTTGTACATTACCAAAGTGCAATTATCAACTTCAGTAAATTTGCATAACACTTTCAACTCATCTACTGTCAGCATCCCAATATTGTCAAATGACCCAGTAATGTCCTTTATAACATTATTTTCCTTTCCTCAAGATTCAGTCTAGATCAGATATTGTATTTAGGTGTCATATCTCTTTAAGCTCCTTTAACTTGGAACATTTCTACAGCTTTTGTCTTTTATGACATTGACAATTTCAAAGAATATAGTCTTAGTCCATTCGGGCTGCTGTAACACCATACTACAGACTGGTGGCTTATGAACAACAGCTATTTATTGCTCACAGTTTGGGAAGCTGGAAATCTAAGATCAGGGTGAGTGCATGGTTGGGTTCCCAGTGAGGGCCCTCGTCTGGGTTGCAGAGTTCTTTACTATGTCCTCACTTGGTGGAAGGGATGAGGCAACTTTCTGGGGTCTCCGCACGTGAGGGCTCTGCACTCATGGCTTAATCACCTCCCAGTGGCCCCACAGCCTAATACCATCACCTTGGGGATTAAGTTTCTAACCAGAATTTTGGGTGGACGTAAACATTCAGATCATTGCAAATATGATACCTCATTTCTTTTTTTTTATTAGACTGTTCCTGATTTTTCATGTCTCTGAAGTTTCTTTATGACTGGATTAGGAAACGCATTCTTTGTTGGAATGCCATTTATATAATATGTGCCCTGAGCATATCCATTGCCCCACTACGGCAATGTTATGTTGGTCATCTAATCAAGCCATTGTCCTATTTCTCCACTAGATAGTAACTATTTTTCCCTTTAAAACTAATAAGCCATCTATGAAGAAACGCTTTAAGACTATGCAAATATGTGCTCCTTGTCAAAATTTCCCCACGGATTTAGCATCCATTGATAATCCTTGCCTAACAAGTCTTTTCTATGGTTGCAAAATGATGATTTTCCAACTGTAGCACTCCCTCCATGGTTTCTAGTTGGTACTCAGCATATAGTTGGTACTGTAAGCAAGAATTCGCCCTTCTCTCCTGTCTGTCTCTCCATTCCTCATCTATCTATCTATCTATCTATCTATCTATCTATCTATCTATCTATCTATCTATCTATCTATCTAACATCCATATGCACTCATGGATTTTTTTTTTTGCAATGATTTATAATTCATTTGTATTTCTTTTTTTGGGGGGCTCAAATCATCCTAAATTTGGACTGTCGTAGCTGCTTCAATCTGTCTCCTAGTCTTTCTGAGCCTCTATCATTTTTGGGGAGTATTTCCTTACTTTCTGGTCTAACAGGATATTCCAGGCTCATTATAAACCTTCCCAATCCTAGAATTCATTTATTTCTCCAAGGATCCATGATTCTTTATAATGTGGAATGGTGTTAATGACCGAGATATGGACACTAGGTATACTCATTGCTACTGGGGTGTTTTGCTTTTAATTTGCTAGGAAACGTGGATGTATATACACGTATATATACACATACACACATATATGTGCATATGTATTTTGTATGCATGTTTAAGAGTTCTTTATATATAATAGAGAATATGTTAGAATCTCATGTATATTAGAAGTGACCTTTCCGCTTTACAATTTGCATTTAAATTTTTCTTGTTATTTTGTTTATGATATTTGTCTTCTTTTTTCTTTCTTTTATTGACAGATCCTCCCTTGGGTTTATTTGTACAAATAGTACAGGAGAACACCAGCCCCATGCAGATAGCAAATCAGGGGTCACACGAGTGCTTTCGTTCTGACGTTGGCAGACAGAGGCATCTACTCTGGAGGCTTCGTGGGGGCCTGGGCACCTCTGGGAGCTGCGGCCTGGTCCTGAGCTAGAGGCAGAGCTGCAGTCGCAGCCATAGCCAGGGCTTTGGTTTGATCTAAATGTCTACAAATATTCATATATTTTGGTCCTTTCATTTAAAAAATTCAAACCTCTAATTCATCTGTAATTCATTTTTGCATGTAGTGTATGTAACATAACAAATATTATTTTTTCCTGAATATTTAACAGGTTGCATTAATAGCATTTATTAAGTATTTTATGCTATTACTGTAATTGGTAATGTCACTTTTATTGTAATTTGTGTGTGTACATATGTGATATGTGTACACATGGTGAGTGTGTGTACCCATACTCACATTTGGGTCTGTTTTTAGATTTTTTAAATTCATTTTCATTGATCCATCTGTTTTGTCTTGTGCCATTACCACACTTGTATTAAATTTTCTAGCTTTGCAGTTTTTTTATGTTTGCAAAGCAAAATTCACGTTCACTCATTTTGCTTCATTGAGCCATTCATATTTTTGTTGAGTGTCAGGCTTTGTTCTGGGCAATGGTGGTATGACGTTGTTCAACATGGTTGCTCTCTCACAGGTCTTAGGGAAGCATGCAGGCAAACAGAGGGGTCATTCCAACCCTGTCCCATCAGCAGTGTAATAAGGAGGAGCAGGGCTCTATGGGACACATCTACCCTGCTTCCTGTCTTGCTGCCCAGGCACTCTGTCTTCCCTCCTATTCCTGTGGACGAACTTTCTGCGCTTGTCTGAGACCAGCCTTCCACGGGCACTAGATCCTTTCCTGTCTCACCTTCTCAAGGACTCATTGCAGCAATTCTCTCTTTCTTTCCGGCATCGTCAAATTTTTCTTCTCTACTGGATTATTCCCATTATGATGAGTGAAATCCTTTCATTGCCCCATATCCTCCTCTATCACCCATTTCTTGCTTCCCTTTATAGTGCAAATCCTTGAGTTATATATATTCACTATCTCCAGTTCACCCATTCCAGTCTGTTGTTCGTCTCACCACTTCATCAATATATCTCATTTCAAAGTTACCAGTGACCTCTGTGTTGCTAAATCCATTGGTGAATTCACATCCTCACAGTACTTGACCTATCAATGGTGTCTGACACAGATAATCATTTCCCTGATACCCTTTCTTCACTGGCTTCTGGTTGGGACTCCACTCTTTTGGGTTTCCTTCTACCTTATTGGCCACTTCTCAGAATCCTTTGCTGCTTTCTCTTTATTTTCCCATCTGTAACTGCTGAAATGACCCAGGAATTAGACCTCAGACCTGTTCTTTTCTCTGTCTACCCTCATTCCTTTGGTAATCACATCCAGTCTCAAGGTTTTAAATATCATCTCTGAAATGGAAAGTCTAAATTTATATCCTCCGTTCAGACTTCTCCTCTTGTATATCCACTTACCTCCTTACATCTAACTTACCTACCATCTAACATACTCCCTCCCTTTTTTTTTTAACCTATTTATATATTTGCTTATTTCCCACTGGCCTGCAAATTCCATAATTTTTGTCTGTTCTATTCAGGTTGTTTTATAGCTCCTAGAACAGTGCCTATTGCATAGCAATTAATCAATAAATATTTGTTGAATAAATAAATGTCTTAAATATTCAAGTTGATATTTCCTGAAGTTCCTCCAATTTCTTCGATGAGCTTATTTGAAAGGGGATAATCCCTCTCATTTTAAGCTGTTGGATATTTTATTCTCTGACAACTTTTTGGTTCATCTTTATAGAGGGAACTGTGTTTGAGCAATGCTCAAATAATAATGGGTTTGATGAGTTATTATGTTAGGGGTGCCTGTTTCAAATATTTCAAGTCAAGATGAGAGGAGAAGAGAATAGTTTGGATTTGCTTGAGGTTGTTTATTTTTTCAGACAGAGTTATAATGGCCTGTGTGGAATAGGAAGAGAGTTTCCCTGAAAGTAGCCAAGGTCAGGGAACTTCCCTGTGTGGTGTCCAAAAGTTTCCCCCTTTTGTTATTATTATGGAAGTAGCAGCAGTAGGAATAACAAAAAGGAGGTTGATAGCATTTACTGAGTGCTTCACTGACTGCCAAGCACAGCAAGAGGGCTTCACACGCATTCTCTCACCTAAACCTTATAAATTACCTTATGAGCCAAGTACCATTATTATTACAACTTTACGGATGATAGAATTGAAACTTGGAGAAATTCGGTAAATGTAGTATCCAGCTTCCAAGATAGTCCCCAATGATCCCTACCTCCTGGTATTTATATATTCAGGTAGTTCCCTGCAACCTTATACCAGGGCTGGTCTGTAGGACCAATAACATACAATGGAAGTGAGGGTATGTGTCTTCTGCGATTAGGGTATGAAAAACTATGGCTTTCTTCTTGGGCACTGTGTTGCTTTCTTTCTCTCAGATCACATGTTCTGGGAAAGTGTTGTAAGGATACTCAGGCAGCCTATTGAGAGGCCCATGGGGTAAGGAACACTGAGATCCTGAGCCCAAACCACCCAGTTAAGCTGCTTCTGGATCCCTGATCTTCAGAAACTGTTTGAGATAATGAATAATTATTTTAAACTGCTTAAGTTTCGGCAGAATGTGTTATATAGCAGTAGATAACAAATATAGGTAACTTGTTCAAGAGTACATTCTTGATATTGATAAGTGGTGGAGCTAAAATTTGAACTTTGGTCTGTTACACTTCAGAGCCCAAGTTCTGGGCTCCGTTGCCATGGTGATAGTCACAGCATCATAGCCCTCTTACCCTGGGCCCATTGTGAACTGAGTCTTTGGATTCTCTGTGGACCGTGGGACTGAGAACTGGCCCCATGACTTCTAAGGGCATATTTCCCTCATTCCCAGTGTGGATTCATCTTTTTACCTACTTTAAATTCTCTGAGTTATTTCTATAAGCACTTGGGGAGAGCACATTTAGGGTATGTGTTGTGACCTCTACCTTAGACTGGATGTCCAGACTTCCTTTTTAGACCAGGAGTCGGCAAACTTTTCTGTCCAGTGCCATATAGTAAATATCTTAGGCTTTGCGGATTTAATAGAGTTTTTAAAAATGCTGTCGATCTAGTTTGGAGGTCCTGAATAGAGGCAGGTCAGTTCCTCTTCTTGAGCAGCCCTTTAAGTCCAGGTATCCAATGACCTGCCTTATCAGGTGCTCACACTCTCAGCCACTGTGTCCCCTCCCAGGGCCAGATACTTGACAACTAAAGGCAGCCCCAATGCCCCAGGGCCACCTTGAAATGATTCAAATTAGCTAGGCCTGCCTACCCTGCCTCATCCTTCCCTTTCCAGACAGAGGTCGTTGCCCACAGGTCCCCTTGTCCCTCTGCCTTGTGATCGACGCCGGTGCTTTCTCTGAGTGGCCCTGCATGGTGTGTTGCATTCGCCTGTAGGGAACTGTGGAATAATGAAGCTGTGAACCTCTTGCCAGTTTCTCTCTTGATCTGCATCTGGCCTCACCATACCTCACCCAGGGTAATATGGTTAAAACAGCAATCTATACAGTTTGGGTCACAGCCACTCAACTCTGTCAATGTTGTGCCAAAACAGCCAGGACAATGTATAAATGAGTGGATGTGATTGTGTTTTAATAAAACTTTGTTTATAAAAATTGGTGGTGGGCCCACTTAGGCTCACAGGCTATGGTTTGCTGACCCTTCTTTAAGGGACATCCTCATAGATGTTGGTTTTTCTGATCAGTGAGTAACACTAAAGAAAGTCTAATATACCAGGGTGCCAAAAAATATATATATACAAGTTGACAAGTCCACATTGCTCAAGCAGTAGTTTGCTGCTGAAGTAATCAGAAGTATCTAGACGCTGATGGTAACCACTTTGAGCACCTCTTGTAATTGCAGAAGTCAAACATGACTTGTATTCATCTTCTGTTATCGGTATATATTGAATATTACAATTTTAAAACAGTTTTCCTTTCTTAAAATGTGTATACATTTTTTGGTACCCTCTGTGTATTAAATTAGTAAATCTTTTCAAGCTGTTGGTTAGTTGACACTGAAAGACCTTTGCAAAAGCTTGAAAACCACTTTGTATTCTGAACTGTTCCAGCTCTGATGGCTGTCTGTGCTATAGTCCATCACAGTATTATTATACTTCATGTGACTTTAGAATGACAGTAATAAAAATGGAACCTCCATAATAGAAAGCTGACAGTATGCCAGTTACTGTGTCAGATGCTTTGTATTCATTATTATTATTCATTTCCCTGAGGAAAATACTTCTCCCCATTTTACAGATGACAAAGCTGAGGCTTAGAGATGCCCAAGAGAATGTATCTACTAAGTGGTAGAGGCAGCTCTCAATTCTGGTAGTCTGTCTTAAAAACTATGTTTTTAACCCATTATACAATATGTTTCTGAGATTTCCTTATCTTCTTGACAGCATGTCAAAGCTATCCTTTAAAAATATCTATTGGCTTCAATTATAACTATTAAATATATCATTTCTTTTGTTAAATAACTTTTAATTTTAGTTATCCCCCAAAGGATAGACATACTTTTTTAGTAATTGGATGTTGTACAAAATGACAGGATTGATTCTTGCATTCATTTTAGTTTATAGTAAAATTTATTAGTTTAGTTGGATTGTTAATTTTCCCTTGGGGAGAATCAAGTGCCCAAGGCACTGATTGATAAATCAATAAATCTTTAGTGAATCTGGTAAGTCAACTGTCACACATATGTCAACCTTTTCTCTAGAATATAGATTTTACCCAGGACAAGTGGGTTTGTTCCTTTCCATTGTTTTCTCACTCAAAATTGGATTATACTAAGATACTTAAACAAATCCCTAAGATTGCAAGCATTTCCCCCCTTTTTCCTTTTTTCAAAATAGCAATAGGGATCCTTCCAGCTATTTTAGGGGAAAAACTCCATGGTTTGCATATTTGCATTTCAACCCCTAACTTCTCCTTAGGACAAATGGCTGTCTGACGATTAAACCCGCAGGCCCAGCACTGGGACTGTGGGTTAAGCCTCTGAATACTGACGAGTTTTCCGCAGCATTCCCAGCATGTGTGTAGAATGTGTTTGTAGCTGGGAGGCAAACAGAACATCCAAAGCCGAGCAAGAATTTTGAGAAATAGTTGTCTTATGTATAAATTTATGTTGCTCGGAGTGTTTTATTCTTGCCTGTTTCGTTATTCCTTATTTCGACTTTCTTTTAAAATAGCTTAGTTTTGACCTAAAAGTTTGGGTCACTTGTTGAATGCTGTGGTCTTGCTTTTTTAAATGTTCTTTGTTTCTTTATCATTTAAATACCAAGCCATGTATGGGTGGCTCAGATATGTCCCCCCTGGTAGAGAAGGCCAGGTGATTTGCACACAAGAGGTCTGTGGGGGCTTCCCACTATACAGGTAAGGGCCCGGCTGGAAGCATTGGCAGGTACTGGAAGCGGCAGCTTAGGTCTGTAGCGCGTATAATAGGAACAGCACCACTTTGGGCTGTGGATTTATTTCTCTAGCAGTTTAGGTTATTATTGTGATTACTTTTAGGTAAAAAAAAAATCTATTCTCATAACTGCCTCTTTATTCTTTAGTGAAGAAGCATATATTGAAAAAGTGTGAATTACTCTATTTGGGTAGACAAACCAAACTAATTGATGAATTGATACACTGACTTAGATGGTCACCAATAGTAATTTATTGAGAACCTCCTTTTTGCAAAGCACTGGAGGTAAGGAAGGTGAAATATGATCCAAAGTGAAGTAAAATACTCATCAACAGCTCAAGATACAAGATGGAATAAAGGGAATGACAGAGAATTTCCTCATCAGTGAAAGAATCCGGTTTGAGAGGTTGTAGACAGGCAATTTTGGAGATGAATCTTGAAGGATTGATGGCACTTCAACAATGTAGCTATATTTATCCTGGCTGTAAAAGCAAGGTGAGAGAGAGAGAGAGAGAGAGAGAGAGAGAGAGAGAGAGAGAGAGAGGCAGGGAGGGAGGGAGGGAGAGAGGGAGGGAGGGAGGGAGAGAGAATGAGAATGTGTGTGTGTGTTTCTTTGGGAGATAGTTAGCTATTCACTTTAGCTGGCACAAGTGTAAGGGAGCAATGGGAGATGATTTTTTTAAAAAAATAATTTAAATTTAAGTCTCATAATTCATTAGGTCTTTAGGAGAATAGCAATGTATATTTTCCTTTCATGTGCAGTAAAATTAGATCCTTGTCTGTAGAGATGATTATTACGTTTATTATTAAGTTAATGCCAAATCCATTGTTTGTAAATTGTACTGACACCTAATGAGCGCTGTGTTGTAATTCTTAAAAATAGTTACAATAATGCTGTCTTCTAGGTCAGGGTCACGGTGTAAATTCCACCACACAGCCTGTGTTTCTTTATTAATTATTTGCCTGTACATTTAAACTGGGAATTGATCCCTAGTCTAGGCCAAACATCAGGATTAGCCCCAAATAATTTTCACTATATTGTGGATTTTTTGAGAGGCAACACTTTTTAAAAAATTTTTTTTTATTAAAAAAATTTTTTTTTTAATTTATTTTTTAAATTTATTGGGGTGACAATTGTTAGTAAAATTATGTAGATTTCAGGTGTACAATTCTGTATTACATCATCTATAAATCCCATTGTGTGTTCACCACCCAGAGTCAGTTCTCCTTCCATCACCATATATTTGATCCCCCTTACCCTCATCTCCCACCTCCCACCCCCCTTACCCTCTGGTAACCACTAAACTATTGTCTGTGTCTATGAGTTTTTGTTTTTGAGAGGCAACTTGAATGGACTATTGGAATGAGCTAAAATATTTCACTTATAGAGTATGAAATGGATAGCGTTAAATTGCCTTTCTGGTAAAAATAGTCTGCTACTTGGGATTTTTTTGTTATGTTATATTATCAGAAAACAGAACAAATCACATTGCATACTCTTTTTTATTTCTTGTATGTTTTTGAATGAGAAACTAGTATTACTTTGAACATATGCTTTGTAGACCTCTGCTGTGTCGACATCAGAGGGGCCAGGGAAATTAATTGAATAAGAACAGAGATTTCAGAAACAGATGGCTTAAAATAAGCTGTAATGGAAATGGATTAGGATGTGAAAGGAGGATCTTATTGGTTTGTAATCAACCAATATTATTTAGTAGCATTGCTAAGAAATCATTAGTAGTAACACAATAGTAGCACACTCTGGAATCTATCATAATGGTTTAATAGACAAATGAACCACCTGTGAAATTTAAAGAATGAAGATACTCAGGTCTTATGTAATCAGGTCTAAGCTGTAAACGTTTTGATTCCATAACATGGGGTGGGACCCATAAATCTGCATTTTTAACCATTGTCCCTGGTGATTCAGAAATGCTTCCCTGGAACACAGGTGCACAGTATTGAGCACTTGCTCAATGAACATGCACAGAATTTGGTGGCAGGCTAGGTCGAGTAATTGTGTAACCTGCCATAGTGCTATGAGCTAAAAGTCTCCATGTCGATGCTTTTGGGTTTTCCAAGTATAGATCATCTCTGGTTAATGACAGTTTTGTTCTTCCTTATTAATCTTTGTCCTATTTTTTCCTTTTCATGCCTTTCTCTGCTGGCTAGAGTACAGAACTGAGCAGAAGTGGTAATGATGGACACCAGAGATTTATTCTTTTCTTCCAGTTTTATTGAGATACAGTAGACACATCATTGTATAAATTTAAGATGTACAGTATAATGATTTGATGTACATATTTTGTGAAATGATTGAACCACAATAAGTTTAGTTAGCATCCATCATCTCATATGAATACAATAAAAAAGAGAAAGCAGAAAAAGAAAAAGAGCATATTTTTTCTTGCACTGGGAACTCAGGATTTACTCTTATAACTTTCCTATATATCACATGACAGTGTTAACTATAGTCATCCCCAGAACTTACCTTGTAACTGGAAGTTTGTATTTTTTGACCACCTTTCTCCAATCCCCCTCCTCCCATTGCCTTTTCTTCTGGTAACCACAAATCTGATCTTTTTCTATGAGTTTGGGGTTTTTTTTTGTTTTGTTTTGTTTTTTGTTTGTTAGATTCCACATATAAGTGAGATCATACAGTGTTTATCGTTCCCTGTCTGACTTATTTTATGAGGTCCATCCATGATGTTACAACGGCAGGATTTCTTTTTCTTTTTTTTTAATGGCTGACTAATTCCTCTGTGTGTTTGTGCTACAACTTCTTTATCCATATGTCCATTGTTAGACACTTAGGTGTTTCTATGTTTTGATAAATAATGCTATGAACATGCAAGTGTAGATATCTTTTCGAGTTAGTATTTTTGTTTCCTTTGGATATATACTCATACATGTGGGTTTATTTCTGGGCTCTCTAGTTCATTCGTCTACATGTCTGATCCTATGCCACCATCACACTTTTAGGATTACTATTCCTTTGTAAAGTTTTTAAGTTGGGAAGTGTGAATCCTTCAATTTTTTCATTTTCAAGTTTGTTTTAGCTGTTTGGGGTCCCTTGAAGTTCCACATGAATTTGATGTTTGGTTTTTCCTGGTCTGCAAAAAATGCTGTTGGGATTTTGATGAGGATTGCATTGAATCTGTAGATCAATTTGGGTAGTATTGTCACCTTAACACTATTAAGTCTTCCAATCATGACCATGGGATGTCTTTCATTTATTTGTCTTTAATTTCTTTCAGCGTTGTTTTTTAGTTTTCAGTGTACAAATATTTTTCCTTTTTGGTTAAATTTATTCCTGAGTATTTTATTCTTTTTCATGTTATTGTAAATGGAGTTATTTTCTTAAATTCCTTTTGGGATTGTTCATTGCTAGTGCATAGAAATGCAACTGTTTTTTATGTGTTGATTTTAAATCCTGCAACTTTCCTGAATTCATTTATTAGATTTAACATTTTTTTTCTCTGTGTGTGTAATATTTTCTACATATGAGATCATGTCATCTGTGAACAGAGACAATATTACTTCTTCCTTATCATTTGGATGCCTTTTATTTCATTTTCTTGCCTAATTGCTATGGTTAGAACTTCCAGTACTAGTTTGAATAGAAGAGGCAAAAGTAGGCATCCTTGACTTGTTCCTTGATCTTTGAGAAAATGTTTTCAGTTTTTCAGTATTGAATATGATGTTTATGGGTGTTTCCAAATATGGCCTTTATTATGTTGAGGAAATTTCCTTTCAGTCCTAGTTTATTGAGTATTTTTATCATGAAAGGATGTTGAATCTTGTCAAATGCTTTTCTGCATCAATTAAGATGATCATGTGTTTTTTTCCTTCATTCTATTAATGTGATATATTACATTGATTGATTTTTATATGTTAAATCATCCTTGTCTTCTGGGAATAAATCCTACTTTGTCATAATTATAATCATTATAATATGCTGCTGAATTCAGTTGCTATATTTTGTTGAGGATTTTTGCATCAAAATTCATAAGGGATGAATTTTGGTCTGTAGTTTCTTTTTCTTGTAGTGTCTTTGCCTGGATTTAGGAATTGTTTCTTCCTCTTCAATTTTTTTGAAGAGTTTTGAAGGATTGATGTTATTTCCCCCAATTTTCAAGAGTCCTTTACACTGATAGGGATACTGTTCCTTTATCTGTGATATATTGCAAATGTTTTCCCCCAGTTTGTTCTGTTGACTTTGTTTATGGTAAAACCATGCAGGACTTTAAAAATTATTTTCTTATATAGTCCAATTTATAAATGTTTTCTTTTATAGAATCTGGATTTGGGGCTGTAGTTAGAAAGCCTTTCCTAAACTCAAAGTTCAAGCAAAGTTCACCCATGTTTTTCTTCTATTATAGTACTTGAATGGTTTCATTTCCTTCCTTCCTTCCTTCCTTCCTTCCTTCCTTCCTTCCTTCCTTCCTTCCTTCCTTCCTTCCTTCCTCCCTCCTCCCTCCCTCCCTCCCTCTGTTCTTTCCTTCCTTCCTTCCTTCCTTCCTTCCTTCCTTCCTTCCTTCCTTCCTTCCTCCCTCCCTCCCTCCCTCCCTCCCTCCCTCTCTCGCTCCCTCCCTCCCTTCTTAGTTCTTTCCTTCCTTCCTTTCTTTCCATCTATTTTTTAAAACTTTATTTTTTTTTTTCTTAAAGTAATTTTATGTTCACAGCAACATTAAGAAGAAGGTGCAGGGATTTCCTATATATCCTCTGGCCTCACACATTCTCCACCATGACCAACATTCTCCACCATAGTGGTATACTTGTTACAATTGGCGAACCTAAACTGACACATTATAATCAACCGAAGTCCATAGTTTGCCTTAGGGTTCATGCTTGATGTTGTATAGTCTATAGGTTTGGACACAAACCTATATGTGTCCAAATAATGTGTCAAAATTGTATACAATCCATTGTAGTATCATACAGAGTATTTTTACTGCCCTGAAAATCCTCTGTGTTTTATCTACGGCATATATTTTTCGTATTTTCCTAATTTTTTGCTTCTTATTTTTTTCATGTCATGTTTAGTGTCATCTTGTATAGTTCCATAAAAAAATCTTGTCAGTCTGTTTTACTGGGATTGTATTATAATTTTAAATTAACATAGGGAGGACTGATATCTTTATGATATTTATCTGTCCTTTCTCCTTTTTAAGAGTTCTTAGAAGGGATGCTTTTCTGTTTGTTCGAGTCTATTTTTATGTCTTTCAGGAATTTTAAAATAAATTTCCTTTATAGGCTTTACATATTTTTTGTTAAATCTGTTCCTAAATATTTTGTCTTCTTTGTTGTTGCTATAAATGGAGTTTTCTCTATTGTTCACCTTTATTGTTGAAGGCTTTTTTCTTCCTGGGTATAAACAGAAGCAATATATGAAGATATAATGGGTTTATACCATTATGGTAGGTTGCTAGGTATCTTCTTTCAGCACATTGATGATATCATTCTATTGTTTCCTAGCATCCATATTTTCTCTTGAGAGATGCCAGGCTAGCTGTTGCTCCTTTGAAGATCATGTCTCTTTTTCTTTGGCTCCTTTTAAGATTTTTTTCTTCTTCCTCTTTTACCTTCTGTGGTTTCATTATGATGTGTCTAGGTGTGGATTTCAAAAAAGTATTTATCCTGTTTGAGATTTGTTAAGCTTTGTGAAGTTATGGGTTGGTGAATTGCACAAGTTCTGGAAAATTTTCAGTCATTAAATATTCATATATTGCCTCTGTTTATTCTCTATCCTATTATCTGGAATTCTGATTAAATGTATATTCATTCTCACTGTATTCCCTGGGTCTTATTCCTTTTCATCTATATTTTCCATACATATTTTTTTTCTCTTCATGCTTCATTCTGGATGGTTCCCCCCCCCCCTTATCTTTTGGTTCATCAGTGATCTCTTCAGCTGTGTCTAATTTGCTGTTAAATCTGTTCATTGAACTTCTAATTTTGTTTATTGCTTTTCAGTTCAACAACTGCCATTTGATTCCTTTTCACTTCTGTGATGCCACTTTTTAAAGTATGCGGTTCCCCAAGGATATGTTCAAGCTCTTCTTTTATTTCTTTGATAATAGTAAAAATAGTAATTTTATAGTCTGGGTCTGAAAACTCTAATATTTAAGGTTCTTGTGGTGAAGTCTTTCTAGTATATCTTTTCCCCCCCGAGCTGGCTCTTGCTTATACATGTTGTAGGTCTTTTTTTCTTTGTTTTTCCTTTCTCTGTGTATGCTTAGTTCTCGCTTTGTATTCTGGTCATTGTATTTGAAAACTTATTTGTAGGAAAATTTCAGACACAGAATAATTGAATCTTCTTCCAGAGAAAATTTTTGTTTGCTTATTCTGATAGCCTGGGGGCCCTACTGGTTTCAGGCCACCTTATAGCAAGTTCAAGGCTTCAGGATCCCAGAAACACCCAGGCGAAGCAAAATATTGAAGTTTGTTCCAGCTTAACATGGATGAGTTCAGACTTTCTGCTCTGTGTGGATCTTGCAATTTTACTTTTTATCTCCCTCATTTCATAACTATAACTCAGTTTTTGTATTTTTTGCCTTATGAATTGTTAAATGCCATTCAGATAAAAGGCATATTGAATGCTGGGTTATTTCCCTGGGTTTTAACCTCTTAGATTTTGGTTCAGTAATTCTTCACCCTCTTTTTAGCTGGCCTCTGCTTTTAAGAAGATTAAAAAAAAAATCACATATAATTTAGCTTTGTTAATTGTCCTTAGAGGATTGTTTTGAATGACCAAACCCGCTAGTACTTCATGGGTCAGTTTTGGGAGCTATCTTTTATTGTGAGCATCCAATTTTATTGCACTGTGGTTTTAGAATGTGCTTTATATGATATTTTTTTGCATACTTTCTTTGTGATATGGTATATAGCCTTTTTGTTATCTGTTTCATGTTGGTAGAAAATAATGTATATTCTGTATTGTCGAATGCAGCATTCTATATTTCTATATTTCCAGCTTGTTATTTATGATGTTTAAATCCTCTGTTCTTGCAATTTTTTTAATCTTCTTGATCTGTCTATTTCTGAAAGTGATTATTTAAATCTCATTGCAATATTTGCTTTATACATTTTATACTTTTATATATGTAATATTAGATATAAACAAGTTAAGGATTATTATGCCTTCCTGGCAAATTTTTCTTTTTCTTTTTATTTGATGTCACTTTTTCTCTTGCTATCTATTTTGTCTATTTATACTATTGTCATGCCAGGTTTCTTTTGGATTTTCTTTTTGCCTGCTCTTTATTTTTATTTATTTTTTATCTTTTTCTGTTCTTTTATTTTAGGTATATCTCTGGGAAATAGAATATAGCTGGTTTTAAATTTTCTTATTGTGATAAAATATACATAGCATAAAATTTGCCATTTTAACCATTTTAAGTGTACAGTTCAATGGCATCAAATACAGTCACAATGTTGTTTTCAGTCATCACCATCCATCGTCAGAATTTTTTCATTTTTCCAAACTGAAACTCTGTACCCGTTAAACACTAATTTCCCACTGCCTTCCTCCCCCCAGGACCTCACAACCACCATTATACTTTCTGTCTCTATGAATCTGAGTACTCTAGGTGCCTTGTATAAGTGGAATCATACAATATTTGTCTTTTTATTTTTAGTTTATTTCCCTTAGCATAATATCTTCGAGGTTCTTCCATGTTGTAGCATGTGTCAGGATTTTGGAATAATGTTTATTTTTTCTGGCACTCGGATGAAGCAGGAAATCTTACAGTCTTTTAAGAATACCATTACCTGGGCTCCAGCAAGGGGCAAGTGCTATAGAAGATCTCCCACTTTTATGGGAGAGAGGAGCAGGATAACTGTTCCCTCATTCTGGCTTCCAGAACATTTAGAATTACACATGGGCTCACATTATATTTCTGTTGATTAGCACTAGTCTAAAGGATGTATTTTTAGACAAAAGTAAAATGATCCAAGATTTTTTTAAAAAGTCTGAGATACAATAAGAAATGAAGAACAAAGAAAGTAATAAATATGTGGTTAAATTCAGACAAAGATAATAGTATGAACAATAATAATAAGGGTTTTGGGATCAAAAGACGAAACAGAATAAAACTATATGACAACAATAGCCTATAAGTCTGGGGGAGGGGTAATTAAGGTTAAAGTGATCTGAAGGCCTGTGTTGTTCCTGAGGAGGGTAAAGATATAGACCAAGTTAGCGCTGGGTAAGTTAATTATGTGTGTTTAAATATCTAGGGTTACTGCTAGAAGAATGTAGAGCATATAATTGCCTAACTAGTAGAAGAAAAGAATGGAACGAAAAGATAGAAAAAACAAACAAACCAGTTCTTTAAAAAAAGTCAAGAAAGGAGAGAAAAAGCATAAAGCAGATAGTATAAACTAAGATTTTAGAAGTAAATGTATATATAAAATTGCAGTAAGTATTACAAGAGTAAATGTTCCAATTGAAAGACAAAGATTCTCTGACTTGATTAAAAAATTATTTTTAAAACTAGCCATTTAGAAGAGGCACATCAAAAGCCTAAGTGTATAGAAAGATTGAAAACAAAAAGATGATAAAAGATATATAATGCAAATACTAAAGAAATACAAATAGCAGATAATATAGATTTTTAAAAAGTCACTAGAAATAGGACAGATCATTACATAAATTATATGGGCATCTATCCTGTCACACATTTCTCCCTGCCCCCATCTAGCATGTTTTTGAAGTTTATCTAATTGGTATGTGTTTTATGTAGATACCAGCACTCCCTGCTGGCTGCATGGCAGCTCCTCCCCCCAGGAATTTATGGATATTGGGATGCCTACATTGACATGTAGGTTCCAATGGATATGAAATAGTTTATCATTCACAATGTCAACATCAAAAATATTCCCCAAAGGGAAAAAGCTCCTTGATATTGGTCTTGGCAGTGGTTCCTGGATATGACACCAAAAGCACAAGGCACAAAAGCAAAAATCAACAAATGGGACTGAAGAAACAATCAACAAAATGGAAAGGTAACCTATGAAATAGGATAGAACATTTGCAAATTATATATCTGATAAGTGGTTCATATACAAAATATATAAAGAACTCATACAACTCAAGAGCAGAAAAAAACCAAACAATCCAATTTTAAAAAGGGGAGAGAAACTGAATAATAATTTTTCCAAAGAAGATATAGAAATAACCAACAGGTACATGAAAAGGTGCTCACTGATCATCAGGGAAATGCAAATCAAAATCACAATGAGGTATCACCTCATACCTGTCAGAATTGTTATTATCAAAAAGAGATAAGTTTTGGTGAGGATGTGGAGAAAAGGGAACCTTTGTGCACTGTTAGTGGGAATGTAAATTGGTTCAGCCACTATGGAAAACAGTATGGACCATCCTAGAAACAGAACTGCCACACAATCCAGCAATCCCACTTCTGGGTATATACGTATCCAAGAGAAATGAAAACAGGATCTCAAAGAGATATCTGTACCCCAATGTTCATTGCAGCATTGTTCACAATAGCCAAGATATGGAAACAACCTAAGTATCTGTTAATGGATTAATGGATAAAGAAAATATTACACACACACACACACACACACACACACACACACACACACACACACACGAATACTATTCAGCCCAAGAAAGCAGGAAATCCTGCCATTTGTGATAACTTGGATGAATTTTGAAGGCATTATACTAAGTGAAATAAGTCATAGAAAGAGAAATACTGTATATCACTTATGTGTGGAATCTAAAAAAGCCAAACTCAGAGAAACAGAGAGTAGAGTAGTGGTTACCAGGGGCTGTAGGGAAATTGGGGGAAATAGGGAGATATCGGTCAAAGGTTACAAACTTTCTGTTCTAAGATTAACAAGTTCTGGGAATCTAATGTATAGCATGGTGGTTATAGCTAATAATACTGTATTATGTATTTGAAAGTTGCTAAGAGATCTTAAATGTTTTCAACACACACATGGTAAGTATGTAATGTGATGGAAGTGATAGCTAATGCTATGGTGGTAATCATTTGGCAATACATAGATGTGTTGAGCAACACATTGTACCCCTTAAACTTATACAATGTTATATACCAACTATATTTCAATAAAGCTGGAAAAAATAAATATAATATTAAAATGATAAAAATAATATTCCCAGAAGGAGAAAGGCTTGGGTTTGGTCTGGAGTGAAGACCAAACAAGTGAAGGGGGTGGTGGTGGTGGTGACTCTGGTTTTTGGTGGTTAGGAAGTGAAGCAGAGGGAGGGGTCCCCAAGGGGTGTGCTGGTGTGAACATCCCTGTCAGCACCAAGGGAAAGAGTGCCTGGGCTTCTTACAGGTTGGCCGAGACGAGGGGCAAAAGGGAAAGAAGAGTGGTGGGGCTTAAATGCTGTCAGTGGTCAAATATGAAAATTAGTCAAACTCTTTATTACAGTACCCATAGATCTAACTTATTTTAACTAGTGTATAACATGCTATCATGTGAAAAAACACACAACTTCTTTTCACATTTCTCTACTGAGGGCCAATTAAGTGTTTCATACTTCTTCTATTAGGAACAGTTCAGCAATGAACATCTCTGTACAGAATCTTTGGAAGAGTTTTCCTCAGAATCACTGGGTCAGATGGTGTCCTGATCGTCAGTTGTATTAGACGTTGCCAGATTGTTCTCCCATGTAATTGTACCAACTTGTTCTTCTATGTCTTGAAGTGGTGGAGTTTGTACTTTGCTCCAAGGGTGCTGGGGGCCCATCGGAGGGCTTACGTGGGAGAATGATCTGATCTGATTAATATGAAAGTAACTCTGGCTGCTTTGTGGGGACCTGGGGCTGGTGAGTAGGAGTGGAAGCAGGGGGACAGTTACAATCTGGGTGAGAGACAATTGTACGTGGGATGGGGGTGGTTCTGGTGGAGATGGTGCTAAATGGCGGGATTCAGGCTATACTCTGAACATAGAGTTCACAGAACTTGTTGATGGGTGAAATAGGGGCTATGATAGAATAGGTTCCAGATTTTAGTATCATTAATGAAATGGGGAAGACTTGACAACAAGGGGATTCAGGAGATCAAGAGTTGTTTTGGCCATATTGCATTTGAAATACCTATTAGCTATGCGAGTAGAAATGTGGAATGGGCGGCTTGATGCATGCTGGGAGCTCCAGGGAGAGGTAGGGGCTGGAGAACAAATTTGGGATCTTATGTAAAGCCACAGGCATGGATGAGATTATCTACTAGGTGGATACAGGGAGATGAGAAGACGTTTTCAGACTGAGCCCTGTGGAACTCTAACAGCTAGAAGCTGGGAAGGCGAAGAGGATCTAGCAAGGGAAACACGTAGAGGCCAGTGAAAATGAAAATAAAAAGCAGGAGAATATGATGAGCCAGGAGCTACACAAAAATAGTGCGTTAAGAAGAAGGAAAAATCACTGCAAGTGCTGCTGATAGCTTAAGATGGGCTCTAAGAATAGACCAAAATCATCTGAACCCTTTGGTTACTTTTTCTCTTTGATTTTCCTATATTTTGACACCTTAATTGTAGTCCTCAGTATTTGTTAATATTTTTTTTTTGGGGGGGAGGGGAAATCAAAACCCCCCTGCAACCCCCATCCCATTTAAAATATATCATTAGACCTAGAATGAAAAAGATTAAAGAATTAAAAAGTGCTCGAAGCCTTGTGTCTGTTGGCAGCCATTTAACCCACCCCGTAGTGGCATCCTGGTGTCAAGCAGCTGTGTATCTTTGTAAAAAGCCCATCCGAATGCTCTAGAGGGCTTTTCTATCATGAGTTAGAACTGCCTGCAAGATCTGATTGGCCCAACTCCACAAAGCGGGTTCCAATAGGTTTTAGAGCCTTCTGTCTCATTTCTTTGTGCATTTGTTATTAGCTCAATAAATAATAAATTGAGGAATTACCCAGTTACTAATTTGCTTTTTTATCAAGCAGAGCTCATGTTTTAATAAATTGCCATTTTTCTGTATTATTGAACTTGTGCTATCATAATGCAAGCATAAAACTATTTTTATTATAGTATTTAGTTCTTTAACGCATATGTATGTTCTTTAGCTATAGTTAGTGTTTGACAGGATGTTTGTTCATGTGTTGCTTCTCTGGTCCCATTCTTGTGATGTCTTCTAGTAAAATGTTTGCTTTCTTCCTGAGTTATTGCATTTAAAAAATTAATATTTATTTTTCTCTAATCATCAGGGTGATAGATGATGCCCTTTTAAAGATACCTAAATTTGCTTTTTATTATTTTTTTTGGTAATGTTCTTTTTGCTACTGTCATGTTTTAGGTTAGTATTGCTATAGTTTCAGGAAATGTTGGATGAGCTATAACAAATTGTTGATATTTGACTACAGAAATGGCAATTTCAAATAGTTCAAACTAATATTTTTGTTTGCCGTAGTAATAATTCTTAACATGCACTCAGCCTTCTTAAATTTCTGGCTTTCAGTTGTCACAGATTAATTTGACTAGAGCTTAGATGGTTTGTTGACACCTGACCATATGTGTTCTCTTTTCTCAAAGTATTGCGTTTTTGTTTAAATATAAATTTTATTGGGGAACAATGTGTTTCTCCAGGGCCCATCAGCTCCAAATAGTTGTCCTTCAATCTAGTTTTGGAGGGCGCAGCTCAGGTCACCGTTTTCAATCTTTAGTTGCAGGGGGTGCAACCACCATCCCATGCGGGAATTGAACTGGCAACGTTGTTGTTGAGAGCCCACGCTTTAACCAACTGAGCCATCCAGCTGCCTCTCTGGAAGGTCAGCGGCAGCTCATTGTCTTCAGTCTGGTTGTGGAGGGTGCAGCTCACTGGCCCATGTGGGAATCGAACTGGCAACCCTCTTGTGCAGAGCTCTAACCAACTGAGCCATCTGACCGCCCAAAGTATTGCATTTTTGACTTACCCTCTCCTTTAATTTGTCACAATCAGAGGCCACATATTAGACTTTCGCCTTTCTTGCACTATGTTCTGAAATTGCTAAAACCTGCACGGAAGTAGCAATGAGACGACTTTTATTAATAGAAGAGTATTTGACCATGAGTGTTGAAGGTGCCTTAGTTTATAGCCTCGTGGATATTTGCATGTGTTTTCCATTTATTAAAGCTGCTGCCAGTCTTGGCCTGGCTGAGGGCACGTTTCCCACCTAGCCTTCCTGCATCCTTTTCACGCACCTTCTCCACCCTCCAGAACGGCATCCTGTCCATCCCGTGCCCCGCTTTCCTTATCCCCAGTCTCCTCTGCTGGCCCTTTATTTCAAGCGCCTCCTCTTCTTCTGGGAGGGGGTTATAATAATAACAATAAAAATGGCTTCTGTTTATTGAAAATTTTGTGCCAGACAGTGTGCTTTCCACATCCATTTGCTCATTTAATCTTCCCAATAACCCGATGGTCATAATAGGTGCTATTATTACATCCACTTAGAGGTGAGGCAGAACCATTCACATAATTTGTAGGGTCCAGTGCAAAATGAAAAGGCCCCTTGTTTAAAAGTTAAGAATTTCAAGAGAGGGACAGTAGAGCATTAAACCTTCTAAGTGTGGGGACTTTTCCAACTACGCAGGTCACAGGCCAACAAAGCTTGTCCTGAGGTGAGAAACCTGAGGCAGAAGGAGGTCAAGCGAAAGTCTCACATTATGATAATGAAGTTGGCATTAAACCAAGGTCTGCAGACTCCCAAGGCTGACTTATCTAACTGCGCTATTGCACTATTAGTAAACTGCTGGTAGGTCTGCCTCTCTCTGGTCTGGCACTACTCCAGGCAACCAAAAGAATGATCTTTCTAAAACTGAAATCTGACCACATTACTCTCCTGTGGAAACCTCTGTGCTACTGCCTTTGAATGAAGTCTAAACTCCTTGGCACAGAAGCCAAGACCGTGTGGGATCTGCCCTCTGCCAGTCCCCTGACCAGTCCCGAAGCTCTCACGTCCGCACATGTACCGTGTATGCTTTGGTCATCCTGACCTGCTTGCAGATCTGGAGCATGCCATGCTCTTTCATGCCTTCTTGGTTTTTCATATTAGTCCCCTTCCCTGACACCCTCCCATCCTCAGCTGCCTAGCAAATTCATATTCATTCTTCAGCATCCAGTGCAATTCTTTCTTTCTGTCCAAAGCTCCTTTGAATCACTTCAGTAGCATTGGCACCTTTCTCCTCTTAATGTCCCCTCAGTATCTTCACTCACGCCTGTTTAGGAGCTTATTGCAGCATGTGGCAGTCATTTGTTTTTCATGTCTGTCTCACCGACTAAACTGAGCTCTTCCCGGGCAGGAACAGGGTGTCTCATTTGGTTTTGCGTTCCCTGTACCTACCCCAGGGCTTGACATAAGGTAAGCATTAGATCAGTGCTAATTGTGTTGACTTAAATTCAGGACTGGCCTAAGTAGGGATACGATGATAGTTTAATGGGAACAGGAGAGGAATTGAGGGCATTGATTATTGGTGATAGAGTCAGTGTCACTGGAGTCCCTGCCTGACAGATGAGGTTAGATGGCTACCTGTAACAGTTGTGTGTTTGTGCCCACCTGGGACCAAAGACAGGTATGAACAGGAAGGTTCAGGCCTTTTGCTACTGTGATGTCACACCAAATCATGGCATATGAACCCCTCTGTGCCAGGGGTGGTCCCTTGAAGAGATTGTTGGCAGCTCCTGTCCCTTGAGGTCACCATGAGGGAAGAGAGCATACTGGTTGCTCAAATGTGGAAGGAAATTATTTTCCTTTTTCCCCCCTTGAGGTAATTAGTTAAATACTTCAAAGAGAATTTCTACTATGTGCAATGATTTATATTAGAGCTTGAACAGAAAATATAAAAGCAGCAGATTTGCTATGTAAACCTAAGTAATTAGCAGTCTAATCAGTATTTTTAAGTTTATTGTTTTTTGTTTAATAGGTATATGATTTTCAGCTTCCCATTCTGCTGGTGACTTGCGCCATTATCGTAAGCCTGAGAGTGTGGTACCTACAGGTGGGAAAAAGGTAACATAATTTCTCTTTAATATCAGTCCTTTCGTGATGCTTATCTCAGGAGTATTCCTCCCTTTTCTATTGGCTTCTTACACTGAAAAGCATTCTCTTGAAAAGGTGTCTATTCCTAAAATAGATCATAGCTATGTAGAAAGCCCTTACCAGACTTTTTTGAAGATGTGATTCTGGAGATTTGTCTTTCTCTGTTTCCTGAGAAGAGATGTGGACTTTTGGCTTTTTTTTCTTTCCCATGTGGTCACATGGTCTGTTTCCTAGGGCCCCTGGCTTTGCATTGTGTTGGCACATTTAGAATCATGTTCTGGAAGAATGTGAGCAGATCATCTGTGGTTGTCACATCCCACAGTGACCCTTTGTTTTCCTATGTATAGTGTCTCTGTGGTCTCTATTTCTCTCGCTCTCCCTCTCTTTCTCTCTGTCTCTCTCTCTGTCCTTGGATATTTAGAAAGACTTGGGTTGTTTGTCCTAATGGTTATCTTTATAGTCATACCTTTATATAATACCCTAAATACCCCCCACCCCCCTTTTTGGTACTGTGTGTTGAAGTCCCTGTCATGATCAATATTTTAAATAGCTTGTAACTCTTCTTTATGTCTTCTCTTCCCTCTAGCATCTGACTAAAAAAGTTGTTTTACTCCCAGTTAATACTGATAAGGCAAGCGGCGAGTTTATTCTATATATGCTCCCCTCCCTTCTCTCGTTTTTGATAGTTGTATTTTATCTACATTGTCAAGCATGTCACCATTAAGTACTGTCCTGGCAGCCTTACTCGCCATCGCTTAGTCCTAGTTCTATAGTTAAATGTACTTAGAACCCACCACCTGTCTTTGCCAACGCTCGCCAATCATTTCTTAATTGTCTGACGTTTGTTCTCTAGTAGATGCCTTCAGAAGGGCTCATGGGAACACTAGTCCTTGAATATTTTATATATACACATATATAACTTTATATATATGACCATATATTTATGATACATGTAAATATTTATTTATTTTCAAACAATCACAAATTTTCAGAATGGAGTACCCACAGATAAATTTTTTTCCCTCCAAATCATTTGAGAATAAATTGCTTACCTGATGCCTTGTCACTCCTGAATCCTTTGGTTTGTATTTCCTACAAAGACATTTGCCTACATAATCTCAATATTATTAGGGAAATTGCATTGATATACGAGATCGGACATTTATGTTTGTGAACGCATACTAGGAAAAGTGCTACATACCTCATTGCTGAATATCACTACAGTCCCCTTCAAAGTACTCCCTTTGGGAAGCTATGTACTGACGCCAGTGCCTAATCCACCCTTTAAAGCAATTTTGGAACTCTTTCTGGAGTGGCCATCAGAGCTGTCATCGTATTTCCATTGATGTCCTGAATGTCATCAAAATGTCTTCCTTTCAATAATTCCTTTATCTTCTGGTAAAGAAAGAAGTCATTGGGGGCGAGATCAGGTGAGTAGGGAGGGTGTTCCAATACAGTTATTTGTTTACTGGCTAAAAACTCCCTCACAGACAGTGCCGTGTAAGCTGGTGCATTGTTGTGATGCAACAGCTGTGAACTGTTGGCAAAAAGTTCAGGTCGTCTAACTTTTTCACTCAGCCTTTTCAGCACTTCCAAATAGTAATCGTGGTTAACTGTTTGTCCAGTTGGTACAAATTCATAATGAATAATCCCTCTGATATAAAAATATCTGATATCGTTGCAACAAGTTCTCGAACATAATTCTCTGACATTGTATTACCACCATCTAATCCTCAGACACAACTCATTTCACCTATTGTTCTAATACTGTCGTTTATACATTACCCAGCCTAGGTCCATCCAGGATTGTGCATTGCCTTTAGTGGTCATGTCGTTTTACCTCTTTCTGTCTGGAACTGCTCCTCAGTCTTTCTGTGACTTTGATACTTCAGAAAATTACAGACCAGTTAATTTGTAGACTGCCCCTTAAATTGGATTTGTCTGACGCCATCTGATGAGTAGACTCACGTTATCCACTTTGGGCAAGAATTACATAAGTTATGCTGTGTTATTCTCAGTCAGGTGTCACACAATTTGTCCCATTATTTATATGTTCACTGTGATCACTTGATTCAGGTGATGTTTGCCAGGCTTCTCTGCTGTAAAGTACTTTCATTTTGAAATATTACCTCACTGTTTTCGTATGTTTTGTAGTCATATTTTTCTGATGAATATTTATTTTTTGAATACACTATGTTATGTGGATCATTTTTCTCTCTTTTTGATATTTTGAATGGGGGATTGACCTTAATCTTTTTTTTCTTTTTGCTGCTGAACTTGTATTTTCAGGAAGAAGTTCATGTGTAGGGGACGTGGGTGAGGCAGAATGCCTTTCTCTCTTTTCTGATTTTATCACAAAGTATTTAGAAATATGGCTTTTGTGTACTCATCCCTTCAGTGCTTTCTGATATTTGCTTTTTCTTGGTCCTTTCCCCGTTAATATCTGAACAGTTTCTTTCTTTTATGCCTATGTGTTCTGCCTGTTAGACTGGGGCTCTCCTTTCAGATGTTTCTCCTCAATGTGGGGCTCTACCTCTCTGGCAGGGAGGCCCATTGGGTGTTCCTGAGAGTCCTGATGGTCAGCTGCCTCAGCACCTTTCAACCTTCCTGCGGTGGCTTTGCCCTCACCAGTGAAACCCCCTCCCAGTTTCACCTGTTGTGCGGAGATCCACAGCTGAGTGGAAGCCCCTTCTTTGGAGCTGTCTACTTGTTGGCAATCTGAGTTCTCTAGTACTTAGGAATTTAGTTGTCCCTTGCTTCTGGGCTGTGGTCATTCCCGGTGGGTCTTCCTGCTGTCCGTGGTTTGGCCCCGCCCAGTTGTATTACAAGGGGATTCTTTGTGACCTAGTTTTGCTGATGATGTCATCCATGGGGTTTGTCTGTTGCTATCCTACTTGATTGCTGTTTTATGAGGAGATTTGGGGAAATTTCAAAACCATGCTGTCCTCACTTCCATCTTACCTCTCTCTTCCTTTTGTCCATTTTGAAAGTCTGAACCCCACCCATCTCTATGTGCTTTTTGATTAAAAAGAACCCTTCAGGGACCCATTCTACATAGAAATGCCTCATCTAATTCTCTAGGCATACATTCTTGAATCTTATTCATGTTGGATGTATTGGAAAAGCAGAAAGTCAGATGAGGGAGCAGTGTGAGCTCTCAGCTTTCTTACGAAGAATGGCAAAAAAACAAATACGATTTTCAGAATACAATAAAAACTGCACATTAATTTTTTGTATGTTTTGTTTTATTTGGGGTGATCGCACTGCACTGATTTACTACTAAAAAGCCCAATTCAGTGCCTCATACCCATATTTAAAGTAAAAGAAGCATCCTGCTCCTTTCTTTATGCTTTTGTCCTTTTCCCCCTTAAACATTAAGTCTTTTTTCTAGTTTCGCTTTATTAATTAACTGAGATACTTTTAGTAGCATCATGATCTAAACTTTTTTGATACATGTCTTATTCTGGGCTTGAGTTCAGAACTTGCTTTACGGTTAGTAGTGGTCATAATTTTGTAATTTGGGTGGGACTGTTGATAGAGTCTATTTCAAAAGCCTTAGTTTACTTGTCAAATGCCACTTTCTCAGCAGGAGCAGTAATGAGTGTCGTTCTCAGACATCTTTAAGAAATTGGTAGTATCTTGTAAAGTGTGATAACATATAATTCTTGTGTTATTTACTATAAATTATGATTTCTTTTTAGAAAGTATGAATTTGAGCTCCAAAATAATTTATCATGGTCATAGTGTTATATAACTCACTAAAATTTGAAGTATCTTAATTATGTGGATAAAGTAAATTGGAAGAAATTAGGCTAAATGAAGTAGAAGAACCACAGGGGGAAAGAACATTAAGTCAAATGCATCAGATCAAGCAGAATTTATGCCAGGAGTGTAAGGTTGATTTACTGTTTGGAAACCAATCAATGTATTTCGTCATATTGACAGACTAACGGAGAAAAACTATTTGATCATCTCAATAGACACCAAAAAGCATTGGATAAATTGCTAAACCAATTCAAGATTAAAACTCTCAGCAAAGTAGGATTAGAAAGTAAGTTTTTAAAAACATAAAGGGCAGCTAACATTATACTTAATGATAAAATATAGACAAGTTTCATTCTAAGATTGAAAAAATATATAAAGTTGTCTGTTCTCACTACAAATTCATCAATGAGCTTGAGGTCCTATGTAGAGTTAAAGACAAAAAAGACAAGAAAAATAAAGAAATCATATTTATTAAGATCAAAAGAATTAAAATTGTCTTTGTTTACAGATGACATAATGGTTCATGTAGAAAATCCTAAGAAATCCAATGAAAAATTACTAGAACCAATAAATGAATTTAAGAAGGTTATAAGATCAAGGTCAATATAAAAAATCAATTATGTTTCCATGATTTGTACTGCCTGCAGTACAGTGGAGTCAAAGCGTGACTTCAGGGTATATAAAAGAATGGAAGCTTCTGATTCCTGTGAAGATGGAGTAAGCACATTCCACTTTGCTCTCCCAATGAATGCAACTAAAAACCCTGGGAAGAATGCATGAAACAGATATTTGAGGACTCTCAAAAGTAAATGGTAGCAGGCAGATTGGGGAAGGAAACCAGATATAAAGTACAACTAATTCGGTGGTGAGTTTCTTTTTGTTCCGCCTCCTATATCTCCCAGCCCAGACCCAAAGACAACCTGACTTCTAAAACTGCGCAATGGACACAAACAAATATCTAAAAGAGAAGCCCTTTATTCCTGGTCTAAGAAGGAGAAGTAATGGCAAAATTTCCCCAGATTTGATAAAGGACATAAACGTACACATCCAAGCTTAGTGAACCCAAATAGGATAAAATCAAAGAAATCTACACCTGGACACTTCATAATTGAACAGATGAAAACAAAAGAGAAAGAAAAATCCTAAAAGCATCCAGAGAAAAATAATCATATAGAAGGGAACAATAATTTGGGAGACCATGGATTTCTCCTCAGCTACCACGGAGGCCAGAAGGCAGTGGAAACATTTTTAAAGTGCTGAAAGAAAAGAACTTTCAACCCAGAATTCTGCATCCAGAGAAAATGCTCTTCGTAAATGAAGATAAAATAAAAACATTCTTTGATTAAGGAAAACTAAGAGAATTTTTTTTTTTTTACCAGTAGTCTGATCTAAAGAAATGTTAAAAGAAGTTCTTTAGGTAGAAGGGAAATTATACCAGAGGGAAATTTGGAACTTCAGGAATAAGAAATAGCAGCGTAAATAGAAAATATCTGGATAAATATAGTAGACAGTTTTTCTCTAAGTTCTTTGAAATATATATGATGGCTAAAAGCAAAAACTATAACATTACCTGGTGGGCTTTTCATTGTATGTAGATGCAAAACATATGACAGACACAGCAGAAATAAGGGAAGACAAAGGGCCATATATGTGGATATGTTTTCTCTGTCTTTCACGCTGAAGTAGTAGAGGGTGATGTCAGTTAAAATGGCAGAGTAAGGACATCCAAAAAGCCTGAGAGCACTGGCAAAAATGGTCAGAACCAACCTTTTTAAGAACTCTGGAGGCTCGCAGAGCACTTATTTTTTTAAAAGAGCTGATTCTTGGTAATAACGGTGAGTATTGGGATGGCTTATGTCACCCTATTTCCATCCCTCCTTCCTCATTCCATAGTAACTTTGAAAACCAACAGTTTGCCATCATGATGAAAACCAGCAGTTGGCAACCACTGTGGGGGGGCGCAGATGGAGTTGGAGCTCCTTCAAAAGCCTTATTCCCAGGGAATTTCCATTATTTGACTTATCTGGTGGTTCCTTGAAAGATTTCACTCACAAAACTGTCTTAATTTGACCTGACTGAGAGCCCACAGTACAAACAGCCTTTTCCCTGGGGGAGTTTGTATAAAACAATCAGTGGCAATTGTTTAACATCGTAGCTGCCTGAGGCAGCAGGTAAAATTGGGGCAAACAATAGGCTAACTAAAGGCATAAAAAGAAAAGTTGGGGAATGATATTTTCATATCCTTGAATAGCTCCAATGAACTCCTGGGAATCCAGAAGTCCATGTACATGCCCAGTGATGTGCACATGCTCAGAGAAAGCATAAGGGAGGACCTTGTGTTCTCATCTCTGGCTAACTTTGAGAATCTTTGCAAGGCAGAGTTCCAATGTCAAAAGTGTTCCCCAACATACACAAAAAGCCCCTCAGCAAAGACTAGGAAACTTATTGGTTTCAAGGATTTAAGGAAATCGCTGCCCTGTCATTAGCTGACTACAAAATTAACTAAGCAGAGATTTCAATGTCCACATACAACAATGACTATAGTCTTTTCAGTTCATAAAAGTCACTCAACAGACAAACAAACAGACAACAAATCCAAGAGCAACAACACCGAACCTTGGGAAGAGAGAAGAACCTAATTTTTAGACCTGTCACACTATATTATTTTAAATGCCCAATTTGCAACAAAAAGTTATGAAACATTCAAAGAAAGAAGAACATATGGCCCATACATTGGGGAAAAAAGCCATCAATAGAAACTGTCTTTGACAGTTAGACATTGGACTTACTATACAAAGACTTTAAATCAATTATTTCAAAGTGTTCAAACAATGAAAGGAAACCATATCTCAAAACTAAAGGAAAGTACCAAAATTAGCTTAGAAAATAGAGACTAGCAATAAAAAGACAAATTATAAAAAAGAACAAAATAGGAATTCTAGAGTCGAAAAGTATAATATCTGAAATAAAAAATTACTACACGTTTAAGGAGGGAGAAGAATTAATGAACGTGAAGATAGGTCAATTGAGATTATCCATTCTGAGGAACATAAAGAAAAAAGAATGAATAAATATTAACAGAGCCTGAGAGAGCTGTAGGAACACCATAAAGCACGTACATAATGAAATTCTAAAAGGAGAGGAGAAAGAGAAAAGGACAGAAAGAATATCTGAAGAAAAATTGCAGAGAACTCCCCAAATTTGACGAGCACCAGGATGGTGGCTGGTCACAAGAAAGATCAAGGAATGATTATAGGTTGGACCTTTCGGCCACATCCCCTGATCTCCAGGGAGGGGAGAGAGGCTGGAGATTGAGTAAATTGCCAATGGCTGGTGATTTAATCAACCATGTCTATCTAGTGGAATTTCCATCAAAACCCTAAACAATGGGGTTTGGAGAGCTTCTGGGTTGGTGAATGAATCCATGTGTTGGGAGGGTGGTGTTCCCCAAAGGCCACAGGGACCAATGCTCCTGTACTCAGGACCCTTCTGGACCTTGCCCTATCTACCTCTTCATCTGGCTGTTCATTTGTATCCTTTATAATATCCTTTATAACAAACCAGTAAATGTAAGTAAAGTGTTTCCCTAAGTTCTATGAGTTGTTATAGCAAATTACCAAACTGAAGGAGGGGGTCATGGGAACTCCTGATTTGTAGCTAAGTTGATTAGAAGTAACAGAGGCCTGGGACTTGCAATTGGCATCTGAAGTGGGTCAGTTAGTGGGACTGAGCCCTTAAGTTGTGGGGTCTGATGCTAAGTCCAGGTGAAGTGTCTGAATTGAATTGAATTGCACCCCGTTAGTGTCCAGAGAGTTGGAGAATTGGTTCTTGGTGTGGAAAAAAAACACATATTTGGTTGGTGTCAGAAGTGTGAGTAGAAAAACAGTTTTCCTTTAGTGGTTCTCAGCTCTGCTCTGTGGGAACTTGGTTCTGCCCTTGGGTCATTCTTCTCTTTTCATAAAAGATAGCCTAGTTTGTACCAGAGTTTTATCAGCCTGCTTTCTGCCAATAGAATTTTGGGCATCCCACAGCTTTCTTTCATTTTGCACTCGTTTTTCCTTTCAGTTTATTCTCTTAGTTTCTGGTGAAATAATTATCTCAAGAACTTTGTGGGCCTTCCATGGATTTCACTTAGATTCATTCCATTATAACAAAGACACACACACACACACACACACACACACACACACACAGCTTTTTGAGATACACCCTTCACTACCTGGGGCTCTGCCAAGAGAGTTGAAGGACAATTTCCTTAAGCTCCTATAGGCTCTGTGGTTTGATTGCAAGCGTCTGTTAGGCCCATCCTTAATTCTTGAAAGGGAACTTTGTGTGACTGAAGACTCTGACCTTTTGATCTTTCTGAGATGTAAGTAAAAAGTTGTACAGTCACACCCTCAGCTTTTTCTGTACAGCATGTTTTACTGAGAGTGTTCTTGCCAAACACTTTTGCTCATGCAAAACAGATCATAATCTTTATATTTCAGTTCTGACCAATTTCCCTAAACCTAATAGTCCTATTTTAGTAGTAACAAATGTGACATATAACTCAGGTTAATTTGCTTGAGTTAAATACTGATATTTGGACTATTTTCTTGCATATTAAGGCACTTTCCTGGCTTATAACTGAGTCCGCTTAGAGAAAATTTGGGCCCAATAACCTATGAACTGAAGCAATCTTAACGAGGAAGAGTGTGGTACATTGTCTTTTATAATGTTCATGCTCACTGAAAGGATTCCAGAAAGACTTGCTGTTTTTGATTCAACCACAGTGCCATTTTATTTGTCATTCTAAAATATACTCCAAGCCTCAGGACACCCTCCAATGGATATCGCCACTGCGGTGCACATAGAGATGTCCTATCCGATTGTGTGGCAATGTGTTTGTCTGTGGTGGCGATACACATTTTTCAGTCTCCTGAAATACATGTTTCTCAATCTTTAGCGTTTGACTTGTTTTGCCTACAGAAAGACCCTGGTGCAGTGGCCCCTGCTGGTGAATGGCAGCTGAAAGTTTGCATCATGTAAGTGATGGAATGGGTCCCTTTGCTGACATGGAGCCGGGGGTGATGCTGAGCCTGCCACGTCATTTTAGATCAGGTCATTAAAGGAACAGAAGGTCGGGTCGATATAAAATGAGCAGTTCACTGCATTCTTTGGACATGTGACGATTTGCTATCATTCAGTTTGGCTGATAAAATGTGAATGCTTCACAAAAATGTTTGTATTTCAGCCTCTGTCTTAGTTTTCCCCTAATTCTCAGGAGCTGTATTCTTGTTCAGTCAGGAAACCTAACTTGAGCCTTGGCAGAGAAAATTTTAAACATAAAATATTTTAGGAGTGTTCATTTTGTTAAACAATTAGAGAAGCACTTTAAACAAAAATCCCCTTTCTTTTTTACATCAATGCTATGAAGTAGCACTCATTTATGCAGGTTTCTAAATGCTGAGATCATGTTAAAGAAAATTATTTAAAACCTAGGACCAGATTAGTGTTTAGATTATTTTAACTTTGGCCTCTAGTGAAGGTTATTGTTTTATAATGAATAACTATAAAATCATTCATTTTCCTCCCATAATAGGTAGGTCTAATTTCTTTATTATATATCTGTGGTGGATATGTCATAGCAGTGACAATTTTGGTAGCCTTTAATTCAGGAACATAGTACACACTTCAGGATTTTAGTGTCTTAGGTTCATGAACAAATGGCTTCTCTACATAAGTATTACCAGTGAGGTAAAAGGAAAAACAGGAGAATGTGTGTCCTCAAACCCAGGTGAAGAAGGTGTATCAAGAGGGAGGGAGTGAAATCGCTCTGTTGAATGAATACTGAGATTTGATCATTGTGGAGGTCACTGTGACCTTGACGGAGGAAGTTTTGGTGGAGTGCTGGAACAAAAGTCTGAGTAGGGTGGGTTTCTAAGAGAATGGGCTTTCCCTCTTCCTCAAGCTTTCCTTTTCCCCCATCTCTTTCTTTTCTTTCTCTTTCTGAACAAATCAGTTTAAAAGCCAGTCGATAAGACCAAGCAAGGTGTACATCCGTACAGCATAGCAAGAAGCCCTAGTACCCCAAAGTAGGTGTCCACTCGTGTCATGCAAAGAAGGTTGTCCACGTGGTGGGGAGATTGCCCAGCATGGGGTGTTGGAGGCAGGGTGTGGTGTGGTGGTCTGATACTGGAACCTGAGTGGGATAAAGTGGATGGATGATCCAGCTTGGGGTACAAAACATTGGGGTGAGGAGGGCATTTGTGTAGGATGATAACCCACTGTGGGGCATCTGAGTCTTACTGGGTGAGGAGTCTGTCTGCAGAGGAGGGCAGCCTGATGTGCATTGTTGGAAACTGACCAGATGAGAGGGATGTCCATACAGGGTACCAGAATTTCAGCAAAGTGAGGAAGATATCCACCTCGGAGAGCAGCCTGGCATGGAGTGTTGGAGCCCTAACTGGGTGAGGAGGGCATCTACACATGTGGGCAGGTTGGTGTGGGGTGTCAGAGTCTAAGCAGAATAAAGAAGGCATGCATGCATATGGCAGGTGTGGAAAGGCTACTTGACATGGAGTGTCAGAACGTGAATGGGAGGATGGCTGGTGTAGGAAAGTATGAGATAAACCAGGAACATATGTCAAAAAGTATATATGTATTAATAGTTCAAAAATGATGGTGACATATTAAACAGATACAGAAATTATCTTGACGGGGCTTTCATTGGCCAAATCTGAGACAGTTGAAGCATCAGGATAATGAGAATAATGGATTGAAGAAAATAGAAGTTCATGAGTTCACACTGGTATAAATGAATAAATGAATAAGTTAAATGTTTGATGAGGAACAGGAAATTCAAAAGGTTTCAAAGTACCTCTCTACAAAATATTTATTAATTATAAAGAGGAAAAGTAACTTTACAGTACAGAAATCTGGCAAATTTCAAGTGAACATTATCAGTAATCACATACTACTTGATAAGATGCAATGAGATGATCAAAGCATCACTTATGCCAGAGACGCAGAACCCAAATCTAAAGAGGCAAACCCAAACTGATAGACATTCTACAATTTAACTGGCCTGCAATCTTAAAATACGTCCAGATCATGGAAATCAAGATTAAGGAACTGATCCAAATTACAGGAGATTAAAGCAATATGACAACAAAATGCAACATGTGATTCTGAGCTGACTATGTTTTGTTACAAAGGATATTATTAGACAGAATTTTAGTAAAGTCTAAGGACTAAATGGGAGTAACATATCAATGTTAGTTTTCATATGTGTGTGTGTGTGTGTGTGTGTGTGTGTGTGTTTATCTATCTATCCATTTTTTTTTTACTGTGGTTTTATATGAGAATGCCCTTATTTGTAGGAACTGTGCGCTAAAGTATGCAAGGGTGATGAAGCATCATACTGGCAACTTCTTAACAATGGTTTAAGAAAAATAAGTTCTTTCTATTTTAAGTTGAGATTGTGTACAAACAAACCCAAGAAAGAGTAGGAGAGAGTGGGAAAAGAAAACTGGGAGACAATGAGTACAGGTAACTAAGAATTTTTGTTGTAAAGAGGAACAAAGAAATGGGACCGTAGATAGTGGGGACAAATGAAGTAGAAAGGACTTTCTAGGATGAAGGTACAAGACAAGCATGGAAGTTTGGATTAGTCATCTAAGGAAGGTGGCAGCTTATATTTCAGTGATTGCCAGGAAAACAGTGTCACACAACTTTCCATGACCTGTACTTTCCAATATCAGCTCTACTTTCAGGAAGAACTTCTTAGTACCTAAGATAGGTTGGGATTGCTGTATTTTAAGCTCATTTCCTCTCCCCTGTGAAGTCAGAGGATAATTGTTACCATATTTGTTGTTTATATTTAAAGCCAATTATTATCACTCGTAACATTTTCCTTTTTAGACCATTAGGACATTTAAGCTATTTATCCAACAAATATTTACTGGAAATTTGACTCTGCAAAGCAAGGGACTAGTTAGTTTGGGTATAAAACAGACATGTTTCCAGACCTCCCAGATCTTCGAGTCTAGGGGCAGCAGCTCATACTAAGCAAACAATCATGAAGTTGTGGTGAATTCTGTCAAAAGAAAACATAGGGATTTAGATAGAATATAAAAGGAAGCTTGAATTTCAATTGGGGACTCAAGGAGTGGCTTACTCGTAGATCTGATATTGATATAGATATATAGATACATATCTGCCTCTGGTTCTTGGCACAGGGCTCCTGAAACCCTTGTAATTTCCTAAGTGATAGGAGCACTAGAAACATCTCTTGTTCTAATATTTGTCTTTAACCTCATTTCTGACACAGGGCTCCTGAAACCCTTGTACACTCCTGGATGATAGTAGTGTCTTTTGTTTTAATGAGGAGACTGGATGGACTCTTGGATGTGGGCTGGTCACCAGAAAGACCAAGCCATGATTAGAAGCTTGGAATTTTTAGTTCCCTCCACCCGTTCTCCAGAGGGGGGGGAAGGGCTGAACATGGAGTTAATAATTGATCATGCCTACATGGTGAAACCTCTCTAAAATCCCAATAGTATGGGGTCTGGGGAGCATTCAGGTTAGTGAACCCATCCATATACCAGGAGGGTGACACACCCCAACTCTATAGGGACAGAAGCTCCTGCACTTAAGACCCTCCCAGACCTCACCCTACGTATCTCTTCTTCTGGATGTTCATCTATATCCTTTATCATATTCTTTAAGGAACTGGTAAATGTTAGTGTTTCCCTGAGTTCTGTGAGCTGTTCTAGCAAATAATAGAATCCAAGAGAAGGGAGTCATGGGAGCCTCCAATTTATAGCAAAATTGGGTAGAAGTTGTGAATAACCTGGGACCTACTATACTTGTGATTGGCATCTGAAGTGGGGGGCAGTCTTGTGGGACTGAGCCCTAAACCTATGGGCTCTTACAGAATTTCTAGGTAGATAGAGTCAGAATTGAATTCAATTATAGGGCACCCAGCTGGTGTTGCAGAATTGCTTGTTGTAGGAACACCATCCACCGTACATTTGATGACCAGAAGTGTCAGAAGTGAAGTGTTCTGTGTGAAAATAAAGGAGAAAGACACAGGAGGACTATAGGTTTTCTAATAAATGAACCCACCCGTGGATCCTGATTCGGTCTGAAAAATACTGCTGCAAACCATCCCTTCTTTTTCTTATGGATTCCACTTATTCTTTAAGCTGGATCCTTTCTTTATGTGGGTAACCAGCTCAGATCTGTCTGGATCTTTAAAGAACCCTCCACACCCCCCTGCACAACCACATTCTGGAAAGCGCTGTCCTCACATTGTGCCACGTCCTCTTCACTCCCTCTCCTCTCCATCCAATCCTGTCTGCTTTTCAGCGCCACCAGTGCACGGCAACAGCTCTTGCTCTGGTCACAGATGGCTCCCTTGTCATTAATTCTGGGGGTCAATATCCAGGCCCCTCCTTACGGATTCTCCAGCAGCACTCGGCTCAGTTGTGTGCGCCTTCCCTTTGCTTCCCAGCACTCCCCCGCCCTGGGGTTGACACCCCCTCTGGGTGAGCACACACCCACATAGCTGCAGATCACATACTGAATGCACCTCCTCCCCAAACCTCTGACCATCCCAGGATCTGAGTCCTGGCCCTGCTTTGTAGGCACTTACATACTCACTCCCCGGCTTTCTGTCTCTGAACACCCGTCAGTCTGTGGGTCCGTTACCTTCCTCACACTACACCCGGTCACTGGTTTTTTTAGTTTATATTACTCTTTGGAATCTGTGCATTTGAATGTTTTCCTCTGCTAGGAGGCAGAACCATAGAAGAAGCAGTCCTCTCCCCTCCCCCTGCACCCTCTTTTATTATCTTTGCTCCTTTGGTAACACTGAGCTCTTCTCTAACATGTTTCCTATTCTTTTATTATGTGCTTGGTGCCATTTCCCAAATCTCATTCTAATTTTCCCTGGAGGGCGGTCTTCATTACTGCTGTTGATGAGCACAGAGAAGGGAATGGAGGCACGCAGTTGCCTTGTTTCTGTGCCATACTCTGCAAGTGAGCACTGTTAGTGGATGAGCATACAGCTGCTTAAGGCCACAGGCTGTTTCTTAACTGCATTACTCTTCTCAGGGGACTTCTGTGTTTATTCCTCGCTCTTTCTCTACAGCTTCCTTTCTGATCTGGGAGGGTCCAATACGTTAAGGTCCTTGGAAGTCTAGATAATATTAGGTCGTGCATGAAGTCCTTTTATTACTTTAAATATAGAAAGTCTATTTAAGGACTGTAACCAAAAACAAAGAAACAAACAAAAAACAGAAGGCTGTAAAAGGATTTCCTTCCTTTATGTTCCTTAAATTAATCAGTTTTCCCTTGTTCTCAAATATATTCTCCTGTTCTGTTAATTTTCATGACTCTCCAAATGGAAAAGGCCTTAGAGATCCTCCAGCAGGAGTCCTTCACTGGAGAAGCTGAGCCTCAGGGTGGTTACGTGCCCTGCGCTCGGACACATGAGTTGTTCCTGGCAGAGTTCTGACTAAGGCCTGTGTCTTCTAAGGCAGGGCTGTTTCTACCATGCCTTTCATCTCCGTGTCTGTCATGCCTTTCCCCCTAGTCCTATAAATACCTAAGCGTGTGTAGACACCCACATTCGTCCTTCATCATCATTCATGAGATGGGGAATTGTCATGCTTAGCGGCATTTTTGGTAAGAAGACCTTGGCTTTAATGCATTTTAATTCTGTGATTTTTATCCCTATGCAACATATGTTTTAACCAAATTTTTATTTAAAGTTATTTCACATCGATGGATTATGTATGTTTTCTTTCATTTAAAATGTGCTTAACAAATAGCATTCAGATGACCTCTGAATATTTTTGTATTTGTTGCTATTTTATATTTATTGAATGAGAGAACTTGATGATTGAAATCCCCAACCCTGTCAGTCCCATAACCATAGAATTTGTACAGATGAGAATAGGCTTTTGGATATTTTGAAACTTGGGGAACTGGTTACATTTGAATCTGTAATATCAGTGTTTTTCAGTTTATCTTCTTTGATACCGTTTTTGAGGATATGATTAACTTGGGTGTTTTGAATTTCTTTTAAGTTTTGATATATGTTTTTTAGTATAGTACACCCCTAGTTCCAATCAGTTAGCTTTGTTAGCTTTTCTCTTGGAGAGTTGATATTTTAGACCAGGGGTCAGCAAACTTTAAAGGGCCAGATAGTAAATATTTTAGGCTCTGTGGGCCACCCGGTTTCTCACACCACTCAGCTATGCTGTTGTAGTGGGAAAGCAGCCGCGAGGACTGTCCATGATGGCTGTCCAAGAAAACTGCATTCCCGAAACAGCCAGTCTGTCAAGCCCTGATCTAAACTATGGTTGAGTACTTTTCCAAGTGCTAGTGACAGTCTCTGTCAGCAATTCTTTCCCCTCCAAAGGAGTCCAGCAAGCCTAGAATCAGAATAACAGCAGCAGCAGCTGTGTTCCCACTTCTGTGTCTTCTCCAAAGTTGGTCTCCCTGCCTGAGATGCTGTCTCCTCTCTTTTTCATCTGTTTAAATGTGATCTAGAAAACCTTCCTACTCAATGTATGGTGTTCTCTCCCTTCTCTGAACTCTGCTGGCGTGCTATTTACATGTCTCATTTGTGGGTCTTGCGGTATTTGTGCCTTTATGGGTTTAGGGCTTCTTTCCAAGCTCCCAGAGTGCAGAGCATCTTGCATCATGCGCTGTATACTCATACAGCGTGTGCTAGGAGCAGCTGGTCAGCACCACGGAAAAGCTCAGCATCTCCACCCACCTGGGGGGAACCATCCTGGGAGGGGCAGTAGGACAGACACATGATCAAGTTAACAAGAAACATAGTTATTGATTTATGACTCTAATTTCTCAGAAAGGACACTGGGTATATTGTGGGAGTGGGAGTGTTAGAATCCATAGAGAATTTAGGGAGGGACCAAGACAGCATCAAAGAGAATCACAGATGCTTTGGCAGAGATGTCATTCAGCCCTCAGAGCAGAAATGGCCAAAAAATACTTCATATGCTTAAGGTAGAGTCACACTTTCTAGCTGTGGGATCTTGAGTAAATTGTTGAATTTGCTCAGTTTTCTCACCTATACAAGGGAGATAATAATAGTACCTACCTTATAGGGTTGATAGGAGCAGGAAATGAGTTATGAATAAAACATATAAAGGACACAGAGTGGTGTCTAGCACCCAGTAAGCATCCGATAGATGCTGGCTCTTGTCATTTGAGGTGCAGAGCCTGACCCCAAACCCAGGGATGATTTAGTGCAATGATGAAGCCAGCTGAGGACCCCAGACTGAAAAGGAAGCTTGTCATCGAGGGTGAAATGAACATCTTACATATGCAGTGACCAAAAGGTAACCACACTTCAGATATTTCTAAAACTAGAAAGATAAGCTAAAACACATTTCAGTTTAACTAAAATTTATTGAGTGATTCTATGTGCTACGTCCTGGGGGTACAGAGATCACTAAGGCACGGCTGCTGACCTTAATGACTTAGAGACAGAGAGATACGTACTTTCATTATATTCCAGGAAGTGGAAAGACAGATACACAGTATTGGAAGAACATTTTTCCAGGTTGAAGCGGATATGAAAGGGAGAAAGGATATTAAAAACGTACATTAAGACAGAGATTCATTTATGACATTGTTGATTCAAGGATACTGAAAAAAGTAATTCCTGAACTCGTCTTGAAGGCTGGCTGTGTGTCAGAGGACAGTCTGTTGGCGTTTTATATATGATGTGGGAAACTTGGCAGCTGCTCCTGGGCCTCCCTGGTTCCTAAGATTGACACCATCCAACAGGAAGAATCGTTCTTCATCTGCTTGGCAAGGTCAAGGAGCCCCTGAACCTGGTCTGTATTCATCTGTGGCAGAGCTTCCTAAGTGCTCTGAAGGTCGTGGAAACTCCAGCACGAGTGTACAGATAGATCGCACACGATCCAGGAGAAGGGACTCTGCCATCAGAGCAGGGGAGGGTTCGCTCTCCGTAGAGATGACTCATAAAGTATTCTTTTACATTTACATAGCAGTTTATATGTCCCTTACTGCCTGGGAAATGAATACAAATCTGATATCAGACTCTATAGACAGCTTCTCTTCTTGCAGAAAGTGATCAATCACCTTGTAATGAAAGGTAGGACACCTGCTAATTTTGTACTTGCACCGTGGCAAGCGCTTCCTTGGGTCCTGTGTTGGGCACTGACTGCTCTCACCTCTTGCAGATATCACTGCAGCAGCCTCCAGTTCTGCACAGGGGAAACCTGTTAGCACCTCCCTGCAGCTCTCGGTTCTTGCCCTGCGGCCTCTGGCGCTGGGAATGGGATGCCCAGGGGTACGTGCCTGCAAGTGTAGGGAGATAATACACCCAGGGAAACCCTTAATTCATGGGGGATAGGAGCTGATTGATGGGTAAACGGTGCTACTTTCTTCTCGGAGGAATGCACCTTTTGTCAAGCTTCTGGGGTGGTGCCATGGGATTGAGTCACTATGTCTGAGGTGGTCGCCAACTTAAGAATGTACCCGAATTGGCTGTCCCTGTGTCACTCCTCCTGCTGGTGTACCCACATATCTTCCACCTGTGATCACCAGTGAGCCCATGTGGCAGGCTCTGCTTTTTTGGGAAGCCAGATCCAGATGGGTCCCTTCTGACCTTCTCTCCCACCCTTGGTGCCTCTTCATCATAGAAGCCCTGTCTTTTCTTCTCCAGTGGGAATTTCCCTTGGAGAAGACTCATAGGCTGAGTCTTCTCTGCCTCAGAAAGTGGTCGTACCTCGGGTGTCTTCCCAGCTTGGAATATGGATATTAAAGAGGAACTTTGCAGCCTGAGATGGCAGGGGCCTTTCTTTCTCAAGAAAACTCAGCCTTCAGGAGAACTGACTCTGGGTGGTGAACACACAATGTGATACATAGATGATCTATTACAGAAGTGTACACCTGAAACCTATGTAACTTTACTAACCATTGTCACCCCAGTAAACTTTAATTAAAAAATAATAATATAAAAAATATTTTAAATTAAAAAAAGAAAAGGAAACTCAGCCTTCAGGGTGTTGGTCTTTCTGTGACCTCCAAAAAGCTCGTTTTGAGATCGAAAGCTGAATAGGGACCTATCTGTATTCTGGCTATGCCACTGATTTCTTGCCTGGTACACCAAATCTTATTTATTTATTTATTTATTTATTTTTTAAATTTTTCAAAAGTTTATTGGGTTGACAATTGTTAGTAAAATTACATGGATTTCATGTGTACAATTCTGTATTACATAATTTATAAATCCTATTGTGTGTTCACCACCCAGAGTCAGTTCTCCTTCCATCACCATATATTTGATCCCCCTTACCCTCATCTCCCACCTCTCACCCCCCTTACCCTCTGGTAACCACTAAACTATTGTCTGTGTCTATGAGTTTTTGTTTCTCATTTGTCTTGTTCTTTTGTTACTTTTGGTTTATATACCACATATCAGTGAAATCATATGGTTCTCTGCTTTTTCTGTCTGACTTATTTCGCTTAGCATTATACTCTCAAGATCCATCCATGTTGTCACAAATGTTCCTATATCATCTTTTCTTACCGCCAAATAGTATTCCATTGTGTATATATACCACAACTTCTTTATCCATTCATCTATCGAAGGACATTTTGGTTGTTTCCATGTCTTGGCCACCGTAAACAAAGCTGCAATGAACATTGGAGCACATGTGTCTTTATGTATAAATGTTTTCAGATTTTTTGGGTAGATACCCAGGAGAGGGATTGCTGGGTCATATGGTAATTCTATTCATAATTTTTTGAGGAACCTCCACACTGCCTTCCATAATGGCTGCACCAGTCTGCATTCCCACCAACAGTGTATGAGGGTTCCCTTTTCTCCACAGCCTCCTCCAACACTTGTTACTATTTGTCTTGTTGATGATAGCCATTCTGACTGGGGTGAGGTGATATCTCATTGTGGTTTTGATTTGCATTTCTCTGATGATTAGTGATGTTGAGCATTTTTTCATATGTCTGTTTGCCATTTGTATGTGCTCTTTGGAGAAATGTCTCTTCAGGTCGTCTGCCCATTTTTCAATTGGGTTGTTTGCTTTTTGTTGTTGAGTTGCATGAGTTCCTTATATACTTTGGATATTAGCCCTTTATAGGAGGCACTGTTTGCAAAAATCTTCTCCCATTCTGTTGGTTGCCTCTTTATTTTGTCAATGGTTTCTTTTGCTGTGCAGAAGCTTTTAAGTTTCATATAGTCCCATTCATTTATTTTAGCTTTTACTTCCATTGCCTTTGGAGTCAAATTCATAAAATGCTCTTTGAACCCAAGGTCCATAAGTTTAGTACCTATGTTTTGTTCTATGCAGGTTATTGTTTCAGGTCTTATGCTTAAGTCTTTGATCCATTTTGAATTAATTTTGGTACATGGTGACAGATAGCAGTCCAGTTTCATTCCTTTGCACGTGGCTATTCAATTCTGCCAGCACCGTTTATTGAAGAGGCTGTCTTTTCTCCATTGTATGTTTTTTGCTTCTTTGTCAAAAATTTTCTGTCCATATTTATGTGGTTTTATTTCTGAGTTCTCAATTCCATTCCATTGTGGAAAAACATGTGTCTGTTTTTCTGCCAATACCATGCTGTTTTGATTATTGTAGCCCTGTAGTACAAGCCGAAGTTAGGGAGTGTGATACCTCCATTATTGTTCTTTTTTCTTAAGATTGCTTTGGCTATTCGGGGTCTTTTGTGGTTCCAAACAAATCTGATGATTTTTTGTTCTACTTCTTTAAAAAATGCCATTGGGATTTTGATGGGGATTGCATTAAATCTGTATATTGTTTTGGGTAATATGGCCACTTTAACTATGTTGATTCTTCCAATCCATGAGCACGGAATGTCTTTCCATTTCTTTGTGTCTTCTTCAATTTCTTTTAGAAATGTCTTGTAGTTTTCAGCATATAGGTCTTTCACATCCTTAGTTAAGTTTATTCCTAGGTATTTTATTCTTTTTGCTGCAATTGCAAAAGGAATTGTTTTTTGTATTTCTTTTTCTGAGATTTCATTGTTAGTATATAGGAATGCAATGGACTTTTGTACGTTGGTTTTGTAGCCGGCAACTTTACTGTATTCGTTGATTGTTTCTAATAGCTTTTTTGGTACACCGAATCTTGGCTTTGTTTATTTGGTGGATATGATCACAAGGGAATAAACATTGTATCTTTTTAATATTGAAAAGAATTTCCCTTTTTATACAGGCAATGGGACTAAGATATGTAGGAAAAATGAATGTGAGACTCTATTAGAAGTACTGAAACAAATATGCATGAAAAAACACACACTGCGTTTTTGATAAAAATTGGCAGGGCAATTTTTATAATAATGTTTGGGGATTTTAGTTTCACCTCAACTTGTATTGATACTCTAAGTGCATTGGATAGACCCATCTTGGTATCTGGTGTTCCGATTAGCTATTTGAATGATCATATTAAATAAAACATAGTAACAAGGGATTCTGAGAAGATGGTGGCAGAATTTTTGGATCTCTCCAAATTTACACATAAAAATAAAGCACTAGCTGACAACACCAAAAAACACGGATAAAAACTAACCTGAACCACCACCCTTTCTAAAATTTCAAGAAAACGAATTTTACATAAAAATAAGCAAGCAATGGAGGTCAAATACCATAACAAGTTATTATTTTTAAAGGGAGATTAAATAGCTGAATAAGGTATCTTCAGACAATGAAAATACAGATAGATACCACCGTGAAACAAATCCAAAGTATAACCTTCTATTTCACAGTAAGATAAAAACATTAAGAAAATTACACAAGACTTGAAAGAATAAGTGTAAATCAAAATTGGAAAAACATAAAATGTGACAGAATTCTTTTAAAAAATAAAAGAAAAATATTTTCAAAGTGAAGACTAAATTAGAAGGAATACGAGCACAAATAAAATGACAGAGAATGTCTTAAAATAGTTAAAAGGAGGAAAATGTTAAAAATTAAAAATGAGGGAAGAGATAAATATATTCTAGAGGAACTGGCAAACATTGAAGATAGGCAAAGATGATCCAACATATAAATAATAAGCATCCCTGAATAAGAGGATTCAGGCAAGGGAAGGGAACAAACACGAAAAGCTATAATTTTAGAAAAGTTTCCTGAAATTAAAAAGTACTTGAAAACGCATATTGACAGAGGTCACCATGTACCTGAGAATACTGATCCAGAATGGATGTTATTCCACAATGACCAACACCAAGACATATTCTAGTAAAGTAACTGAACTTGTAAGAAAATTCCTTTGGCTGTCTAAAAAGAAGAGCAAGTGACTTACAAAGGAAAGTCAGTTAAATGGATTAATATGTTTAAGATACTCAAGGAAAGAAAATGGGAGCCAAAGCTTTATATCCAGGAAAACTGACTCTCAAGTATAAAGATTACTGTTATCAATTTACAAGGACTCAGAAAATCATGTTTCCCCGAATCCTTCTAAGGAGTCTACTAAAGAGCTCTAGACAACCAAAATGACTAGAAAGACACGAATATAAGGACTGCTGGTGAACATTAAACATATGATTATTTATAGATCTTAGACTATATAGATCTTTCTATATTAGGAAGAGAGTATGGTATGCAATGGCTGTGTGCTATGACACTGTCAGTACAGGACAACTATAAACAATTGGGGGAAAAGGAGAGAGCACATGCAAGGTTTTTTTAAAAAAACTGTTCTCAGTAATTAGATTGGTAGTACGAGTATTAGTGTTAATCTGAGACCATTGTGTGTAGTAATGTGGGATAAAGTAAATGAATAACTGTGAGACATTCTAATTATCTCATGTTTTAGAGAACTAGGCAAGGTGCCCAGTATAGAAAAAAGGAGACATAAATGTAATACAGAGGAGATTATGTTAAAAGTCGTCTTGAGGTTAAATGAGGAGTTATCATTATGAACTCATGACCTATTTTATTTTTTAAAAATATTATATATGTGTGTGTGTATGTATGTATGTATGTATGTATGTATGTATGTATATTTCTAGTTTTGACTAATGAAAAGACCTAGCATGAGTATCACCAGTGCCCAGATTGTAGCCTTGAAATATCATTTCCCACCAAAAGAAACCAGAGCTCTTGAGAAATGACTGATTGCAGGTCTGGGGAAGAAAATGCACAAGGTGAATTAAAACATCTTGTCATACCAAATAGTGAGGAAGCTAGCAGAGACTATAAGTTCATATCAAAAGGACTCAGGAGCAAATTTGAAAAGGCTTCTATTGGCCAAATTTGGGACCATTTGGGGTACAATAAATGAAATATTTGTAATGGATCAAGACGTATCAAAGTATGTTTAAATCTATGAGTGTATAATGATTTTTAAAATAAAAACCCAATTGGTCATCGTCAGAGGATGATGGGGATCCAATTTATTATCTGGAAATTGCTAAATAAAAGGAAAGACTGAAGCATTTATCCTGCCTTTTCTAGGTGACCTGGGCCAACGGTGAGCAAAAAGTAGGAGAGGGAATGCATCTCTTTATAAACATATTCCAACTAATAAATAAAAAAGAAATAACAGAATTAGAATATCACCATTTTAATGGGTTTAGGCAAGATGCATTGACAGTTGCTCGCAGCACAAAAAGAGAGATCATCAGACTTTCCTTGTCTCCAAATGAAAGACCTTGACACCGATATGGTGTTACAAAAGGGATTGAACCTGAGTCTCATTCAGCCTCTAGATCTAGTTACTAATTTGCAAGACATACAGAGGAACATATTGAAATACACCAAGAGTATCAATCAGTAAAACCAGGCTGTGAGAACTCTACAGGTCAAATGCCCCAGGTTTTCGACAGATAAATTGTAACGAAAAGGGATAGAGAGCGACTTGTAAAATGGAGAGACCTAAAAGACATTAAATTTTTTGAAAGGGCAAGTCATGTACACGGTAGGGGTGCATGCTTGGTGATAAACTCACACACACACACACACACACACACACACACACACACACACACACACTCACAAAGCAAAGAAATTATTACTGTAAAAGGCCAGGATATTGGTTGCTTTTGGGGTGCAGTGGGGGATGACACTGGGACAAGACACGTGGAGGGATTTCTGGATTTGCTGGTAAATTTGTATTTCTTGACCTTGGTGGTGGTTATGAGGTTTTTTTCCTTTTTTCTTGAAATAATAATGTTTATAATAAAAAGGTTAAAAAAGAGAAGAAAGTAGTGATAAACTAACTGACTAAAATATACCCATACTTTAAAAATTTACATAGTGATTCTCTTCTATTAAGCCCCCAATCTTGGGGTTTTCTTTGGTCTGGCCAGACTTTTAGACTCACAACACCCAAACCAAGAATACTTGGCACTATTTACTCACTTCAGAGAGCTATACTTTTTGCTTCCCTCCCCCTGCCCAAAGATAGCTTGGGAACCAGCTGACATCCCACATTGGTCAGGTTTCCAGGGGGGACAGAACTAGAAGGTTAAGCCAAGGTCAAATTTGTCCATAATGAAGGTGAAAGATTTTTTTGTTTCTTTGTTTTTTCAACCCATTACTTCCACCTTCTAAGAATTAACAACTGTCATCATTGCATTTATTGTCACAACATGCTTTTCAAGGTACCTCAAGTATAATCTAGGGCAGGCAAATAAGGTGAGTATCAGCCTCTTCCAACTCTGATTTGGCATTTGAGGTCCAAGTATATTAACTTCCTTATGCTTCATACGGAGATAATATAAAACAGAGGGGTTTAATGGAATTTTCCTGGTCACACAGGAAGCTGGAGGCTCTGCTAGGTCACCTAACAAAATTTATTGTCAGTGTAATTCCTCTTTGTTTTGTTTTTGATGCCATCTTAGAAATAGGTTTCATTTCTAATTTTTCCTTCCATTGCCTTCCTCCTTTGCCTTTTTGGCAAGGCGAGAGAAGAAGCACATCATTTCTGAATCATAGTAATTGAAGGTAAAGTACATTCGGAATGGTTTGTTCTCTGATTGGAGTCCCTAAAAAAGCAGAAGAGGTTTTGACAGAACTAGGACATGGGAAGCAAAAGAGTCAATTAAAGCTGATTTTTTCAAGAGCCACATAAATGTTATAAAAGTGCCACATACTTGAGCCATTTTAGCAGTTTTCCATCTGCTTTTGTTGTCTCAAAAAGAAGGAAGTTTTTCTGGCATTTCTCTGAATTGTCTTAAGTGACTTTTAGATCACCACAGTGAGTGGGGCGGTTCTAATTCTCAGTGTTCCAATTTGACTCTGATGTTTAGAGCAGGATGCACTAATTCATTTGGTTAGTTTTGCCCCCTTTTGGCTTGAAGAATAAAAGAATTGTGAATTCTTTTACTTGGCAAAGCAAGTAGCATTGTGGGTTGTCCTTCAAATACGTTTTTCCACAGGCACCAATCTCTTCTTGGGCATGAACAGGCTGTTGTTGAACAGACAGACATTCAGGAGATTCTATAAATTGAATCTTCCATCTTCTGCTAATATGGCTTTTGGCAATAAAGTCATTATCATGAAGTGCCATAAAAGGCATCTTTTTTTTTTTTTTCATCTGTTGCCTACTCAGCATGGGGTTTATTGCTATTTAGAAGTCTGGTTGCTAAATACTAAACGAGGCAGGTCACCCTGCAGTAAATGCGTAGATGGATCTCTGAGATGCCACCTGCAGTCCTTCAGGACAACTGGCAAATTTTTTTATGCCAAGACCTAAAATGGCAACAGAAGCATGCTCCCTGAATTTGGATTACCAATTGGACATTGCCTAATTGGCACTAATGAAGATCAGTAGGTGTGTAGTCTATGAACTGAGCTAATTTAGGTACTTATTGATTACTATCTGGAGTCTGGTGCTGCGAAAAATTTTAGAGCTGGATAAAATAAAAATTATCCTCTTAAGAAATTTACACCCAAACTGGGGAAATAAGATTGACTAATGAGAAACAATTTGATAACCACCAAATGCCAAAGTCTATTCATTCTATAAAGACCCAGAATTATACTGAGGCACTTCATAAGAGCTCCCTAGGTTGTTTTTATTATTATTATTATTATTATTACTTTATTATTATTTGGGTCACAGAGGTAGGATTTTAGAGTGAATGGAGGATGGGCTAGAATATTGGTAATGTCTAAAAGGAGGAGGCCCCTGGAGAATGGAGGATTTGCACAGATAGAAGGAGTCTGAAGGTAATACAGTATAGATTAGTTCAGTTCTCAGTTTAGGATTTGGCTTTCTGTGTCTATTAAGTTATTCTTCCACCTGCTTTTCACCTCCCCAAATTTGTTATTGTCTGTTCTATTATTTTTCCTCTTCTTGTGGGTTTATGTCTCTCTCTCTTTTAGAAAATATTTAGTGAGGTTTTCAGAGTAAAAGTTGATATATGTGTCAAATTATCATTTTAACAAGAGACTTTTTAAAAAGAGAAATAACTTCATTTGTTTGTGTTGAGTTGTAAGAGTTCTTTATATATTCTAGATATGAGTACCTTGTCACATATATGCATTATATATTGCAAATATATTGCAATATATTGCAAAGATTTTCTCCCATTCTTGGATTATCGTTTCACTTTCTTCATGGTGTTCTTTGCTGCACTTAAGTTTTTAATTTTGACGAACCTCTTTATTCATTTTTCTTTTGTTGTTTGTGCTTTTGATGTCATATCCAAGAAACCATTATCTAAGGTCATGAAGGTTTACATCTATGTTTCTTCTAAGAGTTGTATTGTTTTAGCTCTTAAATTTAGGTCTTTGATCTATTTTGAGTAATTTTTGGGGTATGATATGAGGTAGGGATCTAACTTCATTCTTTTGCGTGTGGCTATCTAGTTGTCCCAGCACAATTTCTTGAACAGTCTATTCTTTCTCTATTGGATTGTCGTGGCACCCTTGTTGAAAATAAATTGACTGTAAATGTGAGGGTTTATTTCTGGACCTTTAATTTTATTCCACTGATCTGTATATCCATCCTTATGCTATTAATACACTGTCTTGATTACCATTCCTTTGTAGCTAAGTTTTGAGGTCAGAAAGTGGGAATCCTCCAATTTGTTTTTCTTTTTCAAGATTGTCTTGTCTGGATCCCTTGAATTTCCATATGAATTTTAGAGTTAGCTTATCAATTTTTGCAAAGAATCCAGCTGGAATTTTGATGGGGATTGTATTGAATCTGTAGATCAATTTGGGAAGTTTTTGCCATCTTAGCATATTAAATATTAAACTTATTAATTATTAATATAGAAGACAAATATTATCTTCTAATACATGGACATGGGATGTCTTTTCATTTATTTGGGTCTTTTGAAGTTTCTTTCAACAATGTTTTGTAGTTTTGAGAGATTATGGTTTACACTTCTTTTGTTAAATTTCTTTCTAAGTATTTTATTATTTTTTGATGGTATAAATAGAATCATTTTTTTGTATTTGATTTCTGCATTGTTCATTGCTAGAGTATAAAAGTACAATTGAATTTGTATATTGATCTTATATTGGTAACTTTGCTGAACTCTTTTATTAGTTCTGAGAGTTTTCTGGTGGATTACTTAGGAATTTCTATATATAACATCATGTCATCCATGAATAGAGATAGTTTTCTTTCTTCCTTTCTAATATAAATGCCTTTTATTTAGTTTTCTTGTCTAATGGCCCTGACTAGAACCTCCTGTATAATATTGAATAGAAATAATGAGAGTAGACATCCTTGCCTTCTTCCTAATGTTAGGGGAAAAACATTTAGTCTTTCACAATTAAATATGATGGTTGCTTAAAAAAATTTTTTTTGTAGATGCCTTTTATCCAACTTAGAAAGTTTCTTTCTGTTTCTAATTTTTCAATAAATGTAAGTTGAATTTGTGTCTTTTTTGTATCAATTGAAAATTTTATTTTATATAGTGATTATGGGGATTTTCTCTTTTAGGCTAAATGGTGGGTTACATTGATTTTCCAATATTAAACCAGCCCTTGCAGGCTCAATATAAACTCACTTGATCGTGGTGTTACTATTATTTTTATATATTTTCTATATTTATGTATCTTGTATTTCATTTGCTTATTTTTTATTAAGGAATTTTGTGTCTATGTCCATGAGGGATATTGGTCTGTAGCTTTCCTTTTTTATATTGTCTTTGTCAGATTTTGGTATTAGGATAATGCTGGTCTCATAAAATGAGTTGAAACATATTTCTTATTCATGTATTTTGAAGATCTGTTGTTAGGTGCATACACATTTGGGATTGTTATGTTTTCTTGGTAAGTTATCTTTTAATCATTATGCAATGCCTCTTTTAATCTCAAGTAGTTTTTTGGTCTAAAATCTACTTTATCTGATATTTATATAGCCTTCTTTCAATTAGTATTATGGTATATATTTTTCCATCCTTTTACTTCTAACCTACCAATATTATTATATTTGAAGTGAGTTTCTTATAAATAGCATATAGTTTGATCGTTTTTATTCATTCTACAATACCGATTTTAATTGGTGTGTTTAGACTGTTTACATTTAATGTAATTATTAATATATTTTGATAGGCCTATCATTTTATTGTTTTCTGTTTGTTCCCTCAAATCATATTTGTTTCACTTTCTTTGGGATTTTTGCTGCCTATTTTTACTAATTATCTAAATATTATTTTGCAAAGTATCTTCAGAAATGTGAAACCTTTGCCAAATAGAAATATCTATTCTAGTTTCTGACTAGTAATCAGCTAAAATAGTTGTTTTGAAAATATTTTCAACTTGCTTTCTTTCTGTTATTTTAAGACTGGCAGAAGCATAGATCTTTAACTCAATGCCTTCCTGAGATAAAGGAGAAGCTGCAGTTTAGAACTAGATTTTATCCACAGGTACACTGCTTTTAACTTTCACTTTTTGTTAACAACGATAATGTGAAAGCAACGTGTTTTCTGTTGCGAACTTAACTTCTTTAATTAAAAATGAAAGTTCTAAGGTAATAGTGCCGTAGGTGAATTCTGTCATCAGAACGGGGAAGAAATGGGTTTAAAATTAAAACTGTTGGTGTGGTGGTTTCTCTGTAGCACAGCATCTGGAGTTTTGACACTTCATTTAATGGAAAATGGATACCAATGCTTTAAACTCTTCTAGTATTACGTTTTAAAAAAATTATAAAACTATAAGAGGCATGACTATGAGAAAAGCACTGATGAAAGCTGAGGTGCCTTGGGAAGGTGGGAGTTTGAAAGATTAAAGCATGAATACTCAGGGTTTCAAACTAAGAGAATGTGTATTCCTGTTCTTAAATGAGGTCAGGCAAATCAGAATTCATCCTCACTTTTACAAACCTCGTAAAGTTGGCAAGTGTGAAAGAAACAATCACCCTGGAATGTGCTGAACCTATTTATAACAAAATCCCAGTGAGAAACCCTGGTATACAAGTCTGTGTGGTAGCTGCAGTGGCTTTTGGAGTTAACTTTTTCTGAGTAAAAAGCAAAGTACTCAGAAAATGTTTTTGTTTTTTTATGGTTTTCTTTTCTTTTCTTTTTAGAGAGAGATTTTTAAGACACCCACCCCCCTCCAATTTCCAATTATATCGGAAATTATCTTTTCAAACAATAGTTTCCCATTCCTTATCACCTCAAGTAATTGGGATTAGTGTATCTGTCACGCCTTTGCAGTCCACTCAGTAGAATTTCTACTATTTTGTAGAATTATGTTCTTTTCCCCCTAAAAAAAGCCAAATGCCATCCATACCAGGCATGTCATTTTACAAAATATTAATAGGTTTTCCCAATATCAGTATTATTCACAGAGGTATTGCAGGCATACAAAACGTTACATCTACAAAGACTTTTACACAAGAATATCCTTGGCTCAGGAGTCACAGTACAAGTGTAATGGTAAAACTAAATTAATTTCATGGTAATTTATCATCCTTAAATTTAAAGCAGGAGGAAGCGAAGGATCTTTCAGTCCAGCCTTCCCCATGTCTTCCAACAAGAACTTAATACTGAGATTTAATGAAAACAAACTAAAGTGTGGTGTGTCTGTGTCTACTGATCAGGCATTTTTTTCCCTTGGGCTCAAAGGTCAGTCTTTCTGCACATACTTGACCAAGCCTATAGATGCGGAGTTCCCGCAACACAGATGCTTTAGGAAGATTTGGTTCTTAGATGAAGCAACTGTGGCGGACAGAGCGGTCCTTTTAAGAGCACTAGACAACAGCTGGAATGGCTGCCCAGAGTAGGCAGGACTCCCACACTCTGCTGGCCTTCAGGGCCCAGAAAGCCGGGGGCACCCATCTCCTTCCAAATCAGATCTCTATGCTCAGCCTGCCATGTGACCAGGAAGGGGTTTCGGGCCCCTCTGTCCTAGCCTTCATAGAGCAAAGTGGGGCTTCACACAACAGGAAACAGGCTGCAGCTTTTGCATGGGTTTCTGACTAAGAAGTATCACCAGGTTTTCCGAGGCTTCCCTCATCTCTCACTGTGTTATTTCATAGACTGATCTAGAAGGGAATTCTTCCTCTTTACTCCACCTTCCAGCGATGGCTGGAAAATGATCTCCAGCCGTTTCAGCTAGAAATCTACAGAGAGGACACCCAGGCCCTGTGGACATCCTGTTATGTTTTCAGTAGTTGCACAGATTTGTCTTTGGTGTGTTTTTCCAGTACTGTGCTTTCCTTCATTTTCCCCAAGTGATTCATTAGTATCTTTCCTGTTGTAGAGGGTTATCATTAATATCCAAATTAGTAGTCAAGGAAGCATCCAAATTGGGGGCAGCAGTTTTTCTACAAGAATTTGGGTTAGTTGTTTTCTTTCCTAACAAAACCTCATTGTGCTGGATTTTTAATTTTTTTATTTGTTTTTGAAATCGCTCTATTGTTTTCATCTGTTTATAAAATGAAATACATACTCTTTGCAAAATCTTAAGAAAATACTGAAAAATATAAAGAGGTTAGCAAAGACTACCCATAATTCCACTTCCTACAGACAATCTCTCTTCCCTTTTGATTTACCCCCCTTTTTAGGTAGCTAGAAATGCAGCTGTCTATAAGTGTGGTCCATAACTACACTCTCTCCTTAGAACCCGCCCCACTCCCTGGTCCCTTTACTTGCCCAGTGCTACACTAACTTGGCCCTACTTTTAATTTTGTGACCACAAACCTCAAGGGGGCTCTTAGCACAGCTCAGCAATAGGAATCTATGTCCCCAGTTGGTTCACTCTGTCACTCTCCAGGATCCCTGTTGTATGCCTTTTTTTTTTTAACTCTCCTTCGATCTTTAACACCCTTTCCCTTCCTCATGTTCAGATGATGACCTTGTTTCTTATTTCTCCTTCTTACTCCACTCTTTTCATTTTGTTCCTCTGCCCACCAGTTTCAAAGAGCAAAACAAGGAGGCTTTGGTGATGGCGAGGAGGGAGTGATAGACAAGCGGCTGATCTGACTGGCACTTCTTGTAACTGGGAGAATCTGGGGCAGATGATTTAAAGAAGGAAAAGCTAGTGTGTGCAGGCAGTTTCTGCATCAGAAGCTACATAGGACAGCTGTGGGTTGGATGGGACTGGGACAGTCAGGGGGCAGCTCAGGGTTCCTCTCTGGGGAGAAGGGAAGCCCCCCATTAGTCCAGCACCAGGAGGCTCCTTCTTCTGTAAACAGTGAAGCTGTCTCCTCTCCCATCACAACTCTGCATTGTCAGTGTCCAAATTTAGGTCCCTCTGATGTGATCGCTGCCATTGTTCTCTATTTAAGTGGGTGCATTTTGGCGTTAGCACAGTCATTCTGCATTCTGTTTAAAATGTGTTGCTGATAAACCAAGCCAATTTTTTTTTTCTTTTGGAATTTCAAGTCAAATATTACTTTGTTTTTTGATTTTTTAAAATTGAGGTATAATTGATATACAACATTATATTAGTTTCAGGTGTACAACATAGTGATTTAATATTTGTCTATACTGCAAACTGAGCATCACAATAAGTCTAGTTAATACCCATCACCATACACAGCTATAGAATTTTTTTTCTTGGGTTGAGAACTTTTAAGATCTACTCTCTTAGCAACTTTCAAATAATACAGTATTGTTAACTATAGTTGCCAACCTCTATATTATATCCCCATGACTTATTTATTTTAAAACTGGAAGTTTGTACCTTGTGACTCCCTTCACTCATTTCACCCCCCCTCAAATCCCCACCAATCTATTCTCTGTATCTATGAACTTGGTTTCTTCTTTCTGTTTAGATTCTACATGTAAGTGAAATCAAATGGTATTTGTCTTTCTCTGTCTGACTTATTTCACCTAGCATAATGCCCTCAAGTTCTACCAATGTTGTCATAAATGACAAAACTTTCTTCTTTTTTATGGCTGAGTAATATTTCCTCTATATCTACCTATATCTATATCTACATTCATATATATCTATATATCTCTCTCTATATATATATCTCACATCTTCTTTATCCGTCATTTGTTGATGGACACAGGTTGTTTCCATGCCTTGGCTATTGCAAATAATGCTGCAGTGAACATGGTGGGGGGTGCATATTCAACTGAGTATTTTTGTTTCCTTCAGATAAATACCTGGAAGTTGGATTGCTGGATCATATTGTTCATTTTTTAATTTGTTGAGGACCCTCCATACTGTTTTCCATAGTGGATGCACCAATCCCAACAACAGTCCTCAAGAGTTCCCTTTCCTCCACATTCTCGCCAGCGTTTGTTGTCTCTTGTTTTTTCAAGTCAAATATTTTTTATTTGTATTTTCTCCTTCACATAGCTCTTTAGGCCCTAAGTATGTCAGCACATGCTGAGCAGCGTGGAAGGAGGGAATCCTGCCGCGTGTTGCCGGCATATTTCTGTGATAGACGTGCAAAGATCTGTTAGCAATTAAGGACTGATTTCATTGTCCGAGAGATTTAGGGACTGACTGCTTGGCATCACAGGATATTTTGGGATCCAGGAAATGGGAAATGTGCATTCTGCACATTTCTTTCTCTGATGTATAGTAGCTGCTTCTTTATCAGATGAGTTGGGCTTCCTGGAAAGAAAAGATTCGGGGGCATAGAATTACATAGAGGGCCTAATGAGTGTGGAAGGACTGTGTCCAGAGTCTTGAATACTTAAAAAAGAACAGCACCATTTTTCAACTTCAGAGTTAGCAATAGAGTTATAAGTAACATGAGTTGATTTTTTACAAGTTACAATAGATTTTATTTAAAACTGAATATTTAACAGCTTATTGGGTAAGCCTAAAGGCTTGAAATCACATGCCTATGAATTTAGGCCTCTGTGTTTGACACCTTGAATTCTGTTCTCCTCCCTCTGCTATTTTTAACTTACTGCAACAGATGAAGGGCTCCTAAACCATCTGTTAACCTTTCTTTCTCCTTTTTTAACCATGTAGAGTTGCCCAAGGCAAGAAGACCCAGAGCCAGCAAGGCTGAAACAAAAAGTAAAGGAGGTGAGTATGGCTAGAGATCATTGGGTTTGACATTTCAAGGCTTGAGCCCATTAATGTTTTATGCCCTGCTACTTGTATATCATTAATAAAAATCTGATGAAAAACTTTTTAGGATATATTTGTTGCTTTGGCTTTGATCTTAATGTTTGCAAACTAATACATTAATACATGTGAAGCCTTAAGGAGTTTTTCTAAGAGAATATTTCCATACATTATATTTTCATTTCCATTTTAGGTAGCTGAGTCTCTGTGGGGTTGTTGATGGCAGTGGCATTCGATTTTGGTGGGAAATACATCTCTTCATCTTCTGTTAAGTGTTATATCCTAGGCATATGGAACCTTGTCATCAATATTTTACCTAAATTCACTTCTGTAACAGCCACACTTCTAAGATGTGTTGCCGTATCAAAATCTTCATTTTGAAAAGATATGTGAAACTTCAGTCAGTTATTTGCAATAGTAAAACTCATCCCAAATCATGGAATCACAGCACTTGCTGTCTGGTTATTAACATTTTACTTGAATCAGACTACAAAGATCAGCTCAACTGAATGTCATTATCTTTGCTTTCTTTGGGGTGCCTGTTTCCCAGCAGTGGCATCTGTGACTGAGTTGTGGTAACCTCAGTAGTCTAGAAATGGAAGTTATGTCAACTAAAACATAACATTTTGTTGCTTATATGTTATCTACAGTTGACCCTTGAATAACAAGGGTTTGAACTGCATGGGTCCACTTATACGCAGATTTTTTTTCAATAAATATGTACAGTGCTGTAAAGTACTATAAATGTATTTTCTCTCGCATATGATTTTCTTAATATCATTTTCTTTTTTCTAGCTTACTTTGTTGTAAGAATTATATGATGTAATTATATATGATATAATTATGTACTATAATACACATACAAAATATTTGTTAATTGACTGTTTATGTTATCAGTAAGGCTTCTGGTCAACAGTAGGCTATTAGTAGTTAAGTTTTGGGGGAGTCAAAAGTTATATGCAGATGTTTGACTGTGTGGTGGGGGGATCAGTGTCCCTAACCCCCACATTGTTCAAGGGTCAACTGTATATGTCCCCAAATGCAAAATGTAGTCATGACATGACTAAATGTTCACAAAAACTTTTAAATTGCATTTGAGATTTGAGGGTGTAAGAATAATTAGATTATATTTGAAATTTTACTTTATCAAAATAAGTAGAGATAAAACTTGAATTATTACTTACTAAAAAATGATTGCTAACCCAATTTTGAACACTTTGCAGTGGCATGTGGGCAAATGGTCTGTTAAAATGGCTCTTTAAGTTGTGCTTTACTAGAAAGTGAATGTGAAATTCTTTAAATATTTATGATTTATGTTGAGTATAATACAAACTTTAATAGTTTTCAAATTTTTATCCTTATAGCTAATGTTTGAAATGTCTATCATTTTCTGATCTATGAGTGGTTAATTATTCAGATAAATGTTAAGTACTTTTTTCTTAGAGGTGAGGGAATAGAAAAAAAGCATACTATATAGGAAAGCAAAATTAAGTCACTGTACTTACCGTTAAAATAACCATTGATCAGAGTGATTGTGATGGAAATTTCTTTTACTATTGTTCCAAAAAATGATGAAATCGTTATAAATCTGGTTATATTTTAGATCCACTAGAGGGAGTCATGCTGTACAGATGTGTGTTTTTTTAATGAAAAAGATTTGTTTGTCATTGAGTTAGTAAATAAATTTGTAGTAATAGTATCATCCAAATTCAACAGCCATAATATTTTAAGTCGTGCTCTTTATTGATGAATGTTGCTGGGGTGGTTGATGTAAACTTGAAGCCAGCTTTTCTGTGACAGAGGGGAGTGCTCTATACTTTCACATATTTGTCCTACTTCTTTCTCTCCCTCCTAATGTAATTCCTTAATTTTCTAATTCTGCTTACTGTCCTGAGGCAATTTTGATATGCAAATAAGCTTTCACATTAAAAAAATGGAAGCTTTTGAGATTCTGACTTTCATTTTTTTAGAGATTATGTGTTTGGTACAGTAGCTTCACAACAGGGAATAAATGATTACAACTTCATTTCTATTGTGGCTTTCAAGAGTCTTCTCACTTGACACCCTGCCTCTGGACCTCCTGGTGGTCTCCCCAACCAGTGCTCTGAAGGGCGGGCGAGTCAATGACAGCTTCCCAAATAGGAGATTTCTTTTCATCTTCTGTCTTCCATGAAACCATGATAATAAGAAGCTTCAAATTCAGATGGGTTTTATTTTTTAAAACTTAAAGAATTTGAAGTAATTCATACATATGCTTTTACAAATTTTAAGGAGTACCGAAGGGCTTATCATGAAAAGCACACCACTGGTCTCATTTTCCCTTCCTCTCATGTCACTCCTCACAGCAATCCTTTTATAAAATAAAATTTTTATTGAGTTATGATTTACATACGGTGAAAAGCACAATCAAAAGTCTTCAAGTAAATTGGTTTTGATGCATTGGTACAGTTGTGTAACTGCCACCACACTCAAAATACAGGTCATTTCTATCACCCCAGAAAAAGCCCTCATGCCCCTTCCTGTCAAAATTAATTCATCATAGTGACTTTTAAAATGGCCACTGATTAGAGTGATTGCTATAGATATTTCCTTTATTAGTATTTCAAATGAGATGAAATAGTTATAAATATGGTTATATTTTAGATCCACTAGAGGGAGTAATGAAGTCCAAGTATTAGTTTTTCTTTTATCTTTTATGCTTTTAATATCGTATCTAAGAAATCATTGCCTAACCCAAGTCACTAAGATTTACTCCTATAACTTCTGAGAGTTTTATAGTTTTAATTCTCAGGTTTAGGGCTTGATGCATTCTGAGTTAAGTTTTCTGTATGGTGTGAGGTTAGTGTCCAACTACCTCCTCCTGAATGTGGCTGTCCAGTTGTTCCAGTACCATTTGTTGAAAGACTGTTCTCTCTCCCCTTGAAATGTCTTGGTACTTTTCTCTAAAATCAGTTGACCATGAATGTAAAGGCTTATTTCTGAATTCCCGATTCTCTTCTATTGATCTCAATGTCTATCCTTATTCCAGGGCTACTGTCTTGATCACAGTAGCTTTGTAGTAAGTTTTGAAATTACGATGTGAAAGTCCTCCAACTTTGTTCTTTTCCCCCCAGATTGTTTTAGCTATTCTGTGTCTTTTGCATTTCCACATGAATTTTAGATCAGCTTGTCAATTTCTGCTTGGGGGTGGGGTTGGGGATAAAAAAAACCAACTGGGATTTTGACCAATTGGTGGGAAATTGCCATCTTAACAATATTGAGTCTTCCAATTCATGTAGCTACAATGTCTCTCCATTTGTTTAGATCTTCTTTAATTCCAACAATGTTTTATAGTTTCAGAGTGTAAGTTTTACACTTCTTTTGTTAAATTTATTTCTAAGTATCTTATTCTTTTTGATACTATTGTGAATGGAACTGCTTACTTAATTTTATTTTAGATGTTCGTTGCCAGCATATAGGAGTCCAATTGATTTTTGTATGTTGATCTTCTATCCTGACAAATTGCTGTACTCGCTCATTAGTTGTAGTCCTTCTTTTCTTTCTTTCTTTCTTTCTTTTTTTTTAGAGTGGATTCCATAGGATTTCCTATATATAAGAGTATGTTGTCTGAGAATAAAGGTAGTTTTTTATTTCTGCCTTTCAATCTGGATGCCTTTTATTTTTTTTCTTGTCTAATTTCCCTGGCCAGAATCTCCAGTACAATGTTGAATAGAAGTGGTAAGAGCAGACATCCTTGTCTTGTTCTCAATCTTGGGAGGAAAAGTTAGCAGAGATTTTATATTTTGATGAAATGCATGTTATCAATTGTTTTATTTTACAGTTCGTGCTTTTTGTGTTCTGTCTAATAAATCTTTGACTGTATTTGTTCTGCACTCTAATACCAATGTAGGGGGCTTGTTTCCCTCATCAAGAAGCACTGCTCCAACACCAGCTGTGTGTCCTGCAATCTAACTCAATTCTGACACTATCTACCTGGAAATAGCATCATATTTCACAGGTTAAAGCCTCAGTCCCACAAAACTGCCTGCTATTTCAGATGCCAATTGCAAGCCCAGGTCGTTACCTGTGGTTTGATTAATTTGCTAGAGTGGAATTCAGATGCTAGTGGACAGTCGAGGTTGTTAACCTGTACTTCTGACTGACTGGCTATAAATCAGATGTTACCATGACCTCCTCCTTGGGTTCAATTAATTTGAAGAACTCAGGAAGCCAATTTATTCACTGGATTACCAATTTATTACAAAGGATATGGAAGAATACAAATCAATAGCCAGATGAAAAGATTCGTAAGGCAAGATCCTGAACAAAGGAGCTTCTGTCCTCATGGAGCTTGAGCCTGGCACCCTAGCACCTGGAAGAGTTCTGGTTCCCCAACCTGGAAGTTCTCTGAACCCTATTCTTTTGGGGTTTTATGGAGGCTTCATACATAGGCATGATTAATTAAATCATTGGCCACTGGCGATTGATTCAACCTCTAGTCCCTCCCACCTCCCAGGAGGTTGGGGGTTCCAACCCCTGTAATCACATGGTTGATTCTCCAGGGAACCAGTCCCCATCCTTAAGTGCTTTCCAAGTCACCTCATTAACATAACAATAGACTCTTTATCGCTTTCATCACAGGAAATTCCAAGGGTTTTAGGAGCTCTGTGTCAGATATGGGGACAAAGACCAAATATATATTTCTTATTATAAATCACAAAATCACAGTCTACTTCGAGTTTACAAAGATTTTCTCCTATGTTTTCTATAGAAGCTTTGTAGTATATCTTATAAGTTGAGGTCTGGGATCCATTTCAAATTAATTTTTGTATAGTTGTTGATTTCTCTCCTGTCATTTCCTGCTTTCATGAATTTTGAAGCTCTGTTGTTTGGTGCATACATATTTAGGATAATTATATTATTCTGATGAGTTGCTCCTTTACCATTATGAAATATTCCACTTTATCTCTACTAATACTTGAGGTCTACTTTTCTAATATTAAAATAGCCATGGAGCCTTCTTATGGTTCCTGTTTGCATAGTATATATTTTCCCACACTTTTACTTTCAACCACATTTTATATTTAAAGTGCATCTTTTATTGGTAGCATGTAGTTGAGTATTGCTTGTGTATGTAGTCTGATATTCTTTGCCATTTAACTGGAATATGTACTTTATTTACACTTTTTAAAAATTTAGTTCTCAATTATAATTGACATACAGAATCTTATATATATATATATATAATACATATATATAATATTAGTTTCAGGTGGACAACATAATAATTAGATATTTGTATACCTATATGGTTTCCTTTGCAGTACAAAAGGTTTTTAGTTTGGCGTAGTCCCATTTGTTTATCTTTGCTTTTGTTGTCTTTGCCATAGGAGACATATCAAAAAAATATTGCTAAGGCCAATGTCAAAGAGTTTATTGCCTATGTTTTTTCTTCTAGGATTTTTTTTTTTTTCAATGAAAGGGAAATTTATTGAAGCCCCAGGGCCAAAGGGTTTGGGCAGGAGGCCACCCTGTGAGCCAAGATGATGGAGGGCCCTCATTTGACCATCTTCTTGGTGCGTAGGTTGTTGGTGTGGCCACACTTCTTGTGGCAGTTGACAGCACGGGGATGTAGGCAAGCGTAACACTTGCAGCAGATTGTCTTGTCACAGTTGTGCTTCTGGGCAAGCTGGCTGAGGGAAGGCTTGATGATACCACCCCGCAGATGAAGCACCGAGTGCAGAGTGGACTCTTTCTGGATATTATAGTCTGAGAGAGTGCGGCCATCCTCCAGCTGTTTGCCCGCAAAAATCAGACGCTGCTGGTCAGGTGGGATGCCCTCCTTGTTTTGGATTTTAGCTTTGACATTCTCAATAGTGTCATTGGGCTTGACCTCAAGTGTGATGGTCTTGCCTGTTAGGGTCTTCACAAAGATCTGCATCTCTACGTCTGTTGGGGAGGCTGCTCCACGGCCTTGTTGAAAAAAAGAGCTCTTCTAGGTGTTTTATGGTTTCAGGTCTTACATTTAAGTCTTCAATTCATTTTGAGTTTATTCTTGTTTATGGAGTAAGAAGGAAGTCTAGTTTCATTTTTTTGCATACAAGGTCAGACAATTAAGTTCGTGAACCCATCCTAGAAAAACTACTACATACCTCATTGCTGAATATCACTATGGTCACCTTCGAAGGACTCCCCTTGGGAAGCTATGCACTGCCGCCAGCGCCTAGTCCACCCTCCAAAGCAATTTTGGAACTCTTTGTCTGGAATGACCATCAGAGCTGTCGTCGTATTACCCTTGATGTCCTGAATGCCATCAAAATGTCTTCCTCTCAATAGTTCCTTTACCTTTGGGTAAAGAAACAAGTCACTGGGGGCCAGATCAGGTGAGTAGGGAGGGTATTCCAATAAGGTTATTTGTTTATTGGCTAAAAACTCCCTCACAGACAGTGCCATGTGAGCTGGTGCACTGTCGTGATATAAGAGCCATGAATTTTTGGTGAAAAGTTCAGGTCATCTAACTTTTTCATGCAGCCTTTTCAGCAGTTCCAAATAGTAAACTTGGTTAACTGTTTGTCCAGTTGGTACAAATTCATAATGAATACTCCCTCTGGTATCAAAAAAGGTTAGCAACAAGTTCACACACTTAATTGTCAGACCTCATATATCTGTCCATTTTCCCCAACACCATTTATTGAAGAAACTGTCTTTACCCCATTGTATATTCTTGCTTCCTTTGTAGATCAATTGATCCAAGCATGGGTTTATTTCTGGGCTCTCAATTCTGTTCCAGGACCATGCTGTTTTGATTACTATAGCCTTGTATAGTTTGATATCAGGGAGTGTGATATCTCCAAATTTCTTTTTTCTCAATATTGTTTTTGCCGTTCGGGGTCTTTTGTGGTTTCATATAAATTTTAGGATTATTTGTTCTGGTTCTGTGAAAGGTGCCATTGGTATTTTGATAGGGAGTACATTGAATCTGTAGATTGCTTTGGGTAGTATGGTCATCTTAATGATGTTAATTCTTCCAATCCAGGAGTACAGTATATCCTTTCATTTATTGTGTCTTCTTCAATTTCTTTCAGCAATGTTTTATAGTTTTCAGAGTACAGGTCTTTTAAATCTTTGGTTAAATTTATTCCTAGGTATTTTTTTTTCTTTTTGATGCAATTATAAATGGGATTGTTTTCTTAATTTTTCTTTCTGATAGTTTATCATTGTATACAATGCAGCCAATTTCTGAATATTAATTTTGCATCCTGCTACTTTAATGAATTTATTTATTAGTTCTAATAGTTTTTTGGTGCAATCTTTAGGGTTCACTCTATACGGTATCATGTCATCTACAAATAATGACAGTTTTACTTCTTCCTTTCCAATCTGAATGCCTTTTATTTATTTATTTTTTCCTTGTCTCATTGCTGTGGCTAGGACTTCCAATACTTGAATAAAAGTGGTTAAAAGTGGACACTCTTGTCTTGTTCCTGATCTTAACAAAAAAAGCTTTCAGCTTTTCTCCTTGAGTATGTTGGCTGTGGGTTTGTCATATTTGGCCTTTATTACAAGTGCAAGTATGTTGAGGTATGTTCCCTCTATCCCCACTTTATGGAGAGTTTTTATCATAATGAATGTTGGATTTTGTCAAATGTTTTTTTCTGAATCTATTTATATGATCATATGATTTTTATGTTTTGTTTACTCGTATGTGGTGTATCATGTTAATTGATTTGCAGATATTGAACTAATCTTGCATTCTGGGGTTAAATCCCACTTGATCATGGTATATGATGTTTTTAATGTATTGCTGAATTTGGTTTGCTAATATTTTTGAGGACGTTTGCATCTATATTCATCAGGGATATTAGCCTGTAATTTTCTTTTTTTGGTAGTGAATGTCTTTGTCTGATTTTGGTATCAGGGTAATGTGGGCCTTGTAAAATGAGTTTGGGAAGTTTTTTTTCCTCCTCTTCATTTTTCTTGAAAGAGATTGAGAAGGATAGGTATTAATTCTTCTTTCAATGTTTGGTAGAATTCATCTGTGAAGCCATCTGGTCCAGGGGTTTTGTTTGTTGGCAGTCTTTTGATTACTGATCCGATTTCACTACTAGTAATCGGTTTGTTCAGATTTTCTGTTTTTTCCTGATTCAATCTTGGAAGAGTGTATGTTTCTAGGAATATATCCATTTCTTCCAACAAATCCAATTTGTTGGCATATAATTGTAACATTTTCTTATAACCCTTTTCTGTGGTGTCAGTTGTCACTTCGCTTTCATTTCTGATTTTATTTATTTCAGCCCTCTCTTTTTTTTTTCTTGATGTGTCTGGCTAAAGGTTTATCAACTTGCTTATCCTTTCAAAGAACCAGTTCTTGGTTTCATTAGTCTTTTATATATATATGTGTATATATATATATTAGTTTGTATTTCATTTATTTCTGCTCTGTTTCACTAATCTTATATATATATATTAGTTTGTATTTCATTTATTTCTGCTCTGATCTTTACTATTTTTCCCCTTTTACTTTGGCTTTGTTTGTTCTTCTTTTTCTAGTTCTTTCAGATATAAGTTTAGATTTTTTATTTGGGATTTTTCTTTTTTTCTTTCTTTTTTTTTTTGAGGTAAGCCTGTATTGTTATGAATTTCCCTCTTAGAACTACTTTGGCTGTGTCCCATAGATTTTGGGTTATTATGTTTCATTTTCCTTTGTCCCAAGGTATCTTTCAATTTCCTCCTTGATTCATTATTAACCCATTCATTGTTTAGCAGCATGCTGTTTAGCCTCCACATATTTGTGTGGTTTTCAGGTTTTTGTAATTGATTTCTAGTTTACTATTGTTGTGATTAGAGAACATTTATTATTATTATTATTATTATAGACCTTTATTAACAGGTTCTTGCAGTTTGTTGACTTTTTTGAAAAAATAAAGTTGTAAATTTTTATTACAAATTAAAAGAGATTCTTAAGAATCTCAACTTTACCAGCTATGAAACAATTTAAAAAACTTTAGAGGTATTGAGGAAAAACAGGCTTAAAAAAAAAAGTTCATCATTACCAAAAACAGATGTCTTTAAGTAAAACTAATAAAAACCCATGCTGCATAGATAATGCAGATAGTTCTGGTTATCTGGTCAACGGGCAAAAAGCAAACATGTAAGCTCTTCAGCTCCAATCTTTTGTTCATTTCTTATTGCTGAAATTTTATACTCATTTCTTCTTGTTGGATGACTAAACTGAATGATGGTAAAGATAGTAAGTGAGCATTTACTCATCCCCACCCTGCTCAGCCTTGGGAGCGGATGAATTCTCAGCTGGTGGATTGGCTGCTTTTGTCTCTGCCATCTTGTTGAGGGTTTTCTGGGCAGCTAAATCGGTAATTGAAGTTGCAGTGGTACTGAGGTTGAGGTGGCTGCTGCCTTGGGTCTCATCTCCTTGATTTTCCTTACCTTCTTCATTGCCATCCTCACTAGGCTGTCTTTGGCAAGGAAAGCCTCTAAAGGAATCCTGGTCTATAGCCCTGATGCATATTTTGTCTCACTGATCTACCTTGTTCTCCTGCAACCTGACTGTCACACCCTCCATCACTTCTCTCTGCACAGGAAGTTTGGCATTCTGTGCTCGTCGCCCATTGGGTCTCTGCATGTAGTAAGGTGGGAACTGTGCCTGCTATAGGGCTGGCACCATTGGGCCTGCCCTTCAGGAGCACTCGCCCATCCCTCATTCTTTTCCCCACTCTCACTATTCTGGTAATTCTGCTTGTCATTGCATGGAGGATCCCTCTGACAGGGATAGTGTCTATAATGGTTACTGTCCGCTGCATATTTACTGCCTTGCATGGGAACTCCACCAAGGCTGAAATCTCTGCTCAATTTTTCTAGTCTTCCAAGCTGCTGCTTTTCAGCAGGCTTCTTGGAATTTCCCTGCACATTCACAGTTCAGGGTCAGCTAAGTAAGGATATGAGCGGCGTTTACATACAAATTTGGTGACTCCCTGTTCTGTGACTCCTTTTTCTTTTTTAAAACTGGCTTTTCTCCTCCCAATTTTCAGCTTCTCTGGCTACTTCAAACTCTAGCACTTCAAGCCAACTCAGTCTTTCTGTTTCAGTTCTAGCTGCTTCAGCCCATGCAGTATACTGCTCCAGCTCCACCCCCCAGGTGTGCCTTTGGGGAAAATCAGTAAAAACATAGATCTCACCCAGTGCAATATCCTTCTTTCAAGGGTTGAATCCCCTCATTTTCATGCCTGCTTCAGGTCACTTTCTAGTGCTTTTAAATAGTTTAAAACATATTTTGTCGAGTTCATAATTATTATCTACAGAAGTGGTAGTACAGCAATCATGTTTAACCCTTTCTGGTATAAGGTCTTCTGAAGTTATCTCCAAACTCTACATACTGTGCTTATAATTACATTTCTGAATGTCTCAACTTTAGAATTATCTGGTGGATTTTTGTTATGTTAGATGAAATTTAATTTAATTTCTATTAATATGTCTTTCACCTCCTGTGTCTCACTTATACCAACATAGTTACACCAGTGTTTTCAGTTATTTTCATTGTTAACTATATAACTTTAAATAACCTTCTTAAACCTATATTTCTTATTCATTAGCTTTGGACAGTATCTTGATTTTTCATGTGGTAAAATGAGAATATTAGCAATCTTAACCTTCCTTCTCCCTCTTTTATTTTTTTTTGCCTTTCAACCCCCAACTTCATGAGCTGTACCTTTGTTTTTGCATTGCCAAGCATAAGGACATTTAATTTCTATCACATAAACACAGTTATGGCTCTGTGACTTGCCTGCGGCTTAATTCAACATTTATTAATACAACAAATATTTATTGCCGACCTACCATGAGCTAGTCCCTGTCCTTGGTGCTGGGGAGACAGCAGTAAATACAATAGTAAAGAAAAATCCCTGCCCTTGTGGAACACACTTTTCAGTATGGGGGAGACAGAAAATAAATAAGGAAGTCAGATAATTAGTATGCTAGTTGTGCTTAGGAGAAAAATTACTCTAGGAAGAGTATAGGGAGTGTGTGTGTGTGTGTGTGTGTACATGTATGCATACATACCTGTGTGTTTTGCAATTTCGATTGAATGGTCAGGAAAGGGCTCTCTAAAAAGGTGATATTTGAAGAAAGTTGTGAAAGAGGTAAGGGCATAAGCCATGTGGATATCTGGGGAAAGGAAAAAGTTCTAGGCTGTAAGTACATGTACATTATAAACAGTAAATACTGTTGTTTCAGAGCTGAGAAGAGACTATGATTACATTCCTTCCCAGTGACCCTCCTCTTGTGTTACTCACAGAAGAATGTTCAAAGAATTTGTCCCTGTACTTGACTAATTGCTCATAGTCACGTCATGTTTTTTTCTACATTATTTTTAGATCATACCCTTCTTGTATATGTTCCCCCTTCCCCTTTGCTGGTTACGTTTCTTTATTCTTGATGAAAAAAAGAAGCATATTATTCATTATATGACTCATACCTCCCAGATTATTTTCTCCATTACTTAGAATTTATTCCATCCTTTTTAAAAATCCCCTGACTTCTGCTCACCTCTGCCCTGATTTCACAATATTTTGTTATGACCTTATGGTGCAATTTTCCTAGAGTTTCTAGTTATCTTTCCTTTTTTTTTCTCCTGTGCATTCTATGCATTTTTCCTACTCTCAGTTACTACAAAGCTCAGTCATACTCTCCTATGGGATCCTTCCACATCATTTCCTGGGGACCTCCCTTCCAAAGCCTGCTGTCTTCCTGCTCCAGGCAGGGCTAGGTGGTTTCTCTGGCTGCTGTACAGCTGACATTCTGGTTCTTCCCTGTTCTCCCAAGTTCCATGTTTTCTGTATCAGCTAGACTTCTATGATATAGGACTAACTCCTTAAGTGACTTCTTCAGCAGAGGTACACGGGACAGAAACTTTCTGAGTGTTTGCAGCTCTGAAAAGTGCTTTTATTCTGTCCTCAAACTTGATCAGTGATTTGGCTGGGTATAGCATTCTAGATACAAATTTCCCTCAGCAATCTGAAAATCCGTTGTCCTTAAGCACCTAGTATTGCTGAAGAGAAAGCTAATGTGTCTGGTTCTTTTCTTTTTTTTTTTTTCAAACTCTTTTTTTCTTTCAGGAGTTTTTAAATCTTTTTGTCCTCTTGGTAGTCTGAACTTTCACCATGATGTATTTAGGTTGAATCTTTTATATTCAGCTTGTTGAAGCGTTGAGAGAACCTTTTACCTAAAGACTGATGTTATGCCCATAAGCCCAGGGAAGAATGACTACCTGGCTGCTGGCTTTTTTACATTTGGAATTGAGAAGACAGATGGCAGACTGTTCAGAATACAGACCCTTTAATCAATTCCCCTGTTTCCAGCCGCACTGCTCACTTGGTGGTTGTCAAGCTTGACAATTCTGAGTCTAGAACCTCTCATGGCTAGTTTCCTGCTCATAGCTACAGGCCTTCACCTAGGTTCAAACGGCAGCTTTCTCAATCCTCCCTGCCCTGCTGACTCATGCCCGTCCATTCATTCCCTTCAACCAAACCTCTATGGAAATCCAGTCCGCCAATGATTCTTTTCCTATTCCCTTTATAGTGTGGGAGTGAATCTTTTCTATTCTTCTACCATCCTTTCCCTGCGGTCTCAGGAGGAAGAGTTTGCCAAATGCCTTCCATTTGCCATCCCCTCCCATCCACTTTTCACCCTTACCTTTGTTCCAGGAGGTTGAACGGTGGAGATATATTAACTGCCTGTCTTGTGGTCTACATCTGGTTGGAGCCAGCCAATGAGGAGCCCCAGCAGAAGATCAGAGAGGAAACCATGAAGCCATGGCATTTATTCCTTCAGCTGTCTCCCTGTGAGGTTGCCTCGGGCTGGCTGAGTCCCTTACTAAAGGCCACAGCTGTTGCCAGGCAGCTGTCTTCACATAGGCTTCTAGCTCTAGACCATAGGAGCCGCACCCCTGCAGCTCAGGTGTGACAAAGGACCTGGTCTTTCTGGCCCTGGGCCACTGCCCCTTTCTTTGTGGTTTTTCTACACCCTGCCCACATTAAAAAAAATAATCTCTATATTAAAGTCTCCTTGACTGATCCAAATTGAGTGTGCTGCTATTTCCAGATGGGGCTCTCTGGCTAATATAAAGAGAACAAAAATCATACCTGCCTGGTCCACTATATTGGGCCAGGAATCTTAGGTAATTTTTAAAGCATATAACTTTCCAGGTAGACTGCTTTTATTTGTGTGTTTTTTCACCCTAAAACTTTTAGGTCCTAATCTTCTGTTGCCGTTCAGGTTCCCTGTTTGTTATGGGATCCTGGAATTTCCCTATCATATCATAATATTTATTGGTGATAGAGGCCTTTAGAGAGCAGGACTCCTCCTAATATGAGGTGCTGTAACCAGGCATACCCTCGAGTCTATTCATGTCCTTGAAACTTCTTGGCTTACAATTTAGGTACCTACTCTGCGTGGTGGTGACTTGTTATCGACCACTGACCAATAGAAAGGGTCTTCTCAGGATGAATGGTGACAATCCCAACTCTTGAATTGTGTCTCTCAGCCACAGGGAGCTCAGGAATCATTTGTGGGTGCATGTCTGCCGCCCTCCAGATTGAGGTCCCTAGTGACAGGGCTTGTGCCCTCATGAAGTTTGTGATGCCAACAGCCAGTCCAGAAGCTGCCCGTAGCAAGAATGAAAATATTATTTGTATAATGAAGGAAGCTATTAAAACCACAGCCCCAGGTGAACATCTCTGCTACGCACCCCGTCCAGTTTTGCTCCATAAGTAAATGACTAAGGAGCTCGGAAACGTCTATAAAGGGTGTTCGTCTTAGTCTATAGACCCCTGTGTGTAAGAAAGAAAGCTTCCCTTGATTTCCCTTAAATCAAAATAAATTGAATTCTGAATTCCCACGTGGCTGTGTTGGAGGGAAGTTTGATCCGATTCACCGTGGGGAGTGGGAATAAAGCATCCTCCTTCCCGGGGTCTCACAGGGATCTGGGGGCCTTCCTTGGTGTCTGGACAATCGAGGAAGAGACCCATATTCTGTCTCTCAATCACCCCAGTAGCCTGATTTCCAAGCTCCCTTGATTATGAGAAGGTTGCTGTTTCTATCATGAGCTTGGCCCTGGGATCAAAGAAAATGTAGGAGACTGGGGTCCAGCTTCCAGCCTCTTGGGGTACACTGAGCTGGTACCTCCTAATGAGGCCTAGCTCTCCCCTCTGCTTATGGCACCTGCTGACTCCATCCCTCCTCAGATGGGCAACTTGTGTTCTTTCTGTCTGCCCCGTTCCATCCCCACAGGTCTAGCTTTTCCCCCTCTTGTCTCTTTTCCCTACTCATAATCTCGAGTTGCTCAGGCTTCCAGAAAACAAAAGCCAGGAAAGTTACTTGCCTGTAAAAAACTTCTGGTTATTTTTGTAGGGACAAAGTGCAAGTTCGTTTCTCAGTGGATTTCCCTGCCACCTGCCTGGGCAGGACTGGTGATTAGCCAGGACACCTCATCGGTTTATTGTTAAATGTTTCGGACTTACCACTACATCTAGGTGTTTGTGTTGGGATGTTTGCCGCCTCCCCTTCTGCAAGCTTGGACTCCTGTCTCCCAGCCTAGTTATGATGAAATGAGTGGCAACTGAGTGGTTGCTAATAAATGTTCATTTCTTTCCTTTTCCCTCCTTGCCCATGATTTTAATTTTTCTCCTTACTGCATGGCAAATTCCTTGTTATGTTCCTGTTCGTATCTCCGTACAAACAAGTACCACGTACTCAGTCTATGTGGAATTCAACCCACTTCCTTACCTGGGTATTAGGTCTAACTCGATCTCCACCGCTTTCAAGAAAGCTGCCATTTTGTCCTCCTAGGCAGAGTGAGGAAAGATCTTCCTTATCTTTGGTTCTCTGCTTAAAGAAAGAAAAGGGAATCCATAGGAGGTGGATCCTGCCTCAGCGGTGGTTTGGGCCTGTCACCATGCCCGGTGGTGTGAAGGCTGGGCCCGCTCTTCCTCCTGCCGAGGATTTCTCCAAGGCTGCAGGGAGTCATTTACTTAATCGACTCGTATCTCTCACATGCGTTTCTCAGTTTCTTCTGAACTGTTAAGGGAGCAGATCTCTAAATTAGAAATTAAGAGGACTCTGAGGTTCTGAATTCAGTGAAAATAGAGCTAATGGCTTTTGCAACAACTTTTTCAGATATAATAATGTAAAAATAGTGTAATTCATTATGGAAAATTTGGATAATGCAGATGTGTACGTTCATACGCATGCTCTGTATTTTCTGCCTGCTCAGCCTCTTCACTTGGATGTCTAACAGGCCTTGGCCTGAATCCTAAAACGTGTACCTTCTCTGGGCTTGCCTGACTCAGGGCTCTATTCTTTTAGTTGCTCCGTCATCCTGGAATCCACTATTTCTTACCCACACATTTAATCCATTAGCAAATTTTGTTGACTCTTTCTTCAAAATCCACCCAAATCTGGGCACTTTTCACAGAGCGCTACCACACTCCAGTTCCAAACCACAGTTCTTTTCTGGATCACCGCAGGCTCTCATAGCTGTCTCCCCCTTATAGCCTGGACCCCCTACGGTGTATTCTCTGAAAGCAGCCAGGAATGTCTGTTTCTGGCATAAGGGCTCGATTTACCATCCTGCCACAAACAACTATAAAACCAGTCAAAATATCTGAAGCAACTCTTTTATGTACATAAACTCATATTAAATTTGTGCATATGCATGGATCTGATTATGAACTTTCTATTCTTTCCCTGGTTTGTTTTTCTAATCTACCACCACTGAAATACTTTAATTATTGAAACTATACGATACATGCCAGTATCTGGTACGGTAAGTCTCTTACCCTTCTTTTGCAAAATGTTCTTGGCGGATTCAGGCGTTTCTTTTCCCAGGTAAATTCCATAAGGTTTTTATTGGAATTGTTTTATATTTGTAGATTTATCTGAAGATTAGTGGGTTTCTTCCAACATTAAATCTTCTCATCTGAGAAAACAGAAAATACTACACAGCTTTGATTACTGCAACTATATAGTAAATCTTGAAATTGGGTAGACTGATTTCTCCCACTTTATTATTTTTTTTTTTTAGGGAGAATTATAAGCAATATGTTTAATTACTTTGGAAACAAAACACCCCAAATAATGCCTGAACCCAAAACATACATAAAGATGGCCAAAAACGTTTTAAAATAATAGATTTGAAGATCATTTGTAGTTTTCCCCTTATAACATGAGCACTTTCAACTGAACAGTAAATTATAAACCGTATCAAATCATGTTAAGGCAGACGATCAGTCTGGTTGCAGTTTTAACTACTCCTGGGAAAGTTATCTTGTTGGAGTTGGGAGCACTTCCTCTCAGCTGTTTGGTCAGGTTGACCCCGGAAGGGGCAGTCCTGGAGTCGGAAGATGGGAAGCCAGGCCCCACCTGTCTTGTCACTGCTCATTCTACTGGCGCTCTGAGATGGAAGCAGACACAGAACCTTGGCCCTTGTTGACATCGCTGATGCATACCCACTGCCCAGGGGAGTCCCACTGACGTACTCCCTCCACAGGGTCACTTATTATCTCCACCTGAGACAGCCAGGATGTTGGCTGTGATGGACCAGCTCATGTGCCACACATCATTGAACTTGTGCCGTAGTTTGGGGGACCATGTATTGCTTGAGGCATCATCATAGGTCCAAATGAACAAACGACCATCCTGGGAACAGCTGGCGATGGTGCTGGTGGGTCGGCCAACGAAGGGGGCCCAGGCCACATCTCGAACCCAGTTACTGTGTGCTTCCAGCTTCTACTCCTCCTCCCACTGGCCGTCCTCCTCTTCCTCCCACAGCTCAGTGAAGTTGTCACAGATGCCTGAGGCAACTATCTTGATGTAATTGGGCTTCTGTCCAGATGGCTGGTCTATGAGGCTTCCAGGTACAACAGCAGGGGCCCAGCTGATGGCATTGCAGCCAATTGTGTGAGCATTGTTGATCTTCTGCACTTCCCCCTGGCCCTCCCCAGTGTGGGTCAGCAGGTAGATGGCCCCATCCAAACTCCCATAGGCCAGGATCAGGCCATAGTCACATGGGGCCCAGCACACAGAGTTTATTGAGGAGTCGTGTCCCGTGTGCTTATGTGTCTTCTCCCAAGTGCTGTCTTCCTCTTTCTAGATGATGACTTTCCAGTCATAGGAGCAGGACGCCAGGATATTGCCATATATGGGGTGGGCCCAGGCCACTTGCCACACAGGACCCTCATAACCCCAGAGGTCTGTGATGAGAATCTGCCCTCCGTTGCGCACATCAAAGATTTTGACAGACCTGTCTGATGAGCAGGTTGCCAAGCGAGTGCCATAGTAGTCCATCTGGGCATCGTGAATCATGTCCTCATGGGAGGTGTCCACAGTGTTAATTACTGACACCATGATGACGGCGGCCATGGTGGCTCCTGGTTTTGGATGTGACAGCTCTTGGCAGAGCCTCACTTTATTCTTTTTAAAAAAATATTTTTATTAAAATATAGCTAACATACAATATTATATTAGCTTTAGGTGTACACCTTAGTTATTCAACAACCTCCCACTTTCTTCTTCTTTTTTGAATTGTTTTAGCTAATTTAGTTCCTTTAGCTTTCCATATAAATTTAGAGTCAGCTTGTCTACATCTACAAGATTTAGCCTTCACTGAAGTTTTATGGTTTTTTCCCATGTAACTGTAGCACATTTGCTGTTGAGTGTATTCTTATGTATTTTGTTTTATTGTTAGCTCCCTTTATCCTCCCTGATTTATAATTGTCTTAAGTATTTCCTGTACGTACATTTAGAATCGCATGCGAAAGTATTATGATTTCTTTTTTTTTTTTTTTTTAAAGATTTTATTGGGGAAGGGGAACAGGACTTTATTGGGGAACAGTGTGTACTTCCAGGACAACAAGTCAAGTTGTTGTCCTTTCAATCTTAGTTGTGGAGGGCGCAGCTCAGCTCCAGGTCCAGTTGCCATTGCTAGTTGCAGGGGGTGCAGCCCACCATCCCTTGCAGGAGTCGAACCGGCAACCTTGTGGTTGAGAGGACGCGCGCCAACCAACTGAGCCATCCGGGAGCTCAGCGGCAGCTCAGCTCAAGGTGCTGTGTTCAACCTTAGTTGCAGGGGCGCAGCCCACCATCTGTTGCGGGATTTGAGGAATTGAACTGGCAACCTTGTGGTTGAGAGCCCACTGGCCCATTTGGGAATCGAACCGGTAGCCTTCGGTGTTAGGAGCTTGGAGCTCTAACCGCCTGAGCCACCGGGCCGACCCTATAATTTCTTTAACTGTCAAACTGAATTTAGGAAACTTAAGAGGTGAAGGGAAATGTATGTACTTAACCACATTTTAATTCTTTATATTGTTCTTCTTTCTTGATGTTCCAAATTCCTTCTTTTATAGGTTTACTTCTGTTTAGAGAACTTCCTTTAGCCATTCTTTTTGAGTAGTTTGCTAGCAACAAATTCTCTAAGTTTTCCTTCCTCTGGAAATGTCCTGATTTCCTTCATTCTTAAAGGATATTTTCACTGGATATAGAATACTCGGGTCAACAGTCCTTTTCTTTCATCACTTGAACAATGTTGTGCCACTTCCTTCTGGCCTGCATGGTTTCTGATGAGAAATCTGCAGTCATTCACGTTGCTTTTCCCCATAAGTAAGATGTTGTTTTTCTCATTGCTTTCAAGATATGTTCTTTGCCTTAACCTTTAAGAAGTTTGACTATGAGGTCTCTTAGTGTGGACTTCTTTGAATTTATCCTATTTGGGATTTTCTTAGATTCTTCAATCTATAGGCATAGGTCTTTGCCAAGTTTGGGGGATTTTTAACCATTAGATCTTTGAACACTTTTTGTCCCCACCCTCATTCTCATCTCCCTCTGGAATTCTGATGATATGAGTGTTAAATCTTTTGTTATAGTTCCACAACCTCTATTCGTTTTTTAAAAAGTCTGCTTGCTATCTGTTGTTCAGATCAGGTAATTTCTGTTGTTGTAACTTCAAGTTTACTGATTCTTTCCTCTGTCCCTTCCATGTTGAGCCCATTTCAGTTATTGTACTTTTTAGTTTTGCAATTCCCATTTGCTTCTTCTTTATATCTTCTATTACTTACTGAGATAATCTATTTTATCATTTGTTTCAAGCCTGTTCATCATTGCTTGTTGAAACATTTTATAATGACGGTGTTGAAATATTTGTCAGATAAAGTCTAGCATCCTTGTTTTCTGGGTGTTGGCATCTATTGATTGTGTTTTTTTATTCAAGTTGAGATTTTCCTGGTTCTTGGTATGAGTGATTTTTTTTATTGAGACGGAATTTTGGGTATTATGAGAATCTGGATCTCATTTAAACCTTCTGTTTTAGCTGTTTCTTGTGACATTTCTCCAGCAAGAGAAACGAGGTGCTGCCTCATTACTGCCAGGCAGTGGTAGAAGTCCAGATTCCGACGTGGCCTCTGTTGACACCTGTGAAGGGAGAGCCTTCTCATTGTCACGGGTTAGGGGAAGGAGTTCTGGCTTCATACTGACATAGTCCTACTGGCCTCTGCTGACATAACCCTGTCCGGGAGTGATAAGTTTCTCATTATTACTCTCCATGTAGCCTCCACTGACACCACAGGGTGAGGGCTGGGGTAGGCTCTTTACCACTGTGCAGTGGTGAAGGTCCTGAGTCTTCTTTAGGTCTCTCTGACACCACGCCTGTGGACAGAGTGAAGAGTGCTTTGTTATTACAGGGTGAGGGTGGAAATCCCAGCCCCCTACTCTGCTTCTGTGACACCACCCTGATAACAGGGAACAGGATTTGGGGCACCTCATTACAGCCTGTGAGGGTGGAAGACTAGGTTCCCCACTTACCCTATGCTGGCAGGTGAGTTCACAGTTTTTTCTATTGCGTTTCACTGGAATAGAACAGTTGTTGTCTAAGAGTTTTCTGTCTTGCTAATCTCTTTCCTGGACCTTTGACTAGAAAGAGCAGGGTTTTGTTGGGGCCTTTTTTTTTTTTTTTTTTTCCGTCTGTGCAGTTTGGTATTTCTGTGTTGCAGTTTCTTTAGCTATAAGTCTTGGGTATTTAAGGCAAAAAGAAAATCCAGAGAAGTCACTACCATGTTGTTCCTTGGGGATGCTATGGTAGTCATCCCCAAGATTCTTAGCCAGTCTTCTCTTTTTTCTCCACTTTTCAGAGTCTTCTTATGTTCATTGTATACATAATACCCAGGGTTTTTAGTTGTTATTTAGCTGGAGGGATAGGGAAAAGTACATCTATGCCATCTTCCCAAAACTTTGTGTAGCATTTTATTTCATACCTTTTTCTTGCTTAGTGTCCTGGTTAGTATTTCTGGGACAGAATTAAATAATAAGAGGAAAAACGTCTAGCAATTTTCTCATTCCTTACTCCCTGGCAATGCTGCTAATGTCTAATGTTACCCCATGAATTATGATGCTTAGTGTTGGACATTAGTGTGAGACATTAAATTCAGTCAGTATACTTAAATTCAGTTGAACAAATCTTTGGTCGTACCTACCATGTATAAGTCACTGCTCTAAAGCTGAGAATGTAGCTAGCAGGGGATGAAGAGGTCACAATTGTTTTCTCTTATATTAAAAGTTATCTTTTTTTCTACTACAAGACCCATCTTTATATTAACACTATGTCGCCCATTCATTAATCCCTCTGGCTTGCTCTAGATGGGGAAGGGAGGCAGGAAACAATATGGTTCACAGTTAAGACAAGAGGAATATGAGGTGTATTGAGTTGTATTAAATCTATGGGCCTATTTCAGTTAAGAATCTTAGTGTCAAGTAACATAAACAAGTTCAAACTAGCATAAATAAACAGAGGGAGCTACAACCATTGTACAATAGCAGGCCATTTAACAGAGTCCAAAGGTAGGCTACGTATTTGAGTCTTAAGCCTCAGAAAGGACTGAAATCGGGATCCATGAGGAGCCTTTATATCTATGTTCCCTCCCTCTCTCCAGGTCCTTTGCCTCCACTTCTCATGGGGAGTTGGCTTTATTCCTCTCTTCACTGTGATAAGACACACCCCAGTTTCTAGGTTCGTGTCCTGTCGTTCAAGGAAATAGTCCAGGCTGAGTTAATTCCTCCTTTTCAGCATCAGATTGGCTCATCTGGACAGTTGTCAACTCCTGGTCCAGACAGTTATGGCTAGAAAGCCTGGTCATGTGGTACGAACATGGCTGCTAGGAGTTCATCTATATCTTAAGGGTATGTGACACCCCCAAAAGATGGAGTGGGTATTCTCTTTATGCCTTATGATTATACAGTAATAACCTGAAGCTACAGTAACTACATAAGGAATCATATTATACATGCAATAATATAATTGCACAGAATAACTACCTTACATTGAACCTCCAAAGTAGGGCTTCTGTCAATTGCTGTGAGAATGTTTGGCCTGAGGTTATGCCCTTCCTGGTCTAGGTAGTATGGTTTTATCACTAGTGGATTCTCTGCCTTGCCGTGGGTCATATTATGGCTTATAGCAGACTCTTTGTCTCTAATTTATATTCACTTTCACCTCTGCTGGGGCTTATAGATAAATCCAATACAGAAATTCTTTTGACTACAAATAATTTCAAATGAGGGGAGCATATGTCCTAGACAGCAAGATTAAGCCATGAATTCTATTCTTACAGGGTGAGTTTAATCTTCTCCCCAAATCTTTTTCTTTACTGACACTTTTTTTTGGTATTGGTATAGTAAAGAAATATTCCGTGTAGTTGAGAATGTTAACTACTTGATTCCACATCACCTCCAATTTTCGGATACAAACATATACTTAAGTCCGGCTGCAACTTGTCATTTTCCATCCTTTTTTCACAGGTAGAATCATTCCCTGCTGTTTTCCCTTTTTCTCTTAGGCCATATTACAGCATATTCCTCCATTCGAGCCAAGTACCCTTTCTCCATGCTGTGCTTCTAGCATTCAGATGTTCTAAGCAACTTCCTTCTTCTGCTACCTCTTTGGGAAGCAGAGATCCTGGTCCTACCTCATCTAGGAAGAACTACGTACAACGAGGTCAATTTCCAGGGTTCAGAGGCATAAGCGGAAGGGCTCACTCTTTAGATAGCCCCAGCAGGAATTCAGGACAGCCTCGGATCCTCCTGCCCATGTTGAGCCTTGTGAAGACAGAAGCCCTGGCTAACAGGTTAATTACAACTTCACGAGAAGCTCTAAGCTAGAACCATCCAGCTAAGCTGCCAGATTCCTGATCCTCACAACCCTTATGAGATAATAAATGTTTGTTGTTTGGAAGCTCCTGAGTTTTGAGGTAATTTTTTTAGGCAGCAAAAGATAACTAGAATCTTTAACTAACATTTATTTTCATATATTTATCAGGTCTCATGATGTGCCAAGCACTACTGGAGGCCTTGTCCCCCAAATCTGCGATATAGACGGGAAACTGTGATGGGCACAGCTCTTCGTGAACTCTTACAACAACTCTGTGAGACCATTGAACTGATTTCAGTTTTACAGATGACGGAACTATAACTCGGAGGGATTAAACATGTTCAGGGATACCAGCTGATCCATTATACTAAAATAACTAATGAACGTTAGTTTGGTTGCCCAAATTGTTTTGGGAGTCTCCTTATTTTCTAGATATGCAAGAGAAAAAAACAGTTGTCTCATTCTTGCCTGCATGGGACATGTGTCCCCTGAAAAACCTAGGGTGGCATGAGGTGTTGGCTGGGATGTCTGCAGCCACTTATAATGCAGAAATCTATTTTAAAGCAGCTCCCATTTAAAGATGGCCTTGGCAATGAACTTGAGTCAAAAGGCCAGATGTGTCAAGAAGATTGGCGTACAGAGTGGATAGCTGTGGTGCAGCATCATTTAGCTTTTGTTTTTTCATTTTTATTAAATTTATTGGGGTGATATCAGTTAGTAAAATTATGTAAGTTTCAAGTGTACAATTCTATAATACATCATTTATATAGTGCATTGTGTGTTCACCACCAGAGTCAGTTCTCCTTCCATCACCATATATTTGACCCTCTTTACTCTCTTCTACTACCCCCTTCCCCTATTATCCCTCTGGTAACCACTAAACTGTTCTCTGTGTCTGATTTTTTATTTGTTTCTTTGTCTTGTTCATTTGTCGTTTTCAGTTTTATATGCCGCATATCATGCTTAGCATGATAATCTCAAGGTCCATCCATGTTTTCGCAAATGGCAGTATTTATTTCATCTTTTCTTATGGCAGAATAATATTCCATTGTACATATGTACCACTTTTTCTTCATCCAGTCATATATTGAAGGACGTTTCAGTTGTTTCCATATCTTGCCACTGTGAATAATGCTGTAGTAAACGTACATATTTCTTTATGGATACATTTTTTCAGATATTTTTTGGTAGATAACCAGAAGAGGGATTGCTGGGTCATATGGTAATTCTATTCTTAATTTTTTGAAGAACCTGGAGGTTTTCCATATTAGCTGTACCAATTTACATTCCCACCAGCAGTGTATGAGGGTTCCTTTTTCTCCACAAACTCTCCAACATTGGTTATTACTTGTTTTGTTGATAATACCCATTCTAAGAGTATCTCACTGTGGTTTTGATTTACCTTTCTCTAATAGCTAGAGAAGTTGAGCATTTTTTCAAATATCTGACAGCCATTTATATGTCTTCTTGGAAGAAGTGTCTGTTCAGGTCCTCTGCCCATTTTTTAATTGGATTGTTTGTTTTTTATTGTTGAGTTGCATGAGTTTTTGGTTGTTGTTTTTTTACATATTTTGGATATCAGCCCCTATTAGAGGTGTGGTTTGCAAATATCTTCTCCCATTGGGTTGGTTGCCTCTTTGTTTCGTTGATGGTTTCTTTTGCTGTGCAGAAGCTTTTTAGTTTGATATAGTCTCATTCGTTTATTTTTGCTTCTACTTCCCTTGCCTTTGAGGTCACATTCATAAAATCCTCTCTGAACCTAAGGTCCATGAGATTAGTACCTACATTTTCTTCTGTTGTCATGCAGCAGCCTAACTGTCTGTCCCCTCGTGCCTGTCCCTAAAGAACGGAGAGTCTGTGAGACTGTTCCTTTCAGGGACTTTGCTTCACCTTTGTGCTTACGCCTTACATCTCCCTGTTTGGCCCCCAAAAGATGGTTGGTCAGCCAATGACGGGTAAGATTCCTCATGGGAGGAACAACCCAAGCCAGGCGGAACTGCGTGGGGACCACCAGGAGAACTCATAGGGTCGATAGAGGTGGGCACAGCCCCCACCTTCTCCCGGCTAAGGAGAACTTCTGCCTATGTGGCTATATTCCTTCCCACAACCTGCTTGGGAAGTGAGTCAATGATTTGGTAACATCAGTTCTCCTTCCATTCTTATCAATAAGTTTCAGCATAAAGGATTTGTCCCTGGGGAGGCACATATCATAATTGTTACGACATCATGGGGCTTTCTATTCCGGCTGTTTGCAGGCAAGGGTGATAGATTTGAATCAGTTTTCTGGTATGATGTATGAGACTCACAGACCGTGGAGAAAACAATACTACTTCCTTGTGTGTACATCAATAAAAGCCAGAAGGCGGCCCCATTCGGGGTTCTCAGTCCTTTGAGGCTGGGAGACCCTTGACCCCCTGTTTCATAACTTTCTTGATTTCTGTTTCTTTCTTAACCCTTCGCCGCCCCTTCTCATTCTCTCACTGCCTGTGTTGCGCTAGACGCGACATTCTTCTATGCAATTTATAGTTTCAGGTTTTATGTTTAGGTCTTTGGTCCATTTTGAGTTAATTTTGGTACATGGTGACAGAGAGCAGCCCAGTTTCATTCTTTTGCATGTGGCTTTCCAATTTTCCCAGCACCATTTATCAAAGAGGCTTTCTATTCTTCATTGTATGTTTTTTGTCCTTTGTCAAAAATTATCTGCCCATATGTATGTGGGTTTATTTCTGGGTTCTCAATTCTATTCCCTTGGTCTATGTGTCTGTTTTTCTGCCAATACCATGCTGTTTTGATTATTGTAGCCCTGTAGTACAAGCCGAAGTTAGGGAGTGTGGTACCTCCAGTATTGTTCTTTTTTCTTAAGATTGCTTTGGCTGTTCAGGATCTTTTGTGATCCCATACAAATCTGATGATTTTTCGTTCTATTTCCTTTAAAAATGCCAGTGGAATTTTGATGGGGATTGCATTAAATCTGTTTATTGCTTTGGGTAATATGGACGTTTTAACTATGTTGATTCTTCCAATCCATGAACATGGAATATCTTTCCATTTCTTTGTGTCTTCTTCAATTTCTTTTAGTAATGTCTTATAGTTTTCAGTGAATAGGTCCTTCATATCCTTTGTTAAGTTTATTCCTAGGTATTTTATTCTTTTAGTTGCACTTGCAAAAGGAATTGACCTGTTTTTGTTTTGTTTTTTTAATCTGTTTTTCTGAAATTTCATTGTTAGTATATAGGAATGCAATGGATTTTTATTTATTGATTTTGTATCCTGCAACTTTGCTGTATTTGTTTATTATTTCTAATAGTTTGTTGGTGGAGTCTTTAGGGTTTTCTATATAAAGAATTATGTCATCCACAAACAGTGACAATTTAACTTCTTTATTCCCAATTTGGATGCCTTTTATTTCTTTCTCTTGCCTGATTGTTCTGGCGAGGACTTCCAATACTATGTTGAATAACAGTGGTGACAAAGACATCACTGTCTTGTTCCTGATCTTAAGGAAAAGCCATTTTCACCATTGACGATGCATATTAGCTGAGGGCTTGTAGTATATGGCATATATTATATTGAGGTGTTTTCCTTCTATGCCCATTTTATTAAGTGTTTTAATCAAAAGTGGAGGTTGTATCTTATCAAATGCTTTTGCTGCATCTATTAGTATGATCATATAATTTTTACGCTTTATTTTGTTATTGTGGTGTATCACATTGATCAATTTGCATATGTTGAGCCCTCCTTGTGCCCCTGGAATGAACCGCACTTGATCTTTTTATTGTATTTTTATATTCAATTTGCTAGTATTTTGTTTAGGATTTTTGCATCTGTATTCATCAGAAATATTGGTCTGTAGTTATCTTTTCTTGTTTTATCTTTACCAGGTTTTGGTATCGGGGTAATGTTGACCTCGATAAAATGAGTTAGGAAGTATTGCCTCATTTTCAGTTTTCTGAAAGAGTTTGAGGGAGACAAGTATCCTGTCTTCCTCAAAACATCTTTAAATGTTTGGTAGAATTCACTAGTGAAGCCATCTGGTCCTGGACTTTTGCTTTTAGGAAGGTTTTGGATGACTGATTCAATTTCCTCACTGTTGATCAGTCTATTTAGATTTTCCAGTTCTTCGTGACTCAGTCTAGGAAGGCTATATGTTTCTAAGAACTTGCCAATTTCTTCTAGGTTATTGAATTTGGTGGCATATAGTCCTTCATAGTTTCTTGTGTGATCCTTTGTATTTCTGTCCATCACAACTTCTGTCCATCACAACTTTTCCTCTTTCATTTCTGATTTTGTTTATTTGTGTCTTTTCTCTTTTTTCCTTAGTGAGTCTAGTCAGGGGTTTGTTAATTTTATTAATCTTTTCAAAGAACCATCTCTTTGTTGCATTAATTTTTCCTATTGTCTTTTTGTTCTCTATTTCATTTAATTCTGCTCTAATTTTTATTATTTCCTTCCTTCTGCTGACTTTGAGTTTCATTTGTTCTTCTTTTGCTAGTTCTTTAAGACGTAATGTTAGGTTGTTTATTTGGGATTTTTCTTGTTTCTCGAGATAGACCTGTAATGATATAAATTTCCCTCTTAATACTGCTTTCTCAGTATCCCAATAATTTTGATACAATGTATTTTCATTCTCATTTGCTTCTATGTATATTCTGATCTCTCCTTTTATTTCTTCTTTGATGTCATTTGTTAGTAGCATGTAGTTTAATTTCCATGTATTTGTGGTTTTTCCCACTTTCTTTTTACAGTTGATATCCAATCTCAAAGCATTATGGTCAGAGAATATGCTTGGTATGATCTCAATCTTCTTAGATTTGTTTAGAATAGTTTTGTGTCACCACATATGGTCTACCCTTGAGAATGTTCCATGTGCACTAGAAACGAATGTGTAGTCAGGTGTTCTAAGATGAAAGGCTCTGTAAACGTCAATGATGTCTATTTGGTCTAATGTGTCATTTAAGGCTGATATTTCCTTATTGATTTTCTGTTTGGATGATCTATCCATAGCTGTCAATGACATATTTAGGTCTCCTACTATAATTTTGTTTTTGTCAGTTTCTCCCTTCCGTTCTGTTAGTAGTTGCTTTATATATTTTGGTGCTCCCTCATTGGGAGCATATATATTGGTAAATGTTATGTATATAGCACTTATATATTTTGGTGTTTCCTGATTGGGAGCATATATATTGGTAAGAGTTATGTCTTCTTGTATTGTCCCCTTTGTCATTATGAAATGTCCATCTTTGTCTCTTGTTACCTTTTTTATCCTAAAGTCTGTTTTGTCAGATATAAGTATAAATACACCCACTTTTCTCTGGATGCCATTTGCTTGGAGTATTGTTTTCCACCTTTTAACTTTGAATCTATATTTGTCTTTGCAGCTGAGATGTGTCTCTTGCAGCGTATGGTTGGATTTTTTTTTTTTTTCCAAACTGCTACTCTGTGCCTTTTTATTAGTGAGTTTAGTCCATTTATGCTTAGGGTGATTATTGATATATGAGGATTTCCTATAGCCATTTTATCTTTTTGTGTGTGTGTGTGTGTTTTTGGTAGCTCAGTGTCTCCATTATTTTTTTGCCTTTGTGTTTCTGTCTGTTATTTTAATTTGGTGGTATTCTATGAGTTTTTCCTTTGTGTTTCCTCCATTTTTATGTTATGTGTCTCAGTTCTGAATTTTTTTTTGAGTGGTTACCACCAAATTTATGTAAAAGGAAGTTTCATGTATACAGTAGTCCTTTTCATCAGTATGCTTCTTTTCTCCATTTACCTTTGCAGATTCAGACCTTTACACTCTCCCCTCTCTTGTTTTTGTTGTCACAAGTTATCCCTGCTTATGCTGTGAGTTTATTTCTGAGTTGCAGAGCAAGTTATCTTGTTCTTCTCTTTTCCTTTTTAAAAAATGTTTTTATCTTCTTTACCCTTTATGTTATGTTTAAGTGTATAGTGCCCTATTTTATATAGAGGTTGCCATTTTCTGCCTCTGTCTGTCTGTCAGTCATCTTACTCATAGTGTTGTATCCTTTTGTCTTTTTGTTTTGGGTAAAATAACCTCCTTCAGTATTTCCTGTAATGCAGGCCTTGTGATGGCAAATTTCCTCAGCTTTGCTGTATCTAGAAAGGTCTTTATTTCTCCTTCATATCTAAAGGATAACTTTGCTGGATATATTATTCTTAGCTGGTAATTTCTCTCTTTCAGTTGTTTGAATATTTGATTCCAATCCCTCTTGGCTTGTAGAGTTTATGTTGAAAAATCTGATGATAATCTAATGGACTTTACTTTGCAGGTCTTTTCCCTGGTTGCCTTGAGGATTCTTTCTTTATCACTAATTTTTGACAGCTTCAATATAATGTGTCTTGGAGAAGGCCTGTTAGGATTAAGATAATTAAATGTTCCATTTGCTTCTTAAATTTGAGGATCCAGTTCTTTCCACAGGTTTGGGAAGTCCTCATTGACTGTTTGTTTGAATAGGCTCTCTGTGCCCTCTCCCTCTCTTCTTCTGGTATACCCATTATTCTTAAATTGCTCTTTCTGATGGAGTCAGATAGTTCTTGTAGAGTTCTTTCATTTCTTTTAACTCTCAAGTCTCTCTTTTTTCATCTTGATTATTGCCAGATTTCTATTTTTGATACCACTATCTCTTTTCTCCGCCTGGTCAACTCTATTTCCTAAGCTCACTATTTCATCCTTCATCTCTTTTACTGAGTTCTTCAGCACCAGAATTTCTATTTGGTTCTTTTTAAAAATTTCAATCTCTTTCGTAAAATATTCATTTTATTCATTGATTTTATTTCTGAGTTCATTAAACTGCTATCTGAGTTTTCTTGCATCTTGTTGAGTTTTTTCAGAACTGCAACCCGGAATTCTCTATCATTTAAATCACCTATTTCCATGTCTTTTTTTGCTGGAGATTTTAAAATTTTCTTTCTGAGGTGCCGTGTTACCTTGGTTATTTATGGTAACTGATGAATTATTTCTCTTCCTGGGCATTTATGGGAATGGACTCTGCAGCAAGTTGATATGAAGAGGTCTTTCTTTAGTTTTCTAGTAGATAGTGCTGGAGCATTTTATTTTCTCTTGTCCTGTTGTCTCGGTAGAAGATTTCCTGGGGAGGTGGGTGTCTCCTGTATGACCAGGTCTCCTTGGTCTCAGGGCACACCCCTCCCCCCACAGGAGGACGTGGTGGGTAATGGGATTCTGAGCCCCTGAAATCCCAGTGCTGCCGCTGCAGCCAGATGCAGAGCTGTGTGCCTCAGTAGCCCTGGGTGCCCCTGCTGGGATCAGCCACAAAAGGTGGAGGCGGAGTGGGCTGGGAGATGCAGCTGGTATATTTATGTCTTTGTTCTCCTCTGAGTAATGGCAACTGCCAAATCACAGTTGCCTTGACGCTGTATCTCCTCCCTTGTCACTGGAATTAGCTGCAATGTGCATCTGCTGCTCAGGAACTGTCTCTCCAGTTCTGAGTTGTAGATATTCTGCTCTTTAATCTGACATTGCTACAGTTTTTTTTTTCTGGGGCCCACAACTAACACTGGGAAGATAGGGGGAGGTGGCCAGGTGGCTTTGTGTTTTGCCTGCCAGTGGGGGCTGTTAGACCACAGTTGTAGCATTTCTGTATTCAGTCTTTGCGCTGTAGTCTCTGCCCCATTGCTGGGTTCAGCTGTATTATATGTTGATCATTCAGGCAGGATTGCTGGGGCCACAGAGAGTGCACCTGCCATCTCAATACTCCCCTCTCCTGGGACCGCAGTGAGCTCCGGGCTTCGTACCACGGCCCCGTCTCTGCACTTCTCAACTTCCCTCCCCCTTGTTTGCCCCAATTCACCCACCTTCAGATGTTTCTATGTGTGTATCTCAGACGTGTTTGTGTGTTGCATAGGGAATCCTTTGTTGAATTATAGCTATTCGACTTTTTTTACCTTCAAGGGGAGAGATCAAGGGGGACCCCTCATACTTCCATGTTTCTAATGTCACATATCATTTAGCTTTGATCACATCATTTTATCATGTCCATTTCTTGGATGTCGAGGTTTCTTTATTTGCTGATGGTTTTTAGTGAATAGCAGTATAGAAACCATAACTTTTTATAAATAAAAATTTAAATGCTATCAAATGTATGGGAGTTTTTTTGGCAATATAGTGGCCACCAGATAACTGTATTAGCATAATTGTGCTAATTAGCATAAGTGATATACCATGCATCCTTAATTTTGACCCTTCAACTGTGTAGCATGAAAACATACTAATCCACACCAAATTACGAAATTAAGAAGTTTTACCTTCACCAAACTGCAGAAAGTACTGTAAATTAAGAAAGATCCTTTTCCAACCACTTAATTATAATTGCACTTAAAAATTTTTTAAGGTTGAAGAAATTAAAATCTTTAGACAGATGGTTATGTCAGGTTTGATTATCCTTATTTTTGCTATGAATATATTTATTTATGAATAAATAGGTTGTATCCATTAACAGTATAACAGCTGGAACAATAACAGTGAAAATTAATGTCTTTGCATATGATTCCTTATCCCAGTTGGATACTAGACTTACCAGGGTGATCACTTTGTAAGGTGTATAAATGTCTAGTCACTATGTTGTACACCTGAAACTAACATAATATTGTACGTCAACTGTAATTGAAAACTAAATTTGAAAAATAAAAGAAATTAAACTTAAAAAATAAAGAACACTCAACAAAAAGAAAGGAAGGAAAGGGGCGGCTGGTTAGCTCCGTTGGTTAGCGTGCAGTGCTCTTAAAAACAAGGTTGCCGGTTCGATCCCCACATGGGCCAGTGAGCTGTGCCCTCCACAACTAGATTGAAACAACTACTTGACTTAGAGCTGGTGGGTCCTGGAAAAACACACTTAAAATAAAATAAGTTAAAAAACAACAACAAGAGCCTGCCTTAAAAAAAAAAAGGATAGATGGGAAGGAGGGAAGGAGGGTAGGAAGGAAAGAAGAAAGAAAGGAAAGAAGGGAGACCCCAATTAAAAAAAAGTGGCAAAAGATAGACAATGATCTGAAGAGGATATTTTAGTGACCATTAGACATATGAAAAGATGCTCAACTCTGTCGTAATCAGGGAAGTTAAAATTAATTTTGAGTTAGTTTTATGCCCATAATATTGTCACATTTTTAAAACTATCTGACAAGGGTTTGAAACGTATTGGAGTGACAGGAAGTCAGCCTATAAGCTAGTGTACAAATGAGAATATCCAGTTGTGCTTGGGATCGTAATACCCATTGAAGGCTAAATACATACACTCCTTTTGACCCAGCCATCCCAAACCTAGTTATAAACCTTTGAGGTGTTGAACAAGTGTATAAGGAGACTTATATTAGGATCTTTATTGTAGCACTATTAGTGGTGATAAAAAATGGGAAACAAACTGTGTCCACCAATAGGAAAATGGGTTTAAAACAAGAAATTTTATATAATAGGTTAATATAAAGCAGTTAAAATTATCAACCTATGTTCACGTGCATCAACATGGATAAATCTTGAGAATGCATTGATAAAGAGAAGATGTGGAATGGTGATGTGTATAATATCACATAATGCAAAGATTAAAAGTAAGGAGAACAGTACTATAAATTCTCTCTATATATAATAGATATAACAACATGAAAAGAAAGGATACACACCAACTTCCAGTTACCTTTGGGAGGAAAAGTGGAGATTGGGATCAAGGAAAAAAATGGGGGCTTCACCTCTAGTGGTAACGTTTTATTTCTTATACAACAGAAACAAAAGAAAAAGAACTTGAAAGAAATATAGCATAATGTTAAAATTTTTGTTAAAAAATTAATTAAATGAGGCACGTAAGAGTTCCCAGCACATAAAAAGAAAATTGAAGAAAAAATAAGACAGGCAATTAAGAGATGGAAGATAGAAAGGAATCAGACTGATTGGATTTCCCTAGGCAGCATAAGCAGCTGCAGGGCTCAAGGTGGTGACATCAAAAACATTTCAATGGAGGATGAAGGATGTTTTTTAAAAAAATTGTTTCCAATAAGAGTTGGGGATGATATCTTGCCATGTGTAGAAAGCTGGTTATACGTAAAAAACATGAAAATGGACATGAACGATCTGGAGCCTCACTGATATCAGGAGAGTCACTATTGTTTAACATCTTTATCCCTAATCTGGAGGTCCCAGAGCACAGGAAACTGTGGGCTCAGAAAAGCCATCAAGCCCTTCCCAGGTCTGAGATTTCAGGCTGCTTTCACTGAACTGTGGAGTAGCCCACGAAGGATAGGAAAGATGGGGTCATCAGAACTCTCCTGAGTGGGCATTGAGTGATGATGACCCACAGAAGGGATGCAGGTCCAGCTGTCATCGGGTATCCTGGGCCATTGTGCCGTCAAGGACCAGGCTGAGAGCACTAGAAGGGAGGTGACTTGCATTTGGCAGATACTCAGAGAGGAAATTATGTGTGGCTGGTCCAGACAGGCAAGGCAAGGCTGAAAGAGAATCTGGTTAAGAGTCCTGAAGTTGTGCAAACCCTAAAATGTAGAATATGAGTATTTAAGAGAGGAAAATCTAGGACAAAGGAAAAGAAACTCTGCTTTGTACAGATATTTCAAGTTTCTGTCCCTAGGTTGGTGCCTACTGAACGATAAAAATTGATCAAAAATATTTTGTTTAACTTGAGACGACTTTTGGATTCAGCCTTGACCTCCAAGCTTGTTTGGATAAGCCATGTCTGGATAAAACCAAACATGACTGGGGACCTCAGTTTGGGCCTTCCTTTGGGGTTGAGGCTGAGTTGGGTTGCTCCTTTAACTTCGGGTAGGGCACACAGCAAGCTCACATCTGTTTTCTATCCATGTAGCCAATTGCCCAAAAAGATGTAAAAACTCCCATTTTCCCCAAGTATTGAAAAATCAAATGCTAAGCAAGACACAATCATATTCCCCAAACTCAGCTTATGTGTAAATTAAGCAGTGCATCACTAATTGGTAGCTAGATGACTAAAGAAGCCTTGCTTGAATATCCATTTTTAATTTCTTATTTGCATGGGAAATACCCTATCTTTCAGCCTGTTAAAGAGCATTCTGATTTATAAGGCTATCATCCTAATTGAATAATGAGATGCTGCTTAGCATGTTGTTGTTCAAAAATGTTTCTCCCCTCCAGTTACGTTTTTGAAAAAGTAGGTAAGTGCCATTATTTCTATTATTAATGTCAATAATATGGTCAGTTTTCTCCTAAATCTGTCTCTCTTATAGGGGGATGAGCTGTAAGTTAAGAGTTGGAAGGGAATTTGTTTTGTATTTAGGAGGGTTTACTAACATAAATTAAGGTTTCTCCATGATACTTACAAAAGTGGTGAAAATAGGATAAATGTTTCTATGGACCAGATACTGGAGGTGTCCAAAATGAACTGATACATTTTAATATCTTTGTTGAATATTCTTCTTACAGTCATTGATAGTGATAGATTGTTTATCTTGGCTTTGGCTAAAAGAAGATAATTTTTGATGAACAACTATCCATTAATTATATTTTACTGATTCTGTATAAATGTAAAGAATAAGTTGGTAGTCAGTGTAATACAGATTAATTCTAGCAAACAAAAGTAGGCTGGCATCCAAAGGGGAGATGAAACATTCCTGCTTCTCTAAAGCCTTTTGGCTCAATGAAAGCAAAGCGTTCACAGGATCTTTGCATCTTAGCAGCAGACAAAAAAATATTCTCCCTATAAGAAAGAAGCACATAAAAATCTCAAATGAATGTTCATCAGATCTCTGGAGAAGGGAAGACTTCCTAAGCTAAGAAGCAGTAGAAATTATTATAATGAAAAAAAGTTAGTTAGATTTGACTACATACTTTCCCCCCATTCCCTGTTTCGTCTCTTTTGTCTATCCATCCCTCTCCATGTCCACCACAACTTTTTACTGCAGGCCACTGTATCTCTTACAAAAACTCAAAACAACAGCAACACATATGACGTATGACAAACAAACAAATAAATCTAAGATCCCAATATAATAGGTCCAGTCAGTCTGTGTTGAGAATAACTGTAAGAAGTCTGGGTGAAAGCAGAGGCCACTGGAGTAATTCCAGGGGAGAAGGTGGCAGCCTGCACCAGGGTGGCAGCAATAAATGTAGAGAGAGAAGTGGTTGGATTCTGGATATATTTTGAAGGCTGAGCTGACAAAATGTGTTGATGGACTGGACATGGAGTTTGAGATGAAGAGGAGTGAGGAGTAATTCCAAGCTTTTTCACTTGAGCATCAGGAAGAGAAGAATTTTAACTGAGATGGGCAAGGTTGTTGGCAGGGCAGGTTAGGGGGAAGCTTGGCTTCAGACATGCCAGTTTTGACTTGACTATTAGATGTTCAGTGGACATGTAGAGTAGGCATATAGTGTTTATATAACAGGAAGAAGGAATATATAAAAAGTCAGAGAAGCAGTAAAGCCAGTGAAGGTTTAAAAAGTTCACACAGAGACAAGGCCCTGCTGACCTGAGTCTTGGGTCTCACGACCGTAGTGTAGTGCCAAGGCCAGTGACCCCGGATTCAGCCCCTGCAGTTGACTTTGACGATTACAGACCAATGGAACTTATCTTTCATAATGTAACTGATGATGGCGAAGAATTTTGAACATTTTCCCAGTTTTATTGCGATATAATTGGCACACAATACTGTATAAATTTAAAGTACACAACGTAATGATTTGATATATGTATATACTGTGACATGTTCACAATAAGTTTGGTTAACGTCCACCACCTCATATAGTTATAATTTTTCTTGTGATGAAAACTTTTAAGATCTACTCGCTTAGCTACTTTCAAAGTACAATACAAGATTGTCAACTACAGTCAACATGCTGTACGTTACATCCCCAGAACTTATTTATCTTCTAACTGGAAGTTCGTATCTTTTGACCATCTTCACCCATTTCCCCCATCCCCCACCCTGTGGCTCTAGCAAGCACCAATCTGTTCTGTTTCTATGGGTTCATTTTTTTAAGATTCCATATATACATGAGATCATACAGTATTTGTCTTTCTCTGTCTGACTTATTTCACTTAGTATAATGCCCTCAAGGCCCATCCATGTTGTCACAAATGGCAGGATTTCCTTCCTTTTTATGGTTAAATAATATTCTGTTATATATAAACCACATTTTTCTTTATCCATTCATCCATCAGTGGACACTTAGGTTGTTTCCATGTCTTGACTATTGTAAATAAGGTTGCAGTCAACACGGGGGTGTAGATATCTCTTTGAGATAGTGATTTTATTTCCTATGGATATAAACCCAGAAGTGGAATTGCTGGATCATATTGGAGTTTTATTTTTAATTTTTTGAGGAAACTTCATACTGTTTTCCATAGTGGCTGCACCGATTTACATTTCTATCAACAGTACACAAGGGTTCCCTTTTCTCCATATCCTCACCAATTCTTAACTGCTGTCTTTTTTATGATAGCCATTCTAACAGGTATGAGGTGATATCTCATTGTAGTTTTGATTTGCATTTCCCTGGTGATTAGTGTTGTTGAATATCTTTTTATGTACCCATTGGCCATCTGCATGTCCTCTTTAGAAAAATGTCTATTCAGATCCTCTACCCATTTTTAAATTGGAGTATTATAATTATTTTTTTTTGCTATTGAATTGAATGAGTTCTTTATATATTTGGATATTAACCCCTTATCAGATATATAGTTTGCAAATATTTTCTCCTATTCTGTAGATAGCTTTTTCATTTTGTTGATCATTTCTTTTCCTATGCAGGAGCTTTTTAGTTTGATGTAGTCCCACGTCTTTATTTTGCTTTTGTTGCTGTGCTTTTAGTGTCATATTGAAAAATCTTTGTCAAAATGAGTGCCAAGGAGTTTTCTTCCCTGTGTTTTCTTCTAGGAGTTTTATAGTTTCAGGTCTTACATATAAGTCTTTGATCCATCTGGGGTTAATTTTTGTAAATGGTGTAAGATATGGGTCCAATTTTATTATTTGCATGTGAATGTCTAGTTTTTACAACACCACTTACTGAAGAGATTATCTTTTCCCCATTGAGTATTCTTGGCTCCCTTGTCCAATATTAGTTGACTGTGTATGCGTGGGGTTTATTTCTGGGTTCTCAGTTCTGTTCCATTGGTCTATGGGTCTGTCTTTATGCCAGTTCCATACTGTGTGAATTACTATTGCTTTGTAATATAGTTTGGGATCAGAACATGTGATACCTCCAGTGTTGTTCTTTCTCAGGATTGGTTTGGCTATTTGGGGTCTTTTGTGGTTCCCAATGAATTTTAGGATTGTTTTTTCTATTTCTGTAAAAACTGCCATTGGAATCTTGATAGTGATTGCATTGAATCTATAGATGACTTTGGATAGTGTGTACATTTTAACAATGTTAATTCTTCCAATCCATGAACACAGAATATCTTTCCATTTATTTGTGGCTTCTTCAATTTCTTTTATTAATGTGTTAAAGCTTTCAGTGTAAAGATCTTTTACCTCCTCGGTTAAATTTATTTCCTCCCTTTTGGTTTTTGATGCTATTGTAAATGAGATTGTTTTCTTTATTTATTTCTCAAATAATTCACTATTGTGTATCAAAATGCTACTGATTTTTATATGTTGATTTTGTATTCTGCAACTTTACTGAATTTGTTGATTAGTGCTAACATTTTTTTTGGTGGAATGTTTAAGGTTTTCTCTATATAAAATTATGTCATCTGCAAACAAATACAATATTACTTCTTCCTTCCAGATTCAGATGCCTTTTGTTTATCTTCCTTGCCTGATTGCTCTGGGTAGGACTTCTAGTACTATGTTGAAGACAAGTGGTGAAAGTGGGAACCCTTGTCTTGTTCCTGATTCTTAGATGAAAAGCTTTCAGTCTTTCACCATTGAGTATGATGTTAGCTGTGGACTTGTCATATATGGACTTTACTATGTTGATGTAATAATTACATCAAAATTACATGTAAAAGTAAAATTATGTTGGGAGGTTTTGTCATGAAAAAAATGTATTTTGTCAAGTGGATTTTCTGCATCTATTGAGATGATTGTATGATTTTTATCTTTAATTCTATTAATGTGGCGTATCACATTTATTGATTTGTATATGTTGAACCATCCTTGCAAAGCAGGGATAAATCTCACTTGATTACGGTGTGTGATCCTTTTAATGTGGTGTTGAATTCCAGTTTGGTACTATTTTGTTGAGAATTTTTGCATCTATATTCTTCAGCAATATTGGCCTATAATTTTCTTTTCTTGTAATATTCTTTTCTGGATTTGGTATCAGGTTAATGCTGGTGTCTTAAAATGAGTTTGGGAGTGTTCCTCCCTCTTTGATTTTTTTTTTGGAAGAATGAGAAGAATTGATGTTAATTCTTCTTTAAATGTTCGGTAAAATTCACCCGTGAAACCATCTGGTCCTGGGCTTTTCTTTTTTGGGAGGTTTCTGATTACCGATTCAATCTTTATTCATTATTGGTCTGCTCAGATTTTCTATTTCTTTATGATTCAGTCTTAGTAGATTGTATGTTTCTAAGAATTTATCCATTTTTTATAGGTTGTCCAATTTGCTGATGCATAGTTGTTCTTATGATTCTTTGTCTTTCTGTGGTATCAGTTGTAATGTTTTTTCTTGCATTAATAATTTTATTGATTTGGATTACTTTTTTGGTTAGTCTAGCTAAAGTTTTGTCAATTTTGTTGATCTTTTCAAAGTGCTAACTCTTGGTTTTGACAATCTTATCTATTATTTTCCTGTTCTCTATTTCATTTATTTCTGTTCTGATTTTTATTATTTCCTTCCTTCTGCTAATTTTGGGCTGTTTGTTTTTTTTTTCTAGTTCTTTGAGGTGTAAAGTTAGGTTGTTTATTTGAGTTTGTTTCTTGATGTATGCATTTATCACTATAAACTTTCTTTTTAGAACTGCCTTTGCTGTATCCCATAGTTTTGGTGTGTTGTGTTTCCATTTTCACTTGTCTTGAGACTTTTTTAAATTTCCTTCTTAATTTCTTCTTTGATTCATTGGTTGTTCAGGAATCTGTTGTGTGATTTCTATGTACCTCTGAATTTTCCAACTTTCCTTAAGTTATCGGTTCTAATTTCATACCACTGTGGTTGGAAAAGATAGTTGATATGATTTCAGTCTTCTTAAATGTGCTAAGACTTGTTTTGTCATCTAACATATGATCTATGCTAGAAAATGTTCTGTGTGAGGATGAGAAGAATGTGTATTCTGGTGTTGTTGGATGTAATGTTCTGTATATAGATCTGTTTGGTCTACAGTATTGTTGAAATCCACTGTTTCTTTGTTGATTATCTGTCTGGATGATCTATTTATTGTTGACAGTGGGGTATCAACTATAATTATATTGCTGTTTATTTTTCCTTTTAGTTCTGTTAGCATTTGTTTTATTTAAGTGCTCTGATGTTGGCTGTATAAATTTTTACAGTTGTAATATCTTCTTTATGGATTGACCCCTTTATCATTATATAATGCCTTCTTTTGTCTCTCTTGAACATTTTTAGCTTAAAGTCTATTTTGTTTGGTCTAGGCAAGCTATCCCTGCTTTCTTTTGGTTACTATTTACTTGAAACATTTTGTTCTGTCTCTTAAATCTCAGTCTATGTGTGCCTTTGAAGCTAAAATGAGTCCCTTACTGGCAGAATATAGTTGGATCTTGTGTTTTTATCCATTCAGCCATTGTTTGTCTTTTGATTGGAGAATTTAATCCATTTATGCTTGAAGTAACTATCTGTTACTTACTGTTGCCATTTTATTGTTTTCTGATTGTTTTGTAGATTCTTTGTTTTTTGCTTATGTTGCTGACTTCTTTTGTGATTTTATGACTTTTCTAGCTGTATGCTCTGGTTCCTTTATAATAATCTTTTGAGTATCTACTGCAGGTTTCTCCTTTTTGGTTACCATGGGGCTGACATAAAATATCTTAAAACATTCTATTTTAAACTGATAACAACTTAGCTTCAATAGTATACAAAAACTTTATATTTTTACTTCCCCCCTCACATTGTGAGTTATTGATGTTACAGATTACATATTTTTAATATTGTATATCCAATAACAAATAATTGTAGTTATGATTATTTTTATTTATTTATTTATTTATATTTTATTTATTTATTTATTTATTTAAGGAAGGTGCAGCTCACAGTGGCCCATGCGGGGATTGAACTGGCAACCTTGGTGTTATTAGCACCACGCTCTAACCAGCTGAGCTAACTGGCAACCCCTGTAGTTATGGTTATTTTTAATACATTTGTTTTTAACTTTTAAACTAGAATTGTAAATGAATTATATACCATCATCACAATGTTGGAGACTCTACCTTTGCCTATATATTTACCATTACCAGTGAGTTTTACACATACATTAATATGTTTGTGTGTTAATTAGCATCCTTTTATTTCCACTTGAAGAATACCCTTTAGCATTTCTCGTAAGGCAGGTGTAGTGATAATGAACTCCCTCAGCTTTTATATGTTCAAGGAAGTCTTTTTCTCTCTATTTTTGAAGACAGCTTTCCCAGGTATAATATTCTTGGTTGACAGGTTTTAGTTCTTTCAATATTCTGAATATGTCATTCCATGCTCTTCTGGCCTCCAGTTTCTGTTGAGAAAACCACTCCGTAGTCTTATGGGGGTTTCCTTGTATGTGATGAGTCTCTTTTCTCCTGCTGCTTTCAAAATTCTCTTTTTCTTTGACTGTTGACAATTTAATTGTGTATTTCAGCGCAGCTCTTTTCAGGTTGAACTTATTTGGGGTCCTTTGGGCCTCATGAATCTAGATGTCCATTTCTTCCTCCAAGTTTGGGGATTTTCTAGCCATTATGACTTTAAATATACTTTCTATCCCTTTCTCTTTCTGTTCTCCTTCTGTGATTTCCATGTGTATATTGTTCCTCTTATGGCATCCCATTAGTTCCATAGGATGTAGGCTTTCTTCACTCTTTTTCATTCTTTTTCCTTTTTGCTCCTCTGACTGGATAATTTCAAATAACCTATTTCCTAGTTCACTGATTAGTTCTTCTGCTTGGTCAAATCTGCTGTTTAAGTTCTTTATTGAATTCTTTAGTTCAGTCATTGTATTCCTCAGCTCTAGGATTTCTGTTTGGTATTTTTGGTGGTTTCTATTTTTTAGTTGAACTCATTTTGTTCATGTACTGTTCTCCTGATTTTTCATTGTTTGTGTGTTCTTGTAGTTCCCTAAACTTCTTTGAGAGAATCATTCTGAGTTCTTTGTCAGACGATTTATAGATACCCATTTCTTTAGGGTCAGTTATTGAAGCATTATTAGTTTCCTTTAGTGATGTCATGTTTATCTGATTCTTCATGATCCTTGATTCCTTGAGTTGGTATCTGCACATTTGAGTAAGCAGTCTCCTTTTCCAGACTTTACAGGTTTGCTTTGGCAGAGACCTTCACCAGTCAGTGCAATTTGGGGTTCTGGATGGGTCAGGTACCATTTCCCCAAAAATAAGACCTAGCCAGACAATCAGCTCTAATGCATCTTTTGGAACAAAAATTACAATAAGACCCGGTATTCTATTATATTATATTACATTATATTATATATTATAATAAAATAAGACCGAGTCTTACATTAATTTTTTGCTCTAAAAGACGCATTAGAGCTGATTGTCCGGCTAGGTCTTAGTTTTGGGGAAATACGGTAGTAGCATCTTCGGTCAGGTGAGGCTTGCTATCGGGGTATATATTTGGGCAAGGCCACTGCCCAAACTCTGAAGTTGGGGGGGTGCTGCTAGCTGGGAACAGTTGGATAAGGCTGTTGGCTTGTTTCTCTGCCCAAGTACAATTATAGGATGGGCTCCACAGTTGCCCAGATTCTCTGGTCAAGTTTACTAGTTAAGTGGGACTGAATATTATACTTGGCAGTTGGGTAGGACTGCAGATTTGCTTCCTTGCCCAGGCAAGGTCACAGAATGGGATCTATAGTCATTACAGCTCAATGGCTGGGGACCCAAATCAGGCAGAATGGCCCACCAAGCTCTCTGGCCAGACAGGCCACTGGCTTAGCTCTGCTAATGGGCAGAGATACTGGCTGGGCTCTCAGCTTGAGTGCCATTGTAAGCAGGGCTGTAGGATGAGCTATACAGCTTCCCAGGGCTCTGGTTAGTTTCCCTGGTTGGGTAGGGCTGGAGGCTAAACTCAGTCATAGGCAGGACCATGAACCCATTTCCCTGCCTGAGAGGGGTGGCAGAACAGGCTCCAAGGCTGGTAGAATTCATTGGTTGGGGACCTGAATTAGACCAAACTGCTCACTGATTTCCCTGGCCCGGAAGGTTACTAGCTTGGCTCTGTGTGTGGACAGAGCTGCTGACTGGCTCTCTGCTCAGGTGCCACCATAAGTAGGACTGTAGGATGAGGTAAGTAGCCCCCCAGGTGCTCCAGCCAGGACACCTGTTCTTAACCTCTATGCCTTTCTGTTTGTTATTTCAGAGTATTTTGTTGGTCTCTTCACAGGCAAGATCATGTAGATTCTTAGTTCTAAGTGCCAGGGCTTCTCCTTAGTTCTGCATCCTTTGTCTTAGTCACAGAAGTTGCCATTTCCATGGGGCAGGATGAAGGGAATCTTCGTTTGCTATGCATTTTCTGCTCTTATACACAAACACTGCAGACACACTTTTCAAAACAACGTTAAATATACCAATATCTGGGGGATCTTCCTTAAGGTAGTCCTATTTTAAAACTAGTGATAATTGTATTTTAATGACTTGTCCATGATTTTCCACAGAGATTCTATCCACATGTCAAGCCTCCCCAAAACCTATTAGGGTCTCCAAATGGTAAGGGGAAGAAGTTTCTCTTCAACACGGAGTCCTCCCAATATCTGGCAAACGTGTCAGACAAGTCAAGTAGACTCTAGGGAGGTGTCAGAAATATAAATGGGAAATTAGTCTGAACTTAAAAGCGGGAATTAGGTGCTAATCGTATTCAGCAAGACAGTAAAGATTGAGATGGATGCTGGATTAAAGGAATCACTTCATATTTGGTAAGAAATTATTTAGTTATTTATTTCCATGATCTCAACTCCTCATTCTGAACGCTGATTTCAAAGCGGTTTTCTAAGTTGGAGCATGATTAATGCCATTAATACTTGCTTACCCCCAAATACTTTTATTTTAATAGAGGCATGTATTACTGATCCTGGAATAAGACTTATTTTTTCATTGTGACCTAGTTGTCTTGTCATTTGGAAAAATCAGTGATCTATTTGGTTTTGTTTGGTTTTAATATTTCAAGTTTCTCTTTACTTATTTTTCCGGCTTTATTGCGGTATAATTGATATCCGTGATCTGTTTGAACCTTTCATGTAGCACAAGAAGAATGAGCTAGTAGCAGATTTTTTTTACAGGAGCTACAAATGTCCTGGTCCAAAAAAGGGAATTCTTCCAGCATTTCCTTGCTCTTTCGTCACATCTGTATCCCCCCAACCTCGGTGAATATTGCACTAACGCCCTTCTCCTCCTGGCCATTCACGTGCATCGCCCACTCTGCTCAGAGCTGCTGTATGGAGCTTGGTGAGCTTGTGTGGTCCACCCCTACTTGTAAGGGAGGAAGAACAGACCTTATCCAGGAGGGGAACTGAATATACTCCCACAGTCAGAGGGTAGACTTCATTATTTTTAAAGAAAGAAGAAATTAAGGCAAAATGTTCTTAGGAAAGCTGTGGATGGGTAGTTGGGGACCATAGTGAGATACCCCCAAAAACAGGAAATGAGAGAGGAGAGCATGATCTCAGAGCTAAGTGATGAAATCTGTAGGAACTGGATCAAAGCTGAGTTCTTCAGAGTTAGCATTTCAACAGGAAGCTTCCTGGGCCTATCTCAGAAAAGATGTGTCTCTTAGAAGCATGACTAGTTCACTCAAGGTTGAGAGGGAGAGAGACCATGAGAGGTGCCTCCAGGCACTCCCCAAGGACTCCTGGCAGCACCTCTCCCTCTGAGCAGGCCAGGCCTACTATGGAGATGGAGACCAAGCTATGCTGCTCCAAAACACATAACACACGCTGTCCCCAAAGTTGCTGTCTGCCTGGAGGAGGAGAGTGTACAGATCATGTAGCCCCAAGCATCATTCTCCCTGTGAGTGGGCTCTCTTTATCAATAAATGGGCAGGTTGCTTTTTTACAGCAGTCCTGAGAGCTTGCCTCATGGAATCCAGCCCCTGAGAGATGGATATGCTCTCCATATATGGCAACACCCAGTTTCCAAGCATGCAGGGCCGATGGGTAGACCTCGTACTGCAGTGTTTCTGCCAGCCGCCTCCTGGAAGGCCTGGCAAGAGCAGGCCAACCACACATGTCCGCTTCCTGCCCAACTGCAGCCTTGGAGAGTTGACTTCTTGACACCAGTGACTCTTGATGGTTTTTCCTGTGTTATGGGTCCAATTGTGTCCCCAAAGGATGTTGAAGTCCTAACCCCCAGTACCTGTGAATATGACCCTATTTGGAAATAGGGTCTTTGCAGATGATCAAATTCAGACGAGGTTATTAGGGTGGGTCCTAATCCAATTTGACTGGTGTCTTTAAAAAAGGGAAATTTGGATGACAGAGGGAAGACAATGTGAAGATACAGAGAACACCGTCTACAAGCCAAGAAATGCCCGAGGCAACAGAATCTAGGAAAGAGGCCTGGAACAGGCTCACAGCCCTCCCAAGGGACCAAACCTGCTGACACCTTGATTTCAAACATCTAGCCTCTGAACCAGGAGACAATCAATTTCTGTTGTTTAAGTCACACAGTTTGTGGTTTTTTACGGCATCCCTAGGAAACCAATCCACCGTGTGCCAGACTTTTCACTAGGGAACTCTGAATTAAAGCTGTTAATTATGATTCATCATTTAGCCCTGGTCCCTGATATTACCTGTTGCCAGAAAAGCAATGCCCTAATATGAGTATTGGGTGGCAGGCTTCTCAGGAGCCTCCCAGGTGTAACCTGAAACAGGATTCAGTCACGTACCCAGGGAGTTAGTCACATATCAATCCAGATAGTCTCGATATCACATTTTCTATCTGAAGTCTGTCTCCTTGGAGCAGTTTCTGTGAACAGGGAAAGCAGGCAGAACGCACACTCCAAAGCCCAGGGGGCGCTGTGGGGAGCCTCCAACTGCTGGGGTCCAGCTTGTGCGTCAAACCAGTGGTCACATCTTATTGTTGACCTTCCCCAACACCTAGGAGTATGAACTACCTTTGGGAAAAGCTGGTGTGACCCCAGGAGAAGCTCTGTGGGGAAGTTCTACCAGCAGGGACCCAGTAAGTGTCCAGGGTTGAATAAGTATCGTCTCATTTTTTTTGGTGGTTTTTTGGGTTTTTTTAGTTCTTTTCAGATAAAATAAATGTTTCAAGCTATGTATTTACAGGGCATTAGCACCAAAAGATATTCCTAAAGATAAATTATGATATACTTAAATGGGTGTTTATCATTCTGTTCCAAACATAAGTAAATTTAATCTACTTATTTCAATGCTTTGCAAATTCCTAAAAATGTATTACTTTGGAATTTTTAACCACATACTAACTTTCCAGTAAGAACGTTCAGACATTTTAAACTATTTGCACAAAAAAAGTGTTGTAATTTTTAAAGTGAAATTTAAAAATTTCCACTTGTAATGTAAAAACAGCTGTCATGAATTACCTCAGATGGCTTGCCTCCACAGGTTAAAGGCAGACATGTTTAATATTGAGCAAAAAAGTGACAATCAAATGTTGACCAGCCATCAGTTGAAATAATTAACTAAATTTATGAAATCGTCCTTGTTTCATAATTTGACACACTTTTTTCCTAGACTTACATTTTTAAAGTTTTAATTCTGGAAGCAATCCAACGAGGTGACATTTTCTCCCATTTTGTAGATTGAAAATGCTAAGATCCCGGGAGGGCAAGTGGCTTGTCCAAGGCCATAATGAATAAAAATTGCAAAAAGAACATGCATCTATCACACCTTTTCTCTTCTCATTCCTTCCACAAGTATCCACTTATTGAGAGCAACTCTCTTGTTCAAATTCTTTGTTAGGTCCAGGCACGCGCAGATGAAGGAGACTAAGTTCTTGCTTCGGATTAACTTTTTGGAGACCCCTGTGCTGAGGGCTTTGGCATCCAGTACACTACTTCACGTGAATCAGGTATGGTTAACCCCATATTATGGATGAGAAAACTGAGGCTCTGAGAGTTTTAGTGTACTGCACAAGGTCACATAGCTAGTTCAGGACTGATCTGCCTGCGGTTGGTTGATACCCAACATATGCGAATTTCAAATACATCATCTTTTTATGATACCAGGCAGTCCCCAAAGTGAAAAGAATTTTTGTTCATTTATTCCTTAGCACCCACTGTATGACACACACCACATGAGACCAGTTCACAGCTTTCTAATTTAATCCTCTGAACAACTCTCCAAGGTCGGAGGGTTACTTCTCCTTTTCCCAGATAAGGAAATAGAAACTCAAGGATATAAAAATAAGATGTCATAGCCAGAAATTGTCAGGGGCAGAATTTGAGCGCAGGTTTGACTGGCTGAGAGAACAGTTTTGTTTTGCTGCATGGATGACAGTACAGTATAAACCAGATGTGATACATGTTTCTAAAAAGTGCCATCAGGTCTTCTCTGATGATGGGGAGGAGGGAGATGTCACTCTAGTGGGGGGGCTGAGGATGAGGGTGATCAAAGTAAGCTTCATGGAAGAGTGGGCGCAGAGGTAGGCTATGGAAGCTGCCCCAGGCAGAGCTGGTGAAGAAGATGCAGAAGGGCAGGGGAGCTGGCAAAGGGGACACACTTGCCCTCACTCTCCCCTCGGCCACCACTTTCCTTGTGGGCCAGTGTGTGGGGGAAATTCTTAAATGTTGAGTTTGAGCTTAACATGAGAGACTATATAGAGAACCCTGATTGTGAATGAAGAGTTGAAAAGGGAAGACAGGGCATGTGGAGGGGTGTTTGCTCAGATGCAGAGAAAAACTCACAGAAAATTTAAACTGGGAGCTTCCATGGCACATGGCAGGAGGGGAGCCCTAGGGCTCAGTAGAGAGGGGCACATGCGGCCTCTCACTTGGCCACAGCTTGCCTTTAGCTTCTTCTTTTGACCAGTCACTCCTTTTCACCTATATTTGCCTTGAAATAATCTTTTACTAAGTTCAGTCTTTCAGGGAGATGAATGGTTTGGGGAGAGGGGGAAGACTGCCCTTACAAGGGTCCCCACATTTCTAAACTCATCATTCTTATTTCTCTCCAGAGAGAGGCAGGGTGACTGTCCATTGCAAAGAACTGTTGAGTGGCTCACTGGCCTTCGCTGAGAAGGGCAGCGAGCTTTATGAAGTGACAGCTTTTTGCCTGCCAGTCGAGAGCTGGGGAAGAGTCTTAGGAAGGACAGGAGAGGACAGCGGACTTCACCGTCTGCTCCCAGTGGCATTTTCTAGCTGAGGGACCCAGGGCACACTTTTCTACCCTCCCGATGGCCCATTTCTTTGGCTGTACAGTGGTAGTTTTATACAAAGGACCTCAGTGCCTGCTCAGGAGCACATGCCCATGGTGTTTGGCAAAGAGCTGGTGTCCAACAGATGTGTTGGATCTGAATCTGGGTTAGTATGTTCTCCATTCACAAAACTGTTTCTAGTATCTATCTAACAACCAGTCCCTGATGCAAAAAGAAAACAACTTTTGAGTGACACTGAAAGCTGCTGGAATGGAAGGGATGCAGAGGTCATTCACAGTCCTCAGAGAAGTCTACCCACCAGGCTGCAACGTGCAGCCATGTCCTCTGGTGTGGCCGTGTCCTCTGAAGCCATCGATTAGGAGGTGGACGTGAGTGGTGGTATTCCCACCAATACACAGCTGTCCGATGGGTGACTGCAGGCCGCACCCACAAAGCGTGGCTTATGCAGCGGGGAGGCTCATCAGTGCCCTTAAAATACCTTCCCACCTGCTGGGTGTGCTCAGAAAGACTAGCTGACAATCCTTGGCAGAGCAGCCGAGACATGTAAACCCAGGGCAAATGGCCAGCAGGCCAGGCCTGTACCTAGTGGCAGCCTGGGCTCACCTTGAGGCCAAGCTGGTAACCAGGTGGGGCCCTGCCTGGGCTCTGCCCCTTTTTGGAGAGCAGGAGGTTCCAGTTGTCTCTGCCCTTTGGGGGCTCCTTGCAGTGTGTCCTGAGGGACTGAGCACCTCCCAGGAAGTCTCCGAAGAGGGTTTCCCATGCGACATCTCTATTTTTAGGAAGAATTAGGAGTCAGGAGAAATAGCATGTAGTCCTTACTGGACTAAAACACACAAATTGACCATAAGTCCAAAGTGAAGAAGTAGATTCCTATTTCAAGCAAAAAAACACCAGTGTTAAGCAATGCTTTGCCTGGAATGGTGGTAAAAAGAGCTGACACAGACCCTTTCTTACCAATGAGCTGGTCGTCCCTGAGAATGAATGAAGAATACACATGAAATGTGAGAATTAAAATTAGGTGTTCTTTTCCCCCCAACCGTCTTACTTTTAATAGTTGTTTAGAGGAAATTACATTTTTTTCCCTTGGAAGGTGCTGTGCCTTTGTTGGCCAGCGATGTGTACCAGTCTGCCTGCCTGTTTCCGCTGGCTTGTCATGCTCACTAATTAGAGAGCTGCCGCCTGATTCACCTTGTTAATTAGAGGGACTTGCACACGGAGCCCTTCGGGCAGTGAGCGAGAGAGCCTCGCACCCGTGCCCCGAGAACGATGCGTCTGTGAAGTCATTCTTCTCATCTACCTTCTATTTTTCATTTGAAATGAATAAATCATTGAGATTTTCCTTGTGGAGGGAGAATGCAAGAATTCACATCTTTGTAGGATGTAAATTACATGTGATCAATGGGAAGGGACGACTCGCGTATTGTTCTTACATGATTTCCTAATTTACTTCTTGTCAGTGTATGGAAAACGGCCTGAAATATGTGTCTCCTCTCCAGGAATCAGTGTCCTTCATCCAGTGAGAGAGGGTGTTGAGTGGCAAACACAGCTGCTTCATTTGAGCCGTGAGAGTCTGGGCTGGTGGTCTGTTCTGTCCTTGCCCAGATGGAGGGAAGCCTCTGAAACCCAGAGCCTCAGAGGAGCTCCTTCTTCCCGGCCTCCCCCAGGACCCCTCTGCTTGGGGAGAAACAGGGCACAGCAGGTAACTCTGATTGAGACATTCTTTTGTACTCGAGACCCCCACTTACTGGAATCGAGGTTTTATGAGGTTGGTGCAAAAGTAATTGTGGTTTAGAAGGTTAAAAAGAATTGCAAACACCGCAATTACTTTTGCACCAACCTAATAGATGTATCGTGGGTCTTTCACAAACTAAACAAGTTCAAATAATATTTTGACTTGATCAGAATTATATATTATAGTTAAACAAGAATAAGAAAAGGCAGCGAACTCTCACTCGTTGAGAGGAGGGCACGAAAGGTGTAGTTTTCCCATAAAAAAAGAGAGGAGGGGGCTCAGCCCCATGAATCGGGGTGTCTCTGCCCAGGACTCTGATTCAGCAGCCCCTTATCAGTCTTCGTGGTTAATTAGTATCTTAAACACAGTTAACCTTTTTGCTCACCCCATCGCATTTACAGTAATTTGCAGAGATTTAGGCAAGTGATTTTCAAATATGCTTCAGAAAAAAGGAAAGCATTTGGTACCTGCTCTTCCTGGGAAGGGCATAGACCAGGGTAGCTGTTTTCCAGGGTGGCCCTTCCCACCGTTTGAACATCTGATTTTGTGCCCACAAGCATTCCTTGAGTAGTTGCTGCACGTAAAACACTGCCCAGCCCAGCCCTGGTCTCAGGACCCCAAGGGCAGATGGAGTGAAGGACAGGAGAAGAAGCCAGTCATCGCCACCCAAAGCAGCGGAGATCGGGAGATCGGTGATAGGGAGCCTGCACAGAGGAGGGGGGTAGGGACTGGGGTCACAGAGGGAGGACGTGTGTGAGGGCTGCTGGGGAGAGAGCAGAGCTTGCCAGGCGAGGAAGGCCTTGCAGGCAGGGAGCACAGGGCACACAGCACACAGAGGTGTGGAGATGCATAGAGGGCTGCAGCCTGGGTGAGTGAGAGGAGAGCCGACTGTGCGGGCAAGGAGGCACCAGTCGTTCCCCCTCGGATGTTACCTGGGTGCTTCTCTCTGCATCCCTGTCCACACTGTTAGAAGCCTCCACCCCATGTGGAAGGGCACGAGGTCAATGCGTGCCTGGCCTCGCCAGGTGTTCTGGCTCAGCACGTCTGCAGGGCTTCTTAGGAGGGTGCAAAATGTGCTCAGCTCCTTTGGCACATTTGCCCTCTGCAGAGCTCCAGCCCTGGATGCAGGGACCGTGGGACCTGGGGTGTAGAGGGGGAGGATACTGGCCTGCCAGGAATCTCACAGGCAAAAGAAGCCACTTCTGTTTGGCTGGAGACTTTTACTGAAGATCCAAGTGGCAGCATGGACCAAACACCCAGTCCAGTTCCTCAATTGAGATTTGAATGCCCTCTCTTTGCTGGGGTCAGTGCAAAACACCAGGAACACAAAGATGAGAAAGACACCATCTCCTGCCTTTAGGAAGCTCACGAGAGACAGGCGGACAGGATACATGTTTGCAGAGATGCAGAAAACGCACTGGCAAGTATCAAAGCAGCAGCTGCAGCGGGAGAGAGAGGCGTCACAGGGGAGGTGACACTGGCACTGAGTTTTACATGATGAATAGGACTTATTAGACTGAAGCGGTGGGGAAGGGTTTTCTAGTCAAGGAGCGGGGAGTGCAGAGCGAGGAGACGTGGATGTGTGCAGTGTGGTCAGGAGCTGCGAGGATTCACCCCCATTCTGACTCAGGAAAGGAGCCTTTGCAGTAGGGCCCAGGGCGAAGAGGATGGAAGGATTTAGGACAGAGTGCAAACAGGGTCGGATTTGCATTTCTAAAGGAGGCTTTGGCCAGCGCCCCTTCCCCCGCCCAGTTGTGCAACACCAGAGACACTTTTCACAATGTTTTCTAAGGTGTTGAGCAAGACACAGGCTCTTTTCCATCCAGGCAAGGGCTAGCCAGGGTCGAAACCAGCACAGACCCAGCAGGCATTCTGAGGTTGAACCATCAGGGCTTGGTGGGTGGGAAGGCGAGGGCAACCCGGGAGGAGGCGTCCGGTCGAGGGGACTGAGCATCATAGTAAATTAACAGCCTTCTGCCTCACAACTTAGGGGTTCACAGCCATGGCAATGGAAAGTCCAGCCACATTTGCACCTGCCGTCCAAGTGGTGTTGGAGGCGATGATGAATTCATCACCACTGGAATCCACTGCTGCTTCTAAATTGGTTGTGAAGTGTCAGTTGCAAGCTGTACCATCCCCATCAACTTTATATGATGTGCCCCTCTTTTTTTCTCTAAACAAAATCCCTCTTTCCGTGGTCAGGCAAGCAACAAGGCAGGAGGGAGAGCCAGGGGACCCAGAGCCACACCCCTTCTAACTGAGGAATCCCTTCTCACCTCCATGGGGTTAATGGGGTTAAACCACCTTCTTCTTAGACAAGTCCTGTCTGTGGAGTGAGCTTTCCAGATCACTGGGGGAGGCTCACAATAATATGAAAACATTGACTTAGAGTCCGGAAGCCCCCAAATCTGCTTAGTCCCATCTCCCTGGGGAAGGTCAAGAGGCACAACCTTAGGCTGTTTCAGCATGCCCCCAACTGCCATTAGGCTTTGCCATTTTCAGGGTTAGAGAAGACGCTGGGAGTCAATCTGGTAATCCTTCAAGATTCAGCCAGCGTCACTTCTGTTTGCCAGGCACGGAGCTGGGCACTGAAGCGGTCCCTTGCAGAACCAGTGCACCTAGGAGAAGCTTCTCAGGAAGGGCCATGTGGTCGGGCCTCTCACCAGTGCATCCGTGCTCGGGCAAAAACCTGTCATCTCCCTGCATTTAGCGACTTGGCTCCTTCAGCATGTCATTTGCTTCAGTAACATGAGTTACAAGAATATAAAGGGGCGGAAACACACACACACACACACACACACACACACACACACACACACACACACAGTGAAATGAAAACAGTATTAAAATAACTGAAAGCCCCATAAGGTTTTCTCCCGGGACAAGAGACCCTCTGGGGCCACCCTACCTGCCATGCCATAGCTTCCTGAGTCGTGACTTGTTCCTGGATGGCAAAGTCTTGCCCACCTGCTGTTGCCCCCAGGCCAGCAGTACTGTGGCCTCTTGGGAAGCCTCTGCTTATTGATTGTTTCTCCGCACACTTACAAATTTCATCCTTTGCTTGATCCTAAAGGTAATGCGTGTTGATGCAGACAATTTAGAAAGTGCAAAGCAGCTGAACTCTGTTTCAGGAGCTACTGTTACAGCTTGTTTATGCCCCCCCCCCACTGGCCCCCAACCCACCTATATAATGTTCTAATTGATTTTACACTCTCATTTCTGAACTTTCGCTTCTTTATATTGGTTATTGTCAAATTAACTCTTTTAATGGACTTTTTTGGGCATGAGGCAAGCATTCTAACTTTGTTTAGAATTAGTCCTTTGCAGTAATAATTAATACGAGAGTATAAACTCCCAGCAGCGTGATTTACCTAAAGGGATGCCCGCCTCCTTTCGAGTGGGGAGCTGGGATAGGAGTCAGTCCCTCGGAAGCAGGAACTGAGAACAAGTTGGTATCCACAAAGCAGCAGAGTAAGAGTCTCTCATACACACGAGGATGAATGTTGCCCACAGTATATTGATAAACTTGGATAAAGGGACATGCAGGGGTGTGCACATGGTGCAGGTGTCCCGGCTACTGAAGCAGGATGATCTCCTCAGTGCAGCAAACCATGGACAAATCAATGGGTAGCCAACCTGCCCATAAAATGCAGGCGGCTTCGATTTTATCCTGTTGGTCCTTTGCTGGAGGATATCGAACAATCCTTAAGTCTAAAATTAAGGACTCATATTGAAAGAGCCTTAACCCATATTTATGTTCCCGAATTGGATGATTTTGTGGCTGTGCTCTGAAAATGTTTAACGTTTTCTTAAGGGTGAGGACTCAGTCATAATTCTACAAATGTCTGTCGAGCACTCCCTCTGTACCAGGGTTTCTAATAGACACTGCGGGGAGTCACCCTCCTCTTTGGGGTGCTCATGCTGCGGAGGGAGACAGAGCCCTGAGACCTGTGGGTGTGGGCACCGTCCCCGCAGGGGGTGTGAGCTGGGATTGGAGTCAGTCCCTCGGAAGCAGGAACTGAGAACAAAGGGGAGCTGGGGATAGTCAGACAAGGGGTATGTGTGGGTGGGGGCGGGGTGGTCAGGGGTGTGTTTCCAGCACAGGGGCCAGAGCAGGCTAGAGCCCCAGGTGGGGGCAGAAAGGAGCAGTGCTGCAGCTGCTGGGCAGAGGCTGCAAAGGGGCAGCTCGCAGACCGCTTTGTGTGGCCTGCCCTATGTTACACTTTCTTTTTTAATTAGCTGCCAACATTTAAATACTGAGAGGTTTCACATTCAAACCAAACCAAACCAAACCAAACCAAACCTGTACAGTTGGATTCTCTTAAAAATCTGCAGTCTGCATTCCCACCTGACAGCAGTCAGCTGGAGCCGTGAACATCTGGCCAGGCACGGGACAAGGAGCCTACTTTGGTCCCCAAGGCATGTGAACCTGGAGGGCAGTGCGAGGGGTGGTGCTGAGGCCTCGAGGCGCCTAGGCAGTGGGCACCGTGTCCTGTGGACAGCAGAAAGCCATCGAAGGGCTCTGAGCATGGAGCTACCTGAGCAGGTTTGCCTTTCAGACAGGCGTCTCTGGTGACAGCGTGGAGAAGGGAGGTCATGGGGCCAGATAGCAGGCCATTGGCAATAGTTCAGGGGAAGGGTGATGGTGAGACTTGTGGTAACTCAATAATGCCCCCCCACTACAAATATATCAGATCCTAATCCCTGAAACCTGTGAACGTTACCTTACATGGCCAAAAAGGACTTTGCAGACATGATTAAGTTAAAGATTTTGAGATGGGGAGAGTATCCTGGCGGGTCCTAAATGCAATCACAGGTATCTTCATGAGAGGGAGGAAGGGGGGCCAATCTGACACAGACAGAAGAGGAGAAGGCAGTGTGACTGTGGAAGCAAAGATAGGAGAGATGCAGCCACAGACCAGGCAATGCCAGCGGTCACCAGAAACTGGACACGGCACAGAACAGATTCTTCCCTGAACCTTTGGAAAGAGTGCGGCCCTGGGACACTGATGTCTAACTTCTGGCCTCCAGAACTGTCAGGGAAGACATTTCTGTTGTTTTAGCCACCAAACGTATGGTCATTTGCTACAGCAGCCACAGAAAACTAACACAGACCGTGTCAGAGAGGCTTCTGGGTAGAATCCACCAGGCTGGGGAGTGAGTGGATGTGTTTTTTTTGGGGGGAGTGAAAGGCATCTAGGAGGTCCCCAGGTTGGGTCCTGCTGAAAGCCAGCCTGAGACGGGGCTATGAGTGCAGGAGTGAGCCCGGAAGTAGAGGGAAGAGAGACTCCTGTGAAGGTGCATGATCGAGCTGGTGACGGCACTGGACAAAGGAACCATGTGGAATACGCCTCTGAATTGCCCCTCAGAAGGACAGGCAGCTGGGCATTTACCCCCTGGCTCCCATCCCCTGGTGGTTCACGGTTGCCTGTATCAGTCAGGGTTCTCCAGCGAAACAGAACCAGTAGGAGATATGTGTGTGTATATGCATTATAAGGATTTATTATAAGGAATTGACTCACTTGGTTATGGAGGTTGACAAGTCCCGAGATCTACAGCTACCAAGCTGGAGACCCAGGAAGAGCCAAGTTCCAGTTTCAGTTCAAGTTCCAGCTCAAGCAGCCAGGCAGGAGGGGGGGGGGGCGCCCTCTTCCTCCCCTTTTTGTTCTATTCAGACCTTGAACGGATTGGACGAGGCCCACCTACATAGGGAGAGCAAGCTGCTTTACTCAGTCTACCAAGTCAAATGTCAGTCTCATCCAAAAACACCCTCACAGAAGCACCTAGAATAATGTCTGACCAAATATTTGGGCATTTCATGGCCCAGTCGAGTTGACGCATAGAATTAACCATCACACTGGCCCAAGGGCTTTATCCTTCCACCCCCTGCTGAATAGCTACTGAAAAGTCCGATGGATGCTGAGGTGTGCATTAGAGGTGGGACCCAGGCTGTGTTCAAGGGACTGTTCACAACCGCTGTGCTGAAATCAGGGGTGCCCAGGGGATGCAGCTAGGATGCAGAGAACATCAGCCCCTGTCTCCCGAGTTTCCAGCTTGGGCAGGTGCTGCAGTGAGGAACCTGGGAAGAGGAGCATGGGTGGAGGCAATGCTGAGTCTAGTCAGCAGTGGGTTGGGTTTACATGCCCCAGGTGTCCAGGCAGGTTGGCCTAGGGTATGGCTGAGCCTCTGGAAGCCACTGGACTGGGGGAGGTGGCACTTATGGCCGTGGTGAGAACAGCTGTAGTGGAACAAAGGTGCAGAATCTAACTGTGGTGGGTGAGAGTGGATGTGGTGTGGGGACCTGGAGTCCATATGCAAAAACTCTCCTTCAAGGAGGAGAACTATAGGACAGAGGCTGAGGGAGACCTGGAGTAAAAGGAGTTTTTTCAAAAAAAGATTATTCCATCAGTCAGTAAACATTATTGAGTGTCTAATCTGTGATAGTCCCTTAGGATACAGCTGTTATCAATACACAAAGCTTCTGTCCTTGGAGAGTAATCATGTAATAAAAAGAAATAATTTCAGATACTGATAATAAATATCAAGAAATACATCAGGGTGATGTGATAGAGAGCAACAGGGTTACTTCAGCTGGACCACCAGTTAGGGAAGGCCTTTCTGAGGAGGTGACAACTGCCCTGACTCCTGGGTGATGAGAAGGAACTGCTGGGCAGAGAACTGGGGGAGGATGTGCCCGTGCAAAGGTCCTGGGGTGGGTATTCAGGAGAGAAGGAGGAAGCCGTGTGTCTACAGCAGTGAACGAGAGGGTGGGTGGAGGTGGGGGGCAGGAGGCTGCTGGTTCACATCCCGCAGGGCACTTTCACCTGTGGAGGGTTTGAGGTGAGTCTAGTTGCCATGTGATGCTGTTGTAGCTTTTGAAGCAGGGAATGACATGGTCTGATTTATGTTTTTAAAAGGTTACTGTGGCTTTCATGGGGAGAACGGACTTGAGGGCAAGAGCGAAGGCAGGGAGGCTGGTGAAGAGGCTCTGTGACCATCCAAGCTGGGGTGCAGGGGAGAGATTTGAGCATGGTCAGGTATTGCAGGGACAGGTCTGTCTGGATTTCCTGTTATAATCACTCTAGGATTAAAATGATACATAGGGGGACAAAATGACTATTTCCAAATGGAGGTAAGGTCAGGGTGGGGGGTGCCAGCTTGGATGGACCTCAAAGACATAGTAGTGGGGGCGGCCGGTTGGCTCAGTTGATTAGAGTGTGGTGCTCATAACACCAAGGTTGCTGGTTCGATTCCCGCGTGGGCTGGTGAGCTGCGCCCTCCACAACTAGAGTGAGAACAGTGGCTTGACTTGGGGCAGAGCTGCCGGTGAGCGGCCAGTTGGCTCGATTGGTTAGAGAGGCTTGACTTGGAGCTGATGGGTCCTGGAAACATACTGTTCCCCAATATTCCCCAATTAAAAAAACAAAAGGATCAAAAGAAAAAGACATAATACTAAGTGAAATAAGCCAGACACAAGAGGACAAATATTGCATGACTCTGCCTCTAGAGTAGCCAGACCCTTAACACACAGAAACTAGAATAGAAGTCACAAGGGGCTGGGGGAGGGGGAAAGGGGATTTATTGTTTAATGGACTCAGAGCTTCTGTTTGGGATGATAAAAGTTCTGGAATAGTACCAGTTGTTGCACAACAGTGTGAATGTACTTAATGCCACTGAATTGTACACTTAGAAGTGGTTACTATGGTACATTTTATGTTCTGTATATTTTACCACAATTAAAAGGGATTAGCACTTTCTAATGAACTGGAGCTCCCGAGGCTGCTGGGACCTTGGCTGGCCCCCAGCCCAGGCCTGGACTCTGTCACCATTCTAAGGTCACAAGAGACCAGAAGGGAAGATAACTAACTGTAGATAAGTTTGAAAAGAATGAAAGTACATGAAAACAGAACTACGTCACCCGTAATTCACATAGGAATCTATGCATTTTTTCTTTATAAAGTTTTATATAAGTTTATACCTTAGTTTTTGTTGTTGTGGTTATTTAGCATTTTTCATAAACATTTCCACATCACTAGAAACTCTATGATAAAACACTGCAATGGCCATTAATAGTCTACCCAATGCCATAATTCACTTGACCAATCCCAAATGTTGGATATTTAAGCTTTTCACATTATAAACTACACTGTAATCAACATTTTTTTTTTAAATTGGGGAATATTGGGAAACAGAGTGTTTTTCCAGAACCCATCAGCTCCAAGTCAAGTTGTTGCTTTTTTCAATCCAGTTGTGGAGGGAGCAGCTCACTGGCCCATGTGGGAATCAAACTGGTGACCCGGTGTGATGAGCATGGCGCTCTAACCACTGAGCAAACCGACCTGCCCTGTATCCAATATCTTTGTGCATCAGTCTCTCTGTCTGCACCCTGATTATTTCCCTGGGATAGCTTTTTAGAATTAGTATACTTGGATATAACACTGAGTCCTTTGAGAGATTTGCCCCATGGTGACAAGTCGATTTCCAGAAAGGCAGCACCTGTGGTACCCTCATTGTCTGACAGACGTGCTCTTCCCTTAGCATTCAGTCCACCACCTGGGTCCCAGCACTGCTGATTCCACATGGAGAAAAAGATATCTTGATTTACTGTGCAGCACTTTTGAGAAAGGCGCTGCCAATTCTACTGGGGGCTGGGGAGCTGAGTGACTGTACATATCCACCTGAGAAGCTGGGATTGATGAGAGGGAGCAGATGTTAGAGACCATCCCAAGCAGAGCTGCACTGAGCTCTCCTGACAGTTGCAGCTTTGCCATTCATCAGGTAGCCTTAGCCCAGAAGAGACAGAAGGGCCTCCAGCCCCCATGGGGTCGTTTGTCATCTAACAAGTGTCATTTTTGCCTAGTGCCTTGTAGGTTCTTCAGGAGGCAAAGGGAGAGAGAGATTTTTCAGGGGTGTGGAAGAGAGGCAAGGCCAGCCCTTGCCCTGGGTGCTTTCAGAGGAGCTAGTGCGACCTGCCTGGAGCATGGTGAGGCAACCAGACACCCTGGTCTCCACTGCCAGCTGGCTCTGGGCCCCACCCTGCCATTTATTTCTATGAGACCTGGGCTGTATTTCTGAACCTCCCTGTGCCACCATTTCCCCATCGGTAATAGGGGCTAATGATACTTATTTCCGAGGGTTGTGGGGAGGGTTAGGTTTTGCAGGTCAGAGCACCTGGCCCAGCCCTGTGTAACAGAGCAGCACACAGTGTGCCGGCCAGGTCCCCTCCTCCCTCTGCCACTCACAGGACAGCAGGCTTTTCTCCTCCCAGACGCCTCACCCAGCAGGGCTGGGGAGGCTTCGCCCTTTGTCCCAATCATCAGCCAGGTGGGTCTGGAGGTGGTGTTTGCTAAGTCCATGGTGGGCATCTCGGCCATGAGTGCTGATGCTCTCCGGCACCTCTGGCTCCCCCCACTTTCCTGTCCCTCAGCAAGAGTCTCTTCCTTTGTGCTATGTCCCCTGAAACCCACCCACCCCCAAAATGTCAGCTCGCCAGCGTCCCCACTGCGCTTGAGGCCTTTGCTTTCTTGGTGATCATTTTCAGCAAGTAGACCCTCCTCTTAATATATTCAGCAGACATCTGATAATTGTGATAACCCTGATGGGTGGCACGCAGGCAAATTAGCTAAAAGATGATTGATTTTTTTAATGCGCAATTTTGTCTTCAACCTTTCCTAGCAACGTGCTATACCAGAGTAATAATTTCTTCTCCCAGGTATTTGCCAGTTTCGAGATTGCACATCTATTTACGGTTGCCTGGAAGCCTCATAATTACAATACAGTCCAAGTGCCCATTTTCTTTTCCAGACTACAAATAGGGATCAATCGAATTTTAAATGACTTCTCCAGGGCTCGCTCCTGATCGTGACCTTTGTAAATGATTAGAGCTCAGCACCATTGCTGTCTGCCCAGAAAGAACGAGGGGGCAGAACTTTCTAATTGGCATTTAATCTGGATGTGGGCCAAAGATATTCCAGGTAAAAACCGGCCAGGAGCTGCCGGTAGAGAAAGAGCTTGTGGACTTTCTCTCCACCCAATGGACACTTCCTGTCTGCCCTCCATGCACCCTTTCCTTTGTCTAAATCCTGCCTTCCATGGATGCCTGTTTGTTCTGGAGCTTGATACAGCTGCCCTCAGTGCCCTTCTGGACTGAATTCAGAACATCCCCAGAAGTTTTAGACAGGCAGATAAAAATTGTTTTGTTTTTTTGCCAGAAAGAAGTTTCCTTTTCTTTTATTTAATGACTGAATTTGATCTCAAATGCTAAGCTTTAGATTGTGAAGCCAGAGAAAGCTGCAGGGTAAAGAGTTCTTACTAAGGAAACTGAGCCCAGGCCTTGCCTGGAGCTCCCTTTTAATACCCACATGGGCCTCAGAGCCCATCTCTGGTCCAACTGGAGCCAGCAGCAGGGGGTGCAGCCACCCCCAGTTCCCTGGCAGCACTTGAGGGCAGACAGCTGAAGCCCGGGCTGCAGAGCCATCCCTCCCTCCCCCCCTCCCTCCCCCTGAACATAGGTCTCCAGCATTTCAGGGTGAGGAGTGGGAAGGCTGCTTCCCCCCTACCTCCCTTGATGGCAGTGCAGGGCCACGAGAGGGAGGCCAGAGAGCATCCTGTGTCTGGCTGTCAAGCCCCCTCAGTCTGCTGAACCGCTGCTCTTAGGAATGAGTGCTGTCTGTCTGTGGCCAGGATGCTGACTTTGTCACTGAAATACACTGGTGCCGGCCTTGCCTTTCCAGAGTCTTCTATGCAATAGCAACATGTTTCCTTCTGGGCAGTAGACTTTGGGCTGTCTGCTACTAACACAATCTGGGGTATCTTTGAGAATCCCTAAGCCCATCCTTGGCGACTGCCCACTGGGTCTCTCTACACCCTCCCTCCCCTCTCCAGCCAGGCCAATCTCACTTGGGACTGATGCTCCGCTCCTCAGCTACCCACGCCATACCTCAGAACACCCCATCATTACCCCCACACCTCCCCTTGCCCACATCCACCCAGGCCCACCTCTGTGCCAGCTTCCCTGAGCCCTCCAGGCATTGGGGGTGGCACCTGCTGGGGACCCAGACGGTAGTTACCCGTCCTGGCCCCAGCACCTGCTGTATCTTTATAAATACCTCAGCTCCTCAAGGAAATCTTGTCTCCCTACAACCCACGAGAGTTCTCTTTGGCTCCTGAACACCTGAGGTCCCAGGAGGAGTGGGGGAAAGCTGGGGAGGGAATAAATTGAGGTGTGTGGGCAAATCAGGCTTCGTCTCCTGGTTGGCCTGCTAGCGTCTCTCTCTCTGGCGCAACTGCTAACAGAATTCTTAGGAAAGCATCAGTGTGGCCCAGAAATGAAAGCCATCATCAAGAGTTTAAGATCTATAATCACACAAAAAGTCTCAAGCAAACCACTGTTTTGGCCTGCTGTGAAAGTCTCTGGAAGGTGTGTCTCCCCCATGAGTCACAAGAACATGTGTGTAGAGAGTCATACAATAACTGAGAAAGAGAATTCGGAGAACAATATTCTCTCTTTGCCACGGATGCAGAAACAAGAGCTGGTTCAGCTGAGATGAAGGCAGAGAACCAACAGCATCGGCAACCAGCAGCCCTCGAAAAGCTGGGAGCTGAACTCACCTGAGCTTCTTTCTCCAGGTGGAGAGGTGGGCACCAGCCTGTGTGCATGAGCACAGTTTCTGGTATGGCCCTCTAAGCATTCCTTCTGTTGGGCCTTTCAAACACAGCAAAACCCAGTGCCACAAATGTCCTTTGTCCCCTCCCTTTATTTATAGAACAAGAGTTCAATGTGATCTCACAGGTTGGGGCGAATTCGAAGGGCCTTTGCAGTTGCCATAATTGGGTTTTAATGGATAAATTCGAACAGGCTCCAGTAATGTGAGCATGGCATATTTCAAGATATTTCTCTTATGGTATATTCAAGGATTACAGTTTGAAACAATTGATTTAATTTCCAAATACCGTGTCAGTCTGGAAGCATGAGATGCCTTTTGTGGGCTGTCAGGATGGGCTCTAAAATGTGTCCTTGGGCTCCGGACAAATCAAGCCTGGAGCCAGAATCCATGGAACTGCCATCCCGGAGCCGCTGACATCACCAGGCATTAGTTCCGGCACAGGTTGGGAGGGTAAACCATCTTGACTGTGGAAAATGCCTCTGCATCGTCGGTGTTTGCAGCTACCTTTTGTTCACTCCCTGAATGAAGAGCAGCGACTTTGCTGATTTCCATTTAGTTTATTTTCCCACCGTTAACATGTGTACATGGAAGTGTTTTCGAAGATGCTTACATTAGTGTCATGTTTTGCAGATGATGTGTCACCATAGGATGTAGGTGAGAATCTTTAGTGCAAAATCTATTGCTCCTGGTGGTGAAGGAAGAGTGTGGTCCTCAGTCGCAATGAGGTGTGATCATTGATCCCGCCACAGGCAAATTGTGTCTCTTGAATTTCACCTTTGTCTTGGCACATATAGTATTCTTTAAAGTGTATGCTTTGCATTTAAAGTCACTGTTTAACCTCTGTGGTGATGTCACTTTTGCCAAGTTCTGCTGATTCTACAGACAAGCAGAGGACCCAAGTGAAAAAAAACAGGAGTCTGCTCGTGGGCAGAAAGTGTCATCCCCACCCTCCGGGACTCAGGAATCTGGGTCTGTAAATGATGAATGTTTGATTGAGGGATTGGTTCGCTTTCGAACCATTTCTTTTCTGCAAAAGCACTGCCTAAGTGCCTCACGAGTTGGAGTAACTGACTTGTGTAGTGAGGTAAATACTGCAGGTCCTCGGATGATATTGTTTTGTTACAACATGTGTGTGGAGAGTCACACAGTAACTGAGAAAGAGAATTTGGAGGAAAAACATAATCGATTCCCAGCTGGAGCCACTGTCTGTGTGGATATGCACCTTCACCCCATGTTTATGGAGGTTTTCTCAGGGTCGTCCGGTTTTCCCCTACATCCCAAAAATGTGCACATGAAGTGAACTGATGTGTCTCCATTGTCCCAGCACGTGTGAATGTGGGTGTGGGTGTGTGTCCTGTCCATGGTGGGGTCCATCTGTGTATCCTGAGCTGCCAGGAGAGGCTTCATCCACCAGAAACCCTGATCTGGAATATGTGGGTTGGAAAAGCATTCTCTTGTTTTTATTAATCTTTCTTAAATGGATGTATAGCCTACATTTATTTCAATGTTTAAGATTAGGCGTGTTTGGAATCTTTATTTAAAAGTTTGGTGATGTTTTTGTGACTAGAAATAGTGCCGTAGGAACTTAACTCTTGTTTGTATCAATTAGCCTGTGGTCACAGTGGTTTTCTTGTAAGTCGTTTTGCTTAGAGTCGCAGGTTCCAAGAACCTGTCGATGATGTTCAGTGAGGATTTACTATGCAGTGTAATCTCATGTCCCGACCAACTGGCATGGGCAAAACCAGCAAAGAAGATGGCTTTCATGAATAAGAAGTTAGCTGAAAAGGGCAAAGCAAACAGCCATATTTCCCAGCATGTGTTCCGTGAAACACCCATGCGGCAGGAATAGATGAAAGGGGGCTACAGGATAAAAGGGTTCTGTCATCAAGGAAGTTTGGGAAGTTCTGGGTGGAACAACGTGAAACAGATTTCTTTACTAACCTGCACTATGTATCTGTAAGAGAGGGCAGTGATGTCTCCCTGCCATCCTAGCTCACACCTCCGTCCCCACTCACCTGGACAAGTGCCACAGCCTTCCACCTGTCTTTTTTCTGTCCTCCACAACCCGTTCTCTACACACAGCCAGAGGGGACTTTTAAAAAGATAATTTGGCATGTTACTCCCCAGTTGAAGACCCTCTAATGGTTTCCTATTGCACGCCAGCAGTCATCGTGGCCCAATGCCTGCCTGCCCTTGCCCTGTCTGTCCTCTCCACCTCTCCTGTTCCATTCTCCAACTTCCCAAAGGCTTCAGCTCCCGCTGGTAGCTTCCAGTCCTTGGAACGTCTCAAGCCCTTTTCTGCCTCAGGACCTTTGCACTTACTGTTTTTCCTACCTGGAAACTTCTTCCCTCTGATCTTCACGGCTGTCTTTTCCTTGTGTCATACAGGGTGGCAGGCGGGGTCTCTAGTCCTGCTCCCCGCATAAGAACGCAGGATATGGTGAGGCCAAAAAGGAACACCCACAGAGCCATAGATAGGGGAGTCATACCACCATATTCTCACTAGCGGCTGGGTTAGACACACAGGAAGCAGGAGCCATATGATCCACAACCTGCTGTCCGCTTCTCTGTCAACCAACCAACCCCTTGCTAACTGCAATCCGCGCTTGCCAGCCACCATCTTCTTGCTAGCCCCCATTTTTACTGCCAGTGTAGCCACAGCAGTTATATTAGTGGCCAATGGCGCTTACAGCTGACGGCCAACTAGCCACAGCTGATGGCCATCCAATCACAGTTGATGGCCATTTACTACCTGAGCCAGCACCTTTCCACGTGAGGCCGAGAGCCTGGAAACTGCACTCCTGGCTCTGTCCCCACACCTTGCCATTTGGATCAAAACTCAAAACCACCTTGTGAGAGGTGCTTTTTCTGATCACCAACTCTATTCCACCCCCCAGTCCCCTGTCACTTTGTGTCCCATTAACATGTATTATTGCCTTTATAGCATTCATTGTTCTCTGAAATTACCTTTTTTAAAAATTGCTTTATTATGTCTCCTTGCCTGACTGTGAATCTCGTGAGGACAGATCGGGGGCCTGGTGTGTCTTTCACACTGACCCCTTATGTTTAGAACCATGCTTGGAAGACTCTACAAATACTTGTTGACTAACATCTTGATCAGGGGGCACATGTCTGGTGGAACCTGGTAAGTAGCAGGTGTAGGCCCCAGGCATTCAGTGATGTGTGTTCTGTGCTTAACCCACATGCAGCTCCTGACCCAGGTGAAAACCTCACCATTGAATGTGTTCAGTGTTTGGTAAGTTGATTGCTCAGAGCTGGAAAGCATTCTGAAAGTCCCGCCTCACTTCCCCAAATCTGGTTATCTCAGGAGTAGGTGCACATGTCAGGTGCCCCTCCTGTCCCCTGGTCCTGATTACAGATGCCCCATCCTGCTGTGTGTGCTGCAGGCAGAGTCCCTTCAGGGTGAACAGCCTCACATGGTTCTGTCACCCCACCACTGCTCCCGTCTCTGGGATTTTGCTCCCCCCCTCTTTTTTGACCCCACCCCTGCAGGTGTGAGCTCTCATTTCACTTTAATGACCCCAGAAGTTTAGGAACATCAGCCTCCTTGAGAGGGAGCTCTGGCTGAGCAGAGCAGACACAGGGACCCTCATGTGGCGGCTTCTCCTCAACCGCGAGCCACCAGTTTTCCTGAGCTGCTGTATCACTGAGCCTGGAAATGGCTTACAGTTCAGTGCCCCTCTTCAGCTCAGCAGGATTGAGGGGGATGGCAACAGTGGTGTGGGAACCCTAGGATTCCCCACCATTGAGGGGGCAAAAATGATGGCAACCTCCTGGCCAAAGCCACAACCAGGGCCTTGTGAGACGCTGGCCTCCGAGCCTGCCTCCTGGGCTCCCACCCCCATACCTGTCCAGAACTTCTGCCATCTTCTGTCTGGTGCTGCTGGCCTCTGTGGTGCCTCCCTCTTCTAGACTTCCAGAGCCATCATTCACTGCCAGGAACAGCCAGTCTTGTTCATTCTCCCTGTTCCTTGCTTCCCATGCCACGTTACAAGGCTTTTCGTGGCCCTTCCCTCATCCATCTCTCTGGCATCTGTCTTTTCAGCCTTGCTTGGCTGAGTTCCACATGCCAGAGAAGTTGCGATGTGTTCTGGCTAAAGTCAGACTGTTCTGTGAGTCTGTGGAAGGGAAGATAAATCCCCTTAGCAAGAGTTTCTCCTCAAGTCACACTGTTTAGAAGTATGGTTTTCTAAATGTTTACAACTGCCAGGCTGTAGAGCAGGAACATGGATGGTGCCAGCAAATCCATGAAGACCCTGTTTGTCTCTGTGGTGTGAGAGCCATCGCTTTAGCTTGTGAGGAATATTGATGGATGAAAGTGTGGATTGGCCGGAAGCCCTGGCAGAAGGAAGCAGAAGGTGTGAAATGTGAATGTCCCCATTCATGGAAAGGAGTGTTTTTTTCAGGACAGGCACCGGTGCCCAGTGAAGGGGAAATGACTTCGAAAACACAAGCGGTCACCTGTGGTGTTTGTTCTTTCTCCATGAGCCTGGGCTCTCTGAGACATATGCATCTGTAAATGGTGTCTTGGGCGGATCCTGAGAGTGGCGCCAGTCAGAAATGAGAGCTGGATTTCAGGGTCGTGGGTAAGGGTGTCACACCACTAGAAGGGACTCTAGTTGCGTTGCTTGCAAACATCAAGGCACATGAGACTCCCAGAAGAAGGAATCCCTACTGAAGTTGAGTTCACAATAATAAATTACAAACCACCATAAGGGAGAGTCTGCTGCATTGAACAGAAGAATTGACATTCCAAGAACCGGAAATAATAGAACAGCCTGAAAAAGAGTCTAAAATGTGTTTTTAAAATATTTAGAGATGATTGAGTATGGATCACTTTACTTTCCTATATGTTTGAAACCAATTAGCACATTTAAAATGAGAATCAAAGGAAGAGGACAGTCAATAGTTTAAATGAAAAAGTGACAGGAATTTTAATTAGAAATGAGAACCTATACCTAGTAACACCCACCCCTTTCATTCTGTCCCCTTCTTCTTGGTAACCCATGTTACACAAAGCCAGTGTGCAATCCAGGTCAGAGTGGCCTGTTACAATCTTTATTCAAAACTCCTGAAACAATATGGCATCTGTCTTGTCAAACAAAAATACAAGAATTTGTTTCTCATGAATAGATAGAACAGGTATGAATTTTCTGTTTGCTCAATCAAAGGAAAGTAAATGGATATGTATGACATTCATTTCTTCTACTCTCTCGCAGCCAGGCACTTAATTTCCCTGGGATGCTATCCATAAACAGAAATTGCTTGTTGCCATGGATTTCTGCTCTCAAGATTTTTGTGTTTTTTTGTAGCATTTTCCAAGACTTGAGCAAAAGTAGTCTAGCTAAGAAATAAGTGAGTTGTTTCCAATTCTTTGAATGGTTTTTCATGAACTCTTTCCTTCATTTGGCCCAAGGCCTACTGGCCCATCAAAGGGATGTTAATACTAAAGCTGGGAAAGGAGAAGGGGCTTTGCTGGGCGACTTATCTCAATGCTAGCCCCTTACCAGCTAGAACCCTGGGCACCCCCAGGAAGCCCATGCTCTAATTTATTGGGTCCTTACCAGGATCACATGAAGTCTCAAAGCTACTTCAGACTTCGCACATTTAAACATAGACTTCTGGATGCTCCTCCTGGTTGCCAAGGGCCACCCAAGCCAGGAGCCCAGCAGCCCTCCCTGACTCCTCCCCCCATTCATGCTTCCCCAGCCCCTCACCACCCTTTCAGTTCTACTTCTCAGTATATTCCAAATGGATGGTGTATGTTTTCCTGAATGGGTCTGGGGCTGACATGGAAATCAGAAGACCCAGCCCCAGACCCAGCCCCAGCCCAAGGAGGGCTTTGCACAAGCCTTACATACACAAGAAAAGCTTCCCTTGTAAAACTCCAGCCTCAGTTGCCAGCCTCAGCAGCATCCCTTTACTGGCCCCCACCTCTGAGCAAAGCCCTTGCACAGTGATACAGAAACGTAACCCATACACAGATAACCCATACGCAGACCCATCTTGGAGTCTGTCCTTTTCTTGGAATCAGATGCAAAGAAACAGCAGTGCAGCAGAAAAAATATTAACCCCAAAGAAGTACTACTTCCAGATTCCTGCTCACCCCGTCTTTTTCCCTCAGCTCTCCATACTCTGAGAACAAAACGATTTCCCTTCTCTTTTTCTGCTCTTGCTGTGGTGGTGTGAATGACACTGAGGGTGGGGACAGATGTGACCTTCAGCTCTCAAGCAGGAATATTTCTGCCTCTGTTCTCTCCTTAATAAGATCAACCTCTTCATGGCTAGAAAGGAATTAGGAAACATGAAGGAGAGGCAGTGTATCTTTAGGGGTATCCAAAATATACAAAAACTCTTTAAAATCAACAATAAGGAAACAAACCAATTTTAAAATGGACAGAAGGTCCTAACAGACACCTCACCAAAAAATAGCAAAGGAAGATACAAAGAGGTATTTGCCAGGGAATTGCAAATTAAACCAACAATGAGATACCACTACCCACCTATTAGAATGGCTAAAATCTAAAACAGTGACAATGCCAAATGCTGGCGAGGACGTGGGGCAACAGGAATTCTCATTCACTGCTGGTGGGAATGCAACATGGCACAGCCACTTTGAAAAACAATTTGGTGGTTTCTTACAGAGTTAAATATACTCTTTTATATATCATATGAAGCAATTATCCTCCTTGGTATTTATCCAAATGAGTTGAAAACTTATGTCCACACAATAACTTATACACCAATGTTTATAGCAGCTCTATTCATAATTGCCAAGACTTGGAAGCAACCAAGTGTCCTTTGGTAGGTAAATGGATAAATAAACTGTCGTCCATCCAGACAATAGAATACGATTTAGTGCTAAAAAGAAATGAGCTATCAAGCCTTGACAACACATGGAGGAAACTTAAATGCATATTTCTAAGTGAAAGAAGATAAGCTAGAAAGGTTACATATGATTCCAATTATATGACCTTTCAAAAAAGGCAAAACTTTGGAGAAAGTGAAAAGATCAGTGATCTTCAGGGTTCGGAACAGAGAGGGATGAGTAGATGGAGGAGCACAGGGGTTTTTCGGGCAGTGAAACAATATGATCCTATAATGGTGGACACCTGTGATATTACACAGACTGTACAGCACAAAGCGTGAACCCGAGTGTAAACGATGTAATTATTAGTTAATAATAATATATCAATATTGGCTCATAAATGATAACAAATGTACCACCATAATGCAAGATGTTAACCATTAGGGAAACTGGGAGTCAGGGGGTATATGAGAACTCTACTTTCTACTCAATTTTTCTATAAACTGAAAATCGCTCTAAAAAATGAAATTTGTTAATTTTAAACAAAGGTTCTTAAGAGGCCAAAGACCTCCCAGAGTTTGCCTTGTAGCTGAGGTCCAAGGCAATTTTGGGACATTTGAAATGCACTGTGGGTATCAACCCCAAAGCAAGAGTGTATTAGGTGTTCTGGAATGCTTGCCAAAACAACTCTAAACGCTAGTGATAGAGCATATAAATTTTCGATCAATCGATCTGTCTGGAGGTATACTTGACTGGTCGAAAACCCTGGATAGGAGATAATGTCACCTTTCCTGAACACTGTCTGTAGTGTCTCCCCAAATGCCAGGAGTGGGTGCAGCTCTCTTCCTGTCCCTGACCTCAGACAGCAATGCTCTCAAGCATGGATGTCTGGGGAAGACTTGCTCCATGGCCCTTCATCCCCCAAACCGATGCAGAGTCGCAGAGACGTCAAATGCAGAGCTCTGCTCATCTGACAGTGGACAGTGTCTGCCCTCCTGGACTCAGTCTGCTCCTCTGATGGAGAGTGACGTCAGCCATGGCCAACCCCCAGAAGTACCGCGGTGAGAGTAAAGTGACTTTTCTGAGAGAACCTGAAACCACTGCAAACGTCCTAGTAAAGCTAAGAGGTAAGCTTCCACTTCTCTTAACAGTGCACCGAGGAGCTTTTGGTTGGCTTAGCTTTTCTCCATTAATTACCAGCCTTCTGAAGAAGGCCAGAGGACAGGAGCCATTTCTTTTTTCTGTTGTTATTTTGACCTGGAGCTTTCTCCAGTGACACTCCCTAGTACCCAAGCCATGCTGGGAGCAGGCAGGATGACCTCAGGTTCGAATGGGTGTTGTTGTGGTCTGCCTTGCTCTGGATTTCATCCAGGAAAACATCAACTGGCCACTGACTCCATTTCTTTTTAAATTTGGAGATTATGTTATTGCTTTGAAAGCCGAGGACATTGCCCTATTTGTAGAGGCAAGGTTTAGAGGACAGCATTTTCAGAGATGATTGTGTAAAGCAGCAAGCATGTGCAAAAGTATTGGGGGAAAAAACCGTGTGAGGGCAGGGCTCTTCAAATCTCCTTCCGAAGCACAGAAAGCATGTTTGTCGGCATTGCACAAAGCTTGAGGCACTGCTCCGTGAAGGGCCTCTCAGCAAGGACTGCATCTCCGCCTCTGGAGACAGGGGACCAGATTAAACTAGCGCCTCAGTCCAGTTCTGTTGGGAGGAAGGACAGCTGAAGGGCTCGGGGCTGTAGCCCTGGCAGCCTGGCCCTGACCCGCAAAGCTTCCCAAATGAATCTCACTCCCTCACCCAACCTCTGTCTCCCCAGAAAGTGCCTCTACTAGTGTCGCAAACGTGCTGTGTGACCATGGGAACAGACAGGCTCGGATACTGACTCTTTCTCTATCATAACATCAATCTCTTTTAAATTCTCAAGGCAATTTTGAATAGTTTTTATTTTTGAATAGTTTTAGACTTACAGAAAAGTTGTGAAGGCAGTATAGAGAGTTGTCATATACCCCACACCCCGTTTCTCTTTTAATCACATCTTGCATCTGTAAGGTACATTTGCCATGATGAATGAGTCAGTGTTGATACATTATTAAATAATAGTCCATATTTTATTCAGGTTTCCTTTTTTTTTTTTTTTGCCTAATACCCTTTGTTCTGCCCCAGGATCCCATTCCAGACACCACATTACATTTAGTTGTCATGTCTCCTTAGGCTCCACCTGCCTGTGACAGTTTCTCTGATTTCCCTTGTTTTTGATGACCTTGATAGATTTGAGTCAGGTATTTTGTGGAGTGTCCCTTGGTTGGAATTTGTCTGATGTTATTCTCATGGTTCGACTTGGGTTGTAAGTTTTGGAGAGAGAGCTCAAGGAGGTGAGGTACCTTCTCGTCACAGCCTATCAAGAGTACATGTTATTCCTCTGCCTCTGATCACCTCGCTGAGGTCGTGCTTGTCAGGTTTCTCCACTGTAAAGTTACCCCCCCTGCCCTTTCCATACTGTGCTTTGTGGAAGGAAGTCATGACGCGTAAGGAATGGGCAGCTATGCTCCACCTCATTAGGGCAAAGCACATACTTAAATTATTTGGAATTCTACGTGGAAGATATGTCTATTCTACCGCACTGAGTTATTTAATCAATAATTTATTTATATTAGTATGAGCTCATGGATATTTAGAGTATACTTTGAGATATAATCCAATACTATGTTATTTATTTTGTAGATCGAATTGTTTTAGCTTTGCCATTTGGGAGCTTTTTCCGTGAGTTCCTGCATCTCTTTGACATACCTCCACAATTGTGCCTTCATGGAACACTGCCTTACTTTCTAGTGCTATGAAATGCTCCAGGCTCGTCTTGTGTGTCCCAGTCCTAGAGTCAGCCATGTCTCCAAGGAGCCCGGGCTCCTTTTTATTGGAGAATGAGATTAGAAACCAAAATCTGGGCAATAGGTATGTTCATTGCTACTGGGGTCTTATTGCTTCCAGGACCTCTCCCATGACAGAGCAAGAAATTACGTGTGTGCATACTAACTTGGGTATATATACCTATCTATAAATATTTCTGTATGTAGCCATATGTATCTATAGTAAGCTAAACATGAGTTCATGCTGATGTTTCCAACTGAAATCTATTACCACATGGATTATTCTAATCTCCTCCCCTTGCTAATCTGTAAACCCCACTCCAGTAGTGAGAAACTTGGCTCCAACCATCCCTCATGGTGGTTTTACAGTTGTTAACCCTTACCCCTCTGGGAAATGCTTTACCAACTAGAGTTCAGGAATTATGTACAGTTCCTCTTGCCTTTAGTCTTAAGTCTCCACTCATTTCCCAAATTCCTTAGGTCAATGCCTTTTTCCTCCACACCTTTAGGGAGGTTATTTAATACATTTGTAATACTGTTAAATTCTTTTGTCACCATCTGCATACCATCCTGGGAATTTTCCAACCTCCTAAATGATTTTTTAGATTTACCCAAATTGAGGTTTATTCTTTGTGCCGTAAAGGTCCGTGGGTTTGCTAAATTCACAGTGTCATGTACCCACCATTACAGCATCACACAGAGCAGTTTCACTGCCCTAAAAATAAACACCTGTGTTTTGCCTGTTTAAGTCTCCTCCCTCCCCAAACCCCTGGCAACCACTGACCTGTGTACTACCTTTATAGTTTTACCTTTTCCAAAACATCATATAAATGGAATCATATGGTATGTAGCCTTTTCAAACTGGCTTCTTTCACTTAGCAATATGAATTTAATATTCATCCATGTTTTTTGCATGGCTAATTCCTTTTTATTGCTAAATAGTAGTGCACTGAATGGGCCTACCACTGTTTATCCTTTCATTTATTGAGAAACATCTGGGTTACTTCCAGTTTGGGGTGATTATGAATAAATTTACGATAAATATTCACGTGGACTTTTGTGTGGACATAAGTATTCAAATCACCTAGGAGCATGATTGCTGGGTTGTATGTTAAGACTATGTTTAGCTTTGGAAGAAACTGCCAAGCCGTCTTCCAAAGTGGCTGCACCATTTTGCATACCCACCAGCAATATGAGCTCCTATAGCTCTGCGTCTTCTCACCAGCAATTGGTATTGTCAGGTTTTGGGGCTTTAGCCATTCTAATATACGTGTACTTGTATTGCGTTACTGTTTTAATTTGCATTTCCCTAATGACAAATGACATTCAACATCTTTTCGTTTGCTTATTTGCCATCTGTGTATACTCTATAGGTAATTTTTAGTTTTAAATGATGTTCAACCTACAGAAAAGTGGTAAGTACAGTACAAAGAACTTCATTATTCTTGAACAGTATCAGAATAAGTTACTGCCTTGATACCCTGTCACTCCCTAAACCTTGAATATGTATTTCTTACAAACCAGGACATTCTCCTAAATAACCACAGTGCATAGTTAAAATTGGGAAATTAGCATTGATGCGTTGCTAACATCTAGTCTCAGACCTCATTCAAGTTTCACCAGTTGTTTCAATAAAATCCTTTATAGCAGAAAGAATTGAGTCCAGAATCAGGTGGTACATCTATTTGTCAAGTCTCCTAGTCTCCTTCAATCTGGAGCTGTTCCTCAGTCTTTCCTTCACTTTCATAATCTTGATACTTTTGAAGGTTACAGGCTAGTTATTTTGTAGACTGTCGTCCCTCAGTTTGGTTTGACTGATAAATCCTTATGCTTAGATTCAGGTTTTGTATTCTTGGCAGGAATATCACAGAGGTGCTGCTGTGCTTTTCCAGTTGTATTTTATCATGTAGCACCTAATTTCAATTTGTCACATTCCTGATGATGTTAATTTGATTAAGGTGTATCTGCCAAGCTTCTTCACTACAAAATTACTTTTTCCCTTCGTAATTAATAAACATTTTGTGGGGAGGTGCTTTGAGACTAAGTAAATATTTTGTTCTTTATCCAACCTCCACCCACTACTTATAGCATTAACTGATGATTCTTGGATGAATTAATTACTGTTATGGTTGTGACACGATGATGTTCTCACTTGGGATAGGTTGGGACCAAGATGGTCTGAGGCTTTGCGGGGTGTAAGAAGGATTGGGTGCCATCAGAATGGCTCAGCACAAACCATTTTCCTCCCTGGGTCGTTCCACTCAAAACTCAAATTCCTAACTTGGAAGTGTGTGTTGAGCCGAACCCTGGGCTGGGGATTGGGTACTGGAATTGACTTCCCACTAGAGCCACCTGAAATAGGAAAGGGCAGGTCGTCAAAGGAAAGGTGGGGCCTGTTGCCCACTAAAGGACAGGCCATGAACAGCTGAGAGTTCAAAATTTTGGTCCTTGACTTAGTTTCCTAGGGCTGTCATAAGAAAGTACCACAAACTAAGGGCCTGAAACAATAGAAATGTGTGTTGTCTCACAGTTCTGGAGGCTGGAAGTCTGAGATCAAGGCATTGGCAAAGTGGGTTCCTTCTAGGAGCTGTGAGGGGAGCATGTGTTCCAGGACCCTCTGCTAGCTTCTTGTAGCCTGAAGTGTTCCGTGGCATTTTCCCTATGTCTTCATGTCATCTTCCCTCTATGCATGTCTGCCTCTGGGGCCATATTTCCCCTTTAGAAGATACATAGTCATATTAGATTGGGGCCCACCATAGTTTAGTATGACGTTATCTTAACTTATTTAATTACATCTGCAATTACCCTATTTCCAAATAAGGTCACATTTTGAAGTACTGGGGGTTAGAACTAAAACATGAATTTTTTTTGAGGGAGGGAGGATAATTCAACCCATAACAGTCTTCGTAGGGCATCCAATCCAGTGTTTCAGGAAACACTAAGTTCCAAATAGTATCTTTCTCACCCCTGTGTATCTTGCTCAGTTCTGGAAGAAGTGTCATTCTGGACAAATTTGAAGACTCAAACTGATTATCTTCCTGGTAAAAATAATCTACTGTTATGGAAATTTCATCTGAGTACATGGCTACAAGTAATCTCAGTGGCAGAAAAATACAGCAGGAGCTGACACCTCCTTCTCCTGCTCAGAGAGGCATGGCCGTCGTGTGGCCATGACAGGGCCCTGGAGTCCTCATCTGATGTCCATCCAGGCACAGGTGACCGACTTTCAGCTATCGATAGCTGTCATTCTGGTTAGTAAGATCCAAGGTAATTGTAAGGTGTTTGCAAATCCTTTCACTACTTCGTATTTGCTAAATCAGCACACAGTAGAAATACAACAGCTATCTTGGAGGTCAGCCATATTTTATGTATTAAAAAGGGATCTTACTCAAAAAAGAATGGGAGCTTCAAGATTTACTACAAAACTATAGTAATCAAGACAGTGTGTTGCTGGCAAAAGGATTGGAAAAAAAATAAATCAATGAAGAAAATAATGACCCAGATGCAGATATTCACGAATATAGTTATTTGATTTTTGACAAAGGTGCTAAAGCAATCCAATGGGGGAAAGAAAAGTCTTTAACAAATGGTACTGTGACAACTGGATATCCATATGGGGGAAAAAATGAACCTCACATGCCATAGCAGTCAAGGTTTGATCAGAGAAGCAGAGCCACTGTGAGTTATAAAGAACAAGAGTTTTATTATAGGAATTAGACCTTACCAATTGTGAGAGCTGGTTTAAAAGTCCAAGTCAAGCTGTTGCTTTGGCTTAGGTGTTAGGCCTGAAATCAGTAAGACTGGTCGACAGGAAGAAAGATGGATGTGAGGAAAGAGACAGCAAAGACAAATTGGAACCTGCACCTGTCTCTCAATGGCAAGGGTGCCCTACAGAATGAGCTGGTGCCCTTCACCATGGAGTGGCCTTTTCTAGCCCAGGACTCAGAGAAGTGGGAGTAGGCAATCTGGCAGAGCTGGAGAAGATGTGTGCTTCTCCCAGTCAACTAGGTGATCCAGCAATCCTATGGGGAAAAGAAAAGTCTTTAACAAATGGTACTGTAACAACTGTGTCTGGCCCTATGTGGATCATTAGAACTTAAAGATGGTGCTTCCTTCACTTCCACCTTCCAAGTATGGCACAAATTTCTCTCATCCCTAACCTAGAACCATACAGGGTTATGTAATTCCAGCTTAGTTACATTGACATGGGAAAAAGCCTCCCCAACTCTTACTTCACACAACACTGAAAAATGAATTAAATATGGCTCACAGACATAAATATAAATGCTAAAACTATAACGCTTCTAAATGAAAACATGGGAGACTATCTTTACAATTGTGAGTAGGCAGATATCTAATATGAGACATAGGGAGCAATAACCAGGAAGGAAAAAAAACTGATAAGGTAGACTTCATCAAAATTAAAATCTTCTGGGGAGGCCAGATGGCTCAGTTGGTTAGAGCACGAGCTCTCAACAACAGGGTTGCTGGTTCAATTCCCGCATGAGATGGTGGACTGTGCCCCCTGCAACTAAAGACTGAAAATGGCGACTGGACTTGGAGCTGAGCTGTATCCTCCACAACTAGATTAAGGACAATGACTTGAAGCTGGTAGGCCCTGGAGAAACACACTGTTCCCCAATATTCCCCAATAAAAAAATTAAAATCTTCTGCTCATCAAAAGACACCATTAAAAAAATAAAAAGATAAGCTAAAGACTGGGAGAAAACATTCATAAAACATATAATCCTTACTAACTCAATAATAAAAAGTCCAAAAAAATGGGCAAAAGATTTGAAAAGACTTCACAAAGGAAGATGTGGTCAATACGCATATGAAAAAGTGATCAACATTGTTATTTAGAAATGGAAGCTAATACCGTAATGAGATAACACTACACACCAACCAGAAGAGATAAAATGTAAAAGATGGACAATTCTAAATGTTGACGAGGATGTGGGGCAGTCACACGTTTTTGGTGGAGGATTATAATGATACCTGTAACTTACTTTGAAGTGCATCAAAATATGGGTAGTGAGGCAGATTACATTTTCCAAAAGCAACTACAGCAACGTCTCCTTTCCCACCTGCGCTTGTACAACTGAGAGCAGCTGTGCCACTGCCCTTTCTGAACATGGAGTCTAATTCCCCTCTCCTTAAATCTTGTGAGTTCAGTGGAAATGATACTGTATGAGTTACAAGGCTGGGTCAGAAAAATTCAAGACACTTCCACTTTGTTCACAGGAACACTTGTGCTTGGAGTTCTGAGCCATCGGTAAGAAGTTCGACTCTCCTGGGGCCACCATGCTGTAATGAAGCCACCTCCATGGAGAGGCCACCTGTAGTCACTCCATTTGGCTGTCTCAGTCTTTAAGTCCTCCTAGCCCAGGTGGCAGATAGGTGAGTGAAAGAGCCTCCAGCTATTTCCAGCTCCTCGCCATCAAGTGACCCCCAGCTAAGGAGATTTCCAAGCAGAACATTGAAAGTATCACCTGGTTTCTTTTAGCTCTGGGTTATAAGGTATGATATAGAAGGATGCACTAAAGAAGGGAATAATCAGTTTCAAGAATTAAATTTAGAAGAATTTAGAAGTCAGGAGTAGCTGGATTCAAAAACAATTTCTCATTCCAAGTTTCTCACAGTAGGAGATTCTCCAAGTTAGAAAGAGCCTCAAGGCAAAGAACAAATCCAAGGCACTGCCAAGAAAACATCTCAGGGTAAAGGTGAAGCAAATGACCAGCCTTAAAACTCATCATCAAAACGTCAGGAAATTTTTAGGCAGTGACTGGTAGACCCTTTTCAACCAGACAGGAAACTTTTTAAGGATATTGACAGCATGCCTCAAAGATCCTTTGTGTGAAACAGCAGAAAGTCTAACAATCTTAAGGGCATTATCCCACAGTAACCTCATGAATAGCCCAAAGTAGAGGAGGGCTTATTTTGAAGAGATTTGTTAAGTGTGGCTTATGTTTAATAGACTGGATTACAAATTGATACCGAAGAAATACATAAAAGTTTTCAAGGAATTGAATTAGACTGAAAGGGAAAGAGACAACTCAAAATGAAAAGAGGCCTTTAAATTCCCACACTTATATGGGCAGGAAGCAGGTTCAGAAGGCTACTTAGTTGCAAATGCAGGCCCTTTCCTATGGAAAACAAAGGATAACTCAGAGGGCAGGGTGAAGAGCCATGGAAAACAACTCCCAAGGAATCGGCAACATGTACCCAGCTAGATTGCAGAATTATTATGGTCCAGTGGGACGTCCCCTATGTGCTTCCCATTTTCTCCCTTTTTGAATCGGAGTATCTGTAGTGGTTATCTTATTCCTGTCCTGTTCTTCTGTCTAAGGGATGAGGCAGGGGGGCAGACAATGTGTCCATTTAGTTCACAGCTCTTCAAATAGAGTACCCAAGGAACCACACCTGAGGAAACACATCCACTCTTAGACCAGATTCATATGAAGAAACGTTGAACTTCACACCTGAGCCTGATGCTTTAAGGGAAAGATTTTGGGGAGATCTTAGGGTGGGCATTTTACAGAAGAACTGTTATGACCAAAGAGGCAAATGTGGCATCTCCAAAGATGGCCGCAACAAGAGCTCTCGTCTCAGGGGATCTTCTGCAAAGTCACCTTGCCACTTCACCATCAAGAAGTGGAGTCTAAAAAAAAAAAAAAGTGGAGTCTAATTCTCCTCTATCTGAATCTGTGACTGCTTCCACCAATAGGAAGTGATGCTATGTAACTTCCAAAGCTGAGTTGTAGAGGCAAAGCAACTTCTGCCTTGTTTGGAGCCCTGAACTGCCATGTAAGAAGGCTGACGACCTTGAGTCTACCATCCTGGGAGGAAGTCCAGGACTCATGGAGAGGCCACATGCAGGCTCTCTGTTGTCAACCCCCAAACATGTGAATGAAGGTGCTTCCAGATGAGCCCCCAGCCCTCAAATCTTCCCAACTGAGGCCCTAGACATCGTTGAGCAATGACAAGCCAATTTCCTTATGCCCTGTCTGAATTCCTAACTCCCAAAATCCATGAGCATAACAAAATAGCCGTTATTTTAAGTCACTACGTTTTGGGGAATTTGTTACACAATTGTAACCAGAACAGATGGGTTGCTAGATGGATCGATGAATACATTTGTGATGAAGCAAGTATAGTACAATGTTAGTTGTAGAATCTAGGTGGAGCATGCATGGATGTTCTCTGTACAAATCTTTCCATCTTTCTGTATATTTGAAATTTTTTACAATAGAATGCTGGTAAAAGGAGAAAAGAAGAGGAACTACCGTGAACAATAGAAAAACACTAACTAGCATTTAGCCTGTATTACAATGTGCTGGGCCCCATGCCAAGCACTTTTATATTCATTATCTCATTTAACTTCTCAGCAGCCCCATAGTTGGTGTTATTATTTTCTCCATTTTACAGATGAGGAAACTGAGGCTCAGAGCAGGTAAGTCACCTATCTAAGGTAACAATGCTTGTAAATGGTAGAGATAGGAATCCAAGTATGTGTGATTCCATAATTGATGCTCTTAATTCCCTCAGGTTTAGAGCACCCAGCATTCCTGTCCACCCTCATCCATTTCTTTGATAGAAAGAGAAAGTTAAAACTTAACAAATGGCTTCTAATGACGCCTTAATTTTAACACTTCTCCAGTATTGGATTGTGTTTTTATAAAAGGAAAAATAAAGTTCTTATTGAAGTTCTCTTCCTTCAAGGATGGGATTGTCTCCTTCCCCAATCTTGGCAGTTGCACATTCTTTTCCAAGTGCTAAGAAAACTTGAAAACTCATACCTGGGGCTCTAAAGGTGGCCACGAGTTGTTATGTCTCCTTTTGTTCTCACTTTACTCTGAAGGTAGGGCAGGCTCTTTTTATGAATGAGAACACTGTGAGGTTCAAAGACTAAATAAATTTACCAAGGTCACACAGGATTACAGGACAGGACAGATCTCAAACTCACTCCTGATGCAGTCCCTTATCTGGTCTGCAGACGGGTTTGAGCAGGTGAGCAGAAATTTGACCAGTGGTGGACATGCACTCTTGGCCACCTGTGGGCCTTAAAGGGCTGTTTTCATCCAGGTGTCCGTTTTTCACAAAGGGCCTGTAAGACCCCTGGGTGTCCCATCCTGTGCTTCGTTGTGGACCTGAGGGAGGCCATGGGCAGACTTGGTGGTGTCCACCTTCCCCAGCAGGAAAGGGCTCCTATTCTGTGGAAAGTGCTAAGAAAACTTGAAAACTCAAGGAGGAGGCAGGACCTTGTTGGACAGTCAGCAGGGCTGCAGCCTGGGCAGGGGTCCACCGGCCTCCCTAGTGCTCTAACACCCACCCAGGTGGAGCTGGTACACAAGCCCGTGGACCACATGGCCTGGGCTGAGAATTCCAGAGACTCGAGCGGGCTCTTGCAGCCCCCAGACCCACCGGTCTGCAGCCCCGGTCTGAGTTGGCTGGCCGCTGCCCTCCTTACAGGCTCCGGGCCAGGCCTGAATCCCACCGCGCAGCTCAGCATCAGTGCGCGTTTTGGAGGCGGCAGCCCACAGCCGTGGAGTGACGGGGTGGAGGCCAGCGGGGGGTGGCAGGGCAGGGACCCAATCCCACACCCAGGCCCAGAGGCGCGATCCTCCTGGCCCAGGCGGGGCGGGAGGAGCTGGGGGTGGAGAGCTGGCTTGCCGGTGGGTTTTCACCAACGGAACTGCTGTCCCAGGTTCTTGTCTCCGCCTGGGGTCGCCTGAGCACTGCAGCTCCTGAAGGCTTTTCGGGGCCGTATGGGGGATGGGGGAGGAGGCAGCTGCGCCTGGGCTGCTCACTGCTCGAGCCCGAGGCTGGGGTTCTTGACACCAGATCTTCCGCTCTGGTCTGGCCCTCCCTCCCTCTGTCCTTCTGGGTCGCTCTCTCTCTCTCCTCCCCCATTGAGGTTCTGCGGAGTCAGAGCCGGGGGACCAGAGGTAGAGCCCAAGTGATGCCTCAGGGCGCAACCTGTGGGCGGGCCCGGCGTTGGAGAGAGTGACCTCCTGCTGCCCCAGCTGCTGGCCAGCGTTTCCCCAACCCGCGGGGCTGAGAGGGGAGGTGGGGTGGAGGGTGGGGTTGGGGACGGGGCAGAGGACTCGGAAGGCTCCAAGAGAGGCGACAAGTCTGTTTCCGCCCGGCCTCCGCCTGCTCCAACTGAAACGAGTCTTTCCAGTGGGGCTGCTTGGCCGGGTCCGCCCCGCCTGGCCTCCCGGAACCGGCCCGGAGACTTGCACCATCCCGCCCAGGCTGCAGGCGAGCTCTGCGACCAGGCCCAAGGGTGGAGCCACTGGAGAGGCGGGAGAGCGTGGCTCCTGGGTTCCAGCTGGACTGCGAGCCTCCGGGTCCTTTTCACACCCACCACCCATTCCGATCCGGTGGGTCCCCAGGCCACCTTGACAAGAAGGTTTTGGAAAAGCTTCCTGGGTGATTGTGTGAATCAAGGATCAAGTCCAACTTTATTACTTTGCAGCTAGGGAAACGGAGGCACAAACAGACTGTCGCAAGGCCGCACCACGAGTTAGCAAACCACACTGGTGTGCCTAGTGAAAGCCTATGAGGAGTGGCCAGACAGGTCAGAATCTTCCTAGGGCCTGAGTCTTGGGGGTCTGGGGTAGACGTGAGGAACCCAGAACTCAGGAAGGCCTGGGCACCCTCTGCCTGGACAGCTCTACAGGGTGGACGGAGCCTCATTGCCGCGAAGGTCCCCGGCCTCAAGAAATTAATGAGAAAGATGTATTTCTTCCCTCAGCTGTGGAGTAGATTCCATTTAACCCCTGCAGAAAGCAAAACAGGGACCACTCTCTCTCCCAGCCTGGCACCAGAATCATGTTAACAGGAGCCAGGAGCTGGGGGAGAAGCCTCAGCTGTGGAACAAGTGAGGTCTCTGATTGCCAGGGTCTGGTTTTTCAAAATCTCAGCATGCTAAGGGGCTGGGGGTGCCCTAGAGGGTTTTTTTTATCTGCTCAACCTTGAGTCAGACTTGCAATCAGTATTTGATCAAGAAACTCAGTCAGTTTCTCAAAATGCAAAATCCATCACTGATTTTACTTTTTTACTTGGCATTTCCTTGGGATATTCTTGGTGCTGGGAATGAAAGATTATAAACTATTGTCTTAAATTCTGTCCTGATTAGCATCCTTCCTCAATTCTGGATTTCCCTGCAGCCAGATCTTTGCAGTTTCAAGATTATGGCTTTTTAAAAGTATAATTTTGATGAATTTTTATCTGTTCCCCAAATTAGAAACTCCCTTAATGATCGGAGAAAACATTTTCAAAGAGAAAGGGTAGACCTTTAGAGTAAAGCCCTGGAACAATGGCTTCTTAAGGAAATCTCAGGGCAGCAGGTCCTCAGCGGACTGGTGAGGGAAGAACCAAGCAAGATCAACTTTTCTGCAGCCTTCAGGCCCACCATCTTGCAGTTATTTCTTGGCTAGAAAATAAAGAATAAATGAAGGTTTGCTTAAAGTTGTTCATCTTCTGGCGGAAGATTCCAACTTGAGAGAAAGCATGGTCTTTTGTGGGGGGAAAGGGATCAGCTGAGCTTTATGTGTTATTGCTTTGGTGGGGGGAGGTGCTCAGGAGCTCTGGGTGGGGCAAGGCTGCTTCCTCTTCAGCATCAGAGGCTCCTGGCTGGGCAGGATGGCGCTGGCTCTGCGCAGGCCCGGGAGGTTGTTGTTCTTGGGATCGTGTGCCGGATGCTGCTGAGGGTGACCCGGGCGTTCTTGTTGATGGTGGTTCACACATAGGAGGTGGTTGGCTTTCGCTGGTCGGATCTCTGCTTCATGATGACCACCACAGCTTTGCCGAGGGCTGCTGGCTCCACGCCCACTGTCTTGCGGTGAATCAGCCCATTGTAGCAGAAGGAGTTGTGGGACTTCAGATTACTGGGTTTGGTGCTGTCGGTCCGCTTGTTCCTTTTGATTAAGAAGCTGGAGCAGTCGCCTGCAACCATCCATTGCAGATGTGCGGACGTGGCGACACCTCTTGTTGCAGCCGCGGGAGATGGAAAGAGACAAGCATGGTCTTGTTAAGTGGTTTTAAATGGTAGATGAGGGGAAATTTCTCTTTATAGAAGTATTTCCAGATAATAAATGAAGAGTGAGATATAGAACATCATCATTTTGCATTCCTAATTAATTAATGGATCTAAGCATTACCAGCGATGGCTACTAACACCATGAAAACTGAACCTGACACGGTGCGCCTTCTAATGGAAAAACTCAGCACCAATTATGAAGTCGTCTTGACACTCCTCATGCCCCTGCCCCTCCACACAAATCAAACCTGAATCTGGTTGAGCCTCATCTAGATCAATTACCACCTTTCAGGAAATACAAAGCGTAGGAGACCGTGTTAGAAACACTGTGGGGCCATAATTGAAACTATCCAGATCTTATGGAACTCCAGGACAAAGGACCCAGTTCTTCAATAATTAATTGCAAGGAAAATCATCACATTTAGATCCTAAATCAAATAAATGGTAAAAAGAAAAAGGTAACATTCATAGGACTATTATCAATTTAAACACGGATGGGATATTTGACATTTTAAAAGTATTATTTAGGATTAATACTCTGCTTGAGCTTCTGAAATTATGGAGCTCACTCTCCAGATTAGAAAATGATAAAGAAGAAAGCCAAATAGAAGCATGGAAGGCTTTGCAGAAGAATTGATGTTTGATACGAGTCTTGACAGATGAAAGGGAGTTCCCTAGGTGGTGTCAGCTCATCTTCTATGAGATAAGATGGTTAGACTAGATCTACAAGAGAACCCATTTAGTCCTAGTAGATTCTGTGATTATAACCTGCCTGTAACCATTTTTTTCTTCTGTGTTGAAAGACCCCCATGGACTTCCTGTCGTCATCTCTTATATTGTTAGCTGAAGCAATCCAACTTAAGCTGTTGGTCTTGACTCTCCCAATTGTGTTTCAAGGCCAAAGATAATCCCATTAACCAGTCTCTAAACTTCTTAGGGAATGGTCTCTTGAGCTTGCAGATTTATCTCCATCCATCTAGTTCCCAAGGCATTTCACGTAGTAGCCTTAACTATACATTTGCTGGTAGTTATGTCCAGACTTGGTAAAAAAGCCCATTTGCTTATCAAAATGTGAGTGCCTGCAGTCAATACCCTCAGCCTTCCCAACTGCTCTCGTCTTCTCTCTCTTCCTATAGGGCATGCAGTTCAAGATACAGTATGCAGCTCTGGTCTTGAAGTTAACTAGTTCGTCCTGATACTCTGATTGAAATTTATGCCATGATGGCCCTTTCACCTATATGACATGAACCATCTGTTAGGGCAAAGCTTAAAACAGCAGTGTTCATTTGACAAGTATTGAGCTGTATCATGTCTCTACTCTGTTATGGAAAACTATGTTTGTTTTGTCTGCTTATTCTTTCATCTCAGTTTTTATGGATGTTTGCACTTTAAAAGAACAAATTCTGAAACTTTTGGAAAAGATAAGAATCTTTAAACTTGGTTGCTGTGTTTGCTGAGTGAATTTGCCTGGCCTGTGATGCAGAGTCAAACACATTATCTTCTTAGGGACCTGGCAAACATCTTATAGTGTGACCCAGAGTCTGGCAGAGGGCTGGGAATGCTAGGAGCTCTCCTAAATTCTTGCTGCTATAAACCAAAGGTATACTTCACTATGGGAAAAATATTGGGATGTTAGCTGTGATATATTGTATGTTTCCAGTGACTGCTGCAAAGCTCCTTGTACTAATTTAATTAGAATAATTTGCCTTAATAGGAAACTATAATTTTCTTTTTTTCCCAGTTAACCATATCAATTTGTACTTTGTTTTTACCCACCCAGATAGAATTTATTACTCCAAAGCCAATACCCCCAAAATTTTATTTTTGTGCTGACCATCATTATAGCTGAGAAATTACGCTAAAGAAATAGCTGAGACCTCTGCTTCTAGCTCTGGAACACTAGCCTGAATCAAACTAAACTTCTTACCTCAAACAACTAGAAGAGTTTGGAAAATCTGTCTGAAAACATCAGGGATCTACCCAGGCAGTGAGAACTTGAGAGGATAAGATCCTGGAGAAAAGGGAAGCATAGAAAGATGAGCCTGACACCTTCTCTTAGTCAGCTTGGGCTGCTATAACAAAATACATAGACTGGGTGCCTTAAACAGCCGACATTGATCTCTCACATTTATGGAGGTTGAAACTCCAAGATCAAGATGTTGGCATAATTGGCTCTCGGTGAGGGCCCTCTTCCTGGCTGACAGATGGCTGCCTTCTCACTGTGTCCTCACAAGGCAGAGAAAAGAATATCTGGCATCTCTTCTTCTTCTTATAAGAGCATTAAACCCATCGTGGAGTCTCCACCCTCATGACCAAATCTAAACCTAATTACCTCCCAAGATATTACTTCCTTATACCATTAAATCGGGCTTAGGGCTTTAACATGAATTTGGAGGGGACACGAACATTTCAACCATAACAGTATTACTATTTTCCTCAAGGCATTTATTTCTAAGAGCAGTGACTTAAAGGCTAAGAAGCTGAGCAAAACTTTGGCAATCTCAAGGAGGCCCTGTCATAGGCTTTTGGTTAGGACCTCTGAAAGCCTATACTAGCAGTAAGGGCAAATTACAAAAGGATCAACTGTCACAAAGATAAAACTTTGATTCAAACCAGATTAAGATGATCTGCCTCTATACTGTTTTACAAAAGCAAAAAGACAGTCTATGGAGAAAGATAGCATCATCTACAGTATCACATTAGTTCTACAAATTTTCATATACAATATGCAGCATTTAATCAAAATTTACGAAGCATACAAGGAGACAAGACCAAATGACCCAAAACCAAGAGAAGAAATAGATAATAGAAACTGACCCACGGGAAATTTAGTTATTACTGTTATCAGGTATAGACTTCAGAATAACCTCTGATTGATACATTCAGAGAGATAAAAGACAAAATGGAAAATTCCAACAGAGAATAGAAATGTATATATAAAAAAAGAATCAATTGGAAATTTTATAATTGACAAAAATAGAATTAAAATTAAGAATATATTAGATGAGTTCAAAGCAGATTAGACACAGATAAAGAGAGGATTGGTGAATTGGAAGATACATCAGAAGAAAATATCTAGACTGGAGCACAAAGAGACAAAAAGATGGAAAATATAGAAAGAGTATGTCATATTTTGGACATAGTGAAGATGTCTAGCATAATTGTAATTGAATTCCCAGAAGAGGACAGGAAGAGATAGAATAAAACAGAAGCAATATCTAAATAGATAAAGGCCAGGAATTTTCCAAAATTAATGAAAGACATAATTCCAAGATTCAAGAAGCCCTGCAGGACCCTAGGCTGTATAAATACAAAGAAAGTCACACCGAGACATGCTATAGTAAAACTACTGAAAACCAAAGAGTAAGAGATAATCTTAAAAGTAGCCAAGTAAAATGACAGGTTACCTTCTTTGGAGCTACCACAGCACTTACAGCTAACTTTTCAACAGAAACCATGAAAGCCAGAAGACAATGAAATAACATCTTTACAGCATTGAAAAGCCGATCCAGAATTCTATAACCAATAAAAATACTCACCAATAATGAAGTTCAGTTGAGGATATTTTTAAATAGACAAAATATGAGAGCATTTGTCACTAGCAAATATGCACTAAAAGATAAACTAAACAAAATTCTTTAGGCAGAAGGAAAATTATCACAGATGAACTTCAGAAATGCAGAAAGAAGTGAATGCAGAAACAACAGAGAGTGTAAATAAGTGAGTAAATCTAAATGGATAGTGACAAAAATAATGTCTTATAGGACTTTAAATACATATAGAAGGGATTTTTAGCAAAATATATGTAAGAATTAAAATGTCTGACAATAGAACAAAAAGTGGGAACTAATGAATAGAGTTAAGACATGTCAAGGTCCTTCCATTGTTCTAGAACTAGTAAAATTACTAATTTATTTTAGATTTTAATAAGTTAAAGATGCATGTTGTAATCTGTCTTAGTCCATTTGGGCTGTCATAACAAAATACCATAGACTGAGTGGCTTAAACAACAGAAATTTATTTCCTCACAGCTCTGGGGGTTAGAAGTCTGAGATCAGTGTTCTAGTCAGGCTCTAGTGAGGGCTGCCTTCCTGGCTTTCAGATGCTCTTACCATGTCATCGAGAGAGAGAGAGAGAGAGAGAGAGAGAGAGAGAGAGAGAGAGAGAGAGAGCTCTCTGGTGTCTCTTATAATGATACCAATCCTATTGGATCAGGCCCTACCTTTGGGAACTCACTTAACTTTAATTACTTCTATAAAGGCCCTGTCTCCAAATACAGTCATACTGAGTGGCTAGGGCTTCAATATATGAATTTGCAGGGGGACGGGACATGATTCAATCCATAACATAATCTCTAGGGTGTAGCCACTAAAGGAATGGTAAAAATATATAACTAATAAACTAATAATAGAAAGGAAATTACATGAAAATAATTTTTCCAAAAGAAGGTAAATAAGGTGAGATAAATAGAAAAAGATATAGAAACATTATAGATTTAAACCTAAATATATAAATAATTAAATTACATGTAAATGAACTAAACATTGCCATCAAACTACAAAAATTGTCAGACAGGATAAATAACCAGCTACATAGTGACACACACCTTAGGGCATAAAGATCAGAAAGGTAAAAAGTGCAAAGGTGGAAAAAAATATACCATTTAAACAATGACTAGAGAGATAGTTGGGAGACAGAAAGATGAATATTTCTAATGTGACCACACAAATTTGCCACTGTCAATGATAGTTAATGGAAAATGTATTTTTTTTACTTTTATTGAATCCAATTGACTGTTCCAGCATGTCTTTGAGGCAACTCGTTTTCTTAAAGCAGGGTCCCACTCTGTCTTATCCACTATGTCATCTATACTCAAATGGTCAAGTGCAGAGCCCTTCTTTCCAGCCTAGAAAATCAGACTGTTGAGTCAGTGATCTATGTGTAGGGAGGAAATTCTAAGCACTAGAAGCTTTCTTTCCATTCACCCCATGTTTGCTGAGTTTTGCCGGAAGTCAGGCTCAGAGTTGGGCAGTGCCTGTCCGAGTGGAGTTCATAACACCAGAGAGAGACAGACATGCAGAAAGGACACCAAATCTCTGAGTGTGCACTGTAGCAAAGACACAGGAGCCTGACGAGAGAGCGACCCACTCTTCCTGGAAAGTTTCTTTGTTCCTTCCTTATTCCCTTCCCCAAACATTTATTGAGCACTTACTATGTGCCAGGCTAGTTTTCTGACCTAAGACCAATTTTCTTTCCAAAATATTTTGACATCTTAAACGAGAGGAAGGAAGGAAGGATGGAAGGAAGGAAGGAAGGAAGAAAGAAGAAAGATTTTTCTCCCCAGTCAGTGAACTTTGTGAAATACCTGTAAAATTAGGAGCAAATGGGCAGATACAGAGGCAGGGTAGGAAAAGAAGAAAAGGAAATCAACCTTTTTAGAGCTCCCATTCCTTGTTATCTCATCGATTCTCATAATAACCTAACACGGGAAGTATTGATGCACTCTAAAGATTGGAAATTAAGGCACAGAGAGGTTAAGTAACTTGACCTGAGGCCCCAGCTTAGGAATTGAGGAGCTGACCTATAGATGCCAAGTTTTTTGACTCTTGATCCAGTGTTCTTCCTGGCATACCAGGCAGCTGAGAAGTAGGTGTCCTGGAGATCGTCTTCCATACCGATGGAGCCCTTGTGCTTGGGGGTGGCATTTGTGAAGCAACATGAGGGGACAGGGTTGAGGGGGACACACACATTTCAGGCTCTGCGTTTGCTATACTGATGGATTAAAATGACCAGATATCCCGGATGAGGTTGGAGGCTGGTTGCCTCCTCCACCCCTGCTCACCCCTTGACCTCCCTATCTTTGGGACTTTGCACCAGCGCTGGCAGATGGTAAGACTGAGCATGGGAAGGTGGGTGAAGTCCTTCATCCTTGGGGGTGATCCTCTCGTCTCAGGGTCCTAGCATTTCTTTGACAGTTTCCGGATGCAAATCATTAGGAACTGAACTGGTCTGTGAGATAGCTCTGGTGCAAGGTACTCAGCTATTCAGCACTCACTGTCCCCTTGACCAACAGTGTGGCTTCAAGACTAGACAGGAAGAAAGAGCGCAGAAGTCCATTTGTTGGTGTCTTAGTCAGCTGAGGCTCCCATAACAAAATACCATAGACTGAGGGGCTCAAACAACAGAAATTTATTTTCTCAAAGTTCTGGAGGCTGGGTGACAGCATGATTGGGTTCTGGTGAGAGCTCTCTTTCTGGCTTGCACATGGCCACCTTCTCACTGTCCTCACATGGCAGAGGGAGCAAGCTCTCTGGTGTCTCTTCTGGTAAGGGCACTAATTCCATTATGAGGACCTCACCCTCTTGAGTTCATCTAACTCTAATTACACCCCCTAACCCCAACCCCACTTCCCCCAAACAGCCCATCTCCAAATACCATCACATTAGGAGCTAGGCCTTCAACAGCTGAATTTTGGTTGTTGGGGTGGAGGGGAGGGAGGTACAGACAACACAATTCAGTCCATAGTAGTTGGTCTTTTACCTTCAGGCAAATACCTTAATCTCTTACTAATATAATGGACGTATTATAATTCCAAAAGGGTAGCAAGTGAGAGCCCTGCCCTACTGTCTGTTCTTTTCCCTGTCTTTTCAGAGGCCCTTTGGCCGGTTGACAGCCACAGATCAGGAGAGACCAGTCTCCCGTACTGAGAAAAATGCTCTCGAACAGCCTCCATGCTGTTTCCCCAAGTAAGTTAAATGGGGGTATCAGAAGTCCTGGGTGGCACTGAGCATGAGTCTAGACACCTGGACACCTAAGGAAGGTGGCTGCTGCTTTGGTCTGAAGGTCAAGTCATTAAGTTGCTTTGGTATGTTTTATATCTTTCCAAATTAACTTTTAAAACCTCCAGTGTTTGAACCTTGTGGGCTCAACTTCTGAAAACTGAGATGCTATGGAGGCTATTGCCCCATTTTCCCTTGGACGGACTTCGCTCAGTCTCCCTGCTCCCGCCCCACTCCCTTCTATCCTCAGGAGACCTCAGCTACTAGATCTTTCTTTCTGGGAGCCAGGCACCCATTCTCTGGTAAGACAACCTGTGTGCTCTAGGCACAGGCAGGGCTCCAAGTAGAGGCTCAGATGCTCCAGCCAGGCCCTGCCTAGGGAACTGGGTCTGCCTCTCAGGTCTGAGTGGGGGTGTTCCAATAGGCTGAAGATTCCTAGTGCTGGACGCGTGACTGCTGTTGACCAGCCTGGACCTAGAATTCTCCCTTCACTGAACTGCAGTCCTGGCTTCTGATTGGTGATGCTACCACCCCATGTCCTGGTGCCCTTGAACCATTGCCAACTCTTTATGGCTTCCCAGGCTACACCTCTGCACACACACCCCTCTCCTCAGGACATGAGCAACTGTTCGGGTCTTCCTGGGACCTGCATCCTCCCTCCCCACCCTGGAGGGGTGCTCCTGTGACCACACCTGCCAGGTGGCTTGGGAGGAGGCTGGGGAAGCCTCCAGGGAGGGCAAGCTGGGTGGGACAAAGCTGGTAGGGTGTGGAATGCTCTGTTGTGGCCTAGAAACAAGGTTTTACAAAATTGCCCTATAATGCATGCTCTCCCAGTCCCTGAAGCTTTGGGATGGGATGATGAATTCACACACCGCTTAGTAATGAAAACCAGCACTTCTGGTTTGCACTACTCAGCTTTGACAAAGTGGCACCAAAACAGTTGGATCAAGCTGACTCATATCAGGACGTCGGAACCTCCTGGGACAAAAACAAAGACTTCATGTGTGTTCTATTATTTAACCTTCACAACCACCTTGTGGGCACAGAGTGCTGTCCCTGAAAACCAAGGCTCAGACAGGTTAGGTAACTTGGCCATGGTCACACAGCACATCCATAATAGTGTAAGATTCAAAACCAGAGCTGCTGAGGTCAAGACCCAAGGGGCGCTCAGGCTGTCCTGTGCTCCTCCTATTGCTCCACACTGTGCGGACTCAGGGTAGGGGTGGGGAACTGACATTTGCAAAGATATTTAGTTACTTTATCTTTGAAAAAACACATCACTCTACAACTCTTCAAGTGTGACTGTTTCACAACTTTGCAGACTTTGACAAATGCAGAAAGCACAGGACAAAGGGCCATAGTGGGAGCGCCCTGGCAGGGTAACAAACCAGCAAATTGGGAGGTAGTGGTTCTCACCCTGCCTCGAACCCTGGAGCTGCCATGACCCCCACCCCAGATGTTGAGACACTGAATGGATGCCCACTAGAGCTGTGCCACACACATGACTGGGTAGCTGGTATGTACACCTTGGACTTCGCCAAAGTGACCATGCATCCCAAGGGATACCTTTGCTCTAAACAGTAACTTCTGAGACCCAGTGCTCTGTCCTGAAGGGGTGGTACCCAGCTTCAAAGGATCCAGGAGAGGGTCTCCTGGTTGCTACCCCTCCTAGGAGAGAGCAGAAATTTCCACTCTGCAGCCTCTGACTCACCCTTCCTTCTTCGACCACCCAATGCCCTTTTTTTATGCCCCCCCTTTTTCTGCAGAAAGGGCCCCAAATCCCAGGCCCTCTGACTTCTGGCAGCCACCTCTAACCAGCCACCACTCCCAGCTTCCCAGTTGCTCCAGCATCAGGCGTGGGGCCAGCTTCTCTGGCAGCAGCCGGCCTGATGAGACAGAGGCCTGGGGATGGTGGCTGGGCCCGATTGAAGTCCCCTGTTCCCTTGTACAAAGGCAGCATAATTAATCAGGCAGTAATGAATTCAGGTGCCACCAGCTTGTCACCTCGAGAAAGAGGCTATCTGAGAGGGCTGGAATTCAAAAAAGGGAATCAGGTCACCATTAGGATTTTTCAGTATTAAATGTTAATATTAAGTGGAAAATTTATTGGAATTTGAGTAAAATTTGGTCTGTCAACCTTCAGGAACCCTGCCTCTCTTTTTCAGTGGGCTCTCAGAGCAGGGGCACACAGGGTGGGTGGGACCCTGGCTGTCTCTGACCCTCACCAAGGCTTTCTGGGCTCAAGATGGCTCTCCCCATGTGTACCTGTTACTCAGCATCCTCTGAGATGGGACCATGGGAGGGGGAAGGCAAGGCTCCCCAGGGCTCTGCCTCCAGTGGCTAAGGCCATGGACTGGTGACACAAATGCCTCAGAGAGGGCATGGGTGTTGGGTGGGGGTGCCGGGTGCTGTGGCTGGATCCTGAACACACTGGCTACACTCAGCTCAGCTTCCAGGAGCAGCCAGCCCGGGAGTGCAGCTAGGACCATCAGCAAAGCATGGACACTGCAGGCAGGCTGACCCGAGTTCGAATCCCAGTCTTGCTAGGGCCCTGCTGGGAGGTTTGAAGCAAGTCGTGGAACCTGGTATTGGCAACTGTAAGTAGTGGTGTTAAACAAAGGTGTGACATGGGCCACTTTGCTGAGGACTTGCACACAGTAGGCACTCAGCTGGGAAAGGCTCTGGCAAGTGAAGCCCAGAGAACCCTGTACCCTGGGCTGAGTCCGTGGCTGGGACCAGAGCACTAGTGCTGCACAGCTTTGGGGAGGAAGTCCCAGCTGGTTGTGAAAAGACCCCTGAGGCAGTGCTGTGGGGCCTGAGGTGCAGTGTGTCCCAGGGTCCCCAGACTTCAAGGGGCTCCTGTCAATGGTACTAGCTTATGTCACTGCCAGCTTCAGGATCAGCGATCCCCAAAGGCCATGGGAATACTGAGAAGGCTTCACAGAAGGGGCGATATTTGATCCCTTCTAAAGGAATGTGTCGGAGCCCAAAGCTGCTGTGTCCACCTACAAAGGGAATGGGTGGCTTGAGATCCCGCGTGTCCAGAGCTCCTGCTCTGTGCTCAAGCAGGGAAGCAAATGATTTCAAAAGAAACTATTCATTTTTTTTAATGGGCTAAGAATATAAACAGGCAATTCACAAAAGAGGCGTGGGAGATGGATTGTAAATTTATTACAAAAAAAAAGGTGCCAATCCTGTCCAATCTTAAGAGAAACGCAAATTAAATGAGATAATATTTGTCACCCATCAAATGGGCAAAAATTTACAAGTCTGATCATAGCAGGTACTAACGAGGCCACCAGGGCACTGCTCTCAGATGCGGCTGGACCACACGTTGGTGCGCCTGCTTTGGAGGGCCTGGCGGTGTCGTTTAGAACCAGAAATGTGCAAGCCCTGCAGCCCAGCAAGTCCTTCTGCCTTACCTACCCTCCAGAAACATCTGTGTGCCCAGAGAATCATCTCAGCAGCCTTTGTAGTAGCAGAAACTTAATAGATTGAGGCACCTTCACAGCATGGAGTTTTAAACAGCAATTTTTAACAACTGAATTGGACATATGGGCATGCAAATAGATTTCTAAGATGTATTGTTCAGTAAAAAAAAATCTATGGAACAATATATGTATAGTTTACATTTAAAATATCAACAAAACTCATAAAAGCAATGAATACTACCTAGTTTTAATGGAGTCCCATGTATGTTGCAAAAGCATAGAAAAAAGTCAGATAAAGTATATACAGATTCAGTGGTTACTTTTTGTAAGGTTGAGGAGTAGCCATGGATTGGGATCTAGGTGTCCAGGGGGACTTGAGACTTCTCTGTAATGCTAAAGGTTTGGGGGAAGAAATGGTTCATGTACCCCATTATAGAGGTTAATTTATAAAAGAGGTTTGGCTGGGGAAGCAGACAGTACATCTAGGGGCTCTTGGCATAATACAAAGTGAAAAGCTGAGAGAACAGCTAAGAAGGAATGGAGGTGAGCATACTATGAGCAAACACCCCCTGGGGCTTGCTGAGGGGCGAAAAGGGAGGAAGAGAGTGACAAAGCCAGGGCGCCCACACATAGAAGGTACACCAGGAAGGGAAGGTGAAGAGCCAAGGCTGGTCACTGCCTTGACCTGGCTGACTTCTCGGCAGGCTGGGAACATGACACACAGAGACGCTTTTCCTAATGCTTAAATTTCCAGCTGTGACAACCACGGTTCTTCCCCACACCCCTCCTTTCCTCTTTTTAAGCTGGAGATCTGTTTATCCTGCTGCTCAGACAGCAAGTCTTGATTATTTTTGCAGAAGGACTCAGAATTAAAAATCAGTGCTCCTGTTGCCGACTTCTCTGAAGGCATTATGTAGAGGAAGCAGACTCTGGTTCTGGGTACACCTTTGTGTCCAGGGCCGCCCAGCAGAGTAGGAGCCCTGCCCCTTCCCGTGGCCATGTAGCTGGGGAACCTGCCTCTGCTGGGTCACATTCAGGGGCCCTCAGCTGCAGGTCCTCAGGCTTATGGGGGGCGGGATGGTGGTGATGGTGGTGGAGTGCCATGATTGCAGCCGCCTGGCCAACCTTCAGCCCTGGTCTCAGCATCCCTGCACAGAGCTAGGCCAGTCAATTGTGCAAGAAAGAGTAAAACCACACTTACCTCCAAGCTCCATGGTATGTGGTTTTTGCAGTCCAATCTGATTTCATCTCCCAGCTCAGCTGCATGGCCAGTGCAAACTCAGGTTTGCCATCAGGGTTGCCGGGAACTAAGCATATTAAAACATGCAGAGCCCTCAGCTCCATGAATGGCAGCCAGCAAGTGATGGTGGTGGTTGATAATAATGAAGCTAATAATACCCGTACATCTCCTCCTGTCTTTTCAAGACCTTTATCAGAACAGCAAACCTTTATGTACTATGAATGTGGTTTCTGACGGTACGTAGAATAATTTGGTCTAGTGTGATGTATAAGAAAAGCTCTATTGTAATTCAGTGACTCGCTTCCCATGTTGGGTTTCAGAAGTCGGAGTTTTCTTGTTTCAGAAGTCTTTATGAAGGTATGAAGTTTGAGAGATTCCAGTGAGCCTGGATTGAGAAGGGCCAGTAAAGGAATTGCTTCCGGCCCTCTGAGACACAGGTGTTGGGAGAAATGGTAGCTTCTCTGCCATGTTGGTTGGTCTAGTCGGGAGCTTGCCTGGATGGCGGGGCATCCATTCCCCACGGAAAGGCCAGGACCATGAAGATGTGAGAGGCACTTGCCTGGGGGCAAAATTTAAGGAGGCACCGAAAAACTTAGTAATCAAGATAAATATTTGAATGCAATTTTTAAAAAATAAGAATTAATGCAAAAAAAAAATCTATGATGACTAAGACATCACAACTTTATACCCTCGCTTGCAGGCCCATCTTACTGACCTGCTCAGCAGCTCTCAGGCTCCTGACACCCCCCTTCCTGGGCTTTCTTGGGGAGGCCGACATCAGCCCAAGTCTAGCGGAAGGGAACTAGGAGGTGAGCTCTGTTGATTTGCCTTCCATCAGCATGGGGAGGAGCTAAGAAACCTTACTTGGCAACTCTCTTTTGAGTATGTATATGATTTTTAAAAAATTTCGGTGGTGACCTGTTGAGAAAATGAGAAATTTAAACAAAATAAAATATGAAAACCAGGGATAGGAACGTGAGAGTTTACAGTAGAAAAGCAGATTTGAAAACTGTTTTGAGAAAGCCTTTCACTTTCTATTGTCTGATCTTTCAGAAAATACTCAAGTGTTTGCACAACCAAGAACAATTTTTCAGTTTTAAGTGCCTTTCCTTTCCCCAACAATACTGCTGTCATAAATACAGGTTAAGTATATAGCACATCTGCCCCTCTAGGATCTGAGCGTTCTGTATACTTGGCTTGAAAGCTCAGTGGATTTGGTCTCAGGCACGCACTCATCTCAATCCCTCCATCCCTGGCCAATGGGGCTGGATTGCCAGTCAGGGAGGACACTTTCACCCAGGAAAAGACAGGAAAATGACTAGAAGGTGTTGGTTCAATGAGACAATCCATTAGTTGGTTGAACACCCTCCCGTAAGAAAAAAAAAAAGCAAAACACAAAACTATTTCTGAAATTTGGAAGTTATGTGACTAATAAACGAATACTTTATTTGTTGCAATAAAATATATTTAAATCAAACTAAATGAATTGTAATGTAACCATATACATTTATTCAGCCACTCTTCTACATATTTTTTAAAAATTAATCTGAGACTATTTAGACATAAGGTAAGCTGTTTGCGGCCAATTATTTGTGGTGTGTGTCTAAACACACTGCTGAGGGGCCCCAGTTCTGTAAGTGAGGACAGTGGAGGGCTGGGTCCAGGAGACGTGGAGGAAACCTGGGAGGAGTAGGACCCCCACTTCCAAAAGAAACGGTAGTGGAGGCCGGCGGGTGGGTTTTGTTTCAAGTTTTCAGACAAACACTGCTTTTGAGAAATGGCTTCTGTAATTTCTTCTATTAATGATATTCTTTAAATTATTACTAAAAATGCCACATAAGTGACTGAGAAGGTAGAATCCTTTTTGTCCTTCCCTTTATGTATGGACTTCACTTTAGAATCACTATTTTCAGTACCTCAGTTTTTGTTGTTTTGCCAGAAAGTAACTTTTCTGTTCAACAGTATATTAATGCAGAATAGAAATAAAGATGCTTGAAAAAATTCTTTCAAGCACAAAAGGAGATGGTTTTCAACAGATAATTTTACATATTTACATATTTTACCTTAAGCATTTTGTAGTCTCTGCCTACTGGTGAATGGATCAGATTTTTACACTTTTTCAAAATGAGCCAGTTTGGCTTCTAAGCCACTGCAAAGGACGGAAATGAATTCTAACTTTTTTTCACTTCATTTTCGCATCTTCACATTTCCTTATTTCACATGGTTTAAAATAAAATGCCTGCAGCATTATTTTTCCTTTCTCAAGAGCAAAGTGAATGTGACTTTTCGGAGGGGTCACAGGATGCCCCGGAGGCCTGTGGGTGTTGTTGGACTGCTGCCTGCTTTCAGCTTGACTGAAGGGCTTGTCAGAGTTTTCATCTCCTAAGAAACGAGCCCCCGGTGCTGGCCAGAAGCAGGAGAAGGCAGCAGTATGAGTCCCACGCTGGTTCTTTCCCACTGACATCAAATCCTGAGGTTTTAAAATTAATCCCACACAAAGACAGCCCTTCATTGTGGTGCCTGTTTGAAATTAGACGAGCAATAATGACCTTTCTAAGATGTCTTGTTGTTAAGATAGCCCCCTGTTGAAACTGAGAGGCTGCCGGACGGGGTGGGGGTGGGGAGCCCAGAATGGGTGAGACACCCCAGCAGCCCCGTCAAGGTGACTGCCTGGCCTAGCCCCAGGGTGTTGCTGGGCAGCAGGAAGTGGCCGTTAGCCCAGATGGCCAGGCTGCCTCGGGCCTCTGTGACCTGGAGGCACTGTGGCTTCCCAGGTCTGAGCTGCTGACTCTCCCCAGCTAAGAAACAGGCTTCACCTCCAGTTAAACAGATTCCTTGAGCTCTAAGCAGTATTTTTGTTAAAGGGAACTGGAGACGGGGAAGGGACTAAAACTGAACATTAGCAAAGACAGCAGTCATCCCTCCGAGGATGAGAAGCCCCCAAGGGGCAGAGAATGAGAGCCAGGTGGTCTCCCACGGAACCCCCATGAACCTCCGTGAATCTTGCTCATTCTGCACAGTGAGTTCTCTTCCCCACAGCACAGTGGCTTCCACAGCAAACTGCCTTGCCCAGAACGTGGTGGTGTTGGGGGCAGCATAGCAGGCCAGCCCCGGCTCCAGCAGTGGACTCTGCCTTCTGACTCTGTGGCAGCACAGCTGCCTGTCTGCTGGACACTGGACACTCATCCATGGCCTCTGCAGCACCTTATGGGCTTCTCACACGGCAACTAAGAAAACATTTCTCAGGGAGAATGAACATTAATAGCCACGTCCCTGTGCATTAATAGCAACTAAGGACTACTTAGAGTTTATGTGGTTTGCATGTGACCTTCTTACCAGGCTAGAGCAGAATAACAATTTAGTTATTTTCGATAACTGCTATGCTTCTAAATAATTAGATATTGTAATCATTTCCATCAGTGGCTCCATTCGAAGCCCGTTTCAGTTAAAATGGTCATTGTGCCACCGCGGCCTGCATGCAGGGGCCCGGTCTTTAGAAACAGAAAGTGGATGTCAAGCGTCTATTATTTGTGCTGCAAACCACAAGCTGCTGCTGTATATTCCTGGTTGTCTTGTGTGGAGAAGGATTCTGTGGTATTGGATTTTGAGTTCCAAGTGTAGTGTCCTCTGCAAAGGTGCTAGCTCCCTCAAGTTGCTTCTTTTAACCCTGGGCTGTGGTTTTGAAGAGAAGAGGCACATGAAGGCAGTCTGAGTATTTTGTAAACAACCAAAGCTGATTTATCAAAAGAGCATTTATTTACTTATTTTTTTTATAGCGTAATGGTCTCTGACAAACTCCTTTCTTTATGCTGGGTGCTGGAGAGTGTGCTGGGTCTGGTCTTGCATTCGGAAAGTTAGAATGACGCCTCCTTCTCTGTTTTAATATATTTCACCTCTCTGAGGCAGACAGATCAGAAGCTCACAAGGAAAACCGATGCCCTTTCCCGCAGCGAAATTAACCAGAATCACGTGGAAAACAATCCAAGCCTTGTAGGAAAGGGGAGCCATTAAAATGTGCCCTGAGCAATGGGCTGCACCCAATCCTGAGCCCGGCTCACTCGGTGGCAGCAGACAGGGGCTGCTCCCCGGCTCGGAGGGAGCCTTGTTGTAGTGCCACAATTAAAATCAGCTCCTCTGCCAAAAAATAAAAGGGAGGAGGGAAGAAGGAGAACATCAAAGACAGATTGAAATGTGTAGTTAGTAATAAGAGTGGTCTCCTCTTGAACCAAAGCCTGCAGCGATGCACGGCCCCCTTGTTAATGAGAAATTTTGACCTCTGGTTTGTAAGTTAAACTTGTAATCCCAGCTAATGAAGTAAATCATTTCCAACTTGAGTCTGTTGTTCCCCGTCTGCTCTGCACACTGGGTCTGAGAGTGAGAATCCAGGTCCACACACACGAATTGAGGGGAAATATAATTATTCGGTGACTGCCTGTTTCTTGCATGTTGGGGATGAGCTTGCGGTAATGATGCAGGCATGTATTGTGGACTGATGCACTATTTTATCATATCCCATGTGTTGATAACAGAGAGAGACCACTAGACGCTGGGTTAAACGGCAGGAATGAATGACACTGTGCAGGGAGGTAAGCCCGGGACCCTACACATTGCATTTCTTCATTTGTCTAACAAATAGAAGCAGGCCTTACTCAGCTCCATGCCAACGATCTAGCACCAGCTCAGTGCTTTGCATATGGTAGAAGGAGATGCATATTTGCTGAAGAAATGCTGCTGACTGAAGGAAGGACTATTTGGGTGCTTTGGGGCTGGGAGGGAAGAAAGTGTGGCTAAGGAAAGTGAGTCCAAGAAAAGCAGGGCTGAAGGGTCGAGCTGGCTTCTGGAAGCACTGAGACTTGATGGGGAGAAGAAAAGCCATTGTGTGAAACTGGATCCAGCTGGGCCGCTAAGGGGGCTTCCTTCTTACAGTGACAGATTATAGCTGAGAGAAAAGAGCAGAAAAAATTACCCTATTTTAATTGTGTGAGGGCCAAAAGTAGGTACTGTGTTTCTCTGAAAAATAAGACCTAACCGGAAAATAAAACCTAGCATGATTTTTCAGGATGACATCCCCTGAACATAAGCCCTAATGTGTCTTTTGGAGCAAAATTTAATATAAGACCCAGTCTTATTTTGGGGGAAACACGGTATTAGGCTGTTGTTTCGTCTGAAAGGGATTTCCTTGAGATGGCTGTTGACATTCTGTTTAACACTTGAAGAAGGCCCCTATTTTTATTTGATTCCATGACAGATCACATTCTATGTCTCTAAGCTAGTCTAAATTCTCTCAAGATTTTCCAGATTATTTTGTAAATTAGCTTCTGATCCGGCAATACTATTATTAACTTTCTGCCAGGAGACCACTCAGCCACACAGTATGGTGCCATCCTTGGGGCAGTTACCTAGGGGGTATGGGCTGTTTGGAGGTGAATCTTATCCCTCCCCACAGTGGAGGATACCTTTTCTGGAGCTCAGGCCACCACCCTCCAACCTAGGCTGACTTTACCGGTCGTGGGGAAGCGGCAGCCCCTCAAACCTGCTGGGACCACGAAGAACCAGTGGGAGTCCCCAAAGGGCAGGGACAGGCGTTGCCCACCCTCTCTGCATTCAAGATTTTTGTGACATAACCCCGCAATGGAAAGTCGCACTTGTTCAGAAAATGTGGGGAAACTGTCTGTTTCTTCCCCGGTCTCTTATGTTGGACATCCTGTCCCTCTCACATCCCTCGGTAGGTATCAGCCTGAAAGGTTTCAGAAACTTCTTCAAGCTCTCTGGGCATAAGAGGGGAGTTTAGGAAGGGGGAAGGGTTGTTTTTAAATCACTGGCTCCTGTTATTTCTGTTGAAAGGCACTCAGACATAGTGTCCTTGTGACTTTCTGGTTTTTCATTAGACAAAGCAAAGCATTTGGGGCATTTGTCCTGTTTCTATGACCTGCAGAGAGCTCTGGGGTGACTCTCCAGGCAGGAAAAGTCACTGACTGGTGTCTGAAATCTGAGGACGTCTGGGGCCCCAAGGCTGGGCATTTAGGTTTACTACAAACAACAGAATATTATACGTAAAGTGATTTGAATAATCCAATTTTTCCTCTAAATATGAGCATGTATGAAATGTTAATTTTGTCAACAAGTGGAGAAAATGCCACAGTGAATCTGTTCTCAGATACTATACCTGGTATGGAGAGAAGCCTGTCGAGTGCGGCTGTGAACACAATCATGGTTTATTAGCGGCACAGCCTTTTTCCTTTGTTTCTATTCATTTAATTCAAAGTGAAACAACTCAGCATGCAAAACTAAAATTAGCTAGAAAAAAAGGTGTAAGTGAATAAACAGGCAGATCCATTAGAGTCGATGGGTTATCGGATCCCTTGCCACTCCTCAGACAGCGGCCTATTAAAAGTGGTAATGTCCGCTGCTGGCAATGCCCCCGGCAAAGTAAGAAGGCCGAAGCAGGCCTATTTCACATGCATCAGACACAAGAATTAAATAGACCAATGTTCCCTAAAAGACTGAAGTACATCTCTTTCTGACGTTCATCTCAGGCAAAAATTCATTGATCTCAGTATGTCCCTTGGCAATTATAAAATATTAAATCCAAGTCACACTTTTCTAGTTGGCTTAATTTTTTCTCTTTTCACAGCTTTCTATTTGATCAATTTTAACAAGTTAGGAAGAGCATCTAATAATAAAAAGTGCAGAGTATAAAAGTTTGTTCTTTTGACATTCTTTCCTTTTAATTTTGTTTTGGGTTTGCATTAACTTTGTGTTATGTAAAATGACTTGAATGCTTTTTTAACAAACAGAAAGAACATGAGTGAGCCAGAAGGTTCTTTATTGGGAATGATATTCATTAGTAGGCATCCAATGTTAAGAACAGCCTGTTTTAAAGATGTTTTTTTAGCACATGCCCAAAAAGCCTTCTTATTGTTTTATAGTCATTAATGCTCCCATATTCCAAAATTATCATGTGGTTTGAGCTGGGAGTATCTAGTAGGGCTAGAGGTTTGAGTATGTTCCACTGAGATTTACAAAAGATGCATATTCCTTTCCCCATTTTTATGCATATGTAATTTTTTAGCGTTTGATGTTTGTTAATTCAGAATATAACATAAATGCTAGCAAAGACACACATGATAAAAATGCAGAATTTGGGGAGCCCATTTTCATTAGAATATCAATATGGGAATTCGTTGAGGGCAAACGTTGCAGAAGAGTGACTTTACTCTCCAAGTCTCATTGCCACAAACTGTGAAAGCATTCCCCCAAATTTATAAATTTATTTTTATCATATATAGAATCATTTTATGTGACATAAATTTTTCTGAAAGAAAATCTGTAATGATTTTCTCCCTACCTTTAGGTTTTCTTAGGGGAAGTTATTCATTAATTGTCTATTATTTTATTAAATACTTTTATATTATGTCATTCGATTCTTCCCGCAAACCCATGATGTCATGCTATTGTCTCCACTTTTCAGGTAAGGAGTAGAAGGGGCCCATGACCATCCAGCAACTTCCCTCTCTGGCCAGTCAGGCCACTCTTTTCGGAGTTTTGTACAGCAGGATCAGAAAGAAAAGGAGAGGGAGAGAGGTTCAGGGTGTGGGGGAGTGGCCTGAGGGACAGAGTTGAGGAGAGTGTAAAAGATGGGGTAACTGCACTACGCCGGGGAGAAGCAGGAGAGTGGGGACAGATTTCACAAGCAGCGTTATGATCTATGTATCTTCTTCAGACTGAGAAATGTCAGGCTTGAACTTGGCTTACTTTGAAATGACATTTAGGTTGGTGGATTGTCTGATACTGCCCTGAGACTGGACCACATAGGTGATGGCTTTAGAAGCACAGTGGTTGTTTTGCATGGCCAATTACACACCAATGTTTCAAAGATAATTCAAAATAGAACTGGAGCATGGGTGCAAGATGGCTCGTCAACTGGTGGCTTGTGGGCTCCTCATAGGTCTTGCCGGGGTCTCTAAAGGGGCCTCAGATGCAGAATTTTGTTCACAATCTCTTGGTGGCTGCGATTGTCATTGTCCTTCTTTTCCCGTTTTTCCTTTACGTTCATACCTCTTCTCCTTTCTCACCATGCAAGGATCATGAATTGCGTTTTCCTCTCTGAGAGGGCAAGGACTTGACTACTTGAGGAGATGACTGGTGCCCTAGGAGCCCAAACTATGCTGTGAGCATCTCTCATAGCTGTCCAAGCAACACACAGCCTGCTTGTGGGACCCTGAGCCCAGGGCCAGGAGGGTGTACAACCATGCTGGGCTCACCCACCTCTGGGTCTCCTATAGTGGTGTCCCCTCTCTGAGCCACCAGCCCTCTTTTGAGGTCTGTTCCTTCTCTGGGACCTCTTGTATCACTCAGCACCAAGAAGGTGTCTTGATAAAGAATAGATGTTTGGGAAAAATCTGTTGAACAGAAGGATGGATGGATGGATGGATGGACTGGAGGATGATTGAGAGTATCTCATAGACTCATGTCAGGACTGAAGATGCTGCCCCTCCAAAGAACACTGGTGTTTTTGAAAGACCTAAGACGGATGCTACACACAAAGAATTGTGACCCAAAATCGGGGTTTCTCAAGGCTGTGCCTCTGCCATCTGGAATGAGACTCACCTGAGCAGCCTGTTCATGGAGGCCCCTGAGCCCCACTCAAGACCTGCTCAATCAGAAATGTATCTCTGTAGTAGGCACTCCCGTATTTGAGAACCTCTGCATTTCTAAAGGTAGAATTTCAGGAGTTAGGATGCTGAGCTCCTGGAGATAGAGTAGAAACTCTTACCTGATCTCAGAGCTGAAACCTGTTTTCTGCACCACCTGCTGTCAGTGGGACAAAGGCAGCCCTACGTTCCAGTCCAGCCACCTGGACATGAGGTGCCTTCCCTCCCAGCCAACAGGCAGAAGCTGTGCTCTTACAGCCCTCACGCATCTCTCTCAGCAGCAAGCTTTCTCCTCAAGCCCTGGGATGAGGATCAGGGTGGACCTTTGCAGATTTGCTTTGTCTCCCACGCCGCCCACATTAAGCTCCTTAGGTCCCAGGAAGCTTATGTGATGAGAGGCCCCCAGTTCCTCTGGGACTATGGATCATGCATGCCTCAGGGTTACCTGCAAACTTGTCCAAGTTCCCCAAAGGAGGAAGCAGATGGAGCCTCAGTTATATCATCTGTAAAATGGGGATTAAAATAACACTTTCTTTGCCTCTCACTCAGAGGGCCGCTTGGTTGCTCCAGATATCTCATGTATGTGAGAGCCCTTTCAAGTTTTACAATATGCAAAGGCTCTGTACACATGTGCACATTTTAACCTTGAATCCTGAAGTATATCTGGAGTGATTTTCTTCCTCCATTGATGGAGCTAGGTCAAGCCTCTCCTCCTCCCCAGATCTGAACCTCTATGTGCTTTAGAGGGGAAAAGTGCCTCTTGCAGATTAGTGTACAGTGAAATTTGGCACAGACTCTGAGAGTTGCAGCATCTCCCCACATTCCTATTCTCCAGTTTAAATGTTTGAGTCTCTTGTTATATTAGGAATTTGCTCTGGTTTGTGGTCACTGCACCCAGTACCTGTAAAATACAGAAGTAGCCGGTGTCTACGAATTGGCTGGTTTGAGTGAGCATGTGTGTGTGTGTGTATAATGTATATTCGAGGTAGGCAAAACAGTTTACGTAGTCTCAACCTGTGTTAACATGATGTTCTTTCCAGAACATAACCTGTTTCTGAAAATTCCCAAATCTTTCCCTCTGAAACTCAGCAGTATTGTTATTAAAATTATTCTGTTTAAAGACCACTTTGGTGAACTTTATTTCCTTTTAACGACCTACTCGTTTGAAAGGTCATGGTGTTGAGTGGTGGGAGCAGTGACCTAAGAATAACCTTTTTCTGCTACCTGCAGTTCTGATCCGTGGTGTTAGCATTTGGAAATGCTTGTTTCCCTTTGAGTTTCAGCAGCTAAATAAGTTGCAGCCCCTTCAGCTATACTCATAAAAATTTGCTTCCAGACAACATGGTCCGTTTATTGTGTAATAATCGAAATGGCACTAAATTGCACTGATTGCCGAACACTTAGGAATTGTATTAACCTCTTAAGTGCTTAAGCGGTTTTACATCATCTCCCCACTCAGACGTGCAGCCCAAATGTGTTTTCTGTCACTATGCAGAAGTGGCTCTAGTCACGGTCTAGGGGCGGCGTTGGGATGGGGGGATGGGACTAAGTGTCCTCACGCCCAGGTCCTGCCCCACAGCAGACTGAACCCCGCTCGCCCCGTGCTAGCCAGAAGAAGACTCCTGCTTGGGCCTGTGACATAGACATAGGCTGTCCCTACATAGGCTGTCCCTAAGAGGCTAGATTGGCAGTCTTGGTCCACAAGGCCCCACTGCTGTCCCCTGGCTTCAGTGTGTTGTGTGTTTTATGACAGTTGGTTTAAGAATAGATTCTACAAAGACCTGAAGGGTAGCCTGCCTTTCTGCAGGAGCCACCACCTTTGAGAAGCTGCACCTAGTTTTGGGTGAGCCCTGGTGGCCCTGCAGGAGGCCGGGTTGCGGGGCTTTGGCGTCCCTGGGCTCTGCCCGGCCAGCCCCGGCTGCACAATTCCTCCGCACGCCAGGCCCGGGAAGGAAGAGTTAACCAGAAATGGAGCGGCGCTGCTCCGGGGCAGGCAGCCTCGCTGCAGAACAGAGCAGCGTTCGTGCAAAGGCAAGTCATTTCCCGAAACACTGCAGACACACGGCCTCGGGCAGCCTAAAACCTTTGGAGACCAAAATGGCTCGCAGGGGTTGGAAGTAATAAGGTGTTTTTCCCTTCTTTCTCCTTCACTGAAATTCTGCGAGGTTGCTCTGCATTACTGGGGAACAATGGTGCTGTTTTTGTGTTTTCTATGGGTATTAAGATCCATTATGCTGTGACATTTTTAAGATTGGTTATCCTGTAGTTTGGTGTTAAATTGAAGTTGTTTGTTTTGAATTTAATTCTTTCATTTTTCAAATGGCAAAAGGCAGCTCTGCGGTGCGGTGAGGCTGGCTCACTGAAGTGTGCCGGTGCTCTGGAGCAGATCTCTGCCATGCCTGGACCTGGGCAGACTTAGCCATGAAAGAACATGACCTAGTTCTCTATTGGAAAGTCTGTAAGAATCACTGGAGATGACTCTCAAAACTAGGAACTAGGGGTCGTCTCCATTGCATCTCGAGAGAGAAATAGGGTAGGAGCTGGTTCTGAACAGAATGTTACCCATCCAATCTGTTATGCCTAATGCAGCGCGCATACGATTATTACTACTCTGTTTACAACAGCAGCAAAATCAGCTTCCATTCAACAAATGACCCAGCAGCAGTGGGCCTGCCGCCTCCGAAATGACATCTGTTAACTCTTTGTCAAATGCCCTCTCGTTGTCCCTTTCTCCCAAACAGCTAGCTCCGTGGTTAATTACGACCTGAGCATATGACAGTCTTTCAGAGTGGAGAGAACTGCTTCGGGGCAGGGAGAAATCTAGCTCCAAGAAATTCTCTTCTCTCTCCCTTCAAAAAATAAAAACCATAGCAAATTGTTTGAAAATAAACATTCATTTGTAGCACCAGCCTTGGTTGTTGGAATATGTTTTGATTAAGCCCCAAGATTACAGGGTAACTGTATAGCATTGGGTCTAGAAGCCCAGCCCTTCATGGAAAAAAGAATCACATTAAATTCTCGTCAAACCATAAGGAAGTTTCCATCAGAGGAACATGGGCGGCCTCGATGCCTGTGAGCTGGGGACCTGGCCCATGTTAGTGTTGCTGTTATCAACTTCGTGAATGTTGAAAGGCAATTTCATCTTAATTGGTCATTGGAAATTGGAAAGACCAATCTGCTAAACCGAAATTTAGGCCCAGCCCCAATTAAGGAGGGCAAGTGACTTGTTTGTCCTGTTGTCTGAGGTTTGTGTGGGCTGGATTTCCTTCCAGGAGGTCCTGTGTTGTGGCTGGTTTCTGGTACTGGACTGGGGTTGCATCTGGAGACCTCCTTACTTTCACTTCCCGTGAGGTGAGCTCAAAGCTGCAGAGTCTAGGCCTTCACTTTGGGATCCACGCATTGGCTCAGAGCTGAACATGTGCAGATCAAGCATTCTGGACCTCTGTGTTCTCTGCCAGCTCATGGTCCCAGGTTCTTGCTAAGTGCCTCCATTGTGATTGCCTGCTAGCCTCTCTATGTGGGGTTCATGAAAGGACTGGCCAGGAGCTGGACTGAGCCACTCCCATAAAACCAGAAAACGCAGGCCTGGCCTGGACACCCGTCTTTGCAAAATCCAGAATGGAGTGCTGCCGTGCTTCAGGAGGAAGCCCCTGATAGCTGCATACTGGCTGTACAGCTGAACCCCTGTCCTGATTGAGGGGAGTACCTGGCAGCCTGGTCAATGCCAAAGCATTCCATAGGCTGCCTTTCTCTGCTTCTCTGCCTTTAGCAGAGGGGACCCTGAGAAGACTGCCCAGTCACAGACATGAACAAGGCCTATTCTCCAATCTGTGGACAGTAAATGGACTGACATTCTCAGAGACTATTTTCATTTCCTTTGCTGTTTTTGATAGAAATGCATTTTAGTACAATTCAAAAATCAGATTATGATCTGCTGTTCTTTCTAGAAGCATCCTTTGAGACACCACCCAGATGGGCTCTGAGGGCTAGCTGCTCCTAGCCCTTCCCAGCTGAGGGGTCTGTAAGGGTGAGAAGGGTCCCTGAGAGTCCCAGATGTAAGCTGCTTGTGTGAATACTCCAGTGCTACCTCAGACATGAATTTCCTCATCTGTGGGCATTTAAATGTGCCTTTGCTTAGAAATCAGGGCCAGACCAAGTGGACGGTAATGGTTAGAGAGAGTGACTCTGGAGGTGGCGAGCCTGGGGAAGGAGGATCTTTATTTCTGCATGGATTAATTCACCAAGATCTTGACTCATAAGCCACCAAAAGGGCCCTGGACCTTGAATCAAAGTCAGACATTTCGGCTCTGGCTTTCAGTGTTGTGTCTCCAATCCCTGTAGTGAATAAACATCTGTGTGAGTTCAGTTTTCTAATTTTTGGCAATCAGTTCCTCCAACTAATATAATTACATTCGAAGTAAGTTATGTGACAGGAGTAGAATTGGAAGAGAGTATTGAAATGAGCACGTTGGCTTTGTTCCCTGCTGGCTTTCTGCTGGCAAGAGACAAGTTTCCTAAACCACGCCTCACGTGCAGCCACACGTCTGGATGAGATCTTATGTGGTCTTGTGGCACATCGCACAGCCCCGGCCCTGGGGTATCTGTGGCTTTGGTCCTGCAGACGGCGTCTTTCCCATGTGATTGGATAATCTGCCTCCTGACACCCCTGCTTGCCTCAGAGTTTTGAGACATTCATCCTGAGAAAGGGAGTAGGAAGAGCTGATATTCTGGAGTCGAAGCCCTTATGCGCTGACCCCATCCCACCCCCTGCCCACCGGCCTCGTCGTCTTTCCGTCCCTTCAGCTGTGAGCAGTTGCAGGGAGAAGGCCATGGAAGCCACCTTCTGAGTCTCCTTTCCCAGGACACCCCCCTTCCTGCCTGCCCAGGACACAGGTGGAGTGGGGACTCATTTCAGCCAGGGCCCTGGGAGGTGGGTCAGGGTCAGTCCCGAGGCCAGAGCCCTTTCCTGCCATAGCCGCAGGGCTGAGGCTTTGGGTCTGGGACGCAGGACCTGAAGTTTCCTTTTAGATGCTGTCTTAGGGATGCACATGTGGGTTAAATTAGAGCAATATGTTTTTCTAACAGCATCTTGGCTGCAAAGTCAAGCAGATAAATGGAAACAAACCCAGCTCTATGTGAATGAAAAGGGGCTGCTGGGGGTGGGGAGACACTTCTCCCTGAAGCACCACAGGGCTGCCCGCCTGGGCTCTCCCCACCCTCCCTCCTCCCCCTGCAGCCTTGACCCCTCCTCACAGGACTCTTCCTGCCACTCCACACCCCTCACCAGGCCTGAGGTCTGGCCTGACTGGCTTCCTGCCTCTCCCCTTATGCTCTCTGTGCAGCCCCACCCCTTGCCCACGCTGTGCCCTCTGTCCAGGATCTCAAGTCCGTCTGGCACTGTGGTGAAGAATACAACATTCCAGAGTCACTGTGGACAGGTCACTTACCTATTTCACGTGCAGGTTCCTGTAAGGGTAGGACAGTATCTCCCTCACAGGGCTCAATGAAGGACTGAATGAGATAATCCATGTGAAGCCCTTGTCACAGTGCCTGGGACACAGAGAACATTTGTTGGGCAGTATGATCGTTGTTACTACTACCTGCCACCTCTCCAAACTCCACCCGGCCATTAGGGCCCAGTTCTGTGGTGGCAGCGCTGACCACGGCCTGTGGAAGGGATCGTCTTCTGTGGGACTCCTTCTGCACCACCTGGCTGCAGGTGGAGCAGGGAGCCCCCAGGGTAGGGCTTTGATGGGGTAGCAGCCGGGGCGAAGATGGCAGGTATTTAGGTAACACTTGTTGGTAGATTGTTTTGTGATTATGGGTTTTGTTGTTGGTTTTAAGGGAAGGAAGAATTGACCAAACTGTCCCACAAAGGCAATTTGCATCCATCACTCCTGGGCCTATTCACAGTTCCTTGTACAGGGCGGCTCCCACGGCTCCATAGGGAAACAGGTGGTAACGTCCTCGCAGTTGATACCTCATCAGGAACTAATTAGTCACTGATAACTCAAGAGTCCGGGAGTAGTGTATCGTATTTGTTTAAACCATTCTGCTTTGTAAACACTGTCATGAACTTGCACTAATGGAGCCCCTTCCTTGGATGAGAAGAGCGTCGGGGGAATCCCTCCTTCTCCATGGCCTTCCCCCCCCTCCCTGGTGCCCACTGGCTGTTTCCTCACCAGAAATGCTTCAGAAACCCTTGCTCATTGGCAAACCCCACTCATCTGACATCCCCCAACAGCTGTGATCTCCAAAAGGGCAGGGAAGGGGTTGTCCCTAAACCTGTCACCCCCACCACCCCCAAAGGCCAAGGCATCCAACACAGGTTTCATGAGAGGCAAGCGCTCAGTAAATCCTGAGTGACTGATACTATTTTGGAATGCCAAGCGATCACCAAGTACTTTTCTCATTCCATCGTTACTTTGTGATAAAGACTGAGGATGCCTCTCAGACGGGCAAATGGGCAGAAATCCTCCTCTCCTCTTGGTCCTCACAGCTCCGTAACTACACTTGTTTTCTAGACACGCCATGTTCTCCTTGAAGGCAGGGACTGCTTCCCACTCCTCGTGGTCGTCCTCTCAACACCTGGCTCACAGTAGGTGTTGCATAGGTAGATGCTGTGACTGAATGTGTAGAAGGAAACAGAGAGCACATGAGATAATAGAAAATATATATTGGTCTCTGACCCGGGTTCCTGGTACTGGGCTCCTGAAACCCTTGTAATTTCCTGGATAGGAGTGTCTTTTGGTCTAATAAAGCAACTCTGAGTGGGCTCCTGGAGGGAGGCTGGTCACCAGAAAGACTGATGACTACTGGATTGAAAATTAAAAACATTGTGTAGAATTAGTGTCACTATGTTAGCTTATCTGCACCAAAAGAAATGCCTTTCTTCTATTGATGTAATTGTCCCCCTTGCCTTTATCTCCTAGTCAGAACATTATTTGGGCTTCTGCCTGGATCAGTGCTTCCCGAATAGCTGCTCTTTTTGAATCTCAACAAAATGCTTGTTCCCTCTTCCTTTGGCCTTTTATTTTTAGGTTATCATTAATCAAACCCAAGGACGGAAGTTCTGATTTATACATGATCGGTCAGAAGCACAGGTGGCAACCTGGATTTGCCATTGGCATCTGAAGTGGGGTGGGGGCAGCCATGTGGGACTGAGCCCTTTACCTGTGGGACCTGGTACCATCTCCAGGTAGATTTGTCAGATAGTGTCAGAGTTGAGTTCAGTTGTAAGGCAGCCAGCTGGTGTGGCAGAATTGCTTGGTATGGGAAATCACCCCACATATTTGGTGACCAGAAGTGTCAGAAGGGAAGTGTTCTGTGTGAAAGTAAAGAAGAAAGACACAGGAGGAAGAAGCACTGAGTTATTTTTTTTCTCTAATACAGAGAAATAGAGGTTGCTAAGAAAATGACAGTGCAGGTTTATTTCACTTTTAGAATATTGTCACAAGAATCTGGTGTGAGTGTGAAAGAAAACAAGGGCTGTGTGACAGCCCCTCTGGGCAGTGACCTTCAATGAGGGTGGCCTGTAAGGAATAAATGCCCTCTCTCCTCCTTTCTCCTTCCAATCTTGAACGGGAGAATCCTGGGGGCTGCACCCAGTTGGAAGCCAGAAGCAAATGAGCCTATTAATGCGTCCCACACGGGCCAGGCTTGAGGGCAGAGAGCCAGGTGGAGAGGGAACTGCAAGGGCAAAAGGAACACATTTGGCTTTCGTGGGGAGGCAGAGAAGCGGCTCCCAGGTCTCAGCAGCATTCTCAGATCCAGACAAAAAGGGCCTTCATCTGCTTTGCTGAATCCTCTCCAGTTCAGATGCTGATGCTTTCTAAATTCCCCACAGAAGACGAAGACAGACTCGAGTAGGGTTGTGGTTAGAGACAAACCTCAGAGGTGTCCACCTCCCACCTTTCTACACCCCAGTCTCCAACAGGGACTCAGAAGTCACAGCAGGGCTCCATCTCCAGTGCTGGTTTGGGATTAGCCAGGTTACAGCAGTGTAGGAAGAAAGCAGCAGACCGCTCTTTTTTCTTTTAGGAAAAAAGAAGGTTACAACCCACAGGCTGCTCTTATATACATGTCCTTCATGGAGACAAAGGGCCGGTGGAAAATTAGGAAGTAGATTTTTCTGTTGTTGTTTTATTTATTTATTTTTAAAGGATTTGATGCCGATGTCTTAAGAATCTGAGTTTATATTAAAAATGTGAAATTGCCAAACCTCAAAGCAAATCCGTGGAGCCAAAGTAAGGGGAATGGTAGCCGAGAAGAAAAACCAAGGCGAGGCTGTGATGTGGGGTAGCGCTGGAGGCCCTGTGGGCTCGCTCATCTCGCATTCTGCCGTGCTCAGGTTGTGTGGGATCACAGCACTTTCCAGCGCTTGTTCGTATCTCTTGCCCCGGGTGAGGCGGTGGGGCTGCAGCAGCCCACACATTCAAAAGACCTGCGTTGCTGACAGAGAGCCTGGGTTGGGTCTCTGTTGGGAAGTCCTAGGATCTCGGAGACCTCTTATCTGCATGCAGTTTTCAGCGGTTCACCCCAACACTGCTCCCTTTTACCTTCACAACGTGGAGACCCCTTCTCAGGGTCCTGCTAAGCACCTCCCTTTCTGGACAGCATTTATCTTTTCGTAGCTTGCTTTTCCACCTCCTCCCCTTAAATACAAACGATGCCAAAAAAATGTATACACATTTTAAGAAAGGAAAACTGTATTAAAATTGTAACACTCGATATATACCGGTAACAAAAGACGAATGCAAGTCACGTTTGACGTCTGCAATTACAAGAGGTGCTCAAAGTGGTTACCATCAGCATCCAGACGCTGCTGATGACAGCGAACTACTGCTTGAGCAGCGTTGACCCAAAGCGTCCACTTGTATACATTTTTTTTGGCACGCCTAGTATATATTTAATATAAATTTAATAGAAGTATGTATATTTTAGATCTTGTCATATATATATGTTATTCATTTTAATTACTGAGTATATTCCAGTATATGACTATACTACCATTTATTTATCCATTGCTCAGTTAATGGAAATTTAGGATATTCCCACTTCGGGGCTAATAAACAACACTGAGCACATTTTAATGTCTCCTCATGCACCTAGCCTTCAGGATGTGGGGCACATGGCTAAATGAGAACCTGTCCAGCGATGGGGAAGGGCATCTTCAACGTTCCTAGCTCTTGCCAAATTCATCTCCAAATTGTTCAATGAAGATACACTTCCGCTGGCAGCACAAAACTATTTCCATTTCCCTGCATCTTTGCCAACAGTTGGTGTTATCAGATGATCGATCCCATTTTGCCATTCTTATTTATATTTCCTTGAAAATCTTTCACATGTTTATGGACTATTTAGTTTTTCTCACCTATGATTTGACTGGTGATATCCTGACCATATTTTATTAGATTATTTGTATTTTTCTTATTGATTTATAGCAGTTTGTGAAGTATGCTGGATCGTAAACTTTGGTTATATATATGGGTTGTGAATATCTTCTCTCAGCCTGGGGGTTGGTTTTTTTGTTTGTTTGTTTATTTGTTTTTAACACTAATGGTGATGTCTTTTGATATGCAGAAATTTCAGATTTTAATGTTGTTGAGTTCTCTTTCTCTCTTCGGGTCTATAATTTGACTATCTTACTCAAAAAATCATTCTCTACTCCCAATGACGTAAAAATATTGTATTTTTTTCTTCTTAATGCAAATTGATTGAGGCCTAATTTACACATAATGAAATGCACCCATTTTGAGTGAAAAGTCTGATTCATTTGACAAATGTATACAACCATGTAACCACATCCTTCCCCCAGAAGATATAGGACATTTCTATCCCCACCCCTGAAAGAATGTTCCCTCACCCCTGCCCAATCTGCCATCCTACCCGGCCCCAGGCAGTGACTAATCTGCTTTTTGTCACTATTGATGAGCTTTGCTTCTCCTAAATTTCATCTAAATGGAATCATGCCGCATACTCTTCTGGCTTTTTTTGACGAGCAGAATGCTTTTGAGATTCAATCATGTTATCACACCTCCTGGAGATCATACTTTTTATTGCTAAATAGTATTCTATTGTACCGATATATCATAATTTGTTTTTCCACCTATCTGTTCTTAGACATTTGGGTTATTTCCAGTTTGGGGCTGTTATGAACAAAGCTGCTATGATACTTGTGGACAAGTCTTGGTTGTATATATACTTTTTCCTTTCTCTTGGGTAACTATCTAGGTGTGGAATATCTGGGTCACACGGTGAGTATATGTTTAACATTGTAAAAATTGCTAAATTATTTGCAAAGTAGTTGAACCATGTTACACTTCTGAAATTTAGGAGAGTTCTAGTTGCTCCACCCAAACTTTGTATTTTCAGTCTTTTTCATTTTAGCCCATTTTTGTGGGTGATTAGTGGTATCTTATTGTGTTCTTAATTTACATTTCCCTAATGACTAATAATGTTGGACATCTACTCACGTTAACTTAAATAATTCAATTCAGTTCAATTCAATTCAATTCAATTCAATTCAATTCAATTCAATTCAATTCAATTCAATTAACGTGCTTCTTAACTTGTGCAATGTCTTTCAACTCTTTTGCCCATTTTAAAATTGGGTTGTTTGTCTTTTTATTACTGAGTCCTTTGTAAGATTATTAGACTAGTCCTTTGAAAGATATATGTATCAAGCATATCTTCTCTCAGTTTGTGTCTTGAAATTTTATTTTCTTAACAGTGGTTTTCAGAGAGCAGAAGTATTTTCATTTTGATAAGTCCAATTTATCAAAATTTTCCTTTATGAAAAGAAAATATGTATCTTGTCTAAGATATCTTTGCCTAGTTCAAATTCACAAAGATTTTCTCCTATATTTACTTCTGGAAGTTTTGTAATTTTGTATTTTACATTTAGGTGTACTAATCCATTTCAAGTTAACTTTTGTGTAAGTTGTGAGGTAAATGTTGAAGTTCATTTTTTCCATATGGATGTTCAATTGTTCTGGTACCATTTGTTGTAAAGACTATCGTTTTCCCAATCAAATAACCTTAGCACCTGTGCCAAAAATCAAATAACCATGTAAATGTGGGTTTATTTATGGACCTCTAATCGGATCTAGATTTCAGAATCTATAACCACTGACCTATGTCTATCCTGACACCAATATCACATTGTCTTGATTGCTATAGCTTTATTGATAAAAGTTAGTTATAAGTCCTTCAATTTTTGTCTTCTTTTCTCAACATTATTTTGGATGTTCTAAGATTTTATATTTCCATATAAATTTTAGAATTAACTTGTCAATTTCAACTGAAACACAAAAAGCCTACTGACATTTTGACTGGGATTGTTTTAAATCTGTAGATCTAGTTGGAGAGAATTGATATTTTGGCAATATTGTCTTCAATCTGTGAACATGGAATATGTCTCCACTTACTTAAATCTTCTTTAATTTGTCTCAACAACGTGTTGTAGTTTTAAATGTAATAATCTTGCATGTCTCTTGTTAAATTTTTCCTATATAATTTAATGGTTTTAGATGCTATCATACATTTCTAAAATTCTCTTTTCAATTGTTTGTTGCTAGAGAAAAATCTGTTTTTTTATATTGAAATTGTACCCTGAGGCTTTACTAAATATACTTATTATTTCTGATAGGCTTTTGGACATTCCTTATGGTTCTTTGTGTCATGTCATCTTGGAAGAAAGAAAAAATTTTTTCTTCCTATACAATCTGTATATTTAAAACTTTTCATTTACTTGTCTTACTGCATTGGCTGGGCTATTCAGTACAAGGTTGTGGTGAGAGATCATTCCTGATCTTAGGATGAAAGCATTCAATTTTTTATGATTAAGTGTGATGCTAGCTGTAGCTTCTTCATAAATGCCCTTTATTGGGTTGAAGAAGTTCTTTTCTTGACCTAGTTTGCTGAACATTTTATTTTTCATGAATGAATGATGATTTTTTTAAATGCTTCTTTTTTTTTAATCAAGGTCTTTTTTATCAAGATCATCATATGGATTGTTCTTTTATTCTGTCAATATAGTGAATTACATAGTTGATTTTGAAATGTTAAACCAATTTTGCATTCCTGGGGAAAACCTGATTTGGTGAGCTATTGGTGGAATTAATTTGCTAATATTTTGTTGAAGATTTATACACCTATGTAAATGAGGTATGTTAGTCTGGAGTTTTCTTTTCTCGTGTCTTTTTCTGGTTTCATTATCAGATCAATATTGGCCATAAAATGAATTGGAAGTGTTCTTTCCTTCTCTGTATCCTGAAATAATTTATGTGTGTTTATGAGTGATTTCTTCCTTAAGTGTTTGATAAAAGACCCCAGTGAAGCCATTTTCACCTTGGCCTGGAATTTTCTTTGTCAAAAGTTTTTTAAATTATTAATTAACTAAAATTTCAAAAACAGATGGAGGACTATTCAGACTTTCTGTTTCTGAGTCAGTTTGCACTGTTTCGGTGCACTCAACTCCATATTAGCTGTGTACAAATAATGTAGTGTGTTGCATTTCCTTTACTATTAAGGTCAAGATATTTTTTAATTTTCTGAGTTCTTGACTCATGGATTATTTAAAACTGTATTGTTTTTTTTATTTTCATTTTTTAAATTTTATTGGGGAATATTGGGGAACAGTGTTTTTCTCCAGGACCCATCAGCTCCAACTTGCTGTCCTTCAATTTTGTTGTGGAGGGTGCAGCTCAGCTCCAAATCCAGTCACCATTTTCAATCTTTAGTTGCAGGGGGCACCAGCCCATGCGGGAATTGAACCGGCGACCTTGTTCTTGAGAACCCACAGTCTAACCAACTGAACCATCCAGCCGCCCCTCCAGAAGCTCAGCGGCAGCTCGTTGTCTTCAATCTAGTTGTGGAGGGCTCAGCTCACTGGCCTGTGTGGGAATCGAACTGGCAACCCTGTTGTTCAGAGCTCACACTCTAACCAACTGAGCCATCCAGGCACCCAAAACTGTATTGTTTAATTTCCAAATATTGGGGGATTTAATAGATAGCTTACTGTTATTGATTCTTAATTTAAAATTTTGTGATCAGAAAATGTACTCTATGATTTCAATCCTTTAAATTTATTAAGATGTGTTATGTATTCTCCATTTCTGACTTTTTTTTAAAAAATGTTTTCTATCTCCCTTTTCATGTCCCTATCTCTTTAGCGGGTCTCTGGTGCCTGCTGAGTCTTTTCTGCCACTGGCTGTGTCTTTTGTGAAGCTAGTTGGGTGGTGGTGTGGTATAGTCTGAAGCTGGCCACCAGGTGTGTTGATTCTGGGGTCTCTTGGGAGGGACTCCGGTGCAGGCCCGGGTCAGCAGCTGCCTGACCCTGGGCCACCTGGTAGGAGCTACAAAGTGATCTGCAGTTGGTAGCTTCCTGTGCTGAGATTGGAGGCACCTGGTAGAGGCTATTGCCACTAGTGCTGGGAGCCGCTTAGTGAACTGAGACGAATTGCCACTAGTGCTGGAAGCTGCTTAACAAGAGGTACAGGACACACACCGAGGCCAGCCGCTGCTTGTTTGAGGTTCATGGACCTTTGAGAGGTTTTAGGAAAGTACACAGTACGGTTCAAAGCTGGCAGCTTGTGAGGAACAGCAGCTAAACAGGATGGGGCGAGCAGTGTTAGCCATATTGGTGGAGACTCAGCTATGGTGCTATCTTTCACCTGATGGCTAGGCTGGGGGAGGGCTCAACAAAGAAACAATGGTAACTGCCAGCACTTCTGCTGGAAGAGAGATGCCCCTCTAGCTCTTTCCCTGAAGCCAGATAATTCATTTCCCCCCTGCATGTCCCTGGTGCTTTTTGAACTGCTATCCCTTCTCCAGAGCTTGGATGAGTGTTTGTGAGTAAGTCTGTGTGTGGGCCCTTTAAGAGGATGCCTGGGTCTGCCGCAGCCCTCCATCTCACCTGGATGGAATCCTTGCAGATTTTCACAGCCAGCTGATGTGGGTGCTCTGGGCTGAGGAGCCCGGTGTGGGGCTGGGACCCCTCACTCCTCAGGGGGTACGTCACAGCCAAGCTATCCCTCCCAATTCTTAACTGCCACACATCAGTGTAGGACCAGTCCCTTTTGCATCTCTTCCCCTCCTACCAGTCTTGCTTGATGTGGTTTCTTCTTTATATCCTTAGTTACAGGACTTCTGTTCAGCTAGTCTTCAGGTGGTTCTCAAGAGTGGTTGTTCTATAATACAGTTGTAATTTTGATCTGGTCGTGGGAGGAGGCGAGTGCAATGTTCACCTACTGTGCCATCTTGACCAAAAGTTCTCAATGTGGTTTTCACTGGCATTTCTCTAACAGCTAATGATGTGGAACAGTGTGGGGACAGAGTCCCAGAGAGCAGTTTCTAGTCTCTCAGCCTCACGTGGAAAGGTGCTGGCTTGGGTGGTAGATGGTCATCAGCTGTGACTAGTTGGCCATCAGCTGTTACCAATTAGCCATTAGCTACTGATATAACTGCTGTGGCTAAGCTAGCAAGCGCGGATTGCAGTTAGCACGGTGAATTGCAGTTAGCAAGTGGGGTCGGTTGGCAGAGAAGCAGACGGTGGACTGTGGATCGTGTGGCTCCTGCTTCCTTTGTCTCCAACCCAGCCACCAGCAAGACTATAGTGGTATGATTCCCCTATCTATGGCTCCATTAGTGTTTCTTTTTGGCCTCACCATATCCTGCGTTCTTATGTGGGGAACATTCTTATGTGGGGAATGGGACCAGAGACCCTGCATGACACCCTGCATGACAAAAATCTTTTCATGTGCTTATTTGCCATCTGTATCCTCGTCAGTGAAATGATTGTATAGGTTTATTGCCTATTTTCTTATTGGATTGTTTGAGGTTTTTTTTTACTGTTGAGTTTTGAGGGTTCTTTATATATATTCTAGATACAAGTCCTTTGTCAGATATGTGATTTGCAAATATTTCCTCCCAGTCTGTAATTTTGCCTTTTCATCCTGAGTCTTATGCAGAACAAACCTTTTTATTTTAATTTTGATGAGGTATAGTTTATCAAATTTTCCTTTTATGGATCATGCTTTCAATGTCAATCTCAGAACTCTTTGCTCAGTCCTAGATCCTGAACATTCCTCCCTATGTTTTTTCTAGACATTGCATACGTTTACATTATACACGTAAGTCCATGAGCCATTTTGAATTAATTTTTGTTTAAGGTATGAAGCTTAGGTTGAGGTTCAGTTTTTTGCTTATGAATGTACAATTGCTCCAGCACCATTTATTGAAAAGCTCTCCCTCATCCACTGAATTGCTTTGGCTCCTTTGTCAAATGTTAATTGGACATATTTGTGTAGAATTGTTTTTGTGTTCTCTATTCTGCTCCACTATTTGTCTATCCCTCTGCCCACATTATCTTAATTAATGTAGCTATGCATATGTAATGAACCTATGTAATGTCAGGGAGAACGTTTCCTCCCACTGTATTCTTCTTTTTCCAAAATTGTTTTGACCAAGCTAGGGCCTGGGTCTTTCCACATAAATTTTAGAACTTGTGTATATCTATTAAAAAAAATCTTACTGTGAATTTGATAAGAATTGCATAAAACCTATAGGCCATTTGAGGGAGACTTGGCATCTTTACTATGTTGAGTCTTCCAATCAATGAACACAGTATGTCTCTACAAGTTTTTAGGTCTTTGATTTCTTTCATCAGCATTTTGTCATTTTTTTCATATTCATATCCTCTTTTTTTTTAATTGAGGTATGTTTCACATAACAGCATTTTGTAATTTTCATCATGCAGACCCTGTACATGTTTTGTTGGATTTATACTTAAGTATTTAATTTTCTTTGGAGCAATTTTAAATGGCATTGCATTTTTGTACTTTGGTTTCCACTTCGTTGTCATGCAACTGATTTTTGCATGTTGATTTTGTATCCTGCAACCTTACAGAACTCACTTACTAGTTCTAGGAGTTTTTTAAAAATTCTTTGGGATTTTACTTATAGGCAACATGTCATCTGAAAATAGAAACCATTTAATCCTTTCATTCCAATTGCTATGCCTTTTATTTCTTTTCCTTGTCTTATTGCAGTGGCTAGAACTTCCAGTATTTTGTTGAATAGAGTGGTAAGAATGGAAATACTTATCCTGTTTCTGACCTTGGAGGGAAAGCATTTGATTTTTCACTATTAAGTATAATGTGAGCTATAGGTTTTTTGTAGATGCTCTTTATGAAATTGAAGAAGTACCCCTATGTTCCTACTGTACCAAGAGTGGTCATCATAGATGGCTGTTGAATTTTGTCGAATGCTCAATTTATGTCAATTGATATGTTCATATGATTTTTCTTTTTTTTAGTCTGTTGAGATGAATTGGTTGGTTTTCAAATAGTGAGCCAATCTTGCATATTTGGAATAAATCCCACTTGGTTATTGTGTATTAGTCTTTTTATACATTGCTGGATTCAATTTTCTAAAATTTTTGTTGAGGATTTTCGTATCTAAGTTCATGAGAGCTATTGGTCTGTAGTTTTCTTTTTTGTCAGGATTTGGTATCAAGGTAGTACTGGCCTGAATAAAATGAGTTGAGAAGAGTTCTGTCTTCTGTTTTCTATGTAGAATTGGTGTTTATGAATATTTTGAAACATTCTTTTTTGAATGTTTTGTAAAATTCTTTAATGGACCATCAGGGCCTGGATATTTCTTTTTCAAGAGCTTTTAAATTACAAATTTAAAAGTTATAGACATATTTAGATTATCTATTTTGTTTTAGCTAAATTTTGTAGTTTTCAAGTAATTGGTCCATTTCTTCTAAGTTGTTGAATTTATGAGTGTAAAGTTATCATAGTATTCCATTATTATCTATTTAATGGCTACAGGATCTATTGTAACATTCCCTGTTTCATTCTTGATATTAGTGATGTGTGTCTTCTCCCTTTTTATCTTTGCCAGTCTTGCTAAAGGTTTATCAATTTTTAAAAATATTTTTGAAGTACCAGATTTTAGTTTAATTTTCTCTATTGGTTTCCTGTTTTAAATTTTATTGATTGTGCTCTTATTTTCTTCCTTCTGCTTGCATTGGGTTTATTTTCCTCTTATTTTTCTAAATTCTTTATATGGAAGCTTAAATGATTGATTTAAGACTTTTCCTTTTTTCTAATGTAACTGTTTAATGCTATAAATTTCCATCTCATCACTTCTTTAGCTGCATATCACAAATTTTGACATGTTGTGTTTTCATTTCACTCAGCGATATGTTTTTTAAAGTTTCTTTTGAGACTTCCTCTTTGACCTATGGATCATTTGGAAGTAAGCATGTTGTTTAATTTCAAAGTGTTTGGAGATTTTCTTGTCTTTCTGTTATTGATTTCTAGTTTGATTCCATTGTGATCAGAGAACATACTCTGTATGATTTCAATTTTTAAAAAACTTTTAAGGTATATTTTATTACCCAAGATATGATCTATGTTGGTGAATGTTTCATGGGCACTTGAAAATAATGTGTTCTGCTATTGTTGGGTGAATAATCTATAAATGTCAATTAGATCCTGTTGGTTGATAGTTTTGTTTAGTTCTTCTGTATCTTTGCTGATTTTCTGCCTAGTGTGTTAATCAGTTACTGAGAGTGAGGTGTTAAAGTCCCCAGATATAATTGTGAATTTTTCTATTTCTCCTTTCAACTCTATCAGTTTTTGCTTCATGTATTTTGAAACTCTGTTGTTTGGTGCACACAATTAAGGCTAGCTAGGTCATCTTGGTGGATTGATCCTTTTATCATTTACTAATGTCCTTATTTGTGCCTAGAAATTTTCTTTGATTTAAAGTCTACTTTATCTGATATTAATATAGTCACTCCTATTTTATAAAAAAATGTTTGCATGATATATCTTGTCTATCTTTTTATTTATTTAATTGAGACATAATAGACATTTAACAATATATTAGTTTCAGGTGTACAATATAATGATTTGATATTTAGTATATATTGCAAAACGATCATCACAATAAGTTTTGTTAACACCCATCACCACACATATTTACAATTTTTTCTTGTGATGAGAACTCTTAGCAACTTTGAAATATACCATACAGTATTATTAACTATAGTAACCATGCTGTACATTGCATCTCTAGGACTTACTTATTTTATAACTGGAAGTTTATACCTTTTGACCCCCTTCATCCATTTTACCCCTTCCCACCCCATGGTTGCTCTGGCACCCATGAATCTGTTCTTTATATTTGTGAGTTTGGTATGGTTTGTTTTTAGATTCCACATGTGAGCTCATATGCTATTTGTCTTTTTCTGTCTGACTTAATGCTCTTAGCATAATGCCCTCAAGGTCCATCCATGCTGTCACAAATGGAAGGATTTCCTTTTGTTTTTATGGCTGAATGATATTTTATTGTATATACCACACTTTCTTTATCTGTTCATTCATCAATGAGCACTTAGGTTGCTTCCACGTCTTGGCTAGCGTAAATAATACCACTATGCACATTGGGGTACATATCTTTTCAAATTAGTGTTTTCATTTCCTTCAGATAAATTCCCAGAAGTATAATTGCTGGATTGTATGATAGTTCTATTTTTAATTTTTTGAGGAACCTCCATACTGCTTTCCATAGTGGCTTCACCAATTTACGTTCCCACCAGTGGTGCACAAGGGTTACTTTATTTCCACATCCACACCAACACTTATTTCTTGTTTTTTGTTTTTTTTTTTTTTTTATAATAACCAGTCTAACAGATATAAAGTGATACATCATTGTGGGTTTGATTTGCATTTCCCTCATGGTTAGTAATGTTGAACACCTTTTTATATACCTATTGGCCATCTGTATGTCTTTTTTTGGGAAAATGTCCATTCAGATCCTCTGCCCATTTTTTAATTGAATTGTTTGCTTTTTTGCTATTGAGATGTATTAATTCTTTATATATCTTAGGTATTAACCCTTTATCAGATATATGATTGGCAAATATTTTCATTTTCTCAGTGTTTTCCTTTGCTGTGCCTTTTAGTTTGATGTATTCCCACTTGTTTATTTTTACTTTTGTTGCCTTTGCTTTTGGTGTTAAATCCAAAAATTTATGCCAATTTTTTAAACAAAATAATATTTGGGTGGTGTATGTTTTCCATCCTTTTATTATTTTTAATGTCTCTATGTTATTATTTTGAAGTGACTTTCTTGTAGACTACCTCCCTGGGTTGTGGAATTTTTTTCTTTTTTTTACACATTCTGATGATCTCTGTCTTTTAATTTGTGAATTTAGAACATTTATTTTTAAAGTACTTATCAATATGTTAGAGTTTAAGTCTATCATTTTATTACTTGTTTTCCGTTTGTCACCTCTGATTCTTATTCTGTTTCTTTTTTCTTGCCTTCTGGTGGGTTATTTGGGCAAGTTTATCTTCATTTTTATTTCTTTATGATTTTTTTGAGTATATTGCATTGTATAGTTCTTTTATTGGTTGTTCTAGGTATTACCATATAAATATGTAACTTTTTTCAGTGTTAAAGTTTGACCATTTCAAGTAAAATGTAGAAATTATACTTCCATTTAGATCCTTTTAGTATCCCCATTTTTAAAACAAAATTTTCTTAAGTATTTTCTTAATATACATTGAATGTCACATGAGATAGTATTATAAATTCTGCTTCAACCACACAATATGATTAAAGAAATTCATGAGGTAAACTATAGTCTATTGCACTTACTTGTATTTTTACCCATTCCATAGTTTTGTGGTTTTTTTGTTTGTATTTTTTTCTTTTCTGAATGTTGCAGCCTTCTTCTGTTAATTTCTTTCTGTTTGGAGAGCTTCCTCTAAGGATAGATCTGCAAGCAACAAATTCTCTTAGTTTTCCTTTGTCTGAGAATTACTTTAATTTCTCTTCATTCCTAAAGGATAGTTTCTCTGGACAGAGGATTTGTAGTTGACAATTCTTTTCTTTAAGTGCTTGAAAAATGTTGTGCCACTTCCTTCTGGCCTCTATGGTTTCAGATGAGAAATTCACTGTCATTCAAGTTGATGTTCCTTCTCAGATAATGTTGTTTCTCTCTGGCTGTTTTTAAGATGCTTTTCTTGTATTTAATTTTTGGAAATTTGATTATGAAATACCTTGGTGTAGATTTTTTTTAGTATTTCTTCACATACTTTTTCAGTTCCATAGTTCTTCTCCTCTAGGACTCTGATTATATGAATGTTACATCTTTTGTTATTGTTCCACACAACTCTGAGGCTCTGTTATTTTTTTTCAGTCTATTTCCTGTTGTTTAGGTTGAGTAAATCCTTTTGATTTGTCTTCAAGTTCATTGTTTCCATCCTCTGTCATCTCTGTTCTACTATTAAGTCTATCTAGCAAGGTTTTTTGTTGTGGTGGTTTTTACTTTTATAATTTCCATTTGGTTCTTTTTTATTACTATTTTTTTGCTACAATTTAAATATTTTTTTCATTTGTTTCAAGAGAATTTGTAAGTGTTTGTTGAAGCATTTTTATGATACTACTTTAAAATTCTTGTCAGGTAATTCCAACATTTGATTTATCCAGGTATCGGAGTCAGTTGTCTTTTCTCAAATTGTGGTTCTTTGGAATGATGAATGATTTTCGATTGTATCCTGAACATCTTGGTTGTTATGTTAAGACACCCTTGACCTATTTAAATCTGTTTTAGCTGGCAGTTGTTCTGTTTAGGTTCAGTACATAGGTTCTGGCATACAGTTATAGGCATTAGTTTTAGTGACAGTTTGGTAATCAGAACCCTTTCACTGTGATTCTTGTCTTCTAGCTTCATTCTCCTAGCACGGCTGGGGCTACTGCTCAGTGTCTGTTGGTGTCATTCCCAAGGACACTTGGTGTTGCTGAGCCATCCTCTAGGTGGAGGGTTGGGATAGGGGACAGAAGCTGTTGGACCTGGGTCTTTTTATACCTAGGTGGAGTGCAGGTAGAAACATGGCTCCGCTGATGCTATACCTGCTGGTAGACCAGCCCACGAAAACATACTCTTTTTGTACAACTGCTGCAGGTTGTACAACCTGCAAGTGCCTGTGTCATAGAATAGGCACTGGGGGCTCCCCACGAAGCCTCTTTTGAGCTTTTCCTTACTTGTCCTTTGTTCAGAGAGAGCAGGCTTTCTTTGTCTTTTTTTCTAATACCTGTTGGCAGTTCTGGGTTCTAGGAATCTTCACCACCTAGTCCCGGGTATATGAGAGATATAAAAGAAAATTTTTGGAAACTCACTACATGGTTATTCCTCAAGTCCCAAGTTTCCAAGCTAATCCACTTTCTTCTTTACAGCTTTAAGAATCTTTTCATCATTATCTGTTAAATAATTTCCAGGATATTTATGTTGCATTTTGAGGGCATTGTTGAAAGCACCTTTTCTTTATCACATTGGTAAGGGTGGGTTTCCTGCCCTGGGTTGCGGGGATGGTTGAATTCACAGCCACCAAGACTGGGCAAATAAGATTTAAAGCATTTTAATAGTCACATATATTCATAGCTCAGGGGAGAATACCACATGTCACATAGGGTCACATGAAGGTTGCACTCAGGACACAGTGAACAAGCAGGAGCTGTGGGAGATAGACTAGTAGTATCAAGAGGGTGGAGTGCACCCTGATTTCCACAGGAGGACATGATTAGCTTGTTTGAATAATTCCATGGGCTAGTAGGGTACTGAAACCTGATACAGTGTGTTTGCCTGGCCCCTTTGATAAGGAGGGTTGTTTGGCTAGGGGAACGTATTTGTGGGAGCAGAATGAGGAGGAAACTTGCATTGGATCATTCAAGGGCCTCCTGATTTTACCAGCTATCAAGGCAGCACAGGATAATGAGCCTTACTACACAGGGACAAGTGGGAAAAGTATCACCTATCTCCAGAACTGGAACTCAAGTTTTATTTTTAAGAGAACTTTGGGTTTTTTTACCCACTTCTTCTGCCTCCCCCGTCCCTCCATACACAGTCCGGTTCAAGCCTTTGTTTCTCAGTCTAGTTGTGTGGACACAGCTCCCTGGCCCATGCTGGTATCAGCCTGCGCTCACCCCCACCACCATCCCCACCCTCCGCTGAGGCAGTCGGTTGCCAGTCGTTGGTTGGCCACTCACAGCAGCTCATGGCAGCTCTCTTCCGCTGCCGGCCAATCACGCTGGCCACTGCCCACTCATGGCAGCACACAGCAGCCCATGGCAGCACATAGCAGCTCACAGCAGCTCACGGTTGCTCAGGGCAGGCTACGCCAATCTCCCGCTGCTCACAGCTGCCCAGCTCCAGGGAGAGCTGTTGTTCACAATCTTAGCTGTACAGGGTTCAGCTCACTGGCCCATGTGGGAATCGAACTGGCGACCATGGGCGTTAGGAGCATGGCGCTCTAACCACCTGAGCCACCAGGCCGGCCCAAATCCAGGTTTTTTTGATATAAAACTTTACTTCTTCAGATCTTCTATTAAAATTGTGGGAATCTTCTTAGACCATCATCATGAATCTTGAGCACACCATATGCAGCTTGAGATGATTTAGAAAGTGCAACTTAAATTGTTTTCCATGAAATATTTTAATTGAAAAGGACTGTAACCTGGGGCTGCTGGTTAGCTCGGTTGGTTAGAGCACAATGCTTGTAACACCAGGCTTGCCATTTGGATCCCCTGCATGGGCCAGTGTGAGCTGCGCCCTCCACAACTAGATTGAAACAACTATTTGACTTGGAGCTGATGGGTCCTGGAAAAACACACTAAAGTAATAAATAAAAGTTAAAAAAAGAAAAGAAAAGGAATATAACCATATTATAGATAATTAGGGAAATATGGAAAAGAAGAAAGACCTTCGTAATTTTAACCGACAACCACACCAATTATAATTTTAGTATAATTTCTAGTCTTTTTTCCCCCACACAAAATGTAAAACTGTAACTATAGAATATATATAGTTTGTTAATCTGCTTCTTGTATTTGATGTTTTATCAGAGTTTTTCCTCTCTCTCTTTCTTTCCTGAACAATTCAGACCAAAATTTAGTAGGTGGAGCTGAGCAAGGGGGGAAGCGTTGATGATCCAAAGTAGAATTTGTACCCTGAGAGGTGAGGAGGACATCTGTACAGGAGAGCAGTGCGGGGTGAGAGTGTCTGAACCCAGGATGGGTGAGGGGAGCATCTGTGCAGGGGTGTGGGTGACCTAACACATGTCTCAGAACCCAAGCAGGATGAGGAAGGTGTCTGAGAGTTTGGAGGGAGGGAAGTGAGTAGATATTTTAAGGCTATGGGGCCATGTTTCTCACTGTTGGAAAAGAGAGTTAAGTATATGAAAAGGGAGAACATTAGACTGAAACGTGGTGTTAAATTGGAATTGAAAGCATTTGTGAGAAATCATGATTTTCTCTTAGAAATAGAATTAATATGCATAAAAGCATGAGTACATATATACAAATGTTCCCTGGCACTGTCCTCTGAGAAGTTCTAGGAGAAGTGACACCCCAATCTTGGTTTTTAGATATTATTTTCCATTAACAGGAACCAGGGTTCCTTTTAATGCAGGAAGGGCTGGAGCAGAGGAAATACAAGATGAGCTTGAAATGGCTTGTTGTGCCAGGAAGCAAGGAGATACTCAAAAAATGATGAGGACATGTAAAAAGAACATTAAAGCCAGCATAAAGGGGCCAAATCGGGGACAATTGGGGCACCCAAATAAATAATGAAAGTAACAGATTATAACCTACTGAATAGAATACAAATGAGTGAGTAGGAAGTCACCGATGTAAACATGAATAGATGAAAAATTTGATGAGGGTCAAAGTTTTACGTAGTTTCAAAGTAGCTACCCACAAAGTACTAATTAATTACAAAAAGGAAAGGAGTAACTTTGTGGAGGGGGCGTGTGGTAGCCACCACCATAATCTAGTGATCAAAGTGAACGTTATCAGCAATGGAACAAACAGAAACCATGTGCCACCTGATAGGATGCAATGAGAAGAACAGGAATACCCTTCTGGGATATTCCTGCCAAAGATGCATAACCAGAATCTTTTTTGAAAATTGACGTGAAATTCACATAGCATAAATATAACCATTTAAAAGTGAGCAATTCATGCCAATTGGTACATCCATAATGTTGTGCAACCAGCTCCTCTATCTAGTTCCAAAATATTTTCATTACTCCAAAATAAGACCCTATACCCATTAAGCAGTTACTCCCCGTGACCCCTTCCCCCAAGCCCCTGGCAGTCACTAACCTGCTTTTTGTCTATGGGTTTACCGATTCTAGATATTTCATATAAATAGAATCATACAATGTGTGACCTTTTGTGTCTGGATTCTTTCACTTTACGTAATGCTTTTGAAGTTCATCCAGGTTGTAGCATGTATCAGTCCTCGTTCCTTTTTATGGCTGAACAATATTTCATTGTATAGTTATACCACATTTTGTTTATCTAGTCATCCACTGATGGACATTTAGGTTTTTACCTGTTGGCTATTGTAAATGGTGCTGCTGTGAATGCTTGTGTATAAGTTTTTGTTGGGTCACCTCTTTTCAATTCCTTTGGTATATGAGTTCCCACATGGGCCAGTGGGCTCTCAACCACAAGGTTGCTGGTTCAATTCCTCGAATCCCGCAAGGGAGGGTGGGCTGCACCCCCTGCAACTAAGATTGAACACGGCACCTTGAACTGAGCTGCCTCCGGGATGGCTCAGTTGGTTGGAGCGCGGGCTCTCAACCACAAGGTTGCAATGGCACCCTCCACAACTAAGATTGAAAGGACAACAACTTGACTTGGAAAAAAGTCCTGGAAATACAAACTGTTCCCCAATAAAGTCCTGTTCCCCTTCCCCAATAAAAGTCTTTTAAAAAAAAAATAGTTTTATATGGGACTTGCAACTTTTGTGTAAATTTGGGATTGTTTCAAAATGAAACAAAATTAATGAAAAATACTTGCTCAGTTGTCTCTCAAGAGTTATCCCTATTTGTTTCCAGTTTTCTCCTGTTCTCTCTTGGATATTCTCCATGTAGATTCTTGCCTCCTCATTCCACTTGATAGGACTAGTGTTAAAGTCCCCAATGAGCTTTCTGTGGCTGCATCCAGGGGTCAAGCCCCAGGCCCCGTCGTACCTGCCTCGTCATCAGCATCCGGCAGGTTGACCCCTTCCCCCGACGCAACTCCTGGGCCTCCTCCCACCTCACTGGCTGCTCCTTCTCAGTCTCCTCTGCTCGTCCCTTCTCATCTCTCCTGACTTCTAGACAGCAGAGCTCAGTCTTGGGGCCTCTTCTCCTTTTCCGTTGGAGACCTCATCTAATCTTGGCTTTAAATACCACCTAGCTATTGATGACCCTCCAATTCCTACCTGCAGCCTGGACTCCTTCCTGAGTTCCCCACTGTACCTGATCACCTGCCTGCTCAGCCTTTTCATGCGTGTGTCTAACACGCATCTCAACTCAACGTGTCCAAAACAGCCTTTTCTATCTTGCTCTTCCCACAATAATCTTGCTCATCCCCATAAAAGGTTACTCTATCCTTCCTTTGCTCAGGCCAACAACCTTGAAATCACCCTAGACACTTTACTATCTCATATCCTACATCTGAAGAGGCAGCAAATCGCACTGGCTCTTCCTTCAAAGGGTATCCAGAATCGAACCACCTCTGACTACCGCCACTGCTTCTACCCTGCTCCAAGCCACCTTCATTGCTCCTCTGAACTAGTAGAGTAGCATCTAACTGGCCTCTCTGCCTCTCCCCTTTCTCCGTTTAGTCCGTGTCACCCCTCTGCTCGCTACTCATGTCAGTCTTATAAAAGCTCAAGTCCTAATAATGGCTAGCCTGCAGGGCATCTTAGGTTGGGGTGCTCCCGAAGCTGATGCTAAGACAAGTGCTTGAGTACAAGTCATTTACTTAGAGGTGATTCCTGGGAGCAAGAGGAGAGAAACAGGGAAGTGAAGTAGGGGAAGGAAGGATGCCAGTATACAGTATGCTGATAAGTGAGTAACTGGTGTGAGCAACCAATAGGTGTTGGTGTGGGCTCAACACCCCTGGGGACCTCTGGAAGAGTACCTAGTGCATGCCTCACAATTGTCAAATGCAAGAGGCAAGACATACGGGTATTTATTCACCAACTCCACATTGGTTGAGGCTACTCCCAGGGGCATCAACTCCCTGGCTTTCCCCATATACGAGGGTCTGTTGCACTCCTGTGGCCATCACAGGCCCTCAGACAGAGCTGCAGAGGCAGTAGGAAGCGATGGGGTCTGTGTGCATCCAGTGGGGGAGTGCTGAGCAGATATAGGTGGGGCACGGGCAGCACCTTCTGTAAAGGCCCTACATGACCTGACTTCTGTCCTACCCCAGGTAGCCCTGTGACCTCACCTCCCACCACTCCCCACTCTCTGACTCACCCCAGCTGTTCCTCAAACACATTATACATGCATCTGCCACAGAGCCTTTGCACTTGCAGCCACCTTGCCCAAAATGTACTTCCACCAGGTATCTGCCTGTCTTCTACCTTATCTTCTTTGGGGCTTTATTTAAATGATGCCAGCTCAGCAAGGCTTTCCTGGGAAAACAGATGATGGCCTCCAGTTAGAACAATCTGAGGAGAGTCTAATAAAGTACTAACAAAGGTGTGGAGAGGGTATAGGGAAATCAGAAGGGGCAGTGAGTCTCCCCAGGGCTAGTAAAGGTGGTCATAATTATCATCGCTAGGAAAGAGAGGTGTTCTTGGAGCTGGGTGGGCTGTGCAGGAAATCCTCGTGATAGGGGCTGAGGCTTTTGTCGGAGAGACAAGGAACGCTGACCTCACTTGCATTCTTCCCTCCAGTCTCCTCAAGGTGTTTCCCACCAGCTACGCCCAACAGGAACCCAGAGGGTAAGAAAGCCCTTCATGCTGTTCACAGATGTCAGCCACCAGACACAGGGCAAGGAGAGAGGGGCAAATGATAGATGTCCAGAACACTGACCAAAATAGCAACATACACACACTGCCTATCTCCTTCCCTGCTTTATTTTCTTCCTTAGCACTTAGCACCATCTAACTGGTGATACACTTTGCTTATTTTGTTTATCTTCTATCTCCCTCCACTGGTGTGTAAACTCCACAGGTCAGGGATTTTTGTCTTCATTCATTGCTGTATCTTCAGCAGCACCTAAACTAGTGCTTGGCCTATAGCCTGTGTTTAATAAATATTTTTTGAGTGGATAAAGTTGCTACCCAGGTGTGTAAGGCAGACTAATGCACCCAAATATGTCCACCTCCTAACCTTAGGAATCTGCCAATACTCATATATTAGGTTACATGGCAAAAGGGAATTAAGGATGTAAATGCAATTGAGGTTAATCAGTGGACCTTTAAATAGGGAGATTATCCTGAATTATCTGGATGGGCCCAATGTGATCGTGAGTCCAGAAAAGTCAGAGTCAGAGAGGTTTAAAAATGCTACACTGCTGTCTTTGAAAATGGAAGGGGCCATGAGCCAAAGAATGTGGACAGCCTCTCGAAGCTGGAAAAGCAAGGAGACAGATTCTCCCCTAGAGTCTCCAGGAAGGAATGCAACTCTGATGACACTTTGATTTGAGCCCTGTGAGACCATTCAGACTTCTGACTTCGAGAACTGTATGATGATAAATTTGTGGTTTTAAGCCATTAAATTTGTGGTAATATGTCACAGCAGCAATAGAAAACTAATACACTAGCCTTTGTTTTAATGGAGCCAGTTGGGGCTGGTCTTATAGCCCTCACAGGTGAGGGAACTTAAATATTTTCTTTTCTGTGTAAATAAAACTATTAGTTGCTCCTTCCCACCAGTGTAGTTTAAGGATTTGGTGAGCTGATGTATGTAACAGACATGGCCCCTGACCTCTAGTAACCCCTGACCTCTAGTAACTCCTCTACTGTCTAGTGGCCCTTACAAGTGCATGGCAGACTATATAGATAGACAATACATATTTGTGACTGGATAAATACATTTAATCAAATAATGTTCCGTAATAGATTTCATCTTTCCTCTGTGTTTAGGACACTGGGGTTTCCAACCACATTTTTGTGTGTGATGTCAGTACATTGCCACAGTCTCTTTGTGCATACCACAGTTTTGGAAATTAGTCTTCTCCTTCTTCAAAACAAGAGCCCCAGTGGCTGCAAGGCTGCTGTTCACCACATACAAGAAGTGTTGTGGACAGTTGCCTTCAGCACAGGGTGGTTCAGCCCCGCTGGCAGCTGGGCATCTCCCAGGACAGTGAGCCCCGCATGTGGCCAGCAGGGGCTGAAAGGTGGGGAGGAAAAAGGAGGCGGACTGGAGGCGGTGTTTAAAGGCGCTTTGATAAATTACCTTCCTGGGCTGCACTTCCACTGGGCTCCTCTCCCAGAGCCTGGGAACTGGGGGAGGCTGAGAGCAGGGAGCACCAAGAGAGTGAATGATGGTGCTGCAGTCATCTGCGCCAAGAACTCCTCTCCCTGAGGCAAGAGAAGTGTCAGGGGCCAGTTCAGCAGCTCCGGTGGTGCCAGCCAGGGCGAGCACGTCCAAATCACCCTCCCTTCTGGTGCTCGTCCAGGATCAGCGCTCCTGAGACTGCACACCTACTATCTGTGCAGGGAGGTGGGGGGTTCCCCAGACGTGTGGGGACGTGGGAGAGCCTGAGAGGGACAGAGGAAGCAAGAGAGCAGGCGGTAGCCAAACGACTTTGTAGGCGGCACCCATCTGCCCACCTCTGTACTGCTCACAGCTAGTGCCCCTAAAGCCCACAGGACCTGAGTTTGCAACTCTGAGGGGAGGAAAGTGTTGTGAAGTGAAGCCAGCAGGAGAACAAAGGAGGATTTTCGCAGAGGGAGTCACCTTCCACTAAGGCCTCAGGGGCTGGGGAAGTGACTCACTGGGCCCCTGGGATGGACCCACCCATGGGGGCTCCCTGGGACTGAGACTGCAGTTCAGCTGCCCAAGCACAGGCCCCATGAGGTGGGGAAGGGACTGTCAGTCTCCTGCCTTAGTTGAATGTGGCCTCCCCAATGGTTCACCACCCCCAACACACACACCTCAGGAGCTGGTTTGTGTCCAGCCTGGGGGCGGCCCTGTGCTCACTGGGTACTGCTGGACGGGGCTGCTGCTGCTGCTGCTGCTGCAGCTGCCCAGGGCAATTGTAAGCTCAGTCCTCTCTGCCCAATCCTCACTCCTATTGGCCCAGCAGGGACCTGGGCTCCCCAACTTTCTGCAGAGCCACACTGCCCCCCTGTTGGAGTTAGGTCAAGGTGGCAATGTTGGCATCTGCCTCTGACCCAAGGCCCCCTGGACAACTGTGCTGAGAACTTGGAGCGTTCTCGCTGCACGCCCAGCTTCTTGGGCAGGGCAGTTGCACAACCTCCCCCAATTATGCTGCGAATACTGTGTGGCAACCAGGCGAGAATTCCAGGACCTTGTACATACTCGTACAAATCTGCCTGCCTGCTGTTTGGCTGCAGGGCGAGGTGTGTGTCTTTGTGGGCCTGGGGAAATGGGGGGTGTGTTCGCGTCCAAGAGGGTGTGCCCGCGTCCGGAGTAGGAGCTGCCACCCCACCCTGCCAGTGTAGACTACGTGCCCCAACCGTGGCTTCTTCGGGAGCCCTGGACTGGGTCCAGGACACAGAGGAGGAATCTCTGGTGACAGTCTAGACATGGGCTCTGAGCAGCAGGCTTGGCCGGGAGCAACTCCAGCTGGTGGTAGCTGGCGCACTTCCTGCGGGCTCCAGCCAGGGGTGTGGGGGTCTGTGTAGTTCTGGGGGCGGGGCAGTCATCCTTCAGGCGCTGGGACTTCCTGGCCCTGCCCAGGCTCCGCCCCTGCTCTTTTAAGACTGTCCTGGTTTGTGACATCTGTGTGAGGAGGTCCTCCACCTGTTATTCCAGAGACACTGGGTCAAGGAAGAGCATTGTCTAGCACCGGTGCCAGTTTGTCAGGCTTGGCCGTTCTGCGTAATGGAAAGAAAGACAAAAATCCAAATGCAGCTGACCTCCCGCCCTCACATTTGTCTTTCTTCCAGGCCTGTGCCTACCCCTTTCCTTCAGTCTCTCATTAGAATTTTGGAGAAGCCTGGTTCATTGTGGAGATGCCAGCTTTGAGGCCTGAGAGGTTTTGGGCCCTATGTGCAAGTCAGGGAATTTGGGGGTAATCCATGTTTGATGTCATGACGAACTTGAAAACTATGATATGGAAGGTTCTCTTCCAGATAACTTTACAGAGCCTCAAGTAAATGATGCTTGTGGGTAAACAAATGTCTTCTCTTAGCCTCACGGGTTGTTTTGCGCTCCACACACCTACAGAAACTCGCACATGCTGCCATCAATCCATGGCACATAAGGATCTTTGCAGCAAGCAGGAACCCTTTGGATAATGGATGTCGAAAGCCTCCAGTCACATCAAGTCAGTTATATGACCTTAATATTGTACACATTTTGTCCAAAACATCCTTCCACTGAGAGTAGGAGGGTGAAACTAGAAACAGAGCTTTTCCCTGTGGATAAATAGCAGCCAATGGGCAGCATGGATACACATCCCCAGGAGGGGCACCGTACCCCGAGGGGGGCCCTCACTCTGCCCTCAGCTCTTGTTTGGAGAGCTCACCATGGGTCAGGCAGTGCCTTGTTTGTCCAGCGCTGAGGCTCCGGGGAGGAGAGCTGCCAACCGGTGTCCCAAATAAGATCAGCTGGGGGCGAGGGGTTGGGGCTGTCCAGGGGCTGGGCTCTCCCTTCCACTGAAAACCCACAGAGAAATGCCGCTGGACTTATGAGGATGCGAGGCATAGACTGAGGCTAGGCCTGGAGGTCTAGGGAGAGTCCCTGGTCAGCCCTCCTTTCTGACCCTCAGCATTCACGGGGTGTTTTCCATTTAGGTCACTTCAGAAAACTCGGATGCTTCTAAGAGAACATCACCGCTAGTCTTGCTCCTGGCAGGAAGCTGCTCTTTGCTGCCACCAATACCTTTTTCTTTCTCTTGGTCCACAAAGGGCTACCTCCTGGGCCCCAATCTCCATCAAACTGTGACATCGTAATTCCTACAACGCCCCACTTCAGCGCAGGGTCAGGCTCAAGGCCAGCAGCTGCCCTCTCTGGATAACTGTTGTCCCTCCAGCTCTGTCTAGAGGTCCCCATTGAACCAAGCACCCCGCCTCAAACTGAAAATCCTCTGGCAGCCCCTGGTTTTGTATGTCCTACCTTGTCACCTACTTATGAGAAACTAATCTTTTGTGTCCTAGAGTGTCCTCCAGGGCCATTGCAGCTGTTTTGCCGTCTCCAGAGTCAGGAGGGAGGACAGAGCCCAGTGGGATGGGACCATCTTGGCAGGTCTGCCTCCTGGATGGGGAGGCGGGTAGTCCCTCTGACCCTGTGATCATTAGACTCTGCTGGGCACGGCTAACTTAGTCTTCCCTTGGTCAGGGTTCAATGAAAAGCGCATCCCCACTTCTCACATATGCGCTTCTTTGCCCCCTTTCCAAATGTACTAGTGGTTTGGTTCACACATACACACATGCAAAAATCAATATAGTGCAAAAGGCCCGCTCCACCCTGAACACAGGAGTCCAGGGTTGGGGTTTGGGAGATGAAGGAAGTCTGGAAGTCAGTGCCTGCACCGCCCTCACTCCCAGGTGTGCCAGCAGGGTACATGCTAGGCGCCTGGGGACCCCTCAGCTGCTTAGGGCTCAGCTCTCCACAGCAGCTCCTCAGATCAGGAAAGTTAAATACCAGGGACTTGGGCTACTCAAGGTCCTATTCAGTGGCCAAGCCAAGTCCCAAGTGTGCAGTGGTGGCTCCAAAATCACCTAAGCCAGCGTCCCTTCTTGTGGCTGCCTCAGTGGATTAGACACAAAGCGCTAGATCTGTGTTATAATTTATAAAATATCCTTTATTTATTCTTAGGAACACAGTCAAATGGTAGCTTAAAAAAAACAACAACACTTTTTAAAAGGTATTATTAGTGTTGTGACCTGGCTTTGAGCCCCATGTGATGACAGTGGCAGAAGCCACTGGCTACAGCTTTGCTGAGTTCTCTACTGCGCTGGCAGAAGTTTGGTGGGAAACAGGGAGGTGTTGGATCAGCTCTCTGTCCAGTTGCTTATAATAAAAAATTTAATTAGTTTTGAGGTTTATGAAGAGCAGAAGTAACATGTATAAATTGCTGGTATTTGATCAAAAGATTACTTACAATATAGTCATCCCAGGAAGTATATAAATGTTTTAAAGGCAAATTGATCATTTGTACTTATTGTTTATGGGACTATGTATATTAGAATTTTGGCATTACTATGGGAGAATAGTATTTCTCTAGATTCAGAAATTCCACAGTTTATGTGAAATTGTACTTCCTGATTTTACTTACTTTAAAGAAGAAATAAATTAAGAGTAACATTCAGTAAGGTACTTTTTTTTTAAGCACAACGGTTTACTCAAAAAGCTACTTTGCTTAAAAATGTTAGGGAAGCCCCACCAATCAGTAACCATGCTGGCTATCATACCAGAAAAATCCATGAACACACGCAACACTGAGCTATTTTCACAAGACTTCCTTTCTAATAAATACAACACTTTCTCCTCTCAGAATGTGAACCTCAGATGCCAAAATGCAGATGTGCCAGCTGGAGGTGCGTTGCTAAGCAAAGAAGGCTAGCAAGTCTGTCCAGCAAATTAGATTGTACAGCAGGATGACGTCTGCTTTGCAACCTCAGACAGGAAGCGGCTGTGCGCCTGTCCTCCAGGCAGGTCAAGACTGGTGGCCCTTACCGGGCATCTAAAAGTGTCCTCATGGGCTAGAACATAAGGGCTTTGAGGAAAAATACAAAAAGGCTCATTAAAATTAGAGGTCTACATTGAGTACCTTCAAACTCCTTCCCTTGGAAAGAGATGCACTGAGGTCTTGTGCTGCACTCGGGCGATCTGCCCACCTCATGCTGGGGGCTGCATGTTCCCGGCTGGCCTGAGCCATAGACTATCACCTTCTCCTACCACTCTGTGGGGCTCTAAGGAGGACTTCAATTTCAACCAAAAGCCAGAGGGAAAATCTCTATAACACTTACGACTGGGTCAGAAGCCCCTGGATACCTTCTGCCTGCCTTGCCCAGGTTCACAACCAGTGAGGGCTGTGAATAAGAATTCAGAATCCACGCTGCCCAGAGTGGATAAGCACAACAGTGAGGAAACACCCAAATGCAAAAAAAAAAAAAATTGCCAGCTCGGGACCCTGCGAGACTCTCCCCCAGCTAGCACTGCCGGTTCTTCCTTGATCTGAACTGAATGAACCAGGGGAGGACTCCCACCCGCAACACCCTCGCACAACATCCAGTCAGGAGACCGCTGCTGCTTCTGCACAGGACAGAGCCTCAGTCTTTTGCTTTATAGCATCATTTATGGCATGAACTAGGAACGCAGTGTGTTTACACAAACACGTGACATTGTACATCAGCATCTTTACAATATTAAAGGAGTCATATACAAGTCCACAGGCATCGTACAGGGCAGTGCAGGCGTGGCACCCCACTGAGCAGCTGTCTGCAGTTTTTCCACCAGGGGAAGAGCCAGTGCAGGCAAGCGTGACAAGGCCGGGGTGTCCATCTTTGGGCCTGTCTTCTGGGAGGCAGCAGCTCTATGAGGACCCCTTGGGGCCAGTCCTTGTTGGAATCTGGGGCCAAGAGCCCCAGGTATACCTGTGTCTGGGTCTTACGGGAAAGCTAGTATCACACGTTTAATTCAAATTCAGTGTGCATCTTCGTGTGGGAAAATCAGAGCTGAGGGCGGCTTCCTGAGGTGGGGCCCTAGAGGATGCTGCTGACATACGGGCCCCTTCACCATGGGGCCCATTCCTGAGGTAAGGATGCCATGTGGCCCTCTGGCTGGTCCGGATGGGGAGGGCCCAGGTGTGAGGACACACAAACAGGACTGGAAGCCCTTGGGCATTAGTGACCCACCAAGTGTGGCCTGTGCCCCAGGTGGCAGCAAAGGTGAGGGTCTCAGATGGTTCCCCAGCCATCCATTCCCCACACCGAACCACACTCCTCCCAGCAGCCCTGCCCCCGAGGGTCCTGCTTCAGCCCCTATAGCATTGCCCGCCTTGCAATTGTCCCTTGAGCAGGGACCAGAAGTCTCCAAGCCCCATTCTGGGCACCTGGGCCGGAGCGCCTGGCAGCTCTTCCACCATTGTGGCGTGTTGCACGTCTGACTGAGACCGGAGCACCAGATAAAGAAGTAATGGTCCTTTTACACCTCTCTGGCTTGTGTGGTTACAATTAGTTCCGTCTTAAATACTGTAGAAAAATAAGCCATCTCTGATGCAAGGAGACCCACTAGAGTCTGCCACACGTGGAGAAGGGGGAGCGGTCCTCTGCAGTGGGCTGGGGAGGCCTGTGCTGACCCCGCTGCAGCAGGCCCCAGGGCCTCCGAGTCTCTGCCCCAGGCTGGGGAGCTAAGGGCCCAGGGAATTGGTGGCAGAGTTCCCACCAAGGCATCTTTGGGTCACATCAACAGTCCTTCAGTAGGCACGCCTCCAGCACCCCACATTCTGTTGCCATGACATTTGGGGCTCCCTGGGCCAGCGTTATACTCTCCAGCCCCATTTTCAGTCCCACCACTAAGCAGGTATAGGCAGAACTCCCCAGCACTGTTTCCAGGTACCTGGGCTGTCCCCAGGTCCAAGGGCCTCAGGTGGGCATTGAGGCAGGGCCTAGTCCAGGGGCTCCTGCTTTATCCGGACAGCGGTAGGGGTGGGCTGTGGTCGCCGTTCCTCCCGGCAAAGCACATACTCGCTGAACTGGGAGGAGTCCACGCCGCCCCCGCAGGATGCGGCCATGCTAAAACCCCTCTGGAACAGCCTCTCCAGGACCTGCCAGGGAAGAAAGGAGGGTCAGCAATGCCCAGCTGCCAGTCTGCCTGGCTTGGCCTGGTGGAAGGTAGCCAGGGCAAGCTACCGTCTCCTGTTATGATCTCAAGTCTCACAATAGAGGTCCCTGAGAACCACCAGATGGGCAAACACAGGCGGGACAGAAGCAGCCAGGGCCCCTCAAGTGACCAAACCTCAGTGGGATACCCCACCTTGCTGCCTCAGGGGGCCATAGTCTTGATTCAGGGAGGCAGAAAGAGCCTTTGGGTCCCTTGTCTCTTCTCCAGGGTGTAACCTGATCCTCACTCTCCAGACACAAGGTCCCAGGGCCCCTCCTCACTGAGGCCTGCCCCAATAATAGAGAGACCCTGCCCCCAGCCTCTGGGCAGCCACCTGCTTCCCAGAGCTGCTTTGAGGCCTGGGGGCTCATCAGCTCAAGGGAGCTGGGGGTGGAGAGGAGGAGGAGTCTTCTCTGTGTTTGAGTCTCTACAGGCCTCCATGTCCACATGGGCTGGTGCCTCTGTGAGGGTGGGGTCTGGTTACTGTGTCCCATACCTGTGTCCTGCAGCTAGCAAGTTCTGACTGACAGCCTGTGGAATGTATGCATTGCGGGGGAGGGGAACTTGCCACACAAAGTCTACTCTTTCTGCCCCATGCCTGAAACAGGATTCTGCTCCTGGGTCTGGAAGAGTTGGTGGAAAATAGGCCCCACTCCATCCTGGGCTTCCCAACTCTTAGACCCATTTAGGGAAAGCCTTTCTAGAAACACCCTGGGCAGCTGGATGAGGTGCCTATGGCTCAGGTCAGCTGGATGAGGAAGGGGCTCCAGGCCACCTCCACTCTCAGCCTTTGTTTGACCTGCTGCTCCTGTTGCCTGGGTTTAGTATGAATCCAAACTCAGACTCTGGGAGTCAAATGAAGCACACTTTGTTGAAAGTACTCTGGACAATTTTTATAGAACATCCTTTTGGGGAAAAAAAAAAGAGCAAGGATCAATTTTTTTAAGTCCATCCCCCAGGCGCCATCATTTAATTATGAGCAGGATATAAATTATGCATCCACGCATTGTTGCCTTTTCTGTGAGCTGGCAAGGAGGGCTTCGCCATTTCAGGGACCAGGGACCATGCCTCCCTCCGTCTCTCTGCTGCCGGAGGGCTTTAGGGAGGCAGGGGTGAGGTGGATGGGGCAGGTACAACCCTCACCTGTACTGAGTTGAGCCGACAGTAGCCATTGAGCGGGAAGCGGATGACATGGGTGGGGTCCTGGTTCCAGCCCGCATTGACAGAGTTGCACATGACGTCCCCGGTCTCAGGAAAGACCTCCTCGATCAGGGCTTTCTCGCCACTGAGCGCAATCCGCTCACCCAGGTCCGGTGTGACCCGCACCACCAGGCAGTCACAGGCTCGGCTACGGCGCCGCTGCTCCTGGTCCTGCTGCCAGCGCTCCAGCTCACGCACCATGGGCTGCAACTGGTAGTACCGTGCCTCCTCGTACAGCAGGCTGAAGTCCTGTAGGAAAGCACAAACAGGATAGGGGGAGGTGGGGGACCTCCTCTCACTCTTCTAGGGAACTGCGACACCCCTCTTTCCCCTGCACAGTGTGGAGTGGGATAGTTGCGCCCATTGTACAGATGGGGAAAATGAGGCTCAAGTAATTGTGTGCAAGCACAAGGGAAGCAGCTGGTGTGCACCAGTACAAGACCTCCTGAGCCCTTCCTTCTAGCCCTAAGCACTCAGGGAGGCTTCATCTCTCTGGAGCAAAGAGAAACCTATGGAAACACCAGGAGGCTAGACTAGAGGAGACTCAGGTTATATCTGTGCCTGGGGATCTACTGCCTTCTCAAAATCCCAGAGGGGAGAGTCTCACCTGCCCTGGAGGAGCGCACAGACCAGCAGGGAGGCAGAATAGACCTGCCTCGGCTGGATGCTCGGCAACCTCACCTTCGAGCCCTGAGGACCTGCCCACCAGTGGCGATCTCCTCAGAACCTCAGGTTCCTCTTCTAGCAAATGGATGTAGACACCCAGGTCAGAGAAGGGGTAAGGATTTTAAAGGACAACAGGCTCTACCAAGTGCCTGGCCGGCCCCTGCCCTAGCAGGCTGTGTGAGGACGGGTCTGGGGTAGGGAGCCCATCTCTCACCAGGCAGGCAGCCCCCTCCCTGGCTGGACAGGCTCACACTAACTGTTCCTCAAACACATGCCTACCCACACCTGCCCCAGCCCTGCGTAGCCAAGGACCCATGACTCATGCCACTCAGTGGGGCTCAGCGCAAGGTCTGCTGGTGAGCCTGAGGACCCTTGGAGGACAGGAAAGGAAGCCCAACACCAAAGCAGGGCCTCCCCTCCCACCTGCTGGCCGCAGCCTATGGAACCGCCCTGAAGGAGGCCGCCAGTCAGGGACCCATCCTGTCCCTCCAGAGGGGTTCCACCCTGGGCCTCTGCTCTTATCTGCTCCTTAAGTGATATGTGCACACCAAACAACCCTCACACCTTTCCTCATAACCCAGAACATCTCCACCCAACACCCTACTAGCCATTCCATGCAGGAGTTGGGTGTCACTCTCCCCAGCCTGTTTCACCCCTGGGCCTGAACACACCTACTCAGACAGAAGCCGCAGGCCCAGAGGCACCCTTAAGTGTAACCTGACACTTTGCTCCATCTTCCCAGCCTTCACCCTGGTCCACAGCCTTCAAAAAAAAAAAAAACCTCCCTTGGCCAGTTCCCACCTCCCATCCCCCACCCTCCCCACATCCTTCTCTACACAATAGCCAGGGCAATCAATTTGCAAATCTTATCATCGTTCCCCTAAGTCCGACCAATCTACTGCATTCAAGGTAAAATGCCAAAAGCTGAGCCAGCCTCCAAGGTCCCGACAGTGAACAGCGGCCTCCCTTCCAGCCCTGCCCCTCCCAGTCCGTACAGCCCCAGGCTGACACCTCTCCAGTTCTGGAAGGTACTGCTCCTGGCCACCCCACCTCCTAGCCAAGGTCCTCATACCTGTCTGTCCCCCCTCTCCTCCTTAAGCTGCCCAGAGAAACATCCTTTCCTCACGCCTGCCCCACCCTCCGCCCGACCAGGTTTCTATGGTTCCCTCTCACAACACTCTTTACTTTGAAGCATTTGCCTCTGTGGAATTCAAGTGTTTTTCGTTCAACATCTGTCTTCCCACTAGACCACAAGTGCTATGGGGACAGGACTGCCTTGTTTCAGCCGGGGTCTGGTTGTTGGCACCCAGTAACTTAGATGGAGGACAGAACAGCCCCAGGACCACTGGTTCTCTGGAAGCTGGAGGGAAGGAAGGAAAGAAGGAAGGAAGGAAGGAAGGAAGGAAGGAAGGAAGGAAGGAAGGAAGGAAGGAAAGAAGTTAGGGAGGAAGGAAGGAGTTGCAATCCAGCGTGGCCCAGGCCTGAGTTTCCTTCCTTCAGGATCCCTGGTGCCACAGACGGACCCAGCATTGAGGCAAAGGATTCTCGGAACGCGGACAGGTTCACTCCAAGACCTGGGGTATTTGGTCTGGATCTGGGTTTTACCCCTATACATTGTCAACAAGGAACAGATTTACGAGCCTCTAACTCCTGTAACTCCAGCACACAACAGCCCTTCAACATGACAAACATGAAACCAGAGTAAGTGCCGCTGCTGCTGCTTAATTGTTGTTACACCCTGATAAATAAGCTAAAAATGTGAGAAAACAAAATTAGTTTAGAAAAACTGATTTAGCCCTTGGCTTCATCGCTTAACTTTTTATGGTTGCCATGACGACCATGGGTCCATTTATTAAGTCACAGCGTCCCCTGTGTAATGCCACCGCACAGGCAGCGCTGGGAAGCCACCAGCTGCGGACTTACCTTGAAGTCATCTGGTAGCAGCAGTTTCGATGTCCGCAGGAAGCTCAGGACGTAGCGGAAAATCTCCCCATCCCGGTCAATAAAATAATGTTGCTTCAAACTGTCCAGGACGATGGGTTCAGTGCCATTGAAGAGGCGACTTATTCTGGGAGAGATGGAGGGTGGGATGTCTGATGGAAGGGCTAGTCCCCCTGACTCGCCTCCACTCCTTAGGGACCACCCTGCTGGATGGGCGAGGGGCCTTACATCAGTGACTCTGGGACTGTGCCAAGCCTGACAGATGTCTGCACACACCAGAGGCAGCCAGGCCACGGTCAGACAGGACACTGGCACAACAAACAGCACATGCCACACACCCGACCTACACACACAAGCCACAGCCAGAGAGAGAGACACACCCCGCTGCAAACGCCTGCCCGCCAACACATTACAGGCCTGGAAAACTACATCAAGACACAGATACAGCCTCCTTGCCTCCCCTTAAACCCTTGCCAGACAGACCCACCCAGGAAACTCCCACCGACCATCAGACATCCCAGCCCATAGCCACATACCCAGTAAACACATGTAAACCATCAGACAGTCTTGGGTCCCCCACAACCACTTCACTCAATCCACATGGCTGAGCATCAGATGTGACACACCTGGGCAACAGGCACAGGGTCACATGGTTCCTTCCCTTGCAACACATAAATCACAGGCAGACCCAGACACATCCTGGCAAAGGACACACCAGCCAACATGAGCCAACCAGAGACACAGCTATGCATATGCAACAAACTGACAGACAAACCAACACCCACTAACTCAGGGAGCCCTAGGGGAGATGTGAGGCAGCAGAAGTTTCTGCACACAGGCCTGCGTACCACCGTGCACACACACCACAGTACACACATCACTGTGTACACACAGTGTAGGCACGTGCACCACAAAGCACAAAAATGTGCATACCTGAGAGGGGTCTGGGAAGGGAGACAGGTCCCAGCACCCTGTCCTCTGAAGGAAGGGCAGTGGTTCTGACAGAAACGCAGGAGCTCTTCGGGAGCTCCTGAGGCCTGTCCCCATGCACTCCAGGGAGGAGGAACCAGGCCTCAGAGCCACAGCTTCGGCCTCCCCAGCACTCAGGGTGGCAAGCTCTGGGTTGGCTACCTTCCCCTGCAGACCCCAGGCCCAGCTGTGGACAATTAGGAGCCACAAAGAGGGCTGGGGACAGCCAAGAGCTTGGCTCAGAAACAGGAAGGAAGTTGGCAGGGTTTTCCCAGTGACAGCACCTCTAGACACCCTTCTGCAGGCAGGGTCACACACTTGTCCACAACGAGACCCTGCCAAGGCGGCAGCTCGTCTGCACAGCCTGGGAGAAGGGGAGGCCGGACCTGAGACTCGGGCCTTCCAGTCCAGCCTGCGCAAGCGGATGCCTAAGCCCCCTCACTCTCTGCCTGTACCTGCGTGGACCTTCCAGGGAGGAGCTCCTCTCCCCCAGCAGCCCAGTCCTGTCCCCAATCCGGTTCACCTCCCCTGAGGCCCTGCCCTACCCGTCATTCTGCACCAGAGCACGTGAACTGAGCAGAAGCTGAGGGGTTAGAGTCCCAGTGTCTCCCTCGGGGCCTCTCATCTACACTGTCCCCGACTCTGGTGGCCTGGCACATTCAGGCATCGGCCATGAGGGTCTGCCCAGGTGTGGAGTAGAGATGTAGTCACCTGTTCTCACTCTGGGGACATGGCCCAGCCTCTGTCGCAGTGGGGCTGTATAAAAGGGCTGCCTCCTGGATGGGCATAAGCAGGTCAGAGCCTGTGGTGAGGTGTGAAGAGACCTGAACCTGTGGAAATAGCGCTGCAGTCACCAAGATACACTCATCTCAGTGCCACAGGCCATCGAGCCCTATCAAACTCCTTAGGCCTGGCAACAACGGTACCGGGGGACACAGCCCTAATGGAAAACCTTGTGGGCTCCATGGCCTGTGCCAGCCCTCAGAGCCCCTAAGACCTGGCCTCAGCAGAGCCTGGGCATTCAAATGTCAGACTGAGGGCCACCCACCATCCCTGGAGACAGATGGGATTGAGCAAGGCTGTCAGGGGCCACGGGCAGTCATCAGCAAACAGCCAAGGGCCCCGACATGGCACCAACAGAAAGTAAAAGCCACATCCACAGGTGAAAGAGCAAGTCCGAAGCCTCAGCCTCCCAGGGGAACTTTCTCCACCCTTCCTGGTTGAGCTCAAACATTGTGCAGCAAGCAATGCTCTAGGTTTGGCTGTGTTGCAAACACCTCTGATGTCAGAGCTGGCTGGGGCTCCAGACCATCCTGTCAATCTACAGTTCTCTGGATCCACCCACCTTCCAGGGCTGGCTGGGTTCTAGGTTGTCTTATTGTTCCAAAGCTAGAAGATTCTCAATCTGCCTTATTTCAGGACTGGCTGTTTCTAGAGCTCTCCATGGTTCAGTGTATCTTTACAGGACCAAGGTCTTTCATGCCCTTGGGGTTTGAGGCTACCAAGGATGTGAGCAGGTTGAAGGAAGCTTAGGTCAGTCACCTGTGCAAAGGAGTCCGAGACACTTCCAGGGTCTTAAGAGACAGCTCCTGCCCCAGGCCACCCTCTGACGGAGGCTTTAGGGCTTGGGTTACCAACTTCAGAAGTTTGGTTCCAATTTCCTCAATGTTTCAGTGGAAGGTTTTATTAGTTTAGAAGCTCCTGGCCATCTCCGTTTGTTGTTTCCCACCGCCAGGATGGACGTGAGAGGGAAGCTACGATGGCAGCAGCTAAACTACATCCAGCAGGCACAAACCAGCAAGGTGTCAGTCCCAGGGAGTCTCCTCCCAGCCCCCTTCAGCTGTGCTCGGCTGTCTCAGGGCAATGACTGACAGCTGATCCTGGGCCAAACAGCAGTGGCACCTGTTCCTTGTGTTGGAGCCACTCTGACCAGCCAAGAACCAGAAGCCCAGGCATAGCTCTGGGGGCAGGGACCCAAGGGTCTGGTGGCACGAGCCCCTGGTCTCACAGCACTGTCCAGCGTAGGACTTTGCTGACATCCAGCAGCCCCCCAGGGGACCTTAGGGCTTTGAATTCTCCCTCTCCAGGTGACTCACAAAATGACACCGGGTGAGGGATTGCTCTTGCTTTCCAGAATTGGTGAAAAAAAAAAAGATTTTTCATTTAAATGATTCATTCAAAGATGGACGAAAGATCTGAGGGGGCTTTGCCAGTATAGCTGCCCAACGCACTTTTCAGGCCTGGCCTGACCCACTGTCCCGACACTCCTACAGGTCACATAACCCCCTGGCCTCTTAGGCCAAAACTTCAGGCCAGGGGAGCAGGTCTCCCATGAGCCAGATGCTATCCAGGCAGAACAGTAGATTCATCGGGACCCCCAGCCTCAGGAAAGAATGCAGACCGCCAGCCCCTCTGGGCCCCAGCTCCCCAGCGGGATGGGTGAGGAGCAGCTGCACTGTGGGTCTGGGTGGGGGGAGGCCCACCCCCTGCCCTTCCTGCTCCCATGCAGCAGCCTGGAGACAATAATGAGGAGGCCATTCTCTGTGGGCCTGGGCTGCGATTACTCCAGACAGGCAAGTTTCTGATTTCAGGAAACTCTTCAGAGAGGCTGTGGGCAAGGGTTTTATGAATTTCACTCACAAATGTTGTCAACCGATTAAGGGGTGATCTATCTCAAACAACTCGGGAATGCCACAGAGGGAAAAATTGAAATTAAATAAGCTGAATCCATCTCCCGTCCTAGACAGGGCTCTGCAAGCCAGCGCTCAAGCCGGCACTGCTGATGTGGTCTCATGGCTGCCACCCCCCACCCCAAGGCCCCAAGTTCCCAAGTGCCCCAGGCCTAGCCTCTGTTGGGCTGAGGGAATGAAGCCTCAACTGCTCTCTGTCCCCCAGATGCCCCAGATTCTGAACTGGACATTGCCTCCACCTCAACGTTCCCTCTCGAGGAGCACCTCAGCCCCCAGGAGGGGTCCCCGCTGGCCCCCCACCAGCTGAAGCAGCCACCACCTCTAAGCTCTGAGCAAGCACACTGGCGACGAGGCAGCCTGACAAGAAAGCTTCCAGAGATGATCCCGCAGTGTCTGGGGGATTAATTAACTCCTCTTGCTATTTTCAATGTATAAAACAGGGGCGACGCCGGGCAGCCGCGGCCCCCCCCCCCCACTGCTCAGCCCTCAGCAGTGGCCGCCTCACCGTGCCAGGAGCAAGCAGCTGCAGGACCGGCAAGCAGCACGTAGCATCACCTCCGGGAGAGGCTCACAGAGACCCATCCCAGCTCGGGCCAATGAGAAACCAGGTCTGCCCGTGGGAGCGAAATGCCCAAGAGGCAAGAGCAGAAGAGTCAGCAGTGCCCAAGGCCTCCTACAGATGGGCCCATGAGGCAGGAGCACCAGGGAGCTTGGCAAGGTGCGAGGGTTCTGGTCAGAGACGCTATTTGTGGTGATGGGGTTATGAGGCTCATGCTTCTCTGTAGCCCCAGATATCCCTAAACACCCGGGAATTCCTAGCAGTCACTGCAACCCACCCCTCTTCAAGGGTGCCTGTTGCCAGACCTAAGGGTCCATCCCAACAGGCAAAGATGGCAAATTGCAGCTTTCCTCCTCCTTCCCTTTACATGCTTTCCCAAGGGTTAGAATCGGAAGTAGGATTAAATACTTCTCCCTGACTCGACTCCAAGTATACAGCATTGCTCACAAGTGATCGCTGCAAAGGCCAGGCCTGAGTCCCACTCAGGAGGAACCTGAAGGTATGTGAGATTCCCCAACAGCTGCTGGCCAGCTTCAGGTGGGGTTGGCTCTGAATAAGTGGCTTCTGCCAGAAGCTCCACCCAGCACTACCAATGCTACCAGCTCAGGGTCACAAGTCCCTGTGCAAAGCAGCCTTCAACATGCAGATTCGGCCTCCCAAACGCTAGTTCTCCGGGTCTGTATTCGTGAGTGGTCCCTGGAGAGCCCCGTGTGTTGGCTGGCAGAGGAGACAGGCCCCACTGAGAGCAGGCTGCAAGTGCCGTCAGTCATCGTGCCAAGCCTGGTGTGACAGTGGGCTCTTACCTGGAGTCGGGGTACTTGGTGAGTGTGGCCAGGCTGCTGGTGTACATGTGGCCACCCACGTCGATATGCACAGGTGCGTTGGACTTGGTGAGCTGGGCTGGCAGTGGGATCCCCTGGGCGGCCAGGGGAGACACGGGTGACCGGGTGAGAGACAACCGGGACATGCTTCCTCCCTCCTGGGTACGGAAACAAGGTACAAAAAGAGTTTCTTCACAACAGAGCTGTGCACTCCCTTTATTGCCAATGTGATCACAGATCTAATCAGATCACTTGTGCCTGTGCCTGATCCCATATTCAGCTGACAAATTGTGGCCACCACTGTAATTAAGTGTATTTGCATCATTTTCTTCCGAGTACCAGCAGGAACAAGAAAGATGCTTATTAGCAATAAGAAATCAAGAAAAAAAATTTTTCAAGGTGTCAGCCTCCAGGGGGGCATAAAACAAACTGCAAAATTCTAATTAAAGGTCGCGGGCTTATGTGTTAGATGTGAAATATCCCCTGACAAACGAATCACCAATTTGTGAATTGGGATTCAGGGGTTTTTGCAAGTTTGTCTCAGTAACGAGACACCTCTAAATTAGTGACTTCCTCAGCACCTAAGGCGTTGAGTTTTATACATGTAGTAAATTTCACATCAAATTAAGAGCATTTTTGTTTCAAAAAATACATAATCGTACAGCCAGTCAACAGCCATCTCTTGAATGCCGCAGCTGTGAGGAAGGGCAGCCAGGGCACCGGCGAGCAGGTGCTCAGGAAGAGGGCAAAGAGGTGGCCACCAGCCGCTGACCAGCCCACCCTGCAGGCTCTCACCGCGGTGCCGGCGCTGCCTTGGGCGTGAAGCGAGGACCCGCTCGGCCGCTCCTTGCGGTGAGGCATCTAGTCTTCCATTGCTGCCCGGAGTATCTGTGGGAAGCACCGACAAACCAGAGAGGGTTTACTCCTCAGTAGTCGTGGGTGCTGTGTATCCCATGGAGTCAGACACTTATAATAGTCCTTTCTGGACCCCATGCCGTACCACACAGCGTTCTCTAAATTCCACCCACCACTATCTTGTTCCCATACCCCAAAGCATGCCTCTGGGCTACAGCAAATGACTTGCGAGCGCACACATACACAAATACACACACACACACACTCTCTCTCACGTGTTTTCTGGGCAGTTCCATGTCTGCTAATTCAGCTAATGACAATACTGAAACATATGCTCACCATAATTGCCCCGAAATGTTTCAGAACAAATCTGATTTTCCTGGTATTTTGGTTGAGAGCCATGTTACCAAGCGTGTCTCCTCTTGCATCAGCAGAGAACCCTGTGGACCACTGGTCAGGGATTATCCCCCACCCTCCATGGGCCCAGGACCTCTCAGACCCCCAGAATGGTCTGATCTGTGCTTAAGTCCCCCCTAGGGATCACACTCCTAAGGCATCAGAGAGCTGGCCAGAAGCTCTCTGACAGCCTCTTGGCAAATGGACCCTATCTCCTGCTCCTCCCCAGTCACTTAGCGCCTTTCTGCTCCACAGCCACCTGAAATGACTGTCCTTCAGTCTCTAGAAGGCACCCAGGGCATTCTACGGGCCCTATGCAGGAGGGCAGAGAAGAGCGGGTTTATGTAGCCCTTTCCAATGACTTGGTGCTGTCTCATGGGGTGGGAGGTATGCATAGTGAATGTCACCGTCCCCACTGGCTTCCACAAGCTTAACCGGGACTTGTTTCTCAAAACCCTCAGGAAGCAATCTCCCTTAAGAGTTGACTTTGTGCCTTGAAATACAATATCCAATTTTGAAACATGGACCAAGGTCCAATGGGCATCAAATCCTGCAAATTTAAGATGACTCTCCTAGGATTTGTTCTGCCGTCAGTGTCCTGGCAAGTTCCCTAACATGAAACTGGGTGGGGGTAGGGGTTTGCTATTAGCAGACAGAGATGTTTAATTTATACCCTCACTGGGGGCTGCTCAGGGTATGCTGCTTTTGGCATTCTTGAGTTCCAGTTAGCTTAAAAAGAAAAAAGCAGGTCACTTTTCTCAAGGAAGTTCTGAGAAACCAAAACAAATTTCAGGAATGGGTTATCCTGCCCTGGGAGGCTCTGCTGGGTGAAGAGTCAGAAGGAAAGCCATACTGAGGATAAACTATGCTGGAAGGAATTCTGATGACTATGCTATCATAGCAGACTGCACAATGTTTCCCCCCACTACCAGGGCACTGCTCAAAAGTGACATTTAACACCAAGTACCCTTCACAAAAGCTGCTCAGTCCGGTTCTCTCCCAGCCTCTTTTCCATTGCAAGCACAACCTGATGTTCATGGCAAACGGGAAACTCACCATTGGAAGCCCCAGGCTTTACGCCTTGACCCGAACCTCCACGGCTCCCTCCGACCAACGCATCTGTGCTGGACAACCCTTTCCCCGAGACCACTGCTGAGGTCAGAAGCATAAAGTGGATGCAGTAAGAGATACAAGTTCATTCCGCCAACACCAGCACAAATCCATGACCCAGCCCCAGCACCACGGCCCTCCCAAGACAGCCTGTTGCAGGGGCCTCGGCGGTGGTGTGCGCGAGAGCTGGCTGGGTATTGACCCGCTTCTCAGAGCTGCGGCGGGAGCCCCGGGTCCCGCGCCCGCCCGCCCGCCACCGAGCCCCGCCCGCCAGAGCAGAGGGAAGCGAGCAGAATGCCACGCTCATTTACACACAAAATGATTTTGTGTCCCATTGTGCTCGCAGTTGTTCAGCTCTCTGGGGGTGATTAAACTGGCTGAGCTGCGGCAGCTTGAGACGATTTCACTAAATCGCTTCTTCGTGAAGTTGCTTCCTTGGTAAGCTATTATTTTAACCATAAAAGGTAAACAGAAGGCGCCTCCCGAGCTCCCTTCAGCTCTGCGCCCTGGGCGCCAGCCCGGAGGCGAGACTGCCAGAGGCCCGCAGAATTGTTCAGGGGGTAAGTCGGAAGGGAAGCCAGCGGGCCACCTGGTGCGCGCCAGCCCAGTGGTGGACCCCGCCGGCCGGCGGATGTGAACTTCGGGTCGCCAGAAGCCGACTGGGCCGAGGCCGGCAGTGCCGCAGGGCGGGGGTGTCCGGGGAACCCGAAGAGCCTGGCAGGGTGGGGAGGGCTGTGCGGTGGAGGCGGGGCGGAGGATAAAGTTAAATCAAGAGGCAGACACTTAGAGACCACAGATGGGAAGCTCGCCTAATTAAGGACGTTAAAAGCGCTTTTGTTCTCAAAGTTTATTGTTGGCGGGATTTAAAAAAATTAATTGAAACTAATGCTGTTATTCAATGCAGTTAAATTCCTTCATGCACATTTGAGATAGGTAGTGAAAACTTGAAGCTTATTTTCCTGCAGAAAGGGGTGGGGGGCGCGGGAAAACCGAAAGGCGCTTCGGTTACAGGAGAAGGGGGGATGCTTGGGACTGTGTGCCCGGTGCGCACGTCCAGGCACTGAGTACCCGCCGGCAGCAGGAATCCAGGGGCGGCGATCGCGTCTCAATGCGGCCCACCCCGGAGCCCCAAGCCCCGCGCGCCTGGGACAACCACCAGCGCGCCTGCCCCTCTTGCCTCGTTTCGGACTCCGGGGGTGGGCCTCAGAGGACGCACATCTGTCCCGTTAGAGACTTTTTCTCTCTCTGATTTGAGCGCCAAGCCGGGCCCTGTCCGCCCCGAAGCCCCAGCTGCGTGAGCCGGGTTCTGACCCCGGAAACTCGCCGGCCCGGCAGGGTGCTGAGCCTTGCACTGAGGCCCGAGTGCTGGGACCTGCACCCGCCCCCCCCCGCCCCCTCTCAGCCCCGCGCGGCAGGAAGCGCTGAACCCGCCCGCGTGGGGAGGGTCTACCCGCGGCCCGGGCCAGCCCACGTGGGCAATCCCCCCTCCCTCTCCAGGCCTTTGTGCTGGGTGCCCCCACCACCCAGCACCGGGACAAAGCAGTCGACCCGCCCAGGTCCGAACCCCGGCCAGGGCGACTTTCTCCATATTGCAGCCACTTTGGGGACAGGGGTGAACGGCGCTGAGCAGTGGCCACCCGCGCGGGGCTTACCTTGGAGCCGGAGCGGGGGATCGGGCTCGGTCACAGCCCCCGCCCCCCGCAGCCGCCGGTCTCCGGCGCCGGGCGAAGCCTCGCCGCCTGTGCTCGCTGCGCGGGTCGCTCCGGTCTCGTCCTGGAGTTACTTTCTCTCTCGCCCCCAACCCTCCCCCCCACCCACCCCTCCCGCCCCGGCCCCCGCTTCGCGCAGCCCCTCACGGCGCGGCGCGCCGGGGCCTCCCCTCCCCGCCCTCCCCTCTCCTCCTCCCCTCCTCGCGGCCGCCGCCGCCGCCGCCTCCTCCTCTTCGCGCCGCTCTCCCGCTGCCCTCCCGCGGCTCCCACCCCCTCTCCTCCCTCCTCTCTCTCCAGCCGCCTTCCTGGATTGCTGGCGAGAAAACCAGCTCCCTACCCCAGTTCGTGGCCCGTGCCCCGTGGCGGCCGAGCCCGGACGCAAAGGGCAACGATTCCGCTCCAAATTACCCAGCGCGGCGAGCGCGAGCGGGAGCGCGCGGCGACTCCTGGCTCGGGGCTCGGCTGCGCCGCGGGGCAGAGGATTAGAGTCTCAATTAGCTCCGCGCGCCCGCGCCTGCCGCGCTCGGCGACAGAAATGCGCTGTTTCCCCTCCTTTCGCTGGGCGATTCCCACCCGCGTCTCCCGGAGCCCGCGCCTTCCCGCCGGGGCCTCCGCCAGGACCCTCCCGGGAGCGGTGCGCCCAGGCCCCCGCGCCCTCGGTCGCCCAGCCCCCCGCCCCCCGCCGGCCGGCCACGCGGCGCCCGGGCCTCCTCCGGGCTCAGGAGGGGGCGGGGGAGAAGCTGATTTTAATCATTGTCATTTCATCTGATGTAATATTTCCCCGGGCGCTTTCAGCTGGGCATAAATTTTCGGCTCCCAAATAAGTAACACAGGGCACGTTTCTCACATTTCTTGACTCCTCGGTTACAAAGAGGAGAGCAGCCGCCGCCGCGGCGCCCGGGGCCAGGGGCGGGACTTGGGAAGAAACTGGGCTGCGAGTCGGCGGGGGCTGGAGCGGAGCCGGGGGCCAAGGCCGCCCCTCCCCCTCCCTGGCCTTCCTTCCCGGGTCTCTGCCCGGATTGCCCCTCTCCTGGGGAGCAGTGCCGCTCGTGACGTCTGCGGACACACGGTCGGTCATTGCAGGGGAGGGGCGCGCAGGGGGCACCCAGTCGGCCGCCCCGGGCCAGGCGCGCCATTTCCGTTCCGTGCGCTGTGCGTTCGAGACTCCCCACAGCGCGGAAGCCAGCGCCCGGGGCGTCCCACCCAAGTCCCCATATCAGCTGCCCCTTCCTCATCCTCTCCTACCTCCTCCCCTTCCCTTTCCTCCGCTTTCCTAGGCGCTTCGCCCGTCCCCCACACCTCCGGATCATTTCCCGGCTCCTAGGAAACGGAGCGCAAAGCTGCCAGTGCGCTGGGCCTGCACTACGCCCCCGTCCGGCTCCAAGGGCGCCGGGGCCAGAGCCAGGCTCGGTCTGGAGGGCGGGTGCGCTCACACCCGGAGCGGCGATGGGGCCCCCACCCAGAACTCCCGCCAGATCTGGGCGCCCTCTAGCGGCCCCACTCATGGGGGGCACTGGGCGCCGGCTCGAAGCAGTGGGGCTGGGAGCATTGGTGGGAGCACAAAGTTGGGACCTGCTTCCCTTGACTAGGGGACCTCACGAGTGGGAAGAGCGCCCGGCCCGCGCTTCTGTAACTTCACACGGGAATAAGCAGAAACTTTCCTCTTAGGGGACGGTATTTATTTATTTATTTATTTATTTATTTATTTATTTATTTATTTAAGAGCTTGAACTACAGGAGAAGGGGGAAATTTTCTCATTAAAGTTACATCCCTGCAGTTAGTTCAATTACTTGATATATGCAGAAGATGCTGTAAATTTATAGATTTAAATAGCTTACAAAGATGCCGCAGGCCCCATCAGTTAATTTCCTTAATTTATGGATTTTTAGCTGCTCCTAGAACAGAAAGGGGGGGAGGAAGTAGGTCAGGGATCTGCAGCGGCATCAGCCGGCCCACAGGCTGCCTACTGTGCTGCTGGTACCTGGCGCCCCAGGGCTTCTGGCTCCCAGTTCCTGAGCCTGACAGAACCACTCTCTGCTTTCCACATCCTGGCCAGGCCAGGCAGGCCAAACCAGGCCCTGGAAGTCTGCTTTGCTCTATGGCTGACAGTCCCAATCTCTGCAGGGCTGCACAAGACCAAGGAACAGCAAAGCCCCCATTTACACACACCCCACTGGGCGTGAAGCAAGTATCCAAATACTTTGGCCTCCCTAATCCCCCCCTTAAATGGTGACTGGGATCACAGATGGAGGAGAACATTGTGAATACCCCATACTTCTCGGACAGAAACTTACCCCTTCCTAGGCCTTTGAGTGTTTGCAGGGGAGGGGAGAGCATATGGAAAAAATGCACCAAGCTCATGTTTGAGGATCACAGACCCACTGAAAACCTGCATGTGGTGGCCCTTGTGGTCCCCAGTGCCCCTCACTCTCTCCTCTCCTAGGTGCCTGCTTTGTGTTCAACATGAATGAATATATACATATAAATGAATACTTAAAAGATTGGTATAAACTAAACTGTTTTAGGAAGCCACGTGGCAATGTGATTAGTATTGGTATTCATGACTTAACATTTCTTTTCCCACTAGATGAAGTTTCTAAGATTTGCAAGGTACATGTCAAGGACGGGTGTATAAATGGATTTTTATTTATTCACAACTCCAAGACTAATTGCTTCTCTTTGCCTCAAGGCCACGAGATTGGTTTTAATATGACACTTCAAAAGTATTCATGGAACTACAGAGATACTAAGTGTCACTATTTAAGAGACAAATCTCACCGTGGTACTGGTGACCCTGAAAATAGGATGTTCCACTTTATTTTAAATTCCTACATTTTTTTTAAGAGTTTCACTTTCTACCAACTATATTAAAAATGCACAATTTAATCAAAACAAGAACAGACCATTTTGAAGGAACTTTATTTCCTTAATATTGCGGGGAACTTTATTTTCATATTCCTGAATCCTTTTATTAAAGAGATGAACTTTATATATGTCATTAAGAAGAGTAAGTTTGGGTCACAATTTATTCTCGCGTTTTAAAAGTTCCTGGCTAGGGGGCAGCTAGTTAGCACAACTGGTTAGAGCAAGATGCTTGTAACTCCAGGATTGCCGGTTTGATCCCTGCATGGGCGAGTGTGAGCTGCGCCCTCCACAACTAGACTGAAACAACTACTTGACTTGGAGCTGATAGGTCCTGGAAAAACACACTTAAAATAAAAAGAAGTTTAAAAAAGAAAAAAGGTTCCTGGCTAAATGTCAACCATGTTTTATACTGAGAGAAGATCTGTGGTATATAATGCAGTGGTGAGGCTTATTGTTTTTTTTTTAATTGAAGATGTATAATTAGGATTGAAAACATATTGAAACATTTTGTAAAATACATCTTGTTTCATTACTATGGTCCAAAAGATGAAATTGGATGTGAGTCTAATGAGAATGTAACTTGCTTTATCCATAGGTATGACTAGCACTTAAGCCATTACAGTTTGCGTTTTAAAAAGCAGGGTCAAACCTGGCTTGCTTTGAGGGGCCTTCACGTATTCACCTGAAGTGAGATGCAGGTCTTCTGGACAAGCCCTCAGTCTCCAGATGTTTCAAAGTGGCTTTGTTGCTGTTGCTGCTTGCAATTATGTTTCAAAATGAGGACCTTAATACAGAGAGTGAAATGAGCCCAAAACGAGATACCAGAGTCTGCTGAACTCAACTTTCTCAGGAAAGCTGTGACAGGACAGCAGACGAACAGGCTGAGACACAGTTGGTGCCCACTGAGGGTGGGGTTGAGGGGCTGGGGTGTTAAGGCAGGGCTGTCTCCTCCCTTGCCCTCAGGCCCCCTGGGGTAAAAGCCTCCTAGATCTGTGCCCACCTCGAGGCACAGAGACAGCCCCTGACCAGGCTAGGATGCAGCCAGCCTGGCCCAGAGATCACAGTCTGACATCCACTTAGCCTCTACCTACACTCCAGGAGTCCCCTCAATCTTTCTTCCTGGTTAGGACCTCAGAGAACCTGGAGAGTAAAGGGCGTGAGGAAACGTGGGAGTGTTGGTGCTGCCACCTGGCCCCCACCACATCCCCCAAACTGGCCCCCCTTGTCTGTCAGTGAGCAGACCCACTCCCTGGAGAGCAGAGATCCAAACCTGCCTGAGGGATGTGGGTGGAGGCAGATTGTCCCTGCCTGGCCTTGAAAATAAAACAAGACCAGCCAGCTCTCACTGAGCTCTGCTCAGGCCTGGCACTAGTCTCAAGGGCACTTATGGTTTCTGGTGGGAGAGAAAGCAGGGGCTGTCTCCAGGTGCTACAGACCACTCCCTGCCCACTCAACCCCCCCACCCCACCCCATCCTGCCTTCTGCCTGCTGCTTAGAACCAACTCAACTTGCCCTCCCCAGGAGCCAACCTCGCAGTGACAGCACTGAGACAAGAAGGAGAGCTGACCAGGAAGCCCACTGTGTTGTGGCCTTTGAATGGCCTTGGGGAGACCAGGAACCCCTCAAATTGCTCAATACTCAGAGGTATTTGAACTTTTTTCCCAAAAGAAGTTTCAGCATTTTTACCAGATTCTCAAAGCGTCTATGTGAATTTGGGTGCAAGTAAGAAAACCTGCTTCAGGATGGCTTCGTGATGAGGAAAGTTGATTCTCATACATAGTGGCAAGTGGGAGGCAAGGTGGCCCTGGAGTTGATTCAGTGGCTCAGCAGAGTGTTCAAGGACCCAAGCTTTCTCCACTTTCCTCTGCTGTCCTCTCCACACGGGCCTGTCCTCAGTGGGCACCTCCCTGATCTCAAGATGAATGTAGCTCAAAGCTTCACACCTTCCTGCACAAGCACCCCACATTCCAGCCCTCTTTGTTGCATCCCATTGGCCAACTTCCAGGCCAATCTCTCGGAAAGGGATTTGCCTGGACCAATCAGATTTAGCTCCTGGCCTACATGGGGCTGGAACTGCTGCCCTGAGTGAGTCCTTGGGGGAGAAGGTAGACCCTGGGCACAGTCACACTCTGCCTGGGGGAAGGAGGAGACAATGATGGACTTTATGTTGAGGGTTAGGGTCCCCTTAAGGTGAAGAGCTGTTGACTAGGGCCCTGAGCTGGAAGGAAGGTAGAAGCAAAGCAGTGAAGAGAGCACCCAACCCCCAAGGGCAACTCCAAGGAAGCTTGAGACAGCGATGCTGCTCCAGGTCCTTCTCGGGTCCCGAGAGACACAAGACCCAAATGTGGAGGTGGCCTGGCAGAGCATGGCTATTTGCAGGCTATCAAGCTGGGCCACCGGCCCCAAGCCCTCCCTGCCCCTCACCTGTAGGTTTCTCTCAGGGCTCACTCTTCTCTCCAGCTACAATCGTGAAGCCCCCAGGTCCTCCCAGCAGCCCCTCAGGGAGGAGGCTATTCCCTGTCAACAGCACCTGGGGTCCCACAGGGCAGTGCCTCTACACACAGGCTGGCACCTTCCATGAGGGAGAAGCACAAAAGCAGTTCCCAGGACTGCTCTCGCTGCGCAGCAAATGGAAAACATCCAGGAAGATGAAACTGTTGCCATCACCAGGGACCCATGAGGTCCTCCTGGTCTTGGAATCAATGGAAGTCTCATCTGGATCCCTAGAAAAACAGCCTTAAACACCAAGTCCTGCCTCGAAATGACTGTGTGGCTGCCACTCTGGCTGGAAGTGACCCTCGAAGTGGCCCGAGGGTCATAGGACAAGGGGCTCAGCAGATGCATTTGTACAGGTCTAAAGGGGGAAAAAAAAAAGTTGAGACTGTCAACTGGCCAAATAATTCTCCAGGTAATCCACCAAAAGAAATCATTTATTCGGGAAAAGAAAAAGAAACGGAACCACCAAGGAGTGTGTGCCCGCACACTCGGTGGCCAGTCTGCCCACTGACCGCCCATGTGGGAAAAAGGTTGAAGAGCCCAACATGGCTTCCCCCTTTAGTCACATCCCTTCCCCGGAAGTTACCACAGAGTTCAACAGAAAGTCAAGACTAGAGAGTTAACTAGGGGCCCCCATAGTCCTCCCAGCTCTATGGGTAAGCATCTTAAGATGCCAGTTCATTTTTATTAAGACAGTGAGGAAAGCAGCCTTTGGTAGGTCAGAAACCCTGCCTAGGGCTGCTGCTTGCAGCCAAAGCACAGTACATTAACCCTCTTCTTTATCACAGGCAATTCCTTCTACTTGGGCCTATCCTGTAGGGAGATGGTCTGCAGACAACAAGAACTTGGAAGTCTGAGTCCAACTGGGTGACCTTGGGCTTTATCTCTTGAGTCTCAGCATCCTCCCTGTAATGTGAGAACAATAATAGTACCGAGCTGATGGGGTTGCTGGGAGAAGTCCATGTGACAGCATATGCAGAGAACTTGGCCCAGCCCAGTGTAAGTGCTGTTGAAATGAGATGGTTAGCATCCTCTTTCAACAGACCTTCCAAGAGCCTCCGGTGGGGCTGTGGTTACAGGCTCACCCCTATTCCAGGCACTGTTGGTCCAGCACCCACCCACAGGAGGCACACAGGAACCGGGAGAATGAGAGGGAGTCCCCTTGAGTGGCCTCTTGACTCTAAGATTTGGGGCTGAAAAACCTCATGATTGTGTAATTAAGATAAAAATGTAGATATACATTAAAGGGGAGAATGTAAAAGTTGCCTAACATTTAAAGATAAAACAAGACTTCAGAGAAATTGCATGCTTGCTTTGGGCCATGCCCCTGGGGTAAGACTAGTGTCCTCAGGCTCCTCTGTCCCCAGGGCACTTGGGGTGGATGGAATCACGGGTTGGGGCCTGGAGGCAAAAAGGAACCCCAGAGGGCATTGGGGGTCTGCTGGTAAATTCTTTTCAGTTTTCAAACTGTGAAACTCTTTACTGTCTTTTAAAAAGTATTTTTAAATTTTAATGAAAAATACATGATCATTGTAACACACACGGGGGTGGGGGTGGGGTGGAGAGAGACAGAGAGAGAGAGAGAGAGAGAAATGAATGAAGAGGAAACAAAAATCTGTCTCCCCTTCACAGAGAGAAATGTGTCAATGATTTCATGTTTGTCCAGTTCGTGTACACGCCAGTGTGCAGGCACACAGACATACAATTGCACAGACTCACAGGTATACACACACTCAAAGGCACACATCGACATAAACTTAGACACAATTGCACAGACACACAGACACACACAGCCACAGACACACATACAGTTGCACAGATGCATGCATATAGATAAACAGATGCATATGCACTCACACACAAGTGGCAGACACAAAGGGACACACAGCACACACACATAATGCTGCACAGACACACACACACACGGAGTCCCCCAGAGCCACCGACACAAAGATACATGTGCACACACGCCTGAGCACAGGCATGCACATAGTTTTTAAACTGTGGCATCAAACTATTCTTAACTAATCCGTAGCCTGTCTTTCCCCCCACCATGTATTTCACAATGTAGAAAATAATCTGACACCCGTATACTCACCACCCAGAATATACCATATATTAAAATTTTGCTTCAGATCCCTCTTTACAAATAAAATGAAATGAAAAACCCCTCCCTTGTTCCCACTGTGGTTGCTGCCCAGAAGTTGCAACATTCCTGAGCACATTTTTTTGCAACATATGAATCTATTTATAAACAATGATAACATTTGTGTATGTTTTCAACTTTTACATAAATGATGTCCTCTTGCATCTTGTTTTTGCCACTTGCTTTTCTCACATCACTGGGCTTGGCAGGTGCCCTCCCGTATCCCTCCTTTGATGCATACCAGGTGTCTGTCTCCTGCCCTGGCCCCCCTCCCTCAGCCAGCTCTTCTGTGTATTATATACCAAAGGCCCCAAAAGGCCTCTCTTGGTGGAACTGGGTCTCTGAAGCATTTGCTGAAAGAAGTGGTTTCTGACCACTGTGGTGTCAGAGGGAAGGCTTCATCTCCCACCTCCCACCCTGCTGCTTTTAGAAGAGGGCATTGCCTGGCAGGGGTTTGGGTGAGTGGGGACCCCTCCTCCCCTTCTCCCTTCCTCTTCTTCCTTCCTTCTTCCTGCCATCTCTCATTTCCTCTTCCTCCTCTCCATGTCTTTTCCCTCTCCTTCCTTTCCCTATCTTCCTCCTCCCTTTCTTCCCTCTGCCCCCTCCCTGCCCCTCCTCTCACCTTCCCTTCTCCCCTCTCTCTCCTCTACTACTCCTTCCCCTCCTTCCTTCCACTATCCACCTCCAGGCCGTGCAAGCCTCTGGCTGAAAAGCTGGAAGGTCACCCAAAGAAGTACAGAAAGAAAAGGCATCTTGATATATTTCCAAATATATCTCCATATGATTTTTTTACAGTTCTATTTTTTACATTTACCTCCCTTATCCTTTTAGAATTAACTTTTGCTTATGATGTGAGGTCAAGATCTAAAAAAGAATTTGTTTTTTTTTAAAGATGGCTAGCCAGTCTTCCAGGTAAATCAACTAATACAAATTTTATATTAGGATTTTGATTGGAATTGGAGAGAACCCAGATCTTACTTTTGCTTTATTACAGAAGGAATATGGGAATACATGTGAGTTATAAAAATTAAACCATCTATTCTTTTAGTAATTAGAATGAATTACAAATCCCCCCCCCACACACACACACACATATACATCCTGGCAATCTCATTTTCCTCCTAAGGCACCTCAGTTTGGTATGTGGTAAGTTAAATTATGAATTCCACTTTTTCCCTGCCCTGTAGTAACTTTAGACATCTCTCCCCTTGCTCCGGCTTCATGCTGGGCCAAACGTACTTCTCCACTCCCTGATCCTGGGCTTCTCCGAAGAGAAGTTAGTAGATGTGGCACAAGCAGAGGCTTGAAGCTTGCTCCTGCGGCTGAGCTTGCCTCAGACATTCCTGCAGGAAGAAAACGCCCCAGGCGGCTGCTGACCCTCCAGGCTGAGCCCCGGAATGAGACACTCGGGGTGGGGCTACACCAGCCACCACAGACGCCTGAGAAATAAATGCCTATTGTTTATGCCGCTGAAACTTTGTGCTTCATTGTCACGCAGCAAAAGATGACTGATGCAAACTGTATCCGTGTGTGTGTACATTCTCACACAAATTAGATTGGGATTATATGAAACATTTTATCCTATGACTTTAAAATTATAATTATATGAAATTATGTGTGTGTGTGTGTGTGTGTGTGTGTGTTTATTTATTACCTACCTTGGCCCACCCCTAACATTTGAAGGGCCTAGAACAAGAGGAAAAATGGAGATCCACATACCGTATGTCTAAAATGTAAAAGGTATAAGTTAAGCTAACAACTGTTAAATAAAATACATTTTATCCTCCAATTTTGACAGATACACCTTTATAATGACCTGGAAGTTCAGGTTCAGTTGGAGTTCCCAGGTTCTTTGGAGTGAGTAGTGTGCTGGAATGTGGGGGCATGCGAATAGCTGGCCCCCTTCCCCTTTCTCTCACCTACCTGGCTCCATCCCCATGGTGGAGGGCGGGGGTAGGGGCAGGGAGGAGGGTGGTTCCCGTGTACCACATGTGCACCTTGGTCTGCATAGCCAGGCTCTGTCCACACCGCCCACAAATGCCACCTCTTGGTCACCCCTCATTCCTCGGGCTGCATACACTGGTGGATGCCGTCGACCCTCAGGATGATGGACCCGAGGAAGAGGCCCATGCAGGCCCTGGTCATAAGCCTCAGCTGTTAGGGCAGGAAATTCCAGGGTTCCCAGTGCATCAGGACCCATAGACCCGTATGGCCTCTTACCCTACTGATTATCATGGCTTCCTCCTACAGAGTCCATCTCTCCCTCTCAGTGGATCCTTTCCATTGGCCTTTACACACACTCAAGTTATCTCCCATTAAAAAATGCAAACAAAACTCTAACTGTTCCAGTACTCCCTTCCAGTCCCTCCCCTGCCTCTGTCCACCTGTACCAGAAGCGTGATCTTCACTTCCCATCTCCTACTAGCTTCCCAGTTCCTCCCAAACCAATTCCAGTCACCCTCTGGCCTTAAGGTCCCCAAACACCTCTTTCTCAGGTAAGCAAGGACCCATATCACCTCGTTCAAAGGCATTTCCCAGTCGTTATGGTTCTGAGCCCCTCAGCGGCATTTGGCTCAGCCAGCCACTCCTCTTTCCTCAGCGTGTTGGAGGTTAGTGCTGCCCAAGAGCTCCCAGCTCTCCTCCTCTGTGGGCTCCATCTCTGCCTCCTTTGAAGTTAGACTGGGCCATGTAACTTGCTTTGCCAGCAAACTATGAAACAGAAACCTGAGGAGCCCGGGTGCCATTCCCATACTCCCTTCTCAACCCTGGCAAGCGTGGAAGCTGGTTTCAAGATGGAGTCTCCATCAGCCCGGTTCTGAGTGATGGTGACGAGCAGAGCCCTCGCTGACCCATGTTGGACCAGTACAATGAGGGAGAAGTTAACTTCTGTCTTTTTAAGACTTTGAGACTTTACGGATATTGGTTTCTGCAGCCTCACCTTGCCTGTGCTGGCTGCTGCACTTGACATCTCCAGAGCAGGGCTCACACCTGTTCCCCCCACCCCCTACTCAGCCCATGCTTTTCAGCTTTGTTGGCTGGCTCATCCCCCTCTATCTGGCCACCCCTTGGCTGCCTTCTGTTCTCCTCTCACACTTTCTCCCCACATAATCTCATGTAGCTCTGCAGTGCCAATGACACAGATTTGCACCCCCCTTCTACCTGCAGCTCCCACTTCCCACTTGATGGGCCTCCCTTGGGATGTCTCAGAGGTTCCTCAGACTCAACATGTCCTGACTCAGACTCACGATCTTGCTCCCTCCAAACCTGGCCACCTCCCAGTGTCCCCATCTCATCCTGCCACTCAGTTGTGCAAGCCGAAACCTGGGAGTCATCCAGGAACCTCCTCCTTCCTGACCCTCTTCTCCATTCCCCATCTCCAATCCATCACCAACCTCTGTCAAATTACTCCTTAGAACCACCCACACCTCTCCATCACCACTGTCACTCTGGTCCAGCCACCATTATCTCTCATCTGGATGGCTGCAGCAGCTATCCTTCCAGTCTCACTGCTGTCAATCTTGCCCTTGCAATCCATTTTCCCCCATGGCAGTCGGAGGAATCTTTTCAACATTTATGTAACTTGCTTAAAGCCTTGCCAAGGATTCCCTTGCTCTAAGATAAGATAACACCATCATATATGGCACGTGTGGACGGGACCACCTCTTCCCTACCTCTGTGTCCACGACATCCCCTCATTCTCTGTTGCAGGTTGGGCTCCCTGGGAAGCAGACTGTGAGGTACAGGTTATTGCAGGAGGTTTATGTGGAGAGTGCTTTTTGCATCAACATTTGTGGAAGGGAGGGTAAGAGACGAGAGGGAAGAGAGAGAAGTTGAGCTCTTGCGCAGTCTCAACAGAGGCCTCAGCCGACCTAAGGAACACAGAATTGTCCGCCGTTTCAGGAAAGCAAGCTGGGCCTCTGTGTGGCCATACTGATCCCTGGATGTGACATTGGATATGGGGTATGACCTTGGGCCAGACATCACTCTTTACGTGAAGCATTCTTTGACGGGGACTGACAGCTGAAGGCTTTCTGCGGGCAGCCCTCCCAGAAGCTGGGGGAATACGTTCTTCATTACTGAAAGGGGTCTGGGTGGTTCCTCACAGTGTCCAGTCTGTCCCCTGTATGACCTGGGACATCTCCTCAAGATTCTGGTATGCCATGGGGGGACGCAGAAGAGGTAGGTTAGTGGGGTTGACTACAGCCTCCACTGCTGCAGTTGGTCTTCAGGCCACAACTGACACTCATCTTCTCTCCCTCTGGTTATCTAGTCTGAATCCCCCCCCCCCCTTAGCTAAGAACTGTCCTGGCCTCAGGGGCTTACCTGGTGGCGTAAGCAGACCTCCATCCCTGAGGGTTCTGAGATTCTGGCCAACATGACCTTTTCAGGCCAGAGTTGCTGCCCTTGTCCATTTACTGTCAAAATTGGGCAAGGAGGTACCAAGAAACACCCAAGTAGATTAATCGGGCACCAAATATATTTTCCTTGCCCCCACTGTATAACAAAAATGCTACCTTTTTCTGATGATCAGGGTCCATTACCCCTGTCAAGATGATGACTGTCTTGCTTGCTGGTCCCTCAGCGTGACAAGCCTAAAGTGCCCAGGCAGCATTAGCTTGTAGTTCATGAAACTCTTGCTGGGTTCCTTGGCAGAAGCATTCCTTGTTTGGAATCTCTAAACCCTTAGGGCCCTGGGTTGTGGGATGGGAAGGGCAGATTCCCCAAGTGGGTGACTAGGATTGATGGTAAGCAGGCACTCTGACTTTCACCCATTGGTTCCCAGACCCATCTTACCTATGACAAAGTGTGTTAGTTTCTCATGGCTGCTGTAACAAATTACCACAAACTTGGTGAGTTAGAACAACATACATTTATCATAGTTCCAGAGGTCAGAAGTCAAAAGTGGGTCTCACTGGGCTAAAGATCAAGGTGTAGGCAGGGCCGCATTCCTTCTGGAGGCTCTAGGGGACCATCCATTTCCTTGCTTTTTAGCTCCTAGAGGTTGGCTGCATTCCTTGTCTCATGGCTCCCTTCCATCTTCAAAGCTGGTTGAATCTTTCTCACGTGCATCAGTCTGACACTCTCCTGCCTTCCTCTTTCACTTATATGGATGTTGGATCTACCCAAATAATCCAGGATAATCTCTCCACCTCAGAATCCTTAATTTAATATCTGCAAAGTCTCTTTTGTCACATAAGGGAACATACTCACAGGTTCTTAGAATTAGGAGGTGGACATCTTGGGGAGAAAGGATCTTTATTTTGCCTACCACACATAGGTAGACCTGTGTCAACCCATTGTTGATTTAAAGTATATGCTCTGGAGAATGGTACCTCATCTTTGCAAAATACCCTCTCTGAGCTGGTACTTGAGCTGTGTTTTTTTATTTTTTTAAATTTTATTGGGTAACAGTGTGTTTTTCCAGGGCCCATCAGCTCCAAGTCAAGTCATTGTCCTTCAATCTAGTTGTGGAGGGCACAGCTCAGTTCCAAGTCCAGTCGCCGTTTTCAATCTAGTTGCAGGGGGCACAGCCCACCATCCCATGCGGGAATTGAACTGGCAACCTTCTTGTTAAGAGCTTGAGCTCTAACCAACTGAGCCCTCCAGCTGCAGCAGCTCAGCTCAAGTGGTTGTCTTCAATCTAGTTGTGGAGGGCGCAGCTCTCTGCCCCGTGTGGGAATTGAGCAGGCACTCTTGTTAACAGCATGCGCTCTAACCAACTGAGCTAACTGGCCACCCCTGAGCTGTGCTTTTAACAGACCCTTCCATTGCTTTATCAGATTCGCAGATTCAGGGTGATACAGTAAGTGATATGACCACAGCATCTTATCGTCATGTGCCACCCTCCCCCCTCCTTTGCTGTAAAATGACTCCCTTCATCTGACACAATGTTGTGTGAGATCCTGTGTTGGACCATCAGATACTCTGGAAGTCCTTGGATAGTGGTCTAGCTCAGGCCCTATGGTCAGGAAAAGCAAATCTGTACCCAGAATATGTGTTTATTACTGACAAAATGAATCACTGCTCCTTCCAGGATGTAAAGGATCCAATGTGGTTCACGTGCCACTAGATGACTGATTGGTGTCCTCCAGGAATGGCGCTGTGTCTGGGACTTAGCATTGGGCTCTGTTGCTGGAAGACTGGACACTCAGCTCAGCCTTGGTGGGTGCGAGCCCATGCTCTTAGGCCTCTTTCTAGCTTCCATCCTTGCAACCATGGCTACTCCTTTCATGCACGCTGTATGCCAGCAGTGAAGAGACCAATAACAGAAGCTGGTTAGTGTCACTCGGCCAAGCCATTCTGTTGACCTGGTTGCTTAGTGTGTCTTCTTCCATGATGGATGTCCTCTAAGGAGTGTGAACATAAGAGACAGTGAGCTTCACACTTGGTGCTAAGACCCATCCACATGACTGCCCCGACAGCCTTGTCCTATCTTCTAACCTGTCTCCTTCTGGCCCCTGACCACTTCTCTTTCCACCAAAGTGGGTGACCAAGTGCATTGTCCAGAGCTCCATCCCTTGGGAGGATTTCATTTCCCACCACCTCTCAAGGCCACCTCTGAGGGGGGCTGCAGAGCAGACTATCCAGTTTTTACTTGCTTCCACACACCAAGCCAACGCTTCTGTGAACTAAGCTCTGGCTTTTCCCTCTGTCATCCGCTGGTCATAATCCCCACCATGCGGCCCTAGGAGTCAATGGAGAGGCCTTGGTGCAGCAGTGGTGGATAACAAGGGAGGCTAGGCTACCTGCTCACACAGCTTGTTTGTGGCCTCTCCTCCTGCTCGTACCTGTTCCTGGATGTACCACTTGTGCCTTGTGATGGATGCTGCTGGGTCCATTTGGCCTTCGGACATGGTGGGTCTGACAGAACTCATCTCATGATGGGCAGTGCAATGATCTGAATGTTTGTGTGTCTCACCCCCAACACACACAAAAAATTGTTGAAATCCTACCTCCCAGAGACGATAGATAGTATTAGGAAGTAGAAGCTTTAAGAGGTGCTTAAATCATAAGGATGGAGCCCTTATGAATAGGATTAGCGCCTTATAAAAGGGACTCCAGAGAGATCCCTAGCCACTTCCATCCTCTGAGGACACAGCAAGAAGACACTGGCTATGAACCAGAAAGAAGGCCCTCGCCCAACGGTGCTGGCACCATGATCTTGGACTTCCCAATATCGAGGACTGTGAGAAATAACTATTTGTTGTTCATAAACTACCCAGTTTATGGTATGTTGTTATAGCAGCCAGAAAGGACTAAGACAGGCAATTATGGCTGCATTTTCACTTGGTGTCCCATGGTCATGGTTAGGTACTCTATCTATACCAGGGTTTGTAGCATGCCAGGAACTGCTTTTCAAAAGATTTATAATTTTGTACATAGCATGGCCTTGTGGCAGAACCTTAAGAGTCTGCATTGTAATTCTCTCTTTAGGGCTTGCCAAAAAGTCTATGTGCTGTCTTTTCCCAATAGTGATACCTCCAATACCACAGGGTACTCTGGGTCACATAACCCGAGTCAGCCCTCTTGTACCACAGCCTGGACCTGCTGTAAAGCCCTTTCCATCTCTGGACTGGCTCAGAGCTGGCAGCTTTTCACGTCTCCTGGTATGTGGTTTGGAGTATTCCTACGTGAGGACTATGCCTTCAGAACCCAAAGAGGCCTACCTAGCATTGCGCTTTCGAGGTGGGAGATGCACGATGCCATGATTTGTCCTTTCCTTTGGTTATCCTGGCATGTCCCGGCCCACGGCAGCTCCTAAACGTTTTACTGACTTGATAGGCCCCTGGAACTTTACTGGGTTAATTCCTACCCTCCTCTGGAATGCATGGGTCTTTTGAAGGCCCACTATGTACTAGCCAGTACTTGCTCATTCATTCTGATTAGTGTGAGGTTACTGATATGATATATTACCTATATGATGTTCTACAGGACGTCCAGCCAATCCAGGTCTTGGACAGAGCGCTGAAGAGCTAACATATTTCTGGGGCAAGACTATAAATGTATACGTTTACATTTCATTATGAATGCAAACTGCATTCCATTCCAACGGAATGCAAACTGGTTTTGATCCTCTTTTTGATAGAGATGGAAAGTAATGTGTTTGCCAGATCAATGGACAAATACCATGTACTGAGGTCATGGTATTTTGCACTGGCAAAGACACCACAATTGGCACAGCAGCTGTAGTTTTGACTACTACTTGGCTGGGTTTGCCATGGTCCACTGTCACCCTTCAGGATGTGTCTTCTTTTTGCAGGAGCCAAATTGGTCAATTCAATGGAGCGAGCTCTAATGAGGACCACTATCCTTGGAACCTTTAGGTTTTATGAGGTAGCTCCAATATCTGCCCCCTCTGTGCACTGCCCCTCAGGATGCAATGTTGTTTTTCATTTACTATTTTGGAAGGGGGTAGAGGCAGTTTCAGAGGCTTCCTCTTTGCTTACCCCATTCCAAAAGCTCTTACCTTATAGGCCAAGGAGTCCATGTGGAAATGTGCCAACTACTCAAGTAAGTATGTTTGAATTACACATTTGGGGGAAAGGGAAGTGACCGTGGGGTGAATCTAAGCATCCAGTGGATCCACTGTAAGCCAGACCTGAAAGCCATCACTCCATCTATTACGTACCTGGTCCCATATATCTCCACTCTCATTGAGGGCTACCGTGATACATCAGACCTCAGTATATCAATATCAAATCAATGGTCCAATGGTCCTAGATTTGTTTGGGTATCTTCTTTCTCTAGGGCACCTGTTGGAGAGGGACTGGGGAATGATTACTAGATATATGAGCTTTGGTGTTACAGGTTCATCTTGGGAGCTTACCTCTCCATCCTGGTCTGAATACAGGCTCAAGTCCAGAAACTCGGCGAGGAATAACGAATTTTTTTTTTAAATTGGGAGATTGCCCTTAGGCTCCTGATTATCCATTCTTTTATTTTTTTTTTAAAGATTCTTATTAAAATATAGCTTCATACAATATTATATTAGTTTCAGGTATACACCATAGTTGTTCAACATTTATATACCTAAAGAAGTGATCACCATGATAAGTCCAGCAACCATCTGACACTGTACTATGTTATCACAAAATTATTGACTGTATTCCCTATGCTGTATATTACATCCCCATGACTTATTTCTTCTATACCTGGAAATTTGGACCTCTTATTCTCCCTCATCTTTCTCCCCCCTTTTTAAATTTTTCAATTACAGTTAACATTCAACATTATTTTACATTAATTTCAGTTGTACAACTCCGTGCTAGATAGTTATATAATTTAAGAAGGGATCCCCCTGACTAGTCTAGACCCACCTGACACTATACATAATTGTTACTAATTATTGCCTATAGACCCTATGATATACCATACGTCCACATGACCACTTTGTAGCAATCAATTTGTACTCTTAATCCCTTACCCTTTCCAACCCATCCCTAACTCCCACCCGCTTGGCAACCATCAAAACGGTCTCTGTATCTATGAGTTTGTTTCTGTTTGTTTGTTTATTTTGTTCTTTAGATTCCACATATAAGAAAAATCACATTGCATCTGTCTTTGTCTGACACTCCACTCACCAACACAGATGGCAAGAACTCATTCACTTTCCATGGCTGAGCAACATTCCATTGTATATATGTACCACCTCCTCTTTATCCATTCTTCCATCGACAGGCACCCGGGCTGCCTCCACACCTTGGATATTATAAACAGTGCTACAATGAACATGGATGTACACGTCCCCTCAAAGTAGGGTTTGGGATTTCTTCGGATAAATACCCTGAAGTGGAATTACTAAGTCCTTCTTTGTCTCTTGTTATAGCCTTTTTTTAAAGCCCATTTTGTCTGGTATAAATATTGCTAACCAGATTCTTTGTTTGTTTCCATTTTCATGAAATATCCTTTACCCCATCCCTTTACTTTAAGTCTGTGTGTGTCTTTCCATCTGAAGTGAGTCTCTTGCAGGCAGCATATGTAAGGGTTTTGTTTTCTTAGCCATTCAGTCATCCTGTCTTTTGGTTGGACCATTTAATCCATTTACATTTTAAGTAATTGTTGATTGATGTGTGGTGATTGCCATTTTATTATTTATGTTTTTAATCTTTTTTATTCTTTTCATCTTAAAGAAGTTCCTATAAGATTCCTTGTGATACTGGTTTGGTGGTAATGAACTCCTTTAGCTTTTTCTTGTCTGGGAAGCTCTTTATCTGTCCTTCGATTCTAAATGATAGCTTCACTGGGTAGAGTAACCGTGGTTGTATGTCCTTGCTTTTCATTACTTTGAATATTTCCTGCCACTCTCTTCCGGCCTGCAAAGATTCTGTTGAGAAATCAGCTAACAGTCTTATGGGAACTCCATTATAGGTAACTAACTGCTTTTCTCTTGCTGCTTTTAAGATTCTCTCTTTGTCTTTAACCTTTAATTACGATGTGTCTTGGTGTGGGCCTCTTTGGGTTCATCTTGTTTGGGACTCTGCACTTCTTGGACTTGTATGTCTATTTCCGCCAGGTTAGGAAAGTTTTTGACATTATTTCTTCGAACAGGTTTTCAATTCCTTGCTCTCTCTCTCTTCTCCTTCTATCATGCAAATATCATGCAAATGTAGTTATGCTTGATGTTCTCCCAGTAGCTCCTTAAATTATCCTCATTTTTGGTGTGGTTTTGCTTTTTCTGTTCTGATTGGGTGTTTTCTGCGACCTTACCTTCTAAATTGCTGATTCCATCCTTACCTTCTAAATTGCTGATTCCATCCTCTGCTTCATGTAATTTACTGTTGATTCCCTCTCATGTATTCTTTGAGCGTCCTTTGAGATCATTGAGTATCCTTATAACCAGTGTTTTGAACACTGCATCTGGTAGATTGCTTGTCTCCATTTTGTTTAGTTCTTTTTCTGTAGCTTTGTTGTGTTGTTTTATTTGGGACGTGTTTCTTTGATCCCTCATTTTGGCTGCCTCCCTGTGTTCGTTTTTATGTTTTAGGTAGGGCTGCTATGGCTTCTGGTCTTAGTCGAGTGGCCTATATAGTAGGTGTGCTGTGGGGGTCTGTGGCGCAGTCTCCCTGGTCACCTGAGCTGGGTGCTCCAAGTGTATGCCTTACGGGGGTCATGTGTGCCCTCCTGTTGTAGTTGAGCTTTGGGTGCTGTTTGCACATCAATGGGAGGGACTCACCCTCAGGCTGCTTGGTTGTGAGAAGTGGCCGTGACTGTGGAGGAGCTGTTTTGTAGCTGCTGACTATGGAGCAAGATTCGCTTTCACAGGCTCTGGTGCCTACCCAGTCTGCCCTATGGGTGTGTCATTCCCGGAGGCAGCCAGATGATGCTCCGCTGGGTCTGAAGTTAGCCACTGAGTGTGCCAGTCCTGGGACTTCCTGGGAGGAGCCCCACTGCAGGCCAAGTTCAGCCACAACCTGTGCCCTGCTTGGGGACACCTGGCATGAACCACAAAGCAATCTGAAGATGACTGCTGCCCACCCATACTGGGTTTGGAGGTGCCTTGAGAGACCAAGCTGTGAACTGAGGCAGGCTGTTGCTAGTGCCAGGTTTGGGGGTACTCAGTCAGAGGTATGGGACATGCCGAAGTCAGATGCTCCTTGTTTGGGTTTTGTGAAGCTTTGAGAGATTTTAGGCAAGTCTCCAGCATGAGCCAACACAGGTTGTTTATACGGAAAAGCCACTGGAAGTGGCTTGGGTGGGCACACGTGTACCATTGCCACATTCTCAGTGCCTAGCACAGTGCCTGACTCAGACAATATAGAATGGATGTAAGCTGCGGGCTTCCCTGCCTCATTATTGACCTCTATTGTTATGGAAAAACGTTCACATTACTCCCCTTCTCAGAGCCTTTCCTTCAGTGACTCCCGTTGTTCTCAGCACCAAATCCAATCTCCTTATTGTGGCCTACAAGGTCCTCCTCGACCTGGCGTCTGTCGCCCCTGGACCCTGCACATAATGAGCTGCAGGGGTCCACAACGTATCTGTGCACACTGCCCTGGGCTCCAGCCCACTGCACCTCAGAGGTGGTCCTGAGTCATGTCCTTGGAGCCAGCCCTACAGGGTCACGTGCCCTCTCTGCCCTTGGGTACCCAGTTGGAATCTGTACTCCACAGGCCATGGCCCTCAGCCCCAACCTGCCTCTTCTCAGGTTACCATTCACCTAGGACCCCATTAGGCAGAAACCCTGACTGAAATTTCATGGAGAGCCCAACCCTTGAAAAATGATGGCGAGCCCTTTTCCCCATGTAATTAATTCTCCTGTGACCGAGGCCTCTCCCCCAGGGTGGGCGTAGGGCCAGGGTGACTGATTGCACCTGCACCGCCTGTGAAGACTTTGGCTAGTGGGAGGCGTTGATGGCGTTTCCCAAATGAAACGGTGCATGGAGATTAATGAGCCCTGAGCTGGGGGCTCTGGGTGCCCAAGGCCTGAGCAGTCAGGCTGGGCCTGCCAGCCCAGTGCCCCACCAGCCTGCTCCGCCCTGTCACTTCAAGGAGCGGGGCTTTGGACTCTGAATCTTTGCACAGGTTCCCAGGATCTCCCAGAAATGGTTGCTTCAGTCTCATGCCTGAAACCTCAAACACAAATAATTTTCAATTTGCCTGGGAGTTTCAATCGCACAATCCAATGTTAAATAATAGATTAGATGCCTCAGGGAGAGAAACGGGATTTAAGAAGAAGAAATAAATAAAAGGAAAAGTAAAGTTCAGCACATCGGCTTGAAGAGTAAGAATGTAGCTTTCCCTCCTAGCCTGGATTTGCCCGCCCTGCCCCATCCTACCCGGCTGGGTTCTCTTCCTGCGGTCTGTGGGGATTGCCCTTCATGTATCTGGCTCTCCCAGGAGCAGGTTCCAGGCTTCAGCAGCCCTGGGCTCCATCCCCACCCTCCTGCTCCAGCCTCTGCACCCCAAGGAAAGGCTGACTTGTAGTCCTGGTAACAACCACCTATCCGGGCCAACAGGCTGACCCAGACACAGAAAGATACAGATAGTTACAGAGCACAATCAGGCTGTCCCAGGTTACAGGCAGGTTAGTGGGCAGGCGACAGGCATGATCTGATGGGGCTGGGTATAGACACGGGTGTAAGATGATGGTGTCTTTGGATCTAAGAGGAGGCTGAAGAAAATGTGTCTATGGGGCATGTCTCTAAGGTCTGGAACTGAGGTCATCTCTGTCCAGTGACCTTTCCCTCTGCCCATCCTGGCCACCCCTCCCCACCCCCAGCACAGTCTGCCCTTGCCACCACAGGAAGCCACATCATGTCCTAGGTCATGGATTCCCAACTCCAACCTTCCCTCTGCCCATCAGCCTTTCCTGTCCTCGTGCTCCTCCTTATCGAGCTTAGATCCCATGTGGTACCATGTATCTGTCCCCTCCTTCCTTCCGTTATACTTGCCTAGGAGGACAGCAGCTCTGACCTTCTCTGTGCTGCAGGAGAAGCAGGATGGCCTGTTGGTGGTCACCCGGGCCAAACTGCTAGGGTTTGAATCCTGAAACACCTTCTTACTAGCTGTGTGAGTGTGGGCAAATCACTTAACCTCGCTGTGTCTCAGTTTCCTCATCTGTACAAAGTGGGGAGGATAATGATTGTATCTATTTTACAGGGCCGTGATGAGGACTAAATGAGCTAATATATAAGAAATGCTTAGAGCAGTCCCCGATAAACCAGTAAATCCCATCATTCTTATTATTGCTTCAGGAGCCTTGGTGGGAGACGAAAGTGGCTTGGATTAAGGTGAAGGCACTGGAGAGGGGAAAAAGGATTCACTTAGGGGGCAGAGAGAATGACATGCGTGAAAGGGAGGAACCCAGGGCTGATTCAGGATCAAGGGCTGAGATGGAAGCTTGGGGGAGGAAAGGCCTGGGGTGGGAGAAATGGGAGGCTCAGCTGGGACGTGAGAAGTGAAGGAGGTGCCCTTCGATGTGCCAACAGAGGTGTGAGCTGGGCAGCTGGCCATGGGGGTCTTGAGGTCAGGGCTGGAGGTGCAAACTTGGGAGTCAGCAGCACATCAGTGTGGAACTGGCTGAGCTTGTCTAGGAGTGTGTAGACAGGAGTGTCTGTCTGTCCAGTTCAGAATGTGGCATAGTGGAAGATGCAGAAGAGAGCTGGTTCCAAGGTGGCAGACCATGGCGAGTTCAAGAGTAAAAGGCCAGTGGAGGCGTGGGGCAGCAGGACCAGTTTTGCTGGGAGGGAAGGGACAGAAATGGGCCCAGAGCTGGAGGAGATATGGGGCTAAGGCGTTTTCTGTTTTGAAGATGGGGCCTCAGTGGGAAAGCTGATGACCCAGCAGAGAGGGGCGAGTGAGTGAGTGATGTCCTTGAGGAGGAGACAAAGAGCTGGGGATGCAACAGGGAGTGGAGGGCTGACCCCTGAAGGGCAGGGAGGAGAGATGGGGAGCAAGGCTTGGTGCAGAAGGAGCATCACGTTGACATAAGACAGTGATGGACTTTCTGGCCCTTCCTTGCTTTTCATAGCAGTGAGAGGTGCACCGTTAGCCACGCACCTTTCTGAGGATGTCTGTGTAAGCGTGTCTGTTATGTCTGCTGAAGTGTGTGGATGCGTGTTGCTCTGTGTCTATAATGCACCTAGGGTTGTATGCACGTGTGTGTGTCACAAGTATGTGGATGTGTCCGCATGTATGTTTGTATGTGTGTCCGTGGATGGGTCTCAGGGTCTGGATGTGTATTTGTGGGGATGGGTATATGTGTCTATATGTGTTCTGTGTCTGTGAGTGTGGGCATGGTGTGTGTGTGTCGAGGGTGTGCATGTGGTGGTTGAGGTCACGGATGGCCTGACGTCACCCTCATGGAGAGTGGAGGACAAACACCAGCAGGCTTGTGGTCATGAATGTAAGGAAAGCTGAGTGAGCCCTTGCCTCTTGCAGTGTTGGGGGCAGACTAGAGGGGGTTGGTCTGGTTGGGGTTTCCAGGGGAGTGAGACAGAAGGAGCAGTGACCGGTCATAAGGCGGGCCAGGATGCACCCCAAGTCTAAGCTTGCCAAAGAGGGGAGTGAAGCCAGCAGGGGTGATGGCAGCTCCCCACACATCCCTGGTGATATGTGACCCTTCCACGCACTGGGTTCTCCCTGCTGACCAGTCTGTGCTGTGCTTTCTGGGATGTTCTGGTCCCCCACTGGGCCCATGTGATGGGTGCTGGGAATATTTGGGGGCTTGGTGTTAGAGTAGGTGGGTCCTCTGGAGCTGGTAGATTCCAGAATGGCCTCCGGGGTCTGCCCAGAGACAGCTGGAGAGGCAGGGCTCCCCTGACTCCACGGCTGAGAGGGAGCGAAGGCAGAAGACCGCCAACGGGGTTGGGAGGCTGGTGACGCGGTCTTCTGTGTGTCTGAGGGAACGCTCCGCCCCTCACGGAGATGCACACAGTCGGGGCGTTGCCGCCACCTCGTGGGCTGGCAGGAGATAACCAGGCCGCTGCTCAGGAGCGAGCACTTAGCTCCCTCAGGTGGCCAAGCCCTGTCTCTGCCAGTGGAGACCTATGCCCTCCTCCCAGGTAGCTGGGCGACCCCATGGACAGCACAGATGTCTATGGGCACGGCGGTGGGAGAGCACAAGAGAGGCGGGTCCCAGCCCGATAGGTAGGTGGATCCCCGCTCCAGATCTTGTCCTGTTCAGCTCTGGGCAAGTCTCTCTGTACCTCAATCGCCTCACCTATAAAGTAGGGTGAGGTAGGCATGATCAGGGCTGCTGGCAGAGGTCTGTCAGGCAATGCATGGGAGAGACCAGCACAGTACCCGCTGCTCTGAATGCTTGACTCAGGCTGGTACACTGTAGGCCCCACGTTTTGAAAAGACTCACTTCTGACCTCTGACGCTTGCCTTGGGCTTCAAGTGTTCTTGGGAGAGGTAACCTTCAGCCTACTCTCTCCACCACTCCCTTCTCTAGGCTGGTCCAGAGGTGGGGGAGGGGGCAGTAGCATCTGGTCCCAGGTGGCCCCAGCACCGGCAGACCTGTGGCCACCCTCTGCTGCTGTCTCACAGCTGAGACTCTTGTGCAAAGGGCCCTTCTGGGCAGCGTGAGGAGTCTGGGAGCAGCACAGCTTTCAACACCAGGCCATGCCTCACTGAGGGAACAGAACTCAAGGGTCCCATGCTCTCTCCCCCAGCCTGGGCCAGTGGACCATAGAGGGCAGCCATAGTCAACAGTCTCCATCCTCTCCCCACTCCAGTGACACTTCCCCTGCTCTCCAAGGGTACCAGTTTAGTCCTCATCCAGGTCATTGTAGCCATCAGCACGGAGTCCCCAAAGATGAGGACAGCATTATTTCAGTCCTGCTCAGCCCCAGACTGCCCACCCTAGGTCCTTGAGACCACTCTGGTCCATTCCTGAGCCCAGGTGTCAGCACTAGTCCCCCTGTGCACAGATCTGGGTTCCACTGCTCTTAGGTGGGATGGGGAGGAGACACCAGGAGGAAATTCCCTTGATGAGCCATGGGTGCTCCCAGAGAGGAAGAGCTAGGAGGAGGTGGAGGAGTGAGGGGAAACCACTTGCTGGCCTCTGGGTTCTTCTGAGGCTCCAGTGTCCCACCCCTTATTGAGGGGGAGTAACCTCAAGGACGAAATTGGCAAATGGGTCCTTCCTGAGAAGGGAAGGAGGTGCTGGAGGACTGTCCCTTCATCCACTGCCTGCCCTCCTCTGTCCTGGGGCCCTGTGTGGGAGGCCGGGCCAGTGGGGACAGCAGGAGGCAGAGTGTTTGGCCATGTCTTAGAGACCAGAGGTGCCTGCCTCTCACACCTGACCACCTGGCTGGATCTCACATCTCATCTTTCTAGGGAACTCCCAGGCTTCTGGGGCTCACAAGCCTCAGGGAGAACCCTAGGTTTTGAGGATGTCTGTTCTCTTTACCATTCAGAGAGCAGGGCTCATGTCTGGGGAGGTCTCAGCTGCTCCGAGAGCAAAGGCCTGGCAAAAGCTTCACTGTGGGCTGCCCCGAGAGGCCCCCATTTGGAAGACCACGCTGGGGAAGGGCACTGGGGTTTGGTGGTTGTTTCCCCAACTTGATGAACCTGTTTGACCCCTGGGAGGAGCTGGTGGCCCTTTCTTGGGTCCCGGACCAGACAGACCCTCCCTCCAGACTATACCAACAAAATGGGGAGCAGACGAAATGGAGCAGGGTTGTGCAGGAGGGAGCAGCACAAGATGGTCCCAGAGAAGATGGGGACTGTCCACAGTCCCCCCTAAACCTGACTCATTATATGGACTCACACACATGTACACACCCCCTCACTCCAGACACAGATACCTATAAGACAGATAGCTACCACACCACTCACATACACACATGCACGCATACACACACATGCACGCATACACACACACACACACACACACACACACACACACACACACACACATTTTCTTGTGTTGGCATATGCTCCACTGCTCCCAAGCCTTAGGGCTGTACAAGGCTTGAGGTTGGGGTTGGGGGCTGGAGCTGGGTCCAGAACCACCTCAGTGAATTCAGAAGGAAGACTCAGGACTGGGATATCTTGCTGGGGACCATCAAGTGGAGATCATGGTCATTGCCTGTTATCTGCCATCACCATCAAGAAGGAACGCCCCTCTTGAATGGGTGTGTGGTGCGTGTACATCTGTCCAGCTCAGGTCTGGTTGTCTGAGAGATGACACAAGTAAAGATGTGCTTTCCTTCACCCCAGCATATGTGCGTACACACACACACACACACACGCTCACATTGTGGGAGGATGGTCCCAGGGCGATCCTGATTGTCTTCAAGCTGCAACTGTCTCACCTGGGCTTTTGGGTGTCCCCGTTGCTGAGCAGATGACCAGTGCACTGTCTCAGTCTTGGCCAAAGACATCCATGACCAGAGATGGCTTCTGCATTGTGAATTGTGTCTCACTTTGTGAGCACCCCAGCCCGTTTCCGGACAGCTGTTTCTGGGTTATCGTTAGCCCTCCCCGCCTCCTCTCCCTGACCTGGCCCTGGCTCAGCTGTGCTGGGTCAGCCTCTGGTTCTGTGAGCCTCTCAGCACCTGCCTTCCTGCCTTCCGCACCTGAGAGTCCCTTAGGCCCTGACAACAGCCTCCTTCCTGCCCCTCTGGGTTCCTTTTGTCAGATGGCCCAGGCCACTCCAGCTGAGTGGAAGCCTCCCCCTACTCAGCGTTCTTGGACGCATGTGGCCCGAACAGGCAAGTGGCTTGTTCCACCTTTGTACATTTCCAGAGCCCATGGTGGAGGCAGAATGGGAGATGCAGCAGCTCACGGCTCACTGGGATCCAGTACAGGATCCAGCAGCATGTCCCACCCAGGGGACAACAGTGCCTCCTTGTCAGGGTCCAGCAGAACCTGAGACCCTAGCAAGCGGGAACAGATTGAGAGAAATCTCCTGGGAGAGATCCACAGAAAGATCCAGAAGGGCATGCAGCAGACTTCTGGAAGACACAGGCTGACAGAAATAAGACCCAAAAGTAAGCACACAGACACACTCCTAGAAACAGTCAGGCAACACTTCCCATTACAAACAAGACCCCAAAACAGCCAGTCACACCCATACTCAAAGTTCCAACAAACACTTTCTCAGAGAATTTTGCAGGGGCCCCTGCAAAGGGCACTTACAAGAAGGGACCCCAGTGGCCTCCATGGGGATAGGTCTATTTTCTTTTAGGATGAGTGTGCCAGCACCAGGATGGGAGGACCCAGCAGACTGAGTCCTGGCCTCAGAGGCCTGAGTGCGAGGTGCTGCAGCTGGCTCTGAGTGGGAGCTGCCGGGTCTCCTGCAGGCTGCTCTTACCCTGGACTTTCATGCAGCTGGGCCTGCAGGCGGCTGGCTCAGGCTATCCTGGGGAGAGAGAAAGAACCCCAGACAGCATGGGGAAGGGTCCATGTGTTCCCACACCAACACACACAGTGTAGACACTGCTGCTCTGGAAACCATGTGCTTTATTTGGAACCTTATTCCAAGGGAACCTCCCCCTGCGTAGTAGAAAAGCTGCAAACCTGCGGTTTGGTACAAGGCAATGGCTAAGGGACTGCAGTAAATCCCTTACCGCTGGGCCCTTGTCCTCTGGGCCTCAGACTTCCCTGGTCATCCTGACTCTTGGCTGAGCTGGGTGCGGGCAGCTGAGACTCCTGGGGTGTCCGGCCCACCTCCCAGCATCTTCCTGAGCCAGGAGTGAGGAAGTGGATGTGGGACAAGGGCCTGGGTCCCAAGCCAAGGCCTGGGTCTCTGGCCCCCACCAGGGGTCTGCAGCAGCCACGACTCCTCACGTCCTCAGAGCCCCGTTGCTCTTGGGGATATCTTGGCTGAGGAACCATGGAGAATGGGATGCCCCTCGGACAGGCGATGGGTGGGCAGGGCGCACACAGCCAGCCGCCTGCGCGCCTCAGTACAGGTCAGCGAAGGGCTTGGAGTAGTTGAACATCAGATAGTCCATGTAGTAGAAATCGTAGGTGCGCTGCCGCTGCGGGACGGGGAGCTGGGCGAAGTACTGGTGGGCGATCCGCGCTGTGGTCCGCGCCTCCTGGGAGTGCCGGTCCTTGAACCGGGGGAAGGTCAGGTTCTGCGGCGCGTGGATGAGGCTCAGGAAGAAGTTGGCATCGTCCTCCATGCTCTCGAACTTGCCCACAAAGTCATAGTCGATGAGGCAGGGGCTGCAGAGCCGGCTGACGTGGTCCCAGTGGATGTCCATGCCCACCGGCCGGTGCACGTCCAGCAGGTACTGGACGAACTCGGGGAAGCGCACGCCAGAGCCTGTCCGCAGGGCCTCCCGAGACGCATTGGCTCGGTACCGGGCCAGGATGGCCTTGCCGAAGACCGGGTGATAGTAGCTATTGGGATGCTCGAACTTGTCGCGGAAGGCGGAGACCAGCCTCTCGAAGGGTTCGCGGACGAAGAGCATCTTGGTGTAGGTGCTCAGGCGGTGCAGGATGCCCTGGCGGTCGAAGGTATCCAGCCGCTTCAGGGCGCTGCCGTAGTGGACCGTGTTGTGCTGAATGTCGGCGGTGGACGAGGCCAGCCCCGCCAGCACCATGAGCACCCGCTTCCAGTTGGAGCAGCCTGCCTTGGGCACCTCGCAGTACAGCACGCGGTGACGGTCCTCCACGAAGATGCGGGACACGTGGCGGGGCGTGACCGCCCTGCGGCTGCTGCTCGAACGGTACTTGGCACAGGCCTCCCGCATCACCCGCTTGCGCTCCTGCTGCCTGTGGTGCAGGCTGAGCCAGTGGCCGTCCAGGGCCCGGGGTGCAGGCCGGACAAAGGGACCAGCCGAGCTGTTGGCCAGGATGGCCGCTGCAGATGGCATTTTCTTGATCAGCAGCCGGCGGCGCCGCTGCCGTGGTCGCAGACGGGCCCCCATGTTTAGGTGGGCTTGTGGTTGGTCAGGCACCAGCAAGTGGAGGCCTCTCGGTGCCCGGCTGGACAAGTCTTGGGCGACCCTCTCTGTGAGTGCCTTAAAGTCACCATCTTGAGAACTGCCTGGTGGGAAGTCCTGGGGCGAGAAGAGAAATGGTTACAGGGACAGCTGGGCACTGAGGGTCACACAGGCCAGGCCCTCAGCATGGCTGGGGTTCCTGCCCCCTCTGTGGCCCTAGTTTTTCCCAGCTGAGGGAGAAGGAGACAGGCTGACCCTGCAGGATGTGATCCCTCTGGTCTGAGCCATTGCGCAGCCCCAGCATCTCTCCTCTCAACTGGCCATGGTCTGAGATGCAAGTGTCACTTGGACCACAAGATGGCGCAGGCCTCCCAGGAAGAGAGGTCTGGCGGGCGGTGGGAGTGGGGTGGGGGGGTAGCTGGTGGCCTGTAGGAGGCTGCTCAGATTTACTGAGTCAATTAGCACACTCCAAAGCCGCCATCCAACCACAGAGGGAAATTCATGGGTCCCAAGCCCCGGGCTTTGTTCCCAAGACTCCTGGGAAGGACCGGACACATTTTTCTTTCCAAGAATGGGTTTAATGTGAACTCCAAATTTTCTTCCCTGCCCTCCCCAACTTTCCCCAGGCTGCTCGTGCTGACATTTATCTGACTCTTAGAACTCACATTGTGGGGCTGCTGTAGCCTGATGTTGAACTTTACTCCTGAAAAGCAAACAAAGAGGACAGCATTAACAGAGGAAGTACCCCGTGGTTCCCAGAGACCCGCTTATGGGCTCTTGACTGTGGGTGCCCGGTAGGGAGGGCGCTTGGGGTAGGCTCTGTGAAAAGGCAGTTTAGGAAGGCAGGAGGAGAGGCCTGGCTCAGTGCGCTTGCCACTCCCCTCACCTCCCCTACCCAAATGGAAAATGGAGGTGGAGCAAACACTTGATCCCCCTAGTTACCAGATGATGCTCACGTCTCGGCATCTCACCTCCCAATGTGACCTGGAAGGTCTGGAAAGGTGCCCTGCCCAAGGGTGCCCACACACCTGCCCAGTGGAGCAGCCAGGAACCTCATGACCCATTCCCTGCCTCACATTGTCATTAAATCACAGGGGAAAGGACCCTTCAGAAAGTCCCGTCCATGCTCTCTTTATGCCCTGTCCGCTGGCCCTGGCTGTAGTCAATGTGGACTTTCTGTACTTGTAACACAGCACACTTGTACCCACACCTTTGCACACACCAGGCCTGGGACTGGGACACACATTTTCCCTTGGGATTGGGGCCTCCCCACTTACTCTGGAAAGTTCCCTAACTTAGCCATCCACTTTGCGATTTTGGCCTCTCAGTGGGCCCTGGGGTTGTGGGGGTGAGCTGGCCACATCCTGCTGTCCTCCAAAGGGCTGAGCAGAGCCCAGGCACAGAGTGTCCGAAAATCACTAACCGTGACTGGGGAAGGATGGCGAGACATCAGCACATCACTGTACACACTTCAGAATGTCCCCCTGCCCACCAAGGAGGCCATCTGCCTGGGCTCACCCAGGATAACAAACACTGAGGAGGCAAATCTTTGGTCAGAGGAGACTATCTTGCTTCATACCTGGTTTGGTCTGTTTGGGGGAAAGTAGTGGGAGGACAAGAGGATTCCTTTTGGGGGAACCTATTCAGGAGTCTGGGCCACCTTCCTCCATCCCTGTTTGGCCTTTGAGGTGTCAGGGGCTCTTCCTGCTCCTGTGTCATGTGAGTGGATGTCTCTGCTATGAGGCTTTGTCAAATGCCACAGTCACAATCAGAACCAGCCACTCCTTAAACAAGCGGAGAGCTAGAACTTCTGGCTGGCATGATGGAGCATGGTGTCTGACCACACCTGACGGAGTTCTGGTGGCTGCCTGGGGGCCAGCACTTCCTCTCCTGTCTCTGTGTACTTGGCAGAGGTCCAGTGGCTGGAGCACAGCTGGCAAGGGGACGTCCAGGTCCTCGATCCCTGACCCAGGTACTCCACTGATTTCTCCATAAGGTCAAGTTTTACAAGTCTGGTCACTGCTAATGCCTTAGCCTCATACTGGTCAGTCTGAGGATGTGCCCACACATTTCCTTCACTCATCAGCAATCAAGGAAAGGGGGGCCCCAGGTCACCCTGGACTGAAAAGCCTAAATTCCCTGAGCCTGCCGGGACCTTTCTCGAGTCCCAAGAAAGGTGGAAGTGAAGGCAGAACTTGGGCTGGTTGCATCTTTTTTTTGCTGCAATATTATTCTTGGATTCCTTTGGGCCGGGAACGGGGGCATGCCCTTGCCTGGGCAAAGGGTGGTGTACATAACACACCTTCCTGAGGTTATGTACCTATCTGAGTGCATGTGGGAGAGCTCTGAAGCAGGCATTCTGGACTCTTCCACGGAGGCTGAGATGCTCCGTGTAGAACTGGCTGCATCCCTAAGGGCGTGGGATATGTGCCATGGGTGCCTGACCATGACGCAGAAGCCTTTTAGAATTAAGCTCCTCGCCAGAGTCTCCCTCTCAGCTCAGAGCCTACTTCCCTCCTGCTGGCCACCCCTCCTCCCCTCCCTCATCCTCTTCATGGAAGCCGTCCCCAGCATGAGCTTCCTGAGCTCATTTCTTTCTGGCATGTGCAGTTTCCTCCTGCAGCCAATGATCACAGCTCCTTTCTCCAGAAGGGACGCATTGCACGCCATACTCAGTTTTCCTCCACGCTCCCAGGTTTCCTTAATTATTTTTCTTCTGGTGATGGCAGCTGGCTCTGCTAAATCACCTCTCCTCAGAATTTCAGACACAGGAATTTACTCTGCTTGTCAATCTTGTCAACTTGTCAAGGTGCGATGACACTTATTTATACTCCTTTTCTGGAGCAAATGAATCATACTAGATTTGGTCAAGAGTGGGACCGAGGAACCACTTACAAAAGGCATCCTGCCAGCTGGTAGAGTCGGACAAAAATGTGCTTATTGAGGTCGAAGCCCCTATGGCTGAGACCTCCCACTGGCACTCTCACCACATCCTGGAGGGTGGTGCACTGTGGGGCCCGTCCTATTTTATCTGTGCAGACTGGACAGAAGGAGTTTCCAAGGTTGGCCGACTCGAAGACTGGTCGGGTCAGAGCTCTAGGCACGAGGTGGAGAAAAAGTTCTTGCTGGACAGAGCTTGGGGCTGGGTGAGTCTCTGACCTCTTGGACACTTTTGTCCAGCAAAGTCAACCTTGCCGCAATTGCCCCCTTTGAAAAGAAAAGCTGTTGTGTGGAACACCCAACAACAGATCTTATGGGGAGCCTGAATTTGCCACAAGCTGTATGTGTCCAACCCTTAAACTTATGGCAGCTCATTGGGCAAAGACTGCCCCTTTCCCACATGGCCACTTTGGAATAAAGACAGAAACTTAAAGGAAATGTAATGGACTCTCCCCCTGGCCAGAGGCCCAGTGTCCCTACTTTTTCCATGGAGAAAGCTGCTCTTCCACACACAGCTTGGATAAAGGCCGAAGCAAAGACCACCCCAGCTCTGAACAAGTGAAGGTCAGGGGCCTTGAGCATCTTGAGGCTGGGGTCTCTGCTTTTCAGTGGGGCCACTTCAGGACCCTGGACAACTCCATGGAGAGTGGAGAGCCCAGGGAAGGCTGCTGAGGGCTCCGCCTCTGCTGTACCCATGAAGAAGGTATTGTCACCAGGAACCATCAGAATTGGTACCATTTACAGGAGACTTACAGGGTGTGGGAGGGGCTTGATCTCAATATAACCACTACAGCCCCTCCCAAGCTCCCAAATAAACATACAATCTGGATAAAAACAGTGGGCTTGCTGAGTAACACAAGCCTGCTGTTCCATTCAGCGCCACCAATGCTGCCACGCATGTCCCCTGACCCCCCCCATTCCCACCCTGGGACAGAGAAATCCCAAGGCCAGTCATGTACGTGCCACCTGTATAGTGTCTGAGTTACCTGTCCTCTCCTTTCAACATAACGTTAACAATCTGTAAGGGATCACCATCCCCTGCACGGTAAAAAATAGCCACTTTCTCTTTCTGGACAGATGACATTCATAGAGTGGTTGGAACGCATGCAATATGATAAGAGTGAGCGACAGTGTGAATAGACAAGGTGTGAGTTATCAGGACTGCCAAGTGTTTTCCACATTGTGAACTCTTCACGGGCTGAAGGTTTTCTTCTGAGTGTTTGCCTGAAAAGCTTGCTGGTTACCTAGCAGGGGAAGGCAAGGGCTGATGAGGGTGTGTGAAGCCAGTTCCTAGAATTAGGCCGTGCAGCCTGGGTCTGGAGCAGAGCTGGGGAGGGGGCTTCACTGGCATGTGAGCTATTGGGGAGGAGGGTCTGTTGCCCACTCCTCTGAGTCACAGGAGGGAGACCTGCTGGGTTCAACTCCAAAGCCTCAATCCCAGATGCCCAGGACCCACTGGGGCTGGGGCCTGAGGACCAGACTTTTAGGTGGTCTGTGTAGACAGGTGACACTGACGTGGGTCAAAACACGACCCTAGAAAGGGCTGGAAGTACCTCCTGAATCCTTGGCTGCTCATGTTTAAGGCAGGTGACTGGTACTCTGGCTGCTCACATCCCCGCTCCAGGCCCTGACACTAAACACTGCAGTTGAGGGGAAGGCAGGGCCATCCTGAAGGAGTCAGACCTACAAAGATGGACAGAGATGGGGAAGAACAGAAGGGGCCTGGAGAAGCTGCTAGGCACAGATGTAAGTCTGAAGTCCCTGCCCTGTGTGGAGTGTGAGACTCATTGTCCTTGGATCCCTGGAGTTTCCTGCACAAAGCTGTATTTTCTTGGTTCCTTTCCATGTCCTAGTCTTCTGGTAGCTGAGCCTGTGTGGCCACATCCACCTGTGCTGTCCACCCACATGTCCACTTAGACTGCCCATCAGGCCAGGAAACTTCCAGAGGTTTCAGGCTGGCCTGAGCCACACTTAAAGGTGAGGCCCTCACCAGGTCTTGACACCCCCATGTGTGAGATCCTGAGTCCAAGGTTCGGTCCCACCCCAGATTCCCTGGCAGTTGGTGGGACGAATGCTGTTGCCCTGCTCTGCTGCTTCCACATCCCAATTGGAAAGAAGAAGCTCCTGAGCCTAACGTGTGCCATGAGAAAGGCCTCCTGCCAGGTCCGGTCAGTGTATGGGACTCACACAGCAATGATGAGCCACAGGTGTGATGCCGGGCTAGTGGCAGGAGAAAGCACACAGGGTGGGTGTGCTGCCCACTGGGAACTGCCCGTAGGGAACTGCCAGGCCCCACTCCACAGGAAATATGGAAAGTTTCTGAATGACGGCCTGTATTACTCAGGGTCCTCCAGAGAAACAACCAATAGGATAGATACATGGAGAGGTGGGCAAGGGATGTATTTTAAGGCATTGGCTCGTGCAGTTGTGGGGGTTGGCAAGTCCAAAATCTGCAGGGCAGGTCAGCAGGGCAGACCCAGGGAAGCGCTGATGCTATAGCTCGAGTCTCAGGGCAGTCTGCGGGCAGAATTCTTTCTTCCTCGTGTCACGTTCCACATTATGGAAGGTAGTCTGCTTCACTCAAAGCCTCCTGACGTAAAGGTTAATCACATCTAAAAAATACCCCAGCAGAACATCTAGACTGTTTGACCAAACATCTGGGTACCGTGGCCTGGTCAAGATAACACATAAAACTAACTACCACAGGGGTGTGTTCGCTTCCTAGAACTGCCACAAAACTGGGTAGCTTAAAGCAACAAAAATTTATTCTCCCACAGTTTTGGAGACTAGATGTCTGAAGTCAAGGGCCATCTCCTTCCAAAGCCTCTTCTAGCTTCTGGCAGCCGCAGATGTTCCTTAGTTTGTAGCAATTTAAGTCTGATTTCGGCCTCTGTCTTCCCTTGGCTGTCTTCTCTTGTGTGTCTATCTCTTCTCATCAGGACAAAGTCATTTTGAACCAGGGGCCACCTGGATGACCTCATCTTAATCTGATTACATCTGCAAAGACCCTATAAGATCACATGGGTAAGTACCAGGGGCTGGGCCTTCAACATATTTTGGGGGGGACACAATTCAACTCATAACAGGGTGTGAGGTGACTTCAGGTTGCTTTAAGAGCACTCAGGAGGCAGGACAGCCACAGCCTGGAGAAGGTACAAAAATATTTCCCCTGCTGGTTTGGGCACCCAGTTAGTAGCGAAAGACGGTGTTAGTTCTCCAGGTTCTTGGGGCAGGGACCGTTTCTGGTCCACCTGTGTCAGACAGAGTCTAGCAAAGTGCCTGGCACACAGAGGGAGCTCAAAAAATGCTTGTGGAAAAGCTGATGCTGCCTGGCCTGAGAGCTGGCCCTGAAGGTGGGGCGGGGCATTGGGCCAGGCCCAGGGTTCTTTCTGGCTGGAGTCCACCCAACACTGACAGTAACTTCTCTAGCTCAGCCTGGCAGCCTGGGAAGGGTCTGCATGTCTGGGTGGCAGCTGTCAGCCAAGTGGCTTGATGCAGACAGGAGTTGCCCAGGTTGAGGGCCTGTCCACTCCACTCAGGCTATGTGGTCTCTGTGTGGCTGGAACTACGACACACCCAGCTGGCTGCTTCCCATTGCCATCTGTGGGGTACCAGGCCAGGCCCTGGGGCCTCGTGGCAGCCACACCTTCTCTGGCTCTTTTCCCACCAGCTCAAGCCCTGTCCTTTTGTGGGGCAACCCTCACTCCCAACATCCGCCTCTGACTGCCTCATTGTGAACTGCTCCCTTCATCTGGGCAGATTGTTAACTTATGCAGATTAGATGCAAAACTGAAGTTTAACCGCACTCAGCAATTAGAGGGCAGCCTGGACTCAAGGCCCAGAATTCAGATGTAAGAAGCCTTACCAAAGAGCCTTCAATTCTCACTTATGTTCACAGGAAAATTCAGCTCATTAAATTCTTTGCTAGGGCCTCCATCGCAGCCGGGAGAGTAGCCTCAGCACAGCTGTGCCCAGTTCTGCTGCCCCAGGGCCCTGGGCAGGGCAATGGGGTTCCAGACAGTGGGACTGCCCCGGACAAATGTGCCAGCTGCTCCTGGAACCCAAAGGTGGCTCTGTGGTCAGAGTGTGGATCTGAGGGAAAGGCAGGTGTCAGGCCAGACATGCTCCTGGGTAGGGCAGAGGCAGCCCTGCAGTGGCTTCTCCTCTGGCCTCAGCCTCTATGGGTGGGCTTCTTCCAGTTTGGTGGTGAGTCTTCACCAAACTCAGAGTGGTCTCTCCCTTTTGGCCTCTCCCCTTTGCCTGGAGCGTCCACTCTGAGTCACAGATTTTAAGGAGTCAGTATGTTTTTAAGGAAGGGGAAAAAGAGAGAGAGAGAGAGCAATCTTGGACCAATCCCTTGACCTCACTGAACCTTAGTTTTCTCATCTGTAAACTAGGAATAAAATACCCATCCTGCAGGTCCACAAATGTGCAAACGAAATGATGCACAGTGCTGGGCACAGAGAGAGTCCATGGGATGGGAGCTACCCGTCCCTGGTGTTCCTAACACCTGGCCACCGTAAGAGCTGCAGAGTTTCCCTGAGCCCAGCTCCTGCCCCAGCACAGGGACGCTGGGACCTGTCTGTAGGGGAGGGAAGCGGGAATCTTCCCGTCACAGGCTGATGAGCACCTGACAGCTCTGACCATTTGTTGCTTGTTTTGTTTAGTGATTTCATTCCCTCGTCTCCATGATTAGGACCCACGATTCAACGGGGTAGTTCCCTGTCAGCTCAGCCTTGGCTGTGAATTCCCTCGGAGCTGTCAGAGTGGAGCATCGGAGCTCCCTGTCAGTCAACCAGCCAGCCAGTTAGCCGGTCTTCGAACCCAACAGCTGTCCTGCCACTTCTCACCCGCCCATCTGTCCATCACTTGGTGAGCGCAGGGGGTGACCCTGAGCGTCCCTCCTGTGCCTGCCTGTCCACAGGCAGGGGTCCTCAGCTCCTGCTTCGAAGTCCTCCTCTGTCAGAGCCTGGGGGTGGCTTCTACCACGTTTGGGGTGCGTGTGTGGCGCCAGCACACATGTGTCAGGCACTGCACCCCCACGTGTGCATTTTGCATGGAACAGGACTTGGTATGTCTTATGCTATGTTACACCACGCAGGCCGAGGGGACGCCTCACACCCCATCTCTGTGCGGCACGTGTCCATGCTTCCGGCTGTGTGCTGTGGCGTGTGCTGGGTGGGGCGTGTGTGTGTTCATATCTGTGTTCGGTTTCTGAGAGTACGTGGCACATGGCTTACAGACGGTCATACCTTTTCTTCCCTTCATGTATTCGTTCAACACACGTAGGCCCGGAAAGATAAGCAGGAGTTAGTGAATACCACCGCCGATGAGAAAGAACTCGCTCAGCAGCAAAACCGCAGTGACCTCTGACGGCCGCTGTCTCTGCCTCCCCTACAGTATGTTGGCAGCAAAGACACCAGGTAGCAGAACAGTCGTTCTATCCAACACCATTTGCCCATTCGCTCCACACTGACTGAGCACCTGTATATGCCAGGCGGTGTCGTAGGACTGGTGTCAGTGTGTTGGTCATGAATGAGACAGCGATGGCCGTGCTGTCAGGGAGTTTAGTCTAGGAAGGGAGTGAGACATGGAATGGCAATTCCATGTGTGACAGGATGTGGCAGGCAGCCTGAGATGGGGGATGGCAGCAAATCCAGGTCATCAGGTCAGGGCTCCCAAAGGTTGTGACAATTACTTGGCACCTGGGGGATGATGACCTTCCTGGCAGAGCTCGGTGGCCTTGTACCATGAGAGCAGGGCCCTTGGGATGAAGGGATATAGGGACTGAAGGGTGTCGAGAACTGGCAGGACGCTGGTGCTTGGCAGGGGCCAGCATGCAAGGGCCTATGGTCCCGGCAAAGGTACTAGATCTTCTCTCCTAAGGTCCAAGGCGGGCCTAAAAGGGCTTTAAGCTGGGAGTGATTTTGAATTTCAGGACCATTCTGAGATGAAGAGCTGAAGACAGAAGCAGAAAGGCTGGTCAGCAGATGATGTCATTGTCCAGACAGGAGGTGTGCTGATGGCAGGAAGTGCAGGAAGTCATGAAGAATCTGTCGGGGGGAAGAGTCAGCAGAGTGGTGTGCTGGGAAACGCTTCACAACTGACTCCCTGGGTTATGGGAGGAAGCTCATTTGTAGTGTTTGCTGATTTCTGTGCGTATACACCCCCACCGAGGCGGATTTGAAGCGACCCATGTGAATGTGGAGCTGAGCCCTCGTGGCTGGTACCAGCCAGCTCCTGCCCATCACTCCCTGAGCGGGATCTGGGGATGAGTGGGAGCAAAATAAGGGAGATTCTGACCCGAGCAGTGGGTCGCCGCTGCTGCCATTTCCTGCGAAGAGGGGCAGACCCTTGTTGAATTTGAGATGCTTGTGGGTCTCCCAAGGGTAGACATCCAGAGGGTAGATGGAGGATGGGGAGGGACGGGACAGATGTAATGCACAGGAGCAAGTTCTATGGCCTGTGGCTCTCCAGGGCCCAGTGAGAGTAGAGTCCCGGCACTTCTCAGAAGAGAGAATGCAGAACTGAGGTAGCCAATTACCTAAAGCCCTGGCAGCGGGCCTGGCCTGAGTCCTGCCTTTGTCCAGAGCCCATGGAGAGCCCCCATGCCAGGTCTGAGAAGGTGTCAAACGGGACGGACATAATGACTCTTCCTCTTTGGCTGTCAGAGCACCTAGTGATAGTTCTCCAGCCAGCTCTGCAGGAAGGAATCTAATTTGGCTTAAATATTGGTGAATTCCCACCAGGGGTTACCAGGAAATAAAGGGCTGCCACTGAAGGGCTGCTTGTTTGCAGGGAAAGTGCCAGCAGCACTGACTGGGCCAGGCCTGCGACAGGAACTTCTTCACTGGAACAGAGAGTCAGGCCATCGGAGGCCGCCAGTAGGGCAGCCTTATTCCTGTGGTGGTCAGGCCACAAGATAACGATCAGGCTTGCTCTAGCCGGCTTCTGGATGTGTCACTCCGGCTGTGGCATCAATTACTGAGCTGGCCTGTGGCTGTCAGAATGGTCACAGCTGTTGCTGGAGATACCCTGAAGAGCCACAAAAGTAAATCCGTCCTAGCTGATGCTTCCTTGAAATGCCATCCCCTACCTGCTGCAGGGGCCTGTCTGTCCTGAGGGAGGCGTTCCAAGCCCCCAGGGGAGAGCCAGGTTTCTGCTAAGGGTGCTGCCCAGGGGCTCAGGGATGGATGCACTCAGAAGGAAGCCCTAAATGACTGAGTACCAGTTGTCACTGCTGTCCACTGATTGCACCCCAATTCTGGGCAGCAAGCCCTCCCTCCTGGCCCCAACTCAAGCACCATGAATGGGCAGCTGCAGCTCTAGGCTCTTCCTGTCTCCAGTGTCTCCTCCAGCACCACAGGGATCACCGAGGGGCTGGTGCATTTCAGGGATCGCGCTGTGTGCCCTTGAGCAGAACAGGGCCTCTGGCCACTCACAAATTGAAAGGACAAGGCTGGAGGTGTCGTGAGCACCGGGGGCCCTAGCAGTCAGCCCAGATGCTCTGTGCTATGGGTCTGGATCGCTGCAGGACACATCTGAGAGGAGAGGTAATGCTCTGACAGCAAGGCCTTGAGCCTGGAGTTCCGTCCAGCCAAGAACTGGGCCACCAGCAGCTCAGGAAGCCTGTGGCCTAAGGATTTGGCTGGCTTCTCCGAGGGGTAAGGCTCAGAGTACAGATGTGAATCATGGCCTTGGCAGTGGCTGGCTGTGCGGACACCATCTTCCCTGGACATCTGGCCAAGAACCGCTTCCTCTTTCTACTGCTTGGTTCTGCCCAGCCTAGCACCCTGGTCCAATGGTGAACACCACTGGGTTGCCTGTGGGCTGACCATGGCAACCCCAGGCCATCGTGAGGAGCATAGACATCCTATGGTCCCATCACAACGTACTGGGACTGTGCTCCACACGCACACCACACACGCATGCTTCACCCAGCCTCAGGCTCATGCAAGGTGACCAGTTCCTCGGGCATTGACTGCCTGGCTGAGATAAGGGGGTGGCCTGCAGGCTGCACGTTCAAAGGTCTTTCTGGAGGTGACTGGGGAGTGGCCTGGAGAAGAGGAAAACCTAAAGGAAGAGGAAAATGGATTAAGATTCTTACATCCTAAGGTAGGTGAGCAGTGGTGGGACCTGAACTCCGGCAGGGCAGGGAGATGAGAAGGGAGGGCAGATTCTGGAGAACAATCAAGTGCAGGGCTGGAGGGCTTGGGGAGTCGGGGTTCCGACGGGTAAGGTGAGGGAATGTCTGCCCCCAACCCTTACATGCTGTCCGAAGGAGGTCTGGGGGAGGGAGGAGCTGATTGGGAGAGAAGCCCCCACCCTGGGTTTGGCCATATTGAACCAGAATCACAAGACCTGCAGGGTGAAGCTCTCAGCTGGAAACAGTGCAGAGTGTGGGGAAAAACAGTGTCCGGATACAAACCACACAATGCAGCCCCGCGACTTCCAGCACCCTTGCCGCACGCAGCATCTTTGATGCACACAGCCAACAAAACACTGCCTAACACCCTCATTAGCGCTGAGCACAAGAATAGAAAGTAGAACTAAACACTGGGAATATCATCCAGAATGTTCACTATTGTCGTGTGGACTTAGAATTTGCCATAGACTTTGAGGCGATCCCTCAACCGAGACCCCTCAGTCCTCTTCCCTCTTTGGCATGCTGGGGATGTCTCCTGAACTATAAGAGGTCCCATTTGCAGGGAACTTGGTGCTGGTGTTTGCCTCCGGGGGTGGGGGCTGCTGAGTGCCCGGAAGGCACTGTCTGAGGTCCCCAAATTCTCCAGGCTCAGCCTTGGCACGCGTATCTGCAGCAAAGCCCTGGGAACGAGACCGTGGCTTTGCGAATAGAATATGGTCCCCGCAGAGTGGTTGCTTGAAGGGTGGCCAGGTCACTGTGAGAGGAGGGTGGAAGATGTCCTGAGCTATTTTCCTGCTGCCTTTGAAGTCCAGCCAGCAGCAGCTCAAGGAGGAAAGAGCCATCACAGGCACAGAGATGCCCCGCTTGGCTGCATGCATTTCCTATGGAATAAAGATTTCTTTCTCAATTACTGGGCATGTGTTTGGGGCACCTCTTTGCAGTCACGAATGTGCTATTCCAAGACACAAAGCAGCCTGCCTTGTGCCTGCGGCCTTCTACACCTGTGTACAGTGGAGAGGAAGAGCTGCCCATGGAGGTGTGTATGGGGCCGTCCTCTCCGGAATTAATGATTCGATAGCTGGGTGAGAGCCGCTCAGCCCACCGAGGCATCTTCTGCAGGATTAAACGTCATTCCTTCTAATGACTTGATTTATGTCTGGAGGTTTGCAGCTCCAAACAAAATATCGTGGTGATGGCAATAAATCACACAGAGGATGCTTACAACGGCTAGCATGTTTTCTGTTTGTACGGAAGTGATGGCAGAAAGAGGGGGTGCTGTGTAAGGGACACGCGGGACAGAGAGAGCACAGGACACACGTGATGTCAGGCGGTGGGAGCTTGAACGGGAGTATCAGGCTTTGGATGCCTGAGGCTTTGGTGGGGATTTCTGGCTGGAGATGGCAGGGATTTCAGAAGAGCTGGAAATCCACAGGAAGGCACCATCCTGGGTGCTGGGGGTGGTGGATAGCCTAAGACTGTCACTGCCAGCTTTCAACTCCTGTCTGCCCTGCTGCATTCCCCGTTGAGTATGAGTCTGCTGAGATAAGGCCCCGGGATCCACATGTGTCTCCTGAGAGTTATACCCCTCTTGTGTGCTCAGGACAGCTTCTGGAATATACTGGGGCCATTTTCTAGTCTGCAGCCCTATCTTAGGTGGGGAGAGGCCTGGATAGGGCCAGGCAGGGATGTCTCTGCAGGGCTGAGCAACTTGGAAGAATGAGGACCCACTGGGCTGCAGACAGGTACCCCTGGGCTGGTATCTCTCACTCAAGGATCAGCAGAGAGTGATCCCTTACCACCAAGACCTTGCCTTGCAGAGAAGAGCTCAGAGGACCTGACATTGACAAGTTTACCTCCACAATGGATTTAGATAAGACCCCAGCCTAGGCTCAGGAAGAAACTGGCAGCCCTGCTTCCCCAGCTCCCATCCTTGTCCTCGGCTAAGGTCTTCTGTCACAGATGCTGTCATCCATGCCCCCAACATCTGGGACTGGCTGTCCCCTTGAGGCAGGGAAGAGGCTGGAGATGGCATGCAGGGCTTGAGGGGCAGCCACAGAGAAAACCTGGACCGTTTCTACCAGCCCAACTAAAGCTCCAATCTGGCCAGAAGTCTATGAGAGCAGGAGTCTCTTTATTGGTAAAATAAATCCTGCCTCTGGTACCCAAAACAGAGGGACAGGGGATGGGAGGAGGTGAGACTGGGGTCAAGTTTCAGGGGTCGGTCTTCTCATCCCGGGGGAACACAGCTGCTCTTGGGGCCTGTGTATTCTTTTCCTGAGACACAGAGATGTGTTCCTGGAAGAGCCCTATGGACTAAAATGCCACATCAAAGACAGTTTGCCCATAAGAAGTCATGATACAGGGTGACTCAGGGATGCTGGGCACCGGGGGAAAGCGATCCCTTATCCCTTGTTCATGGCACATTTAAGTGGGACATGTGGGTAGGGGTATCAGGGTGGGGACAGGCTCATGTGTTGCAAAAGGGGTGTCCTCCATGTCAGATGTGATGGAGCACAGGTGATGAGCAGATGGCACATGGGTGGCACGCTGACGGCAGCTGGGATAATGGATGGATGGTGCATAGAGGACAGTGGGTAGGAGGGAATAAGGGTGGCAGGTGGATGTCGGGTGGATGGTGGTGGGTGGTCAGTAGATCCTGGGTGGATGGTGGGTCATGGTTGAATGGTGGTAGGTGGATGATGGTGGATGGTGGGTGGATGGTTGAAGGTCGAGAGGAAAGGATTTGAGATGGGGGCCAGGCAAGGGCTGGGATCGACTGACGGGTAGCTGGAGGAGAGACAGAGGGATGGGGGAGCTACCTGGCCACAGGCAGGCTCCATCTAGTCCAGCTCCCCTGGCCAAAGGTGTAGCCTCTTGTTGTACCTTCTCTGTGGGTGAGGCAGACAGGAATCTGGGGCCTCCCTGTCTGTCTTGGCTTCCCTAATGATCAGGAGGTGGCACAGGTGACAGTGGTGGTGGCAGCTTCAAATCAAAGGTATGCCAGGGCCCCACTGACCCGCTTGAGCCTTGAGTGTATGTATTCTGGCTGCTGCAAAATATGGCTGAAAGCAGTCTCCCATAACAGAAGACAAAGCCTCTGTCTATCTTTCAAACAAGAGCAAAAAAACCAAAAACGTTTGTTTTATAAAGTCTGGCAAATCTTGATAATGAAAACTTTAGAACATGTGATACTGCAACCTTTCTAATTCCAGGTAGATAAGGCACAGGGATACTGTGTTTCAACTTCAGACGCAAGGAATAACCTTTTGTCACCTAATTTAACAGCGTTCCTGGGAAAATATGTTAGGAGAATATAAAATGTTTAAAGGATAAAATACGCTGTCTTGGATGGCGAGGGTTTTAATTGCCCCAATCGGAGTCCAAACACACTTCCATAGTAGCTCTGACAGCCGCTGCTGAAGCACGCAAGGTCCGCCAGGAGGCGAGGTCAGCGGCGATTTCTGCCCTCTCCCCCGGGAGCTGTCTGGGCTCCATGGCGCTCGTCAACATCATCGCCGTGTGAAGTATGAATCGGTTCAGATATTAATATTAATCGGCCAACACATTAATATTAATCGGTTAATATATATTTCCCATGACAACAAGAGATAAAGGAATCTTATTATATGGGGGATCAGGGAACATGGAATATCTACCAGTAAGTGGATTTCCTTGGGACTCATGGCATAAAGGAACCTAAGCCTCTTAGGTTTGTCATCTCTGCAGAGAGCAGAGCTGGGGGGGGGCACGCGTGGGCAAAGTCGCAGCAGGAAAAGCTTCAGGGAGTACCTTCCTCTCCAGGGGCAAGGAGTTGTTTCCCCCAGTCTGTGAGCAGGTTGATGGGATGGGGGTGGATGTGGGTGGCCCCCACCTCTCAGGGCTCAGGCGGCCACTGCCGATCTTTCCCTAGGGGCAGGCAGGCTGCATAGAACCGGGTCCCTAACTGCCCACGGGAAAGAACACCATGAGTCTACCCTTCTGTAATGACTCATCTGGGGCCTGGTGGGTGCTGAGGACACAGGGTAGATAAAGAGAAGCTCCGGGCTCTCAGGCATTTCGGCAGGGTTGGTTTTTACTATCCATGTTTTGCACGAGGGCGGTGAGTCCCAGAGAGGTGACGTGTCTGGCCCTGGTTCAAGTTGCTGGCCCGGTGGAGGGCAGAGCCAGGGTCTAGGCCAGACCCGTTTGACTCTGTGCCCTCATTCTAACCATTATGCGACACTGCCTGTGGGCCAGAGGACTGGCCATGCAGAGGGTGACAGCAGGTCTCACACAGCCATCACGACAGTGTCACAAGGTCTTGGCCTCGGCTGCCCACATGGGGTTTCCTGGGGAGGCCAACCTGCGAGGTGGTGCAAGGTGTGGGGTCAGAGACCTCTCCACAGAGGACTCTCTTTCTGCAGGCTCACTTGCAGACAGCCTCCGCGGGCAAAGGCACATCTGAGCACAATTAACATTTGAAGCACTAATTATTTTACTTGGGTGTCTAAGTCGGCCGATCCTTCAATTTCAGTTTAATTGGAGAAAAATGGTCATCAGTTACTGAACAGCAGGAGGGCGGCTCCATGCTTCTCTGACACGGAGCCAAGCCGAGAATCATCGGAACATATGTGTCCCCACCACAGCAGCCGGGCAGCCGTGCCAGGCGAGGGGGCAGTGGGTGGGGCTTGGGCACCCTGCCCCGCCGTCCCTGACATCTGCTGGGAAGAAGGCTTTTGGGCCGAGTTACTTACTCGCCTTTTTATCTTTTCCATTTTGTTCCATTTTCTGCAACAGCATCTGTTGCAAGAAAACCAACTACGAGAGGAAATGGGATTCATTATTAAAAGGAGAGCTTATAATGTCTCCTTCACTCCCCCTTGTACTTGATAATAATCTGAGCTCATAATGAAAAATCCTCAGGCCCTCCCTAGCATGGCAGGGAGTCTTGAGGGGGCTGGTAGAGGTGCATTCACCTGCTGCTGAGGGACATAGGTGCTGTCCTGGAGGGGAGGCTCAGTCCGAGGGGCCCATGCTGCCTCTCCCCTCCCTTAGGGGTGGGCGTCTGGTGTCCAGGGTCTCAATGGAGAACTGTGAGGATTTGATGCCCACACTTGCGGAAAACTAAAAAGAATGTTTTATTTTGCCTTGCCTATTTTTGTCTTTGGTCTCCTATGGGCAACCAATTAAGAGCCAATCAATAGTTCTACTAGAGTTAGGGTTAGGGAGACTGAGAAGGTGGGCCCTGGGAGCCTGGCTGCTGGTGGAATGGGGGTGTGGCTCCCTCTTCTGGCCGTCTCTGTGGACTGAATGGCCTAGCCTGGGGGGGCATGAAGCAGGGGTGGCTCAGGACCCAGGGAGAGGGTAACTCTGGGTTTCTCCTCAGGGACAGGCCCAGAGGCCCAGGCAGCCCCACAGAGGAATGAACAAGAGACCCTGAGGACAAAGGGTCTGTCCCTGGGCATGCCCTAGCTGGGGACCAGAGCCTCCCCGTCTCTGCAATGGGATATCGGTGGACGGGAATGGCAGCAGGGTCTATGGAGAGGGCTACCTGAGCTCATTGGAAGGGAAAGGGAGGCAGAACACCTGGAGCTGGCAAGTGCTTAGGCATATTTAGACGTTTAAGGTCTGGGTGCTGAGTATCAGACAGTGGGACGGCCTGGCTCTAACAGCCCACCATGTCCAAAGAAGAACTGCACTGGGTGAGGTGGGGGTAGCACTCCCCTTGGTCCTCAGTGGGAGGGGCGCTGGATAGGGCAGTTCTGTCCACTACCCTCACTCACCCCTCCTCCTGCCCATCCTGAGGGAAATGGCATTCTCCATCCACAGGGCTACGCTTCTCCTCCACAGAACCCGTCAGGAGTGTGAATTTTGTAGATGCACCCAGCAGGTGGACGCAACGGAGACCAAGACCAGCCTTCTGGTTGCTTCCTCAGTCTCCACTGAAAGCCATGCCCCACACGTGCAGGTGAAAACAAGTTCAAAGCTTAAAAGGCTTCCTTAGAATAATTTTCGTTGTGAAATATTTCATTCACGCAATAGAAAGTATACAACATATAATATATACCATACAAAGAATAAGAACACACGTACCCAGGTATTCACCACCCAGTTTAAGAAACAGTTTCATCAGTAGCATCGAAGCTCCCTGCTGCTCTCACACATCCCATCGCACCCCAGGCAGTGATAAACACTGAATTCTGTGTTTATCATTCATTTGTCTTTTTAATGTCATTTTTTTTACATGTGCTTATACCCCTAAGCTACTTATCATTTATTTTTGCAAGGTAGCTTGCAATAGGCCACAGTGGGAGTATTTACACCACAGAAATTGGCAAATGTTACAAACCAGGGCTTTGTTTGTTTGTCCCTTGCCCCCAAAGCACATTTACTAGCATGTGGCTTGATTGTAGGCCACCTCCGGGGGAAGGCATCACCTTCCAGAAGAGGCGTCTGTCAGCTGAGGTGAAATCTCTGATTCAGGATGCAGCTGTGAGCCGTGAACAGCCCACACTCACCGCAGCCTGGAATGGCTGCATCCACTCGGAAAGCAGATCTGGGCGGGCCCCCCAGCAATGCCATATATCGAAGTCCAGACTAGAAGTGACCCCACAAATCTGTCATCTCATTTTTCGTTCTATGGCTCATGGTATTTACAGGCCACTCCCTGTCAAGTCAAGCACATACCTAGCAGGGCTCTTCCCAAGCTGAAATTATTTATGACTTGACATTCAGAGAGGAAAAGCAATTTTCTCAGAATGTCTGATGTCATGACATATAGTCCGTTTGACATGCATGTGCCCAAACCCATGGCTCTGCAGGTCTGTCCCTCCATTTCTATTACCCTGAATTAAGAAAGGAGACTTGAGATTGCTTGGCACGATGCTCACTCAAGTAGCAGCCAAAGAAAATGCCTAGAGCATCTTCTGGAAAAATGCGCGCTTCGGAAGGAAGGACAAGATGCACAAGTTATTTGGCCAGGTCACATTTTCTAGGGCTCTTTTGTTACGTGACGCTGGAGGGAAGCCTGGCTCCTGGCGCATGGAGCCTGCCTCCCAGTGCCCCTGCTGCCTGGCTATGGGCAGGTCATACCTCCTGCCTGAATTTCACTAAGCGGCAGGAAACTCAAAGAACATGCCCACCAACAGCTGAGTGGACAACAAACTGTGGCACATCCATACAATGGAATAGCACTGTCCATAGAAAAGAGACAAACTCCCAATACACAAGACAACATGGGTGAAGCTCACAAACATCAGACTGAGTGAAGTAAGCCCTACTGTACTTCCTGCAGCATCTCACTTATATAAAATGCTAATTTCTGGCAATGGATTAAGATCCATGGTTGCCTGGGGGGGGCCATGGTGGAGGGGGCTTGAGTGAACGGGCATGAGGGAATGTTCTGGGGTAAGGGAAATGTGTATCTGGATTGGGGTGATAGAACACATTTGTTAAACTCACAACGAATATATTTTCCTGTGTATAAATTATATCTCAATCAAATTGATAAAAATTGTGTGAACATATTTTAGAACTGTACAGTGCCAGGTTAAAAAAAAATGCTATTTCAGTTCTGCTGAGATCTTGCTTGTATCTCAGACACGAAATAGTAATACCTGGAAGGAAAAGGCTTTCATAAAACTGAAAAAAGAAAAAAAAGTGAATTCAATAACATTAGCTAGAGTCAATTTTCAATGATCCTTGAATAAGCAAAGCAATTTGGAAACGCTGTCCCCACCCCCCACCCAATAAGCCTTAGGCATTCCTTGTCCTGTGTGGAATGAGGGGCCCAGTGAGTGGGGGCCCCTCACAGTGAGAGGTGAAGGCTGCCGGGAGCCTGGGGTCAGATAAGACTACGGGTATGCCCGAGTGCAGTGGCCGCTGTGGAAGCAGAGTGACACAGCTCACAGCTGAGTTTCCCTCCGGAGATCACTCTCGGCCACAGAAAGTCGCCTCACCCAAGGTCACATCTTCTTCCCAGGGGCTGCCTGCATCCAGCAACTGCTTGATGTGAACAGTAAGGTGCAGGCCCCTTGCATCAATTCTGGACCCCTCTGCAGGTCACCCCAGCTCCAGAGCTCCACGTGGGACTGGCTGACTACATCACAGCCTGACCTCTCCTTCTGCCCACTCTTGCTTCCTTCCCTTCCCCGACAGGTGTTGATCCAAGAGAACACATACACATCCTACATTTTCTCAGTCTCCTTCCCTAGAATCAGACAGATGGTACCAGTGGTCCAAGAAAGCAGATGCTAAGGTGAAACGTTAGAGTTGAATCACCTGGTGACCAGCCAGCAACGAGACCCCAGCACTGGTGCTAGATGGGGCACAAATCGCCCTGGCAAAAGGCAGGAATGTAACTGTGAACATTTGTACTGGTGGTGAAGTAGGATGGCATACCAGTAGAAGGCAATGGGCTGGTGTGTAATAACGTGTCAGGAGGCTGAGAAATACGGGGTAAGTAGTAATTTAGGGACAATGGAGTTGGTTGGCTAGTGCCTCTTTGGCAGCCTATAAAGACACTCTCGTCTTCCACAGGAGGAGGACCGGTCCCAGGACGTAGTCGTAAGAGTAGCCGAGCTGCAGAGAAGGTTAGCTCCCCGCAATGTCAGGTATCTGATTGAGAAGGAACTGGGTCCTGAGAAATGGGATGGGGACATCTGGATTGATGCATGTGAAGAGGAGGGGCTATACCCTGAGAGGTGAGTGATCTAGAAAACAGGTACTGGCAGGAGCCAGGAGTACACACAGAACTTGACTTGAGGGTGTTAGCTAAGAGAGCAGAACATAAAGCTGGAGAAGGAGGAACAGTTGATGGGGGGCCTTCTCCTGGGATACAGGATGTAACAGTATGGGAAGGACCCCAGATGATGATGCTTGCAGGCTGCTAGGATGGTTCTTAGAAATGTGGGGAAGGCTATGGCCCACACTAAGTGAAGCAGAGATGGTGCACCTGCTGTGCAGACCGTGGAGGCTCACAGGGGTGATGGTGCCGAAGGGGCCTACGAAAGGCTGGGAAACCCACCACATGACTATATTTTGGGAGGGCCTGGAGCAAACTCCCTTGTCTAAAGCAATAGAGAATACACCGGTGAGAAGAGTACCAGCAGAAGCTCAGTGATGGCTCTTCTCTCTAGGCCAGGGCTGAATGTGGAGACCCACATTACAGACCCAGACTCCCCAATATCAAGGGGGACAATAGGATCCTGAAATACCAGAAACCACGAGGCTTAGTCACCATCAATGAATCGTAAGGAGTAGCAATATCAGTGCAGCAATCAAGAGGAGCTGGCCTGCAGAGAGCTATGGAGATGGTTAATAGAACAGGGCACCCCTCAGGGCAAGAAAGATGGTCGGCCAACAAGGCTATTGACCAATACGTGCAACCGAAAAAATCAAGATGGCAAATCAAGAGGCTGAGGGCAGCTGTCCCGAAAAAAAGGCACAATCCCTTGGCCAGTTTTCGGGTCCAGAACTCAATGACTGAAGGGGAGATCAGGTCCCCAAGAGGAAGAATCCTGTAACATCATGGCAACAGTACAGAGTAGTGTTTCCCAGCCCTTCCCCAAAGTGACCTGTAGCCATTTATTTGGATGAGTATCCACCTAGGGGGAAGGGGAACACCCAAACAGTTCTAGATTTTTGTCCGAGTAGACATTTGCACCTGGAGACCTGACCCTTGAGAACCTGAAGTGTCGCTGTAGCTGCCCTGGTAGAGTGAGAGGAGACAGGGCTGTTCCAGGTAATGAACAGCCCAAATCTGGCTCAAGTCAGGTTCACCGACTCCCCTACCCTGGTGATCATTTTTTCCTGGTCTCTGGATGCATGGTCAGAAGGGACACATGTGACAGCTGGCAGAACCCCTATGACCTTGATCTGTGGGTGGTAAGAGCCATCTTAGTGGAAACCTTTGAAAGTTACCCAATCCCCTGAGCCAAGATATTACTTCTGGGAGAATGGCAATGATTAGTGCCGCCTTTAAAGACCTAAAAGATGTAGGCGGAGTCATGCCATCAAATCACTGTGTAATTCACCAGTCTGTTCCCGACAAAAGACAATGATGGGTCCTGAAGGGGGAGAAGTAGATTACTGCACTCTGTCAAGTGGTGGCCCCGACTGTAACCTCTGTGTCAGGTGTGGTATCTTGCTAGAGAAGATGTACACGGCCTCAGGTACGTGGTATGTGACACTGCTCTGACAAAGAGGTTCTGTTCCATCCCTGTCAAAAAGGAGTATCAGAAACCAAGATTTGCACGTGCACATGACACCAGTTCTTGGGCTCATAGAAAAATAGATCATTTATCTCCAGAGAGGTTAACTGTACAGTGGGAAAGACAGCTAGGTGAACATGTAATGGCCTTCAAGGATCCTTGAACTTCCTGAAATGGTGAGCAGTGTGTGTGTGTGTGTGTGTGTGTGTGTGTGTGTGTGAGAGAGAGAGAGAGAGAGAGAGAGAGAGAGAGAGAGAGAGAGAGAGAGAGAGACCAAATTTTAAGACCCTTTTCTATGGATCTTTAGTGGAAACTCCACACTATGATTTGATCACGGGAGCCTAAGGGTGTGTCTTACTCTCTGTCAGTCTAGGTCTGTTTCAGAGTGATTCTCCTCTCACTGGAAGGCTGTTTCCACTAATTCTCTGGAGTGGCCAAGTCTCTGTCCCAGACCCACCTTCCCATGGCACATGTCCACACAGGCTGCAAGACCACAGGGACCAGTCTTCTCCGCCTGGCAGGTGCTCTGACGTTGAACTCAGTATGCCACACGGTTTCTGTGAAGTAGTTCTGCAAACAGATACCCACAGTCTTGAGAAGGATCCCTGAGCGTCATTGGAGAGATGCCGTCACCTTCAGGTACCGCAGATTTCCCCCAAGGCGTCCCATAACCTGCTGTGGGCCATCTTGAAAGGACCTGCGTGAGGTTTGCTGCTCAGACTGAGTTTCTCTACTCAGGGCTCCTATGGCTTACTGGATGATTCCAGCACAACCTCATGTTTACATCTGATTCTAGGACATGTTACAGGCATCTATTACAAATTGTTTTAGAAACTATTTTAAAGCACACACTTTCTTTTTAAAGCTAGTATGGAAGGACTGATAAGGAGAGCGACAGGGTCCCCGTCTCACCCCTGCTTCTGAGAGTTGACCTCCTCTAACCAGACAGCACCAGTCTGAGCCTTTAGTGTGAAGTACCACTTGCCAGGATGTGGGCTTGTCTGGTCCTCTATGGCCACTTATTTGTCAGCCAAGACCTCCTTCTATCCTTTGACCTTCTCTTTCTGAGAGATGCCCAGAGCCTGGATGTCCGAGAAGAAAGATCTCATTTTCAACTCTTACCTAAGCATTCAGGGAATATCAGAAGAGACAAAAATGTGTTTTTGTAAAAATCCATAAATACATGCGAACTCTAGGAAGCAATGTTTTGGGGCTGATGGAATGAGTCTTGAATTCCATTTAACACACAAGCCCATACACAGTTTCACACCCATGCATTCACAAATGTAAGTACCACTGGAGTCTCACACCGTGATCCGTAGCAAAAAGTAAGTGACTTAATATCTATTTATTAACCAGCTCTGAGAATGCAGGATAGAACAGTGTCATTTGGGCTGAACAACTGCAAATACCACGAAGGTGCATAGCTGAAGACGATCAGATCCTCAGGAGGGGAAGGCGACTGGTCAGCCAGCACTGATAGAAAGGGAGGGTGGGAAGGTTTCCTGCCTCCCTGACTTCTGAGGGTTCCGTTAACCTTTCTCTGCTTGGCTGTACTCCATCCTGTGGGAGTGGGGAGGTCAGCTCGGGCTGGTAACAGTCACGGCTGGGAGTGAGCTGGGGAAGACATTAGGTGGTTGGAACTAAGTTAAAATGAGACTCTAAATCGCCATAAACTTACATTTTCCTTGACACCTCTCTCTCTCTTTCTCTCTCTCCCTCTCCCTCTCCAGATGGAAATGGAGTGAGGATAGTCCAGGCAAACCCTGTAACTATAAGTGGCGAGTGGATTTCTGCAGGGGGTCAAGGTTGGGGTGGGGAGCCGTGCCTGGTCTCCCCAACTCAGACCATACTCAGGAGTCCTTCTGGAAGGCAGAAGTGGCAGGATTCTCACAGCCTTAATGAATCCTGGCAATTTCCTCTCCTCTCACTGTCTCCCTCTCCAGCCAGGGAACTGTCTGGTCACCCAGAGATGAAGTGCACTTGCTAAAGAACTTTCACTCTGTCTCTCCAGACGACAAAGAAAACTGGTACGGACATCAGAATAATAGCACAGTGCTCCTTCCTGGCTTTTGGATTCCTTTGGAGTCCATTGCACGTTGCTTCTGAGAGAACTGCAGTCCTGAAGTAGTATGAGAATGTGTTTAATTAATCCTGCTCGACTACGGCCAACTAGTTTGTGGCATTTTGCTGAAAGCTCGTGGCTGGGAGCTTGGAATGACCGCAGACTCTTTACAAAGGTTGACAAGAGTCGTCCTGCGTCTGTTGTTGTTCTATTTTCCCAATTAATGACTCAGGGAAGGGAAGAGATCAAATGCTGCAAAAAATGTTCCAAATACACATTTTCAGGGCCTTTTCACATGGCCAGACCACGACCCCACCCTCTCACGCTGGCTGACGGTGGCCAGGGGACACAGAGTCCCCAGATCAGCCCTGAGAAGTTTTGAGCAGTCAGAGGATATGATGTATTTATCTAGCAGAACATTCTCTGGCTGCATGTCATATCCTCATCAAGAATGGGAAGAGGGTAATTGGATTTAAATGTCAAGATGTTCCCAGTGTAGGGTGGAAGGCACATAGCTCTTTTCTCAGCTACATTTTTTTTTTTTAAGTCTTATAATGAAAACTGCAACCACTTGTTGCTGAAGGTGACAGGAGAAAAATCTCCAGGACTTGGAGATAAATACTGTCACAGCCTGGGGGCCAGGTTCAGGGCTATCAAATGCAAAGGCGACATAACAAACGGTGGGGGAGGATGAGTGAGAAACCCAGGATTGGGCAAGGGGCCAGAGCTGGGCAGAGGACGGGGGGAAGAGGCCCCAGGGGAGCCCAAGGAAAGAGCTGACTAGGACACCTGCCCTGGGAGGACGCCACACTTCAGAGAGTGAGACACACCCAGGTGTCCCCTGGCGACATTGCTTTCCTGGAGTTCTGTCCTGTGGCCTTTTTCTGGCTTTTGAAAAGCTGATTGTTAGACCATAGCAGCATGGGGAGGTGAACTGTCCCCCCATTTGTCTCAGCTCTAATCACGGCCACAACAAACTCTTATTCCTGGTCACCAGGGCAGCCAATTTCCACTGCTGGGGACAACTCTGAGTGCATGTCCCACTGGCCCTGAGCTTGGGCAGGGAATGATAATTACACACCACACATTCTTTCTTTCACATATATTGGGGCCAGGGCTGTGGGCTGTATCCTACATGGCAACAGACCCCCAACTTCTGTATGTGGAGTAAGGAGGCAGGGGCGGGGGTGGTGGCCAATGTACCTGGTGGTGTTAGTGCATCTCTTCAGGAACAGAGAGTCTAGATAGGACATTTCCCACAGACCCAAGGTCATGGAACCGCCTTCCTATAGTGCCCCAGGTCCCCAAAGCTTCCCCCAGACTCATTTGCCAGGTAAGTGGTCACCCCAGTTGGCCCCGCAGGCAGTGGACTATACATCCAGTCTGTGCTCAAGCAAACACCCCAAAGTGTCTCAGAAGGATCCCTTTTCTGTAAAAGTGAGGTCTGCCTCTCTGGAGATGGCAGTACCAGGCTAAAGGCACAGCCAAGTGCAAATCATAGACAAGGGAGGGGGAGGGGGAAGCTGTCTGGCCAGTAGTAAGACCAAGACCCACTGGGGAACCTTTCTAAGTGCCTGTGGGAAGCACCACTCCCCATCCCGATTTGGAGGGTCTAGAAGAGCCTGGTGTGAGCCTGACCTGTGTCCAAGGTTGAGAGCCCCTCGTTAGACTAAGGCTCCCTCCCTGACCCCAGCATGCTCATAGTTGACCAAGAAGGACAGCGGCCCAGGAGGTGGGGTGGTGTGGGGAAGGCCGGGAGTAGCATCCGGCAGGCACCGGGAAAGGCACACAGGGGTCCCAGGTCAGTACTGAATTCTTTGCTAGTTCTTCACTCCAACTCCCAAATGCACCTGGTCTTCGAGGCGCTCTCTTGTCGGTCCTCCAGCTTCTTTTCTTGCCCTTCTGGGTCCCAATTCTCTGTTCAGTGGGCACAATTGATAGGAACAAAAATGAAAGCCAACCATTCAGACTGGGGGCAGCGTTTGCTCCCCAAACTCAGGGGAGCACATGCTCTGGCAGGAATTCCACAGGCTGCCTCCACCCTGACGACCTCTAAGACTGTCCCCAGGCTGAGGGTCCATGACAGGCGAGTGAGGCAAGAAGCCCTTCCAAGAGAGGACTGGGGCTGGAACCCCGCCCCTGCCCCCGGTGTCTGTCTCAGTCACCCCAAGTCTTGGCTTTTTTGGGATGAGGGCCCTGTGGCTGCTCAGTGGGGAATAGTCCTCTTTGTCGGTGATAGGATGGCACCTTGGCAAACACACGTCTTTACCTAGAAACAGGTGGAGGGGACATTCTATTCCATTCACAAGTGTGAGCGATCTTCTGGAAGAAAGCAGAGAGTGTGATTTTCTATGGCTGCTGTAGAGAGCTGTGTGTGTGTGTGTGTGTGAGAGAGAGAGAGAGAGAGAGAGAGAGAGAGAGAGAGAGAGAATGCACTAGAACAGACCCTCTGGCTGCCTGTGGGCTGGGGAGTCAGGAGGAGGGAGGCACTTGGCTGGGGGCAGGCATGTCTCATCTTATATCCTTGTTCTCACACTGCCAGGGGCACACTTGACGCCTCTCCCTATCAGTCTGTGAATTCTCTTCTCTTCTCCAGCTCAATTGCTTGCTCTGTGTGTGAGGCATTTGAAGCCTGTCTGGATGTGCCCCTTTGCTCCCCGCTGAGAAGCAAGGTTGGCCAGGGTGGTAGGAGGCTGTGTGCCAGCGGGGGAGGGGGCCTAGAGCTGTCCCCACCCTCTCTTCCATCTTTTCCCAGCCAGTCTGTTTCTAGGGGTTGTCTTTAGTCTCTGCCAACAGCTGGGATTTTCTGATCAAAAGCCAGGCCTGGCACTGCTGCCTGCCAGTAAGCACAAGCCTTTAAAAGCTGCTCCTTGTCCCCTGGGCCGGGAACTTCTCTGCCTGATGTTTGCTATGGCCTTTGGCCCTGCTTGGGCCACGCTGTGGAGGACCCTCAGACAGAGACCCTGCTCAACCTCTGCTCAGCTTCATGCAGGGGTTGGGAGATGTTTCAGGAACCAGCTGGGAAGGATTCATGGTTGTCAGTGAGACCTCACCATACAGGGTCTTCACCTGCTCCCCCTGCCCCCAGGCAGGGAAGGTACTCAAGGTAAGTCCAGTTTCTGGGGTGTTGTGCTGGTCGTGGTGGCAAGAGGCAGGAGAGAGCCAGCCTGGGGCAGCTCTGGGAGCAAGACGGTGGGTCGCCACGCTCAACAGACTCTGCTGCTGCTGCCCCTCCTGGCTTGGGCACTGGGTGAGTGCCGTCCCTCCTTCCTCTCCCCTCACTGAGCTCCTGCAGTTGGGGTGACAATGGAAGGGCATGCTTCTAGAAGTTACGAGCCTGGGGTCTGGCCTGGCTAGCCAACCCCCCATCCCTTCATCTCCACCCCACCTGTGTCAGGGGCAGCGCCCCCGTGTCATGCTATGTGGGTCCCTGTCACTGTTTACGCATAGAGAAATGAGCCTTGACATGGAGGACCCACGAGGTCAGCCACTGAAGTCTCTGCCACAGGCTGCAGGTGTGGAGCAGAGGCCCAGGAAACGGTGCTCCTAGAGGTCATGTGTGACACACACAGGTAGTTTCGGCTCTTACCTTCCATGTTTTGGAGCTGAAGCTAGAGCCAGCGATAATTTATCTATTCTACTCCGTCTTGTGCTGAGGCTTTTGGATGGTGTACAAGAAACAACGGCATGGATTAAAAGTGAGACTGACAGAGGAGGGGAAAACAAGTAAGGAGATATGGACGGATCCAGACGTAAGGCTGAAAGTTGATTTCACGCTGGCGGATTCACTTGGGAATGGGCTGTGGTATAATAAAGTATGTAACTGGTCCTGGGCCTCAGGTTCCTGGTGCAGAGCTTTAAAACCCTAGGAATTTCCTGAGTGATTAGTGTTATGCTAATGAGGTAACGCTGGTTGGCCCCAAGACAGCTTCAGGCCGTGGGCTGGTCACCAGAAAACTCACCCACCTGACGGGAGGGGTGGAACTTTCAGGACCTGACCAAGGGAGGGCACCTGGCGATTGACTTCCATCTCGTGCTCAATGATTAATTGATAGGCCTACGTACTGAAATCTCCGTAGAGATTCTGGACACCGAGACTCAGGGGAGCTCCTGGTTGAAAACGTTGACGTGCCAGGAGTGTGAGGTGCCCTGACTCCATGGAGAAAGGACCTGGAAGCTCTGCATTCAAGACCCTCCCAGACTTTGCCCTATGTGTATCCTTTATAATAAAACTATAATTGTAAATATGGCACTTTCTTGGGTTCTGTGAGTCTTTCCAGTGAATTATCAAACTTAAAGAGGTCATGGGATCCCCCTAAATTTGTAGCTCGTTGAACATCAGTGCAGCTGGCCTGGGGACCCCACTTGGGGCTGGTGTCTGCAGTAAGCTCAGTCTTGTGGAGGATTCTGCCGCTCACTGTGGGGGCGACACGCACTCCAGGTATTAGTGTCAGAACGGTATTGTAGTGTACCCCAGCCAGGGGAGAAACAGAACGTGGGCTCATACACGAGGCGTGAGCTTCCCAACAGCCAATGCCGAGCAAGGATTCTTGGTCTGAGGGTCAGACAAGAGGATGTCCTGTGTGATGGGCCACTGTGCTTGATCTCATCCTTAAAGGGCAATCACGAGCCTCAGGGGGCTCTTTTTCAGACGCTCAAAAGAAAGAGGCAGCATCACAATGGAGCACATCCAGCTCTCAGCTGAACTCACAGAGCCACCTTCCGTGTGGTGGCAGAACTGGTGGGGTAAAAGTGGAGGCTCAGCTGTCCCAGTATGTGGGCAAGGGACCCCCTACCCTTGCACGCTAATGTCTGCCATGTGATGGAGGTGCTGAGATGGCCCTCCTGCTTCCCTGAGGCGTGAGCTGCTTCAGGTGGAAACGGGGTCTTAGGCAACCCACAAGGAGAGCAGCGCAACCTCACACCTCTCCTGTGCCCAGGCTCTTCTTGGGCAAACCAGAGACTGGGGCTGGCCCCTCCCACCCGGGGCCTGGAGCTCAAGGGAAAGACTTGAACCTTGTCTCCAATCATTATTCACATATGGACCCACAAAGACACATCCAGTGAACTGGTATGTGGAGGGGGGATGGCAGTATATGCCAGACACGGGGAGGTGAGGTGGGCAATGGTGTGTCCAAAGGAAAAAGACCACATGTCTGCCCAGACCACATGTCATACCCAGCAAGCTCCCCATATTATCTCATTTAATTCTCATGATGTCCTCTGAGGAAGTCTCTATTATTGACTTTATACCACCTTATGGACAGGGAAACTAATCTCAGGGAAGTGAAGTGTGTCCCAAAATGTCTCCCTCCTTATCCTTGCCCCACCCTACCTGTTTCTCCACAGCGGCCAGAGTGATACTTTTACATAGTAAATCCGAACATGTCATCTCCCCATGAAAGCACCTCAATCACATCCCACCAGGAGCACACAGCCTCCAAGATGGCGCCAGTGGCCCCACTGTCTGGTAACTTGCCCTTGCAATTCCCTCTCCATGAATGTGGGCAGGACCTAGAGACAGGCATCTCACACACACACACACACACACACACACACACACACACACACACACACCACGTGGTGGGATGTCACTTTTGAGAGTAAGTCACAAAGACAGAAACTTCTGTTTTGTTCGCCCTCTCTCACTTACTTGCTCTGAAAGAAGCCAGCTTCTTGGTTGTGAGCTTTCCTATGGAGAGGCCCACACAGCAAGGAACCCAGGGAGTTCTCTGGCCAACAGCCTGAGAGGAACGAATCCTGCCAACAGCTGTCTGGCTGAGCTTGAAACAGTTCCGCCCTCAGTCGAATGTTCAAATGACGGCGGCCTGTTTCCCTCTGGGCTTCTGCTGGATTTCCCACTAAATTCCACGGGCAACTGAGACCTGGAGCTTTTGGCATGCCCAAATGGCAGGGTGTTCTGGTACAAAACGGGGGTGGGCCCGTCCTCCCTCCGTTCCACCCCTGCGAGATGCCAGCAGAGCAGCTCCCCGTGCCAGAATGCTTTGTCAGCGTTTGGTGAGATGCTCTTCTTGTCTGCCCCTCCGACAGGACCCAGACATGGTCCACAGAGGGCAGGGTCAGACGCTGGAGTAGAGCAGCTGACACCATGGGTGTCTGAGCTTGCCTCCATCCTGAGGCCCAAGGCTCCTTCACCGGGCAAGACTGCCTTATGGTGTATTCTCTCCCTGGAGGCGAGAGCAGGTCCTCTTGACCTCAGCTCACAGTCTCCCAGCGAGCTGGAAGGGGTGGGGTCTGCCTCTCTTCCTCCATCCCCTACTCGCTGGGCTACCCCACACCTCTCTTCCCAGTGGGCTATGAGCCTCAGAGGGCAGGTGCATGTCTGGGTACCCACAGCCAGCTCAGAGATGGCAAGGGGAGGCTGGGAGGCTTCTCAAACCAAACCCAAATATCAGGGGACATGCTAGGCGCTCTCGCCCAGGACTGCATGAGGCCATGGGGCATGGGGATGTGAGGTTCAGCCCAAATATGCCCTTCTTTGCCTGGCACCAATTGGCACTCCATCCTCCCCACCCCTTCTTTGGACCTGAAGGACATCCTTTGGTGAGGGAGGTGCCATGTAGTCCTGAAAGAAAGCCAGGAGGAGATGCAGCCATTACCCAGAAAGCCAACGGGCACCCCCCTGCCCCAGGAGCACCCTAACAGCAGCATCTACATGCAACCAAATCGAGGACGTGGATGCCACCCTTCGCCCAGGTCTGAGCCTGCAGAGAATTATACACTAGATGGGAATGTGTTCATTATCCCGAATTTGTCCAGGAAATCATGGATTGGACTGAATTTACCTGAAAGGGTATCTAAGGAGTCTGAGACAGGTGGGCTGGAGGTCTGGAACAAATAATTAAAATCTATTCTGGAGATACGGCTCCGCCTGTTAGGCCCGAATCTGTGTGGACTGCCATGGGGGCTGAGGTGCACGATGGAGCCCCCGGGCTCTGCTCACAGCAACCCCACATTGCTGCTGGGCTGCCACAGCCCTGGCCCTGGCCCTGTGGGGAAAGCACCAGCTGAAGGGCATCCATCCATGCCCCCCCCCCACAGGTGGTATAGCCTGGCTGGGTTTGGGGCTCAACAAGGCAGTGCGGCCCAGGGCAGAGGGACTCGGGAAGGGAAGGCACACAGGTTTGTGGAAACAGCACACAGACGCTGGCCTGGAAGGGAAGCCACCAGCCCGCTGCACAGGGAGGCTTCCCTAGGGAGCAGCTTCACTTGGCACCTGGTCACGGTAATTACTGCTGAACTTTAAAACCTAATGCAGCAAAACTGCAAATATTTAACATGTGTTCTTTCTCCCCAGGGAGCATGGAGGAGACGGGAGCAAATGGACAGATTCACAACATGAACTCCTGAGTCTGCTCACAAAATGGGCTAATAAGGAAGCCAGCCACAAGGAGAGGCACAACCCTTGGCGAGCAGCAGCCCCCAACCCCCAGAACGGCTGGCCACGGCGACTGGCCTGCTGCAGACGCTCAGCTCCCCCGGGCCCACTCAGAACTACGTGGCACCCACTTATACAGACACGCATGGGTGGGAATGCACATGCCTACAGGCCTACAGCAACCTGAGTGCACACACAACATACTCAGGCGCAGGGCCCTTGGGCCCCACACGGGGGGGACTCCGGTGGTGCTCAGAGCTGCCATGGGAGCCTGGCTCAGCCTCCTGGGTTAGCAGGAGGTTGTGGTCTGGCCCTGCTTTTCCATCCCAAGCTATACCAATGGAGGACTTCCAGGAGGGGATGCCCGTGGTACCAGGTTTTTCCCTGGCAGGAACACAGGCTCAGCAAGGAAACACATGATTCTGAAGACAGAGAGGTAGTATGAGAGGCTTGTGATTTGTGGGGTCCATCTGAGGAGCCAGACACATGGCTTCCAAGGGCCTCTGAGTAATTCTGGATGAAGTACATTGTCCTGGCACCTACATGTGCTGGGAGGGGACTTGTCAGGTCAGGAGCAATCAGGGAGTGTGGCCAGGCTGGGCTGATGGTGTGGGTTGGAAGCAGAGGCACTGAGGCCAGGCAGCTGAGAGAGCCCCGAATGTCAGCCTGCTGTCACATTTTCCTCCCACTCCCCTTGCTCACACCTCTCGGCCCACATCTTCCTCTCCGCTTGCCAGGGAAGCTCCCTCCTCTGTGGCAGTGGGATGGAGAAGCAAACTCAGACCTGCCCTTGCCAAGCACTGTTGCCAAGAGGCATACACTTGGTGGTTCTCTCTGCTCCCGGGAAATGACACAGCTCCGTCTTCTCTCCCACCTAGAAGGGAGCTCTCGAGGCCTCAGCCTCACCACTACCCCCGGCTGAGTCCTCACACTTACGTGGCCCAATGCCAGCACCAGTGTGACCTGGTACGTGCTTACCTCTGTCCCCTACCTCCCCACCTTGCACTCCCGCGTGCTGCCTGGCCATCTCTAGAGCTCAGTGGCCCCAGGGCCCCCTCTCCAGTTCCATGAAAGCCTCAGAACTGGGTTAACTTCGTTCCTAGCCAACCTTCCAGGTCCAGGACGGGAAGGAGAGGAAGGACGCAGGGAGCCCCCACCTCAGCGAGCAATGACCATGATGCCCAATCCTGGCTGCCTCTCTCTGGGCTCATGGGGACAGGACCACCTGCAGGTGAGAGCCCTGAATGGCCCCATTCTCAGTGTCCCGGGTGGGCAAGTCCAGCTGAGCCCAGGCCACTCTGACCTAAACCTCCCAAAGCATCTATCATGACTGGATGAGGGAACACAAAGGGACAGGGAATGCCGGGGCCAGAAATGAGGGGTCACCTGCAGCTGAATGCCTCAGCCTGGTCCTCCTAGCTCCCCTCACATCTGAACCCCTCCCATCCTCACGCCTCTCTCCTGAGACTCCTGGGGTCCCAGGTGGGAGGGAGAAATCCTATCTCCCACTCGTGTAGCCTTTGGAACAGATGAAGAAGAGTCACCCGTTTCTACTAACGAGGAAACCAAGGCTCTTTCAGGCGATCAGAGCTGTCAGGAGAAGAGCATGTTTGGCCTCCAAGACCCCATGCAGGGCCCAGTAGGGAACCCAGGCTGGCATGGTGACCAAAGAGATGTGGCAGTTGGTTTTTAATTTTCACCTTGCACAAATTTCATTACCAGGAATTTCAGGTTTGAAGGAGTAGGACGAGGCTCAACTCTCAGAGTGAGGGTCTGGAAGGAGCCCCGACAGCAGTGAGTGGAATAGCTCAGGTGTAGGATGCCTGGGGAGTGCCCTGGGGCTGTGTGCGAGGGTCAGCCTGGAGTGAAAGGAGATGCCCTTCCAGGCCCAGGACCTCCTAGCCCTGATCAAGTCTCTGACACGCAGAGCCACAGACATGGAGACCCAGTGTGTTCCCTCAGTCACACACACAGCCACACAGCTCCTATTGCACCCACACAGTGTGACACCCCTGCACATACAGACTCATGGCTCTCAAGACAATATCTGCCTCCCTACACACACGTACACGTGCATGGCTGAGTTCAATGGCTGCCTGGAGCTCTGGGCAATCACTACCTGCCCCCTCTCCCTACCACCTGCAGGGTCCCTCCTCCGGGGATCTGCCTTGAAGCAGCTACAGGCTGGCCCTGCTCCAGCCTGGCCCTTAGTTGGGGTCTAACCAGATGTGCTCTCTTCCTCTGGGCGCCATGGAACAGCTGCCGAGAGGAGGGGCTGCTGGGGATGGCCCCTTATCCGTCTTCCCCAACCCCCCACCTCCCCACCCAGAAGTGAGCCTCTCAGTGCAGCCTGGCTCGTGAGCCCTTGGGCTGGCCTGCCATGCCTGCCATCTGCAGCAGGACCTCCTGGCTGACTCTTTCCTCACCTGGGGGTTCCCAGGTTGGGGAGACAGGGAAGGAGACAGGGGCGGGGGGTGGGGACTCTCTGGTGGGGGGCAGGCTCAGGAGGGGCAGGCCCGGGCCTGGCCTCTACCCCCTTCCAGGGCTGTCCCTAGCAGATGGGGCCCTCCCAGGGGCATTGTCTGGGCTTGCTCCTACACACGGTGGGGGAGGGGCGTCCTCCTGGCTGCAGGAACACATTTTAAGATGCTTTTAATTATTCATGGGGACTTGGAAGAGCTGCCTGCCTGCCCCCCGAGCAACCCTGCAGCCATACTTTGCAGAAGGCTGCTTGCAGCTCCTCTGGTTGTGCCCCAGAGGGGCCATGTGTGTCCTCATCTAGGATGAGAGAATCACTGGGGAAGGCAAGGCCCCCTCACACTGTACCTGACCTCGGGAGTGAGGGCCTGGCCCAGCACCTCCCCTTCTTCTGAGAGGCTCCACAGGGCTAGGGGCCCCAAGCCCAGGGCGCAGAGACCACCTGCGGGCCAGGGTCTATCAGGAAGGGTATTGAGCAACAGTGGAGGAGACTGGACAGGGCCTGGCCAGGGAGTCTGGGGTAGGGTTTGGGTTTCAGGGGCAGGACGCAGCTCAGGGCCTGGGTGGCTGGTAACCAGTGGAGCCAGGTCAAGGGCACATGGCTGGAGGCCAAGGTCATTGAAAGCCTGAAGCAAGAGCAGCCGGCCTCACCCAGGGCCTACATAGTGGCTGTTGTGAGCCCCATGTGGGGCTGGGGGCACCGAGGAGGCAGGCCCAGCACCCTTTGGGATGTACCTCTTAGCACCAGGACGTGAGACCTATGTCAGGTAGCAAAGTGTCCATAGACTGCTTCTGCCCACTGATCTTCCCATTCCCATTCGCCAGCACCTGCTTTCCCCTCCCCATTCTTAGCCCCTGTGCTTTGATGAGATGACACCACACACATGTGAGGGGCATGTGATTCAGCTGGACCAACTAGCATAGTCCAGTCCCTTGCCTTAGGAATTGGCTCAAGGAGGGTGAGGTGACAAAACTAAGGTGATCATGGAGGCCTGGAGGTGCCAGGACCACCCATAGGGGAAAGGCTGCCTGGAAGGGAAGCCCATAAGGAGAAAGTAGAGGTGAGGAATGGAGAAGCTGAGTTCTGATGACACTGAGGCAGCAGCTGAATTTAGCCTGACCTGATGCCATCCCTTTCAATTGAAACGTTTCTGTCAGCCCAGAATCCTTCTCCTAGGAAGGGGACAATGGGTGAACACAAGGCTACCACTTCTCCCTTCCAGGTACTGGCCAAGGGGGAGTGACAGTGAGATGGCCCAGGGTAGGGCATCCTGAAGACAGCCCTCTCCTGGAAAGAACTCAGGAATACCCCAGGGGGTTGTAGCCTCTGGCATGTATAGCAGAACCCCAATGACAAACAGGCACCCAGCACACACACTTGCATAGACACACACAAGAGGTACATGTTCACAAACTCATGTGCTCCTATATCCATGGGCACGCACATGGACAGATACATGCATGGACGTGCACAGAGTCTTGCACACACAAGCAGACATGCACATTCTCAAATCCAGTCCTAGACACACACTTGCAGAGCAGCCCTCAGGCATTCATCCTCCAGGTATGCTCACACACGTAGATCTGCTCACACTCATGGCACGCATGTTCTCAGGAGCCCAGGGCATGTACAGCTTCCCACTACACTGCATACTCATGTGTGTTGGGAGCCCCCGCGGCCTGCAGGGAATGGGGGCAGAGTCTGATACTGCCGCCTAGTCTCCAGCAGGCCTCGGAGCACAGCCCGCGGATGTTTGGAAGGGTGAACACCAGGTGAAAATGATTAGCTGTCACTCAGCACTTGATTGATGCAGCTTGTTCTTGGCAAAGGGCTGACATGTTATTGATCCATTTAGTGTACTCATAGCAGCACCCCCCTGTGCCTGGACAAGCTAAAGAACATAAGAAGCAGGGGAGGGAAGGGCCATGTCGCTGGGTGAGGAACGAGGCCTGCTGCCAGGCCACTCCAGGCCTACAGCCCTTGCTGGGCCAGCAGTTATGCCTGGGGCAGTGGGGGTGAGAGGTGGGGTGGGGGACCACTGTTTCTCCTCAGAAACCTCTTCGAGGCTTTTGTTCTTAGTCGTGAATGCCCAGACCAGGTTGGAGAGGGGAAGGGGTGTAACCAGAGAACAGGGAGGACAGAGGGAAACCTGATGATAAGACCACAGGAACACTGGGTGTAAGAGCTGGAAAAAAAAACAAAAAACCCAAAACAGCATTTGGGCCCTTTACTTGGAGATGTGAAGAGTTTTCTGTTTCCTGACAGAGTTTAGTCCACAGCAGGGGTTATGGCTTTAGTCTACCAATAAACCTTGACTGAATTCCCTCTCACTTCCTTCTTATAGGATATTTACCTACCCATTCATTGTCTGTCTGTTTGTCCATCCACCCACCCACTGACCCACCCACTCATCCATCCATCTGTCCGTGCACCCACCCATATATCCATCCATCCACCCATCCTACCATCCACCCAACCATTCGTCCACCCACCCACCGATCGGTCCATCCATCCATCCATCCATCCATCCATCCATCCATCCATCCATCCATCCATCCATCCAACCGTCTTCCCCTCGCTTCTTTCCTTCCTTCCACTCAACAGACATTTATTAAGTATCTAGCATGTGCTTGGTCCTGACATCCATTATGCTTATGGGAAGTGGGGAGGTAGCTGGCGGTAAACAGAGATAGGAACAGATCTGGGTCCTGTCCTGGGAGATGCCCAGTGTCAGAGGACCCAGAAGGACAGAGGAGGACAGGGCAGATACAAGTACGCAGTGAGCTGGCTCATGGCGCCCTCTGCTGGTAGCAAAATAAATGCACACCTCTAAAGCCAACACTGGCTCTAGAGACCTTGGAATTGGGCTTCCTGGGGTGGTTATGGAGCTCCCAGAAAAGGTCCTCAGAGACCATCAACCTTCCTGTTAGGCTCTATCACCTCCCACAAAGGTTTCATTCATGGATATGGGGAGTTTGGGTTTCCTGTTGCTACAGACCAGGCATATCTGGGACAAATGGCCTTGAATTTGGAGATGGCTACAGGTGCACGCCAAGGACAGGTAGAACATCTTAGGTCAGACCAAGCTTTGGTCACCCTGGTTTGGGCCAGGTCTGACCATGCTTCCTCCCTGCGTTTAGGTTGGGCCAGAGCCCAGTGCTGGCCACCTCTGCTTTCGGCAACAGTAGGCATGGTCGTCCTTCATGGGGACTCCCCAACTCCTGGCCCCAGCTCCCAGGCTAGGCTGGCCTCTGTACGGAGACAGGAACCCAGGAGCGACATTTAGGATAGGCGAGCAGTGTCTTGCTCCTGGAAGCTCCTGCACTGCACACCAGCTCCCTGCTTCCCGCGTCCCTTCTGGCTTTGGAGTAAAGAAGTTACCCAGCTCTCATCAGTGTTGGGTGCTGCAGTCACTGCAGAAGCCCCAGAGGGTTAAAGCGGGGAAAAGAGCTTCCCCCTCTGCAGTGAGGAGATGCTAGATTTGGCAGAGACGCTTCAGCTGGGTGTGATTTTGGCTGGTGAACAGGGGCCAATGGGATAGAGTGGTGTGTGTGTGTGTGTGTGTGTGTGTGTGTGTACCAGAGGGCCTAGACAGTCCCTCTTTAATGTACCAGGAACTGTGGGTCCTGCTCCGTCCTCTGACGGGCAGTTTCTCTAGTCAGGAAGGCGTCGCTGGAAGTTCTGTGGCTCAGAGGGATAAACTCCCAGCTTGGGCAGGAGGGAGCCGTGGAGGCCCGCGCAGAAAGCAAACAGTGTGGAAGCCCTCGCAATAGGGAAGCTGGAGCCAAGTGTCTCCTTTGTGGTTCTCCACCTTCTTATCTTTTTATCCCGCAGCTGACACGTTGAGTGTGCAGACACAGCAGGGTACTGTCACGACACAGACTAGCTAGAGAATTGTTTCAGGAAAGGGTCACACACCGTGTAAAGCCTGGCCTTGCTGTGAGCAGTTCGGGTCCCACTACACAAGTTTCTTTACTTCTTGTAAGTCAAAATAAATTGCTCCAGGCCCCGTTCTGCTGAAGGGAGGGTCAGGCTCAGCTGTGTACGGCCCCCTCCCCCTATCTAGGGTCATGCCAAAAAAAAAAAAAAAACAACCCAAGCAGTCTGGGGTATCTGGGAAGGGACCTCTGCCTTTGGTGTCCCCCACAGTCATGCCACCTCCCTGGGCCTGTCACCCACTATCCAGGGAACCCCAAACACCTCTCTCTTCCTAGCCTTGGGCAGCTCCCATTCCTCTCAGTTTTGGACATTGACCCTGCCTCACCTCTTTCAAAGACATTCCCTCTGTCCTTTTCCCTAGAACAATTCCTCAATGAGCTCAAGATTTCCAAAACAGAAGCCAAAAGTGAGAGGTGCAGCCTCAGATACAAACCCGCCCCCCACCAGGACACAGAGAGACCTGTGAAGAAAAAAATTCAACTAGGACTAAACACAGATTATCAGCACCGATCGTCTTGCCACAGCTGTACAGCCCCTTTCTGCCTGCCCTGAAGTCCCTCCCCGCCAAGATACCAGGTCCTCCCTCAGGCCTGGTCTCCCCACAGTCTCCCCTTAGGCCCCGGGGAGAAGCAAGACCCAGAGCTGCTCTGATCCTGCTTCTCCAGTCTCAGGCACCCCCATCCGACCCACACCCAGTGACAGAAGGTATTTGCCTTATATCAAGGGAAGTGTAAATTGTTTTTAAAAACATGTTAGCAGCTTCAGCAACACTTTGGAAAACACGTATTATTTTGGAGGTGTCAGACACCCACCTTGTATCTGGCTCTAGAGTGTCCCACCCATGACACAACCAGCGGAAGAAGGGGTTGGCAGGCAAGGCAGGTTCTAGCCTGGGGCCTGCTGCCATGCAGAGCAAAACCTGGGAGCCTCCTTCCCTCTCTGCGTAGCATCAGGAATTCAGGACTCAAAGGGCAGGCCCATGGCCCCACCTGTAGCCTCCATCTCACCTCTCCCCTCCTACCAGGTCCAACGGGGTCTGAGTCTGCTTCTCTGTGGGCTGCGGCTTTTCCCTCTCCTTGGACACATTGGACGGAACACATACAATCTCATCTTCCTCCCAAGATCCCTGTGTAATTACAGCAAGGGGATAAAACAGAGTCCCCGGAGGGGGGACAGCAGCAGGTGACAGATTCCCACAAGTTTTGGGGAGTTGGAAAGTGATGGAGGGTGGTAACAGATACCCCAGGTGAAGGACACCTATAGTTGAACATGCGTGTGGAGGCTGAGGTGCAGCGGACTCCAGCCTGGGAGGAGAGCGGGGCAGCACGGAAATAAAAGGATGAACTGACAGCCTTCAGAGGGACGGGTAGAACCCCAGGCATCCTACCCAACCTGCACACACCAGGGGCCCCCCCTCAGGCCGGTGATTGCAAGGCTCTCTGTTATGGGCTGAGTCATGTCCTCCCAAAATTCATGTTGAAGTCCTAACCCAGGACTTTAGAATGTGACTGAAGGTAGGGTTTTTAAAGAAGTAATAAAGTTATAAAGGGTTGTTAGGGTGGGCCCTAATCCAATTTAACTGGTGTCCTTATACGAAGAGGAAATTCAGATACAGACACAGAGGAAAGACCAATGGAAGACACAGGAGAAGAAGGCCATCTACTAGCCAAGGAGAGAGGCCTCAGAAGGAATGATTCCTACTAACACCTTGATCTTGGACCTCTTGCCTCCAGGACCATGAGAGAACAAATTTCCATTGTTTAAGTCCCCCAGTCTAGGATAGTTTGTGGCAGTCCTAGCAAACTAACACACTCTTCCTTGGAACTTTCCAGCAATATACTGACTCCTCACTGCACACGGTGAATGAGGTCCTGTTCCCCATTTACATAAATCAGTGTTTGGTGTCCCACTCTCTACTACGAATGAATAACTAAAGGTCACCAGGCATCTGAGGACAGCCTCCCACACAAGAGAGATGAAAAGAAACAAACAGAAAAAGACCCCAGAGGAAACAAAAATAATTCATGCACTAGCCCAAGCCTGCGATCAGCTTAAACATAAATCAGTAGGGAGCTGGTAAAACAAACCAATGGTACATCTTTACAATGAATAAAATAAAGCTGCTGAAAGCGTTTCACCCCTTTTATAATCTAGATGTGTCAGTGTGGAAAGAAGTCCACCATGCAGTGTCAGGGAAAAGAAACGTATTACAGTCTGAGGAGTGTAATTGCATTCATGCAACTTGCAGGTATATTAGAAGGGTCTGGCAGGCTGGCAGTGGGGATGTGTTGAGAATATCTTCCAAATGGGCCCACACATAGGCCAGGTGAAAATCGCTAGGGACTTCCTGAATTCCGTGCTTGCCCGGGTACCTCTGGACCAACAGAGGTATTCTTGTTTGACCTGGAGGGTCAGGAACTCATACATGCGTATCTATCTGAACAAGCAAGCATGAGGCCAGATATACAGCAAGTGCTCAATGACTGCTTACTGGGGGAAAAAAAAATGGGTGGATGGCTGGATGGGAGGATGGGTGGCTGGTTGGACACGACCATGCAGGTGGCTGGATGACAACCAGGGCTGGCTGACACAGCAGAGAGGTGAAAGTTATCCTGAGTGCCAAGTTGCCTGCCCCCGGAAGATCTGCACGCTCCAGGGGCTCTGTCACCTCCTGCCAGAGCAGACACCAATGCCCAGAAAAGAAGTTGAACCTGTTGAGTTGCCAAGGCAACGAGAAGCATGCTGGGATGCAGAACTGCCAGTCTCAGGGAATTCCTGTCTTCCATTTCCTAAATCACAGTTCTATCAGTGGCTTGTCCCTGTCAGCTCAGCTACAGGCCCTGTGTCTGTTTTCTCTCCCTGACCCTAGTTTTTAGGAGAAGTTGCCGCAGCCTAGCCAAGATCCCCGTTACTCACGCCTGGGAATGGGGGCCAGGGTCCAAGCTCCTGCAGGCTCAGATCACACTGGGGACAAGGCCGGGGATGGCACCGCCAGACATCGGATTAGGAGCTTCAAGCCATTCACAGCACAGCCGTGGCCTTGACTCAATAGTAGCCCTGGGTGAATGGGGAAAGGGAGAGCCAGGGTGCAGGGTAAAGGGGTGACTTGTTCAAAGGCCAGGGCTAGAGGTCTTCACTGGTGGGAGGAAAGGGGGCAGCTCAGATGGCAACAGGGCAAACATGAAAACAGCAGAGCAAGCATCCTGAGTGAGTCTTCTAGAGAGACGTGGGTATGTAGGAGAAGGTGACACAGCTTTGGATCAGAATCTTCATTTTAACAGGTTGTCCGAGTGATGTGTAGTTGTGTTAAAGTCTAAGAAGCACTATTCTGAACCAGTGGAGCTTTGAAAACTGCTGCCTGAGTCCCTCTCCTAGAGATGCGGATTTAATTGGTCTGGGGTGGGGCCTGAACATCAGGCTTTTAACACTTAAAGAACTGTTATTCTAAGTAGCTGCTGCCCCATCCATGGAAGCCGTGGCATTGGACTTGTACTTCTGTGGTGGCTCTCACCCAGCCCTGCACTCCTCAGCCAGGCTCTGTCCGGGACACTGCAGCTCAAAAGATGGCAGGTTCAAAACCCCAATCCCAGCCTCTCCAGCAACAATGAAATGCCTGAGTCTTGCCTGATAGCTCCACGACTTGAGGAATGGCGACCCTGGGGAGGGACACTGGGAGGAGAGTCCGGTGCTTTGCAAACACAACTGCCCGTGCCACAGTGGCAATTGAGAGAGCGCCTCAAAGACAGCTGAGGTGGGGGCCTGCCACACCACTACTGCTGACCTAGTATACCAAGGCATCTCCAAGCAACAGTGCCTGCCAGCGGTGACCAATTCGCTCTCATTCCTCCACTGGGAGAGCAGATGCTGGAAAATGTGGCACCTCCACAGACCACAGTGGTCTAGAAGAAGCTGCACGTGGCAAGTTGAACCTCACTTCACCCACCCACCGAACTACACTGGTTCTTGAAATGGTAGCAGTGGATTAGGGATAGAGGGGCCTGTGCCAGGTGAGGCTGGGGTTACCTATGGCAGAAACCCCAATGAGAACTTAGGGCTTCATAGCTGATGCCTGGCTGCTGTCCACTGACCAGCCCATGCACGTATTCAAACAAGCCAATAACACCTTCCTGCAAGACCCAGGGTGACCCCACCCCCTTGGTACTACGAGCCTGCCTCCACAGCCCCTGCTTGTTCACTTTCCGTGTGACCTTGCATGGCACGTGGTGTCTGCCTCCCCAGGGCTGTGAGTACCTGGGACTAATCCACTGCTGTTGAGTTCATCTGTCCAGTGTTGAGTGTTGGCCACTACCATCATTATAGGGGGGAGTCTCGCTTACCAATGAGGTGACTAGGAGGTGATTAAACAGGTGCCCGTCTCTAGGAGAGGGGCTACACTGAGAGGCGCCAGTGTAGAGGCTCAGAAGATAAGCATTATACTTCCAAATGTGAGCTTTATTTTAAAATAAAGGCCCAAGTTTAGTACTATCCCTAGTTTCCTCCTTAATAAGATAAAGATCTTAGAATTCTTACCTCCAGCTACTATTTCCATCTAAACTTCCATGTTATTGCAGTTCCTAACCCTCCATAAAATTGGTGTTGTTTACTATTTTTAACGTAAGTACCTGTTTATATTTATCTACATGCCTACAATTTATTTCCTTACCATTATTTCTTGTATCTCATTCTTTCTGGTTAAATTTTCTTCTTATGGGAGTACAATGATTTATCATAAAAATAAAGCCACTTCAGAGAGTGAGGGAGGCACTGATAATAATTATACCAGGCCACAGTGTAAACTGGGACTGTCTCAGGCAAACTGGGCCAATGGGCAGAGGTTTGATGCCTTCTACGGGCACTGTTTACAGAGAAGTTGCTCTCCAGCTCAGCAGCTGGGTCAGGCCAGAGGCGATGTTAGACCCCAGTCCTGGAGGCAGAGCCTCTGGAATGGCTGAGTGAGGATCGTGCAAATTTCTTCCCCCAAAGAAATGACAAAACTGGAATAATAATAAAATAAAATCCCAATTTAAGAACTCTGGAAATTGACTAAAAGTATACAACATATTTAAGAAGCAATTTTTTTTTCAAGAAAATCTACTGAACCTCAGAAAGAAGAGTGTAAGCTTATGGTATTTTAGCCTGGGGCTACTTCCAACAACCCCACCGAGTTTGCTAGTGGTTGAAGTTCTACCAAGGTGGAGCAAGCCATGAAGACTGGTTGAAAAATTCTATGCCCAGGAATGCTGTTGAAAATAATAATTCTAAAATCTCAGCTAGCCTGAAGTTGTGATACAGGTTGGGGAAAGCAATAGACCAACAGACCGGACAAAGTTTAAAGGGAGATCTGGGAAATGAGATAACTAAAGTAAACAACAGATAAAGCAGTGCTTGAGAGGGAAATTTATAGCTATAATGTCTGTATTAGAAAAGAAGGATCTCAAATCAGTAACCTAAGCTACTACCTTAAGAAACTAGACAAAGACAAACTAAACTCAAAGCAATCAAAAATAAGGAAATAATAAATATTAGAGTAAAAATCAATGAAACAGAAAAACAAAACAAAACAAAAAAACAAGACAAAAGCAATGAAACCAAAAGTTGGTTATTTGAAAAGATCAACAAAAAATTAACAAACTTTTAACTAGACTTAAGGAAAAAAGAAAGAATACAATACTAAAATCAGGAATAAAAGAGGGAACATCACTAACGAATATAAGGAAATATTATCAACATCTTAATGCTAAAAAATGAAACAACTCAAATGGAATAAACAAAGCCCTAGTAAGACATAAATTACTGAAGCTGACTCAGGAAGAAATAGAAAATTTGAATAGACCTATAGTAAAGAAATTAAATCAGTAATTTAAAAAATCTTCCCACAAAGAAAAATCTAGCTCCAGATGCCTTCACTGGAGAATTCTACTAAACATGTGAAGAAGAAATACTGCCAATCCTTCACAAACTCTTTCAGAATTAGAGGAGGAGGAAACACTTACCAACTCATTCTGAGACTTACATTAATCTGATACCAAAGCCAAATAAAAACATCTCAAGAAAACTATAAACAACTATCTCTCAAAATATTCCATGATACAATCCTAGCAAATTGAATCCAGCAACATATAAAAAGGACCATACACCATGACCAAGTGGGATTTATCTCAAGAATGCAAGGTTGATTTATTTATGCAATGCACCATATTTACAGAATAAAGGATAAAACCACACAAACATCTCAATAGATGTAGAACAAGCATTTGACATAATCCGACACCCATTTATGGTTAAAAATTTTTTTTTGTCAACAAACTAGCAATAGAAGGAAACTTCCTCAAATGGTAAAGGTCATCCTATAGCTACCATTATACTTAATGGTGAAAGATGGGATGTTTCCCCCAAAGATTGAAACTCAATAATTCTGCTTCATTTTGTACTAGAAGTTCTAGCCAGTGCAATCAGGAAAGGGAAAAAAAAGAGGCATTCATATCAGACAGGAAATAAAACTCTCTTCATTTGCAGACAACATAACCCTGTATTTAAAACAAATCTTCATTTGCAGACAACATAACCCTGTATTTAAAACAAATCCTAGGGAACTCATAAAAAGAACTACTAGAATTAACCAAGTCACAGGATACAAGATCAATATATTAATAGAAAAATCAACTGTATTTCCATATATTAGTGATGCACGACCCAGAAGTAAAATTAACAAAGCAATCCCATTCACTATAGCATCAAAAAGCTAGGAATAGGACTTAGGAATAAATTTAACAAAAGAAGGGTGAGACTTGTATATTGAAAGCTACAAAATATTGGGAAGAAGAACTAAAGAAGATCTAAATAAATGGACAGGCATTCCATGTTCATGGATTGGAAGACTCAATATTGTTAAGAGTGTAATTCTTCCCAAGTTGATTGTTAGGTTCAATGCAATGCCTATCAAAATCCCAACAGGGTTTTTGTTGGCAGAAATTGACTAGTCCTAAAATTTACATAAAAATGTACATGGTTTTATAAAGGCCCAGAGTAGTCAAAGTGATCTTGAAAAAGAAGAACGAAGCTGGAGGACTTACACTTCCTGATTTTATAACTTATTATAAACTTTACGATATTGTACTATTGGTGTAAGGGTCGACATATAGATCAATACAATAGAATTGAGACACCGGAAATCAACCCTTATATTTATGGCCGATTCATTTTTGACCAAAGTGCCAAGGCAATTCAATGGAGGAAAAGATGATCTATCTTCAATAAGTCGTGCTGAGACAATTGGATATTCACATGCAAAAAGATGAAGTTAGACCATTATCTCACACAAAGCACAAAAATTAACTCAAAATGGATCAGCGACATACCAGGGCTAAAAATATAAAACATTGAGGAAAACACAGGAGAAAATCTTTATGACTTTAGGTTAGGCAAAGATTTCTTAGCTACAACACCAAAAGCATGATCCATAAAAGAAAAAAAAAAAGATGAACAGTACTTCAAAATCTTTTGCACTTCAAAGACACCATTAAGAAAACGAAAAGACAAACCACAGATGGAAGAAATTGTTTGCAAATCTAATAAGTACTTGTATCTAGAAAATAAAGAATAACAACTCAATAAAAAGACAAATAACAATCTAAAAGATGAGCAAAAGATTTGAATAGATTATTTTACTAAAGAAGATATTTGAATGGTTAATAAGCACCTAAAAATATGCTCAATATCAGGTGTCATTAGAGAAATGCAAATTAAAACCACAATGAGATACCACTTCATACCCACTAGAATGGCTATAATTAAAAAGGCAGATTATAACAAGTGTTGATGAGAATGGGGAAAAATTGGAGCCCTCATCCATTGCTGGTAGGAATGCAAATGGTGCAGCCATTTTGGCAACAATTTGGCAGTTTCTTTAAAAATTCAGCATAAATTTACTATACAACCTAAGTGTCTGTCCAAGAGAAATGAAAACATATGTTCACACAAAGACTTGCCTGTGAATGTTCATAGCAGTTTTAGTCATAATCGCCAAAAAAGTATAAACAATCCAAATATCCATCAACTGGTGAACAAACCAAAGTTCCATGTAATGGAATATTATTCAGCAATAAAGAGGAATGAACTAATAACACAAGCTACAACATGACGAATCTAAAACATTACGCTAAGTGAAAGAAGCCAGATGTAAAAGACTACATACTGTATGATAACACTTATGGGAAGTGTTCAGAAAAAAATAAATCTATAAAGACAGAACGTAGGTTAGTGGTTGCCAGAGCAACAAGGAGTGACTGCAAATGGGCATGAGAGATTTTTGGGGGGCAATGAAATATCCTAAAATTGGATTGTGGGTATGGTTGCACAGCTCTGTACACTTAAAATAGGTGAATGTTATGGCATGTAAATTTCACCCGACTAAAGCTGTTTTTTAAAATAAGCCCGAGCCCTCAGCCCCATGGCAGGCATTCCCTGGAGTTCACAGCTTCCCTCTCATTCCTCTCATTTTCTGGCTCCTGGGACTTCTCCTTCCTGAGTTTTAAAGATGTTTTAGGTTCCATGTTACCCAGGTCAGGAGGACACATCAGCTCAGTCACCCACACTGCCAAGGCCACACTGTTGGCATTTGCTCTCGTGAGATTCTGGCATTTTCTGCTCCCTGAGAAGGGCTGTGTATTCCCCTTAGTGAAGCAAATGGAAGACATGAAAAACAGGTTTGGTGGAGGGATGTCCTGACCTGGGTGTGAGCTCCAACTGATTCCTGCTCTGGGACCTGGCTCCTTCACTCCCCTCTTTAGGACACAGGAATGGTCCGATGGAGACCAAGCCATGCCAATGCCCTTCCTTTCTCTTTCTCTGATCAGCAGGAAGTCCCAGCACGGTCTCAGCCTCAGACCCTAATTTACCAGGCCACAGAGTGGAAGAAGGAGGCAGTTCCAAACATCAGGAGCTCCTGGAAACAGTGCTGAAACGCCTGCTTGGAAAGGAGTGAGGGCGGACACCAGGAATCCCCCATCACCCCACTCACTGTGAGTTCCACTAGAACAGGGACCTCATGACCCCATTCTCTGCAGAATTTGGGTGTCCCCGGCTAGGCGGGAGCTCACTTCTGAAATAAATGAGTGTAAATGGAAAAGTGCCGCAACAGTAAGAACCCCCTTCCTCCTGGCCTGTAGTCTCACTTCTCTCACGGACTGTCTCTCCCATTGCTTCGGAAGGGACGAGGCCCACACATACTCGTGTTTTGCAAGCCCTACATATGGTACCTGCTTGAAGAGCAGACTTAGTTGAAGCCCAGAAAATCCTTTAATTACTGCTGCTCCTTCTGGCTGGGTTCTGGGAAGGAACTAACTCGAGTAGCTGAAATATTATGAATGTGATTTCATTATTTGGTCTGCCCAGGGCACTTAGCGGGTTACAATAACTGGTTTTGCCAAGTTCGCGTTAGAATGGCAATTCCTCACCCACTTTTGTGGCTGAAGTCACCTGCCCCAGCCTGGGCCCTGACTGCGTGTCTCACGCCTGCTCGTGGCAGGTGAAAATGTCAGCGTGCACTCAGGACAACCAGCCCCAAACTTCGGTGGGAAGTATTTCCCGTGTGAGCTGCAAGCCCAAGGCGCGCACACACACACACACACACACACACACACACACACACACGTACACACGATTGTGGATGGGAGCCAGACACGCACACACATTCAGAGAGGTCCCCGCCCCTTCACCAGCACACACATGTGTGCACACATCAGAACATGTCTGCAATACACAGGAATAAAGCACACCCCCAGACATCTGCGTGGCCGTGACGTGCGGGCCCCAGGCTGACCCTCCAATACTATGCGTCTCAGACTGCGGCATCCCCAGCTTGGAGTAACTAATAAGACCCTATGTGTTTGGGATCTGAAGACCTGAGGGAGGTTTGGGACATGGGACAGACACTTTCCTTCCAGCCCATCCAAGCAACAGTAGGTGTCAAGTGTGACTTATTGTCCGACTCTGAAAACACCTTCTAAAATTTGAGCTGCCGCTTAAAAATCAGGAAAATTCACATAAATATATGTTACAGATTCCTAGCTTCATTGAAAAACAAAATAAAAAGGAGGATCTGTCCCCCTTGGGCTGGCACCCCACACGGAACTCTTGGCTGGAGCTGAGCAGCAGCCCACCCAGGAGATGTCTGTCCACTTCCCCTCCCTCCCAACTCTGTTTCCTGTGGTCTCCCCTCCCCAGGCAGCTCTGCGCTTAGTATACATTTTCTGACGGACCTGGAAGTCCCATACAGTTTTCACTGACATCATCCCTTCTTTCCTCCATCTCTCTTCCTCCAGGGCAGGGCCCTGGCCCTGAGGGCAAAGGTCGTAGCTTTTTGAGGAGGGTGGGGTGGGAGTCCCAGACTCTTTCCAGGCTGCCTTTCACAGGACAAAGCACATTCAGATACACAACCAAAATGTGGCGAGGGGTTCACAGATCACCCCCTCAATCCAACCCAGGTTGGGCTGTGAGAACCACTGTGCAGGGACTGGACCCTCTAAGGCCACTAGCCAGGGACCCTGACCTGCTTTGGAGACAACCAAGCTGGGGGACGAGGGGCGCTTGGATGGGGACCAGCCTCCTCTGTAGGTAGTCTTTAGGACTTCTGAGGGCCGGAAAATGCCATGGCCAGGCCTTTGGGCTTGGTGAGAGACAGCCCCCAACTTCCTGCCTGGACCCCAGGCTGTGAGAATGGGAAGACCCCCAAGTGCTCCTCACCCGTCTGTCAGAAGCTACCTGTGCAGGGGCTCCCGAGCAGCAGCTGTCGGGAACAATGCAACCCATTTACGTTAGGCTATTTTTCCCATGTAAGTAAAAATTTCTGAATAAATTCCACCATAATTCAAATTAATACTGCAGAGCCCCAAATCCTTTATAATGAAAACATCAGCAGCTATGTAATGGTGAGCTTCTGGTTTAGATGGGATCTGCCTGAACTCCCAACTTCTCTCAAATCTTTCAGGAAGGAGAAGACCCATACTGACCCTAAAGCCACATGAAAGGTGTCACCGTAAACAGGACGGGCCGCAGTGGAGGCCCGAGGGCCTCAGCCCACATCCGGGGTGTCCCCGATGGGCCCACTGCACCACGGATGGTGCATCAGCCTCCAGAACCAGCCCTTCAATGCTTCCGTTGTCATAACTACCACCATGACCTTTTCAGGGTTTAAAAAATCAAGAACCACCCAGTAGCCATGGAGAAAGGACAGGAACCATAGCAATAGCCCTGTCCTTGGACCTTGTTCTGGCACAGAACCATCCTCCAATGCCCATGCTAGCAACTTCGGGCTTCGGGGACGTGAGTGGGGCCTTGAGGAGTCTGTGTTAGGACCCCACCGCCCCTTCTCCATGCTGGCAGTGGGTGCGGTCTCCCAATGCACTGTGCGTCCTGAGTCCACCACTCCCCGTCCTCCTCCCACAGCTCTGACACTACAGGCTAAGTGGGGCTGAGTGGGGAGGCAAGCCAGGCGGAAGGGGCCACCCCTCGGAACCCTGCACCGCTTTGCGATTGCAGTCTCGCCCAGCCTTCCTTCTCTCCCTGGCAGGTCTGGGCTGAGTAGGGGGTTTGGTTCTGATGTCAGGTGACCCTTATGAAGCTGCCTGGGCAGTGAATGGGCACAGAGGTGGGGGAGGTGTCAGGCACAGGTGTGGGACACCACCCAACACTGGGCTCGATGCCAGCCTAGCCACAGTCACTGCGTCCCAGATCAGATGTAATTCTGGAGCATCTCACACACAGATCTCGATCTCTTCCTCCTCTCTGGGTCCCTCTAATTCATTCCGGTCCAGCAGAGTGGGAAAGGGGTCAGCTCACACCCGAGTCCCGTTCTGGGCCCGCTGAGTCATGACGCATGTCTCAGGTGAACAGAGCCTGATTTACCTGCTGAGTGGGAGGGCTCGGGGAACAATCGGCTGCTGTGGAGACATCCTGAAACTGGGCTTTCCAGGAGCTGGCGTGAGCATCGGAAGCTCCGGCCCTGCTCGGCCCCGGCCCAGGCCCGGACACAATGGGAGACCCAGTTTTCCAGCTGCACTGTAATTTCAGAAGGTGTCTTTGTATGAACTTCATTAACCATGACACCAGAGCAGCCTTGTGGCTGGGGTTAGGGAGGCGGGCTGCCGCCAAAATCTGCTGGGTGTTGGCAAGAAACGCCCTTTGAGGAAACGGTAGAAAAACAGAAAATACAAGAAATGGATTGACCACGACATGAACCAGTAGCAAGGAGAGCAGAACGAGCCAAGCAAGGGCGTTGCAATCAGGTAAATCTGGGTTCGAATCCTGGCTTGGACCACTCTGGCTGCAGGATTTTGGGCATCTGACTTAACCTCTCTGAGTCTAAGCTGAGGACGATGCCTGTCTCACAGGGTGAAGGGAGATGAAATGAAGGCACTGGGGCAGTGCCAGGCACCAATAAACGATAAATGGTACTACGTTTCATGCACACTAAAGCTAATTGCATTGTCTCATTTTAAAAGTTATCGTCATACACGTGTGTGGAGCTCTGTGGCTTTCCAAGCCATTTATGTCCATTATTTCATTAGATCTATGCAATGATGCCGTCTTCTATTTTTAGCATTTTATTTTAGTTCCTTTAAAACATAAGTCTTGCTCTTATTGGAAACGATTGTCCCAGTATTCTGTTCTGCTCTTAATTTCTCCACCCCTAGGAACCTTTAGCACAACAATTCTGGGACCATTTTCTATTAATACAAATTTTCAGATTACAGTGCTATGATGTCTGTTTCCTAATTTAATTAGGTGATTCCTGTTATTAGTTCCTACATGCTCATTATTTTTCATTTAGCATATTTTAACGTATCAAAGGGAAGAGAGGCTCTGGCAGGAGACCCCCAGGGCATCTTCTGCAGAAAGGAGGGGAAATGTTCTCTTCACCTGCAAGAGGGTGGAGGGACCCAGAAAATCGAGGCCACATCAAGGAAACAGAGGCCAAGTGGTCACTGCTGCCACTCAGAATGGCCTAGTCTCAGGTGAGAGAGGGTGGGGGCAGATCAACTCCCACTGCAGAGATGGGGCTCACAGTGGGTGCCCTAAGAAGTCCAGGAAGTCTGGCTGTGCCCAGGAGTACTGGTGGTGCCCTGAGAAACCCTGGCTGTGTCCGGGAAGACAGGTGGTACCCTAAGAAGTCCAGGAAGTCTGGCTGTGCCCAGGAGTACTGGTGGTGCCCTGAGAAACCCTGGCTGTGTCCGGGAAGACAGGTGGTACCCTAAGAAGTCCAGGAAGTCTGGCTGTGCCCAGGAGTACTGGTGGTGCCCTGAGAAACCCTGGCTGTGTCCGGGAAGACAGGTGGTACCCTAAGAAGTCCAGGAAGTCTGGCTGTGCCCAGAAGCACTGGTGGTGCCCTGAGAAACCCTGGCTGTGCCCAGAGAGCCTGGCTGTGTCCAGGATATTGCATTCACCCCCAGGCTCCTCGCACAGGTCCCCTCGCGGAAGACGCTTGTCGCGTAGATTGTGAGGCGAGAGCCTGTAGGGGTGGAGTGTGGGGGCGGAGCCCCAGAGAGTAGTTTCCAGGCTCTCGACCTCACATAGACAGGTGCTGGCTCAGGTAGTAAATGGCCATTAACTGTGATTGGATGGCCATCAGCTGTGGCTAGTTGGCCGTCAGCTGTAACCAGTGAGCCATTGGCCACTAATATAACTGCTGTGGCTACGCCAGAGAGAGAGAGAGAGAGAAGAAAGATGGCGGTTTGAGGGAAGAGGGAGAGAGAGAAGAAGGAAAGAGAAAGCATGGGGGCTAGCAAGAAGATGGCGGCTGGGCTGGCAAGTGTGGATGGCGGTTTGCGGACAGTGTGGATCCAGCCTCCAGTGAGAGTATAGTGCCGCCAGAGAGAATATAGTGGTATGACTCCCCTACCTATGGCTCCGTGGGTGTTCCTTTTTGGCCTCACCATATCCTGCGTTCTTGTGTGGGGAGCGGGAGTGGAGACCCCGCCGGGTCTCCCGCACGACAAATGGCGCAGCGAGCAGGGTCCCCCGCATGACAAATGGCGCAGTGAGCAGGGTCCCCCGCATGACAAATGGCGCAGCGAGCAGGGTCCCCCGCATGACAAATGGCGCAGCGAGCAGGGTCTGGTGCCGGCCAAAGCTCTCCAAAGGACGGTGGAGCAGTTTGTGCGTATGAACACCCAGTCTGAGGAAGACCAGGAGGAGCAGCTGCCGGAGAGCTGGACCCCCGTGGAGGGGTGGGAGGACGTGGACGGTTCTCCCACCAGCACAGGAAAAGCCATGCAGCTGCTGGAGAGATGGAGCCCCGTGGAGAGGTGGAAAGATGTGGACGGTTCCCCAACCAGCACAGGCCGGAGAAAGCGAAGGTCGTTGCAGCCCTGTGGGCCAGGGAAGTTCCTGCTCAGGCAGCCCGGATGCAGGACTTACAGTCCCAGGAGGTAACGCTTGCTGAGTCCTCCGTGGGAGATGAGGGTGAGGTCAAGGTCGTCCCTCACCCCCAGGACAGTCCTGGCGAATGACTATGGACTATGGGGAATTGCCTTCCATCCCTAATTTAATGGACCGCTTGACTGTTTGTTTGGGAACTGTTGTTAGTGGAACTGGGGGATATTTGCTTTTGTCTCTTGACTGGCCACCACTGAGAATATGTAAGCACCTTGATTGTGAGTCGCTATTGTTCCAGCAGGGTACCCCGAGAGGCCCAGAGAGAGTGGCAGTGTCCTGAGAGCCCTGGCTGTGTCCAGGAAGTGTGGCTGTGCCCACAGAGAGTGGCAGTGTCCTGAGAGCCCTGGCTGTGTCCAGGAAGTGTGGCTGTGCCCACAGAGAGTGGCAGTGCCCTGAGAGCCCTGGCTGAGTCCAGGAAGTCTGGCTGAGCCCTGAAGATACCCTGGCTGTGCCCAGGAAGTCGGGCTGTTCCCAGAGAGAGTGGCAGTGCCCTGAGAGCCCTGGCTGTGTCCAGGAAGTGTGGCTGTGGCAGTGCCCTGAGAGCCCTGGCTGTGTCCAGGAAGTGTGCTGTGCCCAGAGAGAGTGGCAGTGCCCTGAGAAATCCTAGCTGTGCCCGGGGAAACTAGTGGTACCCTAAGAAGTCCAGGAAGTCTGGCTGTGCCCAGGAGTACTGGTGGTGCCCTGAGAAACCCTGGCTGTGTCCGGGAAGACAGGTGGTACCCTAAGAAGTCCAGGAAGTCTGGCAGTGCCCAGGAGTACTGGTGGTGCCCTGAGAAACCCTGGCTGTGTCCGGGAAGACAGGTGGTACCCTAAGAAGTCCAGGAAGTCTGGCTGTGCCCAGGAGTACTGGTGGTGCCCTGAGAAACCCTGGCTGTGTCCGGGAAGACAGGTGGTACCCTAAGAAGTCCAGGAAGTCTGGCAGTGCCCAGGAGTACTGGTGGTGCCCTGAGAAACCCTGGCTGTGTCCGGGAAGACAGGTGGTACCCTAAGAAGTCCAGGAAGTCTGGCAGTGCCCAGGAGTACTGGTGGTGCCCTGAGAAACCCTGGCTGTGTCCGGGAAGACAGGTGGTACCCTAAGAAGTCCAGGAAGTCTGGCTGTGCCCAGAAGTACTGGTGGTGCCCTGAGAAACCCTGGCTGTGCCCAGAGAGCCTGGCTGTGTCCAGGATATTGCATTCACCCCAGGCTCCTCGCACAGGTCCCTCATGGAAGACGCTTGTCGCGAGATTGTGAGGCGAGAGCCTGTAGGGGTGGAGTGTGGGGCGGAGCCCCAGAGAGTAGTTTCCAGGCTCTCGGCCTCACATAGACAGGTGCTGGCTCAGGTAGTA